>NC_060144.1:66928932-68393932 GCF_021461385.2 Schistocerca piceifrons | reverse complement strand
CATCTGTTGTAGCCAGTTATTCAATCCTTTGAGTTTGCTTATTACACCATACAGCGACTTCCTTTAAACGTTTCACTTTTTTCGTTGCACAAACTTGGCAACGCACCGCAGCAAACTAGACTTGAAACAAGTGAATAAATAGCTATTGAAAATTAATTCAAGCCTTCAAATACCGAAAACGGAATAAAGATGACACCAGGACAATGAACGTCCCGAATTTTTGGTAATGTTTATAGGACATACAACAGAAGTTTTGTTTCCTCCACTAGTAATAAACAAGGCAGTAGGCTAGCACACAACATAGGAACAAATTCTCGAGCTCGAGCATATGTACGATACACTTGTAACACAACACATTAAGATCACCTGCTTTTAATGCCGTGTTGGTCCACCTTTCGAACGCAATACAGTAGCGATTCTGCGTGTCATGGGTTCGACACGTCATTGGTAGGTTTCTAGAGGCATCTGGCACCAGATGTCTGCGCACAGGTAATGCAATTCCCATAAACTACAAGCTGGTGATTTATGAGCGCAGAATTGGTGACCAATGGCGTCTAAGACGTGTAGCATTGCGTTCAGATCAGGCGAATCTGGTCGTGAAGACATCAACGTTATTTTATTCTCGTGCTCCTCGAAACACTGTATCACGATTCTGCATATGACACAGACAGTTACCCTGCTGGAAGCTCCTGCACTGCCGTGGAAGTCATCAAGCATGGAGGAGTGTAACTGGTCACGTAGCCCATAGCTAATATGACGTCATCATTTAGTAACGCAGGTCCTATGGAAGAACAGTCAAGTAAGTATCCCTCATAGGTTAAGTGTTCCCGTCGTCCTTTAACCGTGGCGTGGTACATGTTTCGAGCAGCCGTTGACGTAGATGACGCCATATCCCAGTGTGACCGCCTAGCTGCAGCAATAACAAACGTTATTCATTCGACCAAGTGAAACTTTTATGTTGATGTATGGTGCTATTTCGATGATCCCGTGCCCACTGCAGTCGTAATTGACAATGGCGTTGGGTCAACTTGGGACCAAGTGAAACTTTTATGTTGATGTATGGTGCTATTTCGATGATCCCGTGCCCACTGCAGTCGTAATTGACAATGGCGTTGGGTCAACTTGGGAACACTTAGCGGTCGTCTGCTGTGGAGCGCCGGCCAAAGTGGCCGAGCGGTTCTAGGCGCTACAGTCTGGAGCCGCGCGACCGCTACGGTCGCAGGTTCTAATCCTACCTAAGGCATGGATGTGTGTGATGTCCTTAGGTTGGTTAGGTTTAAGTAGTTCTAAGTTCTAGGGGACTGATGACCACAGCAGTTAAGTCCCATAGTGCTCAGAGCCATTTGAACCATTTTGCTGTGGAGCCGTATGTTCAACAATGTGCTCTGAGTGGTGTATTACGAAACACTTGTCCTCTGTCGTCAGATTTGCAACAAGTCGCCGCCAAGGCCGCTCTTCAGTGAAATTAAGCCCCAGACCTCCACGTCCTGTGATGAGATGTGGGCCTCGAGCACCTTATCGAGAATCTCGCCGTACTTCAACAAGGGTTGCTGATAAAATATCGATATTTTTCCAAAAACATCGATATATCTCGTCAATATGTTTTCCGCAGATATATCGACGTCAAAATGGAAATGTCGGGTGCCGATATTTTTATTTTACATTAAATTTTTTCACAGTTTTCTGTACATATTTGAAGTTGTGCTTTTGAAATCGTAGTCGAACATAATTTTACTTTCATTGTGTGAAGGAGTCTTTCTACTTTCTGAGCTGACAACATATCCACTCTTCCTCTTTGTCTGTGTGAAGCAAGTATACAATATGTGACCAAAAGGATCCGGACACCTGGCTGAAAATGACTTACTAAGTTCGTGGCGCCCTCCATCGGTAATGCTGGAATTCAATTTGGTGTGTTGGCACACCGTTAGTCTTGATGGCAGCTTCCACTCTACCAGGCATACGTTCAATCAGGTGCTGGATGTTTTCCTGGGGAATGGCAGCCCGTTCTTAGATGTTGGTCGGTGTTGCTTGGCACGAAGTCGGCGTTCCAAAACATCGCAAAGGTATTCTATAGGATTCAGGTCAGAACTCGGTGTAGGGCAGTCCATTACAAGGATGTTATTGTCATGTAACCACTCCGCCACAGGCCGTGGATTACGATCAGGTGCTCGATCGTGTTGAAAGATGCAATCGCCATCCCCGAATTGCTCTTCAACAGTAGGAAGCAAGAAGGTGCTTAAAACATCAATGTAGAGCTGTGCTGTGATGGTGCCACGCAGAAGAACAAATGGTGCAAGTCCCCTCCTTGAAAGGCACGACCACACCATAACACCACCGCCTCCGAATTTTACTGACGGCACTACACACGCTGGCAGATGACGTTCACCGGACATTTGCCATACCAAAACCCTGCCATCGGATTGCCACATTGTGTACCGTGATTAGTCACTCCACACAATGTTATTCCACTGTTCAATCGTCCAATGTTTACGCTCCTTACACCAAGCGAGGCGTCGTTTGGCATTTACCGGCATGATGTGTGGCTTATGTGCAGCCGCTCGACTATGAAATCCAAATTTTCTCATCTCCTGCAAAACTGTCATGATACTTGCAGTGGATCCTGATGCAGCTTGTAATCCTTGTGTGATGGTCTGGATAGATGTGTGTCTATTACACGTTACGACCCTCTTCTACTGTCGGCGATCTCTACCACATCGGAAACAGTGAACCTATGGATGCCTGGGAGTGTGGAAATCTCGCGTACAGACGTATGACACAAGTGACACCCAATCTCCTTACCACATTCGAAGTCCGTGTTTTCCGCGGAGGGCCCCATTCTGCTCTCTCGCGATGTCTGACTACTGAGGTCGCTGATATGGAGTACCTGGCAGTGAGTGGCAGCAAAATGCACCTAATATGAAAAGCGTATGTTTTTGGGTGTGTCCGGATACTTTTGATCACATAGTGTATGTGGCACAAAGAAGAAGTCCGACTGCACTTGTGGGGGGCGGGGGGGGGGGGGGGGACGTGAATGGAGTAACAAGATCTTCGATGTGATGAAATATCATACCAGTTCCGTCGAAAAGGAAATTTTAAAGCAACAAGTGTGCTATGTCTTCACATCGGCATTCATCAAAAACAGTAGCTGAAAATGATGAACAAAAATCTAGATGAGAACATCGGTCTTTTCGGTGGGATGGAGATGTGTGTGGGGAAATGCTGACTTAACCGGCACTTGGCGTTACCAACATAAATTCCAACGTTTAGCTTCACCTCCCAGTTTCGACACTACCACTGCTAGGTCGCTGACGTTGGCAGAAGTGAAAAAGAAAACAGGGAAGTCGACATGAAGTGCTCCAGACAAGTCCGGTGTGTGGCGAAACCGAGCGACAGACCAATGGGACACCTTCTATTGTGCCACTTACATGCAATTACCATACAAAGTGGTTATTGCCAAGCGTGTACGTGTATCGTTCTCCTTTAAATTGTTGCTCTAAGGAGAAAAGGTGACCTGCCAGTTTGTGAGGTACAGAATATCTAATAATAAATCAATACTTCAATACACAGCTCTAAAGCCGGCAGTATATTTACTGTGTGGAGCCGATGCTTTTATGGGCAGGTAGGTAGATATTTTTTTCGTTGTTATATCAATACTTTTGCTCGGTATATCGGATTACCGATATTTTTTAAAAACATCAACAGCCCTACCTCTAACCATATGGTAGAGATGTTCAAGACAGGAGCTCCAGAACAGCCGACCAGCTTGCCGTTTCTAAGTTGCCATTTTCCAGGCGCCGGACAGCAATAAACTGCCCTTTGTCAAGCCGCTCATTTCTCCACCTTTGTTAGAATGATTCTGCTCCGCTTATAAACTTACCTTACTGCTGTACGTGCTCCCAGCGTCGCCGGCTGTCATTCATTGTAACAGTGGCCAATGATCATAGTGTTCTGGCTCACCTGTGAGAAGTGTTACGATTGCTTGGAACTTTCACCTCAAGACGCAAAGAATGTACAAAACAAATGAAATGATCGTATGGCATTGTGGGCTCGGAGGCCCCATCCGGGGAAGTTTGGTCGCCGAATACAAGTCTTATTTCAGTCGACGCCACGTTGGGTGACTTGCGTGCTGGTGATAAGGACGAAATGATGATGAGGATGACACAGTACCCAGTCCACGAGCGGAGAAAATTCTCAACACGGCCGGTAATCGAACCGGGACCCGCTGAATGAGTGGCAAGCACGTACCACATTTTTTATCACATTTTGTTCTATATTGTTCGTTGAATTTGTTTGGGACGGAAGTCCGATGACACCCATTTAGGTTCTTGACCCATACACTCAGTTCTTTGTTACCGAGGGTACTCAGCTAAGTAGCCGGACAATGAATATGCAAACGCTTTGCGATACACGCTCGATATACGTTTGATTTCGTCACCTAGGTAAATAACACGGGATGTGCTTTTGTCAAGATAGACAATAATCTAGTAGAACTTCGTAAGAGGAAACAGGGAAAAATGTCTGTTAATTGATGAATTAGAAACTCCAGCAAGCAACAAAAAATATAGACGCAGTAGTACCAAAATGATAAAGTTGTGACAGTGGCACTATATACAGGGCTATTACAAATGACTGAAGCGATTTCATAAATTCACTGTAGCTCCATTCATTGACATATGGTCACAACACACTACAGATACGTAGAAAAACTCATAAAGTTTTGTTCGGCTGAAGCCGCACTTCAGGTTTCTGCCGCCAGAACGCTCGAGAGCGCAGTGAGACAAAATGGCGACAGGAGCCGAGAAAGCGGATGTCGTGCTTGAAATGCACTCACATCAGTCAGTCATAACAGTGCAACGACACTTCAGGACGAAGTTCAACAAAGATCCACCAACTGCTAACTCCATTCGGCGATGGTATGCGCAGTTTAAAGCTTCTGGATGCCTCTGTAAGGGGAAATCAACGGGTCGGCCTGCGGTGAGCGAAGAAACGGTTGAACGCGTGCGGGCAAGTTTCAGGCGTAGCCCGCGGAAGTCGACGAATAAAGCAAGCAGGGAGCTAAACGTACCACAGCCGACGGTCAACAGGATGGTGCTCCACCGCACTTCCATCATGATGTTCGGCATTTCTTAAACAGGAGATTGGAAAACCGATGGATCGGTCGTGGTTGAGATCATGATCAGCAATGCATGTCATGGCCTCCACGCTCTCCCGACTTAACCCCACGCGATTTCTTTCTGTGGGGTTACGTGAAAGATTCAGTGTTTAAACCTCCTCTACCAAGAAACGTGCCAGAACTGCGAGCTCGCATCGACGATGCTTTCGAACACATTGATGGGGTCATGCTGCGCCGAGTGTGGGAGGAACTTGATTATCGGCTTGCTGTCTGCCGAATCACTAAAGGGGCACATATCGAACATTTGTGAATGCCTAAAAAAACTTTTTGAGCTTTTGTATGTGTGTGCAAAGCATTCTGAAAATATCTCAAATAATAAAGTTATTGTAGAGCTGTGAAATCGCTTCAATCATTTGTAATAACCCTGTATTTTGAAGTCGTCATTGACCGCTTAACAGGTTATAACGTGTTACTGCCGTCTTTCTGCTTAGCTGAGCGGTAACGTGTTTGCGTACCATGCAGCAGGTTCGGGTTGGTGATTTTCTCCGCTCGTGGACTGTGTGTTGTGTTGCGTTGTCCTCATCATCACCGACATGTAAGTCGCCCAAGGTGGCGTCACCTGAAACAAGACTAGTAGCCAGGCATCCAAACTTCCCCGGATGGACCTCCCGGCCTACAATGCCACACGATAATTTCATTTCTATAACAGTAAGTAGTAATAACTGAATAATTTACCTCTCACTCTCCAAGCCGTTTCACTATGGGCCAGATGTATTACTGATAATTACAAATACTATGGTTGTGTAAGAACGATCTAAAGAAGTAAAACCCATTTACATTAAGTCTGTGTATCTATTGCCCATGTAAGGCTGGTAATGAGCAACAGCTTTGTATTTGAATCCTGTAAAAATTACGTAGCGCTCTTTGACTCTCAGGGTACTATCCATCAATACTCATACGATTTATGCAGTGTCATTTTTATAGTATACATTTAGCGTTATTGATCTCTCTCTCTCTCTCTCTCTCTCTCTCTGTGTGTGTGTGTGTGTGTGTGTGTGTGTGTGTGTGTGTGCGCGCGCGCTTGTGCGTGTATTAGAAAGAGAGAAAGAAAGATAATTACAACCTGTGTGCAACTTACTGGCATCATCTCTAAGTAACAGTATAGGTACTTACAATTTTCGCTTCACTGTCGCATCTGGATAACATGAGACACACAATACCTCTTTCGTAAAAAAAAGAAACCCAAAGCAGACCACTTGTTCACTCTATCTGCCCAAACCAGACCACTAGTTAGTTCCATCTATCTGAAACGCACACGTTAAAATCAAGTGCATCGACATTCATATGAGGATACAGACACTGCAACGAATCATTGATGTGATATAAAGTTACTAACACATTTAACTGTTTTATCTTGATTGGAACCTTTAAGCCGCGCGGGATTAGCCGAGCGGTCTAGGCGCAGCATTCATGGACTGTGCGGCTGGTCCCGGCGGAGGTTCGAGTCCGCCCTTGGGCATGGGTGTGTGTGTTCGTCCTTAGGATAAATTAGGTTAAGTAGTGTGTAGGCTTACGGACTCCTGACCTTAGCAGTTGAGTCCCATAAGATTTCACACACTTTTTTTTTTTTTCATTAGGCACCAGTAAACTCAAGGCCATCAGTATTACCAGCTTTACAACGCAAAGCGAGTAAGAATTATACCCCGCGTCATAGTGGATTTTGTAAATACTGACGTTTAAAGTTAAGCCGGAAACAACCAGATTCACACTCTCCCGTACTGACAGTAACCAGAAAGTTTGGGACACACACACACACACACACACACACACACACACACACACACACACACACACACACGCCAAAACCGTAGCACAGCACCGGTAAAGCAAACAGCGTGGGCTTTCCGAGTGCTCACCGTTCCAGAAAAAAGCGCAAACATTTCCGACCCATTCGCTCACGGAACAAAACACCGAGCCTGCACAATCATTCAGCACAGAAGCCTCATCAATAAATCTGCATGTGTATCCGTGTATCCGTCGGTAAAATTACAGCCGACTATGTGGGGGTTAAACAGAACTTAATTCTAAATAATGAAGTGGTGGTGAAAGGATCACGGCAGAAGAATTTACCTATTTCACGTAATACTGTAACTGTCCATGTCAGATAAATCCTTTGTGGTAAATGTCTCCAGTTTCTTACTCCCTTACGGTTAAATGCACGCTGAGACACGGCAGGGCTGTGTATGTTTATACTAGGTAGATACGTTTTATGTATATTTTTTGTGTGTCTTAGTTATTTATCTGATGAAGGCGAGCCGGCCGCGGTGGCCTAGCGGTTCTAGGCGCGCAGTCCGGAACCGCGCGACTGCTACGGTCGCAGGTTCGAATCCTGCCTCGGGCATGGATGTGTGTGATGTCCTTAGGTTAGTTAGGTTTAAGTAGTTCTAAGTTCTAGGGGACTGATGACCACAGATGTTAAGTCCCATAGTGCTCAGAGCCGTTTTTTTTTTTTTTACGAAGGCGATACTGAATCGCGCCATAAAGAAACTTAGAACACAAAATAAGACAAAAATGATGTTTGCTAAACTTGATGGTTGACCTCTGTACGGATTTTACTTTCTAAATTGTGATTAGAAATAGTAACATCAATAACGAAGTCAGTTCTGATCAACGTTAGATTTCCAGTGGTTCAAAATAATCGTCTTTCCACAAATAACAGTTCAGACTGCTATTCTAAGTATTGGATCATTAAAAATGCCAGTGGCAAATTAAGATTAAACTTTTTTATTAATACTAATTAGGTATTTGTATCAGAAATTAATAGTTTATGTGGTTGGTAGTACATTATTCCAGACTGATTGTTATCAGTAACAATATGTTTGGGAAGTTTGTAAAACTACACTGCCTGACAAAAAAAGTGAAACAGCCAGAACATATGGTCAGGTGTCAATGTAATTTCGTACACATACACACCACCGACAGATACGTAAATGATTAAGAGTTTCAATTATTTGTGACATTTTCCCGGCGGATTGAATATTCCATCTTTATCCGCGAGTGCATACGGGATATCACTAAACATTTATACAATATTTCGACTGACAACGTTTCAGCTATTCTCAAGATTTCTAAAACACTTTCCACTGTGGAGTTAATGCGCATGTGTCAGAGATATCCGAGCGGTTCTATGCGCTACAGTCTGGAACCGCGCGACCGCTACGGTCGTAGGTTAGATTCCTGCCTCGGGCATGGATGTGTGTGATGTCCTTAGGTTAGTTAGGTTTAAGCAGTTCTAAGTTCTAGGGGACTGATGACCTCAGAAGTTAAGTCCTATAGCGCTCAGAGCCATTTGAACCATTTTTTGTGGCAGAGATAACACTGTTATCAGTTGACAGTGTTATCTCTGAAGCAAACGTGGTGTATTAGTCTTGTTCATGTCCAGCGCTAGTATCAGGCGTGGTAGCGTATACAAGTGGCGTAAACAGTATCACATTTTCAGTGTTCGCTGTGAAGGACACGGAGCCTCCACGTACTTGTATGAGGCCGTGTTATCAGCACCTGGTAGAGTTTCAGAGGGGCCTCATTGCGGGTTTCATTTGGCCAGCTGGTCGAATCGTGCAATGACCACATTTATTGGGCATTCGGAAGTGGCCCACGTTGGACTGCATGGCAACATGAAAGCACGCATACTCGTCCTTATGATTCTGGCCTACCACGTCTGACCACGACAAGCGAGGATCGCAGTGTCCTACACCATGCGTTACTTCACAGTGTTACACGTACCCTGATATGGCGACAGATGAGAACACGAAAGGCATCTAGGAACATTGTCGAGCAGGGTCGTTTTGTGGTCGAGGCATTACGTTGTCGGGAGCCATAATGTTGCTGGGGCGTAATGACCTCTACAACTTTCAGCGCCGTTGATATTTATTAACGCCTGTAAAAATATTTAAAAAATCGGTCAAGGCTAATGAGACACTGTTCTCCATCCCCATGTGGGTCTTTTTGGGTGCACATTCTGCCCCAATTTCATTTTAACGGATGAAATTGGGGCGACCGCAGCGATCTACACAAGTGGAGGAACTCTTGGAAAGTGGGGAAATTCGGCGAACGGACAAGCCTGCCCGTTCCCCCGACGCAAATCCAGTCGGGTACGTGGGATGCATGAGGAACGTCCACGCGCACCAAGGGCCGTCCAGCAGCTGTCCACAGCGTTGGTGGAGGAAGGGCATGCCCCACCACCAGAACGTCTCTCCAACGTTGTGGCCGAGATGGGGAGCACGTTTCTGTGCGTGGTTATCAAACATCCTATTAAGAAACACGCCTTGCGTTTTTGTGGTGTGCAGAATAGCATCACAAATCGACGTGACTTCAGAGTAATTATCATCTTGGAATAGCAGTAACGTTTCTGTTCGTCTCATTGTATTCATGTCAATTACTTTCTGTACTACATTGTAGCAGTTCTTTCTAGCTTCAACGAGCTGTGTCAGTTGGCTGTTACAATTCAGGCAAAAGTTACTTTAAGGCTTAAATTTGCACATCAGTGTATGTTCCTAAGGGACTAAAGTGCAGACGGTAGTCCAGTTTCAGGTTGTGTGACTGACGGGTGCCAGGTGCAACGAGAATTTGACTCTCGATGTTTCGTGGCACTATTGACCGAATTCAGAAACTTGAAGTGCTGTCATATTCGGTTCATTAAGAGGCATAATCTTATGTTAGAGGCGTAACACGACGACACGAGCATTACAGTTACCAAGCGTGTGTATCTCATGAGGCAGCGCAGCTCAGCTCACGTCGCGCAAATTACACACACCATGTTCATCGAATATTTGAGAATCAGAGCACTAAGTGACTGTCGACAAACTTCATACACAATTTAGAAACTTTTCGAAACTTTTTGTTGCTGCCGTTCCGCCTAGGTTGTATGGTCTGCCTAAGTTGCATAAGGAAGGGGTTCCTCTACGCCCTATTGTTAGTAATTTGGGTGCACCCACTTATAACCTGGCAAAGTATTTATCATCTGCTCTCAGACCATTTGTTGGCAAGTGTGAACACCATATATCCAGTTCAGTGGATTTTATTCGACGAATGGGATCTTTGAAGTTGAGTCCTTCAGATCTGTTAGTGAGTTTCGATGTGGTATCCCTATTTACACGACTTCCTCTGGAAGAGTCCCTTAGTTTGATCAGTGAAAAACTGGATGAAGAGCTGGTGAAGCTTTGTCGTCATGCGCTGACCTCCACGTATTTTTTATTTAACGGTAACATTTTTGAACAGAATGACGGAGTGGCTATGGGTAGTCCTTTATCACCCATAGTCGCCAACTTATTTATGGAGGACTTCGAGGACATGGCACTGAGGACTTCAGCTTTGCAACCAACGTGCTTCTGGAAGTACGTGGACGATACCTTCGTCGTCTGGCCGCATGGACGTGATGCTCTTAACAGATTTTTGGACCACTTCAAATGTCTTCATCCCCGTATCAAATTTACTATGGAGGTTGAAAATGAAGGGATGCTTCCATTTTTAGACGTAATGGTTTATAAAAAACCAGATGGAACTTTGGGACACAGTGTTCACCGAAAGCCGACACACACAGATTGGTATCTGCATCCTAAGAATTGTCATCCACCACACCAACGTAGTGGCGCCCTTAGGACTTTGGTACGGAGAGGATACGCCATTTCCGACGCAGACAGCTTAACCCAAGAACTTGAGCATTTGATGACTGTTTTTAAGGAAAATGGATACACCGAGAAGCAGATTCGTCGGGCTATGGAGTTTGGACCACCTCCGAAGGTGTACGAAGAGGAACATAGATCTGTGGCCTTTCTTCCTTATGCTGGAGGCTTATCGTTTAAGACAGGACGAATTTTAAGGAATTTTAACATTAAAAGTGTGTTCCGCCCACCTTATAAGATTAGGGCCCTGCTCGGCTCTGTGAAGGATGATTTGTGGCTTAGGAAACCCGGGGTGTACAAAATTCCGTGTCAATGTGGGAAAGCTTACGTTGGCCGTTTTATTCGCACAGTGCATGACAGGTGTGTGGAACATCGCCGTCATACGAGGCTACAACAACCGGAAAAATCGGCGGTAGCAGAACACTGCCTAAAGGAGGGACACAAAATGAAATTTGAGGAAAATTTTGTGGTTGCCAACATTTACGGTTTTTGGAACAGTGTCTATAAGGAGACGATTGAAATTAGGTTGGCTGATAATTTAATCAACAGAGACAATGGGTTTCCTGTTAGCAAAACGTGGAATCCTGTATTATCTCGCATCAAAACTGAACGTTCTTCAGTGCGGCCTTGATTGCGATATATCGCTGAGAGCAGTGTTCCACACTAAGGGCGGCGCCACCTCCCTGTTTTTGAAGGCAGAAACCGTGATGGGCGGCGCATGCGCCGTGTACTGAACGGTGGCCTATATAGGACGTCGATTTGCAACCTGGCGTCAGTTCTCAGCGGGACTCATCAGCAGAAGCAGCATTTTCCTGAAGATGGCGACCAGTTGGATCGCCGAAATATCGAGTCAAGTTGATTTTACGATCCGGCAGCAAACCCGAAGAGACTTTCAGTTCCTTGATGCCTCAGGCTGTGTCATATAAACGGATCGCTTCTTTTGGTCAAGTTGTGCCACAAATTTATTTTCTCTCCAGTTCAGTTCAGCATCTTCTTATTAGTTAAATGATCTAATCATCTAATTTCCAGCTCTCTCGTGTAGTACTATATTTCAAAAAATTCTTTTCTATTCTTGTCTGAACTGAATGAGACTTTCACTCTGCAGCGGAGTGCTGACTGATATGCAACTTCCTAGCAGTTTAAAACTGTGTACTGGTCCGAGATTCGAGCTTGGGACCTTTGCCTTTCGCGGGCAAGTGCTCTACCAACTGAGCTACCCAAACGCGACTCACGACCTGTCCCTACAGCTTCAGTTCTTCCAATAACTCGTCTCCTACCTTCCAAACTTAACAGAAGCTCTTCTGCGAACCCTGCAGAACTAGCACTCCTGGAAGAAAGGATATTGCGGGCCATGGCTTAGCCACAGCCTGGGGGATGTTTCTAAGATAAGAATTTCACTATGCACTTGAGTGTGAACTGCAATGGAACTTCCTGGCAGATTAAAACAGTGTGCCGGACCGAGACTCGAACTCGGGACCTTTGCCTTTCGCGGGCAAGTGCTCTAACCACTTGCCCGCGAAAGGCAAAGGTGAGTTCGAGTCTCAGTCCGGCACACAGTTTTAATCTGCCAAGAAGATTCTTGTCTGAACTATTTATCACCTACATTTCATATCCGTACAATGCTACACTCAAGACAAGTCCATTCAGAAAAGTGTTCTTACCTCCCAATTTTATAATCGATGTCATTCACACTTCTCAAAAATTTAACTTAGTTTCTCACTGTAGCCCGGAGAAAACTAAGAGCAAACAATTGTCAGTCTTTCTGTGCTAATGATCACTATCCGTAAAAGGGAGTCAGTGCCTTGACGTTATTAATGGGAAATCGTAAATCAGATCTGGTGTTCACTTACGTATATAATAAAGATGGCAGATTTTCTTTTCAGTTTCCTTTAATGTTCCTTTTTCACGGACAGAAAAAACTGGCACACGTCAGCAGCATTTGTTTGGCTGCCACCGCTGCTCAGCGATCCCAGTGCTGTGAGTCCTCGGACAAGGTGGAGACGACGTCGAGCAGGCCTCGACCCCTGGGGCAGGCCGCGTACCGCCGCCGGCACCCTCCGCCTCCGCCTCCGCCGCCCCCGCTGCCGCCCCTGCCCGCCTCCCGGGCCAGCACGTGCTCTGCCAGACCGGCGTCGCCATCGCTTGGCCTGCGCACACCACTCGCGCACTTTTAAATCTGCTAATGATTAGTTCTCTTTCAAAATCTTATTTCATGCCGTTATGATCCTCTGACCAAGCTTCCACTATCATTGTATGGAATCAAGTATGTTAGTTAACTTAAATAATGTTTCGTAAAAGATCTGAATGCAAAGCGTCTTTAAGCTGCTGTAACCAGTCGCATTTATTACACTAAGGCGCCAAAGAAATTGGTATAGGCATGCGTGTTCAAATACAGAGATATGTAAACAAGCAGGATACGGCGCTGCGGTCGGCAACGCCTATATAAGACAACAGTGCCTGTCGCAGTTGTTAGATCGGTTACTGCTGCTACAGTGGCAGTCTATCAAGATTTCCGTGAGTTTGAACGTGGTGTTATAGTCGGTGCACAGACAATGGGACACAGCATTTCCGAGGTAGCGATGAAGTGGGGATTTTCACGTACGACAACTTCACGAGAGTACCGCGAATATAAGAAATCCAGTAAAACATCAAGTTTCCGACATCGCTGCGGCCAGAAAAAGATCCTGCAAGAACGGGACCAACGACAAGTGAAGAGAATCGTTCAACGTGACAGAAGTGCAAACCTTCCGCAAATTACTGCAGATTTCAATGCTGGGCCATCAACAAGCGTCAGCGTGCGAACCATTCAACGAAACATCATCGATATGGGCTTTCGGAGCCGACTCGTGTACCCTTGATGACTGCACGACACAAAGCTTTGCGCCTCGCCTGGGCCCTCAACACCGACAATGGACTGTTGATGACTGCAAACATGTTGCCTGGTCGGACGAGTCTCGTTTCAGATTGCATATAGCGGATTGACGTGTAGGTTTATGGAAACAACCTCATGAATCCATGAACCCTGCGTGTCAGCAGGGAACTGACGTGGCTGGTGCAGGCTCTGTAACGATGTGGGGCGTGTGCAGCTGGAGTGATATGGGATTCTTGATACGTCCACATACGACTCTGATAGGTAACACGTACGTAAGCATTCTGTCCGATCACCTACATCCATTCACGTCCATTGTGCATCCCGATTGACTTGTGCAATTCCAGCAGGACAATGAGACAAGTCGAGAATTGCTACAGAGTAGCTCCAGGAACATTCTTCTGAGTTTAAACATTAGTCGAGTCCATGCCACGTCGTGTTGCGCCACTTCTGCGTGCTTGCGGCGGCCCTACACGATATTAGGTAGGTGTATTACTTTCTTTGGCTCTTCATTGTAAATAATAGTTTATATTACGTGTTTGAGAGGATCATACCTCCAGTCATCAGGTGCCTTTACATCGATTATTAATAGCGTAAATTTGAAATGTGCCGCGTAATGGAGGCAGACTGCAGCGTATCAGCGATGCTGTTTTTCTCCACTGCAGGCAGTGCTTTAATTCTGTAAACTGGGATATGTGACCTAGGTTTAACACTTCTGCAAACAAAACTAAACTCGCGCTTAAACTTATTATCCATTTGACATGAGCTCAGTAAATTAATTACATTACATTGCAGACCTGGATAAGCAGTATATGTAATAACGCTTCGGAAGACAGCCAGAAAGAGAGCGCGGGACAAAGATAGAAAACCTTGTGTATATATAAATCGGTTGAAGACTGCAGATGAACACTTATCAGTACAATGATATCGTTTATTTTTTGAAATACCGTTATTGTCTTTGTTAAATTACACGAAATGCGGTAATAACTGCAAATTTTCTAAGGCGCACACAACGCTACTACAGAGAAAAGAGACGTATACTACAACTTAGGGTATGAATCGTCTTAGATGCCGAATATAGCTGGCAATTTTAGTCGGAATTTTGGAACAGGAAAACAGGAAGGAAAGCGACAACATTGTAGCACTGAGCACACAATACAGAGCCAAGACGGTCGATTTTGCGAAAGAGAGTTCATACGTGCAGCAGTGTTGGTGAACAGATAGAAGAAGAAAGATTTATGGTTGTATTTCAGATTGAAGGATCAGTTTGGATGCAAGAGGAAATTAGGGACGAGAGAGGCGGTACTTGCAGTAAGCATTCTGCTTCAAATGCAAATACGGGAAAATAAGCCATCCTAAGTCGTCTTTGCAGATCCGGAAAAGGTGTTTAAAATGCCATATAGCAATGGAAGTTCAGAGTGCTGAAGAAAGCTGGCTTCAAATACAAAGGCACTCGGATGAGCTTCAGATTCTGCAAGAATGAAGTTGCTGTCGTTAGAAATCATCGTAAACAAGAGAAAGGAAGAATTAGGGAAGATGTCAAAGAATACTATGTTTCTTCCATTGCTGTATACAATGCATGCATCCAGTAAGTTATAGACCATGTTGGCGATGCAACTGAGGTGGGGATGAAAGTCAGTGGATGGAAGACAGACGTGGTGACGTATGCAGATTGTGATCACGGATACGAAAGAATTTCTAGAGAAAGTTTTCAGCAAAGTGGAAAGAAATTTATGCAGACAATAACGTATGACGATGTATGAGGGAAAGACTAAACTGATGGCGTGTAGAGCTGAATAGTATGAGCCTCTAAGAAGAGGAGTTGGAAGATAAGAGTTATAAGAATTAAAAGAATTTATCTATTTGGAAAGCAAGGATACAAGAGATGGCGAGAGGCGGAAAGATGTGGTGAGCAGAAAGAGAGCAGAAATGGTAGTGGTAGCAGTAGTAGTAGATTTATTCATCCATAGATCCCTTTTTACAAGGATATAGGACATTTCAAAGTATTTAATCAGTCAGCGAATCAGTCTTCCGCTTAATTTAAGAAATAACTTATCCACCAGCTAGATCATCAGTCTAGAGATAAGGAAACGAGCCACGAATGTATTCCTCTGGAATGTACAGATGTGAGACTAAGGTTAAGAGGAAAACAATGGGGAGATTTTGCCTGCAGAAGGATATCGAAGATCAGCTGGAGAGATATAATTACCAGCGCAGATGTGTGGAGACGAATACCCGAAACCAGGTCTCTCTGAAAGCACATCCAAACAAGAACAGGTTAAAATCGTAGGACTGAACATCATTGGAACAGCACCATATGGAGCTATGAAGTACCGGGATCGCCGGCCGGAGTGGCCGAGCGGTTCTAGGTGCTTCAGTCTTGACCCGCGCGACCGCTACGGTCCCAGGTTCGAATCCTGCCTCGGGCATGGACGTGTGTGCTGTCCTTAGGTTAGTTAGATTTAAGTAGTTCTAAGTTCTAGGGCACTGATGACCTCAGATGTGAAGTCCCATAGTGCTCAGAGCCATTTGAACCATTTTGAAAGTACCGGGATCGCCCAGGACGATCAAGAGTGTCATACAAATAGTAAACTGCGAAAGGTACAGTCGTGGACAAAACGAGCGAGACCCCTTGCCTTTTCGTTATGCTGATCCGCACAGTTTTAAAGTTGCTATAAAGCATAACAGGCAAGGCGACGATGTGCTACCGACATACTATGAAAGTTCGGTCAGCTGATGTGCTGAGATACCCAGTATTGGCGAATCTCGCGCTTCGAAGAAGCCACAGCACCGTCTTCCACCACTTCGTGGGAAGCGAAATACCTCAAGTATAAGCCAATGTGTTGTATTCGCATATGTGTGACTATGACTTGGATCTAAACTGTGGTTATGGACAGTACGTACGCCCAGATAGCGAATATAACATCACGAATAAAGACAAGGGGAAATGAATTAGGTGTCCTTCCACTTCCGTAACATCAAATATATTTTGGTTATTCTTTCTTAAATGAACTGCGCAGATAATCATTCACCAGAAGTGAATAACATTTTAGTAACACCAGATGATATTAACAGCTTGCCGGCGTGGGTTAGCCGTGCGCTCAAGGGCCTCATATAGCGGACCGCGCGGCTCCTTGCGCCGTCAGTTCGAATCCTTTCCCGGGCATGTATGTGTGTTAGGTTAGGTAGGTTGAAGTAGTTCTAGAGCTAGGGGACTGATGACCTAAGCAGTTTGGTGGCATAGTTCCTAGAGCCATTTTTCCACTTTTCGCGTAAATTTTATTTACATAAACGACTGTATCTTTAGATTGCGTTGACATAGCTCACTCTTTTACATCACCAAGGGACCGTATACCGCAGGAAGTGCGATACATTTCCGATTATTATGTCCACCCGTACTCGAGGTAAACGGGTTTTAGGACAGATAGACGGTCAAGAAAGTGAGACCAGTAGGGTTCCATTTTTACCGATTTACGTGACGAAATCCTAACAACGAAAATAGCTATCAAAGTTACTGAAGATAAGGGCTGCGTAATAATTTCCCCTACTCTTTATTAGAAATGTTCCAGTTGCAGTCGATACATCAGCACATTAATCGTAGCTATGCTTCCGATCCAAATCACGTTTACAGGAATGCAAATAAAATCCATTTGCCTATACACGTGGTAACTCAGAGCCCACTCCACCGCGTTGTAGATGAGCGAGCATTCCCATTGCTAGCTACCTTATGGAACACCTCGGCTAATGAACGTTTTCTGCCTGTGGCACGTCTAATGGAGAATTCGAAACATTGTAGAATACGTTAGGCAGCTACGTCGCCGTTTATTTCCTGGGGTGGTGCAGAATTATCCTACTAAATTTACTCGCTAGTAACAGTTTTTTTGTTATTTAGATAAACATCCCGAATGATTGTCACATCATCGGTGAGATAAAAGTAGACAATTCATGTTTTTGAGTCCAGAAAGCTCTATGCAGCAGAAACTGCAGATCATTTTGCCATTTTCATTGCGAAATTAAGGCTTATTCATGTCTGGGGTAATAATAGAGGGCTGTTTGCCTGGGTTGTCTGCTACGTAGTGAAAGGTGTTTGTTACTGCAGGGAGGTCTGGTTTGTTTTCGGTTCAAATCTCGATGAAGGCAGATAGACGATCAGTAAAGAAATTTTAAGAAATTCTAGCGCCTCCAATACGTTTTATTGCTACCTTTATTCTGTAACCGGCGCCCTGTGGATGTCGATATGAAACTCTCGTAGAATTTCATACTTGTTACTGCCTACTTTTTCCGCTTCTGTCAATAGTTGAATTTACTTAAGTGTGGCACTGAATGATTTTTAACTGTATTTCGTTATGAATCTTCACGCTTTGCTAAATTTGCACACTTTCATGGTAGGTCAGCAACGGTAATCCAGTATGACTGGTCTGAACGTTGACACAGACCATTTCGCGGCCGAATGCGCATAATATTTTGCTAATTCTTAACGATCTGGGGTACTTTGTCTCACTGAAACAGTTATGCTATCTCGATAAGCTGAAATTCATTTTCATTAGTACAGTTCATACTAATTAGCGTTTCTTATTTCATTTATATCTTATATTTAGGTGTGGTGGTTAACACACTAATCAGCATTAATATAGTCGTACACATGACTGAAAACAGTCTGACAAATTTCGGATAGTTTTTCAATTTCACGCCTATGCATAGTATGTTGGTAGCACTTCGTCGCGTTGCCTGTTATGCTGTGTAGCAGACTTTAAAGCTGTGCGGATCAGCATAACGAAAAGGCAAGGGGTCTCGCTCGTTTTGTCCACAACTGTACAGGGAGAGCTGATTGTCACGAAAACGGTAACGGAGAGGAAGGTCCAGGGAAAAGTGGAATGGCGGAATGCGTCAAGCCAACCTTAGGGTTGAACACTAAAGAGAGGAGAGATTTTGCGTCAGACCGAGATTGCTCTAGGAAGGGTTACTTTGCACTGAATGGATGAAAAGCACACAGCTGACTGTGCGTTCCACCCATTCTGCTAGCAGCGTGCAGGCTGGAGTACTCACGTCAGCAACAGGTGCGCCACCTCCCCAAACAGTCCGTTGTGCAGCAGCGGCGTTTCGGCCGCCTCGCAGACAGCCCTCAGCAGGCACGCGTGGCCGTCCGTGCCTAGCCTGCCGTACAAGATACAACAGTCAGCACTACACGTTTATAAAGCAATTACTAGTAACAGTACTTTCTTATGAGGTGTAAAACGAAAACTCTTCAGAGTCAGTGGGCGTTTGACGAAGCACCCACTATCTAGTTCATATGCATCTCTACGGCTTCGGAAGATGACTGTGGTGTAAACTACAAGACATAAAGAGGAAAAACAGAAAAGAAATGGGGAGTACGAGTAGCACTCGCGCTCCGAGATTTCCGTACAACTTAATTATGTATATAGGTAGTTCATTCCTCCCGAGAACAGATAATCTCCGTGATTTTTCACTGTGCCGCTCGTGG
The DNA here is from genome assembly GCF_021461385.2 of Schistocerca piceifrons. Classification (NCBI taxonomy): domain Eukaryota; kingdom Metazoa; phylum Arthropoda; class Insecta; order Orthoptera; family Acrididae; genus Schistocerca; species Schistocerca piceifrons. The sequence continues at coordinate 68,374,787 of NC_060144.1, read as the reverse complement.
TCTCACGGTGGCGTTCTCGCTTCCCGAGCACGCAGTCCCGGGTTCGATTCCTGTCTGGGTCAGCGATTTTCAGCTGCGCCGAGTTGACCGGGTGTTGTGCTGTGTCGTGTTGTGTCGTCTTCATTATCATCATTCCCATTACGCTCGGAGGAAGGCAACGTCAAACCATCTCCATTAGGACATTGCCTAGTTCGGCGGTGCTGGTCCCCTGCATCGTCCCCTAGGCTCTGTGAAGAAGCATAGGACTTCATTTCATTTTCATTCATAGATATATACTGACAAGATATCCGTCCTGGAAATTCCAGAACTTTCGAGAGTATATTAATTTCGGAGTCAAATTTTTATTGTAATTTCGCATTGACAGTTACAATTATTCACTTATTTTATTAATACGCTTTGCTAATTGGTAAGTGCAGATGCATTGACTTTGTCTGTTCTCATCTCTTTTCCGATTACTGGTAAGATTTGCGGAAGTCTGTTGTTGTTACGCAAATGTCGTATTGTTCTGTGGAACACACCGATGGATATTTTATTGGCTATTGAAATCTCACCACAAGCAATCGAAGTGCAATCACGCTTTACTTGCAAGTATTACTTTACTCTGAAACATTACAGGTGCTTTTCGTGTTGAAAGCATACTCCCTCACGAAATCTCTGTAAGGAGAATGAGATGATGTGGCGGTAGCCGAGCGGCCTTGGCGTGTCACTTCTGGATAACAGAGCCATCGTTTTCGCAGCGACAGTACGCTTCACTCCATTGTGCCAATAAGCACGAAATATTTCTGAATTATACACACAAAGCTTCCTCGTGAATCATTCTAGCTATTACGGAAAATCACATCAAAATCCCTGCGACTTTTAGCAGATCAAGGATGCAATGTAAGTTCGTAATCGCGAAAAAATATTTTTGTGCGATATAATTACAGATTACAATCTTCGGATTTTTTCAGTTACTTTCTCTGTTAAACCGTGCTTCTTGCCAAATTTCATGACTGTAATTCAACCTGCAAGAATCCACCACTCGTACTAAACTTCCAGAAATATCTCAGTTTAGCAGCTGAGTGCGCAGATGGCGGTATAAGGGGAGCACAGTATAACTGCCCAGGATTACCCACACGAGTTTTGCGATAATTAAGTCAGTCCGTCTTTAAACTAAGCTACTGAGCCGCTGCGTAGGAATTCTTCCCACATGTGGATATGCTCTCATAGTTTTATGTTCCCTTGCAGAGCCGCAGCAGTGCCGTCGGATTCTCAAAACCCAGCAGCGCCGTCGGATTCTCAAAATTCAATACTACTGCCTATGTTTTACGTAATGAAGCAGTAAGAAGTTTTGTACAAATAATGTTTACACGGGATGCCGTTATGGTGCCTTTATTTAAGAAATACCGTAAAATAAACTTGTTCCCACTGATTATAAGCTAACTATTAACGGTACGAGAGCATGGTCTACCGCATGACTAGATTGAAATACATCCTATCGACGACTGCCGAATATGGCGCACAGTCTGTAACTTGAGCGGACAGTCGGCACAGTTCGTATAAGATCGTACATCTTCGGTTATGCCAAAGCTATTCATGTATTTATTAATATCACCGTTTCCTGCCATTGTAAAGTTAGTGAAAGATATTATTTATGACCCGAAGACACCTCCAAATGTCTGAGTGGCGAAAGGCGACTTTATTTAGCAAATATTTATTAATGACAATTACTTGATTCATGGCAGAATAAATGTATATTCCATACACGTCTCTCTGCTTACGTCACGAGCAATTTCTGCATCGGAACCTCATCCCACTCGGTCTGAAATCGCCAGATGGCCAACCGCCTCTGCTAGCCAAAATGGTGGGAAGCTACAGGTCGCCCCTTACTCCGCACGTACTGCAGCGCTGATGCATTCGCTTTACGTAGCATCACTGGAAATGAAGTAAAATGCTCTCTTATCTGCAAATAAGTATTACCTTACAAACGGGGAGTACCCTATAGGTTTTGGTGAGTGAGTCTGCGAGTATCAAAATATGGCTGTATCTTTTTATTGCATTGACTTGCAAGGTTAAATTTTTTTACGCCCAAAACGCCATAGAGGTTACTATGTGACATAAATTTCAACTTAATATCTCTGAGCATTCCTGAGGGAAAGGGGTCTTAACAGTCGGACAGGCAGATGGTCAACTAAGTGATCCCATAATGGTTACGTTTCTATCGACTGAGGTACTGAACCCTAAGAATGACAGTTATTCCTGAATAGAGCATATCTCAACGATATACACACCATGGGGTACTTTCATTTAGGAGCAGATGTGTCAGGACATAATGTCGCATCAAATTTGTTCGCACCTGATTCTGTGTTTGTAGAATAGCGGAAAGCTTTTGATACCATTCCTCGCAAGTGGCTTATAAGCAACTTGTGTGCCTGTGGATTTCCTCTTAGTAATAACTGACGGAAAGTCGTCGCGTAAAACAGAAGCAATATCTGTCATTCCTCCAAAGAAGTGTTATACGCCCTCTGCTATTCACACCTCTTGTAAATGATATGGGAAACAATCTGAGCAGACCGCTTACGTTGTTTACAGACGACTCTGGCATTTAACGTCTAGTAAATTAATTGGAATACCAAAGCAAATTGCAAAATTATTAATGTGGTTTATCGTGTAACCGAAATTTAATAGATTCTTTTAGTACTCATGGGGATGACTTCAGTCTTTTCATTATTTATGTTCAATGGTGCGAAAGGGGCCATTGACAATAAATAATGACAACACCGAAGTCATCCACATGAATATTAAAAGGAATCCATTAAATTCCGATTACACGATACATCACATAAATCCAGGGGTTGTGAATCCAAGTAAATACCTAAGGATTACAATTATGAGCAACTTACATTGGAACGTGCATGTATACAGGTGGTGTCCGTTCTGTCGGACATGGCCGAAACAACAGAAAATATTCCTATATGGCTTATTTCAATAGTGGTACAAGTCCATTTGTGTTCATTATGAGATACAGAGTCCTCAAGTTAAATGAGCACTGAAAAATCTGCAGTTGAGATATCAGAAATATTCAAGCATATGGCTTCTTGCTAGAGATGGACCTTTCTTTCTGTTTGTTTGGATCATTAATTTCAGATGCATTATAGGCAGAAAAGTGGGGGTAATGGACTTGTACCACTATTGAAATAAGCCCTTCATATATTACGGGGCTCAATAATTGTGAGTAGGTTAATGGATGAACGCCGTATTGCAGCATGCGATAAGCTGGAAATCTGGATCGATCAGGGACCGCGTCCCGATGGCCGAAGCGGTTAATGCAACAGCTCATGACAAGCGATAGATCCAGGTTCGAGCTCCGGTCCAGCAGAAAATTTCAACTTTCAGCATTGCATTTCCAGAGTGCACCCAGCCTTTCCCTTTCCTTCACATTCCTCTATTTCATAATAAATTCGCACGAAAACTTTCATAACTAAAGACTGTGTTTATTGGTAGAACAGTTGGAAGATACTACAAATCCACTATAGAGGACTACTTACACTACCCTTGTCCATCCTCTGTTAGGGTATTGCTGTGCGACACTGAATCCTTACCAGATAGGACTGGAGGAGGACATCAAAATAGTTCGAAGAAGGGCAGCTCGTACCACATTATCTCGAAATAGGATAGTGTGCCGTGGATATGATACGCGAGTTATGATGGTACGCATTAAAGAGAAGGCGTTTTACGCTGCGCCGATATTTCATGAAATTCCAGTCGCCAAACTTCTCCTCCGGATGCGAATATATTCTTTTCACTCCCACTGCTTAGTTAAGAGGTAACGTGTTTGCCTAACATGAAGCGATCCCGGGTTCGATTCCCGGCCGGATTGGAGATTTTCTCCGCCCATGTACTGTGTGTTAAGTTGTCATGATCATGATCATCATCATCATCATCTCATCACCGCCAACGTGCAAGTCCCCCAATGTGGCGTCACCTCGAATATGAGTTGCAACTCGGCGGCCGAACTTTACCGGTTAGGGCCTCCCGGCCAACAATGTCACACGATCATTTTTTTTCTGTTGACGACTACCTACATGGGGGGGGGGGGCGGGGGGGGGGGGACATAAGCGTCGTAATAAAATAAGAGAAATCACACCTCGCGCGGAATATTTAAGTGTTAGTTTTTTCCGAGCGCTGTTCGAATGTGGAATGGCAGAGAAATAGTGTACAGTAGCTCGATGAACCCTCTGCCACACACTTACGTGTGTTGAAGAGTAGTCCCATAGATGTAGATACAGATACGCAACCCAACGAACAAGCCGGCCGGTGTGGCCGAGCGGTTCTAGGTGCTTCAGTCTGGAACCGCGCGACCGCTACGGTCGCAGGTTCGAATCCTGTCTCGGGCATGGATGTGTGTGATGTCCTTAGGTTAGATAGGTTTAAGTAGTTCTAAGATGCAGGGGACTGATGACCTCAGATGTTAAGTCCCATAGTGCTCAGAGCCATTTGAACAAATTTCCAAAAATATGCTTTCTTCGCGACTTCCCAGACAGTATGTGCTGCCTGTTTCATCAAATTGCACGGACGTGTTGAGCTTAGCCGCATCGTAAATGCTTCCCATACTGAGCAACTGTATTTTGTGTCAAAAACTTGTGCAGTTGTTTTATCTGCTGAGTTGTATCTCTTTTGTGTATGTCTGGTAGTTGCTGCACAGCCGTCTTCTGAAACTCTGGAGGTGCTTATTACTAGCCCTATACTTTTTTCGTCACAAAATCGTTCATAAAATGATAATGTAGTTGTAACAAGTGCGTAGATCCAACGCACTTCAGTGAACACCATACGAAGGTGAAGACACAAGCAAATATCAACATATGCTTGCATACAGTGAAATTCTTGAGCTGTTTCTGTAAAAAATATATTATCAAAACCGGATGTATGGTGATGCTGGAAAGATGGCCTTGCAAATACAGCGTTTACACGGCACGTAGGATTTGTAACATTCAAGAACAAGGTCCAGTTCCACCCTTGCGCTTTGACTCATAACTTCCTGCACGACGTCATTAGTATACGTTGCAAAAGATGCAAGCGACCTGTTATTATACGTTATCTGTGCTTGCCCATATATCTCGTGTAATGTGTGATGTTCGCAAACAGCAAGTTTAGCTTAAACTGTCGATAGGGAAATAAGTAGAGCGGGTGGAACCCGACGTTACTATATTGCTGTAGTTTGGTGTCCAGGATAGATTAGCTTGCAGTCTAGTACACTTATTAAGTACTTTTGTATGAAAAAATTTATTATTTAATCTAATTCTGAATTTTTTTCCGAATGGGATTTTTTTTTATTGTTGGTTTTTATGTTGTGTTTCGTTATTTTCATTTGCAGGGCTATGTTTTTGGTATCAACTGATGTCTTTCAGTTCAATAGAACTGATGGAAATTACGATGTTGCTTCTTGTTCGGTTTCCGGGTTTCGGAATCGCTGTCTTCCTTACATATATATAGGTCAAAGAAAAAATTCTATTCCCATTGTGCGATTTTTATATTTTTAGGCTTGGTTTATTTTAGACAAATTCGTTTATTTAATTTCTCGATTCTCTTGTCTTTTGGGGAGAAGAGTGTCTGGTATCGTTGTCTTCGTTTGAGCTAGGTCAAGAGAATGTTTCATTTTCAGTTTTGTATTTTGTTTATATTTTCGTTACATTTCTTCAAATAAATTAGCGTGTCCTATTTTTGATATCCTAGTCTTATCTTTATTAACTTATTTTTTAAGTTTGTCCCAGCCACAAACCCCTTCATACCCATAGTTTTCTTGTTAATTTCATTTTCTTCATTGAGTTAAATACTTTTCGTATTTTTTACGTTTGTTTGTGAACGTAATGGTCTCTGTTGTCGCCATCTCGAAAAATGTAACCGGCCTGTGTTTTCTGCTGTTGTCTCAGTAATTAACGTAGGCTATCGTCTTTGCGGGTAATATGAAGTCATTGGTCAAAGCAAACTACGGAATTGGACAGCACTCTATTCGCGATTTTCTTTACGAGCAATCTTCCATTGGTTTCTCACAAAACTAATTTTAACGGTATTCGTCGATTTTAATTCATGAACTCTTTACATAAAAAGTAGCGTTATACGTGAAAGAAGCAATAACAGATATAAAAATCTCATATGGCCCGTCTATTACTGAGCCTCTTGACATTCGAATTTGTAGGCTGATGCACACGCCTTCAGCACGAACACATGCCATTCGTTAACACTCATCTCTTTGCGAAAGTAGATTGACAATTTTATACAAAGAAAGACCATAGGTCTTCAGTGTTCGGGTTGTAGACACATTGGTTGTTACGGACACTTTCCCTCTCTGGAGGATGCGGCAGAGTATCCAGGGTTCGGTTTCAGGAGGTGTGGATGGATTGAAGGAGGCTCAGGGTTTTATTCTCTCTCTCTCTCCCTCTCTCTGTCTCTCTATCTCTCTCTCTCTCTCTCTCTCTCTCTCTGTCTCTTTCGCTCACCTCCCTCTCCCTCACCTTCCTTCCCTCCCTCTCTCCCAAAGCAGTCATGAATGTGGGTTAAACGCTCCTCCCCTCTAATGAGCCACAGATACCTACAAAAATATTAATAATAAAAGTAAAATTTAGTGCCCATCATTTGTGGATAATTTTGTAACGTGGCAACATTTGTCCAACATATATTTAATATTCTGTAAATTCATTTTCATTCATATTCATATTGGACCAATGCTTGTGATGCACAATCCCATTATTAATCGTTTCATTGGCTGTACCAGCTAGCACTATGTACCAACCATTTTTGAAGTACTGCGTGTCTGGGTGTTAATTACAGCTCAACACTGAGAGAAAGGGTAATGTTGGCAACACATTCCTCAGAAGCTACTACCAGCTAAGGAGAAATGGGAAGAGTGTCGTAACCTGCAGGGGTGGACATTTATTGCCCTGAGAGAGAGCAGAGTGAGAAGGCGGCAGTTCGCAATGCTGCAGGCCACAGAACCCCCATAGTGCAGACTGTACGAGATGTTACGCTCTGGTGGGCTGAAAAATATTTGGGAACAGCATAGCTGGCACAGGGGAGGAACAAAGTCAAAAAACATTCTTTGTAGTGCGAAGGGATGCACGGGGGTTCACAAACGATGATCGCAAGCTGACGTCTAAGGGATCTTCTTACAGGAAACACCGGATCACACTTCCCACCAAAAAGCAGAGATGAGTACTTGACTGGCGGAGTGCTAAGGATGTAGGTGGGGAAATGGGAACTTCTAGAAAATCTTCTGAAAGGAGTATTATCTTCAGGCGTTTAGCTGGCATATTCATGATCTATGCACTGGGAAGTAACGTTTTTTTAACGGTCACTGGGATTCGTCGCCTGAGCGCAGACGTAGACAATGCGTGTCGAGGAGGGAGCAGGTGTGCAGTGTAGAGACACACTTCCCTGCAAGGATCGATCGGAGACACTTCCCTCTGTGGATCAAACCTCGCTCGGGAGAGCCACAGCAGAGAATCTCACGGTTAGATTTTGGGAAGGGTTGATTTTGCCACAAGAAGCATGTCAAGCCGGTTGTAGTGGCGTGGCAAGACAGCCAAGCCACTTGGAGGTGGCCGAAAGGCACGCGTTAAGCTCACGCAGATTGGCGTGAGGTCTGGAGCAAGGTAAAGTAATTATCCAATAAAGAAAAGAACGTAGTTCTTGGAATACTTAACTTAAATCCACAATTGGTGTACATCTCTCTTGACTGTACATAATTTCCATTTCAATATACACTGGTAATGGCGCCTTGCTAGGTCGTAGCAAATGACGTAGCTGAAGGCTATGCTAACTATCGTCTCGGCAAATGAGAGCGTATCTGTCAGTGAACCATTGCTATGAACGTCGGATGTACAACTGGGGCGAGTGCTAGGAAGACTCTCTAGACCTACCGTGTGGCGGCGCTCGGTCTGCAATCACTGACAGTGGCGACACGCGGGTCCGACGTATACTAACGGACCGCGGCCGATTTAAAGGCTACCACCTAGCAAGTGTGGTGTCTGGCGGTGACACCACACCGATTCTCTGTAGAGACAGAGTTGTTATTCTGTTTACTCCAATGCTTGGCCTCTTTTGAAGTCTGACACAAATTGAAGTGCATCTTTATGGAAGGATACTTGAATCGAGTTTCTGTTTGCTGAGCAAACAGAAATCTAGACTTGTGTTCTGTCTTGTACTGACATCATTTCGGCTCTCTGAGTTTGCAGATGGCATATAACGTCCACTGTACAGGCAGACAATTAGAGGTACGCCACATACACACCGCCTCCACAGCAGAAAAAGCCGCGGCGGGCAGGTCATCGGTGCACTATAACTGCTGTCCGCATTTCGACAGGTGACACGCCCGCTTCTGTTCGGCGAGTAGGGAAACACAGTAAATGTGTTCGAGTTCCATTTGCTTGTCCACTGAGCTTGTTCCAGAGTGTATGTCAGTCAGAGTTTATGTCTTCTGTTCCTCACCGCTAATCAGCATCAGCCACTTTTGTGTACGTCTAATAAATGGGGCACTGTCTAATGAAAATTAAACATATGTTCTGCCAGCCTCGAAATTACACGTAGGATAGAACCTGAGATTGTGTATTTCATATTTGTACAGTTTTTTACCCTTCGTATTTTTTGAGAATAAATCGTTTACGGTATCCAGGTCGTGATTCTTTGTAGTAGCATCACGATAGGAATGATTGGTTTCACTTGCTAAACTGAAAATCTGTAGGTGTAGACTGTCAAAGGCAGGGTCGTTATAATAATTTCTAGGCGTGAGAATTTCATTGTGGAGATAACATTAGGCAACCACACATAAATAAGCTATATGTTGCATGCACCATGGGGGCTCTCATAAAAATATTTTCATGCTTTCTGAAAGCCTGATAGATGCAGCAGTGCAAGTCAGTGTTCTGGAAGATACAGCCAACATGACAGGCTGAAGAATTTCTGCAGTGGAAACATGATTTATGGCAAATATCAGAAGTGCTTGGAAATGGAAATTTGTCGTAAGTACTATGGGACCAAACTGCTGATTTCATCGGTCCCAAGGCTTACACACTACTTAACCTAACTTACACTAAGGACAAAACACACACAGCCACACACACACACACACACACACACACACACACACACACACACACACACACACACACACACATGCCCAAGGGAGGACTCAAACCTCCGACACAGGGGACGGGGGGGGGGGATACGTGTGAACCGTGGCAAGGCGCCCGAGACCACACTGCTACCCCGCGCGGCCAAAAGTGTTTCAAAATATTTAGTAACACATATTGGGCAAATAGACAAAATAGCAGAATTCAAATATTTGGCAAAGACTATTCAAGAAATCGGTTTGGAAAAGTCTTCTTTAGAGGAAAAGATACATATGAAGGAAAAAACGTATGATATAACTAAGAATACATGCAAAAAAAGTCCTTATCAAAGCTTTAAATAAAGCACTGCAACACAGTAATGAACTGGAATGCCTATATGAAACCGAATGTATGGTATTAAATTATAAGTTTCATAAACTAAAAACAATAAAAAGAGTTATAAGGAAAGGTTACGTTCTCATCAAAAGGCAGTGTTTTCGATTTTGGGATCACATCACCGAACACCTATTGAAAACTATATGGATGCGGAGATGACTACTTTTTGGAAGTATTTACGGAATCAATGACAAAAGAGTCACTGTGTAGATCTTCAAATAGCTTAGAAAATAGTAATCGACAAACACCTGGATTCAAGACTTGGAAACGAATAATATAAGAGAAGAAGAAGTATTGGAAAGAGATTTTAGGAAAAAGTTCTTGAAACTGGAGGATGTCCAGAATAGGAAGAAAAGAAAACTATCAAACGTGGTCTGAAGACAGAAAAAAGAAACATAGTGAAACAATGAAGGAATACTAGACGAAAAGGTAAGAGTAACGAGGGATTAAGAAATGAAATTGGAACGTGGCCTGTGGAAGTACTTAATACAAGAAGAAGAAGAAGAAGAAGAAGAAAAACAATAAAACATACAATCTGTTTTAATATAATAACAATAATACTTTGTTAACATCAGTGATTCGTACATCGCTTTAGCACAACTTCGAAGAAATTGTCATTCAGTGAAATGAAATTGTCGGAAAATTTGAGACTTGAATGCTGGACGCCATTACTTTGAGGCCACAATAACCACGAACTCAGATACCATAGTCAACACCAAAATTTGTAAAATATAAATTTGAAGGGTGCATTCGCCAAGTATCTTTATTTCATTTAGGTTGTGAACACATGTGTGCTTCGACTGAGCTAGTGGAAACTAGGAAACCTGTTACCTTCAGACATTGCCGCCTACATTCGAGAAGTTGGTCTTTCTGTATTTCTTTTCTTAGTAGGGGTCTTTCCGTTTCTGCCTTGGCTTATTCAACATCAGGTACTGTCATCCTGCGAAGGTAAGTTTTCTACCTGCGGTCCATACGTAAATCCGTCAACTTGGAATTTTAAGCTGTGAAGTTCCCTGTGTTAAACATTATAGAAATATCTAGAATTCTTTGCAATTTTTGGCACTGTTAGTTTTGATGCTACATTATTCTCCAAACGTTAACTGAGGAATAATGGATATTGAGTTTTTACTAAAAAAGTTTTTTTGGATTGTCTCCGTGTTCATGACAACTTCTCCTCATCCCTTCCTCTTCTATCTATACCTCCCTCCCATACTGCTCTCATCGCATCCTACAGACACATACGAAATTCTATGGAAGTATTGTAATTGATCACAGTCCACAAACATCAAGAAATTGTCTTCTAAATCAAATTTTTATTGAGACTAAAAAAATAACTTCGGAACAACAGCACAACAGATTCCTGTAGTTGAATGGTGCAAGAGTCTCCTTTTTACTGGGATCAAGAGTGAGGGGATGGACGACACCAGCTGTTTTACTTACGCGTTCATTATCGAAGTGAAAACTGCATAGATGGCAGCACGGCCAACATTCAGAGGGAAGTGTTGCGATATCTCGCTTATGTTTGACGGATGCGCGTACAGCCCTTGGAACTGCAGGAGCATCCCAACCGAGCGTTTGGACATCTTCACCGGAATAGACAGGCCGACGACCCACTGTAACAAAGCGGTTCATGTTAGTTTCAGCCAGCGCAGCGTGCCACAGAATTAATGAATCACTACTGTTCATTTCAGGAATAAAATATTTCTCATTGTATGTAAATGTAACTTAAAATATGTCATACATATTATCTTAAATTGAGGACAACAGCAGCTAAACGTTCAAATTTTTCTGGGAAGGGGAAAAAATTGTCTATTTGTACAAAGTTTATTTAAACCACGACCGGTTTCACTTCAATTTAGGCACATCCGCCTGTGAGCTAAACAGCAAATATGTGTTTTACATTTATTTTTCTTTTTACACTGGCCTAGTAAATATTGCAACATGGAATAGGATTGTCCTGCACATTGAGTAATTTTATTGTGTAAATTCTACAACATTAGCTAGAGCCCTGTGCAAGCACACATGGGGAAAACAGCATTGGCCGTGGTATCCGAAAACCCAGCGAGATGGCGCAAGAGAAAGTGCGGCTAGTGCACCGAACGGCGAAGCGTGAAAGAGGAGGTGCTTTTCATAAATCACAGCTTAAATCAGCAAATGATATAAAACACCGTCGATGCGTGTATAGAAAAGGATTGTAACTTGGTAAGTGTTCTTTATGACCGTGCCTACATCACCTCCAGCTAATATCGTGGTATGTTTTTATTGGTGCTTATATACGCTTTCGCAAGTTTCGAAGGGTTTTCTCTCCGACTAAATACTCGTTTTATGTTGTTTTAGGTAAACTCACTTCATATCTTCTAGCGGGTTTTAATTTCTCTGTGGCGTGGACGACGGGGAGAGGCTTCAAGAAAGTGTAAAGTAATGTTAAAGGCACAATCTATATAAGTACCTAATGTGTAGGACTATTCTATTCCGGCCGGCCCAAGTGGCCGTGCGGTTAAAGGCGCTGCAGTCTGGAACCGCAAGGCCGCTACGGTCGCAGGTTCGAATCCTGCCACGGGCATGGATGTTTGTGATGTCCTTAGGTTAGTTAGGTTTAACTAGTTCTAAGTTCTAGGGGACTAATGACCTCAGCAGTTGAGTCCCATAGTACTCAGAGCCATTTGAACCATTTATTCTATTCCATACAACGGTATTTAAAAATCCGGTGTAAAAAGAAAAAAAATTGCATAATTCTTCCTTTCAAGTCCATGTTCAGATCACCTGAGGATGCCTGTAAACCGGCATGAAACTAGTCGTGGTTTTAATAAACTTTCTTCCTTGCGTACCTCAACGATACAGGTAGCCGCACCGTAGAGGCAACTACAGTGGAATGGTATCTGTGGAGAGGTCAGACAAACACGTGGTTTCAGAAGAGGGGCAAGAGACTTTTCCGAAGTTGCAGGAGGAGGAGACCAGTGTTTAAAGGATTTACCTTAATATAAAAATGTTAACATATTATTATACCATGTTTTTTATTCATACTGCGACAAAATATTCGTTCAGCTATACCAAATTAATCACCGCTGTTAACAAATTTTATAAAATATAACGCACAAAGCAAATTTCTGATGTGTTCAAAAATGTAATTCAAATGAAAAACTAGTATATAGGGCTGTACAGATTCACCTTACAGTTAAATCTCAATGAATATGTTCCAGTTTTGCAAGAATGGTCTTTTCTGCGCTGCCCTTCCCACATCCTCTTATTCCTTCTTTTCGCCGGCCGGTGTGGCCGTGCAGTTCTAGGCGCTTCAGTCTGGAACCGCGTGACCGCTACGGTGGCAGGTTTGAATCCTGTCTCGGGCATGGATGTGTGTGATGTCCTTAGGTTAGTTAGGTTTAAGTAGTTCTACGTTCTAGGGGACTGATGACACACAGATGTTAAGTCCCATAGTGCTCAGAGCCATTTGAACTATTTATTCCTTCATTTCGCTTTTTTCGAGGAACATGGAACAACTTTTCATCCACTGGAATCGCATTTAGGAGTAACGAGGTTCGAATCCTCCTCTACCCACCTTGATTAGATTTTCCATTTTTCCCTAAATTGCTTAAGGAAATGTTGTACTGGCCAGTTTCAAAAGAAAATCGCCCTCTTCCCTTTCTCATTAGTACAAGGGGTTCTTCTGTAATGTCATCGTCATCAGCGTTTAATCCCAAGTTTCTTTCCTCCCTTTCATATCCTTCCACCCACATCCCCACCCTCATCCCCCACCCCTGCTCAATCTCGCTCCTTCTGTGTGTGTGTGTTTTTGTGTGTGTGTGTGTGTGTGTGTGTGTGTGTGTGTGTGTGTGTGTGTGTGAGCAACCGTGCGAGAGAGAGAGAAAAATATGAAAGATTGAGGGAAAGAGAAAGTAAGTATGGAAATGAGAACGAAACGACGTATATAAAAATGTGAAACACCTTAAGCGCTGATATAGATGGATCTGTGTTTGTGACAACTATAGCTCCATATATTTTACACGTCAATACCAATTATATCTTGCCGTTCAGAAAAATTTAAATTAAAAAAGAAATACAAAGTTGAGGAAAGTTTAAAAATAATTTGACGGGAAGGGTGCATGTCCAGCCCTCGTTACAACGCACTCTGAACATCTCTCTGTATGACAACTAGTGGGATATCGGCGAGGCAAACAAATAGTAAACAAAACATCAACACTTTGTAAACTCTGAAACTGGAGTAATTGCCCCTCGTGAAGATGAAAGAGCGGTACGTAAACAAACTACAATGTTTTGTTAAAGGGCGTTTTGTGCGCGTAATATTGCGCTCCTGTGGAGCTTAATTGCATGACGCAAAATACACGTTAAATGAGCAAACGGAAGAGAAACCGACCGCGCGGAAGTGTAGTGGTTGGTAGCGATGTGTATCGACACTAGAGAATGGTAGCCGTGCTTGATGATTATTGATCTGCTGATTCTTGTGGAGAGTTGACATTACGTTACGTAATTATTTTAACAGAGATACAGATCTAGGGATTGCTTTCTAAACAGCTAAATCTCTGACGACCAAAAAATTGTATTCCGATCCGTGGGTTTATAGAAAAGAGGCGTGATAACGGATTCACCCAGACACAAAGTCGGTTCGTAGCAAACTGGATAACTGTCACCGACGAGAAATTATGTGATAAAAATATGTATTATCGGGTGTGCAGAAACGTCATCTAGTACACTCCAGAAAACGAACAAATACTTAACTACTGACGTCTTCGTCATGTGCCGCGGGCAATGGTCTCACAAAGAAACACCAACTTGACCTCATATTTTAAGGGGAAGAGAATCGCACTGGGAAAACATCAGCTTCAGCCCCGAGCGAAAACTGGCCATAATTCCGGTAGTGTGCAGTTACGAACATCTGGATGTACACTTCACCTAAGAAGCAGGCAAAAATACTTGCTCTTCAGGAACACACACAAATGACTATAAGAGAGACTGCTTCTGTTGGTGCGGGAAGAATCTAGTGTTTCAATGCTGATTAGGGCATATAGTGATACTGCCTAATTGTCTCCAAAGAGAAAAGGGTGATGTAGGTGGGAACGAAAATCTGACAAAAATCTACCTCAAACCAGTAGAATTCAACCTCACAAGACAAGTAAAGATCTTCAGAGATATTTATTGGCTACTGGGATTGCAACTGATTCTTCAACCGTACGGTATAATCTTCTTGATTTTGGGCGAAAGGCACGAAATCCAATGCAGATGCCATTGTTAACATCTGCCATGAAGAAAAACAGTAGGCATGGGCCAAAATATATCAATGTTGGACCTCCAATGACTGGAAACGTGTAATTTTCAGTGATGAGTCACATTTTATTGTTCAAGAATACAGAGCAAAGGTTGTCGGACAAGCACCCAAAGTGATAGCTGAGCACCTTGAACAGACTGTAAAACAACTTCCCAAAAAATGTTTTGACGTTTCTTCACTTCTAGTGGTCCTGGGGCATTAGTTCCAGTTGATGGCATGATGAATTCAACCAAATACTTTGAAATCCTTAGGTGCAAGATTGTGCCATTCTTTGCAGATGTTGGAGGAACATTTCAACATGATCTGGCCTCGAATCATACTTCTAAAGCACTCGAGACATTCCTGAAAGCAAACAGTACTAATGTGCTTCAGTGGCCTAGTAATCCACCAAACTTAAATCCCATCAATAATTTGTACAGTGCTTTGAAAATGCTTCTTGGTAATGCGGACTGTTCAACAAATGAATGTATGATGATAAATGTGGTAAAAGTCAGGTTTCATGACGATGAATTACTAAAATTTTGCTTTAAGCTGGTCGAATCACAAATGCGTTAATTTATTTGGAGTGAAATTAAAGTGAAGTACGTTAACAGTAGTCGCTCTATTCTTGAACATGACTGCCATGATCAAATTATACATCGAAAATCATTAATTTCATATCAGTGTTATTACTCAGGTGCTTGTGTTTATTCATTTTGATTTTGAGACATACAGATATAGATAAAAAATATTGTTGAACAGTATGTGTGCGAGGATAATATATTTTCGCTTAAAATAACGTATTCTCGATCAGTATTTGAAAACACGTTTAGCAGACGTACCTCCCTCGCCTTCATCATCACACGATAAATTATAGAACAAAATCCACTTCATGTGCCAGTAATTTCTTAATTTATTGCAAGACCGGTTTCGAAGGCTAAGCTTCATCTTCAGGTGCCACGAAATAATTACGAAATCATAAATGGGTGATAGTCGGGGCAGTCAATCATGGGGGGATCACGCCCACGCCAAACAAACGCGTGGAAGCGTAGAACCAGCAACCGCAGCGTCCGCCTGTACAGCACGACATGGAAGTGGTTAAGTGCAGACACTCCAGAAGCCAGCTGACCGCAGCGGTGGGGGGAAGCGATGTAAATCTACTACTTCGGTTCCCCATCTTACTGTCTCCCACGTCTGTCGCTTCCGCAGCCGCTGTCAGCTGATCCCTTGATTTCTCAGAATGTGGCTAGTCAACCGATCCCTTCTTTTAGTCAAGATATGCCACAAATTTCATTTCTCCCCAATTCTGTTCAGTACCTCCTCAGTGGTTACATGATCTATTCATCTAATTTTCAGTTTTTTCTTGTATCACCCCGTATCAGAAGCTTCTATTCTCTTCTCTTCTGAACCATTTGTCATCCACGTTTCACTTCCACACAAGGCTACACTTCAGACAAATACCTCCAGAAAAAAACTCCCAACAGTTAAATCTATAATCGATTTTGTCAAATTTCTCATCTACAGGAGCGCTTTTCTTGCCATTGCCAGCCTACATTTTATATCCTCTCTACTTCGGCCATCATCAGTCATTCTCCTGCGCAAATAAAAAAAAAAAAAAACCTCATTACTACTTTAAGTGTGTCGTTTCCTAATCGTATTACCTGACCATCACTTGATTTAATTCGAATGGTTCAAATGGCTCTGAGCACTATGGGACTTAACATCTGAGGTCATCAGTCCCCTAGAACTTAGAACTACTTAAACCTCACTAACCCAAGGACATCACACACATCCATGCCCGAGGCAGGATTGGAACCTGCGACCGAACCGGTCGCGCGGTTCCAGACTGAAGCGCCTAGAACCGCTCGGCCACAACGGCCGGCCGCTTTAATTCGACTAAATTTTATTGTCCTTGTTTTGCTTTTAATAATGTTCATCTTATAACCTCGTCTCTAAACATTGTCAATTCCATTCAACTGCTCTTCCAAGTGCTTTGGTGTCTCTGATAGAATTACAGTGTCATCGGCAAACCTCTATTTTTTTTAATTTCTTCATTCTGAATTCTAATTCTTTCTCCAAAGTTTCCATGGTTACTGCTTGCTCAGTGTATAAGTTGAATAACGTTGGGAATAGGTTACAACCCTGTCTCACTCCCTTCGCAAGTACTGCTTCTGGAAGATACAGGCGGAGTAAAAGCAGGCATTCGTAGTGTGCACCCAGTGACAGCTGAAGACGTGTGCGTAAACGCTAAGACTATTAGCTCGGGTAAAGCCAAGAAAATGTAACGTAACTGTAGTTCAGACAAATGCTCCTGAATGAGGTGCATAGTATTACCGTTCTCTCCACTGACATGGACAATGCCACAATAGTTATAAATGTGGCGGGCTGTAACATGAATAGGCGCTTCGCAATTAATATTGTGGGCTTCTAGAGGCTGGAGAGCGAAGATAGAAGATAAAGTTTTGACAAGGAATCCATATCCGGAAATGTTTTATTTGTATATAAAATAAATTTGAAAATGGAATCACTTCAGATCCCTCGCTTCAAGTTAGGCGTACAAACTCAGAAGACTGCGCCATAGACAGTCCTTGTAGTAATTACGAAAGCACATAGTTATCGTCTGAGAATAATTACGGCTGCGAGAAACTGGCACGTTAGCATCTAGGAGGGTCCACGGACGCTCGTTTTGAAGAGGTAATCCTTTGCCACGTAAAAGAGAACCCGAGGACGAGTACTTGAAATACTGCCTATATTCGTCGGCTTTTGCAGAGCGCACAGGAAAAAGTTTTTTGTCTCCGACGAGTGCATACCGTGAAGCGGGAGATTTGAAAGTGATCCGTTCTTCTAAATTATTTCACATGCAGATGGCACATTTCCGGACTCGGATTTTTTGTCAACACTTAATGTACTAGGTCTCCTCTATAATGCCTAGATGCCTGTAACAGAAATTTTGAAATGTGAAACAGCGTGTAGACCCCACGAACAATTCCTCAGAATTTTTCCGCTGTTGATAAAAGGATTTCCTCGGTCGAAATAAGAGCTCTGAAAAGTCTGTCCATTTCAGTTGCGATACCATCACATTTTTTATTTACGCGCTTAATGTGATGTAATGATCGGTGTAAAGCCCTACGTACTTGGCCACCTTTTTGACCGAGAAATAAAGGGACCTAATACACTATTGGCCATTAAAATTGCTACACCACGAAGATGACGTGCTACTGACGCGAAATTTAACCGACAGGAAGAAGATGCTGTGATATGCAAATGATTAGCATTCACACAAGGTTGGCGCCGGTGGCTACACCTACAACGTGCATACATGAGGAAGGTTTCCAACCGATTTCCAATACACAAACACCAGTTGACCGACGGTGCCTGGTGAAACGTTGTTGTGATGCCTCGTGTAAGCAGGAGAAATGCGTACCATCACGTTTCCGACTTTGATAAAGGTCGGATTGTAGCGTATCGCGATTGCGGTTTATCGTATCGCGACATTGCTGCTCGCGTTGGTCAAGATCCAATGACTGTTAGCAGAATATGGAATCGGTGGGTTCAGGAGGGTAATACGGAACGCCGTGCTGGATCCCAACGACCTCGTATCACTATCAGTCGAGATCACAGGCATCTTATCCGCATGGCTGTAACGGATCGTGCAGCCACGCCTCGATCCCTGAGTCATCAGATGGGGACGTTTGCAAGACAACCATCTGCACGAACAGCTCGACGACGTTTGCAGCAGCATGGACTATCAGCTCGGAGAACATGGCTGCGGCTACACTTGGCGCTGCATCACAGACAGGAGAGCCTGCGATGCTGTACTCAACGACGAACCTGGATGCACGAATGGGAAAACGTCATTTTTTCGGATGAATCCTGGCTCTATTTTCAGCATCATGATGGTGGCATCCGTGTTTGAGACATCGCGGTGAACGCACATTGGAAGCGTGTATTCGTCATCACCATACTGGCGTATCACCCGGCGTGATGGTATGGGGTGCCATTGGTTACACGTCTCGGTCACCTCTTGTTCGCATTGACGGCACTTTGAACAGTGAATGTTACATTTTAGATGTGTTACGACCCGTGGCTCTACCCTTCATTCGATCCCTGAGAAACCCTACATTTCAGCAGGATAATGCACAACCGCATGTTGCAGGTCCTGTACGGGCCTCTCTGGATGCAGAAAATATTCGACTGCTGCCCTGGCCACACATTCTCCAGATCTCTCACCAATTGAAAACGTCTGGTCAATGGTGGCCGAGCAACTGGCTCGTCACAATACGCCAGTCACTACTCTTGATGAACTGTGGTATGCTGTGGAAGCTGCATGGTCAGCTGTACCTATACACGCCATCCAAGTTTTGTTTGACTCAATGCCCAGGCGTATCAGGGCCGTTATTACGGCCAGAGTTGGTTGTTCTGGGTACTGATTTCTCAGGATCTATGCACCCAAATTGCGTGAAAATGTAATCACATTTCAGTTCTAGTATAATACACTCCTGGAAATTGAAATAAGAACACCGTGAATTCATTGTCCCAGGAAGGGGAAACTTTATTGACACATTCCTGGAGTCAGATACATCACATGATCACACTGACAGAACCACAGGCACATAGACACAGGCAACAGAGCATGCACAATGTCGGCACTAGTACAGTGTATATCCACCTTTCGCAGCAATGCAGGCTGCTATTCTCCCATGGAGACGATCGTAGAGATGCTGGATGTAGTTCTGTGGAACGGCTTGCCATGCCATTTCCACCTGGCGCCTCAGTTGGACCAGCGATCGTGCTAGACGTGCAGACCGCGTGAGACGACGCTTCATCCAGTCCCAAACATGCTAAATGGGGGACAGATCCGGAGATCTTGCTGGCCAGGGTAGTTGACTTACACCTTCTAGAGCACGTTGGGTGGCACGGGATACATGCGGACGTGCATTGTCCTGTTGGAACAGCAAGTTCCCTTGCCGGTCTAGGAATGGTGGAACGATGGGTTCGATGACGGTTTGGATGTACCGTGCACTATTCAGTGTCCCCTAGACGATCACCAGTGGTGTACGGCCAATGTAGGAGATCGCTCCCCACACCATGATGCCGGGTGTGGGCCCTGTGTGCCTCGGTCGTATGCAATCCTGATTGTGGCGCTCACCTGCACGGCGCCAAACACGCATACGACCATCATTGGCACCAAGGCAGAAGCGACTCTCATCGCTGAAGACGACACGTCTCCATTCGTCCCTCCATTCACGCCTGTCGCGACACCACTGGAGGCGGGCTGCACGACGTTGGGGCGTGAGCGGAAGACGGCCTAACGGTGTGCGGGACCGTAGCCCAGCTTCATGGAGACGGTTGCGAATGGTCCTCGCCGATACCCCAGGAGCAACAGTGTCCCTAATTTGCTGGGAAGTGGCGGTGCGGTCCCCTACGGCACTGCGTAGGATCCTACGGTCTTGGCGTGCATCCGTGCGTCGCTGCGGTCCGGTTCCAGGTCGACGGGCACGTGCACCTTTCGCCGACCACTGGCGACAACATCGATGTACTGTGGAGACCTCACGCCCCACGTGTTGAGCAATTCGGCGGTACGTCCACCCGGCCTCCCGCATGCCCACTATACACCCTCGCTCAAAGTTCGTCAACTGCACATACGGTTCACGTCCACGCTGTCGCGGCATGCTACCAGTGTTAAAGACTGCGATGGAGCTCCGTATGCCACGGCAAACTGGCTGACACTGACGGCGGCGGTGCACAAATGCTTCGCAGCTAGCGCCATTCTACGGCCAACACCGCGGTTCCTGGTGTGTCCGCTGTGCCGTGCGTGTGATCATTGCTTGTACAGCCCTCTCGCAGTGTCCGGAGCAAGTATGGTGGGTCTGACACACCGGTGTCAATGTGTTCTTTTTTCCATTTCCAGGAGTGTATATTCGTCCAGTGAATAACCGTTATCATCTGCATTTCTTCTTGGTGTGGCAATTTTAATGGCCAGAAGTGTATCTTAATAGAAGCAGTTCAGGAGCTATCTAGCCTAAATTATATTGCCATTACGTTCTGGGTGTAAATGCGAAGACTCTCTGTACACTGATTTAGTAAAGTACAATAAAGTTACACTTGACGTTCCCCTCCATACAGTAAGCACTAGAATCAGGGCCCTATTGAACGGAAACCTGTAGCTTAAATGTAGAAACTATCTCCCATCACCTCCTCGATGTTCAGGCGCTCAGTCCGGAACCGCGCGACTGCTACGGTCGCAGGTTCGAATCCTGCCTCGGGCATGGATGTGTGTGATGTCCTTAGGTTAGTTAGGTTTAAGTAGTTCTAAGTTCTAGGGGACTGATGACCACAGATGTTAAGTCCCATAGTGCTCAGAGCCATTTGAACCTCCTCGATAACAGAATTGCAACTACGGTAGCAACTTCTTAGGGACGGGCACTGCCACACTGTTGATTTAATGACGGAAGATTCCGACAACCTCTCTATCGCCTCGGCATTATCACATCTTCTTCATGTGGATGCCGCAGTCAGAAAGATGTTAACCATATTTTTATATGGCTGCAACAGGAGGTATCAAGAAGCCATGATAGTAATGCACCATCTGAATTACTTTGGCAATGTATTACCAAGGAACATTCAAACTCTTTTACTGACAGAAGACCTAAAACCGTGTAATGTACTGTAGCATTTTATAGCAGAATAACAAATAAGAACACACGAAAAATGATTTTTTCACACTATAATATACTAAATGAATTTGAATGCTTCGTGCTATCAACTTTCATATTTTATTAATATATGTGTTTGAATTTTGTCAGGTCATACGCTACAGTTCAGGTTAAATGAGGATAACTTTATAGCTTTCGTTATAACGGTACTTGCGCCGAATCTTTCCTGTTAACAGTTTCAGGCTGTTACGCATTTAGGTGTTCAGAAATCATCGTGAAGCTTACTGTGTGGGCGATGTCTAAAAAAGTCATTAATTATTTAAAAAACATTTTTAATACACGGTAGGACACTGACTTCGTTACAGTCTCAACGTCCTTTTTATGTCAGCGGGCGAAAATACGTTCTTCAGTAACGATTGATAAGATTTTCATGTTTACGTCGGTAGCAGCTGTGCACGTATCTTCCACGCACTGTCTGCTAACATTTTCAAAACTCTGCGCTTTTGTTGTGAATGTTGGTTTGATCCCACTGTAGGTGCCAGTTCATTTTTCAGCGAACCGTATGGCCCAAGTTACTATTTTGTTTATTGCAGCCTAACGCATCTACTAAGATGTAACCTCCACTCTACCTCCTCATCCTCGGTCAACTGAATTTTCAGATTAATCTCATTGAGGTTTTTATGAAAATGATCTAGTCTGTCTCCACGACGTC
Source organism: Schistocerca piceifrons (assembly GCF_021461385.2). Classification (NCBI taxonomy): domain Eukaryota; kingdom Metazoa; phylum Arthropoda; class Insecta; order Orthoptera; family Acrididae; genus Schistocerca; species Schistocerca piceifrons. The sequence goes on along the minus strand of NC_060144.1, from coordinate 68,352,680 downwards.
GACGTGTTGTGTACGTACCGAAACTAGATGTTCGGTTCCTTTCCCCTCGATCTGCTCGTAAAATTGGTCGTCCTTTTAAAGTACGTGATCGAGGGAGAGCATTTAAACACCTTGGCAATATCGTCAGGAAATATCTATTTATCTATTCCAACACATCATAAAGCAGACCCATCATAAAGAACGGTGACCCTTCGAAGCTGACTAATACGCCCTAGACTGGACCATTTAATCTACTGATAAAGTCTGAGGAATTCTTGCTGTAAATGTCGATCGGCTCACATGTGGCCGTAAAAGTGTTCTCATGAATTTGTTAATGAAATGGGTGGTCGAACAAATGGTACCGTAAAGTCACGTTTTATGTGAGAATTTTCATGAACCTCTATAGCGTCGGTAGTATCCGGCTGGACCACTATGCCATTTAATCTACTGATAAACTGTGTGGAATTCTAGCTCTATGAGTCTGACAGGCCAGCATGTGATCGTAAAAGTGTTCTCATAAATTTGTTAATGAAATGGGCGGTCGAACCAATGACACCCTAAAAGGAAGTTTTATGTGAGAATTTTCATCAACCTGTATAGACTCCGTGAAAATGTAATCACATGTCAGTTCTAGTATAATATATTTGTCCAATGAATAACCGTTTATCATGGGCATTTCTTCTTGGTGTAACAATTTTAATGGCCAGTGGTGTATTTTGTTCCTTACGTCGTTTGTATCTGGTATATACGCATAAAGCTGTTTAATGAGACTATACACCGAGGTAGTTATCATTCATTTCTCATTAAAGATGTTACCGACCGCACTGAAAATATCTTGAAGAAACACGATATCGGCTTACTATAGAGACTCGCGTAGAACGTGCGGAAACTCCAAGGGTCGGCCAAAGATTCTTTCATGCCTGTGAAATAAACAGGAATTTGCAGGGTACCGTGTAGTTGTGGAGTCCTGTTCGTGGCTACTAGAAAAAGAACAGTATAAAAGCGACTAGATGAACATTAGAGTAAGAATAGTAGGGGAGAAACAGGTAGATCAGCGGCTGTGGAAGATGCTTCGTAGCCAGGGCACCACCAGATTAGATTTGGCGAGAATCACGTTATGGCTGCCGCAAGTGAGTATTATAATACATCTTTCAGACAGAGTGTCGAGATTATTAAACACGCCAATAAGTCGAAAGAGGGAGGCTATGAAACTGATTTGTCATTTGGATGCCGGTGCTGAAGAAGATGTGTACCAGTTTTCCACGTGGAGAGACAGAAAAAGCGGGCGACAGCCGTCGATAATGAACAATTGTTCTCCAATTTTTAAACCGTGTTGTCAAACCTCTGCACGGAAACAGGTGGAAAGGAAATTTTACTTCAATCAGTGGCGACCCGAGGAGCGAATCGGTCCTTGAAGACGTCCGCCGCTGATGGGGTCCGTTAAGTTTATTTAAAAAACAGCGTGGGATTTTTTAATAAGTGTGAGCTTGCCAATAGGAGAACGCATTGTAAAACCCCAGAAGACTAACTCTGTGGCACCGACAGGACTGCTGGATTACGTGGTGTCACAGAACAGACTGAAATAGAAGAATGTGGAAGTCGAATTATTGCACACTTTTCATGATCAACTACGATGAAAAACTCTATAAGTTTTGAAGTGTTGGCAGAAGAGCCAACACCGTGTTGCTAGAGGAGGCCGAAATGCACGCTTTAAGCTCACGCAGGCTGGCGTGAGGTCTGGAACAGTTATAGGAGTTGAGTCTAATAAAAAAGGTACGTAGCTGGTAGAATACTTAACTTTAATTCATAATTGTAGAACATCTCTCTTGACTGTACATGCTTCAAGATAAATATCAAATGCTATGGCGCCTTGCTAGGTCGTAGCAAATGACGTAGCTGAAGGCTATGCTATCGTCTCGGCAAATGAGAGCGTAGTAGTCAGTGTAGCATCGCTAGCAAAGTCTGCTGTACAACTGGGGCGAGTGCTAGTAAGTCTCTCTAGACCTGCCGTGTGGCGGCGCTCGGTCTACAATCACTGACAGTGGCGACACGCGGGTCCGACGTATACTAACGGACCGCGGCCGATTTAAAGGCTACCACCTAGCAAGTGTGGTGTCTGGCGGTGACACCACAAGTTTTGCATTTCATCCTTAGTTATCAGTTATGAGTAAATGACTCACTTTCTCTGCTAGTGGAACATAATTACCTTAAAATATTTTTATAGTTTCATCAAGTATATGAAATAAAATGTTTGACAATATTACGGTTTACTTTATAATTTCATTTGCTATCCACTCAGACTGAAATAAGTACATTGAGCTGTAGTCAATTATGTGTGCGTCATATTTACCTTAAGAGCTCCTCCATTTGGATAGACAAGGAGCGGTATGCTCCTGGAAGCCCTCTCCGCCGTACAAATGTTGAACGTACAAGATGCTGTATAGAGCAGCAGCAGCAGACACACAACGGCAGTGATGCAACGCCTGTGACACGACAGAAATGTTGAAAATATTGAGGAGGGGTTTACTTCGTTTATTTTACCAATGAAATTTGATATGAGTGAAAGGAAACAGGGCATTTGGCTGTAAAACGTACCTGACACTTCATCTCAATGGCACTATTTCTAACCTACCGTTCACAGTGGAATTACTAGAGGTAGAAGAACGACATCAACCCCCTTAATCTTATTTGTACCGAACTGGGGTTCTAACGATATTGTTCTCGTCCACCCCCCCACCCCCCCTTCTGCTCCTGCGCTCGTTCTCTCTTTCTCTCTATCTCTCTCTCTTTCCACTCCTGTATATACCCATATACACGCCCATGCACACAATTATACTACTATCGACAAAAGTATGACGCAGTTTATTGTATCCCTTATGCACGGCTGGTTCTCTGGAACTTTTGAAGCTGGCTTTTTTGCAGCAGGGGCATTGTCTCCCTGTCTTACGTTCACCAGCCGCTAATGGTCACGCGGCATTATGCAAGCGGGGAGTCGTTCCTCGGGTTTCGTGCAGAACAGTCGTTTGTAACCGTTCCGTGATGATGATGATGATGATGAAGTCCCATACTCCTTCAAAGAGCGTAGGGGAACGATGCGGGAGACCCGCACCGCCGTACTAGGCAAGGTCCTAGTGGAGGTGGTTTGCCATTGCCTTCCTCCGACCGTAATGGGGATGAATGATGATGATGAAGACGACACAACAACGCCCAGTCATCTCGAGGCAGGTGAAAATCCCTAACCCCACCGGGAAACGAACCCGGGACCCCGTGCTCGGCAAGCGAGAACGATACCGCGAGACCACGAGCAGCGGACAAAAATAATTTGAACAACTTGTTGAAGTGATGAACTATGAGTTTTAAAGTATTACGTTCCTTGGTAGGACAACAATGAGTAATGATTCGGTTTCTATGCGTGAGGTGTGCGTAGATTTACCCATGATATCAGTGGACGAAACTGTATAGTCGTTCTTGCTCAGTAGATTCCATTGGCGGAACATATTACTTGGCAGTTATTTTATTTGAGTCTGAAACAAATAAAGGAAAGAATAATAAAGTTACACTAATACCGACCAAAACCTTGCAGTGAGAGTTACTCTCGGAGTCAGAAGCAGATCTCCTTATATGCAAGATGCAGGACACAGTTGACAGTCAAGTAAGTGCTCCATGAACGATGGTACTCCGGAGTCACAGTTGGTGGTATCCGCAGGAAAGTGCCGTTACTGAAGGTTGCTCGTGGATCTTCCAACTCCAGAATGGAGACGGGAGAGTTGTTCGCAAGTCGAAACGAGAAATCGACGATTGTTTCCTCGCTTGTAGCTGCTGCTGTTTGCAAGACTGGAATGGCCTTGTGGCTGCTAGAACGTGCCTATGTAATGGATTGGCTCCCTGGTGAGCCTGATTTATTCTCCCTGCGTTGTCAGCTACTTCTCGGCGGATATCTGGCGGAACTACGCCTGCGAAATGGTAGAATTTTACAAGAGATGTAAGCTTCAGGCAACCTGTGACAGGCCGACATGTTTAGTTTAGCGCCATCTTAGCTATACGTGCTGGGATATATTTGGACCAAACTGGACGCACGTAATCTGCAGCTCTGTAACATGTTGCTAGTGCTGTGGTTCTCAGGGTTTGTGCTCGAGATCTCCACTTACTAGCGGCGATCTTGCGAAAGATATTATGTCTGGCTTTCACCTTCGTTCATGTATTCTTGCAACAACTATGGAAGTGCTGTTCGGGACAGTTATAACATGAAAGAATTATTCGTAAAAACGGTACAAAACAGCAAACTTCAATCTGGAAGTGGAATACTTTTAATTATTAACACGAGCATGGCTGGGTCTAGGTAGGCGTGCCATCACTTAGGTTGCCGACCGCGAATGTTTGTATCAAATCGGATTATTTTCCCGAACATGCAGGGCGATTCCATAAGAGAGTACAAAAATTTAACATGACATAGAAGATGCTCCACTGAACAATTTGAGGTAGGAAATCTGGGGTCGGAGAAGCAAGTTAAGGAGATAATAGGAATAAAATCATATTACAGTGTACTTTTTTATGTACGTTAGTTACAGTTAACTGAAAATGCCATCATTGACACAATGAACTTACCTTTTGTGCTGTTTCTCTCAAAATTTGCTGAAACTGATGACCATCAAACTCAATACAAGCATGAAATTGGTGAACAAGTTTCTGGTGCAGCCCGACAAATATCCGTGGTGTGTTTCGAATCACATTACTGGCAACTACAATTCTGGCGACTAATTCCACCTCCGTATCTACTGGGGTCTCATACACAAGTGACTTTGGACATCCCCATAGCAAACAATCAAGAAGCTTCAGATCAAGAGACCTCGCAGGTGATGGAATAGGACCTCCCTTTCCAATCCAGCGATCGGGAAATTTTTTTTCCTTATTTTGTTACCTGAAGATATGACATTTCTGTGTCTTTATATATTGTAATTGTTATACTATTTGTATATATATATATATATGCATTTATGTCGATGTATAAATGGTTTGTTTTGTAAATATTACTTGTATTTTTACGCTGGGTCTTGTCTAGGGAAAAATATGCTATCGAACGATTACATCGATAGGTCGTGTGAAGAACCAAAGTGTTTAGGATCTTTGGTAGTGTTAACTCTGCCGCGTGGAGCGCGGGCAGAGCAGAGTCTGGCTGGAGTAGGGCGGTGGAGCAGGTGTGTTGTGTGACACTCCTGCGAGTTGCCGCGCGTTCGGGGTTTTGCAGCATGTAATTGCGCTCGACTTGCTATGATAGTTTCTGACACGGAGTCGCGGACGGGAAGCATTAGCTGGCTCACATTAAGAGCCCGTTTTGCCTGGTGACAGTGTCGAGAAGAAGGCGCGCCAACATCCAGCTTCTGCAACAGCTACAGCCGACAATGAGTGACTGTCGCCATCTCCTCGACCGACGGCTTCAAACCTTCAATCAACCAACAAGGAAGACTGGAAGAACGTAAAAAATGGTTCAAACGGCTCTGAGCACTATGGGACTTAACATCTATGGTCATCAGTCCCCTAGAACTTAGAACTACTTAAACCTAACTAACCTAAGGACATCACACAACACGCAGCCATCACGAGGCAGAGAAAATCCCTGACCCCGCCGGGAATCGAACCCGGGAACCCGGGCGTGGGAAGCGAGAACGCTACCGCACGACCACGAGATGCGGGCGAAGCACGTAAAGTTTTAGACTGTATGGCAGACCTCAGCTATTAAAATTGTTCCATTTGCCTCACAAAATTACAGCAAATTAGCACGAACCTTTGTTGCTCATCGTTCCAATTGCATTACCAAGCAGGCTCCCTTCCTTTTACCAAATGAACTCGAGTGTCGTTGAAATTCAAACGCCAGCATTAAAGTCTTATCATTCCATTTCACTGCTTTAATTTCAAAGTTCAGTTAAGGTACTCATAGCTGGCTACAATATTTAGATTACACAAGCACAAATTAAGAGTGCGAGTTTTGTTACCATATTTTAGCTTACATGTGACTACAGCTCAGCTTGGTACGTACTAAATTTTACTATTGTTAATTGTTCAGAATCATTTAATTCAAGTTCAAAGTTAAATCTCTTATTTCTAAATTGCGCAGATTCAAGTAGCTTTTGAAATGAATGTTGAGGTAGCCCAAAACTAACCTTTTTTTTTTTTTTAATTTCGTAGTGCTTCAGAAACAAAGTTCACTATTAATTTCAGTCACTAAATTAACTTTCAATTTTCCGGTTTTATTAATTATTTTCCTAAATTAAGTCAGAGTGTAGCGAAATTTACTATTTCTGACAAACATTCAGTTTTCACACAACACTTGTCAACCTTCAGTTGCCACGCTTAGAGTGCTAATTATATGTGCAATAACCTTTCTTTTTCAGTTATTATAGTAGTTGTCCATAGGACTGGCGACCATAATTTTCCCCAAATCTCAAATATCTAATTAACGGCAGTTAATTGTTAACGCAACGACCGCACATTTACTTTCTTTATTAACTGAACCCCTTTTCAAAATTAATATCCACCAGTTTCATTTGCATTTTTCCTTTCATTTAGATGTAACCCTTTCCTCCCTCTTTACCTACAGATTAACTTCGGTGACGATTGCTTTTCCCAAATTTCCATTAGGTACACGCAGTTTAATTTTACTGTCATTAAGGTCGATAAGTGAGGGGGAGGTTACAAACTTAGGTAAAACTGTTTGCACGAACAAGTAAAGTAAACAAAACCTGCATCATGATTTCCAAGTAATCAGGCTCGTCCACTTTGTTTACTTGTAGGAAATAAAGAATATACATGTAAATTAACAGCACAAAATGGTTCAAACGGCTCTGAGCACTATGGGACCTAACATCTGAGGTAATCAGTCCCCTAGAACTTAGAACTACTTAAACCTATCTAAGGACAACACACACATCCATGACCGAGGCAGGATTCGAACCTGCGACCGTAGAGGTCGCACGGTTCCAGACTGAAGCGCCTAGAACCGGTCTTCCACTGCAGCTGGTTAAACAGCACAGTACGGGTACATTTGTACCATATTAGTTGCAAATAAGCTGAGAAAGAGCAATGCTAGACTAAGCGGTAGACAAGTTTACTTCCCTTTTAAGCAGCATTTAATAGCATGTGGAATGAGAAGTTAAACCGAAACTAATTTGCTGGTATGTCATAAGATGTAATTTACTAAATATCTACAGCTATTGATTATTCCCTTTGGTAAGTAAGAAACTTTTTTTTCTTTATCCAGTGTACTTCACTGATTGAAGACGCGTTTCGCCTTTTACTTTAAGGCACCTTCGGTGGAATCTAGAATTATTCAGTTTTGTTTTGATATGTGATACTTGCAGATTATAAAACAGTTCACATCTTTTTTTACGTGAATGACTGATTACTTACAGTGAACCGAGTTTTTGGCGGACAGGCGGACATATACGTTTCCCTTCACCTGGTCACATGCTGGAGGTTGAACTAAAACTTAGATTATGGAACATAAGCACATTTTCATGTTCGCTCCCTAAGCTGGCTTCTCCGACTTCAGGTCCCCTGTCTCAAACTGTTCAGTGGAGCACTCTCTATGTCGTGTTACATTTTTGCACGCTCTTGCGAAAACACCCTTATATACTCTGTCGCGACAAACTGGCCGTTACAAATGAAACAATGACTAGTTAAAAAATCTTAACGAATATAAACGATACAATCTTACATATGTGCGTATTCTGCAATATCGAGATACTACGTCTGTGGTACGAGCGTGATGAGTGAAACATACAGTTGTACAATTGACTTCTCTGCAGACAACTGTCCGGCGGATGGGGCGACGTCGCGGTGCACCCGATCGTCGATTGTCGCCGGTTTCTCACTGTCTTCAGTAAAGATTTATGGGGAATATGTTTATAAGAGTGTCCCTAAACAAGTTTGCCGTTTGTTTTTTTAATAATAAAACTAACGAAATTACCTGCGCACCAGTCTTGATTCAGTGAATTTCAGCTAAGGTTTATTAACACCTATTTATTTCCAGTCAGTCGAACTTCTCCAGAAGCGTCCAGGCTTACCCCCGACGAAGCCCTCAGAACAGAACAAATCCGGGGTAACCCGGAAGTACGCAGCTCTGGGCCTAGGCATTGTTAGGAAGTGCGTTATTTGCAAAAAGCCAATAAACGAACTATAATGAATCTTGCTGTTATTCGTTCAAACAAACATTGTTCCACTTAGAAAACTGAAAAACTCTAATATTTATAAAGTAAAGTAATGCGTTGTCGTATTAGACAACGAGGCCAAATTTATTTTGCAACGAACCATTTTCTCGCTGTTAGCCATTCCCAATCCACGCCCAGTTACCCAAATTAATATAAAAATTGGTAAAGGAAGTGGTGTTTACAAAACTTGCATGCATACACTGACTCTCACTTACACCCCCCCTCCCCCACCTCCCCCCCCCCCCCACACACACACATGTAAACATACATTGTGATTTTTTTCCGAACTCGGTTTATGACTATGTACCTGGTGGTTATAATTACACCGCACCTACTCACGTAGGTCTAGTGTGGGCTGTAATTTTCTTATAGCAGCGAAACTTGGAAGATATGCTAATGCGTTAATCCAGAACAGATTTAGGCTAGAAAATGATATTCCAGTTGTCAGCACCGCGTTCAAGTAAGGCGCTGTACACTGTTTTTAGGACGGTATTGCATCCAAGCTGCGATTTGTAAGGCATAACGTGAGTGACAACAAAAGCAAAACGAGGATAATGGAAAGTATTCGAATTAAACCGGGTGAGGCTGCGGGAATTAGATTAGGAAATGAGACACTTAAAGTAGTAAATGAGTTTTGCTATTGATGAGCAAACAAACTCACGATGGCCGAAGTAGAGAGGATATAATATGTAGACTGGCAATGGCAAGGAAATCGTTTCTGAAGAAAAGAAATTAGTTCACATCGAGTATAGATTTAAGTGTCAGGGAGTCGTTTCTAAAAGTATTTGTATGGAGTGTAGCCATGTATGGAAGTGAAACGTGGGCGATAAATAGTTTAGACAAGAAGAGAATAGAAGCTTTCGAAATGTGGTGCTACAGAAGAATACTGTAGATTAGATGGGTAGATCACATAACTAATGAGGAGGTATTGAATAGAATTGGGGAGAAGAGAAATTTGTGGCACAACTTGAGCAGAAGAAGGGATCGGTTGGTAGGACATGTTCTGAGGCATCAAGGGCTCACCAGTTTAGTATTGGAGGGCACAGTGGAGGGTAAAAATCGTAGAGGGAGGCCAAGAGTTGAATACACTAAACAGATTCAGAAGGATGAAGGTTGCAGTATGTACTGGGAGATGAAGAAGCTTGCACAGGATAGAGTAACATGGAGAGCTGCATCAAACCAGTCTCTGGACTACTGAAGACCACAACAACAACAACAACAACAACGTGGGTAAACAGTAAGGCCGCCGAGAAGAGACACCGTGCGCTGTTAGTGAAACTGTTTTATGTGAACGGCAGCAACTACAGCGCTGCGTTGAGAGAGCATCGCCGACTGATATGTCAGATGTTGGTTTAAAGGAGATGATGAAAACACAGATGAGCTTAGTGTGGCTCCTGGAAGAGGGAGGCGACCCATCCCGGTGGAAGTTATTGACGATGTTGCTGTTGCTGTTGCTGTAACTGATTAGGCAGTCCGTGTCCCGGGTCGTGTTATTGCTCGTGCAGTGTCACGAGAACTGTACATCCCACGGTCTGTCTTCCACTGGTACCCAAACAAGGCCCAGAAGGTGCAACAACATTATGAATTTGCTCTTCGATTTCTGGCACGAATCGAAGTTGATGACATGTAGCCGGTCAGTATTCTGTGGAATGATGAGGCACATTTTACACTACAGGTTGCCGCCAGTCGAAATCCTGGGAGAACCTATCCCATGGAGTGGGACGTCGAAATACCTAGGGGTTACCCTAGGCCACAGGCTCACCTGGAAGCATCACATCCGTGATGTGAAAGGGAGAGCAATAGGAGGCCTCCGCGCCCTGTATCCAGTGCTAAACCCGCAGTCGTCGTTGCCACCGGAATACGGCATCACGCTTTATCCAACATTGGTTCGTCCACTGTTAGAGTATGCGGCCGCGGTCTGGGGGAAAGCCGCAGATGCTCACATTGTGACTCTGCAGCGGATACAGAACCGTGCCATGAAGACTGCTATGCATCTTCCGAGGCGCTTCTCGACGCGCCAACTCCACGAGGACACCGGGATGCTGCCTCTCCGAGACAGGATTCGCGCCATCGCCAGGAAGTTCTACGAGAAGACGGGACGCTCCCGCAACCGGCTCATCCGCGGACTGGGCCAACAACCTCATCACAGGCCAACCACGCGTTGGCCTGACCTGCTGAAGGATTAAGTTTTACTAATCCCTCAACAGAGTGTGTCTTTCTCTTTTTCAGGCTACACCAGCTAGGACCAATCAACAATATCAATAATATATCTTTTACGGGAACAGCAGGAATGACAAATTTTGTCTAGACTGCACCACCTCGAGCCAAGGACAGGCTCGTCTTTTCAGCGTCAGCGTCTACAAGTTGCAATGAATACACAGAAATGTCGAATTTGGGCCACTGTTAAAATTCGGGTTGTTCACGGTCTTATTCCCTACTTCTTAGAGAAGAAAACACCAGAGGGCCTGTCCGGTGTACCATGACGTTTGCACTGGACGTTATCGAAACCTCCTTGTGTGGCATGTGAGTGCTCTAGCGCAACTGTGTGGAGAGTGCTTTTGCATGCAAGATGAGGCAACACCTCATGTCCCTCGCCCAATTCAAGGTCTGCTTAATGCAATCTTCCACGAACGTGTTATCTCTACAGATTTTCTAGCTACATGGCCGTTAAGATGAAGTCATCTGAATCCATGTGATTTTTGGCTCTGGGGTACATAAAAGTAAGCGTTTACCGGGGACACATTCGGTCTCTACGTGATGTAAACGCCACTATACAGGAACGAGTTCCTCAGATATCGCGAGAAGTGCTGTGAAGAACTGTCGATCACGTCGCTTTACGGAAGCAGCATCTCGTTGACATTTCCGGTGCTCATACTGAACAAATTGTGTAAGCGTTGCCTTTCTAACTTGTTTGCCCTTTCCTGACCACGTCCCTGTCCCAATCCAACACATATGGCAACATTTTTATACGTCTTCCTTGCATTCACAGCGCCATATTTGCACCTGGTGGCGAAAATACAACTAATTTTTTTCCCGGCGTAAATCGGCTCCACATTAACGCATTATAATATTTACCACGTTTCGCTGCCACACGATAGTTACAGCCTGCACCTCTGTGAGTAGCTGCAGTTTAATTATAACCATTCGGTATCATCGATTATCAGTGTAAAACGGTTTGTCTGTGATCTTGAAGAAGAATAGGCAAGACTAAATGAAAACGAAAATGAGGAAAATAACTGGAAGTGACCTAAGCTGTTGGTGACGGCAGGGACTGACCTGGAGTTGTCCATTGCAGGCGCCGGTCTGAACTGCAGTCAGCTTTCTGTGCGGGGTGACTGCAATGCCAGACGTCGGCCGGTTAGGTCCAGGGCATTGCCCTGGCAGTATGAGCGAGTATGCGCCGTCACGCACAGCTTTTGAAGGCACCACGAGCGACGTGGGCTGGCGTGCTGCATACGCAACAGAATCCACTTCTCCACCGCAGCGGCCTCTTTCTCAGTCACTAGCGACAGGTCACTGACGCGCTGTCTGTGAAGGCGAAGGCACCGTAACAGTGTTTCGTCCATTTCGAAGGTGGCAACCAAGTATGGCAGTCGTAAGGATTTTACTATCAACTTGAAAAAATATCAGTCTACGACATTAAAACTGCTACTCATGTTAGTCCTCTTGTCGTGGAAACGTTCCACCTTGAAATCACTTCGTCGTCATTCTGTATGTCATGACCAGATAAAACTACAATCGTCCGGCTGTAGTTGCAGATTGATTGTTCTGGAAGGCGGATCGCTGGAACTACTACAAGAGACATATTAGTTCACTTTATTACTTGAATGAATAAAAAGATTTACTTTACTTTATACAATCCATTGCCATAGGTGTGCATTGACTATCAAAGCATCTCCATCTACATATATACTCCGCTAGCCACCAACCGGGGTGTGGCAGAGGGTGCTACTCGCGCCAAAGTCATTTTTCCCCACCTCTGTTCCACTCGCGGATGGCGCGAGGGAAAAACGACTGTCTGAATGCCTCAGTACGAGCTCTTATTTCCCTTACCTTTGAATGGTGGTCATTCGCAATTTGAAAGCTGGTGGTAGTAATATATGCTCTACATCCTCGGCAAAGATCGGATTCTGGAATTTAGTGAGCAGCCCCTTCCGTTTAGCGCGGAGTCTGTCTGCAAGTGTGTCCCACTTCAAACATTCTATGTGATTTGTAACGCTCTCGCGATCACGAATCTTGCAGTTTCTCTTTGGACCTTCTCAATCTCTTGAATCAGACCCAACTGGTAAGGGTCCCATACTGACGAACAATATTCTAAAACTGGGCAAACTAAAGTACTGGTTGAAGGACTGGATTGCTTCAGGATCCTACCAATAAACCGCAATCTAGAGTTCGCCTTGCCCGTTATTTGTGTTACCTGATCCAAACCTTTTATCCAACCGCTTATGTCATCGGATAGACCGTAAGCGCGCACTTTTTGGGGCAAGCGACGGCGCGGAACTATATCGAAAGCCTTTCGAAAGTCGAGGAATATGGCATCAACCTGGAAGCCGGTATCTAGAGCCTGTTGTATACCATGCACAAAGAGGGCCACCTGTGTCTCACTTGACCGCTGTTTCCTAAAACCATGCTGTTTTCCGCAGATGAGCTTCTCAGATTCTAGAAAGATCATTAAGTCTGAACACAAAATGTGTTCCATGATTCTACAACAAATCGATTTCAGTGAAATTGGCCGGTAATTACGTGCATCCGATTTTGTAACCTTTTTATAGATTGCTATGTCCTGGGCCTTCTTCCAGTCCCGTGGAACTTTCCGCTGTTCCAATGATCTCTGATAGATGATGGATAAGAATGGTGCTATATTTGTATATAGTCGACATTAAATCTTACGGAGATACTGTCCGGGCGAGATGCCTATCTGGCGTCTAAGGATCTTTACTGTTTTACAATCCCAGATACACTAAACACTATGTCAGCCATCCTTGCGTTTGTTTGCTAATTGAAAGGAGGAATGGTGCTGCAGTCCCCTACCGTAAACGAGTGTTTGAAAGCTAGCTTTAAAATTTCGACCTTCTCTGTATCATCATCAGTTACATTACCCGTACTGTCAGCAAGAGAAGGTATTGAATTATTTGTAGCATTCATAGATTTTACGTACGACCAAAATTTTTTGGGGTTATTTTTAGAATCTGGAGATAAAATATTGCTTTCAAATTCGTTAAAACAATCTCTCATTACCCTTCTGACAGCTGCTTTCATTTCGCATAATTTCTGTTTCTCAGCGGAGCAGTGACTACGTTTAAAACTAGTGTGTAAAATTCTCTGCTTTCTCAGCAACTTCCTAATGTGTTTGTTGAACCAAGGTGGATCCTTTTCCACACCTATATTTTTGCTAGGCACATACTTATCTAGCACGTGGTGGACAATACTTTAAATTCGGACCAAAGATGCTCACTATCTTTGCGTCCCGCGCTGAATGCTTGGAGCTGATTATGAAGATATTCATTAATGACACTTTATTTGCTTTCCCAAACAAGAAACCTCTACGCTGTTTCTTTGGTTTTTTTGCAACGTCCACTGACATAGAAGCTTCAACGACTTTATGGTCGCTAATACCTTCTTGTAGATTAACTTCCTCAAAAAGATTAGGTCTGTTTGTCGCCAAGGTATCTGATATGTTCCCATCTCGAGTTGGTTTTCTAACCAATTGCTCAAGGTTGTATGATGAGAGCGTTCCTAGAATAACTTTACACGTGTCTTTGCATCTGCTTCCTCTAATAAACGTGTAATTTTCCCAGTTAATAGGCGCCAAATTAAACTATCCGCCTATAACTAATGGATAATTTGCATATTTGTTTCCTACGTACTCAAGACTTTTCCTGAAACGTTCTGCGACGTTTGTTGCGGATGCTGGTGGTCTATAAAAACATCCTAATACAATGGTCACTCCTTGTCTGATTGACAGCTGTATCCAGACTATTTCACAGTCCGTCCCAGTATCGATCTCAACTGCGTTTAAACAGCTTTTAACTGCAACGAACACACCACCTCCCATGGCATCATTCCTATCCTTCCTAAACATTGTCCAATCCGAGCTCAAAAGTTGACTGCTATTTATGTCTGGTTTCAATCAGCTTTCGATAGCTGATATGATATTGGCATTAGTACTGTTTATTTCGGAGACTAACTCGGTTATCTTGCTACAGACACTTCGACAATTTACTAACATGAGAGTTAGTGTATGTAAATCCTTTGGAATTACCTGCTTAGGCGAAATAACACTTTTTACAGTTGGCACACCCACATCAGTGTCATGAACTGGTAATTTTTCAGGCCAACGGTTTGTTTCCCGTGGGGAGTAACCTAATCTAAAAAAAAACCATGTGCACGCCACAAGTACTGTGCTACCCATGTAGCTGCTTCCTGTGTGTAGTGCAACCCTGATCTATCTAGGGGCGTCCTACAACCTTCCATCCAATAGCGTAGGTTTAGGAATCTACAACCATTTTCGTCACAGAGTCGACGTAGCTGGTTTAGATTCTCCACTCGACTCCAAACCAGAGGACCCCGGTCCACCCTGGGTAAGATGCTGCAAATCGTCAGCTTGGCTTCCACTCCTCGAGAGATGGAGGCCGCCTTCGCCAATTTAGCCAGCAGTCGAAAGGACCCAAGGATTTCCTCGGAACCCCAGCGACAGGCATCGTTGGTGCCGACATGTGCAACAATCTGCAGCTGGCTGCACCCCACACGCTCGATAGCCGCCAGAAGAGCCTCTTCCACATCCTGGACAAGGCCCCTCAGCAAGCACACAGAGTGAACGTCGGACTTCTTCCCCGCCCTAGCCGCTATTTTTCTGAGGGACTCAATGACCCGCCCGACATTGGAACTCCCAATGACTAACAAATCCCTATCCCCACGTGCCTGCCCGGACCTTGCTGAAGGAGCGGCCATGCAGCCTTTGCCTTGAAGCTCGAGACCTCTACACAGTCCGCCGCCCAAACTGAGGTGGGAGTGGGCCGGCCGGCTCAGTCGCACGTGAGGTCGGCTTAGTGACAGAGAGCTGTGACATTCCCCCGTACACATCTAGTACAGCAGAGGCTGTCCCAGGCACCCCATCTCCACCGCACCTCAAGGTGGCACTATGGAGCCTGTTGACTGTGGCCAACAAAGCTTCCAGCTGCGTTTGGACTGCGGCTAATTCTTCCTGCATCCGCACACAACAGACACAGTCCCTCTCCATCTAACTAATATGTGGTTAACTATAAGAAACTTAAGGAAACCTACCACCACACAAGGTTAACAGCTACACTCTAGCTGAGAGAAACAGACACTCAACAATGAAAAACAATAAAAATATATGGTAGAAGCTAGATCTGGTGCTTATTTCCCTGCTAGGGGCTATCAAGTGAATACTCAAGAAAGAAAGAAAAAATAACGTACAGTAAACTGCTAGGGCCTATCTAGTGAATATTATTAAAGAATTAAACAGTAACCTACGGTAAACTACACTTACTCATTATCCCTCGTATTTATAACGTAAACAAACGTTTACGTACATGCGAAAATGACCTAATAAAACTATAAAAACTGCTACCTTCAATGTATCGAGTCTAAATAACAATAATAAACGTAAATACTGAGTATTGTACACTGATAGATGCAGGTACAAAACAAAACCTTTAGCTAACAATAAGAGTTGAGAATGTAAAGCACAAATACTAACTCTACTCTATAGGAACAGATGGGCTTACAGTACACTATCACTGAAGCCCACAACAGGCTAAGGAATTTAAGCAGACGGCGAGGTGAGTTTTAGATTTCTGCTAACTAAACCGTATGTAAGATGGTCTCAGAAGTTGTATTATAACACTGATTTACTCAGATATTGCAGTGTAACACTAATTTACCACGTATTTTACGTTTGCTTAACTGTTAACGCTCACGGGTTGCGCTAGTCAAGTGTATACAAATCAGGTTAGAATTCACTGTCACTATCACTTTTCCTAATAAAACGTATAAAAACTGCTACCTGCAACGAATCGAGTCTAAATGACACTAATAAACGTGAATACTGAGTATTGTACACTGACTTAATTGATAATCACGCGTATTTAACGTCAGTTGAGAATGTAAACAAACGTTTGCCTACACGCGAAACTTTCCGAAACAGAAACTACGCTTTTCCTATTCAGACGCAAATAAAAACTGAAACCTTCAATTTATCAAGTCTATCTGACACTAATGCAAGTGAATACTATAGAATATACAGCAAAACAATTAATTACTAGCTAAATTACTTATCTTGTAACGCAGCAACTGGAATCACTCAACAGAGGAAAGTCCACTGGACCTGACGGGGTAGCAATTCGTTTCTACACAGACTACGCGAAAGAACTTGCCCCCCTTCTAACAACCGTGTACCGCAAGTCTCTAGAGGAACGGAAGGTTCCAAATGATTGGAAAAGAGGACAGGTAGTCGCAGTCTTCAAGAAGGGTCGTCGAGCAGTTGCGCAAAACTATAGACCTATATCTCTTACGTCGATCTCTTGTAGAATTTTAGAACATGTTTTTTGCTCGCGTATCATGTCATTTCTGGAAACCCAGAATCTACTATGTAGGAATCAACATGAATTCCGGAAACAGCGATCGTATGAGACCCAACTCGCCTTATTTGTTCATGAGACCCAGAAATTATTAGATACAGGCTCCCAGGTAGATGCTATTTTTCTTGACTTCCGGAAGGCGTTCGATACAGTTCCGCACTGTCGCCTGATAAACAAAGTAAGAGCCTACGGAATATCAGACCAGCTGTGTGGCTGGATTGAAGAGTTTTTAGCAAACAGAACACAGGATGTTGTTATCAATGGAGAGACGTCTACAGACGTTAAAGTAACCTCTGGCGTGCCACAGGGGAGAGTTATGGGACCATTGCTTTTCACAATATATATAAATGACCTAGTAGATAGTGTCGGAAATTCCATGCGGCTTCTCGCGGATGATGCTGTAGTATACAGAGAAGATGCAGCATTAGAAAATTGTAGCGAAATGCAGGAAGATCTCCAGCGGATAGGCACTTGATGCAGAGAGTGGCAACTGACCTTTAACATAGACAAATGTAATGTATTGCGAATACATAGAAAGAAGGATCCTTTATTGTATGATTATATGATAGCGGAACAAACACTGGTAGCAGTTACTTCTGTAAAATATCTGGGAGTATGCGTGCGGAATGATTTGAAGTGGAATGATCATATAAAATTAATTGTTGGTAAGGCGGGTACCAGGTTGAGATTCATTGGGAGAGTCCTTAGAAAATGTAGTCCATCAACAAAGGAGGTGGCTTACAAAACACTCGTTCGACCTATACTTGAGTATTGCTCATCAGTGTGGGATCCGTACCAGATCGGGTTGACGGAGGAGATAGAGAAGATCCAAAGAAGAGCGGCGCGTTTCGTCACAGGGTTATTTGGTAACCGTGATAGCGTTACGGAGATGTTTAGCAAACTCAAGTGGCAGACTCTGCAAGAGAGGCGCTCTGCATCGCGGTGTAGCTTGCTGCCAGGTTTCGAGAGGGTGCGTTTTTGGATGAGGTATCGAATATGTTGCTTCCCCCCTACTTATACCTCTCGTGGATATCACGAATGTAAAATTAGAGAGATTCGAGCGCGCACGGAGGCTTTCAGACAGTCGTTCTTCCCGCGAACCATACGCGACTGGAACAGGAAAGGGAGGTAATGACAGTGGCACGTAAAGCGACCTCCACCACACACCGTTGGGTGGCTTGCGGTTTATAAATGTAGATGTAGATGTAGAAGCGCTCATAGCCAGCGTCGGGGCTGCCAACGTCACATCGTGTGGCGCAGTAATTTTCTAACTCTTCTCTCGAAGTAATGTTCAGTATTTACAGAACTTCATTTCCCTCTAAGACTTGAATAATTCTTTAGTACTACTCGTCGATCTTGACTGCTTCAGCTGAGGTCACGAACTGGGGCAGAGCTATTTCACACTCGGCTCTATATTGGCCTCCGTGTGAGTGCCCTGCTGTGATGGGAGAGAGGGAGTGTCGTCGTTTCGGATTGCAGTGAGTGTTGATGTGTGTTGATGTGCAGTGGTGTTGATGCGCATTGCTAGCAGTGGCGTGGGACCGCGATCTTTTGGCGTTACAATACTGGAAATGCCTGCCAAGCAATGGATTTTCCATGTGAGGAAAGAGGATGTAGTCATTTGGCGACACTTCAGAATACAGGTGGGGGGGAGGGGGGGAGGAGGAGAGAGGGCAGAGGGAGAGCAAAATCTGATGGCCCATAGTAGCAGTAAGTGTGACTGGTTCCTGTGCAGGAATTAGCTGTGGCATTGTTGCGGAGCATCAAGACTCCTTCGGGCACTTTCCCTCGATGATTCGTCTTCACTGTCTCCTGTAACCTTGTCAAGAGATTTTGGCAATATACTCGGTAATAGAGTCACAAATAAAAATTCAGCATAGGCTCAGCAGATGCTGGTTGAGAATTCCCCTTTTTCGGCGGTGGTGAATGCACCTGTTTCCACTGCTTGCTTTGCTCCTTTTTTGACAAGTGCTTATAAGCTGTCGTGAGTGACTTACCTTTTCCACACTCATCAAGTGGTGTATGACGCTGAAAACTGACCATGGACTGATTTTCTTAAAATCTTCCCATACAAAATGGTCAATATGCTCTGCAATAAACCTACAGGCTAATCGCAGTCTGTTCATATCGACAGCTACACAGAAGTTGCATTAACTTGCAGGCACATCCACGCTTGACATCAGACGTGAAGTGGCTGCTGATTTGGGGAGGCAACAGGTTTATAACGTCACCGCCCGTCCCCTTCATGAACGACAGCTCGAGTTAAGTCCAGAAGTAGTTTCTTGCAAGCTTCTGCTCCACGTCAGTCCAATCCAACAAAAGCCAGGGCTGAATATGCGACGTAAAGCGCTGTTTCGCACATCGACGTCGGTTCTGCAACATAAATTGTCCACCTACCTCTATACTGCCGCTGATCTGCACACGTAGCTCCTGACTGCAGCTACTTAAGAGATCTCAGAAAAACAGTGCTGAAGAAACCGAGATTTCATAACTACACGTCGGAGGCCGCTATAAGTACAAAAAGCTGAAAATAGTCTTGTGAAATCTAAAGAATAAATCGGAAATGGGTTTCTATTCAAATTTCTACGTTCAAAGTTCCTTTTAAACTTGCATCACGATTTTTTATTGTTATTAAGCAAGATCATCAGCCCACATGTGCTCAAATCATTACAGTTTCTGTTCACAGTGCTCGTCACACTCAAACAGCCAGAACTTTTCCTATCCAATTCCGAAACCATTTACTAGAGTAACACAGTCAATAAACTGCTGTTTACTTTTGCACACAGCATTCAGTGGTTGTCTTTAAATAAAGTTTTTTCTCGCCTTAAATACTCAGTAAAAAAAAAAAAATTGCTTAGTACCGCCACGCTTTTAGTTCAAAGTTTACACACGCGATTTTCTCCAGAACAAAATATCTCTCGACTCTTAAAATTGCACAAATAGTTAATGGTAAACACCAGCTACCTTTATCACCGTACCGAAACGCGGAAGTCACAATATCACTTCGTTTTACACATAACGCGGACACTTTCAGCATGACCGTCTCCTTCGAAAGCTAGTCCACCAACTCCTTCTTCTTCTCTCTCTCTGCCTCTACAAGCACCTCTATCACCTGCGATAGGTGGCAAGCCGTCTCACTTATTATTGGCTGTACTGAATTACGGCCAATCAGAACTGACTTTCAGGGCGCAGCTCGCGCCAAAATCTAGCAAGAACCAACCACTGCTCTCAGCTCACTGACGTCATTAAAATAAGCAACTCAAAACTTTCTTGTTAAACAAATAAAGTGAAATAAACTTTAAGCTGTACTTTACGACTGGAATTTAACTATATAATCGCGAATGTTCTGGCTGTCTCTTACATATTCAAACATGCTTGGAAATCCGTCATCCACTAGTAGGGGAACTACTGGTGGATTTGTTCCGACGATACAAAGCTGGAACACTTGCAAGTTCCTATAGAGAATTACAAACTGAAAATTTAATATTGGCGAATGCCCCACATATAGTCACACAAGTACTCTCTTTCACACTCACCCTAACACAAAACATAAATATCTATTTGAAATTCTTAAAGTTATTACTACAGGAAAATTACGAAAGATTTTCTAAAATGAGAACTTTCCAAATTTGATTCTAAACACTGAAGGTGTTATCATATCTTTTCAAATACTCGCAGTTGGTGAACTATTAACACACACACACACACACACACACACACACACATATATATATATATATATATATATATATATATATATATATATATATATATATATATATATATATATAGTCCCCCCATGAACCATGGACCTTGCCGTTGGTGGGGAGGCTTGCGTGCCTCAGCGATACAGATAGCCGTACCGTAGGTGCAACCACAACGGAGGGGTATCTGTTGAGAGGCCAGACAAACGTGTGGTTCCTGAAGAGGGGCAGCAGCCTTTTCAGTAGTTGCAAGGGCAACAGTCTGAATGATTGACTGATCTGGCCTTGTAACAATAACCAAATCGGCCTTGCTGTGCTGGTACTGCGAACGGCTGAAAGCAAGGGGAAACTACAGCCGTAATTTTTCCCGAGGGCATGCAGCTTTACTGTATGATTAAATGATGATGGCGTCCTCTTGGGTAAAATATTCCGGAGGTAAAATAGTCCCCCATTCGGATCTCCGGGCGGGGACTACTCAAGAGGATGTCGTTATCAGGAGAAAGTAAACTGGCGTTCTACGGATCGGAGCGTGGAATGTCAGATCCCTTAATCGGGCAGGTAGGTTAGAAAATTTAAAAAGGGAAATGGATAGGTTAAAGTTAGATATAGTGGGAATTAGTGACGTTCGGTGGCAGGAGGAACAAGACGTCTGGTCAGGTGACTACAGGGTTATAAACACAAAATCAAATAGGGGTAATGCAGGAGTAGGTTTAATAATGAATAGGAAAATAGGAATGCGGGTAAGCTACTATAAACAGCATAGTGAACGCATTATTGTGGCCAAGATACGAGTAGATACGAAGCCCACACCTACTACAGTAGTACAAGTTTATATGCCAACTGGCTCTGCATATGACGAAGAAATTGAAGAAATGTATGATGAAATAAAAGAAATTATTCAGATTGTGAAGGGAGACGAAAATTTAATAGTCATGGGTGACTGGAATTCGAGTGTAGGAAAAGGGAGAGAAGGAAACATAGTAGGTGAATATGGATTGGGGCTAAGAAATGAAAGAGGAAGCCGCCTGGTAGAATTTTGCACAGAGCACAACATAATCGTAACTAACACTTAGTTTAAGAATCATGAAAGAAGGTTGTATACATGGAAGAATCCTGGAGATACTAAAAGGTATCAGATAGATTATATAATAGTAACACAGAGATTTAGGAACCAGGTTTTAAATTGTAAGACATTTCCAGGGGCAGATGTGGACTCTGACCACAATCTATTGGTTATGACCTGTAGATTAAAACTGAAGAAACTGCAAAAAGGTGGGAATTTAAGGAGATGGGACCTGGATAAACTGAAAGAACCAGAGGTTGTACAGAGTTTCAGGGAGAGCATAAGGGAACAATTGACAAGAATGGGGGAAAGAAATACAGTAGAAGAAGAATGGGTAGCTTTGAGGGATGAAGTAGCGAAGGCAGCAGAGGATCAAGTAGCTAAAAAGACGAGGGCTAGTAGAAATCCTTGGGTAACAGAAGAAATATTGAATTTAATTGATGAAAGGAGAAAATATAAAAATGCAGTAAATGAAGCAGGCAAAAAGGAATACAATCGTCTCAAAAATGAGACCGACAGGAAGTGCAAAATGGCTAAGCAGGGATGGCTAGAGGACAAATGTAAGGATGTAGAGGCCTATCTCACTAGGGGTAAGATAGATAGTGCCTACAGGAAAATTAAAGAGACCTTTGGAGATAAGAGAACGACTTGTATGAATATCAAAGGCTCAGATGGAAACCCAGTTCTAAGCAGAGAAGGGAAAGCAGAAAGGTGGAAGGAGTATATAGAGGGTCTATACAAGGGCGATGTACTTGAGGACAATATTATGGAAATGGAAGAGGATGTTGATGAAGATGAAATGGGAGATATGATACTGCGTGAAGAGTTTGACAGGGCACTGAAAGACCTGAGTCGAAACAAGGCCCCCGGAGTAGACAACATTCCATTGGAACTACTGACGGCCTTGGGAGACCCAGTCCTGACAAAACTCTACCATCTGGTGAGCAAGATGTATGAAACAGGCGAAATACCCTCAGACTTCAAGAAGAATATAATAATTCCAATCCCAAAGAAAGCAGGTGTTGACATGTGAAAATTACCGAACTATCAGTTTAATAAGTCACAGCTGCAAAATACTAACACGAATTCTTTACAGACGAATGGAAAAACTAGTAGAAGCCAACCTCGGGGAAGATCAGTTTGGATTCCGTAGAAACACTGGAACACGTGAGGCAATACTGACCTTACGACTTATCTTAGAAGAAAGATTAAGGAAAGGCAAACCTACGTTTCTAGCATTTGTAGACTTAGAGAAAGCTTTTGACAATGTTGACTGGAATACTCTCTTTCAAATTCTAAAGGTGGCAGGGGTAAAATACAGGGAGCGAAAGGCTATTTACAATTTGTACAGAAAACAGATGGCAGTTATAAGAGTCGAGGGACATGAAAGGGAAGCAGTGGTTGGGAAGGGAGTAAGACAGGGTTGTAGCCTGTCCCCGATGTTGTTCAATCTGTATATTGAGCAAACAGTAAAGGAAACAAAAGAAAAATTCGGAGTAGGTATTAAAATTCATGGAGAAGAAATAAAAATTTTGAGGTTCGCCGATGACATTGAAATTCTGTCAGAGACAGCAAAGGACTTGGAAGAGCAGTTGAATGGAATGGACAGTGTCTTGAAAGGAGGATATAAGATGAACATCAACAAAAGCAAAACAAGGATAATGGAATGTAGTCTAATTAAGTCGGGTGATGCTGGGGGAATTAGATTAGGAAATGAGGCACTTAAAGTAGTAAAGGAGTTTTGCTATTTGGGGAGCAAAATAACTGATGATGGTCGAAGTAGAGAGGATATAAAATGTAGGCTGGCAATGGCAAGGAAAGCGTTTCTGAAGAAGAGAAATTTGTTAACATCCAGTATTGATTTAAGTGTCAGGAAGTCATTTCTGAAAGTATTCGTATGGAGTGTAGCCATGTATGGAAGTGAAACATGGACGATAAATAGTTTGGACAAGAAGAGAATAGAAGCTTTCGAAACGTGGTGCTACAGAAGAATGCTGAAGATTAGATGGGTAGATCAGATAACTAATGAGGAAGTATTGAATAGGATAGGGGAGAAGAGAAGTTTGTGGCACAACTTGACCAGAAGAAGGGATCGGTTGGTAGGACATGTCCTGAGGCATCAAGGGATCACCAATTTAGTATTGGAGGGCAGCGTGGAGGGTAAAAATCGTAGAGGGAGACCAAGAGATGAATACACAAAGCAGATTCAGAAGGATGTAGGTTGCAGTAGGTACTGGGAGATGAAAAAGCTTGCACAGGATAGAGTAGCATGGAGAGCTGCTTCAAACCAGTCTCAGGACTGAAGACCACAACAACAACAACATATATATAGTCTTAAGTGTCGGATAATTACGTTTTTTGTAGACTTTTCTTTTTGTTCTTTCTTTTTTTTCTTTTTCTTTTTTTTTTTTGTAACCTCCAAATTGTGTGAGTTATGACCAGATTTTGACAGATTGTTCCTTTAGACAACAGAAGATTATGTACCTAATATGAAGTTCCTCATACTATTTCTAGATCAGTTATTAATTTTTATAGTTCTAGAGAATGCAACTACTCATTAAGTGCCTCACCGCTGCTTTCACATGCTGCAGTCACGTCATATGGTCAAGACGCACGTGTGCAGGACACAGCTCGCCCGTTGCAGATCGTATAAGATTCTGACTGCTTACACTGGAGCCCACATACATTCATACAAGAAAGCTCTAATAGACAAATTGGTGATCGCGCCCTAGCTGCGACGCCTCAAACAGTCGAGTGAGGGGTATGCCGATAATCCGGAAGGTATGAAAACTGATGAACAATAGCCATCTGATCACGAGCAAGGACAGTGTACGTGGAAGTCGTCAAACAGACTGCGCAAAGGCGTTGCCATGTCCAGGACAATCACAAGAAATGCTACATTGTCAGTGATGAATACTCATCTTGCGAATGTGACGAGGAACAACTATCTAGCTATCCCATGAAGCGCCGCCTTTGTGCTGGTTCATGCATAAGGAGCGAACAGCACAGGCTGACGCTAGTGCCACCAGTAGACAAATAGACAAATAGCGGACACAACTTGTGTAAGAAAATATGATGCAAATATTTCATTATGTCCATTTACTTTCCACGTAGTACTGTGTATCTTCCGATTTTAAATTTCTTTGTAAATTTTTCCTGGGAGCATTACGTGTTCCCACCTCTCGCTATATGAGTGTACGTCCAGCATTATAGGACATGATCTATGGTCGAAGTGGATACGGCGAGCTGAGGCATAAAGTAGCACCGGTGTACTGACATCCTGATATTTTAACACGATACACTAACATATCATCGTTTTTGTATCACTGCACTCCTTCCCAAAGTGTATGTGCGTCTTTTCAGGGCTGCATCTGACCCTGACTTCATTTTTGCATAACAGTGGGCGACTGCATCACCCAGAGGATATTCGGCGGATGGACTTATCTACCCCTTCGCTCGACTTAAATCCCATAGATCCCGTGTAGGATGCGTTGGGGAGACGTGTTGTAGCATGTCCACAAGCACCAAAGACCATACTGCAGTCGTCAGTCGCTCTGGTGGGGAAATGAAACGCCCTACCACAAGAGCTCCTTACCAACATTGTGGCCGCCATGAGAGCACCTACATCTACATCTACATCTGCATTTATACTCCGCAAGCCACCCAACGGTGTGTGGCGGAGGGCACTTTACGTGCTGCTGTCATTACCTCCCTTTTCTGTTCCAGTCGCGTATGGCTCGCGGGAAGAACGACCGCCGGAAAGCCTCCGTGCCCGCTCGAACCTCTAATTTTACATTCGTGATCTCCTCGGGAGGTATAAGTACGGGGAAGCAATATATTCGATACCTCATCCAGAAACGCACCCTCTCGAAACCTGGACAGCAAGCTACATCGCGATCCAGAGCGCGTCTCTTGCAGAGTCTGCCACTTGAGTTTGCTAAACATCTCCGTAACGCTATCACGGTTACCAAATAACCCTGTGACGAAACGCGCCGCTCTTATTTGGATCTTCACTATCTCCTCTGACAACCCAACCTTGTACAGATCCCACACTGATGAGCAATACTCAAGCATAGGCCGAACGAGTGTTTTGTAAGCCACCTCCTTTGTTGATAGACTACATTTTCTGAAGACTCTCCCAATGAATCTCAACCTGGGACGCGCCTTACCAACAACTGATTTTATATGATCATTCCACTCCAGATCGTTCCGTATGCATACTCCCAGATACTTTACAGAAGTAACTGCTACCAGTGTTTGTTCCGCTATCATATAATCATACAATAAAGGACCCCCCTTTCTATGTATTCGCAATACTTTACATTTATCTATGTTAAGGGTTAGTTGCCTCTCCCTGCACCAAGTGCCTATCCGCGTTCTAGAGGGTGCATTGCCGTCCGCGGTGATCACACGCGCTATTAATAACTGTGTCTCGTCTTTTGTAATGTCCTGGGGATCGTCATGAATCACGGTATCTTCACTGTAATTTTATTTGAATAAAAGTGTCGTTTATGTTCGTCTCATTGCGTATTTGTATCATACACCTTATGTACTTTACTGTAGCATTTGTTCCTATCGGCCACTCCCGCCGGAGGTTCGAGTCCTCCCTCGGGCATGGGTGTGTGTTGTCGTTAGCGTAAGTTATTTTAAGTAGTGTGTAAGTCTAGGGACCTATGGTCTCAGCAGTTTGGTACCATAGGAATTCACACGCAATTTGAACATTTGTTTCTATGAGTAGTCCAAGTATCATCGACGTGTGTTACATACCAGTCACACGTCACGCGAAAGTTACTTTGTCCCTAAGTTTTACACATCAGTGTATTTTGCACGTTGACTAACAACGCTGGTGTCGGCTTTATATTATGGATTTTCAGTATTTAGAAGGACGTCATCGAACTAGAAACTAGAGGTAGTTACAGCATTATAGTAGTCAATCCCTACAAATTGTCCGATAACAAATGTTCAGTTTTCTCCATTTTTTACTCCGAGAGATACTTATTTCTATTTGGGTTTTTAAGTTCCGCCTTGTGCCAAACATAATTTTTATTTTTATATTTAGAGCAACGTGTTTCGACACGTGCGAGTGATCTTCTGTGGTTCTTGACTTATTTCCGTAAAAAATATTGTGAAAACTTTCGTGGTTGTTCTACTATAGGCCTAAAAGTTATAACATTCATGTTTCATTTGTTTTATTTCGATTACTCGCCTGGACCTACATTTACCTATGAAAAGTCGATATCTACAATTTGGCTCGTTTTTGTGCTTATCGTCGTTTGACGGGATCTCATCTGCAAAGTAGTGACAAGGAACTTGCTTATTTTTTAAAATACTATTTAGTGAGTAATAGTTATGTATGTCCTTTACTTACGTTTTTCTTTCAGTTGTATGTCTCTTGTTTCTTTTTCTGGTGAATTATATCTTTTAACACTTCACTCTCACCTGCGAAAGTATTGGCTTGCTGACTAAGAGAAAAGATAGTTAATGAAGGAAGGCAGGATATAGGAGAAGTCAGTCGACTGATGCCGCTTTCCTGTGTGTATGTCTCATAGAGAGATTTTGTGTACACATATACATCACTGTCCTCACCTTCAAAATATAGATGTAAAGAAAATTACCACCAATAATATCAAATTTTATTGACGTTTCTTATACTGCAATATTCTGGAAATATACTTCTTATTCTTGCAGATAAAGACATAACCAACAGAACATTATCATAAGTTCTGCTGTTTCTAATAAACACCCAGCGACAGCATTAATTGTGAACTTAAATGAGGGAACTGAACGTATATTACAATTTCTGAAGTCAGAAGCGTCTATTAAAGCATTACACTCTACCAATCAATTGCTGTTAAAAGAGAACACCCACATTAAAGCTTTGGCCTTTTGTCGAAAAATGTTTTGCCAACATGTCTTCAACATTCTGAAACAAATTCATCCCACAGATGGCACATCGCTAGAGCTGAAACGCTATGTACTCAGCAGTGCTAATGGGAACGACGAAGTTGCTGCATATTCGAACGGTGCATATTTCTTGTATGAATGGATTAAGTCAAAACATATATGTAAATTATTTTCTACTATTCATAAGAAAGTTGGAGAACAATGTCATAAAATCAATGTAAATCACTACTATTTGTTTCCGAAACAATTGTTACCATATTTATGTGATATTTCACACAGATTTCACAGGTTGCGCTAGTCTCTCTGACTGATCACTTTACCTCTCAATATTCATATTTTTGTGAGCATAACAACATGAATACCAGGTGTGAGACTGATAGTTCACATCGTATTATACTGGACTGTAGATGTTGCAAAAGACATATTCTTATGAAAGCAAAAGGAAACCAGTAATTATTATGAGTTTATTTATTCTTGCACAGTAAAATCAACTACAACCCTTATCGCTTTTTACGATTTAGTGACCCCACGTTAGGATATTAACCTTATGCTCTAGTACCATCCGTTTGGTATCGATTACTGATAATGCTAACTTATACTGCGACTTGCTGACAACTCCACGAAAAGTTTGAGTGACTTTGGAGGAACAATAATCCAGCTTCTTACCAATATGAATGTGTATTACTGCTCTTCAGCTCTATCGTGTGATAGTAGAATATGATACCATCCTGAATTCCAAGATGACGTCAATACCATAGCACGGGATCACCATAATGTCAAACACGTAATATTTTTACTTTATTTCACAATACAAAATTACTTTACATGTGGAAAAGATCACATTCTGTTTGTATGTCGTGTGTGTGTGTGTGTGTGTGTGTGTGTGTGTGTGTGTGTGTGTGTGTGTAGGTGTGTGTGTGTGTGTGTGTGTGTGTGTGTGTGTGTGTGTGTGTGTGTAGGTGTGTGTGTGTGTGTGTTTATTTGCGCGAAGAAAAAGAAAGGAACTAAATCATTTCAAATACAATTACCGGATTACTTTTTAAGGGAGATGACATATACAAGAAGTATAGGATCTGATGTATGAAATACATAGGTGTGTGCGTTAGTGTATGAGTGCCTGTGTGTCTATTCACGAAACTCAGAAGCAAATATTTTGGAAAAGATTCCATTTTACGTAAATATGTTTGACCTTGCAATTTGTGAAGGTTACGTAATTTATTTGTATATCTGTGAACGTGAGGCCATTTTTATGCAATATTTAATACTACCCTGTGATTGGCTGGAGATGGGGAGGGACAGTGGGAAGCGGGAGAGGAGGTGAGGAAAGGGAGAAGAGAGGGCAAAAGGGGGGCGGGGCTTGCCACGTCATGATGATGATGATGATGTCATTGAGAAGGCGGGTATGGTATCGCCACAAATATGAACAAAGTGAGGACTAGAACGTCCAGTGTAAACAAAGCGAGCAAGGTAGTAGTTAGGCATTGCTGCCGTTCACCAAGTCTGATAATCGGCATAATCGCAAAACCAACAGGACCGACCATGTCCAGATTCTGAGCTTCATGGGCAAAGCACAATCTAGATGACGTATTTGTGTTGTAATGACCAGTTTACACCTGATGAGGCCGTCTTCAGGTCTATTGGATGAATATTACGTCGGCATCAGCTGGCGCAGCACCTGATAGCCACTATGCTTCACATCTCAAGATGTTCTGACTCGGCCAGAACCAGTCATTGCAATACGAATATGTGCTCCAGAGTCTGCTTTGTTCACCACGTTAGAAAACAAGGTGACTGTTTTCTCATAGTCAGAACGGCACCTCTCTGTAAGTCTAAGCGTCCATTCCTGTAAGGACATACGCCACTTGTCAGATGATTTACCTCTACAACCGTGGCTTTGTGTACGACACACGTTTAACGATAACGGTTCTAAAGACTACAGAAGGCTCAGCCTATGAAGAAGCAAACGGTAGTAATAGACAGCACCAGCAGATTCACAAGTATGATAAATGAGGTGTTGCTCTGTTTTGGCCGATGTACTTTCCTGGTTAGTGCTGAGCGTCTTTCGACAGATAACTTGCATAAATGTTTTCGTGCACATCAGTGGTTTTGTACTCGCATCCATGACGGATGGTGACAACGCTCCAGTGGCTTACGTCATATCGACAATGAGTGTGCTCTCCAGCTATCACGATAACATTTGCAAGATGTCGCAATTTTTGGTCCAGCGGTATGTAGCAATGACGACAGCTTCCCACTGCCACGTGTGGGTGGTGCATAGTGCACAGGGTGTGATGCGGGCAGATGAAGGAGCGTCAGGCGGTGAAGAGCTTGGACACGGCGTCGAGCAGCCCGTGGCCCGGGCGGCAGGCGTCGTAGCGCCGCAGGCACGCGCCGCCCCCGCCGCCTCTGCCCGCCTCCCGCGCCTCCCTGTGCTCCTGCAGCTCCTCCTCCTGGTTGCCCGGGCTGCAACACATCACACCACTGACCACGTCTGCAATCCTGTAGGGAGGCTATCTGTATTAACAGACGACTAAAACTTGCAGGTTGCCTGTCTCTCAGGGGCAACAAAAATTTGATTTTCAGTGTTTCATATAATTATTGCCCGAATTTAAAACTTTAGATACCTTAAGGGTTTAACACTTTAAATCAACTACATAAGTTAGAAACTGTGCATACGCGTTGAGGCATGGCATTTCCCAGCGCGAAAATTAACCAGCCTGCATTCATCCAGCACTTAGCTGCCCTCATCAAACTTTACGCACAATTTGAAACTTTATCGAAACGTCTGCTCGCTGGGATTCACCACGCCCTAAATAATGAAGAAAAAAAGTTTATCACTTATTACAATTTAGTATTTATGCAATAAAATTACAGCATAAGGCATGACTTTTTAATTTATTACTTCTTTACTACAAAATATATTCGCAACACACTTTTCAAACGGTATCCACGTATTTCCTTGAATGAACCTCCAAAATTATAACACTGTGTGGCACATGATTTCAGGAAATACATTATAAAATGTTCAAATGTGTGTGAATTTCTAAGGAACCAAACTGCTGAGGTCATCGGTCCCTAGTCTTATACACTACTTAAACTAACTAATGCTAAGAACAACACAAATACCCATGCCCGAAGGAGGACTCGAACCTCCGGCTACTCCGCGCGGCAAATACATTACAAAATTTGAGATGTGAGAAAAACGAGCTTTACTCAAAGTGGTGTAAAATTACCAGACTATACTCATCTAGTGTTTGATAATGACTTTTGACAAACTTTGAACAGAATTTCAAATAACATTTAAAACTTTTCTCGCTTACACCCCACAAGCTAATGGAATTTTCATTGTTCATGTTGTAAAAATATAGTACCAAGCTTGAGTTTAAATTTATTATTTATTTACTACCAATTATCTTCGCCATCGATAGCTGTAGAAGTATCACCGTAGTCAGGGCTCTGCGTCTCTTAAACCATAACGGTTTTACATGCTTAACGTCAAATATTTAGCAGATTAACTCATTTGTAAAACAATCTGACGTCTGAAACTGTTTTAAACGTGGGAGTTGGATTCTTTATATTATATGGCGGAGTGGGGAGGGGGGGGGGACAGGGGGAGGAGTCGTTACTGGTCATTAACATCCGGTCACAGTCAAACATAGTTTATTATCTTTTTTTTTATCTAGTAGAGATAAACATACACAGAAATGCTGCATGTCATTAGAGAGTTGTTTGGCGGAAGGCACTTAGTATACCAGTGCCACATTCCCTTCTTCGTGTTTCAGTTGCGTATGGTTCGAGGAAAGAACGGTTACTGGTAAACCCCCGTGTGGGCTCGAATCTCTCTGAATTTATCTCCGCGGTTTTTTCGCGAGAAAGCAATACACTGCTTGACTCTTCTAGGAATGTACGCTCTCGGAACTTTTGTAGTAGATCATAACGTGATATAGAACACCTCTCTTGCAGCATCTGCCACTGAAGTAGGCTGAGTATCTCCGTGACCATTTCTAGTTCACTAAATCAAAGTGTAACGAAACGTGCTGCTGTTCTTTGGATCTTCTCTATTTCCCCTCTCAGTCCTCTCTGCTACGGAATCCATTCTGACGAGCAATGTTAAATTAATTACTGGTCGAACGAGTGTTTTCTAATCTACTTCCTTTGTTGATCGATTACATTTTTCCTACGATCCTTTCAATGAATCCCAGCCTGGCATCCGTCCTACTCGCGACTAATTTTATGTGGCCGTTACACTTCAGATCGCAGGGCACCCGTGCTCGTAGATATTTTGTGGAGGTAAATGCTTTCAGCAATGGTTCTCTGATATTGTGATCATATAGTAAAGGGTCTTTCCCTCCGTGTACTCGCTATACATTACATTTGTTTATGATGAGGGTCAGTTGCCACTCTCTGCACCAAGTGTCGATACTCTGCAGATCCTCCTGCATTTCGTTACAACTTTTTGTCGTTGCCACTTGTCTGTATACAACAACAACATCCGCGAAATGCCCTGTGGAACCTCCGACGTTATCTATTGGCTCATATATATGCACACACACACACACACACACACACACACACACACACACACACATACACTGATAACCGAAAACGTTATAACCACTGCCCTTCGCGACGTTGGATATATATATATATATATATATATATATATATATATATATATACCACAAAAAATAATAAGTGATGGTACTGGTCCCCAATGGTACACAAAACGGGTCAGATCGTTGTTGCAGAAGCAACCAGAAAAGCATGCCAAATTTAAAAGAACGCAAAATCGCCAAGATTGGCAAAGTTTTACAGAAGTTCGAAATATGGCGCGTACTTCAACGAGAGATGCTTTTAATAACTTCCACAACGAAATTCTGTCTCTAAATCTGGCAGAAAACCCAGAGATTCTGGTCGTACATAAAGCACACCAGTGGCAAGACCCAATCAATACCTTCACAGCGCGATAACAACGGTGAAGTCACTGTTGACAGTACCACTAAAGCAGAGTTATTAAACACGGTTTTCCGAAAATCCTTCACCAAAGAAGATGAAGTAAATATTCCTGAATTTCAATCAAGAACAACTGCCAAGATGAGAAACATACATAGAAGTAGATATCCGAGGAGTAACGAAGGAGCTTAAATCGCTTAATAAAGGCAAGGCCTTCGGTCCAGGTTGTATATCAGTCAGGTTCTTCTCAGAGTATGCTGATAAAATAGCTCCATATTTAGCAATTATATACAACCACTCGCTCACAGAAAGATCCGTACCTAAAAACTGGAAAATTGCTCAAGTCACACCAATACCCAAAAAAGGAAGTAGGAGTAATCCGCTGAATTACAGGCCTATATCACTAACGTCGATTTGCAGTAGGGTTTTGGAACATATACTGTATTCGAACATTATAAAGTACCTTGAAGAAAACGATTTATTGACATATAGTCAACACGAATTCAGAAAATATAGTTCTTGTGAAACACAACTAGCTCTTTGTACTCATGAAGTAATAAGTGCTATGGACAGGGAATGTCAAATTGATTCCATATTTCTAGATTTCCAGAAGGTTTTCGACACCGTTCCTCACAAGCGTCTTCTAACCAAACTGCGTGCCTACGGAGTATCGCCTCAGTTGTGTGACTGGATTAGTGATTTCCTGTCAGAAAGGTCACAGTTCGTAGTAATAGACGGAAAGTCATCGAGTAAAACAGAAGTAATATCCGGCGTCCCCCAAGGAAGTGTTATAGGCCCTCTATTGTTCCTGATCATAGGAGACAATCTGAGTAGCCGTCTTAGATTGTTTGCAGATGATTGTGTCATTTACCGTCTTGTAAAGTCATCAGATGATCAAAATGACTTGCAAAATGATTTGGATAAGATATTTGTATGGTGCCAAAAGTGGCAATTGACCCTGAACAAAGAAAAGTGCGAACTTATTCACATGAGTGCTAAAAGAAATCAGCTAAATTCCGTTATGCGATGAGTCACACAAATCTGAAGGTTGTAAATTCAACTAAATACTTAGGGATTACAATTACAAATAACCTAAATTGGAACGATCACATAGATAATATTGTGGGTAGAGCAAACCAAAGACTGCGATTCATTGGCAGAACACTTAAAAGGTGCAACAGGTCTACTAAAGAGACTGCTTACACCACGCTTGCCCACCTTATTCTGGAGTATTGCTGTGTGGTGTGGGATCCGCATCAGGTGGGACTGACAGATAACATTGAAAAAGTACAAAGAAGGTCAGCTCGTTTTGTATTATCGCGAAATAGGGAAGATAGTGTCACAGACATGATACGTGAATTGGAGTGGCACTCATTAAAACAAAGGCATTTTTCGTTGCGACGGGATCTTCTCATGAAATTTCAATCACCAGTTTTCTCCTCCGATTGCGAAAACATTCTGTTGGCAACTACCTACATAGGGAGAAATGATCATCACGACAAAATAAGAGAAATCAGGGCTAGCACAGAAAAATTTAGATGCTCGATTTTCCCGCGTGCCTTTCTAGAGTTCAATGGTAGAGAGACAGCATGAAGGTGGTTCATTGAACCCTCTGCCAGGCACTTTATTGTGAATAGCAGAGTAATCACGTAGATGTAGATGTGTGCCGCCTGGTGGCGTTGCGGGCACGTGGCACGGTAACAAAAGTGTGTAAGCGGAGCAGACACCGACGGGAAATCACAATAGCGAAGATATGGGCTGCAAATTGCCAAATCTAACGACTTTGACAAAAGGCAAATTATTATTACGCAGAGCCTGTACGCGAAAGAACTTGCCCCCCTTCTAACAGCCGTGTACCGCAAGTCTCTAGAGGAACGGAGGGTTCCAAATGATTGGAAAAGAGCACAGATAGTCCCAGTCTTCAAGAAGGGTCGTCGAGCAGATGCGCAAAACTATAGACCTATATCTCTTACGTCGATCTCTTGTAGAATTTTAGAACATGTTTTTTGCTCGCGTATCATGTCATTTCTGGAAACCCAGAATCTACTATGTAGGAATCAACATGAATTCCGGAAACAGCGATCGTGTGAGACCCAACTCGCCTTATTTGTTCATGAGACCCAGAAATTATTAGATACAGGCTCCCATGTAGATGCTATTTTTCTTGACTTCCGGAAGGCGTTCGATACAGTTCCGCACTGTCGCCTGATAAACAAAGTAAGAGCCTACGGAATATCAGACCAGCTGTGTGGCTGGATTGAAGAGTTTTTAGCAAACAGAACACAGCATGTTGTTATCAATGGAGAGACGTCTACAGACGTTAAAGTAACCTCTGGCGTGCCACAGGGGAGTGTTATGGGACCATTGCTTTTCACAATATATATAAATGACTTAGTAGATAGTGTCGGAAATTCCATGCGGCTTTTCGCGGATGATGCTGTAGTATACAGAGAAGTTGCAGCATTAGAAAATTGTAGCGAAATGCAGGAAGATCTGCAGCGGATAGGCACTTGGTGCAGGGAGTGGCAACTGACCCTTAACATAGACAAATGTAATGTATTGCGAATACATAGAAAGAAGGATCCTTTATTGTATGATTATATGATAGCGGAACAAACACTGGTAGCAGTTACTTCTGTAAAATATCTGGGAGTATGCGTGCGGAACGATTTGAAGTGGAATGATCATATAAAATTAATTGTTGGTAAGGCGGGTACCAGGTTGAGATTCATTGGGAGAGTGCTTAGAAAATGTAGTCCATCAACAAAGGAGGTGGCTTACAAAACACTCGTTCGACCTATACTTGAGTATTGCTCATCAGTGTGGGATCCGTACCAGATCGGTCTGACGGAGGAGATAGAGAAGATCCAAAGAAGAGCGGCGCGTTTCGTCACAGGGTTATTTGGTAACCGTGATAGCGTTACGGAGATGTTTAATAATCTCAAGTGGCAGACTCTGCAAGAGAGGCGCTCTGCATCGCGGTGTAGCTTGCTCGCCAGGTTTCGAGAGGGTGCGTTTCTGGATGAGGTATCGAATATATTGCTTCCCCCTACTTATACCTCCCGAGGAGATCACGAATGTAAAATTAGAGAGATTAGAGCGCGCACAGTCGTTCTTCCCGCGAACCATACGCGACTGGAACAGGAAAGGGAGGTAATGACAGTGGCACGTAAAGTGCCCTCCGCCACACACCGTTGGGTGGCTTGCGGAGTATCAATGTAGATGTAGATGTAGAAGAGTATCTCAAAACGACGATGCTGGTCGAATGTTCACGTGCTACTGTCGTGAGCATCTACGGAAAGAGCTAGAAGAATAGTGAAATCGCCACTAGGCGCTAAATAGTTTTTCGTCCACGACTCTTCACAGAACGTAGGCTTCGGAGGCTTCTCTGCTCTGTAAAGTAGGCATTTCTGTCGAAAGAGCACAATTTTGGTGCACGCACAAGTGTTTCGGAGCACACCGTTCATCGCACATTGTTCAACATGGAGCTCCTCAGCAGACCACCCCTACGTTTTCACATTTTGACCCAATGGCGTCAGTTACCATTGCAGTGGGCACAGTGAAATGTGTTAGCTCTTCGGGTGAATCGCATTTTTGCTGCACTAGGTCGCTGTTTGTCTCCACAAACTCCGTCATAGAGGTGAAAGGCGGCTCGAAATGTGCAACTCGCCACGGACGCAGGCTGGTGGATGCAGTATTTTGCTATGAAAGACATTCTCCTGCGCTTCCATGGGACCTGTGGTAGGATTCAAAGACACGCTGATAGCCAGAAACCACCTGCATTCCTTCATGCTTGGTGTCTTCCCCGACCGCGATGTCATCTTCCAGCAGTATAATTATTCATGTTTCGGAGCCAGAACCGTGCTACAGTGGTTTGAGGTGCATTGTGGTGAACTCACGTTGATGTCTCCGGGACCAAATTCGCCTAATGTAAATCCTATGCAACCCATCTGGGTCGCTATCGAGCGTCGTCAACGCGTACGCAAATGAGCCGCCTATTGTTTACGCGAATTACATGACCTGTGCGTAGACATCTTGTGTCACATACCTCCACAAACCTCAACAAACTGTCGGATCCCTGATACGCAGCATCACTGATGTATTTCGATACGAAGTTGGACAAACATGCTATTAAGCAGGTGATCATAATGTTTTGGTTCATATATATAGCCTACGTTAGTTCTCGTCGGGTCTGTGTGCCTTATTATACAGTACTATCAACCCTGGGTACGTACCATGGTGTTTTACTTTCTTCCAAACGCGAACTCATTTATGTGTTTAGTTTTATTGCGCTGTTTGTACTTACAAATGGTGTAGTACGAGGGGCTGGAACTTAAATAATGGCAACTATTTATTCACAACCGATACAAAAGAGTCACATTTTTGCACCTGTTACTGTCCTTCAAAGTAGTCACCAGCGTTGTATAGAACCCGTTGCCTGCCAGCGATGTGGAAGGCGTAGTATACCGTTAGCAGAGCCTGTTCTGTTGATGGTGCGAGTGGAGCAGTCTACTGCCTGTCGAATCACTGGAACAGTTCTGAAACGAATGCCACGTAGTGGTTCCTTTATCTTCGGAATCAAATCAAAGTCACAATGACTTAAGTCCGGGGAGTATGGGACATGGTACAGTACTTCCCAGTCCCATCGACCGAACAGAGCAGCTACAGCTTGCGTGCAAAATGGTGGGTGAGTTGCGCAGAAAGTGTCGCCGCTTCTTTCGCAAAGCTGTCCTCAGGTGATGCTCCAAAAGCGAACAGTAATACTGCGCATTGACGGTCTGCCGTGGAGGAATGTAATGCGTAGGGATAACACCATCACAGTCGTACAAGACAATCACCATAACTTTCACCATACTGGGACTCTGACGCACTTTCGGCTTTCGCGGCGACCCATAATGACCCCATTCGTTGGACTGGCTTTTCAGTTTTGGCTCGTACGATTTGGCCCATGTCTCATCCAGTGTTACGATACGGCGTAAGAAAACCTCTCCTTTGCGCTCATAGCGCTCCAAATGCGTCTGAGCAGCGTCGTAACGCATCCATTTCTGCGTTTTCGTCAATTCATGCGGAACCCATTGTGATGCAATTTTTCGCATGCCCAGGCGTTCCTTCAGGATGGGAAGCACAGTCGTATGCGCTGATCCGGTTTCGTGGGTGAGCTCACGAATCGTATGGCGTCGGTCACTGTCCATTAACGAGGCAACAGAATACACTTCTTCTTCAGAGACGCTAGGACGACCTGCCCGATGCATGTCTGCCACAGTTTGCCGACCTTCCTCGAAGGATTTTACCCAACGTACCACTGTTCTGTACGGCAATGCCGATTGCTTGCACGCCTCATGAAGACCTTGATGACACTGTTGTGCTGTACGACCTCTGGCACATTCAATCTTGATCCAACTCCGTTGTTCCTGTTTCGAAAACATAGTGACACCGTTACGTTAAACCACTCGCTCACAAGTGACTGTTTTTCCCTCAATTGGGCACACGCCGGTGACGTGGGACGGGCGAGTCCATTTGCTCGGAGGTAAGGTAGGTATGTCAACAACGTGTGCTATCAACGTGTGCTAGATTCCATTGCATAGTGTCTCCACAGCAGTGTTGCCACTATTTACATTATAACCTACGTACATTCAGATTTTCTCCCTTCCACCACTTTAGCAATGAAAGCTTGCTACTCGACAAGTGGAATGAGGGGTATAATATTCTGCTGTGGCTTAGCAAATGGACATAGAATGCGACCCCTCTAGGCTGAACAATGTTCACAGTGCAGAGTGCCCCCTGATAAGCTGTTAGGGCAGACTTTTCCAGCGTCTGAGGAACACTGGTACCTTTGCGTGTCGGATTTCTGCCCCTCACAGTCCTCACGCCTGACTTGTAGGAGCGTGTGCTGCGTTCGGTGGAAGACACCCGTGCGACTAGTGTGCGACGATTAGCAGCAGCAGCAGAAATCGTGTCACACTCTCTCATATGGGGAGGGGGGAGGCGGCGAGGGTACTTAATGAAAAATTGCTCTCCCCATGTCAATTACAACGCGGATGATTCTGTCAATGGCTGTTTCAAAAGTGTGCCGCAAATACACTGTTCACGTCCAAGATTTTGTTTACCGTTGAGGTGGTGTTCACAAGAGATGATGTTGTGAATTTCCATTACCAGCATTTATGGGCAGATGTAAGTCCCCAAGCAATTCAGGAAAGAGTACATTAACACCGACACTAAATCAACGTATGGGCAGACGTGCTTGGCGGCTGTGCCATTGC
Source organism: Schistocerca piceifrons (assembly GCF_021461385.2). NCBI lineage: Eukaryota > Metazoa > Arthropoda > Insecta > Orthoptera > Acrididae > Schistocerca > Schistocerca piceifrons. Next base: position 68,314,010 of record NC_060144.1, on the reverse strand, counting down.
AGCAACGAATACGCATGTGGTTCATACATGATGGGGCACCAGCAGACTTAACATCTGACGCAGACATTTCAGGACCGCTGGATACTTCAAAGGGTACGTCATTCCTTGAGCCGGAGGGTAGAGGGGTGCATTGTCATTAAAGGACGCCACGTTGAACACCTCCTGTAAATACGTGTTTGTAGCAGAAAGTGTGCATTTCCGGACTCGTGTTTATTGGACTTATCTTAGAAAGTGTGCATTTTCGGATCCATATTTACTGCACTTATTTTTCTTGTGTCGATGAGTAGTACCGCCTATCAAAGTATTCGACACTATTTTAACACCCTATATTATATATATATATATATATATATATATATATATATATATATATATATATATATATCGCACCCTCCAGCGAAAACGTGTCGCAGTACAAAATTAAACTATATTAAATTTCCTACAAAAAAGGTCGTATTCATTTTTTTCTCTAGAACTAATGGATTGTGCGAAGAGAGCGCGAGAATGCTTAAAAATTCGCTCGACGCACATGCGCTGTAACTTACGTAGTTTTTGTAGGCCAGTTTGAGGTAGCATATTGAAGTAGCAAGTTGAGACAAACAGTTTGGTACGGGACGTTTGTGATCTATCAAGTCGCGAAGCAACCTCAAATTGGCCCACCAATACTACGTAAGCTACAGAGCATGCGCGTCGAGCGAGTTTTTCATTCTCGCTCTCTCTCAATATGAGGTGTAATATCGGTTAATGACGTCACACTGGCACCAGATTTTACCAAAATTCAGCCCAATGCCACCGTGGACGTGTCACACGATGGGAAGGTCGTCACATCTCGTCTTACCGACATCTCACCGCTTTCCTCACGCCTCTGCGATGAAGGTCAAAACTGAGACGCCCAACTCTGAAATCACGCGATATTCTTATCGTCAGCTGAGCTAAATATTTCAGACAAACCGGTGCTGAGAATCGATACAAGAGGTGGCATAAAGGTGCACCCATGGAAACACCCCTTCCCTTGTGGAGTTAGTTTGCACACATTTCGCGGTCCAAAACGACAGTTTGCCGTGTGATGTGCAAAAGGACGATGTTCTAGAGACCGTTCGACATTGCTATCATCCTGCAAATAATTCAACCCTTCCCTTAGGTTATCATTGTACTGAAACTCTACTGAATTCAATATCACCCTATGGAGAGTAGCGTCACTACAGTTTTTGCTCTAGTATAGAGAGTAGAACCACTAGCGACCGTTCAAATCCGTTCGACGAAATCTGATCATGATTCGAAGGAGCAAGAGGTGTTTATGCTTTTCCAGTTCTCCTGCTTCACGTCCATCTACGGCGTGTGCATGAATGGGTGAAATATTGATACATGTGTTTACAAAATGGCGAGGAGTCCCCCTAAGACCTCCCTCTCCCCCTCCCCCCCCCCCCCCTCTAGTTCGGCAAAACCCTCGGTGCCATCGGTGCACCTTTCCTGAGCATTTTAAAAATGTAGCTGTATGCGGCAACCATTCACTACTTCCTAGTTGTCTGCAGGGCAGAAAATCCCTTTAGCGCCCTTCAGCGGGGTGATACTACACTACTGCAGTAGGGCATGCAATATCTGAGGAGGGGTTTCCTGTCCCCAGGCGTTTAGGAATCACTAAATGGTTGTCCCTGTACAGGTATATTTTTAAAGCGTTCAACAAATTTGTACTGGTGGCACCTTGGGTGTTGCCAACTGGGAGTCTTAGAAGAACCCTTTACTATTTTATTCACATGTATGTCAATGTCGCATCCCTTCATGCACACGTCGCAGTAGGGTGCGAAACAGGAAGGCTAAAGAAGTATAAACACCTCTTGCTGCTTCGGATTATGTTCAAATTTCACCGAATGGTATTGAACAGTCACTAGTGGCTCTACTCAATACATCAGAGCAAAAATTGCAATCACGCTACTGCACAAAGGGGTGATATTGAATTCAGTAGCGTTCCAGTACGACGACGTCCTTAAACAAGGATCTTCTGCGTCCATGCTACATTTTTCCAAAAGAACACTCTGGAAATCAGCAGCTGCTCAAATGGTATAGTGGAACAGTTTTCGGTAGTTAGTCTGGGTAGAAAAAGCTTCCACAGCAAAAATGTTATTCACATGTTTACAAATGACAACCTGCATTCGCCAGTGAATTGTGTCACTGAAATTACGTCCTAGGAGGTTTGGTTGTCATTGTAATATATACAATAAACTACAGCAGAAATTTTCTTGAAGATTATTTATATTTTTCGATTGCTTAACGTATGCAAAGACAAGTCAACGTTGTGCTCCCTGGGGCTTTCTAATTGATAAAACTCCGTCCGTAGCGACTGCGTGAGACGATGTTATCGATTAAACAGTTGATGGTTTTTCTTCTTTTGCAGTGTTATATGTTCCGTCCAAAATTAGACGAAATCTGGTTGCTCACGGAAAGTAATGTGATTGATGACATCTGGGTCATGCGTGGAATCGATGCATATGTAGGACTGAGGAGTAGAGAGGAGTAATGTTCCTGAAAGAACATTATGGAGGCGATGCCATCTTTACATAAAGACGAACGCTGCAGTCAAACCGTTGATGTGAACAGCTGTAGGGCACGTATGAAATGGTGTACGACCCACCTCTAAAACGAAGCAGACGCTCTACTGTTACACAGGACCGTATATTTGCCCAACTTGCCGTAAGTTGCTGTTGGTTGCTCCCTTTCGCAAGACACATCACAAGCAGGAAGTAGAAATGTATGAACCTGACAGTGTGCAGATGTAGGATGCCTCTCAACGCTGTCGATGTAATTTGAATGCTATACGTTACAGTTATCTGTTGCTGCAACCTCTTTCCCGCCCGTGCAGTCATCGTTTGTGCGAAAAGATTGTCATTCATAGAACATTTTCCCCAACTAGACAGGAAACAAGAGCATGGAGTGGGCTGCAGAATCTGCTGATATGAACCAGGATAATCTTGCTTGTTAGTGTCATCCAGCAAGAGATTTTACATTCACTGGAACACAAAGATGATCACTTTCAAAAACAATTCTTGAATTTGGATGATTGATGTGTTTTTATTCAGAGTAGCTTTTTATTTTTATTTTCATTTTCATTTTCATACGGCTTGTTTTTCATTACCCAAGTTCCCTGCATCTATGCTCACTCTCTTCTTCGGGTATGGAAGTTCTGTAAACTTACATTTTTTTACCACCTGCTCTTTCTGGCCACACTGACTGCTGCAACAGCGACTTTGTTTCTCGTAGCTCTTGCATGATTAGTAAATCCAGTTTTCCTCTTGAACATGCACGGACAATTCTTATGGCTGAGAATGTAGTTCGCGTAGCATGAGAACACGTATTGCTGCATGGACCTTCCTTCTTTATAAGGTTGCATACCCCAGTCGTACAAACAGTACCCTTATAGGATCACTGTGTTGTCACCCTCTCTTTCGGTCTGTCTGCCTGTCCACGTGCCAAGATCTCTTTTTCCCAGAAACTGGTATAGTTATCAAGCTAAAATTTATGTGAGATATTAAAGTCTTTGGTCCCTTTGGGATGTCAATAATTCAGTCGTCTAACCCAATGCACTCAAAAGATATGGCCATTTTTTTATACTCGCAGTCTCACTCATCAAAACCTGAAGGGTGCTTCCGTTAACATAGAATCCCCCCACATTTTTGTGTTTTACGTGTTTTCCATCAATCTTCGTACTTTCACCAGATTTTCCGTAGTTTCAATGCATTTTACTCAATAACTCGAAGTCCTAACCACCATTCTCGACTTGTTGTCACTTCAACAAAATGTCTCATCCCGTCGATCTTGTGAAGCTATCAGCCAATGACATTGCGGCATGGTTCTCAATGTGTGTATCACTTATAAATCATACCCTCTATTACTTTGCGAGGGTCATATACATATGGAAATATCGCGAACCCAGTTACACAGCCTACATCACATGACAGAAATACTGTTCTTAGTGTAGGATATAGCCATCGGCAGAGAGGAGGAGCAAATACTACGTTCCATAGACGAACCACTTTACAAATTCGAAAAAAATTTATTACCATTTGCCACCTCCCCCTATGTAGATGGAGTCACGAAGTATTCTCCCATTCGTGGGATACAGTCGGAGTTTCAAAGGTCTAGCACTCAGTCCTTTATGTTGAAACGAGCCGCCCCTTCGTTGAACCTAGAGGTTAACGACCCCAAGAAAAATTCTATATGGCATCTCTCTATGCATCTCGTGGTTCTTCCTCGTCTTCAACTAGCCCTCGCTGCCACACTGTACCCGATCTCATTTGTTCAAATGTGTGTGAATTCATAAGGGCCCAAACTGCTTAGGTCATCGGTCCTTAGACTTACACCCTACTTAGACTAATTTAGGCTAAGAACAACACACACACACACACACACACACACACACACCCATGCCCGATGGAGGACTCGAACCACCGGCGGGGGTGGGGGTGGGGGGGGGGACGAATCTCATTTGAAACAGGCCAGAAGTAGTAGTTTACTATACGTGCTACATTCAATATTTCTTGAAGGAATAGAAACGGCTGAATTCCACATAATCAATACATTGTGATATTTTTATTTTGCAAAAAGTATAACATCTCTTCCAAACTTGTAATGACCGGCGATAGTGAGATAGACCGGCGTTTTCATTCCTATACCGTAAATGCCATGCTACAAGACTGTTCAGTACCAATCTTATTCACGTCACCCACCAAGTTACACACAATCTCTCTAGATGCTTGCGTGCTGAGGAGCTTAGCACTCCTTATTAGTGAATAGTAGGTATGAGCCTGATACAGTTGAGAGTGTTGTGGAAATATAACACACGATTAAGAAGGTTAATAGGAAACCTTTGAGTTATACATAATGGACTCCAGATGGAAGGACTTTGAAACACTTTACATAAATCACTTCTGCTACCAATTCTGTACAATTTTTATAGTGTTTGGCTTCCATACCAGGTTCTGGGAAGAAAGGAATGATCGTAGGACATAAACACAAACGCATAGCAGTGGTGTTTGGTATGTCAAATTACACACCATGCTGCACTAACTCCTTTCCACACACGCAACATTTGTTAAGCAAATGTATACTCAGCGACTGCAGTACCTCACAAACCGCTGTCGTTAACAGAATCACTGCACTTATGAATCTGAAGACTCGATTTATGTACACGATGTGGTAGAGAAATGGGGTACTTTGCATACATCTTCATTCATCTAGAGAAGGGTGTTGAAAGAGGTTTTCTATCGATGTAAATGATTCATCATCATGAATCATGGGAAGTCATCTGCTGACTGTGGTAAGGAGGGATCTGCTGTTAACGACTGCAGGTGGATAGCCCTCTAACTCACAAACAGAACACGCCACTGTATACGAGTCGAACGCAAATTATACCACACAACCGATGCACCCTGAAAGAACAATTAAAAAAATGGTCAGATGCATGATAAATGACATGCCACATCATCTCCCTCTCTCTAGAATGCATCATCACTCTACCACTAAATCATACCGCGTTCATACCCGTCTCAACCGATCACTCCATCTACTTTCTATCATCCTTTAACGCAGGTCCATGTTAATTTAGCGGCAAATGTTTCTTTTTTCAGGAAAGCATCAAAGACAGCAGTCACACGTATCCCTATCATCTCAATACGCATACAGCAGAATGTTATTAAAAAACCATGCAGCAACTGTTCTGTAAGGCATCTCTTCGCTGACACCACATGGTTGTGATTGGGAGAGAGCCCAGAGAAGCACATTATAAAAACTGTTTGTTAGGATTTAAAATACCTAAACAGTCTCGCACAGGTTCAAACACACAGTCCATTCTGTAGTTGTATATCGCAGTTCCCCAGCTGATAGTACAACGCTCTTTAGCTAAGGACACTTTACAAAAATCTATAAAGTAACTTTGGGGTCACATCTGCATTTATAAATTCATTATTCTACATTTGGCGGTCGGATTACAAGTGCTTATGACTCTGCCGGCCATCCGGATGCGTGCAGGAGGTTGCCAGTAACCAGAACGAATTGACATTTCTGGCTTAAGTCTTTCACGAGCAGCGGATGCAAACAAAAGTTCTGGCCAGCCGGCTAGTCAGTTCTTGCCCACATCCACAGGGACAACTCCAGGCAGCAGCTCTCATGGCACCCTCTGGAGAGCTGAATTATGAACTAATACCTAGTATGCGTTGAGCTGTCTCCATGATCACATGTGTTGCATATATTCTCTGTGGAAAATTGAGCGATTCACTATCGATCTATCACTGCCAAGTGTTGGCGCCAGACACATGCATAACATCCGAACTCCTACCACTGCAATCATCCCCAGGCGCCCTCCATGGCTGGGACAGTGCACTCTGGCAGACACATATGTCCACAACTGCAGCTGTCGTCACAGCAGCAGTTTTTTCCGGCCTCTGAGCATTGGCGCTAGTGGTTGTCGAGGGGACGGGAGCGCTGTGGGCATCTGGGAGGTGAGTGGGCTGTATGTAAGAGTGGTTCCAGCGATTTCAGGCATCTACCTAGTACAACCTCTATGGTCGTGGTTTAGTGCTTGTCAATACATTGCAGTGCACTGTGTCTTGTAGTGGTATTTGTTGTTACTCTCCCAACGTGTGGTAGACCCATTCCTCCTCCTTATTCGTTCTCGTGTAGTTGAGAGATCGAAATTAGGAATTCTATAGTGCTTTATAAACTACACTTAACAGACTTGTCGTGGTTGGGAATTCCACAGCAGTGATGGTATAAATTCACGCCATAATTTGAAAGTCAAACTATCATTTCATACGGCACCAGTTCCATTCAAGACGTCAAATTCCCGATTGTCAGTTTATTTTTTCCTATAGTGGTATTGTAGACACAAACATCAGCTAACGCCTGTGCAGATTGTCTACATCTACATCGATACTCTGCAAATTACATTTAAGTGCCTGGCAGATCGTTCGTCGAACCACCTTCACAATTCTCTATTATTCCAGTCACGTACAGCGCGCGGAAAGAATGAACATCTATATCTTTCCGTACGAGCTCTGATTTCCCTTATTTTGTCGTGGTGATCGTTCCTCCCTATGTAGGTCGGTGTCAAAAAAATATTTTCGCGCTCGGGGGAGAAAGTTGGTGATTGGAATTTCGTGAGAAGTTTCCGTCGCAAAGAAAAACGCCTTTCTTTTAATGATGTCCAGCCCAAATACTGTATCATTTCTGTGACACTGTCTCCCATATTTCGCGCTAACAAAAAACGTGCTGCCTTCCTTTGAACTTTTTCGATGTACTCCGTCAGTCCTACCTGGTAAGGATCCCACAACGCGCAGCAGTATTCTAAAAGAGGACGGACAAGCGTAGTGTAGGCAGTCTCTTTAGTAGGTTACATTTTCTAAGTGTCCTGCCAATAAAACGCAGCCTTTGGTTAGCCTTACCCACAACAGTTTCTTTGCGTTACTTCCAATTTAAGTTGGTCGTGATTGTAATACCTAGGTATTTAATTGGCTGGCTCAGAAATGGCTCTGAGCACTATGGGACTTAACAGCTGAGGTCATCAGTCCCCTAGAACTTAGAAATACTTAAACCTAACTAACCTAAGGACATCATACACATCCATGCCCGAGGCAGGATTCGAACCTGCGGCCGTAGCGGTCGCGCGGTTCCAGACTGAAGCGCCTAGAACCGCTCGGTCACAACGGCCGGCTGGTATTTAGTTGAATTTGTGGCTTTTAGATTAGACTGATTTATCATGTAACCGAAGTTTAACGAGCTCCTTTTAGCACTAATGTGGATGACCTCACACTTTTCGTTAGTTAGGGTCAACTGCCACTTTTTGCACCATTCAGATATCTTTTCTAAATCGTTTTACAGTTTGTTTTGATCTTCTGATGACTTTATTAGTCGATGAACGACAACGTCAAGCGTCATCTGCAAACAACTGAAGACGGCTGCTCAGATTGTCTCCCAAAGCGTATACAGATAAGGAACAGCAAAGGGCCCATAACACTACCTTGGGGAACACCAGAAATCACTTCTGTTTTACTCGATGACTTTCTGTCAGTTACTACGAACTGTGACCTCTCTGACAGGAAATTACGAATCCAGTCACATAACTGAGACGATATTTCATAAGCACGAAAGTTCACTACGAGCCGCTTGTATGGTAAGTGTCAAAAGCCTTCCGGAAAACCAGAAATACGGAATCGATCTGAAATCCTTTATCAATAGCACTCAACACTTCATGTGAATAAATATCTAGTTGTGTTTCACAAGAACGATGTTTTCTAAACCCATGTTGACTGTGTGTCAATAGACCGTTTTCTTCGAGGTAATTCATAATGCTCGAACACAATATATGTTCCAAAATCCTGTTGCATATCGACGTTAACGATATGGGCTTGTAATTTAGTGAATTACTCCTACTACCTTTCTTGAATATTGGTGTGACCTGTGCAACTTTCCAGTCTTTGGTTACGGATTGTTTGAGGACATAGCGTGTAATTGAGCTGAAATTTGAAATTCTCGGCTATCTCCATCGAAACAGACTTCCTACCAAACGATGTAACTGTGCCAGTATTCACCAATAAGAGGCAAGGTAAAGAAAAGTCCAGAAGGGTTTGTAAACTGGCAGGTGTGGGATCAAATCACGCCAAATGTACCAGTTCTAGTATCCGTCAATAGAATGCAAGAAAGAACTGTCCCTCACAGAAGGTATCGATTTAAACAATCAGGCTGCTAGAGTGAGGATATATTTCCAAGCCATCCACAGCTGATGATCTACCAGGTATCCACTACTTTGTTCGGGACAAAATGGGTGTCAGTGTGGTACACAGCAGGTGTTCGCTGGGCAGGCAGTAACTACTCGAGAGAGAGAGAGAGAAAGAGAGCGTGTGTTTCGACAGGAATTTCTCAGGTGACAACATCAAAGAGTTTCCGCCACCTGATGCTTTGTTTAGAGTCGCAAGGTCGAAGGAGGCCGACATCCAGTCCGCGGTACCTGGTATTTAGTATCTTGATTTGTAATTAAGACGTTGGATTGCTCTTGACCTCCGTGTTGGCACGCAAACGACACACACACGTGTGGAATAGCCCAAACGGCGGCTACTATACCACGCTCCATTCCATTCTTAGGGCTTATAGTGATTACGTACTTGGAAGCGTGGGTGGAGGCTGCAAACATGAGCTCTACCCAAGTGGGGGCGCCGTGTCCCCCACAACCGATTAAAAAAAATATGTTGTTGACATTGATTCGACTTCCATGTCGTGAGATCCTTCCTCTACAGCACAGAGTGAGTCTTTTCCTGACAAATTTTTCTGGTAGAGGTGGGGAGGGAGGGGGTGAAGGGTGTAGTGTTGGATGTCCTCTGGTGTGGCGTTGTGCACTAGCTCAGTCAATCCCTGCATGTCAAGATGAGCACATGCACGGACATTTTCCAATAAGATAACACTATCAATCTATAGCAGCGTAATTATGTAATTCGGATACGTAGTTTCTGAATGTGAGCTTTTCCCACAAAATAGAGAGATTCAACCCCTGAAAACTGAACTTTATAAATAAACAGAATATTCTCTGCTCTGTAATTGACATTGACTTCAATTTCATATAATGAGGTCATTTCTCTCCAGCAGAGACTAAGTCTGGTTGTTTCGGAAGAGGAGGTGAGGTCTGAGGACTTCCCAGCATTGGAGGAGTTAATTAATTGGTTGGTTTAATTAATTAATCAAGTAATTTGATATAAAAAGTGTGCTTGTATAGGTGAGGGGGAGCTGAGAATGGTTGGGGATTAGCCAGAGGGGTGTGTGAGGAGAAGGGGGGAAGGAAGGGTGGAGCGTTTGTCGGTAGGGAAAAAAAACACTTAGCAGAATAGTAGGTTCAAAGGTGGGGAGGGTTAGGTGTTACATGAAAACCACTTAGCAGAACAATCAGCTGTCACAATTTAATTAATTTGAATATCAATTTGATATCAAAAGTGCGCCAGAACGCAGGTTACTTTACCACTAATAGGTAGAGTCATTCACGAGGAGGTTTGTGTGTTTAATTTACAAATTTTTCGTGCTAAATGGCTGAACTACGATGAGGTGAAATCCTCTGCTGCCTTCCCGACTATCGTGCCACATTGGCTCTAGCATCACGGTTCGTTTACGAACGGCTTTTTCTACGTATAAACATTCCGTGACAGTCTACCTATGACATGTACAGCATCTGTAATGTTTCTGAGCAAAGCAATATGGTAACTGACGCTGGGATGCACTTCCACTGTTTGTGATAAGGTTCTGGTATCTCACAAAACATTCATTGAGGCATTCTACAGGGCAATTCCACATTTGCTTTAACGACAACAGTTCTATGGCCGACTGAATTGTTTTCTTCTCTGGAGTCTTTCATCAAATCTGAACAGTTATCGTAAAGGGGTCGAGAGCAGAGGAAGTCAAAGCATCTGCAGTTGCCAGTTATTCTAGCATGTTTCTATAACTCTAGAATTGATATAACGCTAAAATTAATCAAATAAATGATAAATTACAATAGCGAACGCAAAATTCATAAATAATTTAAAATTAAAAAATTCTCGAAAGTCTTTCCAGGACCAATATGTTACCAGCAGCAACATTGATAGCAGGTAAAAATCGTCGAGAATCTCAATTCCTGTGGTGGATGAACTGTCTACGTCTATATAAATAATTAAGTATGTGTGGAACCCTCGTAGCATGGGTTCTAGTCGCACTTGTTGGTTTTTATTATTATTATTATTACTGCTGTCCATTTTCTTTCCAGTATATGCAGGCCTGCTACTCTATACTACAGGACATGAGAAAAGTTTTTATCATTTGCTCACTTCCCGGATGCGGTACGTGTAGCCACCTTGATGGATCGACCCTGACGTGTTCAGGCGTTACACTAGTTTCAGCCCACCCATTATTTCAAATCGCGAGGCCAGTAGATCGAAAAAAATAGTAAGACATCAGACAGATTACTTCATGGCGAAGTAGAAGTATCAAAACTGTATACCGGACAGAAAATTGTGCCCACGTTCGTCTCTGGTCTGCGACGGTAGCCTACAACCACGGCACACTACGTCATAATTATGGAACCAAACTAACGATTTAAGAGTGTACATTTGGTAGATTTATAATAAACACAGAAGAACAAATTTCATGGGGCTACATAGTCTCACTTTTTTCAGAAGAGGAATGAAATACAAGAGTACACGAGATCTCACAGGAGGTTTCTTTAATATACTACTTTTGAAAACAGAAGAAGGGAAAAACAAGCAAACAGAGCGAGAAAGAAAAGAAAACACTGAAAAAAGGAATTGTAGTGGGGAGAACTGATGCTTCCTACGCCACTTCGTAAAACACAAGTTGTGGGGACTGGAAGAAATGGTTATTAACTTAACTGTTATAACCGCAAAATCACTGACAAACGCCGCGTACAGATCAACTGTATCACTGTAATGTACGTGGATTATTTTGTGTTTTTCGAAGTCCGGTCAGTCGCGAAATAGAAACCACAGTGAAAATCAAAAACGTTTTGTTTGAAACATTTAGCTACAGCTTTCAGCTACCTGTCTACGTAGCATGCACTCCGTCGTATAAATTTTTCGTAGTGTCGTACCAACTTTCCAACACCCTCGCCATAGAATGCAGCCGTCTCTACGCTAGTCTACAGCACGTTGTCTGTGCCAGAATACTGTCATAGCCAGCTGCTCATGTGGGCACAGAGATAAAAATCAGAGGGCGCCAACTCTGGAGAGCATGGCGGGTGATCAAACACTTCCAATCGAATTCGCTGCGGTAATGTCTTTGTTGCAGCAGCAATGGGCGGCCGAGGATTGTCATGAGGAGGGACAGAGCCTGATGACAACATTCAGCTCCGCTTGTCGTGAACTGCCTACCGGAATCGCCTGATCCACTCTCTGAACAAGCCTGTCGGTCGACACTAGCTTCCTTTCCTGACCACCTGCATCATGAACGCCTGTACATTCGTCTTCAAAGTTCCTGCGTCATCGTCAGCTTGTGGTGTTTTGCATGATTGGTAGGAGGGTATGAAACTTGCATGAAATCAGGTAGATCCCCTCAGAATGAAGAAACTGAATGGCAACACGCAATTCGCACTTGACGGGAGACACTATTGTTGTAGGCACTTTGACGTGTTCACTGCACGCGTAGAACTGTAAAGTGCGACGTGACGCTATCGACGGTCATACTGGAGACACTGCGCAACACATCTGCGCACAGCGTCGTCAGATTTTCACTATGGTTTTAATTTCGTGGGCGATCGGAGGCTGAAAAACATATTTCGATGAGAGCACGAAAACTGTTGCGGGAGTTACTGTAGAGGTGGTGACGATGTGTACTTACGAAAGTAGCAGGTGTGCCAACTCCCCGAGCAGTCCGTCGTGCAGTAGCGGCGTTTCGGCGGCCTCGCAGATCGCCCTCAGCAGGCACGAGTGGCCGTCCACACCCAAGCTGCGGGTAGAAAAGTTTTCGCAGTACATCGCCGCACACAAGCGTAGTAACTACCGACGTAGCCTAGTAATGGGTCAGCTTTTGCCACTGCTACTTAGTCTACAATCAACCAGTGGGAGTATTTCAGTCCATTATGTTTCGTATTTATTTTATTTTTTTTTTCGCCCCAGTAAACTGACTACCAGAATCTCTTTCTCCACTACACTGCCACCATCTTGATTCATTGCGGCTTTAACATACCAGTTCTCTCTCCGTCGACAAAATAACGGATATAGTATTCTGAAAACAGTTATTAATTCTATAATTGGCTGACACCTGGCACTAAGAACTTGATCCACTCTGTCATTCACACTTAAGTGTTGCTGGACAATCTGGAGACATTCAGTTTTATTCACACAGTGCACGTCTCATCAACAGTTAATTGACATAAGGTCTATGTGCAGAACCACATTCATGTGCTTGGTCTCTTTTTCCTCTTCCTCCCTATTCCTCTCTCTCACATTCTCCATCCTCTCTCCTCTTATACTCTCTATAATTTTCCCTCATTCTTTCTCTTAATTTCGCTCACATTCTGTTTCATACTCAACCCCTTGTTGCCCTCGCACACATCCTGTCTCGCTACCCCCCCCCCCCCCCCCCCACCCTCACTCTTCCTCTCTCACTCACCGGTTCCGGTTCTTCACTTCCTCAGTCTCTTCCTCTTTCCATCCTCCTCTTGCTACTTGCTAGTGTATTTTCCCCATTCCTTCCCCCTATTCTTTCCCCCCTCTCTCTTTCGTTCCTTTCCTCTCCCTCTTCCATCTCCCTATCGCGTGTATCATCTTGAAATGTCCTGATATCTGTCAGATACTCCACGTACTAATCTGTCATCTCTCATTTCTATAGGAACGTCGGAGAGCGACAATATTCAGCAGTCGCTCGTGTGAATAAGGCAGCGCAGATATTTCAGTCGCCTTTCCAGTCCTCTCCCTGAACGCCAGACTGCTCCTTAAGTTCAGTAACTCTTCAGATAAACAAAAACGTTGGGGACATTGTTCTTGAAAGGCGGAGATTTCACAGAGATTGCACTGCACGGAGAAATGTATCATCTCCAAATGAAAGAAAGGCAGGAAAGCTGAAAACCTGCGGAAAGATCAGAAAATACTGCAATATTCAATCAGGAACAAAAGTTTTTTCTACCAATCAGTTACATTCTTATGCAAGAAGCTCCTGACAGAACCAGAAGGCCAGCGAGAGCTGGAGGAATATCTGGTAACTTTTACCGATATACCTTTCGAGAGAGTTAATAGTCAATAAAGACTAATGGCTGAAGCCTGGAATAATCTTTGTCTTCTGATCAGAAAAGGGGGCAAAGCAACAACAACATTACACTAATATGTCATTATCTTTCCAATGCATCAGATAACGGTCAATAATTGAGATCATAAAGTTATTGTGGCTTCCGTTCTTATTATGATAAGTTACTTATTTACTTACTTATTTAGTTAGTTAGTTCCCCAAATTATCTAATTTGAATTTTTTTTATCGAAATGATGTGGAACTAGTCAGTCTACAGGATATGTATATACGATTAGTGTTAAAATTAATGAACACATTATTTTTAACGCTACTCCTACAGCTACACTTAAATACTAGACTGTTTCACAGGCTGCCAGCTTCCAAAAAAATTGTTCATGGAATAGGACGAGTTGTTAAGAAGAAATGATTTTAGATAAGTTTAAAATTTGCTTTGCTAACTGTCAGACATTTTATGTTAAGGGGCCAATGATCAAAAATGTTTGTTGCTGCTTATTTAATACCTTTCTGAGCCACTGACTAATTCAGTAATGTATTGCAAACATCATTTTCTGCTGTAGTGTTGTAGGTATGGACACCAACATTCTTCTCAAATTGTGGTGGATTACCAATATCGACCCCCCCCCCCCCCCTTATCTGTTGAGAGGCCAGACAAACGTGTGGTTCCTGAACAGGGGCAGCAGCCTTTTCAGTACTTGCAAGGACAACAGTCTGGATGATTGACTGATCTGGCCTTGTAACAATAACCAAAACGGCCTTGCTGTGCCGGTACTGCGAACGGCTGAAAGCAAGGGGAAACTACAGCCGTAATTTTTCCCGAGGTCATGCAGCTTTACTGGATGATTAAATGATGATGGCGTCCTCTTGGGTAAAATATTCCGGAGGTAAAATAGTCCCCCATTCGGGTCTCCGGGCGGGGACTATTCAAGAGCTTGTCGTTATCAGGAGAAAGAAAACTGGCGTTCTGCGGATCGGAGCGTGGAATGTCAGATCCCTTAATCGGGCAGGTAGGGTAGAAAATTTAAAAAGGGAAATGGATAGGTTGAAGTTAGATATAGTGGGAATTAGTGAAGTTCGGTGGCAGGAGGAACAAGACTTCTGGTCAGGTGACTACAGGGTTATAAACACAAAATCAAATAGGGGTAATGCAGGAGTAGGTTTAATAATGAATAGGAAAATAGGAATGCGGGTAAGCTACTACAAACAGCATAGTGAACGCATTATTGTGGCCAAGATAGATACGAAGCCCACACCTACTACAGTAGTACAAGTTTATATGCCAACTAGCTCTGCAGATGACGAAGAAATTGAAGAAATGTATGATGAAATAAAAGAAATTATTCAGATTGTGAAGGGAGACGAAAATTTAATAGTCATGGGTGACTGGAATTCGAGTGTAGGAAAAGGGAGAGAAGGAAACATAGTAGGTGAATATGGATTGGGGTTAAGAAATGAAAGAGGAAGCCGCCTGGTAGAATTTTGCACAGAGCACAACATAATCATAGCTAACACTTGGTTTAAGAATCATGAAAGAAGGTTGTATACATGGAAGAACCCTGGAGATACTAAAAGGTATCAGATAGATTATATAATGGTAAGCCGAGATTTAGGAACCAGGTTTTAAATTGTAAGACATTTCCATGGGCAGATGTGGACTCTGACCACAATCTATTGGTTATGACCTGTAGATTAAAACTGAAGAAACTGCAAATAGGTGGGAATTTAAGGAGATGGGACCTGGATAAACAGAAAGAACCAGAGGTTGTACAGAGTTTCAGGGAGAGCATAAGGGAACACCTGACCGGAATGGGGGAAAGAAATACAGTAGAAGAAGAATGGGTAGCTTTGAGGGATGAAGTAGCGAAGGCAGCAGAGGATCAAGTAGGTGAAAAGACGAGGGCTAGTAGAAATCCTTGGGTAACAGAAGAAATATTGAATTTAATTGATGAAAGGAGAAAATATAAAAATGCAGTAAATGAAGCAGGCAAAAAGGAATACAAACGTCTCAAAAATGAGATCGACAGGAAGTGCAAAATGGCTAAGCAGGGATGGCTAGAGGACAAATGTAAGGATGTAGAGGCCTATCTCACTAGGGGTAAGATAGATACTGCCTACAGGAAAATTAAAGAGACCTTTGGAGAAAAGAGAGCTCAGATGGAAACCCAGTTCTAAGCAAAGAAGGGAAAGCAGAAAGGTGGAAGGAGTATATAGAGGGTCTATACAAGGGCGATGTACTTGAGGACAATATTATGGAAATGGAAGAGGATGTAGAAGAAGATGAAATGGGAGATATGATACTGCGTGAAGAGTTTGACAGAGCACTGAAAGACCTGAGTCGAAACAAGGCCCCCGGAGTAGACAACATTCCATTGGAACTACTGACGGTCTTGGGAGAGCCAGTCCTGACAAAACTCTACCATCTGGTGAGCAAGATGTATGAAACAGGCGAAATACCCTCAGACTTCAAGAAGAATATAATAATTCCAATCCCAAAGAAAGCAGGTGTTGACAGATGTGAAAATTACCGAACTATCAGTTTAATAAGTCACAGCTGCAAAATACTAACACGAATTCTTTACAGACGAATGGAAAAACTAGTAGAAGCCGACCTCGGGGAAGATCAGTTTTGATTCCGTAGAAACACTGGAACACGTGAGGCAATACTCACCTTACGACTAATCTTAGAAGAAAGATTAAGGAAAGGCAAACCTACGTTTCTAGCATTTGTAGACTTAGAGAAAGCTTTTGACAATGTTGACTGGAATACTCTCTTTCACATTCTAAAGGTGGCAGGGGTAAAATACAGGGAGCGAAAGGCTATTTACAATTTGTACAGAAACCAGATGGCAGTTATAAGAGTCGAGGGACATGAAAGAGAAGCAGTGGTTGGGAAGGGAGTAAGACAGGGTTGTAGCCTCTCCCCGATATTGTTCAATCTGTATATTGAGCAAGCAGTAAAGGAAACAAAAGAAAAATTCGGGTGAGTCAGAGGAAAGGCACATACTTTGAAGAGTGATAGTGATTTTGAACAAAAAACGTCATATGAGCGTATGCCTTTTCTTAAGTTTCCGAGGAAACTAATGAAAACAATGGAGAACAGGACAAATGCAGGTGATAGTAGATGAAACATTGTGATCTAATGTGTCGGATATGGTTAAGGTAATGGTATATGGTAATTTGTAGTTTTTGGTTCAGAACGCCCATACTATAATCCTTATAAGGATGTAAGTTCCCTCCTGACTCACACTGTACGCAGTATAGGAGTGGACTCAAAATTGAACCTTGTGGGACACCCTTCATGCTTCGTCTGCAACCACTAAAACTTTTTCTTCTTCCAACGTTATTAAAGTTATTGTGCACATATTTTGGAATTTTCTCTGTTAAGTGTGATTCAAACTACTTTTGTAGCCCATAAAACGTCTATATTTGTAAAACAGTAATCTAATCTTCCCAGATAAACTCTTCGGGAAGTTCACAGCAATGTGAAATGGCGATACTTTGTTATTTAATGTTTGTAATATTTGGTGAGTAAATATATAAAGAGCATTGTCAGTCGAGAAACTATGTAGGGATCAAAACTGTGTTGTGCTAAGGAAATTGTTTCTACTTAAACATTTTAATCATACTACTGACAGGCGACGGTCGTTCCTTACAAAGTGACCCACAAATAAACTGGTCACCTCTCGCTCATAGCTGTCGTGGGGTCCACAGTCATGGTGTACAGGATAAATGAATTATTCATTGTTTCTGTCTACAACATGTTCAGTAGACAATAAATAACTTTTTTTCAAATTTTAATTACTGCAGACTCAAACACAGCACTTTGTTTAACTTGTTAAAATGAAGTGTAACACCAAATAAACAAGAATTATTTTAGTACTCTTATAAAAATTTTTACCTCCTGAAGAGAATTGTAAAGAAATATTATTGTCTTAAGATCTTCAAACGCATAGAATATTTGGGTACTAGCTGTACCTGGACACGCGTAGGAGTGACTCAGTCTGGTTAAATGTAAAAGAAACAAACGAGAAAGCACAGATTTATAGTATGTTCGGTAACTCGACATGAGTCCTAATCTCCTGTTCACCCTGTCGCTGTCCATCATCTCGTGGCCCTCTCCTTGTCCATTGACTATGTTCAACGATTCTGCAGCTAACAGAAATTAGGGACGTTGATCTGTAATTTTGCGGGTCCGTTCTTTTAGACTTCTTATACACAGGAGTTACCTGAGCTTTTGTCCAGTCGCTTGGGGATTTGTGCTGGGCGAGAGATTCACGATAAATGCAAGCTAGGTAAGCGGCCAGTGCCGTAGAGTACTCTTTGTAAAATCGAACTGGGACTCCATCTGGACTTGGATATTTACTTGCTTTCAGATCTTCCAGTTGCTTCTCAATGTCAGGTATGCCTATTCCTATGTCGTCCACACGGGAGTTTGTCCGATGGTCAAATGACGGTATGTCTGTACGATTCTCTTGCGTGAATGGTTTCTTGAACGTGAAATTTAAAACCTCGGCTTTCGTTTTGCTATCTCCAACTGCCACATTAGACTGGCCAACAAGGGACTGAATGAAAGCCTTAGACCCGCATAGCGGTTTTACGTAAGACCAGAATTTTCTCGGGTTCTTTTGCTAAGGTGTGACGGTGGCAGTTGTCGTATGCTTCGCGCATAGCTCTTTTCACAGACGCACAAATCTCTACTAAACTTCGATTGTCGTCATTTCTGTGTTTTCTTTTGAACCGAGAGTGCAACAGCCTCTGTTTCCTCAGCATCCGCCGAATTTCGCTGTTAAACCATGGTGGGTCTTTTTCATCATTTATCAGCTTACTATGCACATAGCTCTCCAGACCACGATTTATAAGCTGCTTAAACTTTGCCCATAATTCGTCTACATAAATCTTATTGGAACTAAGTGATGCCTATTCACTGTTTAAGTGAGATGTTAATAACTGCTTATCTGCTCTGTCTAACAGAAACACCCTCCTAGCGTTGTTGACTGACATTTCTTTCCCACCCCTCTGACCATTTCCTCTTTCACCGCTCCTCTCTCTGATCTCGAGCCTTGTTTATCGGCATTGCAAGTTACGTTTCTGTAGTAGCATTCTCGTCGTAAACCAATAAACCAGAAATACAACTTTCCACTCTTCTGTGAAAATCTCGTAGGAGGAAGAAAACAAAACAGCACATTGTTGTTTATACAATTTATGTTTAAGAATATATAATATAATGAGAGAGAATATACTGGCAGAATGAAATTGCCTAGTGTTTAAAATGTCCCGCTATCGTAGTTACAATTGGCTGCGTCAAAGAAAACAAAACTGCACATTTTTACAGCAGAGCGATTCCTTTATCAGAAACGGTTTCGACATTAAACATGTACATTGTTATTTTAAAAGAAACATGTAGTCTTTGTTCGTCTGAATGTTTGATAGAGTATCGTTTAAAATTTGAAGTATGTAAATCCGTCAAGAACGTTTCCAGATTTTTGTAAACCGCATTTACACTGTTACATATACGAAACAAAAGCGTCATAACTTCTCAACGGTTTGCGTTAGGACGTTCAAACTGCACGGTTGGCCGCGGGGCATGATGGGAATTAGTATTCGCATGCATGGTTTGCTTTAGGGACGAAGCCCATTTTCATTTGGATGGGTTCGTCAACAAGCAAAATTGGCGCATTTGGGAGACTGAGAATCCGCATTTCGCGATTGAGAAGTCTCTTCGCCCTCAATAGGTGACTGTGTGGTGTGCAACGTCCAGTCACGGAATAATCGGTGCGATATTCGTTGGTGGCACGGTGACTTTCGAACAGTACATGCCGGTTTTGGAAGATGATTTCATCCCCATTATTCAAACTGACACCAGTTTCGACAAAATGTAGTATGTGCAAGCCTGAGCTGGACCCCATCGAAGCAGGAGAGTAATGTCCTGGGGGACTGCATTCTGACTCTGGGGTACCCAAAGGTCATTGGCATGGGTCTCTATTGGCCGCCATATTTTCCGAATCTGAACACACGGGACTCCTTTTTTTGGAGCTATATTAAAGAAAAGGTGTACAGCAATAACCCTAAAACATTGCTGAACTGAAAATAGCCATTCAGGAGGTCATTGACAGCATCGATGTTCCGACGCATCAGCGCGGCATGCAGAATTTCGCTATTCATTTGTGCCACATCATCGCCAATGATGGCAGGCGTATCGAACATGTCATAACCTAAGTCCAAATATTTGTAGTGACGTTCACATGTTGGATAAAGTGTGTGCTCGTCGTAGTTTGTAACAAATTTACGTTTTTTCCATGTAGTTCAATTGTCAGCCTGTATTATACGAGGGTTGGAACTTTAATAGTCGCAACTATTTATTTACAGCTCGTACAAAATAGATACGTGTTTCAAAGTTTTACTGGCCTTGAAAGTAGTCACCATTATTGTGTATAACCTGTTGCCAACGATGTGGAAGTCGCAGGACACTCTTAGCAGTGCCAGTTGTGTTGACAGTTCGAGCGGCACGGTCTATTTCCCGACGAATTTGTAGCATTCTGAAGCGAATGCCGTGAAGCGTTTCCTTCAGTTTATAAATCTACTTGAACTTACGAGGTCTTAAGTCAGGGGGAGTGCAGCAGGTGGAACAGAACTTAGCAGCCCCATCACTCAAACAAATCAGTAACAGCTTGCACTGTACGTGCTTGAGCATTGTCCTGCAAAATGATGGTCAGGTCCTGCAGAAAGTGTCATCACTTCTGTCTCTATTCTGTTCAGTTTTGGAACACAACCTACGGCCAGCTTAGAGACAGAAGTGATGACACTTTCTGCAGGACCTGACCATCATTTTTCAGGTCAATGCTCAAGCACGTACAATGCAAGGTGTTACTGATTTGTTTGACTGATGGGGCTGCTAAGTGCTATACCACCTACTGCACTCCCCTGACTTAAGCCCTCGTAAGTTCAACTCGATTTCTGAACTGAAGGAAACACTTTACGGCATTCGCTTCAGAACTGCTACAAATTCGTCGGACAATAGACCGCGCCGCTCGGACTGTCAACACAACTGGCACTGTTAAAAGTATCTTACAACTTCCATATCGCTGGAAACGGGTTATACACAATGCTGGTGGCTACTTAGAAGGTCAGTAAAACTTTGAAACACGTATCTATTCTGTACGAGCTGTAAATAAATAGTTGCCACTATTAAAGTTCTAACCCTCGTATATGCGGTAAAGCAACGATTATCCGCGGTAATTGGGGACCTAAAATAGCGGACAGTCTGGAATTAAAGTACGAAGTAACGTATTACGGTTGTTCGAAAGCAAAAATTAATTACCATGTCATAATTAAAATCATTTAACGCATGTTTATAATAAATTCTACTTTAATCATGTATATGTGAAAATTCGGTAGTTACAAAGAAGACAGAAGAATCCAGTGGCACATTACCTTACACTACTTTGAAACAAAATACAGTCCAGTGCTTCCAATGTTCGTGCACCACATTGTTTACAACACTCGTATTGTACTGTGGCATTATCGCTCATCCCTGACCACTCCCGGGTGAAAGAAAAATTTCCAACAGCAGAAATAAATGGGAGAGGCAGGGCGCGGATAACTCGCAAAGTGGATAATCGTCTGCGGATAATTACAGTGTCTATCCGGTGAACGTTCATTAGAGTATTGTGTAAAAATTTTAAATAAATTTGTGAAGATCGCTTCGAGGTTTCTTGCAAGGTTCCCCCTCTTACACATCACATACATATTTATATGTAGTAGAAATATATAGATTATGTCCGTCCGAATATGCATTAGAGCGTCCTGTAAAAATCCGAAGCATATTGGTTAACAAGTTTTTTTGTAACAAAGTTTCCCCCTTGCGAATTTTATATTTATTTATATATCGCATACTTAAGAAAACCAGTTATACAAAAATACGCGAGTACGCACACGCAACGTTGTGACAAAATTTCAAAGCACTCAGCCAGCAATTTTTCGAGTTTTGCGAGCACAAACATACACAAGCTGAATTTTTATAAATTACGATTTTTCCTTATAAAAAAATCTGAATTTATTGTTACACAACAATTTTAAAGCAATGTTCGCAGGGAATACACAGTAACACGAGACAGGAAATTGTTAACTCCTTGCAAGTTGATAACTGCGCTGAAAGATAAACATGGTGTGACGAATAGCAAAAATAGTAATTTGACGTAATCGTGAGGGTGTAAAGGTGTTTGTCGCTACACACTGTCTGAAAAGGTAATTCCCTTTCTCATGGTAGAGCTCCACAAAGAAGTGTGATCGCACCAGCGTCAGTACTTCAGCGAGTGACAAGTGTTTTCGAAACATGCTCAGCCATCGCTGACGCAGGTACGTACCCGTCCATAATGGAGGAGATGGCGCCGTAGGCTGCGGCCCGCCCCACCGTCACCTGCAGGTCCTGCTCTGCCTGGCTGATGTTGGTCATCTCGGCGTACAGCCACTGGAACTGCAGCTGCATCACCATGGTGCGGTTGGGCAGCTTCACCGGCGTCGTTATGCCTACGACAAACTACCAAAGGCGGCATGCTAATGCAGTTGCGAAGAACGATCGTTACAGCTTACTACCTATCGAAATTCCATACAACATTATACTCCCACTCAAATAAAACAAATTGTGAATCTATTATATGACGATCAGTGTGGCTTTGTGGAAGATACAGGCAATAGAGAGGCGTTTCTGGCGTTGCAGTTGACAGGGGAAGCCAGACACGTACACAGGATTCAAAGAAACTCCGCCCGAACAGGCGATGCCGGCCGCGGTGGTCTAGCGGTTCTAGGCGCTCAGTCCGGAGCCGCGCGACTGCTACGGTCGCAGGTTCGAATCCTGCCTCGGGCATGGATGTGTGTGATGTCCTTAGGTTAGTTAGGTTTAAGTAGTTCTAAGTTCTAGGGGACTGATGACCATAGATGTTAAGTCCCATAGTGCTCAGAGCCATTTGAACCGTTTTGAACAGGCGATGAAGGCCCAATGGTACCGACCGGCTGCCGTCTCATCCTCAACCCACAAGCGTCACTGGATATGAATATGGAGGGGCATGTGGTCAGCATACCACCCTCCAGGCCGTATGTCAGTTTACGAGACCGGTACATAGGATTTGGCTGCCTGGAAAAAGCGTGTGACGATTTAAAATGGTGCAAGATGTTCAAAATTCTGAGCAAAATCTGAGTAAGCTACAAAGAAAGAAAGTAGTACCCAGAATGCAGAGGGTACAAGTGCAGATATTTTTATGTGTACTACCTTAAGATGTACTCACATCAGTGTGTTGGTTGTTTTTTCTATGTGTCGATTAGTCTTCCCACAAATGTATCGCAAATAGTACGACCTGTTTGTTGTATTCCGCACGGTCATACGTGTGTCTGTACAGACTACCCTTTTCTGTCCATTCATCCACAGTTCAACACTTGACCTGCTGACCAGAGGAAACGTTAATGGCTTGCTGTTGCTACATTTACTTGGAGGTACTAACCAACCAAAAAACATACAACCTGTAATGGCTATAATCATTAACCTGCGCCGCGCGGAGTGGCCGGGCGGTTTGAGGCGCCATGCCACGGATTGCGCGTTCCCTCCAGCCGGAGGTTTGAGTCCACACTCGGTCATGGGTGTGTGTGTTGTTCCTAGGATAAGTTAGTTTATGTAGTGTGTAAGTCTATGGACCGATGACCTCAGCAGTTTAGTCCCTCAGGAATTTACACACATTTGAACACTAGTTTGCAAATGACGTTAATGCTGAGATAATGTTGTTCAGTGCACCGTCGTCAATCACCAATAAAAATATCTCCACTGATACCTATTATACCCTGTAGAGTATGTACAATAACAAAGAGGAAGCAATCAAAATGGAATTCCAATAACGATGGACTCAGATTACAAAGAGTCCAAGAGATCGATGCAGTCTTTCGCTCCTATTGTTCAATCAAAACACTGAAGGAGCAATGAGGGAAATAAAACAACGGATCATGAGTGGGATCAGGGTGAAAGAATATCAATGATAAGACTCACTGCTATCGTCAGTGAAAGAGAAGTAATATAGAATGGACAGTCTAATCAGTACACACTGTGGATTGAGTGTTAATCGAAGAAAGACGAGGAATAGCTGAAATAAGATGAACTATAAACTTAACATCGAAATTGGTGACCACGAAGTGTGCTATGTTAATGAATTCTGATACCTCGTAAGCAAAATAACACATGAAGGACGAAGCAAGCAGGACAGGAAACACAGAACAGCGCAGGCCAAAAGAAGTCTACCAGTTGGCGTTAATCTGAGCAATAAATTTACAAGAACGAACGTCTCGATGGCAGTACTGTTTGGAAGTGAACAGTGAGAAAACCAGAAAAGAATATAATCGAATCGTTTGAAATGTGGTGCTGTACCAGGATGTTGATAACTAGGTACACCGTAATATAAGGAATGAGGAGATTCTCCGCAGAATCAGAAAAGAAAGGAACACCTGGAAAACACTGCCAAGATAAGAAAGGGTCATAGAAAATGTTTTGAGATGTCGTGGAATAACTTACACGGTACGCTGTAGGGGGCTTCCATCTCATTCGATAAAGAACCGTCGTGTGAAGTGGAAAGTTAAAGGAAGGGCCAGTACATCTCGAGGGGGGGGACATTACCAGGATGTGTCTTAAGTTCTAACGGATCACAATGATATGCCTCCAAGAAATGGATATACTACAGCGTGACATTTCCCATCCTGCACAGCAAACTGCTATGGTAACAACACGTTTGCGAAACCATTAAGTAGAAGAAGCTTTCACGCCGCAACCACAGCAAAGAACTGCCGCCATCTTGTCCAACGACGGCTTGATAAACAGTGGTCTACGTCAAAGCTCTGCAGGCGGTGTGGACCTCGTTCAGCGAAACAATTCCATTGCATTGGCTTCTGTTCTACAGAAAACGTCAAACCCAAACGCCTCAGAGTGCAACCAGCGAGCGAACACCACCGGTGTCGTATATGACGACAAAATGTAGTATTTTCGAAAATGCGTACTTCAAACTGT
Organism: Schistocerca piceifrons; assembly: GCF_021461385.2. Classification (NCBI taxonomy): domain Eukaryota; kingdom Metazoa; phylum Arthropoda; class Insecta; order Orthoptera; family Acrididae; genus Schistocerca; species Schistocerca piceifrons. The sequence continues at coordinate 68,289,211 of NC_060144.1, read as the reverse complement.
CACACAGTGCAAAAAGGGTATGTGCATCTACACTTACCTCATTACTCCGCAGTTAACACGTCTTTGGCAGAGGGTTCATAGAACCACTTTCACATTATTTCTCGACCTTGCCCTTCTCCTGAAGGGCATGTAGGAAAAATAAAAACATAAATGTTCCCGTGTGAGCTCTTATTTCTCTCATTTTATCACGATGATCATTTCTCCCTTTGTTACTAGGAGTCAACAAAATTATTTGGTATTCGTAGACGTAATTCGGTGATTGAAATTTTGTGAAAAGATCTCTCCACAACGGAAAACAACTTTGTTTTAATGGCAGGCACCACCACTTGCTTATCGTATCTATGACACTCTCTCCCATATTGCGTGATGATACAAAACGCCATGCATTCCTTTGAAGATTTTTGGTAACATCCGTCAATACTGCCTGCTAAGGACCACTTCCCGCGTAGCAGTACTCCAGAAGAGGACGGACAAGCATTGTGTCGACAGTCTCTTCAGTAGATTTCTTGCATTTTTTACGTGTTCTGCCAATAAAGTGCAGTCTTTGGTTCGCCTTCCGCACAACATTTTCTATGTGATGTTTCCAGTTAACATTGCTCTTAACTGTAATCTCCAAGTATTTAACTGAATCAAGATGATATTGTATTCATCACAAATTGGCAGCTTGCTTTGTCGAACAATATCAGGAACGTTTGAGGCGCTACCCGTTACGTCACATAAATCTCAATTTCTAAATATTTGGAGCATCCTATACACAATACTTACTAGGGTTTCAGAATCTGAAGCACACTCACATTCTACGTTTCATCAACACGCGCTTTGAGAAATGTTGAACCCATCTGAAGAAAGATAGGTACCACTGTTTCACTGGGGTGCGCGTTCACTTTATATGTTAATCAAAATATCCACGGGTGTACTGCCGGTCTACAGTGTCCAACGGGCACAATATTTCGGCGATCATACATGTCGCCATCATCAGGTGAACTGACGGACTGAGCTCCTGTGAACGTGCCGATACGGAGATCCGTACGCTGTGGCTGCTCAGGGGGAACTGGCTTCGGTCGCGGCGGCGGCCGATTTAAATACCCTCCGCCCGCGGCGCGCTCCCTCCGCCGTCCGCGCCCCGCGCCACGGTCGCGCGGTGGAACAGATTGCGACGGCGTCTGAGATGACGTCGGTGTGATGGCTCTGTCCGCCGTGGTCGTCACAACTAAACGTTTGCTCGATTTACTCTTGATTAACCCAATCGCTGGTTCTAAAGCATTGGTAAGATTATAGCCACAGTCACGGTTTATGAGGTCGTCATTGGTGCGAATTTCGATGGCCCCTCTAACAACGCTGTCCCAGCATCTCGACGTCTGTACCAGAATCCTCGTGCGTTCATACTCCATAGCGTGATTTTCCGACAAACAATGTTCAGCGACCGCCGACTTGCTCGGATACATCAGTCGAGTGTGCCTCTGGTGTTCACGGCATCGATCCTCGACGGTACGCATCGTCTGACCGATATACGACTTGCCACATTGACACGGAATCTGGTACACGCCGGCCTTCCCCAAACCGAGGTCATCTTTGGCGCTCCCCACCAGTGCACGAGTTTTATTCGGAGGACAAAACACAGTTCCGACCCGGTGTTTCTTCAAAATGCGGGCGATTTTCCCCGAGAGTGGGCCTGTATATGGAATAAACGCAGTGCCTACCTCCTCCCTCGTGATTTCACCCATCTCCACAGGTTGTGCTGTAGTGGTTGGGCGGAGAGCACGTTGAATCTGCCACGCTGAGTACCCATTTTTTCGAAATACAGTTCTCAGATCTTCCAATTCCTGGGGTAGACTCTCTGCGTCAGTGCGCGCCCTATGTACTAGAGTTTTTAAGTACCCCATTCCTCTGTGAAGGGTGGTGGCAGCTGTCAGCGTGCAAATACGGATCAGTGTGCGTTGTCTGACGATACACCCCATGACCTAGGGTGCCGTCAGCCCTTCTCTTGACCAAGACGTCAAGGAAAGGTAATTTACCCTCCGTTTCAGTCTCCATAGTGAATTTGATGTTGGTGTGTATGGAGTTTAGATGAGTAAGGAAGTCAAGGAGTTTATCCATACCATGTGGCCAGATGACGAACGTGTCGTCCACGTAACGGAAAAAGCAAGTAGGTTTCCATTCGGATGACGAGAGGGCTTGCTCCTCGAAGTTCTCCATGCACAAATTCGCTACCACCGGTGAGAGTGGGCTACCCATGGCGACTCCCTCCGTTTGTTCGTAGTATTCTCCATTAAAAAGAAAATACGTGGAAGTCAAGACATGGCTAAAAAGTTCAGTGGTCTTCTCGTCAAACTTCTGACTAATCAATCCTAGTGACTCTCGCAGGGGTACCCTCGTAAACAACGAAACGACGTCAAAACTCACCATGATATCTGACTCATTCAACCTGAAGCTATCAAGGCGTTTAACAAAATCCACGGAATTACGAATGTGATGAGGGCATTTACCCACATAAGGACTTAATATTCCCGTCAGGTATTTGGCCAACAAATATGTAGGTGCCCTGATGTTGCTGACAATGGGGCGTAATGGTACCCCCTCTTTGTGAACCTTCGGGAGTCCATATAGTCTAGGCGGTACCGGACCTTGGGGTAACAATTTCTTAGCGTCACCCTCCGGTAAATCTGCGTCCTTGAGAAGCGACCTCGTCTTGTTCTCCACCTTCTTTGTAGGGTCAACGCTAATCTTCCGGTAGGAATCGTCATTTAGCAGGCTCTGCATCTTATCAGTGTAGTCCTTATGGGAGACAACAACTGTAGCATTGCCTTTGTCAGCTGGTAAGACAACAATTTCAGAGCGCTCCCTGAGATCACGAATGGCCATCCTCTCTTTACTGGGCGGAATCAGCTGCAACCCAGGTGACACCATCGAGAAAACATAACATAGTAACATACTTGTAACTACTACACAATGCATTTATTATACATTTAAAAACAAACATGTGGTACAGGCTACTGAAGATACTTCATAAATAAAAGAAGCGAAACACATATGCCTTCCATTTAGTTGCAAAGACGGAACGTACTTCGACGAAAGTTAATGTAATCTTTGAATTTATTCGTGGACTCACGTTTCAGCTATTGAAGACTAGGTGAATGGATTATGTCAACACACAAGTCGTCGCGGTATACAAGTGCTGACAAAAATCAGCTGGCAGAGTGTCTAACGAAGAGAACCAGCGTTATGACCAACCGCTTAACAGCGCACCGGTCCACGTTTGGAAGGACAAACTGAAGCGATTTCACGTGGCGTGGATTCGACAATGCTTGGTAGGTTTCCAGAGAAACGTGGCACCAGATGAGTACGCACAGGCCACGCAGTTCCCGCAAATTACGGGCTGGTCTTCAGTGGGCACAGAGTTGGTGCCTGCTAGCGTCCCAAAGGTGCTCCTTCGCGTTCGTATCAGGCAAATTTCGTGGCCTACACATCAATGTGAGTACACTATCGCGCTAATCTAACCGGACACGAGTATCAACCTGATGTAACAAGTACTTGGTTCAACCGACTAGGAAGAATGTTACGTACTCCTGACATACAGTCGGTCGAACAGTGATCAGTAAAGTAGTGAAAAAACTTACAGGGTGCGAGTACGTATACAGACAGTTCAAGTGGTTCAAATGGCTCTAAGCACTATGGGACTTAACATCTGACGTCATCAGTCCCCTAGCACTACTTGAGCCTAACTAACCTAAGGACATCACACACATCCATGGCCGAGGCAGGATTGGAACCTGCGACCGTAGCAGCAGCGCGGTTCCGGACTGAAGCGCCTAGAACAGCTCGGCCACAACGGCCGGCTTATGACGTCATATCTCCTGAACTATGTGTAGTACCACGATATAATTTGTGGCTTATGCGGATGGATTCCATCGCTTGTAGTGTTCTCTACACAAACTTCTCCAATCTGCCGATAAACTTCGTCAGTTTTCACGTGTTTTGCACACATAAAAAAAGTCACTGTGTGTATTTCACAGTCGGAGGATTTTTAACTGACCGAACAATTTCAAATCAACAGAAACTACTGCTTCCTTTACCGTGTGATGGCCAACCACTGGATGCTAATCAGTACATAATTGCGGAATGGCCACCTAACCTGCTGCCGAGATGATATTTAAAACCGGTACGCTAATAAAAATACTTACTTGGTATAACGTAATAGAAGAGTTTCCAACTTCCAACTGCACATAGCTTTGAAAAGAGATTTTAACTCAGTTTTGTTTCTCCAGTCCGATATGTGTTCGCTATTTCCCGACGAGTCTATCGTTTGAGTTGCCAGTATTTCCCCAAGTGTAATGTCTTTCCTGACACCATTCATCGAAACTGGCGGAGAAAATTATGAAAACGCGCTTTGGTTAGCCGTTGACCCAAAACATCGATTTCTTACACGAATCGCAAATTCCAACTGTTATTTCTAGGCAGACATGTCTCTAAGATTAACGTTGAGGGTCATTTCACGGCCCATCGCGCACTGTGCGGAAATGAATCTAACAGCGATATATTTTCTCGAGTGCAATAAAACAGTCCCCAGCGGTAAGTGGCAACAATAAAGCTCATTTCGTTGAATTGGGTGCAGGTGCAACATTACCGTAGTTACTTTCATTACGTTACAGCCTCCATTACTTCGTAAATTATTGGTTAAGGCAAGCGAATATGTGTGAACTATTAGTCACATGCCTGCCATCTTGTAAGTGTATTTCCCTGCAGCTTAAGGTTAATGACGTATTTTATTGACCACAATGCAGTACATACGAGTACACGGTGAGTCAGCTGCCCCTATCAATGTTTTATACGCATGCATCAGGAAGGTATCCAGACAGGCGATAGCCACGTAATCGACATTCGTTCCCTCTCAGAGCTTCGGGCGACTGTTAGCAAACAGAATGTTACTGTCAGTCAAAAACACAGGTTAGGATTGGCCATGAGTTAGACGGTGTTTTTGTACCAAGCTGTACCTTACTTCTGCCATACTTATCCATCTCTCTTCAATCTTTCTTTGTGTAATTAGCAGTGTAATTATATAGCTTTGGGATGCCTATTTAAGTTTAATCCGTTTATAGTACTTAATCTTTCATAAATGAATCAGAAACGTTGCCTTATAAAGTATGTTCCACCATCGGAAACAACGAAATTAACAGTAGACATCAAATTGAGAAGCATGGAAATCTTCCCGGCCTGTATCACAATGAAAAGATTAATATATGACTCGCTGCGTTAATGTACTAAAGTGGTGTCACAAACAAAATTTGTACAGTATGTTTAATATGTCTTCGTATACTTTACCAGATATTTTGCAACTTTTGACAATATGCTTCACATTCACTGAGTTACCATGCTGTACGTAAAGCAAAGCTCGGAATACGATCTTAAAAGGTGTCACTCTAGTGTGGATCCTTTCGTAAAATGACGGATTATGGCTACTTTTTAATTGTAATTAAGAGTGATATGAAAATGGCATGGCTGGCCGCTCTGGCCGAGCGGTTCTAGACGCTTCAGTCCGGAACGGCTCTGCTGCTACCGCCGCAGGTTCAACTCCTGCCTCGAGCATGGATGTGTGTGATGTTCTGAGGTTAGTTAGGTTTAAGTAGTTCTAAGTTCTAGGGGGCTGATGACCTCAGATGTTAAGTCCCATAGTGCTTAGAGCCGTTTGAACTATTTGAAAATGGCATGACGTACACATGCTACAGAACTGCTTCATGATGACGGTTAGTCGAAATTAGCCAATCGCACGATTAAATAAACATCTCATTACAGCCTACTACGGACTATGTTTACGTTCATTAAGTATCTATGGACTGTGGATCCTCACAAATACAAAAAAAACAATACATATGCCGCAAGTGGGACATTAAAAAGTCTTTTGTTGCACTCTGTATCAACTATAACCCATACAAATATTCGTTTTTCTAAAGGAAGGAAATTTGATGAACATTAAAATACCCTAAAACATTATTAAATTTGAGAGTCCATGAGACAGAATTTACGTAGTCTGACTTCATATACACAACAACGGCGTCATAGGAGAGGATGGACGAACTCGCACCAGACAGGGATGGAGGAGTGAAACGGCCTGGGCCCCTTCACACGCGCCATTACGGCACTCGCCTTAGCGAAGACCGAGTCTTCAGCAAAGAACATTAAGTTGTTCGTGGATAATACTCCTCTGTACTTAACATATCACCAATGCAACTTGTCAGTCTTGGCCGAGAATGCAGCTCTCTCCTTCTCAAAAATTTTGTATCTTTTAGTTAAAAGGGAGATCTTATTTGGATGAATGTTACGCATAGGATAAAAATTGTCTGACTCTTTTCCGTCCCTGCTTAACATAGTCATATCCGTTATGATCCCCATGAACTCGTCTTGGTCGGAAGACTGGTTTGATGCAGTTCCCCACAGAAGTCTACTCCGCACCAACCTAGAAACCTATATCCATTTCAATCTGCTTACTGTATTCATCCACTGCTATCCCTCTGCAATTTTTACCCAAAACGACCCCCTTCCCCTTCTCCCAATACCAAATCGAAGATTCCTTTGTGCCTTAGAATGTATCCTGTCAATTGATCTCTTCTTTTAGACAAGCTATACCATAAACTTCTTATCTCACCAGATCAATTTAGTAACCCGTCATTACTTATGCAAACTACAAATGTAATCTCCAACGTCACATTCCAAAAGTTTCTATTCTCCTCTTGTCTGAACTGCTTAGCGTCAAAGTTTCAGTTGTGTACAAGACTACACTCTAGACAAATACCCTCAGGAAAGACTTCCTAATGCTTAAATTTATAATGTTTGTTAACAAATTCCTCTTTTCAGAAACGCTTTCCTTGCTATTGCCAGTCTCCATTTAACATCATCTCTACTTCGGCAACCATCAATTATTTTGTTGCCCAAATGGCAAAACTCATTTACTGTTTTTAGTTTCGTATGTCCTAACCAAATTTCGTCTGCTTCACCTGATTTAATTCGACTACACTCCATTACACTTGTTTCATTTTTGTTGATGTAAGCAAAAAAAAAAATGGTTCAAATGGCTCTGAGCACTATGGGACTTAACTGCAGTGGTCATCAGTCCCCTAGAACTTAGAACTACTTAGACCTAACTAACCTAAGGACATCACACACATCCATGCCCGAGGCAGGATTCGAACCTGCGACCGTAGCAGTCGCGCGGTTTCAGACTGTAGCGCCTAGAACCGCTCGGCCACTCCGGCCGGCCTGATGTACGCCTTATAACCCGTTTTCAAGAAACTATCGGTTCTGTTCATTTGCTCTTCCAGATCATTAGCAATCGGTAACAGAATTACAATTTCATCGGCAAGCCTAAGACTTTTTGTTTCTTCTTCCTGAATTTTAATTCCTTCTCAAAATTTTTCTCTGGTTTCCTCTGTTGCTTGCTAACAGCGAGATCTGTTCGTAGTGGTGACACACGGATAGCATCAAAATATTGGTACCATTTTTCACGTAAATCAGTGTTTATCGACCTTCCTTTTGTTTAGCTCACATTTGACAAAGAAGAAAAAATATAAAACCTATTTTCACACTGTAAACATTCTGTTGAGCTGCTTCCTTTAAATGACGCCAAACGTAAGAAATGTTTCTGTGGTAAACGAAGCGAGAAGGGGTCTCGGCCTAGAGCGCTGCATGGTGAATGTCGTGGAGTGAGTGAGGGTCACATAGCTTTCCTTGCACATACTTTCAACACGAACCAGGAAATGTCCTGCGCAGCACCTTGTTGTTGCGACATCTGTACGCAGCTACCGGTTCCGGTTAACAATAAAAATAGTTTCCGAAAGTCATGTTTGTATACAAAGAATATAACTTTTATTAATACGTGTTACTAAAGGGTTAGAGAGGACGCTCAGTCCCAGTTAAAGGTGGCATATGCAGTGGCATCCTGGGATAATGAAATATGATTATATACAGAATTTAAAATATAAAATACTGTCATAATGAAGTCATTCGGTAGTATAATCTAACATTAAAGGTTTGACACACTAATTCATACTATCATTAGAAACACTGTATATGTCTTACGTCTTGAGGCAGCATTAACACGTGGCGTGCAAGCCACCAATATAGGTATAAGCAAAGACATTTTTATATGTACTACTTTAGTACGTACATACGTCAGTGTGATGGTTCTTTTTTCTCTGCATCGAACTGTCTTCCCACAAACATGTCACAGCCTTTACAATCTGATGTTTTCTGCACGATCGTACTGCACCACTAGGAGGAATATGCCTGTCAGTACAGACTAACCGTTGTGTGTCCACGCATCGACACTTCAATACCTGATGTGCTGGGAGGGAAAAATAAGCATTAATGGTTTGCTCTGCCACATGCACTTGGAAGTACCAACCAAGGTAAAAGAATACGACCAGTAGTGGCTATAATTATTATTCTGCAATTGACGTGAATACTGATGTCATGTTGTTCAGAACACTGACGGTAGTCAGCAACAGAAATATCTGCACTTGTACCACTATCTGAGAATGAGAGCACTTTTCTACTCCCAGGTTTCACATGTAATTCCAAAACTTTCCGAAACGCTTTCTCTCTGATAATCCATAAAACCATAAAACTTTATCCCTTACTCCAGTTTCGCTGGTCATTAAGTAAAATTTTATCAGCTGACATGACTTTTTAATTCATTAATTCTTTACGAGTGTCGTAGGTCTATTTGCAATGTACCGGGTGATCAAAGAGTCAGCAGTATAAATTTGAAAACTTAATAAAAACCAAGGAATAATGTAGATGTGGAGGTAAAAATTGACACACATGCTTGGAATGACATGGGGTTTTATTAGAACAAAAAAAAAAGTATTGTAAGACGCGTGAAAGACCTCTTGCGCTCGTCGTTTGGTGATGATCGTGTGCTCAGCCGCCATTTTCGTCATGCTTGGCCTCCCAGGTCCCCAGACCTCAGTCCGTGCGATTATTGTCTTTGGAGTTACCTGAAGTCGCAAGTGTATCGTGATCGACCGACATCTCTAGGGATGCTGAAAGACAACATCCGACACCAATGACTCACCATAACTCCGGACATGCTTTACAGTGCTGTTCACAACATTATTCTTCGACTACAGCTATTGTTGAGGAATGATGGTGGACATACTGAGCATTTCCTATAAAGAACAACATCTTTGCTTTGTCTTACTTTGTTACGCTAATTATTGCTATTCTGATCAGATGAAGCGCCACCTGCCGGACATTTTTTGAACTTTGTATTTTTTTGGTTCTAATAAAACCCCATGTCATTCCAAGCATGTGTGTCAATTTGTACCTCTCTATCTGCATTATTCCGTGATTTATTCAGTTTTCAAATTTATACTGACCTTTTGATCACCCGATATTTTGCAGAGAGTATCCACGTATATTGCTGAATGTACCAGCAAAATTATATTTTTGTACGACGGATAGTTCAGGAGATGTAAATCCATAAACGTTGGGACGTTGAAAACCTAGATTTTTCTTAAAACGGAGCCCAAATCGCCCGGAATAGACACATTCACTGTTTGATAATGAGAGTATTGAGCGATGTGCTTCAAATTTACACAGAATTTTAAACCTTTTCAAGATTTTTGCTTTTATAGGTCTCCAAAATAAAGAAATCTTTTGATCACTTACCAAATATTCGTCGTTCATGTGGTAAAGTTTCAGCATCAAGCATGACGCTTTTATTTATTATTTCTTTACTGGCCACTACATTCGCTACCCATTTTGCAGATAGTATTCACACGTAACACTGAAGATACGTACGAAATTACGTCTTCAAAAAAAATGAAGTACTAAATATTTAACACATTAACTCATTTGTAAAGCAATCAGACCTTTGAACCTACTTTACATATGAGAATTTAGTGCCTTAAAGACTCGGAGTGGAGTTACTGTTTTTTGACTAAATCATCGGCTAAAGAAAAACTGGAAGAAAAACTTTCGTCTATAAATTAAATACAATTTCTGTAGGCAACGCTTCCACACACATCAAATCCCGCGTACAATACACCTAGTATTTCGGTACAGAAAATTAACTGACTACATCATCTGATTATAACAACGACTCCTTACTTCTATCCGACAGTCCTCTTTATATAAATACCGGTGTATCTTTGTTTATAGAAAGGCGAATTATTTCCGAGAACTTTAAGGGAGAGTGAAATGTATGTCTAGTTTGCTTCTATCTATTTAAAAAAAGTCCAGAAATGTTTTACAGCGTTCGATTCGATGAAACATGTACTTTAGTATCACTGAAATTATTACTAACTCTACAAATGTGGACACGACACTAAAATCGGTCATTTTCGATGCCTTCTAGACGCTGCCGTTCCCACTTCCATTTCCAGGAATGAAATGTATTGTGGCGTGTTCACAATTAGCGCAGCGAGCATGAAAACTAGGGAGTCGACACCAACATCGCTGGTGCTCAATTATTCGCGTACGTCACTCCCTTTTTCCACTCAAAGAGGTGCAACCAGTATCTCACTCACGCAGACTCATTTCTCAGTAAGTAAGTCATGTGTGTGTCATGGAAGGTTCCGTATTTACATTTGTTTTCACACGTCATCGTCTTTCCTCCTCCACCTCCACTCCCAGGCATTATTTTTTCTCAGTTTGTAACTAATATCTTTACTATTCGGCTGAAATCGCTGGATGTGTTCCATAACATTGTGCAACAAATTGTCCCTGAAAATTTGCAAATTACTTGTACTGTATTTAAGGTTTCTACATTTATTTACATATAACGTGATCAAAAATAGCTGTTAAATGAAAGATTTAGTTCCAGTTTCAGAAATACGTGTCCTGTTTTATACTGTCATAACACATACTTATTCTAGTTGTAATACAGGGTGTTACAAAAAGGTACGGCCAAACTTTCAGGAAACATTCCTCACACACAAATAAAGAAAAGATGTTATGTGGACATGTGTCCTGAAACGCTTAATTTCCATGTTAGAGCTCCTTTTAGTTTCGTCAGTATGTACTGTACTTCCTCGATTCCGTACCATGTACAGCGTGTGCAGGCACTATCAGCAGCTGAATGGCCTCCACGGGTACACTTCTGCGAATGGTTCATCCAACAATCTGTCAATCCTCATTTCAGTGCAAATGTTCTCTTTACGGATGAGGCTTCATTCCAACGTGATCAAATTGTAAATTTTCACAATCAACATGTGTTGGCTGACGAGAATCCGCACGCAATTGTGCAATCACGTCATCATCGCAGATTTTCTGTGAACGTTTGGGCAGGCATTGTTGGTGATGTCTCGACTGGGCCCCATGGTCTTCCACCTACGCTCAATGGAGCACGTTATCACGATTTCGTACGGGATACTCTACCTGTGCTGCTAGAACATGTGCCTTTACAAATACGACACAACATGTGGTTCATGCACGATGGAGCTCCTGCACATTTCAGTCGAAGTGTTTGTACGCTTCTCAACAACAGATACGGCGACCGACGGATTGGTAGAGGCGGACCAATTCCATGGCCTCCACGCTCTCCTGACCTCATCCCTCTTGACTTTCATTTATGGGGCATTTGAAAGCTCTTGTCTACGCAACCCCGGTACCAAATGTAGAGACTATTCGTGCTCGTATTGTGGGCGGCTGTGATACAATACGCCAGTCTCGAGGGCTGCATCAGCGCATCAGGGATTCCATGCGACGGTGGGTGGACGCATGTATCCTCGCTAACGGAGGTCATGTTGAACATTTCCTGTAACAAAGTGTTTGAAGTCACGCTGGTACGTTCTGTTGCTGTGTGTTTCCATTCCGTGATTAATGTGATGTGAAGAGAAGTAATAAAATGAGCTCTAACATGGAAAGTAAGCGTTTCCGGACACATGTCCACATAACATACTTTCTTTCTTTGTGTGTGAGAAATGTTTCCTGAAAGTTCGGCCGTACCTTTTTGTAACACCCTGTATACCCTAGAAATGTTAAGTATAAGGGAATATTGTTAATAATTGTGGATCCTTGAGATGAAGTATCACTCAAACAATGTGAAACCCTTGCAGTGATAAAATTCAGTAAACGTTAATTCATAAAATTAGTAAAGTGAACCAAAGGAAACAACAATTTTCCGTGTGTTTGTATACAGACATTATCAAACATACGTAAACAATGCATTACTCTATAAAGAACAGCTAAAACAATGGTAGGGACAACTGGAGTACGGCAAATGCTTATACAATTATCAATGTTCTGATCTGACATTTTGAAGAATTTTTTATCAAAGTATGAACCGGCTGCGCATTTGTCCCTCGTTTGTTGCTTGTAAGTCACGTCTGGTGCATTCCTAGCAATGGCCCAGCAGCAGACTGGCGAAATACCAGGAAGCCCCTTCCCTGCACACATCTTCTCCGTCACTGCGGTATCCTGAGGAAATCGCTCGCCATGTTAGTCAGAACCTGCTCCGCAACTTACAGAGCAGAAGTCTAGGTGGGCATGTTGCAACCAAACTTTCATAACACGCCAATAGTCCACCGCCAGCCTGTTTATATATTATTTCCGAAGAAAATTAAGCATTTTTCTTTAAATTTTTCCAGTCAGCCATCTAATCGCCATATAAAGTTTCATTAAATTTCATATCTCTGAAAAGCATCTGTCGCTCCCAGAGACGTGATTTTCATTATGTCGCGTAGCTGTTAGCTGAATTAAAAACTTTAAAATGCAGTAATGAGAATCAATACGTCCCTGGCTTCGTCCATTGGTCCCAGCAGAGTCGAATCAAACACTGTCTGGCTTTTCGTCATCTTACTGTAAGGGTTATACATAGTGTCGGGCCAATCACTCCGAATGCGTCCTCCACGTGCATAAATGTAAGCTTTGATAAAAACATGCTTGTGCAACGAAGTTTCATATAAAATGAACAGTTGAGCCTGTAATTTAGTACAGTAATCACATACTCCCGTTACAGCTTCGTAAGAGAATGAAAAGTATTTAATTAATAAGAACCTAGACATTCATTAAGAGAATTCCTGGCAGATTAAAACTGTGTGCCGGACCGAGACTCGAACTCGAGTCTCGGTCCGGCACACAGTTTTAATCAGCCAAGAAGTTTCATATCAGCGCACACTCCGCTGCAGAGTGAAAATCTCATTCTGGCCTCATTAAGAGGTTCAACGTTATGTTAAACGTGTAACACAATAAGACGAGCAGTACTGTTAGAAACAGTGTGTTAGTGGTTTGAGGCAGAGTAACAGATGACTCGCACCTACCCGGAATATATTCATCCAGTATTTGAGACTCAGAGCACTTAGTGACTACCAACAAACTTTATACGTAATCTCAAACCTTTACGAAAATTATTCTCACTGACACCCGAACAAAATGATAAAAGCATTTTCATTGATCATGCACTCAGACTTGAGCAACAGGCTTTTTAATTTATTACATTTTTCCTACTAACTACATTCGCAGCGTACTTTGCAGACACTGTTCACATATGCCAGTGAATATACCTCCAAAATTATATCATAGTTCAGAATATATGACTTCAAAAACACTGAGATGGATGGAAAACTAGTTTTTACTTAAAATCGCACGCAGTAAAACTTCACCATCGCGCACGACTTTTTATACGAACTCTATTCGTAACACACTTTTCACAAAGTATCTACATATACATTATGTGATAAAAAGTATCCGGACGCCCCCAAAAACATACGTTTTTCGTATTAGGTGCATTGTGCTGCCACCTACTGCCAGGTACTCCATATCAGCGATCTCGGTAGTCATTAGACATCGTGAGAGAGCAGAATGGGGCGCTTCGCGGAACTCACGGACTTCGAACGTGGTCAGGTGATTGGGTGTCACTTGTGTCATACGTCTGTATGTGAGATTTTCACACTCCTAAACATCCCTGGGTTCACTGTTTCCGATGTGATAGTGAAGTGGAAACGTGAAGGGACACGTACAGCACAAAAGCGTACAGGCCAACCTCGTCTGTTGACTGAGACCGCCAACAGTTGAAGAGGGTCGTAATGTGTAATAGGCAGATATCTATTCAGACCAACACACAGGAATTCCAAACTGCATCAGGATCCACTGCAACTACTACGACAGTCAGCCGGGAGGTGAGAAAATTGGGATTTTATGGTCGAGCGGCTGTTCATAAACCACATATCACGCCGGTAAATGCCAAACGACGCCTCGCTTAGTGTAGGAAGCGTAAACATTGGACGATTGAACAGTGGAAAAACGTTGTGTGGAGTGCCGAATCACGGCACAAAATGTGGCGATCCGATGGCAGGGTGTGGGTATGGCGAATGCCCGGTGAACGTCATCTGCCAGCGTGTGTAGTGCGAACAGTAAAATTCGGAGGCGGTGGTGTTATGGTGTGGTCGTGTTTTTCATGGTGGGGCCTTGCACCCTTTGTTGTTTTGCGTGAAATTCTCACAGCACAGGCGTACACTGATATTTTAAGCTCATTCTTGCTTCCCACTGTTGAAGAGCAATACGAGGATGGCGACTGCATCTTTCAACACGACCGAGCACCTGTTCATAATGCACAGCCAGTGGCGGAGTGGTTACACGACAATGACTTCCTTGTAATGGACTGGCCTGCACAGAGTCCTGACCTGAATCCTATAGAACACCTTTGGGATGTTTCGGAACGCCGACTTCGTGCCATGCCTCACCGACCGCCATTGATACCTCTCCTCAGTGCAGCACTCCGTGAAGAATAGTGAAGAATAGGCTGCCATTCCCCAAGAAACCATCCAGCACCTGATTGAACGTATGCCTGCGACAGTGGAAGCTGTCATCAACGCTAAGGGTGGTCTAACACCATATTAAATTCCAACATTACCGATGGAGAGCGCCACGAACTTGTAAGTCATTTTCGGCAACTGTCCGGGTACTGTTAGCGTCATGGTACAACGCATAGTTCAGATGGTATGGCGGTATAAACGTCGATATGCTTGAATAATTAGCTTTTCCTTAAAAAGTGCGCAATTTAAGCAGGCTATATACATCCGGTGATTCACAATGAGAGCTTTCAGCGGCTTGCAACAGTCTCTAAGGCTAATTTCAAACCTTCCCTTAACTTTTCTCACTTCCCTACATATTTAAAGCCAAATATTTAACACGTTTGCTCATTTCAGTTCTTTAAGGAGTCGTCTGTTTACTGGTTGACAAGAATTAGCTAGTTTCACTCAGTTTACCTTTTCACTGTTGCACGGCGTAGGTACCCTTTTACTTACATTTAACTCCTTTCCCACGCGTACCTCCAAGTTTGTGGCAATGTGGGTTCTTTTAACTTCGGTATTTATATACGTAGCTACGTGCATACTCCGCAAGCAACCGTAAAAAAAGGCGTAATGTTCGAATACAGCATTAGGAGTGTCTACTTGGCACTGTCTCTTCGTTTAAATATCTGGGCGTAACGTTGCAAAGCGGCCTGAAATGGAACGAGCATGGGAGGAATTTTCTCGTAATAGGGAACACGAATGCTCGACTGAAGCTTAATGGGAGATTTTTGGAGAAGTGGGGTTCATCTGCAAAGGAGATCGCATATAGGACGCTGGTGCGACCTATTCTTCAGTAGCTAGATTTGTTACTGGTAGGTTCGAACAACACGCAAGTATGTGGGAGACGCTTCGGGAACTCAAATGGGACTTCCTGGAAGGAAGGTGACGTTCTTTTCGAAGGACACTATTGAGGAAACGTAGACAACCGAAATTTGAAGTTGACTGTAGAATGATTCTACTGCCGTCAGCATACAATTCACGTAAGGACTACGAAGTTAAGATACTGCAAAATGGGACTTAGACGGAGGCATATAGATAGTCGTTTTTCTGTCACTCTGTTTGCGAGTGGAACACGAAAGTAAGTGACTGGTGATGTTAGAGGATAGCCTCTGCCACGCACCGGTTTGATGAGTATGTATGTAGATGTAGATGTAGACGTAAAATGTATGACGTAGGGTACTTTGTAGAACTGTTAGTCATTCCGTTTCCTGTTCTGCTCGGAAATGGAGCGAGGGAAATAAAGACTGTATGTGTCAGTGTATGGACTCTCATCTCCATAATTATGTTTTTACGCGAGATCAACTTTGGGGCTACCAGTAATATTCTGCAATTTGCCGCAAATGAAACCTCTCTAAACAACGTTGCTTTTGTGTCGCGAAACATCGTAGTCTTCGCTCCGAGGACTCCCATTTAAGAGAACGGAACATTTGTAATGTCCTGTCAAACCGCTTGTGTAATAAATGTAGCTACATTCGTCTGAATTCGTCAATGTCTATCAGACACTTCCAGACCCCTGGGCATTGATCTACTAAGTCTTGTTTAAATAACCTTCTTGGAAGCCCATCTCCACCCCCGCCTCCCATGAGTGATAGGACTAGTTACCCACAGTACTTTTCATTCGACATAGTAAATAATATGTGTACCAAATTTGACTGGAGTTTCTCCAGGTGGCTCAGAAGCTATGAAGCAACAAATATGCACATATATCTGTCTATAATATACATTTCGAAGATATTTAGCTGAAGAAGGGGGGATGGGGAGCAAACTCAGTTCTTTATTCCTACAGCTTTATCCTCCACTAGTTATCGTGGAGTTTACTACGTGTGATGCCAACCACTGGCGTTACGTGTAACTAGCAACAGAATGCAGAGCTCTCTACATGAAAATTGACATTCCCTCCTCCCCCACCCTCCTCATGCACTAAGTGGACCAGAAACAGCAACCGCGGATTCAATTACCTATGTGCGCGCTCGCGATTGTTTTCCGTCATTAATTAGAGTAGTTTTCTGCTCTTCGCTGTCCTGTTCCGCTTATTGCTGCGGCAGACCACTCTAAAGGTAAAGCACAGTCCTCACCATCCCTCACATTTTGAAACCAGGCGCGATCATTCGGATCCCTATATTCTAGTTTGACAATCAACTCGTTTTAAGTATTTATACTTACAGAAAAAAAGGGTACACCTGGGAACATCAAGTCGATTTTGAACCAACGACGACATATGCCACTTGGGGGATAATAGATGTAACGATAATGGTTTTGCCGGCCGAGGTGACCGAGCGGTTCTAGTTAGGTTTAAGTAGTTCTAAGTCCTAGGGGACTGATGACCTCAGAAGTTAAGTCTCTTAGTGCTCATAGCCATTTGCACCATTTTGATTATGGTTTCAACGTTGTCCGCCAACAGATAACGTGACGGCATAGCTACCAGAGAGCCATCTGTGTCCGTTCTGTAATACAGAATGCGTGCAACTAGAAGTCTCAGTCTGCTGCAGATGAGTCAAACAAGCAGCTAACGATACCATGGACACCGTTCTTGATTCCTATACCCAACTGAGTGAGTTTGAGTCAAATTGTGGCTTTTGTGTAGGAGGCTGGCCCTTTCGAAGAACTTCCACACAAGTTGGACGTGCAGCGTCAGTTGTGCAACGCCGCATTGTAAGGGCAGCAGAGGCCGGTAAGATGTCTTGTGAGTCCAGAAGTGTCAACAAAAACTATTGCGAACCGGTTATTAGCAGTGGGACTACGGGTACGCTCAGCTCTAGCCTGTCTCCCACTCAGACGTGCACGGTTCCAATGGTGCCGTCAGAGGATCGCTTGGAAGATAGAATAGATCGCCGCGGTCTTCGGCGATGAGAACAGATTCTGCCTGCAAGTGAAGGTCGTCTGCGCACACAACATATATTGGTGAGCGCTGTCTCGTAGAATCCATTCGTGCAACACACACTAAGCCCGCCGCAAGAATTATGGCCTGTGGTGCTATGAGCTGCAACTCCCGTTCATCTTTGGTGATTCTGTAGTGGATGGAAATCAGCGCTCAGTATGTCCAGAATGTTGTTACACCCGTTATTTTTCCGTTCTTGTAACTGGAAGGTGATGTGTTGTTCCAACAGGATAATGCTCGTCCACATACTGCCTGTGAAATTTAGTGTACTCCTCAAGCAACTTCCCTGGCCAGCACAATCTCTGGAATTGTCTGCAGTCGCCCACGTGTGGGATATGATGGTACGAGCAGTGACTCATGCGACTCGTCAACTAACATCTCTTACAGAACTTCGCCAACAGATCGAGCAGGCGTGTCCTAACGTATCCCAGGACATTGTTCGCCATCTTTACGATTCAGTGAGTGCCAGGGTCATCGGCTGCATTGCCGTCATGGAGGCAATACCACATACCAAATGGATGTTTCAGCATCGCTAGATACATGGTACATTAGAACCTCTTTTCCCATTGGTCTGTGAAGGTAATCATTTCATGTACCTCACATGCACTGTTGCAACAATAAATCTGTGAATTAATTGTAAACCTCCAAAAGCATGTATTGATTTTTTTCCGGCAGTTTATTTGTCTGTACGTCCATCTTTATGCTCTTGATGTCTTGATGTTTTAGCCCAGTATTTGAACTGTGATTGACCTTTTTTTGCGCCTTCGTGACAACTTTGTTACACCTACTTCAGCAGACGCCCAAAACCGGAAAATCATTCCTAATATTCACGCATATAGGCCACATTTTGAGGTAACAGCTTAGATACTTAGACCTCACAGAGCAGCTGTTACTATGTAACCTCGGCAGATGGAGAACAGAATCCAAGAACTAAGTTCCTCACACAGTTCCTTGCATTTGTTTAATATGCCGTCAATATTCAGACTGCTCCGTAAAATCCCAAGGATAAATGCTCATAAATTCATGGAGTACACCCTAAATTTATACTAGAAAATTGACTTTGGATTGCCGTCGTGTTGCTTTCTATTACCACTTGAAAAATTGCGTGTATTGTACTTGAGAAAAAATTCCTTTCTTGGACAAAAGGTTTCAAATAATTTTCATTGTTACTTCGTTGATTACTTTTGAGCAAACAGCTTTTATCACCCGCGCCCGAAGAAGGTAAAACTATGATCCGCATCACGACTGGATTATTGTGGTAGCATACTGGATGACAGCAAATCTGTAATGATAAAAAATAATTTCTTCAGTTTCGTACTGTGTAGTAAATGTGGTACTTCTCTGCAAACCTAATATCTCTGTAGTTACGTGTGCACGTATTTTCAAAAAGACTTGCGTGCGACTGTGCTGTGCCCGTCCGCAGAGGGCGCCTCTGACTTGTGTGTGTGTGTGTGTGTGTGTGTGTGTGTGTGTGTGTGTGTGACAGAGAGAGACAGAGAGAGAGAGAGAGAGAGAGAGAGAGAGAGAGAGAGAGATCACCGCCAGAGACCGTCACGGTCCCCATTCCATTTAAGTCCAGCTGACCTACGCACGGCCTCAGTTCTCTGTGTGTATTGTATATGCACTTAGTTCCTGCTGAATGTCACCTAAAGACTGTGTCCAAGTTGGTATTGCTTCCGTGAAATGAGGTGTGTTCAGTCTGCTGGTTTTGATGTATTTATACCTAATTGCAACAATCTTTTACTTGTATCAAGTATTTATCTCTTGTGGTCTAAATGTTATAGAACATTCTGTTTGAGTTTCGTAGCGAAAACCTACATTCCTAGGAACAAGAATTAATTATAAAAGAACAGATTTATAGATGACATTCTTCGCATGGGCTTCAAGCTGTCACAAGCAAACGAAGAAATACTCTCTAGCAACTACATAAAAAGTATTCCGGAAACGTATGGCGTTGCGTTTGTTTAAATGAGTTTTTGGAGGTCTATTGATCAGTTCAAACATTATTGTCAAAGCATACTGTCGACTAGATCGATTATTAAATGTCTGGCTACTCATGTTGGCTAAGATCCTTTTTGCCCACAAGTTGCGTAGCGCACATTTTGTGTTACGCGTCGTTTTTCAGAAAATATTTAAGAGCTCTCTTTCGTAAACTACGAAGTGATGAATAATACTATTCATCTTGAATTTTTACTTCAAATACCTAAGTCTCACTGTAAACCCTGTTTAAAATATTACTTTAAAGAAATTTGAAGAATTAAGCCAGCAAATGCTGCAAGATTAGAACATGCTGTCACCCTCTCCGACAGCAAGTAGCTGTTATAAGACCCCAAGACATTTATCTTTTGTTTATAAAATAAGAAATGTATGGACCTGAGAGCACACAAATGGTTAGTAAGTGCTTGTAAAACTTTCTGTGATACTAAAGGAAGGCGCAATCCTCAGTTTTTTTTTTTTTTTTTTTTTTTTTGGTCTCTCAACATACTCTATGTAAGCATCTATCTTGTTACTCTTTATAATCGTGAATATTTTTATACATATTTAAATGTGTACCTTTCAGATTTATTTAATTAATAATCCAAAAGTATCATTTTCTGTTAATTTTTTGTAATTATCAGCTTAGTTTGCAGCTATCCATGAATGAAATGCAAAAGCGCTGACGTGGAGCCCGTCCGCCATCGACGTGATCCAAATAGTGACGGGCAAATTGTCATATCTTTTGTCGTGCACCAATGAACCCACAATTTTTCAGAAACGAAGTCCGACACTAAATTAACCGTACAGCATAACGTGACTGACCGATCAAGCTATGCACTCGACTATTCAAAATTAAATTTGACTACGTGTGTAAGTTATCATTTCTCTCGACCATCAGTCTGGAGCTACAGTAAATCACGGTAGAAATGAACAAGCAATGCTCGGCTATCTTGAGTTGACTTTCTGCTGGGTAGAGGTTAAGTGATTACAACTATTTTGTTTGCATTGCCTATCTTCCGTCCACCTTCTCAAGCAGGCAAGATAGCAGTTACAATTCACAGTGTGTACCCGAATTTTCGGTTGATTGACTCAAATCGTTCACGGAATCCGACACTGAATAAGGATCAAAGGAGACATCACTGACTATTAGTTATACACGCGACCGTGTGACTACCGCCTATTAACGTGAAATAATGAATACTTTTACTACATAAGACTATTTGGCTTCAGTATCTTCCTGTAAGCGGGCTGAATCATCGAAGCTCAGTGACAGGTTGTGGCTTCCATGCCCGACCAGTTCGTAGCAATGAGTAATCGACAGTCAGCAAGTTCACATCAAACTGGTACGTTTTACGACTCTGAAATTTGGTTTCCCCTCTTAAAAAGAGGTCTGTTACAATGAAAATATAACTATACGTAAGGATCTTCATTACAACATTCCGGCGGCGCGGTTTCTTCCGTCCCTTTACGACGAACCTGCACCTACCTGTGAACGGGTCGACAGAAGCGTCCGATCCCACGCGTCGGCTTTGACCCGTGACGTAAGGGTGTTGTCGTGTGTGACGTCATGACGGCACGGAGTTTGGTTTGAGTGTGGCTGTCTCCAGTTCTGTTTTATCTTATTTTATTTACTTTTCTGATCTGTTCGTTCTATCTCGTGAGATTTTTTTTTATTTAAAAACATTTATTACTTATTTTAATTATCTGTTTCCTCGAATTTCTGTTTTAGTTTATTATATTTATCTTTCTGATCTGTTCGTTCTATACCGTGAGATTTTTTTTTAAAAAAAGACAAAAAACACTAATCAGCTACTGAAGCATCTTTATCTTCTATGGGTTGCAGGGGTTACGACCCCTGGGGAGGTGGGTGGGTATTCATGCATGGCTGTCTTCACTTACACTTTGTAGCTACGCAAGGCGTCTAAATTTGTTTATATTTAGTTTGCCCCCCACCCAAAACACCCCATTTCCCGCGCTTGTCCCGTTAGTGTCATTAGGCTTCTAGTGGAAAGTGTGTGTGTTTGTTTTTGTTTCCGCCATATTTGTGATGCCATGGGTCAAAGCAGACGGGTGGGATCGGACGCTTCCGTATTTCCCTGTGAACATTCTCTCAGCAGATCATTAGTAGGGAAGCCGAGCGAAACTTACTGTACTTCGACGTGAACCAGGCTGCAATTAAAGTCACTAATCTACTTTTCGGGAGAAAGTTTTCACACAAAATGAAAGATGGGAAATTTTGTCCTTCATTAATATAGTCTGAAACTTAGGTGAACAAGTATCACTGCCAAGCCCAAGCTAGTCTTAACACAGTCACTCACAATCCCTTTCCCTCACGTTAGCAAGTTTATGGCGTTGCATTTCCCGAAAACGTAATAGCTACAAAAAATACGAATTGTTTTTGATTGAAAATGCTCGCCAAATATTAAGTCAGTCGGTACCTAATGCAGTCACAGGTTTTAGTCACCGACCTGCTCAATACGCCACGCGGAATTTATGTCTTTTCACGTCACAAAATTCACTTAAAAATTCCGAAATTTCTACACACCCATTGGAATAATTATGCCGTCACTTTACAACACTCTCGATGTATGAAACACTGCTAGATCCGACAACTTATCATTTCCATCGGAACTACTACTACACACGTCCGAACTGTTTCATGGCTAGGCTCCAACTCCTCTCTAGAATACTCTCAGCAGAGAAAGGCGTGCGAAGAGTATTGCTTTACCATTGGTCAGTTTACTCAACAGCCAATAGCAAAACTACATTCTCCCGCATCAGTCCGCACTTTTCATTAATAATCAATCGCAAAATAGTAAACCTAACGACTGCACTTTTTACCGACGTAATTATCTAATATGCTGAAGTTTTGATTATGCATAAAGTTATTTATTATTGCTATTTATACATGAATTAACTTTCCCTTTACCATAAACTTACTTTACTACACTAAATCCTACTACATAACTCGTTAAACAATTATCTTCATATTAACCTTAAACCACACTCACGCATCATTCATACTGCTAAAACACATTTATAACATTTTACCTACACAAAAAGACATAATAACACTTAATGAAAATACTAGAACAGTTTATGAAAAACATTCTATTACTTTATTGCACTCTAGTGGGCACAATCGAAACTAAATCACAGTCCCCTATCCAATACTGTCCTCTATCGGCTGATACATAAACTACGTGCGCGTCCAGTCTGTCACTATCCAGTTCTGAGACACATCTCCCACTTAACCGCCTCCAAGGCAGGATCGGTATACGGCGCTACGCCTCAAAATGTCCGCATTTTTTTACATGGGCGTATGGCTACACGTTGGAGGGATGTGTAGTTCAGCACACTGTAGCAGAATTAAATATGGTGGAATCGGATGTGCCTTCAAGGAGTTATTAATTATGAGCAGATTCATTACTTCTCATGGAAAATGAGTCCACGTGAAAGGTGACGGAGAGTCGTTAATAGGTGTTTGTGGCGCAAAGCAGTTACCTTGAAAGTGCCGCCGTTGGGGAAGACGAGCAGCGGCACATTCCTGGCCGTCCTCCTTGCAGAAGCGGACACCAGGTGGTGTCCCAGCAACAGCAGAAGGCAGGTGGAGGCCAGCACTGCGAGAGCCCTGCAGCACAGGCAAATCTGGGTCAACAGTCTCCCCACATCGTATCTGAAGCACTTCTTTACAACACAAAGTGCCATCATTCATTGTCTGTTTATATACACTGATCAAGCCAAACATTACGACCACTGCCTAACGCGAGGTTGAGTGCCTGCTGATGGTGTTGCAGTAAGGATAGAATGGAAGCGGAAGAGAGACGAATGGGCAGTCATTATAACGGAGGTACGGTCCGCATTTCCAGAAATCCACTGATATAAGCGGTATTGACGAAGGGCACAATGTTATAGTCCTGCTGCTAGAAACGAAAATCTCTGAAACGGTGAAGCCGGTCGCCTGTTGGCGTACTATCGCCGTGAGCACCTATGGAAAGTGTTTGAAGGACGGTGGAATAACGTGCAGGCCGAATGGTATTGGAGACCACGTCCCATCACAAAACGTAGAGGTCGGAGGATTCCTCATTGTGTAACTCAGGATAGGCGCCAAGGGATTCGTGTTTGTAATCGGTTGAAAACCACGTGAAAATTATTGCAGACCACCTGCATCCTTTCATGCTTGAATTCTCCCCCTACGACGATGACGTCTTCCAGCAGTATAAGTGTTCGTGTTGCAAGGTCAGAATCGTGCTACAGTGGTTTGAGGGGGATTATAGTGAACTCACGTTGATGTATTGGCCAACAAACGTACCTGGTCTGTACCCACTGGAACACTTATAGGGAGCAAGCTGTATGCTCGTAAGCCATCATCCCCTAATTTACGGGAACTTCTTGACCTTTCCGTAGACATCAGGTGCCACCTGCTTCTGGAATCCCGTCAAGGACATGTAGAATCCATGCCAAGCAGGATCTCTGTTTTACTGTGTTTGAAAAGTGGACCAACACGCTATGAAACAGGTACTCATAACGTTTTGGCCCATCCGTGTATGTGGCGTGAAAGCTTCTTTGATATACGTTGTAACAAAAGTTTTAATTTTTCAAAATCAGTTAATGTTGGTGGGGTATTTTGCAAAATTTCAAATCATTAAAATAGTTGTTCACACAGTTTACAAGAAAGTTAACTGATTCCCTCTAAACCTAACACGCCAAATTACCTTTGGGGTGTGAGTTACCTTTTAAAATCGAAATTGGAAAAAACGAAAAATTACGTATTATCTTATTTTGATCTCTCTTTGTACGTGCCAAGTTTCATAAGGACCGTTTATTCACACTTGCGAATATTCTAGGGATGGCGATTATCACCGGAACAACCGGTTTCCGGTTACAACGGTTATTTTCGTTTTCACTTTAACCTGACTGTTAAAACCGCTCAAAATAACCGGTTTCTAAATAACCGATGTTCGGTTCCCAGTAATAAACGTAGACATCGAAGAAAGATTAAAAAATTCTAAGACTCCCATAGAATTTAGCATTACGCGTTTAAAGATACGTGCACTCAAAGTACCGAATAAGGTACGTAAATAATAGAGAACTTACTCCGTCCACCGTTCGCTGCTTATCGCGATAACTAAGGAGGAGTTGAATACTACAAAGAAATCACTAATTTCTTCTACTGATTTCAGTTTTTTTATTTTTTTATTTTTTGAACTCTGCCTAAAAGTCTTGTTTTAATCAAGGCTCATACTCCTATTTGGTCTTTACGAATAGTCCGTGTTTAAGGGTGAAAGCCGATTTTGATGAACACTATTTAT
Source organism: Schistocerca piceifrons (assembly GCF_021461385.2). NCBI lineage: Eukaryota > Metazoa > Arthropoda > Insecta > Orthoptera > Acrididae > Schistocerca > Schistocerca piceifrons. Next base: position 68,264,255 of record NC_060144.1, on the reverse strand, counting down.
CGTGTTGCGTTGCAAATAAAACCATATTAGGTAGACGCAGGCAACAGATAAGCTGTATATAAGGATATTTTTATTATAAACTGTGAATAAATGAGTGAAGTGAAATCGGTCTGAGTGTCTCCGGCAAAGATGACGAAGATGAAGACGATGGGCGCGGCGACAGGGCTGAGTTATTCAATTATTGTCCCAAGTTTATAGTACATCAACAATATTGTAAGTATATCAACCAAATTTATCTTTTCTTCCATAGAACATTTTGGATGTTTTCTCCTTATATGAGTATATTTGTTGTGCCTCTTCCCGTTTGTAAATTTTTTTGAAGCGAGTGATGCATTGTGCTTCATCGCTACTGCACTTCATAAAATACTTCAATACTAGAGAGCGTGGCATCCTTGCAGTACAACCCATGTGCAAGGACGACAGCGATAAACTGTCATAAAGATCAAGTTGGGTAAATCTTGAATACTGTATATAAACGCGTACTGTCTACTAGACTATAACATGTCGCAAGAAGTACAGTACTGTCCGAACCATGCTGGAGACTCTTATGTTAGTGCTCCTGTCTCGTTTCCGTTAGCGTTGTTATTAATTTAGCACTAAATGTTTTTCCCATTTTCTATAATTAAATATTTCAAAGCAACGGAAATTTTACGAATAAACGTTACCCCTCATTAACAGAAATTTTACTTAAACTTTAAACATTTGAACGCCGCTGCTGTGGCAAATTTATATACCGTTTTATTTTATACCCGGTTATCAGTAAAAACTAAAAAAGTCTTTTCGTTACCGAGACCAGAAAAATTCAGGAAAGACACCGGTAATTCGGAAATAAAACTGTGGTGTCACCGCCAGACACCACACTTGCTAGGTGGTAGCCTTTAAATCGGCCGCGGTCCGGTAATATACGTCGGACCCGCGTGTCACCACTATCAGTGATTGCAGACCGAGCGCCGCCACACAGCAGGTCTAGAGAGATTTCTTAGCACTCGCCCCAGTTGTACAGCCGACTTTGGTAGCGATGGTTCACTGACAAAATACGCTCTAATTTGCCGAGACGATAGTTTAGCATAGCCTTTAGCTACGTCATTTTGCTACGACCTAGCAAGGCGCCATATTCAGTTACTATTGGTATTGTGAATCATGTACTGTCAAGAGCGACGTTCATCATTAATGGATTAAAGTTAAGTATTCCACCAGCTACGTCCGTTTTTTCTAAATTCTAATTTCCTTGTCCTGTTCCAGACCTCACGGCAGCCTGCGTGAGCTAAAACGCGTGCATTTCGGCCTCCTCTAGTAACACGGTGTTGGCTCTCCTGCCAACCACAACAAAAACACCGGTATCGGTCTTAGAATATCGGTTTTTTCGATCCCTATAATGTTCCCTTGTCAGTCGCAGTACACGCGAGTTCCCTATAGTCGAGTGCTGACATAGTCGCCAGATATTGTACAATATTACTGAGCGTGTGAGGGCCGCAGCAAACGTCAATAAGCCGTCCGTTGTGGCCGAGTGGTTCTAGGCGCTTCAGTCCGGAACCCCGCGCGACCGCTATAGTCGCAGGTTCGAATCCTGCCTCGGGCATGGATGTGTGTGATGTCCGTAGGTTGGTTAGGTTGGTAGTTCTAAGTTCTAGGGGTCTGATGACCTCAGATGTTAAGTCCCCTAGTGCTGAGAGCGATTTGAACCAAACGTCAACATGACACAGAAATACACGCATGAGCCAAAATATTATGAACACCTTATTAATAGCGTGTTGTTGCACTCTTGAAACACCGTGGCACAGAGATTGTGCTTGGCATGGATTCTAAAAGTCCTTGACAGGACTCCAGAAGTGTGTAGCACCAGATGTCTCCGCACAGATCAAACAGTTCGCTCAAATTAGGGGATGGGGGTTTACTGGCAAGCAGCTGGCACCCAATACCCCTCCCCCCCCCCTCAGACCACTGTAGCACGGTTATGACCTTTCAACACGGACAGTTATCGTGCTGGAAGATGTCATCGTCATTGGGGGAGACTTCAAGCGTGAAGTGACGCAGGTGGTCCACAATAAAGTTCACGTAGTTCGCTCTTGTCATGGTGCCTTCGATTACCACCACATATCCCATCGAATCTCACTAGATTAGTACGTCAACAACAGATCAGATTCGCCGTTTCAGAGATTCCCGTTTCCAGCCGAAGCCCCACGACAATGTGACCTCAGTGTGACCTTTGTCAAAAACAGGATGTATCAGTGGGTTTCCGCATATGCGACCCGTATCTTCGCTGCCGATCCGTTTCTCTTCCGCTTGCACTCTGTCCTTACTGCGTCACGTGCCCGCACCACCATCACCAGGAGGCATTCAGTGTCGCAGTGGGCAGTGGTCATAATGTCTTGAGTCATCAGTGCACATTCATGTGTAATAAAGCTGGCTTCTGAAATATCAGTTTTGGAACGTGAGCTATACGCAGATTTGCTGTGTGAGTATTGTCAACACACCTAATTGAAATCTCTAAACATTCACTATTTTTCTAATTATTTCCTTTACTTACTTCCGTTTTAGGTATTAAACTGGTATTTTATGTTTTATATTCATGTTTTCTTTCTGATTTTTTTTAGTTCACTGTTTCATATATGTGTATTTTATTTATTGAAAATAATAAGGAACTCATCATGAAGATACAAAGTCAATGCAAAAACGATCATCTATGAAAATATGTTTAAAACATAACTTTTCTATGCACCAAGCACAAAGAATTTACGAAGTTTCTTCACCTAAAAAACACGGTGGGCACACAATATAACACAAAATTAAGCAGGATTCTCAAATAGTGACTGGCGATTCTCTTTGTATCCTGATTTGCATCAAGCATGTTTGAGTACAGTGGGAAACGTGGCGAACAGAAATAATTACGTAAAGTGACTGCAGAATGTTCATATTGTTTTTTAGCTGGTGGTCGACTTCGTAATCGTTCACCAGAACTAGACCTGAAAATCTTCTCACAGTGTTCTTCCAGCATCGAATGCCATATTCATCATCAACGGATGTACTTGCCACATCGGCCCTATTGGGATCACCAGATGAAAAAGTTCCTTGTCCACTGGTACGGTGCTCAGAACGGTTCTTTCACATTGGCCTCCCCAAGAATCTAGCAACAATACAGATTTTTTCCCTCGCACTGGGAAAGAAAACTTCTTTCAAACATGTTTTGCCTTGGTCAGACGTTAGTTTAACAGCTTTTGATGCTGGCACAACAACCTTCGAGGTTTCAAAATAATGAGATTCTCGAATTCTGGGTTCAAACTCTCCATCAGTTAATTTTAAAACTATGAAAAGCCGGAGGGGGGGTGGGGGGGGGGGTAGGGGGGAGACGTCAATGTGAAAAAACCGTTTTGAGCGTCGTAACTGAGGACCTGGAAGTGGTTCATGCAGTGATCCGAAAAGGTTCGACGGTGCATACAGGGTGTTACAAAAAGGTACGGCCAAACTTTCAGGAAAATTCCTCACACACAAATAAAGAAAACTTGTTATTTGGACATGTGTCCGGAAACGCTTGATTTCCATGTAAGAGCTCAATTTAGTTTCATTCCAACGTGATCAAATTGTAAATTTTCACAGTCAACATGTGTGGGCTGACGAGAATCCGCACGCAATTGTGCAACCACGTCATCAACACAGATTTTCTGTGAACGTTTGGGCAGGCATTGTTGATGTCTTGATTGGGCCCCATGTTCTTCCACCTACGCTCAATGGAGTCAATGGAGCACGTTATCATGATTTCATACGGGATACTCTACCTGTGCTGCTAGAACAAGTGCCTTTACAGTACGACACAACACGTTGTTCATGCACGATGGAGCTCATGCACATTTCAGTCGAAGTGTTCGTACGCTTCTCAACAACAGATACGGTGACCGACGGATTGGTAGAGGCGGACCAATTCCATGGCCTCCACGCTCTCCTGGCCTCAACCCTCTTGACTTTCATTTATGGGGCATTTGAAAGCTCTTGTCTACGCAACCCCGGTACCAAATGTAGAGACTATTTGTGCTCGTATTGTGGCCGGCTGTGATACAATACGCCATTCTCCAGGGCTGCATCAGCGCATCAGGGATTCCATGCGACGGAGGTTGGATGCATGTATCCTCGCTAACGGAGGTCATTTTGAATATTTCCTGTAACAAAGTGTTTGAAGTCACGCTGGTACGTTCTGTTGCTGTGTTTCCATTCGATGGTCAATGTGATTTGAAGAGAAGTAATAAAATGAGCTCTAACATGGAAAGTAAGCGTTTCCGGACACATGTTCACATAACATATTTTCTTTCTTTGTGTGTGAGGAATGTTTCCTGAAAGTTTGGCCGTACCTTTTTGTAACACCCTGTATACACCCATGGTGCACATATGGTTTATGATGTTCGAAGAAATTTGTGAGAACATTTTCGGATCTAGTTCTGGTGAATGATTATGGTCAATCTCCACTTGACAAAGAAAGTAATCAAGTTACAGGTACTAGTATATAATTAAATCTCTTAACTGATGATTTCCATGTCTTGTACAAATCAGGATATTTACATGGCCACCTGGTGCAATCTGAGAATTCTGCTGAATTTTGTTACATATTGTGTTGTCTGTCAGGTGTATTATGTGAACAAATATCGTTCATTCTGTGTGCATGGAGTAAAAAGAAACGTTAAGTCTTAAGCATTTCTGTAGAGATTATCAGTACTGTAATGATTTTGTATCACAATAATGGTTCAAATGGCTCTAAGCACTAAGGGACTTAACATCTGAGGTCATCAGTCCCCCAGACTTAGAACTACTTAAACCTAACTAACCTAAGGACATCACGCACATCTATGCCCGAGGCAGGATTCGAACCTGTGGCCGTAGCAGCAGCCGCGCGGTTCCAGACTGAAGCGCCTTAGAACCGCTCGGTCACAGCGGCCGGCTCATAAGATACTTATTGTTTTCAGTTAACGGAATACAACATGCGAAGCAGTAACCTAAATAACAAACAAAACTAGAATGTACAAGGTAAAATAAGTTTAAAACATAAATCAAAAGTAAGTAAAATAAATGAACGTTTTGGTGTTTTAATATGGCTGTCGTGAGTGTACTCTGACAGCAATTGTGTATATCTCTGGGTTATTTTCCGAAAACGGGATTTCAGAAACCAGCTTCATTACACATGGAAGGATGCGGAATGAAAGCTTCTTTAATTTACCTTGTAACAAAGATTTCATTTTTCAAAATTACTTAATTTTGGAGGGATATTTTTCAGAATTTCAAATTATTGCATAAATTGATTATATAGTTTTTCAGTACGTTAATTATATTTCAGCTTTGATGTGAAAACATTCTTTGTATATCATATTTTCGAAGATGTTCCCTCTGAAACTAATACGCGAAACTACCTTCGGACTGTGTGTTACCCCATAAAAGTGAAATTGGACAAAAACGAAAAATTACCTATTACGTTATTTTGATTTCACTACATACCTGCTGAGTTTCATGAAGATTGTTTATCTACACCTGCGCATGTTGCCTTGTGAGTTGCTTTCCTTGCAAAACACAAGCGGAAATTATGCAGAACGGGCGAAACTATTCTGTGAAACTCAGTGTCCTGTTTCCTACGTATGTATGTACTTTAATAAGCGAAATACAATAATTATTTGTTGATAACTTGTGTGCTTTTCAACTGTTGCAAGAAAAACATACGCGTATTCTTTCTGAAAAGCTATCCTGATCTTATTTGGCAAAGAAAAATGCTACAAATGAGATAAACATTTCTGCTTTGGCGACCTGAGGCCTACGTTCATTAGTTGGATCGATACTGCATGTATTGCTTGATTTTACTCGTCTTACGTCCCTGGAAATGTCACGAAAGTTTATATATGTGATAAAATTCTGGATTATCCAGAAGGACAAACTTTGTTGCGATGCTTATTACTGTTCGACTATTCGTTTACTAGGGTGACTACAATTAAACATCCGCTATTTGAGCCAGTGTAGTTGGAAAACTGTTTACCATATGCCTACACAACTTTATAGAAATGATGTCCACGCTGTGCGCTGCAGGATTTGCGTTGTTAGTAATGTTAGTGTCATGACTTGCCGGTATTGCTATGGCGAAGTAGGTTTGAAACACGAGGACCGGTGTGGATTACAGTTGCAGACAGTCAACACGGGTCTGGACATGGCGAGCAGGGTTTCACTCGTAACGCTGTTTTATCAAAACAACAGCAATAGGCTGCTGCCCGTCGCGAGTGTCGCCGCTTAAAGCAATACGGGAAGATTCTCTTTCCTCCCCGGGGTTGAAGAACGTGATTTGGACGTTCGACTCAGCTGGCGATTCAGGAATTACCCCTCGGAGAGCCCGGTGGCCAGTTGCGCCACAAATTGTTGAAGAAGTTATTGTTGTCGTGGCTGAGAATGCTGGACGCACTCTGCGACCTTCAAGTTGGGCACTACCTGTGCCACGATAGCTGACCATTCCGTGGGCCACTGCTGCTTCGGGTAGCAGTTGAGCTATCTCTAGTGCGGTTCCAGATTGTCGTAGATGCGCATGCTCGTTACATTCAACAACAGGTGTAGCCTGGAACATCAACTTGGATTAACAAGTGTTACGCTCTCACAGGAAAATTAAAACGTGTTTCTTCCTATGGTTTATTCGTTTTTTCCCGTTCAGCATGTCTTTACAAATGTTTCCACGAAGTTTCATTGTCCTACGATCAGTCGTTTGTCATGCGGGCTCTTTTAAATAGCGAAAGTTTAATTAGAACCACGCCCTACCCTGCATTGTTTCCTCGTAAACGAAAATAAAGTATTACATGAGAACTTTAAACAACGTGTGTGACAAACTTAGATTCCAAACCGAGAATCAGTAAGAAGCGTGCGTACCTTATTGTTTAAAACTGTTATCCAAATGTATTTAAACAATTGGGTCTTTCCATCTCAAAAGGTCATTATGAAATTGGCCGGAAATATGTCTCCACATTTAGCAGCCCCAACGCAAACTTCTAACCAGTCACCCTTCGAATGTCATAGCTTAAAAGTTTGGAGCATCTTTATCGATAACTATACATTTCTATCGGCGATTTACCAGTCTTAACTGACGCTGCCACTGAACGAAGACGAATAAAAGTAGCTGTATGACAATGGTACAGTTGCCTATTACTAAGAAAAAATGGAAGTAGTTATCACTTTGTTTCGAGTCGTACATTACTAGTTCTCACACGACATAATTTATGTTTGTAGCATAAACGAAAGTGGTCAGGTTTTTTTATGTATCACATAGATCCTAAATATATTTCCATGGTTAAACAAATGACTCAGGTCTACCCTCCAGATCATAGAAACTCATACGCAGCGCGCCTCCACATTTCTGCCGTGTTGAGGTTTAAAACAAACATTTAAATCACTCCCACTGTGACAAGTGGAGACGACAGTTACAGATTTTAATAGCTGACAGCCTCCTTGTATTATTGTTACACTTGTAGTAATACAGTTAACCTAATTTCTCCGAAATTCTCCATATTAATACGATAATTGTAGCTTTTGCATTTGTGCGGCTGAAGAGGTAACAAACAGATTGAAACATTGTATTGATAGTTCTTTATTGTTGCAAACGAAAGAATTACAGTTGTCAGTGATTTCTGCTTTTGTTGCTCTGTGAATTACATAGCTCGCTGTTTCCACGGGAGTACAACATGAAATACTAGTTTAGCAAGAAGGATTTAGCTTTTTAGCGATTCCACAACAATAAGTGCGCAATGTATCATGATGCTGTTACAGGAAATGACATCCGTTTCTCTCTATAATGTCCAGGCTGTACACAGATAAGCTGTTTTATTTTATATCTTTTACTTAACGCGGTACAAATATCGAAACACTATCAAGATATTAGATAACTTCGCCTAAAGATAAATCTCTTGCACTATATTAGTATCAGATATAAGCGTTCTATTCTCTCAAAATCTCCGTCATCTATTGCGTTTTAGGTCTGAGGACCACGATACATCCTACCTTTCAAAAAACTGTTCGCATGTTTTTTTGTATCTTTAAAACAATTTTATCTGTGGTGCGATATATCACTGCCGTTCACAAACCTTTCGATACAACTAAACCCTGTGCAAGACTTTACCACTGTAATAACGATACCTTCTGTACTCTTTCTGACCTGCACCCTTTATGAAATTTATATATACTTATAATTTTGCCTCAAGTGAAAATTTACAAGCAACCTTTTATATACAGGTTGACCTAGAAACCACAGACAAAGCTGTAAGGACAGGTTCCTTACACCAAAACAAGATAAACAACATCTAGCAATCATGGGCTCTAAAATGCATACCTTAAGAGCTGTAAGTACTTGCTCAGTAAAAAAGATTGTTTCACTCTAGCGAAGATGAAAAAGTGCTCATAGCTCTTCAGGTGTGCAATTTAGACTCCATCTTTACTGGACATCTTTTTCTTGGTTTGGCCCCTATTACCTCCTCTCAGAATATGGAAAACAAAGTTCTTACAGTAGGATGTTCTGCTTCATAGTAAAGAAGATGAACAATTGCTCATAGCTGTTAAAGTATGCATTATACAGTCCATATTTATTAGATATTTTTTCTTGGTTTCGTATGAGCAACCTGTCCCTAAATATTGTCGGTGCTTCTTTGGGGCACCTTGTAGAACCACACATTTAATAAAAATGTAAGTGTGCGTATATGTTCCACGAGACCGACTTCAGCTAGATTTGTTACAAGTATCTCTTACTGCCTGAAAAGAATCGCCGTGGGAATGAAAGCTACCACTGCGCTGGTGGTGAAAAAGTAGTGTAGCCCACGATGCGCGGTTACCCAAACTTCATTCACCTAGTGTTTGAGAATGAGAGCACTTTGTGACTTGCAACAGAGTTGACACATAATTTCAAAGCTTTGCGAAACTTTTTCTCGTTCGCAATCCCCACAAAATGATAAAAGGAAAAACGTTTATCACTTACCAAATTTTCGCTTTTCGTGTAATAAAACTGCTACATCACGCGTGACCTTTTAATTTATTGCTTCTTTACTACTATCTGTATTCGTGACATATTTTGCAGACACTGTTCACACGTACCTCTGAATATACGTGTGAAATTATATCACTGTTCGACACATAGTTCAGGGGATATGACGTCATAAACACTGAGATGCGTGAAGAACTGCGTATAAGGAATGGCGTTTGAATATATTACTTCTTTACTACTAAAAATATTCGCAACGTATTTCGCAAATAGTATCGACATATGTTGTTAAATGTACCTACATAATTATATCATTATACGAAATATGATCGAGGAGACACGATCCCATAAATATTGAGCTGCGTTAAGACGAGATTACGGGACGAAATCTTTTTAAGATGCAAGTGTACAAATATGTGTGAAATATTTTTAATATATATGAAATATGTGTGCACGTGTGTATGCGGAAAAATCCTCCTAAGCCTCTGGATCGATTTCAAGCAGACTTGGTACACTTACTACTTACTGCATGGAAAGAAATACAGTGAGAGTGACAACCACCAACCTCCTACTTGAGTAGGGGCGATAACGTGGAGAGCGCAGTTGGTAGGAGGATAGGGACGGACGTAGAGGGGGAGGAAGAGATGGACAGAGATAGTGGGAGGTGAAGATGGACTGAGTGATGGGGACGGGTAAACGGGCAGAAACAGAAGATGAGGAGATGGACAGAGAGGAGGAGGACGAGGAGGAGGAGGAGGAGAAGGAGGAGGAGGAGATGCACTTAGAGGGTGAGGTAGAGATCGTGGGGGGGGGGGGGGGGGAAAGCAGGAAACAGATAGAAATCACAGTAACAGACGAACAGAGAGAGAGAGGTCAAGGAAATGGGAGAGGTGGGGAAGGAGAGGATTGACTTAGTGGGTGACGAGGAGATAGAGGGGGAGAATGAGATTGAGTTAGAGGGGGGAAGAGAAGATGGACCAAAGATGGTTCAAATGGCACTGAGCACTATGGGACTCAACTGCTGAGGTCATTAGTCCCCTAGAACTTAGAACTAGTTAAACCTAACTAACCTAAGGACATCACAAACATCCATGCCCGAGGCAGGATTCGAACCTGCGACAGTAGCGGTCTTGCGGTTCCAGACTGCAGCGCCTTTAACCGCACGGCCACTTCGGCCAGCACCAAAGATGGGGAAGGAGGACATGAAGGTTGAAATAAATACATACCTGGACCAAGTCCAGTAGTCAGCTAGTATATATACTGTACAATGTCATTTACCGAAGAAATCTTACTGAAAATACTGAGGTTTAAAAAAGATCCAGTGGACAATATTTCGACGCCATCACTAGTCAGCTGATTCAGATATTGTTTCAATATAATGATGTCCTGCACGCTCTATATTATATATAAACTAAGCTGCATTCCCATATAGCTGTGACTCCGGTTTTGTGCAAAATCCATGCTACACAAGCTAACAGCGAGTCAGCGATCATCCGCAGTCAAGACTGCATTTGAGTTGTATATCTGGTGTAGAAACTGCTACTCTGATCAACATTTACATAGATACAGCATAGTGCGTGGCTTTGTGTACATCGTACCACTATTAGCTATTTGGTCTCCTATTCCATTTCACTAGACTCGCATTCGGGAGGACGACGGTTCAATCCCGTCTCCGGCCAGCCTGATTTAGGTTTTCCGTGATTTCCCTAAATCGCTTCAGGCAAATGCCGGGATGGTTCCTTTGAAATGGCACGGCCGATTTCCTTCCCCATCCTTCCCTCGCCCGAGCTTGCGCTCCGTCTCTAATGACCTCGTTGTCGACGGGACGTTAAACACTAATATCCTCCTCCTCCTCCTCCTATTCCATTTGCGTACTCAGCGAGGAAAAAATTGCACTCTGTATGCCCATACACGCGCCTAAATCCTTCCCATCTTATTCTCATGATCCCTGAGCGATAGACACGTTGGAGGCAGCAGAAATGAGGCATAATTTTTCTCGAATGCCGCTTCTCTAAACATACAAAGCAGGATCTCGTGAGAAAAACACCGCGTTTCTTATAAACATTCCCATTTACGTCCCCTGAGCATAAATTTTACACTTGCATACGCACTGTACTGATCTGTTACGATGCTAACAGTGCTTATCTGAGTTCGTTCCATGTCTGCTGTAATGCCGAATTGATAAGGACTCCGAACGCTGGAGCTATATTGTAGATATGGTGGCATCACCCACTTGTATGTGATTTCCCCCTACAGAGGCACCGCGCTTTCCCAGAACCTACCAACAAATAAAAGCCTTCCACTCGCCTTCCCGACCACTGAATTTACACGATCCTTCCATTACACCTCGCCTTATAGTATTAACCGTACATATTTAAACGATATGGCACTAATCTTGAAAGAAACTTGCGTGATGTGAAGTGGAGATAATACTCGATACAAATGGTTATCATGCTAATACTTTTATTACAATCTAATGTCACACTGGTATTTATAATTTCTTGTTTCGTTCAAATGTCGAACACTGTCAGATCTGCAAAAACAAATAAAAGACTTGCTATGTTTCATCTTACATAAGTAATCTGAAACTCACTTATAACAAACACTGGACGACCAAAATAAAATTCTTTAGATACGGAACCTACTTTACATTATACGCCACATTTGCTAAAGATGCAGCTCTGGTTGCCTATCTTAAGGTACTCGAATTATTTTCCTGGCCATTTTTTCCAACCCTGTCTAAAAGTGTATGTGATACCACTACAATTTCAGAGCAATCCGTCAGTTTTATATACTGGTTGCTGCTTCCGTAAGTCAGCAATGTACATGTATAGAGGCCGACACCATGTAACACTGTTGCCCACACTATTGCTGGCTTTGTAAACGTACGTGCATTAGTTGACTAACGGAGGCTGCACTCAGAACTGCTTTTGGGACGAAGAACTCTTAGAGCCGTATTCGGAGAGCATTTACGTTCAGAAAGGAAATTCATTGAAGGTAGTCGATAGAGAGCGGAAAAGGTGAAAATTTGAAGCTGCTAGAGCAAGATCAGGTGAATAAGGTGAATGTTGTTTTTGTCAGTCTAGCAGAATGCATGCTGACGGTATTGTGGAGTAGCATCAGTGCGCGCTGTTTTTCTGGTTGTTGTTCTTGCATTGCGTCTGCATGACGTCTCAGCTGGTGACATTAAATGTGAGCATTGATTATTACAGCCAGGGGAAGCAATTCGTAGAAGAACACACCGTCGCTGTTCCAACAGATCTTTTATGGATGCGCTCAGGCCATTGTAGGGGGAGATGATGCTTTGTCCGGTCTTAACCATTTGTCTCTTTTTCGTATGTTATCATAAAGACACCATTTCTCGTCACCAGTACCGTTGTTGTTGTTGATGTTGTTGTTGTGGTCTTCAGTCCTGAGACTTGTTTGATGCAGCTCTCCATGCTACTCTATCCTGCGCAAGCTTCTTTATCTCCCAGTACTTACTGCAACCTACAGCCTTCTAAATCTGCTTAGTGTATTCATCTCTTGGTCTCTCTCTACGATTTTTACCCTCCACGCTGGGCTCCAATGCTAAGTCTGTGATCCCTTGATGCCTCAGAACATGTCCTACCAACCGCCCCCTTCTTCTTGTCAACTTGTGCCACAAACTCCTCTTCTCCGCAATTCTATTCAATATCTTCTCATTAGTTATGTGCTCTACTCATCTAATATTCAGCATTCTTCTGTAGCACCACATTTCGAAAGCTTCTATTCTCTTCTTGTCTAAACTATTTATCGTCCATGTTTCTCTTCCACACATGGCTACACTCCATACAAATACTTTCAGAAACGACTTCCTGACACTTAAATCTGTACTCAATGTTAACAAAGTTCTCTTCTTCAGTAACGCTTTCCTTGCCATTGCCAGTCTACATTTTATATCCTCTCTACTTCGACCATCTTCAGTTATTTTGCCCCCTCAAATAGCAAAACTCATTTACTACTTTAAGCGTCTCACTTCCTCATCTAATTCCCACAGCGTCACCCGATTTAATTCAACTACATTCCATTATCCTCGTTTTGCTTTTGTTGACGTTCATCTTATATTCTCCGTTCAAGACACTGTCCATTCCGTTCAGCTGCTCTTCCCAGTCCTTTGCTGTCTCTGACAGAATTACAACGCCATCGACGAACCTCAAAGTTTTTATTTCTTCTCCAAGGATTTTAATTCCTACTCCGAATTTTTCTTTTGTTTCCTTTACTGCTTGCTCAGTATACAGATTGAATAACATCGGGGATAGGCTACAACCCTGTCTCACTCCCTTCCCAGCCACTGCTTCTCCTTCATGCCCACGTCTCTTATAACTGCCATCTGGTTTCTGTACAAATTGTAAATAGCCTTTCGCTCCCTGTATTTTACACTGCCACCTTTAGAATTTGAAAGAGATTATTCCAGTCAACATTGTCAAAAGCTTTCTCTAAGTAACGGTACAGGTTAGAAATGGTCGGTGTTGTTCGCGAGCCAATTGACGACGAACAAGCAGATGCACACACATGGCCACCTGCTGATTTTTGTGATTTCGGCTTAGAGAATACGGTACTGATACTCAATCTTTGAACCTCCCCCATTGCATGCAAATATCGCACGGTGGTGTAATGGTCACAGCTCATCTCATTTACTAGTGCTCGAGTACAATGATGAGGATCATTGTCGATTAACCTTCATCAAACCCCAAAGATTTGTCTGAACGTGGAGAGTCACTGAAGTCAAATCGATCCTCCTTAAAACTAGAAAACCATTTTCTTCCCCTGCTCTGTCCAATGGCATTAATCCCATACACGCACAAATCTTTCTGGTTGCCTCTGCCGTTATCAGTCCTCTGCTGAACTCAGACAGAAGAATATGTCAGAAGTGTTCCCATTTCTCCACTTGGCACATCATTTTCTAGCGTCTGCAGTTTCACTCTTTATCGCCAAATGAGAAAATGTAAAACCATATATCGAGAATGAACTACACTCACGCACAAAAAAAAAATCTTGAATGACCAGAGATAGGATGTTCATATTCACAGGACATCTACATTAATATCTTCTGCAGAAATGATTAACATTTGAACTATGTCGGCCTACGGGTTCAGGGTCAACATCGATATCGTGGTGCAACATCAGTACCGGTAAAATGTGCCTGCGGCTCTCGATGTCGCTATAAACCGAAAGTAATGAATCAATGTACTCGAGCAGATATGCAGGATGCCTCTTAGACGTATGTGCGGACCGTACCGTCAAATCAGTGAGTTTGAAAGAGGGCGCTTTATTGGCGTGAAGAATCCGGGAACTAGCTGCCCGTGTGGGAAGAAGTGTTTCGGCATTACAATGGGTGTGTGCCCAATGCTTCACCACGACGAAATGGATCAGATCAAAATACACAGACCACCCCGTGAGAAGATCGACACCTCATCCGAACAGTACAACACATCATAACCTATCAGGAGTGACAATTCGTCTCCGTTTATTACGATATGGGTTACGTGCGCAATATCTACTTCTGAGCCTACTTTTGATGAATATGCAGAAACATGCTAGATGGCAATGGTGTGTGTAACGACGTCACTGGAACAAGAATGGCATTAAACAGTATTTTCGGACGAGTCCTGATTCTATTTGTTTGAAAATGATAGCCGCATTTTGGTTCGCCGCAGACAAAGGGTAGCGACATCACAGTGACTGTGTTCGCACATGGCATACAGCGTCAACTCAACCACAAATCACATTCGGTGGGAGTCCAGGGCACTGTGACCAGTGTGACCTACGTGAATGACACCCTGTGACCTGTAGTCGCACCCTTTCTACACAGCACCCCAGACGCCGTTTCTCAGCAAGATAATGCACTATCACATGTCGCTGCATGATCACGTGCCTCCTTGGTGTCACAGGATGTCAGCCTTTTGTCCTGGTCCGCCAGATCACCAGACGTCGCCAGTCGAAAAGGTGTGGAACACGGTGAAAAGACGGGTGCTGCGCCAACCACCACAACCTGTCGAATGCAACACAGCTATGTCACAGGACGCCATTCGTGCCTTATACGTGTCGATGCCATCACGCTTGGAACAAGTTATCAGGACTCATGATGGAGCTTGTGCCTACTTGCAAGAGGACACATACTGAATCGAGGTGACTGAAATGCTAATCATTTCTGCGGAACATACTAATGTAAATGTCCTGTGAATAAGAACGTCCTGTCTCCAGTAGTTCAAAGTGTTGCGTTTTTCCCGAACGTGAGTGCGTAAATAAACTATGACAATCGATAAACAAACCTGTAGCAACCGGAATGCCAACACCCGAAACAAAAACGCTACACACCTGAGCACCAACCTAATAGTAGAGTAATAATTTGTTAGTTATGAACTGTAGATTAAACTGTAGATTCAAACTAAAGAAATTATAGGAATGAAGGAAATTAGGGAAATGGGGCCTGTATAAGTTGAAAGAACCGGAAGTTGTTGAGAGTTTCAAAGGGAGTATTTGCCAACGGTTATTAGAACAGGGCAAAGAGTACATTAGGAGGTGAATGGGTAGCTATAAGAGATGAAATAGTGAAGGCAGCAGAGGCTCAAATAGGTAAAAAGAAAAGACCTAGTATAAATCTTTGGCTAACAGAGGGGATTTTGAATTTAACTGAGGAAAGGAGAAAACATAAACATGCAGCAAATAAGGTAGACGAAAGGGAATAGAAACATCTAAAAATGAGATTGACAGGAAGTGCAAAATTGCTAAGCAGGAATGGCTAGGGGACAAATGTAAGGATTTAGAAGCATATACGTATAACTAGGAAAAATACAGACATCACTTAGAGAAAAATTAATGACGACTTTGGAGAAAAAAGAAGCAGCTGTGTCAATTTCAAGGGCTTAGATGGAAAATAAGTCCTACGCAAATAAGAGAAAGACGAAAGGTGGAAGGAGTATATACAGCGTTCTACAAAAGGGAGATGAACTTGAAGGCAATATTATAGAAACTGAATCGGACGTAGATGAGAGGGAGATAGAGGTATGATAGTGCGAGAAGGATTTGACAGAGTACTGGAAGACATAAGTCGAAACAAAGCCGGGAGTAGATAATATTCCGTCAGAACAACTGACGATCTTGGGGGAGCCAGCCATGACAAAACGCTGGTGTGCAAGATGTATGATACAGGGGAAATACTCTCGGACTCGTATAAAAATGTAATAAGACCAATTCCAAAAAAAGCAGGTGATGGCCGGTGTGAATATTACCGAACTATCAGCTTAATAAATCATGGTTGCAAAGTGATAACACTAATTGTTACAGAAGAATCGAAAAACTGGTCGAAGCTGACCTCGCGGAATTTCAGTTTGGATTCCGGAGAAATGCAGGAACACGCGAGGCAATACTGACACTACGACTTAAAAGATAGATTAAGGATAGGCAAAGATGCGTTTATGGCATTTGTAAACTTTCACAAAAGTTTGACAATGTTGACTGGAGCAGAGTTTTTGAAATTCTTAAGGTAGCAGGGGTAAAATGCAAGGAGCGAAAGGGTGTTTCCAACTTGTATAGAAACCAGAGGGCAGTTATAAGAGCGGAGAGGCATGAAAGGGAAGCAGTGCTTGAGAAGGGAGTGAGTTCGGCCTACCCCCGATATTATTCAATTTCTACCTTGAGCAAGCAGTAAAGGAAACCAAAGAAAAATTTGAAGTGGGAATTGAAGTTCTGGGGGAAGAAATAAGAACTTTGAGGTTTGGCAATGACATTGTAATTATGTCAGAAATAGCAAAGGACTCGGAAGAGCAGATTAACGGAATGGACAGAATCTTGAAAGAAGTATTTATGATGGGCGTCAGCAAAAGGACAACAAAGATGGTGAAATGGCTCTGAGCACTATGGGACTTAACATCTGAGGTCATCAGTCCCCTAGAATATAGAACTACTTAAACATAACTAACCTAAGAACATCACACACATCCATGCCCGAGGCAGGATTAGAACCTGCGACCGCAGCAGTCGCGCGGTTCCGGACTGTAGCGCCTATAACCGCTCGACCAGCGCGGCCGGCGATGGTGAAATGAATGGATGAATTAAGTCAGGGAATTAGGTTAGATAACGAGATACTTAAAGTAATAGATGAGTTTGCTATTTGGGCAGCAAAATAACAGATGATGATCGAAGTAGATAGAATATAAAGCGTAGGCTGGCAGTGGCAAGAAAAGCGTTCCTGAAGAAGAGAGATTAGTTGTCATCGAGTGTAGATTTAAATATCAGAAAGTCTTTTCTGAAAGTATGGTATGAAATGTGTGGAAGGGAAACATGGATGGTAAACAGTTTGCACAAGAAGAGTTCAGAAGTTTTTGAAATGTGTTGCTACAGAAGACTGCTGAAGACTGGATGGGTACATCACGTAACTAATGAGCAGGTAATGAATAGAATTGCGAAAACAAGAAATTTGTGGCACATCTCGACTAAAAGAAGGGATAGGTTGATGGGATACGTTTGAGACATAAAGGGATCATCAGTTTATTATTGAAGCAAAGTGTGTGCGTAAAAAATCGTGCAGGGAGTTAAAGAGATGAATACAGAAACGAGATTGAGACGGATATAGGTAGCAATATTTATTTGGAGATGAAGCGGCTTGCACGGGGCAGAGCAGCTTGGTGAGATGCATCAAAGTAGTCTTCTGGCTCAAGATCACGAGAACAACAATTTTGTATTTCGATACTGCCGGATTCAGTTTCTTTGTTAAAGGCATTATCTTCCATTTATCCACATTTAAAGAAAGCAGTCACTCCTTGCAAGAAGCAGAAATTATGTTCAATCTTTCTGCGACTGCTTACTGTCGTCCAAGGACGACATTTTCCTGAACACATCAGCAACGTGGCAGGGCTGCTGACCCTCTCTGGAAAATCGTAATGTATACTGGAAAATACACTAAAAATTCTATTACTCTGTATTGAGGCAGACCCATTATTAATCTCGTTTCTGTTGAACATTCACCTCGCTTTATAATGTATTGGGTTATATTAAGCAAAAAGCGACGTAAGCGCTCCTAAGACACAACATACTTACGGGTCAGTACGAATGCAACTTCAATTTCAGTGTTCATACGACGTGTAACACGAACTTCGCAGTACCGGTTGATAACTACTTTCAATGAAATGTAACGCTCCTTCTGCCTCTACAATGAGAGAATGTGAGCCTTACCTGCAGGCAGCCATGATGGGTAGTAAACGCCGACCCTCAGCTAGTGGCAGCCATGACGGGTAGCCACCGCTACGTGACTGGCAATAAGCGCTGGGACTTAGCAGCTCCGCTGCCGCGCTACGAGTTAGCGCTCAGCATAGCGTCACGAACAGCAAACACTCTTTGCTAAATGTTGTTGTCAGGACGGCGTGTTCAGAAACTGGATTTGTCTGCAGCGCACGAGATTCGGATGACTCCACACATTGGGGTAAAGTTAAATGATCGTATGGAATTTTTGGCCGGGAGACCGCATCTGAGGTCCAATCACTAGACCACGAGCTGCGGACAGCATTATAATGATGGTTACTTAAATTCTTGAAAAGTAATAATGGTTCAATACACGTTTAGCTGTGCAATTCATCCCTGAGTTTTAAAGAACAGTAGGAAGCTATGTTAGAATCTAATGTCTCGTTGACGCCGATGTCATTAGAGGTTGGGTAGAAGCTCGGAATGGAAATGAATACGGTAGGAAATTGGTATGTTCCTCCATTGTCTAGACAATTCTTTAAGGGGAAACACGGAAAACTGCCGTCAGAATAGTAGGACTCGAATTTACTTCTTCCTCTTCCCAAGTACGAGATTAGTGTCTCAATCACTGAATTACCTCACTGCCAACACTATAGGAGGGCTATTCATAAATCTTTAACTATAACATTAAAATCGAGTTATAAACTTTTATGGAACTGATGGTACAGCAAAAGAGTGGATAATGCCAGGTCTGAGCAAAATAATGTACAGAGTTTTGATTAATAATTGAATCATTGTGTGCAGGGCAGTTCTTGAATGGGATCCCCCAGGGCTGAGTCCTAGGTCCACTACTGTTTAACCCTTTGTCTGATATACGATAAGCAGAATTAGCTCTTTCTCCAGGTGATGCTACTATTGTAATCAATCCAAATATAGATACAACAACAGAAGACATGGTAACTAATGTTCTGAGATGTATTATTGACTGGTTATCGTATTTTGTGTACTTTCAGTCAATAATGTAAAAAGGAGAAAGAGTCTTCGTTGCTCAAAAACGTTTTGATAAAATAATGTATGCTGCCTACTCACGATTATCTTGTAGGCATCTGTTTAAGGAGTAGCCATTTTACAGTATTAATACATAGTATATTTATTCTCTCATAAATTTGATTTGAAACAACCAGCTACACTTCAAAAGGAACAGTGAGCTACAGAACTGCTATACCATCATCAACATTAAGTCTGTCTGAAGCACAATAAAAATTGGCCAGGCGTGAGCAGGGCTTGCGCACTGAGGGTTCCGTACAAACTTAGTTATGTATATAGACAGCTCATCCATTCCGAGGACAGAGAATCTCGACCGTTTATGCCACTTGTCGACATTAACACTGGCAGGACATTTCAAGATTTTCGAGAATGTTTAAATGTCAATAATGTAAACATGACATAAAGCCATTCAGGAGACAAGCGACCATTATTATAATATTCAGTAGTTCTGCGTTCAGACTGACTGGTTCGCAATGTAAAATGGCAAGAAATGACTTTATTGCTCAAATGACGTGTTTCGGAATTTATCTATCATGAGATATCCAACAGCGATTGCTGCCCGTAGATATGGCGTTTCAAGTTGTACGTGAAACAAAGGCTGCGAATGTTTGTTTCCCATAGACGTTGAAAAACCATATTTACAGGCAGTAATCGCTGCTGGATATCTCATGATGGATAAATTCCGAAACGCGACATATGGACAATAAAATCGTACCTTGCCTAATGACTTTAACCATTGCGACTCAGTCAGCCTGAATGCAGAACTGCTGATAGTTTTAGTTTTGACGTCGGTTAGAAAGGATTCTTAGCAATCAGACAGACAGGCGGCTGGACAATAAAGCGAGCCTACACAGGTTTCATTTTTACCCCTTGAGATACGAAACCCTAAAATGAGATGCTCAATGCTGCCATCAAAACTTCACTTACCCAATTATATGAAATGTCTGACAACTAAAAAATTGTCTCCTTAAGAACTCCTTCTATTATTTTTGTAATGTGGATAACGTGGTGAGCAGGAATTACCATTTCACATCTGTATTTTTTAAACAATTTCAAAGGAAAACAAAAAATAAGAAAACCACTTGTAAATGTCAACAAGTATCTATAATTACATATGAATGTTTAATGCAAACGTACAGTGACACATTCCAATTTGAATGGACTGCGCCAGTTTGTTTGACTACTCTATCGGCGTACTACGGTACAGCGGCGCGAGGATTTCAGGACTACTGGCGTCTACTAACCGACCACAATATTATTGCACTTGGCCTCCAGTGACCGTTATCCGGAACATGGTGCGAAGTTACTGTAAACAAGTACAGTGGTGACTAAATAAAAGGCATCGCACTTTGAATTATTTCAAGACAGCTGTCGATACATTATCGTGTGTTTCAGGGTGTCCTCGTGAAATATCAGGATAAAATCTCACGGTAAGCGGGCAGAAGCGCCCACTCTCCCATATGCAATAATGCCTGCTAACAAATAAACGCTGTGTTAGTCTGATGTCCGAAAGGAGTGAATATTTTTTTGTACTACTTCGCTGACATTGATGCAATGAAAAGTTCGTGGATTTGTTGGGGATCTCTACTCTTTGTTACAAAGTAACTCTTTTACACTGCATAATAGGTGGTTTGGTTTTGGTAAGGATGGGGACTGGCGTCGTACATCGATAGAACCACTGGAGAATATATCTGCGTAGTAATCACTGGGCACAAACAGAACAACTAGAATAATTATTGTCGAGTGAAGACGTTTCACTTTACGACTAAGAAATTAGCGTTCAACAAAAATAACAAGGAAATGAAGGCAAAGGAAGACGTTATACTCAGCGAGCTCTGGTGTGATAACGCCGACTCGCAGCTGATCAATAAAGCGGCTGTCAGGATTGTGCGTGACATGTCTTTCGGGAATAAATTGCCGCAGATAACTGTGCGTCTCCGTACCGACAAAAACTGCTTAGACTCCTCGCCGAACGAGTGCGTGTTAAACACCCATTTTCTCTATTTCAAAATCGCGAGGGAATTTCTCCGGCCACGGTCATTTGTCTGTTTTCCACTGACACAAGAAATACCTCGTACTTAAATGACTTGCAGTTTACCCGAAATTGCTGCCATTAATGTGCGTCTGAAGCAATTAATTCCGGTCCTCTTCACTGGAGTCCATTACGTGTCTCGTCAGTAACAAATGGTGTACACCGAGTCAGTTTCGATTATCGGTGAGCTCTACGCAACACGCTACATTTTTCTCTAAAAGCCCCTCATTACTCAAACGGACACAGCGTTTCTTCGAACTTTCGTTGCAGTCATGTTTGTTGCGTGATTTTCGGCATGTATTTTAGTGTTTTACCAGTAATGAATACAAACTTTGCGTTCTGTAATTACGTCCACGGATTAATTGCAGGGAGTACAGTCAGTCTTGCGACGTACATTTGTACACGTTTTCCGAAAACTATCTTGAGCAGGTAGTTCGACAGACCACACGCAATGGAAATATTTTAGACCTTACAGCCATAATCAGGCAGAACCTTAAGGCTTCGGTACAGAGACGGGGATAAGAGATTATGATGCCATCATAGTGACTATGGTTACTAAAGTTTCAGAAATCACTAAAGAAGACTAGCAGAGTGTTTCTGCTAGAAAGAGCAAGGTATCCCGTTGTTAGCATGTCACTTAGACAGTGAAATGTCATTCAGTTCCAATATGATGGACCTAGACGAATTATTGGCGAAGTTTAAACTGACTGTAAATCGCGCTCTGGAAAAGTATGCGCCCAGTAAGTGGCTTAAGGACGGAAAAGACGAGCAGTGATTTGGCACCAAATTTCGGAAAAATTGCATTGCATTCTCGTTTCGATGGAGAACGTACAAATGACCTCAGGCGAAGATTATTAGAAAATGATGTGTCTATAAGAATATCTATGCGCGAAGCATATAACAACTACCACCGTCACGCCGTAGTAAAACATCTGGCCGTGAACCCGAGAAGATTCTGGTCCCACGTAAAATTGTTAAGCGGATCTAAGGCTTCCATCCAGTCTCTTGTTGATCCGTCTCGTGAGGCAGAAGAGGATAGTAAAAGAAAACACGAAGTTTTAAACTTCGCGTTAAGTAATCGTTTATGCAGGAGAATCGCGCAGACATACCGTCGTTTGACCATCGCAGAGACCCGTATGAAGGAATAGTAATAGGCGACGCTGACTTAGATAAACAACTAAAAGAGTTGAAAACAAATAAGTGACTCGTTTTGGGTGCAATCCCAATTAGATTTTACAATGAGTACGTCATTGGCTCCTTACTTGTGATAAATTTATCGCAAGTCCTTTCCCAACGGACAGTCCAAAGCGACTGGAAAAAAGCGCAGGAGACTCCTGTGTATAAGATGAGTAAACGACGGACCCGCAAAATAACGGATCCATATCCTTAACAACGGTATACTGCAGAATTCTTGACCATAGTCTGAGTTCGAATGCAATAAATTTCTTTGAGACCGAAGAGCTTCTGGCAAGAAACAACAAGGTTTTAGGAAGCATCGCTCGTGCGAAACTCAGCTTGCTCTTTTCTCACATCACATACTATGGATGAAGGATTATAGGCAGACTCCATATTTATAGATCTTCGAAAAGCATTCGGCACGTTGCCCAATTGCAGACTCTTAACGTAGGTAAGAGCATATGGGATAGGTTACCAGGTACGCGTGTGTCTCGAAGACTTCTTAACCAACAGAACCCGATGTTAGTGCTTAGTCACGCGCAGGCACACCAGTCGGGAACGACAGGGAAGAGATGGCTGTGAGAAGAAGTCAGCCAATCGCACGCTGACCGGACCTCCCTCTAGAACGACAACGCGACAGCAGCAGTCCCCGTGTGAAGAGGACATAAGCGACTGGTGACGAACCAGTTCAATAGTAGCTTCAAGATCAGCGACTTGTACAGCAGTGTCAACTCTATTTATTTCGCTTGTGTTCTCTATGTAGCACAGACCTGGAATTGTTTATACTGAAGAAGATTGCTTATTCTGTATGTCGCCCTTTGCTTGCGACACGTCTGTGTAATTGCAGAAGTTAAGTATTGGAATTTACTTGTTGTAATAAAACTGATTAATACGATCTGTTTGAATGTTTGTCTAGCGAACCGAATAATTAGACTTCCTGGACACCACATCCAATAAATACATTTTCTTCGACGACGGGTGTTCAGTACAGAAGTGTTTCCTCGGAGTGCCCCAGGAAAGTGTGATAGGATTGCTATTTTCTTCTGTATAAGTAAATGGTCTGGCAGACAGGGTAGGCAGCAATCTGCGGTTATTTGATGATGCCGTGATGTACGGGAAGGTGTGTCGTTGAATAGCTGATACAAGGTGACTCAGACAAAATCTCTAGATGGTGTGATGAATAGCAGCTAGCTCGAATGTAGAAAAATGGAAGTTAATGCGGATGAGTAGAAGAAACAAAACCGTAATGTTCCAATACAGCCTTAGTAGTGTCCTGCTTGACACAGTCACTTCGTCTAAATGTCTGAGCGTAACGTTGCGAAGCGATATGAAATGGGACGAGCATGTATGGTATGTGGTGCGGAAACGTAGTTCATCTGTAAAGGAGACAGCATATAGGACACTAGTGCAACCTTTTCTCGAGTACTGGGATCCGCACCAGGTTGTATTACAGAATGACATCGAAGCAATTGAGAGACTGGCTGCTAGATTTGTCACCGCTACTTTTACGGAGGCGCTTCGGGAACTCAGATGGGAATCCCTGGAGGGAAGGCCACGTTGTTTTCGAAGAACACTATTGACAATTTTAAAGAGAATGTAGAGAACCGGTATTTGAAGACGATTTGCAGAACGATCCTACTGCCGACAACATACATTTCACGTCAGGACCACGAAGATAAGACATGAGAAAATAGGGCTGACACGGAGGCGTACAGACAGTCGTTTTACATTCTCTCTATTTGCGAGTGGAACAGGAAAGTTACTGACTAGTAGTGGTATAGGCTATCTTCCGCAACGAACGGTACGGTAACTTGAGGAGTACCGGTATGTATGTAGATGTATTCACAGTTTGTGGTTTCGTAGCTGATGTTTGAAGACCGAGCTTTTATCGCCGTTTTATTTGTTTGCAAGGTTTCGTCTTACAGCAGTTTATCTAACATTTCTTTGAACAAATACTGTTTCAGAATTAGGTTTGTCTCACTAAAGATGTTGGTTTATATAACCAGCAGTAGGTAGAGGTAGGGTGTTCGAATAATGCGGTAAGAATATAGTCCAATATTCCTACTATTAAGGGGACGAGAGGTGGAGGCTTAAAATTCCATATTACAAAGAGATGCAGCTGTCCCCTGTGTTGGATTCCAAACTTCTCTTTACTGTCTCTATAAGGGATTACAAATGGTGTCTGCCGTTACAACCATGTGTACCTTTTCACTTATGTTGCTATGGTAAACAAACCAAAAAAATTGGATTCTAGGTAGTCACAAATGTTGAAAAGGCAGGTTAGATTTGACTGTAAATTAGACTCAACGAAGTAATAACGCAACAAGCGCGTCTGTAACTTTCCCTTAGGTGACCGACAGGGTCCACATGCCATAGCATGCACCTATCACCTAGTTATTTGTCGCAGTATACGTGACGTCATCAGAGAAGCTCGACGATCCAGTTAAGTGGATGTGTGTAAAATTTGTGGTCTTTGTCTGCTGTTAGGTGAAAGTTGTTGTGTTTACGGGTTCGTACCTCAATCGGTAAAAACGGAACCCACATAAGATCTGTCTGTCTGTCTGTCTGTCTGTCTGTCTGAGTAATTTGGATTAAAGCTGAAATTTGTTTGCCACGAGTGAAATGTGTATGATATTTCGTAGGACTGTTAGTTCTGGGATTGGGTGTGAGGGGGGTAAACTTAAAATGTTGCTTATTTTTCTTGAAGAATTACAGTTGAGTAAACCAGCTGATATAATTTGCCTCTCTGAAAATCATGTGACAACTGATATAGATATGTTAAATGTTACAGGGTTTAAGTTTGCGTCTTCTTCTGTAGAGAAAGCAGGGATTATCATATTTTTCAGAAAATGTTTCAATTTCAAGAATACTGATATTAATAAGATTTTCTCAGAGCAGCACTTAGAAGCTTGTGCAGCAGGAGTAGTATTTCATAATTAGCCTTTTATGACAATAAGTAATCTCAGAGAACCGTCAAGGAACTGTAACGTCATCATAAAAAACTCTGCAAGCTCTGTTCTCACATCTAACAGTAAAAAAAGGAAATAGAGGTTGTTGGCGATTTTAATGTGGATTTATTGAAAAGCTCTATCGGTGAACAATTATTGCAATTAGTAACACTGTCATTCCATTTTTATTCCTACTGTTAACTTTGCAACTACCATGTGGAAATGCTCTGAAACTGATATTGACAATATCTTTGTAAACAAATCTAGAGAAAAAAGTCATTTCACAAGACCAATAGAAAAAAGGCTGCCTGATTATGACACACAGCGTCTTTTGTTAAGCGTTGACACTTGTCAGGAAACAAAATCTATTAAATCTGAGTGCGGAAGAGTAATAAATCAGTCAAAAATTTAGAATTTTAGAAGACAGCTCGTAGACAAATACTGTATAGATGTTTACAATGCATCTGACTCCAATGGAAAATTCAAATCATTCATTAATAAAGTTGCTTCCAAATTTCAAAACTGTTTCCCAAAAGGGACTAAAAACAAAAATTAATCTAAAAATAGACCATGAATTACACAAGGAATAAAGGTATCATCTAGGACAAAAAGGAAACCGTATCTGCTATCTAGAAACAGCTCTGAAGTTAGCATTGTAATGCATTATAAAGAATACTGCAAAATATTGAAGCAAGTATGGCTCTGAGCACTATGGGACTCAACTTCTGAGGTCATCAGTCCCCTAGAACTTAGAACTACTTAAACCTAACTAACCTAAGGACATCACACACACCCATGCCCGAGGCAGGATTCGAACCTGCGACCGTAGCGGTCTCCCGGTTCCAGACTGTAGCGCCTAGAACCGCACGGCCACTCCGGCCGGCTTGAAGCAAGTAATCCAGAACTGTAAGCATCTTCATTATGAGAAAAAGATAATTACATCAGGCTACAAAATAAAAACTGTATGGGATATAGTGCAAAATGACTAAGCAGGGATGGCTAGAGGACAAATGTAAGGATGTAGAGGCTTATCTCACCACGGGTAAGATAGATACTGCCTACAGGAAAATGAAAGAAACCTTTGGAGAAAAGAGAACCACTTGCATGAATATCAAGAGCTCAGATGGAAACCCAGTTCTAAGCAAAGAAGGGAAAGCAGAAAGGTGGAACGAGTATATAGAGGGTCTATACAAGAGCGATGTACTTGAGGACAATATCAAGGAATTGGAAGAGGATGTAGATGAAGATGAAATGGGACAAATGATACTGCGTGAAGAGTTTGACAGAGCACTGAAAGACCTGAGTCGAAACAAGGCCCCGGGAGTAGACAACATTCCATTAGAACTACTGACAGCCTTGGGAGAGCCAGTCCTGACACAACTCTACCATCTGGTGAGCAAGATGTATGAAACAGGCGAAATACCCTCAGACTTCAAGAAGAATATAACAATTCCAACCCCAAAGAAAGCAGGTGTTGACAGATGCGAAAATTACCGAACTGTCAGTTTAATAAGTCACGGCTGCAAAATACTAACGCAAATCCTTACAGACGAATGGAAAAACTAGTAGAAACCGAGCTCGGGGGAGATCAGTTTGGATTCCGTAGAAATAATGGAACACGTGAGGCAATACTGACTCTACGACTTATCTTAGAAGAAAGATTAAGGAAAGGCAAACCTACTTTTCTAGCATTTGTAGACTTAGAGAAAGATGTTGACTGGAATACTGTCTTTCAAATTCTGAAGGTGGCATGGGTAAAATACATGGAGCGAAAGGCTATTTACAATTTGTACAGAAACCAGATAGCAGTTTTAAGAGTCGAGGAACACGAAAGGGAAGCAGTGGTTGGGAAGGGAGTGAGACAGGGCTGTAGCCTCTCCCCGATGTTATTCAATCTGTATATTGAGCAAGCAATGAAGGAAACAAAAGAAAAATGCGGAGTAGGTATTAAAATCCATGGAGAAGAAATAAAAACTTTGAGGTTCGCCGATGACATTGTAATTCTGTCAGAGACAGCAAAGGACTTCGAACGGAACGGAATGGATAGCGTCTTGAAAGGAGGATATAAGATGAACATCAACAAAAGCAAAACGAGGATAATGGAATGTAGTCGAATTAAATTGGGTGATGCTGAGGGAATTAATTTGGAAATGAGACTCTTAAAGTGGTAAAGAAGTTTTGCTATTTGGGGAGCAAAATAACTGATGATGGTCGAAGTAGAGAGGATATAAAATGTAGACTGGCAATGGCAAGGAAAGCGTTTCTGAGGAAGAGAAATTTGTTAACATCGAGTGTAGATTTAAGTGTCAGGAAGTCGTTTCTGAAAGAATTGTATGGAGTGTAGCCATGTATGGAAGTGAAACATGGACGATAAATAGTTTGGACAAGAAGAGAATAGAAGCTTTCGAAATGTGGTGCTACAGAAGAATGCTGAAGATTAGATGGGTAGATCACATAACTAATGAGGAGGTATTGAATAGGATTGGGGAGAAGAGGAGCTTGTGGCACAACTTGACTAGAAGAAGGGATCGGTTGGTAGGACATGTTCTGAGGCATCAAGGGATCACCAATTTAGTATTGGAGGGCAGCGTGGAGGGTAAAAATCGTAGAGGGAGACCAAGTGATGAATACACTAAGCAGATTCAGAAGGATGTAGGTTGCAGTAGTTACTGGGAGATGAAGAAACTTGCACAGGATAGAGTAGCATGGAAAGCTGCATCAAATCATTCTCAGGACTGAAGACAACAACAACATGGGATATGGTGAAGACAGAGACTGGTGGAGCCAGAAAAGAAGAGGAACAAATAGCTCTAAAAATAAATGAGACATTTGTAACAAATACATGTAGTGCTGCAAATCTCCTAAGCAAATACTTTGTTTCTGTTACTAACAATTTGGGGTTATGGGGCTCAGTAAACAGTGTAATGGAATATCTGAGACGAGTCTCTACAAATAACTTCATTAAAATGGAAATGACACTCACTTCTCCCACAGAAGTAGCATCCTTCGTAAAATCCTTAAAGTTAAAGTATTCTAGTGGTTAAGGTAACCAATCAACACACACACACACACAGAGAGAGAGAGAGAGAGAGATAATCACGTCAACTTAAAAAATAATAATAATAAAAAAGTTGATTAATTAAAAAATTTAAAATGAATATATTTCTCTCTCTCTCTCTCTCTCTCTCTCTCTCTCTTTCTTGTCGGCGGAAAATATAAACACTAACAGCGTTAGTAGACACCTCCACAAGTATCAAAATAAATAAACAACGAATGCATCAAACAGTTAACTTTAATTTTGATAATGAACAGCCTCAGTAGCACCATTTACTCAGAATTTACCTAGGATTCAGTCGGGGTAACCCAACCTTCTTCAGAATAACAGTATCTACCGTTTGTGCATAGTGGACGATGGCGTTGTCGTCGATAATCCGCCGGGCGGACTCGATCTGCGGCCAGCGCACCTACCCGAGTCCAGGAAGTCGCGCGTTAGTGCTCTCAGCTATCCTGGCGGGTTTGCATAAAACATCAGTAGGGCAGCAGAATTCATCCGATTGGGTGGTTTCATTGGGTTATACATTCCCATTTTGATATATCCTGTTAAAATCCATGTTTCCGATGGTGAATCACATTTTATTCGGATATGTTTCTGACCCCCCAGGGGCTCAGCATTCATTTGCTGAGTACGGGCTTGGCGACCGCGGGGTCCCCGAGCTTTGGACTGGTGTGCCCCGCCAGTCCAATGTCACCGTAAGCTCTGGGCATGCTTCAACGACCACCGTGCGGCGCGGCGGTGGAATGTTGTGTTTCTCAGGGAGTGAGGATCTTGGCTTGACCGCCCGGATCGCGATGATGGAATAAACCTCTATAAACAACCCCTCAATCTCAAGGTGTGCTACGCGCTGATGAGATGCATGGCTGTTCAGGTGGAACAGTCGTTAGCGGGCAACCTCTGGGGAACCTGGCGCACCTCAGTTGTATAAGGCTTACCTAGGCACGCGGGGCTTTGTCTAAGTGGACTTGTAGTTCCCTAGCTGCTCGTGGGACCAAGATGGAACCCTCGAACTTTTATTCTTCTCCTGCCAGCGGAAAGGGTGGACCGCTGGTGGGTTCTAACACCCAATCCAACAAGAGGGCTCGTATAGCCAGTCCTCCTGATTCAGTTACTAGTAACAGAATGCAAACTGCTTCTCAGAATGTGTTTCTCATAATTAGAAGAAAGGAGGGGAGTTTTGATAAAGTTTCGCCATTTTATATACAGAAAGGCTTAGAAGGCATTGCTGGCACCTTAAAATCTGTCAAGCGCTTGCGAAATGGAACCTTGTTGGTTGAAACATTTAGTTTCCAGCAAGTCCAGAACCTTCAGAAAGCACAATTTCTTGGGGAGTTTGCGATAGAGACTGAATTTCACAACACCTTGAACTACAGCAAAGGTGTTGTGACTTGCAGAGATCTCGTTGACATTCCTCAAGACGAACTGAAGGCTGAATGGTCCCGGGAAGGAATTGTCGACGTGCAACACGTTATGAAACGGGTGGATGGTACTCTCATAAAGACTGACTCATTTATCCTTACATTTAACAGCACCAAATTGCCAGAGCATGTGAAGGCAGGTTTCCTACGTCTCAGTGTACGGCCTTATTACCCCAACCCCATGCGGTGTTTTAAATGCCAACACTTTGGACACACTACTCTCGGTTGTAGAGGGGAAGCCACTTGCGGGAATAGTGGTAAAGCCGCCCATGAGGGAGTTGGTTGCTCCTCTCCTCCCAAGTGTGTCAACTGCTCTGGGGATCACCCTGTATGGAGTAGGGAATGCAGAGTTCTCCTTGAGGAACGGAAGATCCAGGAACTTAAAACCACAAAACGCATCCCGTATGGTGAGGCAAAGAAAATATACAAGTAAATGCAGCTGCCCACGTTCGCTGCTTCCTTTTCTTCCGTTCTCAAACAGCCAGTCTTGAAAACCGATGCCACTACACAAACGGAGGTTGCTACTGTCAGCACTAACACCTGCGTTTGTCAATGTACGTGTGCTGCTGCCGTTCCTGTGAAGCCTGCTGCTTCCCCCCGGCCTTCTGACCAGGCCGTGGTAGCTGACATCGTGGAACTTCCTGGCCCTTCCCGGGTTCATTCTTGTGCACTGCCCAGCGCTGCTACACCCCCTACTGCTTCTGAGGTTTTGGCTCCAATGCCACCTCAGGCCAGAAAATCTAAACCAAAGGTAAAGACTCACCCACTGAAGGAGACTGAAGTTATACAGTCTGCTGATGTTGATGACATTCTCTCTGACGTCTCTCTCGACTCCTCTTCAGAGGCGATGGAGGTTGATGTCAGACTGGGGCAATCATCTCGCCCCAAAACTGAGCCTCCGCCTGTTGTGGGCTCTCCTCCCCGACAGAAAGTGAGAATGAAGGTCCTCCCACCCCGATAGATGGCTCCCATTATACAGTGGAACATGAATGGATTCCGGGCACATGTGAAGGAACTGAACCTCCTAGTACGGCAACGCCCCCTGTGCTTGTGTTTACAGGAAACGCATTTAAAACCGTCTGATGCTCCTGTACTAAGGTGCTATACGCTATATCGCAAAGACGACCTGACTGGAGAAAGCGCCAAAGGCGGAGTCGCCGTGTTTGTCAATAATGACCACCACTCCTCTGCTCTCCCCCTGGATACTGACCTGCAAGCAGTTGCAGTTGAAATTCATTCACGTCGGAGGCTTACCGTTCGCTCCCTTTATTTATCCCCTCTGGATGCAATGACCTTAGACACTGTCACAGATCTTATCGACCAACTCCCCCGCCCATTTCTCCTTCTGGGAGACTTCAATGCCCATCATGTCCTGTGGGGCTCCACTTCTCTTTGCACTCGAGGTCGAATTTTGGAGTGCCTCCTAACATCTCAAGTGTTGTGCATCCTCAACACAGGTACTCCGACTCATTTCTCTACTGCTACTGGATCATTCTCTGCCATTGACCTATCTTTCTGCTCTCCAACCCTCACTGACTCTTTCCACTGGGAGGTCATTGACGACCTTCACTCCAGCGATCACTTCCCCATCCGCATTCATCTCCTGGATGGTGTATTGATGGAGCAGAGGCCGTGGATGATTGGCAGACCTAACTGGCCACTGTTCACTCGGTTGGCTGTCTTTGAACGCCACAACAGCGTACAGGAATGGGTGGATCACATCACACTTGTGATCCATCATGCTGCTGACCTGTCCATGCCACAGTCTTCTGGCCCTCTTAAGCGGCGCCTTGTGCCTTGGTGGACAGAAGAGTGCCGTTCAGCCATCCGGGACAGGCGTGCTGCTCTTCGCCGATTTAAATGCCGCCCAACAGCGGTCAATCTTACTGCCTTTCGAATCGCGAGAGCCAGGGCACGCCGTGTCATTAAGGAGAGCAAGAAAAGGTCATGGCAGGAGTTCCTGGACTCCATCAACCGTTCCACTTGTTCCATAAAAGTATGGGAAGCCATCCGGAGGATTTCCGGTAAACGTAGCCGTTTACCAACAGCTGCAGTCCTGAACCAGGGATTCCTCCAAACGACACCCAGAGCCATTGCTCAGACGCTGGCAGAGCATTTTGCACAAAGTACTGCCACTGCAACCCAGGATCCAGCGTTTCGTCGCTACCGTGCGGCTATCGAAAGAGCGAACTTGGACTTTCGGTCGAACAGTTCTGAGGCCTACAACTCCCCTTTCTCCATGTGGGAACTTGAATCGGCACTTACTGAGACTTCTGACACTGCACCAGGTTACGACCGCATCCAGTACTCCATGCTTCGACATCTGCCAGCGGCGTCAAAGGAAATCCTACTCGAATGTTTTAATCTCATATGGCAGACAGGAGTGTTCCCCACATCGTGGAGGGAGACAATCCTCATCCCTCTCCTCAAACCAGGAAAAGACCGCACATGTCCCGGTAGTTATCGTAGTATCGCCTTGACAAGCTGTGTCGGAAATACCCTGGAACGGATGGTTAATCGTCGTCTGGTCTGGCTGTTAGAGACCAGACAGCTCCTTAGCCGCTTTCAGTGTGGATTCCGAAAATTTCGGTCCACGGTCGACAACCTGACCCTCCTAGAGGCGGCTATTCAGCAGGGTTTCCTCCGTTAGCATCACTGTATCGTTATCTTCCTTGATATCAGTAAGGCATATGATACTACTTGGAGACACTGTATTCTTGCACAACTGCACCAATGGGGCTTTCGTGGCCGCCTCCCCATTTTCATTCGGTCTTTCCTGTCTCCGCGGTTTTTTCGGACCCGCGTTGGTAACACACTGTCTGATCGCTTTGTGCAAGAGAGCGGTGTCCCCCAGGGCAGTGGTTTAAGCGTTACCCTCTTTGCCATAGCCATCAACAGTATAACGTCTACAGTGAGGAGTCCAGTACAGTGCTCCTTGTTTGTGGACGACTTTGTTGTTTTCTGTTCCTCCTCCAGTGTTGCAACTGCGAGCCGTCAGTTGCAGCTAACAGTGCAGCGGTTAGAGGAGTGGGCTGCAAAGACGGGTTTTCGGTTTTCTGCCGATAAGTGTGTTTGTGTTCATTTTAGTCGTTCTCGTCGTCTTTTTACTTTGCCTGCCATGCATGTGGGGGATACTGTCCTACATTTTAGAGACACAGTGCGGTTTCTGGGCCTAATTTTCGACTCCAGATTGTCATGGCTGCCACACCTACGTGACTTTAAAGCCAGAACCCTGAAGGCACTGAACATCCTCAAGTGCCTCAGCCACAGGTCGTGGGGAGCGGACAGGGCGCGTCTCCTTCAGTTTTATCGAGCTTTTGTGCGTTCAGGGATGGACTATAGGTGCACAGTAAATGGGTCAGCAAGGCCGTCTTATTTGCAGATCCTTGACGCTGTTCACCATGATGGGATTCGACTGGCCACGGGTGCTTATCGGACCAGTCCCATACCCAGCCTCTGTGCTGAGGCTGGGGAACCGCCACTTACCATCCGGCGGCAGCTCCTGCTGGTGCGCCAGGCTTGTAAGTTTCTTGCAGCTCCCAGCTCGACTGCTCACCATCTTGTTGCTCATACACCTCTGGACCGCCTTTTTTCCCGCCGTCCCCAGGCTACGTTGCCGTTTGGGATCCGTGTGCAACGTGTGCTACAGTCTCTCGGTGTGGAGTCTGTACAACCCCAAATCCAGGGTTTTAACCGCCTGCCACCCTGGTTAGTGAAGAGGCCCGGAGTGATTTTAGATTTATTGCAGTACAAGAGAGATTGCACTCCTGCCACCGTTTTTAATGCAGCATTTTCTGCCATTTTATCTGAGCACCACGACTGTGTAGCTGTTTTTACGGATGGGTCGAAACAAGGGGATTCCGTTGGTTGCTCTGTTGTTTTTCCGGATCGTGTCCTCAAGGTCCGACTGCCTCAGACTTTTACTGTCTTTGATGCAGAATTGTCTGCGATCTTGCGGGCACTGGAGCAGATGAGACATTCTCCCTCTCCTAAATTTCTTGTCTATTCCGATTCACTCAGTGCCCTTCACTCATTGCAACGTTTGAATCCGGCAGACAAAATAGTGCAGACTACCCAGGATGCCCTCCTCCGACTACAGCGACTGGTGAAGGTTGTAGCTTTCTGCTGGGTTCTGGGGCATGTCGGCATTGCTGGGAATGAAAGGGCAGATCTCGCAGCCAAGGAGGCGTGTCTCGATCCACAAGTAGCTGAGTGTGCTATCCCCCTGCATGCACTCACCTCGCTGTTGGGCTCACGAGTCATGCGTCGGTGGGAGGATGAGTGGCTGGAAGTGACTGACAATAAGCTCCGTATAGTCAAGCCCACAACGCGTGTGTGGTGTACTTCCTTTCAGCCCCATCGACGGGACGAGGTTCTCCTCACTCGGCTTCGAATAGGCCACAGCCCTATGATGCATGGCTTCCTGCTCCGGAGGAAGGACCCTCCAATGTGTGGTGCTTGCGGCGTCCAGGTCACTGTGCGCCACGTTTTATTCGATTGCTTTTTATTTTCTGACCAGCAGGCCGCGGCTGACTTTCCAGCGAACCTGCCATCTCTTTTAGGCAACACTCGGATGAATGTGGTTAAAGTTTTAAAGTTCTGTGCCATGTCAAATGTTTTTACAAAGATTTTAGGGAGAGATTCTTAATTTGCTCACTGTGTGACAAGTTCGCCGATATTTTATGTAAGTGGCCAGCCAATGTCAATTTCCTGTGGCATTCTTGTTACTATGTTTTCCCTTTCCTTAGGTTTTACTTTCTTGTGTCGCATTTTCCTTCTTTTCCTGCTTTCTTTGAGTGTGTGCTTCAGTTTTCTTAGGTCTGTCCACATTCGTTCCTTTTAATGTGTGTCAGGGAGCTGATGACCTCGATGTTGAGCGACCATAAGCCCCAACGCACCGATATGTTTCTGAACCGTTTACTAAAGATTAAGAACTATAAACGTAGTAAAATGGCAGTCGTTGCATCTTTTAGTCTGATTTTATACAATAACTAATGAATAAATTAGCCATTACTCCTCGCAGACATGTCCGGGGAGTAATTTAGCCAAATTTAGGAAACGTATCTTTGTTAGAGGGACAGCAATCCTTTCCATCAGCTTGAACTAATAAAGACATCTTTCTGAAATTTGGCTGAATTAGCCGATTTATTTTATTTTCGTTTATTCATTAGTTATTTCAGAAACCGTGACAAAAACACGCAGCAAAACTACATATTTGTTTCAAACGTCCGACATGTTATTACTTTGGTAAATTTCGAAAAACTGTGCAGTTACACCGTGCACAATCCTATAGATTAAGAAAACTTTTTTTTTCTATTTGTCCTTTTTTCAGATAAGATTGGCAGACTGCAGGACTTTCGTCATGGACCCACCTCATTTTGGACAGATCAGTTTTATCTCCTGGGATGGAGGGTGGCTAAATGATGACTGGCTTAAAGAATCAATAAACAATGTGAAAAAAGATTTACGTTAACTGCTACATTAAGTTTCTCAAAATCACATAAATTGCTTATATTGTAGGCCGGTTGAGGAGAATGAACTCTTAAAGGCTTAACACAGTAAGATAAATATTAAAGTCAGAAACTGTGTAAGTCTTGAGGCGGCCAAACTCATGGATTTAGTATATTCTTAGAATACTTTATCTGAGAATGAAAATTCCTAGTGACTCCCAAAAAATTGACATGTCCTTTCAAACCTTTAGGAATCTTCTTCTCGCTGACACCTCAACAAAATAATGAAAGAAAAACGCTATGCGCAACACATTTTGCAGACTGTCTCGACGCACACCTTTTAACGTACCTGCAACATTATGTCACTGTATGACACATTAATTCCGGAGATACGACGTCGTAAACATTGGGATGCGTGAAAAACTTCTTTTCTTAAAACGGAGCGCTAACTACACACACTACACCCATCCAGTGTCTGATAATGGGAGCACTTAGTGACTTTCAGCAATACAGACGTAAATTAGACGGCTAGTTGCTATCGTTAATTTAGATTACACAGTTCTGGCAAATGTAGTACCGTTTTGTCCTCGCTGCCGTAATTAATTTCTAAGTTTTTCTTCTTATTAATATAGCTTTTTGTGTTGTTTCTGCCGAAGACTGAAGCTGTGTCATCCTTTGTATGCCTCAGTATGAACGACATTGCCATCACAGCTACAGGACACAAACGCCTCCTGCAAATGGGTAAGGAAGTCTACATTGCTGGCGCAAGGAATAACGTCGTTTCATCTGGACAGTAGGACATGGATACTCTGCAAATCACACTTAAGTGCCTGGTAGAGGGTTTATCTAACCACCTTCAAAATAATTCTCTATTATTTCTGGCTCGAACACCTGTATCTTACTGTGCGAGCTCTGATTGCCATTACTTTATTTTGATGACCGTTTCATCCCTATGTATGTCGGTGTCAACAAAATATTTGCGCATTCAGAGGAGAGAGTTGGTGATTGACATTTCATGAGAAGATTCCACCACAGCGAAAAACGCCTTTGTTTTAATGGTGTCCACCCCAAATTCTGTATCATGTCGGTGACACTCCCCCCACCCCCCCACCCCCTATTTCGCGATGATACGAAACGTGCTGGTCTTCTCTGAACTTTCTCGATGTACTCCGTTAATCCTATCTTGTAAGTATCCGAGACCGGGCACCAGTACTCCAAAAGCAGATGCACCAGCGTAGTGTAGGCAGTCTCTTTAGTAGATCTGTTACATTTTCTAAGTGTTCCAATAAAATGCAGTCTTTGGTTTGCCTTCCCCAGAAAATTTTCTGTATTCTTTCCAATTTCAATTTATCATAATTGTAAATCCTAGGTATTTAGTGAATTTATTGAACTTACGACCTTTAGATTTGATTGATTTATCGTGTAATCCATGACTAACTGATTCCTTTCAGCACTCATATGAATGACATCACACTTTTCATAATTTAGGGTCAGTTGCCAATTTCTGCACCATTCGCATATCTTTTCAAATTTTTTTTGTAATTTGTTTTGATCTTCTGATGAGCTACAGTTAATGTCAACACGTGTGAATTAATTTCATCCGCGCAACAACCAGTCCTGAGAGCCTTACCCGTTTCTTTTGCAGTCGTTTCTATGCTTCGCATCATTGTCAATTTTCTATTAGAAACGAAAACAATGAATGAACTGCATTTGTAGCGTAATATCGAAAAAATTTCATTTCCATGCATTCGTGAAAACGCCTTTGCGATTATGAAGCAGTCATACAAAGAAATATGCATAACATACATATGTGTAAGTACAGTATCGAAAGTAAGAAACATAGTATACAAAACACCAATTCTCTGTAATGTTCATATAACTCAGAACATGCTTACAAACAACATTTGTAGAACACTGGGCACAGCTGCTTTGTGTGTTTACAACACGATTTTGTGAAGCTCTCTATTGCAATGCCTCTTCGTAACTCTATAGGTAGCTTATTGTTTTAGCCTACAGCCGTTTGCACTTCGCGGTTGAAAGCTGTCAAAAACGCTGTCACGTGTCAGGTGTTTCGTTAAGCTGACTCTACTGTATGAGTGTGTTATTAGGAAACAATAAAAGTATCAAAACTTAATGCATGATGCGACAGTTTTTCACGCATCTCATTGTTTATGGCGTCCTATCTCCTGACTATGATAGGCAAGTGGTTCTTATGTCAACAGTGATTGTTGCCTGACGGTAACGGATGTGTGTAGCTTTTGTGGTAGAAATCGGCCCAGTGGTTTAGGAGGAGATGTGGAACATACACACATACATGCATTTTTATAATATGTACGGGTACGGAGTGAAATGTCGTGGATTAAACACTGCCTATATGCTACAGCAGCAGATGCTCCTAACATTGATTCAGCTGATCCGTTTGAAATGGTCATTCAGTTCTTAGTTTCTGTGGGAGGCTGTTAATCCATTGGGCTAGTCTTGAGACCTTTTGGTTTGTTGTCCGTATCCATAAGGTGTTCTGCGCCTGAAAAATGACACATTTATCTTCAGTTAAACATGTCCCAGCAAACAAATAAGAAAAATACTGTGATTGCTCATTGCGGAACCTACTTGAAATCAAGTTCATTTATAAGCAAACATGGACACAAGAGTGCTCTTTATCCTCAAGATAAATATTTTCGTCCTAGTTGAACGAGTAGAATGTGGTAGGTCGTTTGAATGAGACAAGACTAGTACAATGCTGACCATTAAAATTGCAACAGCACGAGGGTAGCACGCAACAAACACTGAATCACATGCAGTATACTACATCCTTGGATATGCAACTACATAGGGCAGATAGGAGGAACGCTAATAGCGTTCTGTGTACAGCGTGCATCATAGTTAAAGGCGTAAACACATACGGTTGAAAGTACTGGATGTTGTTGTTGTTGTGGTCTTCAGTCCTGAGACTGGTTTGATGCAGCTCTCCATGCTACTCTATCCTGTGCAAGCTTTTTCATCTCCCAGTACCTACTGCAACCTACATCCTTCTGAATCTGCTTAGTGTATTCATCTCTTGGTCTCCCTCTACGATTTTTACCCTCCACGCTGCCCTCCAATACTAAATTGGTGATCCCTTGATGTCTCAGAACATGTCCTACCAACCGATCCCTTCTTCTGGTCAAGTTGTGCCACAAACTTCTCTTCTCCCCAATCCTATTCAATACTTCCTCATTAGTTATGTGATCTACCCATCTAATCTTCAGCATTCTTCTGTAGCACCACATTTCGAAAGCTTCTATTCTCTTCTTGTCCAAACTATTTATCGTCCATGTTTCACTTCCATACATGGCTACACTCCATACGAATACTTTCAGAAATGACTTCCTGACACTTAAATCTATACTGGATGTTAACAAATTTCTCTTCTTCAGAAACGCTTTCCTTGCCATTGCCAGCCTACATTTTATATCCTCTCTACTTCGACCATCATCAGTTATTTTGCTCCCCAAGTAGCAAAACTCCTTTACTACTTTAAGTGCCTCATTTCCTAATCTAATTCCCTCAGCATCACCCGACTTAATTAGACTACATTCCATTATCCTTGTTTTGCTTTTGTTGATGTTCATCTTATATCCTCCTTTCAAGACACTGTCCATTCCATTCAACTGCTCTTCTGCTAGTACTGGATACTAGAAGCAAAAAAAGTTTCAGTAAACAGAGATTCTTCAATGCATACCTTAAGAGCTACAAGCACTTCTTCACCTTTGATATTGTGAAAGAAATTTTACTGCAAGCGCTTCACTTTCCACATTTTCAGAGAAAATATCTAGTAAACATGGGCTCTAAAGTGCATAACTTCACAGCCATAAGTACTTGCTCATATTTGTTACTGTAAAACACATCTCTTGTATTAGGCAAATTTTCACAACAATTGAGGTATGCATTAAGAGCCCACACTTGCTGGACATTTTTCCTTGTTTTGGTCTATATTACCTCCTCCCAAGATATGGAAAGCAAAAGCTTGTTTAATAGTATCAAAGATGAAGCGATGTTTAAGGTATGCATTTACAGCATATGTTTAGTAGAGTTTCTTTGCTTCTTGTATCGTGTAGTTTCAAATGTATGCATTTACGCCATTAATTATGATAAGCCCCCCTGTATGGGATTACTGCACAGAGGGCTTCCAGTTCTGAAATTGTGTGTAAATATAGGTTATTTGTGACAATACAATGTCATACCTCGTGTGAGAAGTGAAAACGTCTACCAGCACCTGTCGAAAGTGTGTTGCAACAGGAACGTGGCCAATTTAGACAGGACTTTATCATTTTGTGGTACTGCTGCCCTCATTGGGTGGGATCCAATGACTGCCACCCGAAAATGCCATCGATGAATTCAGAATCGCCATACACCACGGCATGCGTGAACTCAACGGCACCGAGCAACTAGCGCAACTGTTTGCTGAGCAGTGTAGGACCACACAGCCACATCACGTAACTTGAGTGGCCTTGGTGGGAGGTTCTTGTTTGCAGCAAGGCAAGTATCGACAAGAACATTTATGTATTTATTCATTTATCAGTTGCTGTTTTTACTTATGACCTGCATCCTAGAAGCAACCCGAGGCCATGTTGCACCACTAATAAACCTACATTGTGGAACAGAATTAAAAGATCACTTTTTCGAAACACCCTAATTATTTTCCATTGACATGTATAACTTTGAAATTTGGCTCAAAAGTGCCTGCAGCCTTCCTCTGTAATAATGCAAAAGTGTGACGGCCTGCGACTACGCTTCAGACAGGAAGACGTCAACACATGCGCAAAAAAGGCCAGAGCTCAGAAATTCATGTGAGATGTAAGATGAGTTAATAGTGCCACGTTGGTACCAAATTTCCACACAGTTCTGCTCAACGCCACACTGGAATTGTCGCGCGATCACAAGATACTCACACCTCCTCTTACCCACACTTCACACCTTCTTCTGACGCTTCTGGGATGTTGGCCATAACGGCGACGCCCAGCGTTCAATTCGCGCGATTTTCTTATGTGTGGCCGAAGAAGACATTTCAGACACACCGACGCTCAGACTGGACATGAAAAAACCTCAGGGGGTTGCGTAGATTGCGTCAATGGAACAACTCATTCTCTTGGGGCGTTGATTCCCATAGATTTCGCCGTTGAAACAACCGTTCGCAGTGCGGTGAGAAAAGTGCCGATGTTCTTCACAACATTTGACACTGCTGACACACTCGGACGATTCAACACCCCCCCCCCCCCCCCCCCCCACACAGGAAATCGTTGGACAGCAATCCTAAGAGACATGATTGCACCAATTTGTAGTGTAGTGTTACCGCAATTTCTGCTCTGGTATACATGTTGGAGCTACTAGGGACTGTTCAACAACATTCAACAAAATTTAAACATGATCCGAAGCAGCGAACGGTTCTAATACGTTTTCAGCCATCCTGTTTGGGGCTCTCCTGTGGTGTTAGAGAATGCGACATTGACACAAGTGGGAATAAAATGGCAGAGGGTCGCTCTAACACCACACAGTTCGGCAACACTGTCCGTGCCAGCCGCCCACGTTTGTGAAGCACTTTCAAAGTGTATCTGCACAGAGAAAACCCGTGAGAGTATCCTGGCCGCCTGCTAGTAG
Organism: Schistocerca piceifrons; assembly: GCF_021461385.2. Taxonomy (NCBI): domain Eukaryota; kingdom Metazoa; phylum Arthropoda; class Insecta; order Orthoptera; family Acrididae; genus Schistocerca; species Schistocerca piceifrons. The sequence continues at coordinate 68,223,320 of NC_060144.1, read as the reverse complement.
GCACGCTGGAATGGAGATGTGTCGTGTGCCTGCCCACCTGCAGGTGCCTAGGTCTCCAGTCACAAATTTTCTCTGTGCAGGTACATTGAAAGTGCTCATTATACGTGAGCCGGTGACACTGAGCGTGTTGCCGGACTGGGGAGTCTTAGAGTGATCCTTTGCCGTTTTATTCGTGGATGTGTCAGCGTCAGATCCCTCCGTGATCACGCCACAGGACGCGCAAAACAGCAAGGCTCAGCTGGCATAGGCACTGCTTCGGATCACGTCAAATTTCGTCGAATGATTTTCAACGGCCTCAAGAAGTTCCACACTCATTTGTAAACATTGCGGTCCCGCTGCACTCCAAAGGCTACAGTCATGTTCAGCGGGGATGCGGCTCCACAGTGTCCGGAGAAGGGTTGAAACGTCCGAGAGTGTCAGCAATGTCAAAGATTGTGAAGAACATCTTCACTGTGAACTATCGTTTTCGACCGCAAGATCTCAGCGGAAGATGTTGTTTCATTGACGCTCTTTATGTCACCCCCTGAGATTTTCTCTTGTCAGTTCTGAGCTGCGATATGTCTGAAACGTTTTCCTCGGCCACACATTAGAAGAGGGCGTGATTTCAACTCTGAGCGTCGAGATGCTAACCTCCATCGCGGAGGGGCCTAACGAAGGAGTGAAATATGGATAACAGGGTATGCAACGACCTTACCATCATGCGACACGTCCACGGTGGCACTGGGCAGGAATGCGGTGAAATTTGGTGTCAATGTGACATCATTAACACATGTTACACCTCACATGAACTTCTGAGTTTTTTTTTTTTTTTTGCATGTGTCGGCACCTTGCTTCTCGAACCGTCGCCGAGCCAGAGGGTGGCGCCGCAGGGCGATACGCTTTTGTAACGTTACAGAGGACGCCTGTAGCCACTTCTGAGGAAAATTTCAAACTTATGCGTCACAATGGGAAATAATTACGGGGTTTAGGAAAAGAGTTGCGGATCCACAGTGCATTAGTAACATTGTTTCCATCATTTGCCGTCAGTTTGTTTTGAAAATCAGCCTTATGCAAACACTACTTTTTCTATATTTACCCAGACATGTTTCGACACTTATGTGTCGTCTTCGGTAGGTCAAATTTTATTTCTATCAAGTACAATGTCAAATTTATGATAACTTAGAGGCACTTCAAGTGCATTTTGCTTTGTTTTGTTTAGATGCTCACCTTAGAATTACATCGCTAAATGAACTGCATTATTGTACATCGGTGTGCACCCTTTTTTTTTTACAGTATGTCATCTGCAAACTACCTATGAGGAAAATTATTGTGTAATTGTGAAGAACATTTTCGTGGGCAGAGGTTATGTGCGTTTCTGTAATTATATTTTTCGTCCTGTTGCGTGTCTCTGGTTGATGTATCTGTCAACTGCTACTCAGTGCACTGTTTCCACACAGTTTTTCACAAAATTTTCGTTCACTGGTTCACCACACATGTACTTTCATAAAATGTGGCGAAACGTGACCTGAGCAAACACTTTTGATTTCACACTCAGTGAAAGGTATTATGGTATTGTCGCTGCTCACTTGTTCATCGTTGGTCTTGTATCTGTATTGGCGCTAATTTTTCGTCAGAAAGAGTGTGGTGTGGCTGCTGGGAGAGGGCAGAATCTATGTAATGCGTAAAGAGATGGAAAGAGGGGTTGGGAGAAAACCCTGAAAACTTAAGTTTTTTCCGATATTTGAGACTGTTATGTTTTATGAGGGGATGTGCCTTTGTATAGTTCATTGAGTGTTCCAAACAGTGTTTTATTGCACAGTGTTCCATTTTCGTTCAGGACTCTCTTTCCTTGTATTATTGCTTTTTGTATGTGGTAGTTCTCCTTAAGGATCTTAAGATCAATGTCCATATTTTTTGGATGGTGGTTTCCTTGCGTTAGGTGACCTGATGTCATTCACTTTCTATGTGCTGCAGTGTTCTGAAATTACGAAAGTTACTCCATCAAATTAAGGTTCCAAGGTACAACACGGTCATGTGCCTAGGAACGAATACTCTATTGAAATTCAAAAGCGTTGCAACCGGGAATATATTAACATTACTCTATTTAGACGTCTACCTGTTACATTATTAGTCTGTTACACACCAATAATCAATAAATGAAATCAAATTAAGTAGAATTACTATCGAAAACCAGTTACAAGTTAAATACATTTTCAAACTGCAGCTATTGGAAACTAACCCAAATTTCCATTTTCAGACAGATGAAACAGTTAAGGCATTATTGAAACTCTGTTAATTTGCAATTATCCAGTGTTCTATGGGAAAAGACCTTCTTCTGTTTCAAGGTATAACATGGCGCACGACCAACCATGTATGGCTTTACTGTGCACACATTATATAACTAGTTTTAAGAACACATAGAATTTTACTTAGCATAATATTCTGTAACTGAAGATATAATAACATGTTCCAAATAGCTTTAACACATTGTAAAGCAGTTGAATGAATAGAACTCGAAATATTTAGGAATCCTGCACGAAACACAGCCTGTGTCCAGCAACAACAAAAACTATAGAAAATCGTGGAAACTGCTAAGGGTGGCATCTAGTACGAAATCCTTCATGCGATTCTAAAATTAGTAACGAGACTGAAGTACAGACAAAAAATATCATGTGTACCCAAGTAAATAGTCCTCTAGGTACAAAATTTTCACCTCCGATGATGCTCGGTAATATGTTGTATATGTTGCAGTATACGTAAACAAATAGAATACAGCGTTGTTGTTGGTTCTTGGGTACCTGAGGCACACCGGCTCATCACTGCCTTGATAGTAAAGGGTGCCAGCGGGTACACAACAGGATCGTAAAGCAGGTGATTTGGATAGCAGGCGCCACATGTCTAACGAGTTTAGGACAGTGGCTGTGCCCTAACTTGGAGGTCTGAGTAACGTTATCTTCCAACAATACAAACCGCATGTTGCCCGTGTCTATTAGTGTCACATTTTTCAGACACTATCCATATATTCGATGAATGAATCTACAAAAATTTATCACTGTACCACACGTAGTGCAAGAGATACAACGTCAAAAACGTTGAGGTGCGTGAAAATGAAACTGCTGGGCGAAATTTAGCTGGAGATACAGGTGTAATATGTGCACAAATACGTGTGAAAATTGTTAAATATATGAGAAATATATGTGACAGCTGTGTACATGGGCAAAGCCACGGGTGAAAAGCTCGTTTTAAATACCTGGAACAATTTCAACTACATTTGCTACACATATTAATTACGATCTGGAAAGAAGTATTGCAGGGATAAAAACCACCAGAATTCTATTAGAATGAGTGTGATAATGTGGAGAGAGAGGGGGGAAGAAGGAAATGGACACAGACAGGTCGGAGGAGGAGACGAACAGAGAGAGGGAAGAGGGAGGAGTAAGTTGACAGAGAGAGAGGGACAAGGAGGTGATGAACAGGGGTAGGAGCAGTAAGAGATGGACAGAGAGTGGGAAGGTTGGGGAGAGGTGGCCTAGGTGGACAGACAGAGGAAGTGGAGGAGATGGACAGAGAGGGATAAAGGACATGGACAGAGAATTGGGGAAAGGAGGAGGTAGACTAATGGAAGATAGAAGGGCTGTACCAAAAGTAAGGTTCCCATATTTTTTACAAATAGAAGACGTTGTTTATTGTTATTAATTTATACATTTTTGAAAAGCTTACTTTTGTCTATTTTTCAACATAGTCTCCACTTTTTTCGACACACTTTTGAAGACGATGCTCCAGCTTTTGTATTCCTAAGTCGAAGAAGTTTCCCGCCAACCGGTTGAGGAAGCGTGTGACGCTTTTGAAGCGTTTGCCACCTAAGTGTCCTTTTGCTTGGGGAAGAGGTGATGATCGCTGGCAGCTAAGTCCGGTCTGTTTGGGGGATGGGGCATAACAGTCCACCAAAATTTCTTCAAAAGCTCCTGTGTTTGACGAGCGACGTGGAGTCGAGCATGATCGTGAAGAAGCACTACTCCCTCCGTCAGTCGTCCTCTACAGCGAGTCTGGATTGTTCGCCGGAGTTTGGTCAACGTTCACAATATCTGTCTGAGTTTACTGTCGTCCCAGGTTGCATGAAATCGATGAGGAGTACCCCCTTCCGATTCCAAAACACAGTCGCCATAATCTTTCCTGCCGATTGCGTTTCTTTGAATTTCTTTGGTGGCGGTGAACCAGAGTGAAGCCACTGACGAGATTGTTGTTTTGTTTCGGGGGAGGTAATGAAACACCCACGTTTCATCTCCTGTGACAACAGAGTCCAACAAGTTCTCGTTGTTGCCTCCCCCCTTACATTGTTGAAGAAACTTACGAGCACAGTCAAGGTGTTGCTCTTTGTGTCCATCAGTCAGCATCTGGGGGAGCCAGCGAGCACACACCTTGCAATAACCCAACGTCTCTGTTAAAGTTCTTTCAACTGTGCCATGGGAAGCTTTAGAAATGCGTTCAACAAGTTCACTCACAGTGACCCTCCGATCTTTGAGCAGCTGACTGTTGATCTTCTGGACAATCGCATTCGAAACCGGCGGTCTTCCACTCCATTCATCATCGTGAACTTACGTGCGACTCTCAGCAAAAGCCCTGCACCATTTGCGGACGTGCTGAATGGACATGCACTCTTCACCTCAGTCAGTTGCCCATGAATCTCCACAGGCGGTAACTTTCTTGCGTGGAGAAATCGGAGTACTGCTCGAACATCACACTTGGCGGGAGCGGCGATGAACACTTCCATCTCTGACGGCTACCAAGCCAACACTGACCGACATAGCGAATCGCACAATAAGCAAATCTGCACTCTCTCCTTGCTGCCTCTGAAATTTTATTGCACAGTTATCTATTTCCTAACAGGGCTGCGTAGTTGTAGCATAGGGGAGTAGCGAGCGGAAGACTGTGCGATCGCAATCGCCTCAGTCGCTGGTGGTCGTGTGAAAGTCGCTCAAGCGCGCTTCAATGGGAAAGACGTGATGGTTAGGGCGGTCATGGTGATCCTCCGCCGATCTACATTGTGCTAAAAGCGTTTATCTTTTTAGATATATTAATTTCGAATTTATTTAGCTAACTTTCGGACAATACGGTATTGTGAGAAAAATATGTCTCGAAAATGAGAAGAAATTCGGAAAAAATACAAACTTCGTTTAATACAGGATACTGTTCATTTAGGGATTAGCAAAAGTGGATCGGTTTGAGACCAAACTGGCCGTAAACAACATTCCAAGCAGGAAAATTTCCCGTTCGCATATTGACAATACCTACTGCCAATTACAAATCTAAATTGGTCCTTGAATCGACAGATGGACATGAAAATCGTATTTCCTCATTGCGATCATTTCACAAGACGTATATCGAACGAAGTTACATCTTTGTCCAACTCTTCCGAGAGCGTGCTCTACAGCAGTTTTAGTGGTAGACCTTCCTGTGATGCACAGCATTTCTCTTGCAGCGTATGTTACTGGAGTTTTCGAGCATCTCTGTAACGCCTTAGCGCCGAATAAACGAACTCCCGATGAAATGCACCAGTCTACGTTGGATCTTGTCTGTTGTATCCGCAGTTGGTATGGAGTGGCCTCACTAACTCTGATCTCCATAATGCTCTCATGTTGAATGAACTATACAATGATGAAACAGGCCATTCCATGTTGGATCTTGAGTGTGGAGTCTGTAGTTCGTATAGGGTGCTCTGGCTAACTATGATCTGCATAACACCCTCACACTGAATGAACTACTCCATCATTACACATCCCACTCCAAGTTGGATCTTGTCTATAGTGTCCGTGATTGGTATGAGGTGGCTTGGCTAACTGATCTCTATAAAATCCTCGCACTAAATAAATAACCCACCATCAAACATTCCGCTCCACATATGATCTTGTCTCTTGTGTCCATAGATGGTATGGATGGCCTGGCTAACTATTATCTCTCTAACACCCTAGCCGGCCGCTGTGGCCAAGAGGTTCTAGGCGCTTCAGTCTGGATCCGCGCGACCGCTACGGTCGCAGGTTCGAATCCCGCCTCGGGCATGAATGTGTGTTATGTCCTTAGGTTAGTTAGGTTTAAGTAGTTATAAGTTCTAGGGGACTGATGACCTCAGATGTTAAGTCCCATAGTGCTCAGAGCCATTTGGACCATTTTTTTTCTAACACCCTAGCTCTGAACAAACAATCCCATCATTAAACATTCTGCTCCACATTGGGCCGTGTCCATGGTTGGTAATGGGTGGCCTCGCTTACTATGATCTCCATAACACCATTACACTGAGTAAAGAATTCCATCATCAAACATGCCATCTTGTTTGTTGTGTCCTTAGTTGTTGTGGGGTGACATGGCTAACTGTGATCTCTGTAGTTGGTATGGTATGGGCTGACTAACTATAATTTCTGTAATGCCCTCAGATTGAATAACTATTCAGTAATGAAACGCGCTGCTGCATGTTGGATCTTATCTATTGGGTCCGCAGTTTGTTTGAGGTGGCAGGGTAACTGTGATCTGTATAACAACCTCAGACTGAATAAAATATCCAGTGATGGGGTGCCCTGGCTACGTATGATCTCCGTCCTGCCCTCGCGCTGATTAAATGATCCTGTGATGTAATGCGCCAGTCTGCATTGCATCTTGTCTGTAGTGGGATGTAGTTGGTACTGGGTGGCCCGTCTATCTACAGCGTGTGACTCAAATGTTTCAAGACAGATTCATTTCTGAGTAGGGGAGCGCGTGCGGACTGGTTCCGCAGGGTGGGGGAAGTAGTGGGGTGTCTCAGGGAACGAACTGACGCTGCGGCAGTTGCCTCCGGAACCCTGGAGAGTGCGCATCACTTGCAGCGTGAGTGCGTTTCATTGATCTCGGTCGAAATGGAGCAGCACTTGGAGCTGCGTTATGCGATTAAGTTTTGCGTGCGACTGAACAATACCATCACAGAGACTCGCAGTACGATTCAAGAGGCCTTTAAAGAAGAAGCCATGTCCCATGCAATGGTTTTCATGTGGCACAAACGTGTCAAAGATGGCCGCGGGAATGCTAAAGACGACGACCGCTCTGGGAGGCCATCATCAAGCGGAACGGACCAAAATGTGGAGAGAGTGCGGAAACATTTAAACAATGACCATCGTCTTGAGGGATCGAGTTCGCCGCGTCTGCCCGGCAATCAAGGGCGATTGGATCCTCCAACACGACAACGCGCTCTCTCACACGCCGCTCGCCGTGGCCTAAGTTTTGGTCAAGTTCAACGTGACAACACTGTCGCAGCCCCGACTTGCCTCCAAGTGACTTTTTCCTCTTTCCCCGAATAAAGACAGGCCTAAAAGGGAAGCGATTCGACTCCATCGACGCCTTCCAGCAGGCTTCGACGAGATCCCTTGACACCATGACGCCCGAGGCCTTCCAGAAGGGCTAATAACAGTGGAAGATGCACTAACAGTGCTGTGTTGATGGTGAAGTATCATATTTTGAAGAATATTACTCTGCTGTACTTAAATGTCCAATAAATTTCTAGTTCTGGGTTAAGTCTTGAAACTTTTGAATCTCACCTTGTATGAACCCTGCAGTCATTTAGTACATCCTTTTTTATTTACGGCATGTACGGAAAATGAAATATACACAAACTCGACGGGCTGAGTCTGTTCCAATAATGTCTATGAACCGTCGATCACTAAATGGTAGTTTTGAATAAAGTCTGAAGATTAGGAGTGACGTGCACTATTCATTGTATGTGAGAGTCTTCTGAAATCTGAATGCTGAGTTTGGTGAGCGTCGTCGTAAGAAGACGAGCGGACGAATACATTTGGATGAAGCAGGTGGAATTGGCGGCGACATTCTCTGATGGCGTCCGTAGCGCCACCCAGAAGAATACGACGAGCCCTGTAGCTAGCGTGTGCAGTCGACATAGAACCGTAGACACCGCATTGTCTATCTCTTCTATTAATACAATCTGGTGGGGCTCCCAGACTGATTAGCTATACACAAGAACTTTCCGAACAAATGTTTTGTAAGCCACTTCTCTCGTGGACGAAATGCATTTCTTTAAGACTTTTCCCATAAACCTCAGTTGGGCTTCTGCTCTTCCTAGTATTTGCTTAATGAAGTTATTCCACTTAAGGTCGCTCTGGATAGATAAGCCAAGATATATTACGCTAGATTCCGTTTTCAGCAATTTTTCATCAGTAGTATAGTCGTACAGTAGTGGATTTCTTTTCGTATATATGCGCAATATATTACTTTTTTTGCGTTCATAGTCAACTGCCAGAGACTGCATCATTTATCAACCCTCTGTAGGTCAGTCTCCAAATCTATACTGTCTTCTAAAGCTTCTGTATTCTTATAGACAACGTCATCGTCTGCAAACAGCTTTAAAGAGCTTCCGAAGCTTTGTGCCAGATCATTTGTATACACTGTAGACAGTAACGGGCCTATCACACTTCCTTGGGATACTCCGAGAGTATTTTTATATCTGTCAATCTTGTTCCGTTAAGAGCGACATGTTGAGTTCTATCTGCCAGAAAGTCTTGAATCAAATCACAAATATGGTCCGATTCTCGGTAAGCTCGCATTTTGTGACTAAACGATAGTGCAGGTTTGTGCCAAACGCTTTCATGAAGTCAAGGAACACGCCATGAATCTGCGCGCCAGTGTCTACAGCGTACTGTATCTCACAGAGGAACAGAGCGAGCTGAGTTTCTCGCGGTCTCTGTTTCGTTCCCCAAAAACGCCGAAATACTTGAGCATAAAACATGTTCCGTAATTCTACAACCGATTGACGTCACCAGATGTAAGCCTAGAGTTACATGCATCTGTCCTATGATCTTTCTTGGAAATGGAAGTGACTTGAGCTTTTCTCCAGCCGCCAGGTGCAATTTTTTGCTCCAGCGATCCACGATAAACTGTTACTAGAAGGGAGCAAATTATTTCACACAATCTTACGAGTATCTTATCCAAACTCCTTTGCACTATTAAGCGATTGTAGTTACCTTTCTATTCCGTGATCGCTTGTGTCAATATCTGCCATTCCGGCGTTCGTACGATGGTTTATATGTACCCCCAGCCGAAATCTGTAGACCTGTGTTCACAATATTAGAGCCAAGTGAAATACTGGTAAAGGAGAGTGCACAGATCAAATATATACCGCATAAATTATTGTCAGAGATGTGAAAGCTTTTTTCCGGCATGTCAGAGATTAATTCTCAATTTCTTTTCAATAAATGCTACTCAACTGATTTATTTCAGTTGCAATACATTTAAAATTATGCTGAAGCGATGTAGTAAGCACTAATGTAAACAAATTATACAAACTGTCTTAATACAGTAATAATATATTATTATTATTATTATTATTATTATTATTAAAGTCTTGGGCCTCTCTGTCTCGTTAAAAGTAAGGTGGTGATGCCGAAAATTTATATTTGGAGGGACGGTGGGAGGTGAGGCTAGTGACCAACTAAATATGTATTCACTGCGCCATAACAGGTTCCTTTCTCAAAGAAAATCTTCAGGCGGTTGAAAATTTAGCAACAGTCTTTGTAAATAACTCTCACAGAGTTGCAGAAATTTCTAGGTGTCATGACTCAAATTCAATAAATCGCCATACATAACAGGACGACCAGACTGAAATAATTTGGAACGAATGGCGTAATTAACGGATGGCGTAATTAATGGGTCTGAAGTGTGGTGGATTTTATTAACATTTACATTATTCAGCTTTGGAGTGTAAACAATCCTAGTTCTTAAGCAAGCCATGAGAATAAATTAATAAAATTCTAAATTTTTATTTTATTGATTGAGTGTGCTTCAAGTTGTGAGCGCAACATGTGTACAATATAAATTAGAAATTATTAGAACGGATGAAGTTACATCTATAATTTGTACTTAGCTGTTGTAATGAATCGTCTGAAAATGATGTCAGTTTCTGATCGATACAAATAGCTTGAATTCTTGTTGTAGAAATATGCCAGTATTTTACTTTGTGTTCGGCGATAGTAAGTTTTTCAGAAGAAGAAGGAGAACTCCATGTGTAATCAATTGTACATTTTACTCACGAAAAAACTTCACCCAATTACCTCCGTCCCTCCAAAGACGCATAAAACAACTTCCACTGCCAGAACACAAGTGGTAAATACGCTCTGCCGAATTTCTGGTACAATAGCAACCGTCGTGAAGTGACTCTCAAACAGTAACTACAAAAACAACAACTACACTCACAGTATCGCTGTCATGCGGTCGCAGTCGCCGTTACGTATATAACAGACACTATAGGAGATAATATTTCAATTAATTTGAGATTAGGAAAGACACACATGAAATTATTTAAGCATAACATCACGCACATTGAGAAACATAAAAATAACTCTTATTGACTGTTTTGACAAATAGAAGCGGTCTCTGCTCCAAAGACTACATCGTGAGTATTACAAAATGTTAATTTTAAACAAAATTAAGCTATTATTTAACTTGCCTACAATTGTGACAAAATAAGATGACAATTCTTCTAATATTATACAAATCACTACGTTCTAGTTTCAATGGAAGTTTATAAAAATTACATCTTTTCACATTACAAAAAAATTACGAAAGGTATTTTACAGGGACTGAGGTAAGATTAAGTTAAATTAATTTCTACACATTGCTTTAACTATCATGAAGAATAAGCAATGGAAGTCCAAAGTATAAAAATATGACCACACACACACACACACACATACGAGTATACGGTCGAGTCACATCAATGTGACCACCTGTCAAAAGCCGGAATAACCACCTTACGCAACGAAGACCTTGGCGGAACCTCCAGGAAGTGATTCGGTGAGGCTCCGGACGTCAGCGAGTGGGACTTGGAACCACGCCGACTTGAGTGCCGTGGCCACTTGCGATAGGTTCCTCGGCTGACGATCCGTGACGCGAACAACTCGCTCGAGGTGGTAGCACAAATCCCCAATTGAGTTTAAATCTGTGGAGTCTGGTGGCCAGGAGAGTACGGTAAACCCATCCTGGTACTATCAGAACGGCGAGCTGTGTGACACGTTGCGTTGTTCTGCTAACAAACTGCTCGTAGGTGTGGACATAGTCCACAAGGATAGATACATGTTTGTGTTGATCCGTTGTGCCTCTGAGAATGACGAGATCAGCTAAACATTCCGCAGACCGTAATGCTCCTTCCTCTGGCCTGTACGCTGCTGACCATTTTGGCACGGTGCTTTCCTTCAGTCCGATGGAGCACGAAATGTGATTCATCTGAAAAGGCTACCTGTCGCCACACAGCGGACATCAAGTTGTGGTACTTGTAGTGTCCTCGTTGCCACTGTGGAGTCTTGTACCAAGGAAGCAAGGAAGTGGATCTACATCTACATATATACTCCGCTAGCCACGAAGCGGTGTGTGGCGGAGGGAACAATTCGCGCCAAAGTCAATTTTCCCCCCTTTGTTCCATTCGCGGATCGCGCGAGGGAAAAAAGACTGTGTGAACGCCTCAGTATGAGCTCTTATTTCCCTCATCTTTGAATGATGATCATTACGCGATTTGAATGTTGGTGGTAATAATATATGCTCTACATCCTTGGTGAAGATTGGATTTCGGAATTTTGTGAGCAGCCCCTTCTGTTTAGCGCGTCGTCTATCTGCAAGTGTGTCCCACTCCAAACTTTCTGTGAGATTCGTAACGCTCTCGCGATGGCTAAATGTACCAGTCACGAATCTTGCCGCTCTTCTTTGGACCTTCTCAATCTCTTGAATCAGACCCAAGTGGTAATGGTCGCATACAGACGAACGATACTCTAAGACTGGACGAACTAACGTATTATAAGCTACTTCCTTTGTTGAAGGACTGCATCGCTTCAGGATTCTACCAATAAACCGAATTCTAGAGTTCGCCTTACCCGTTACTTGTGTAATCTGATCATTCCATTTGAGATCATTTCGAATAGTCACTCCAAGATTCTTGACGGATGTTACCGCTTCCAAAGACTGATCATTTATTTTGTAGTCGTACGTTAATGGGGATTTTTGCCTTGATATACGCAGTAGGTTACACTTACTAATACTGAGAGATAACTGCCAGTCATTACACCACGTATTTATTTTTTGCAAATCCTCATTGATTTGTTCACAACTTTCGTGTGATACTACTTTCCTGTAGACTACAGCATCATCGGCAAACAGTCTAAGGCCGCTGTCAATACCATCAACCAGATCGTTTATGTAAAGCGTAAAGCCTGTTAGAAAACTTTCTATCCAACCGCATATGTCATTGGACAGACCGTAAGCGCGCACTTTTTGTAGCAAGCGACAGTGCGGAACTGAGTTGTTGAGGGTGGACGGTATCCTCTTCCTATAACATAAATGGACACGTGGGTTATCACGGTTCTTTACTTACGTTAACTTGAAGTATTTATTTATCTTGAACAGAGTCCACATTCGTGGTACAAGCTCATCAGTAGTAGTCCTCTTGCAGGCACTACCGATAATCTTTCTATTACAAACTCTAGTCACTAATCCGGTCGCTATGCACTGTCATACGCCGTGATGTGAACTGAGCCCGCACTGCAACAAACTGGCAGGCGGCAGTGTGGACGCTGAGTTAGTGAGTTAGCGACAGTGAGTTAGACCTCTCCGGTCAGCGGCGGCGGATTGTCGCTTGTCGGTGTGCCTCTGGCCCCTCTCGTCATAGGCGCGCTCGATCCACCGCCTGCTATCGATCTACGCGCTACATCTTTGGGGCCCGGTGTGCTGGCGTGCGATTTCCAGCCCCCGTCGTCGATGGACAGAGGTCAGCATGCGTGCATGAACCAGCTTCACTTAAAACTTCGCAGTTCGCCGCTGCACCACCGAGGATGTCTCGTGCAGTCGGAGACGAAACGTCAGGGGAGAGTTCTATACTTCGACCACGGCCTATCAGTTGGTTCAAATGGCTCCGAGCACTATGGGACTTAACTTCTGAGGTCATCAGTCCCCTAGAACTTGAACTACTTAAACCTAACTAACCTAAGTACATCACACACATCCATGCCCGAGGCAGGAATCGAACCTGCGACCGTAGCGGTCACGCGGTTCCAGACTGAAGCACCTAGAACCGCTTGGCCACCCCGGCCGGCACGGCCTATCAGCCTGGAAGTTTTAACTGAAGACAATACCGGCCGTGAAAGCCTATATTGTATGCACCAGCTGTCTGTTCCAGAGAACAGTACACAGCAACGTTCGTTGAGGAGGCATTGTTCCTTTCCCTTTGATCAATCTGGACAGGAATTGCTCAACAGTTGCAAGTCCTTCACCCCTGTCGCCTTTGAATGAAACAATAATTAAATCAAAACCCTCAGCTGCCGACAGGCGTTGATATATACGAACGGGGACAGTTGAAAATGTGTGCCTCGACTGGGACTCGAACCCGGGATCTCCATCTTACATGGCACACGCTCTATCCATCTGAGCCACCGAGGCCACAGAGGATAGTGCGACTGCAGGGCCTTATCCCTTGCATACTCCCCGTGAGACCCACATCCCCAACTTAATGTCCACACACTACATTCGTAGCGCCCCTGCCCATTACACTCATTACACTCGCATAAGAGTTCGGGCAATGCGTTTGCATCTGCACAGAAGAGGGTCAATGGCCGGTTAGCCTTAACTATAAGAAGATGGTATCTGTTCTATCGGATATGTAAGCAGTGTGCTCCCTGCCGCCGTTGGATAAGCAGCTGCCAGCAGCAAGTCGTATACTCCTAGCTCACTTATTTGTTACTTAGTTTCGTATAGGAGGTGTAATTTCGAGTTTTAGTTTCTGTAATCGTAAATTCAGGCAGATTGTAGCGCAGTCGTTAGGCATTTGTACAGGTTAGTTCATACATTCTTTGCTTGTTTCCCTTGCGTTATCTAGGCACGGACTCTTGTTTCAGTAACTGTTGTTCAACATCGATTAGAATGGAAAGGGACTGTGATTGCTGTGTTCGGATGAGGGCTGAGTTGGCATCCCTTCGCTCACAGCTGCAGGCGGCGCTGGCTTCGGTCGCACAGCTTGAGGCTGTTGCCAATGGGCACCACTGTGGGGAGCCCGACTTGGGTATCACGGGGATGTCAACCTCGTCCCGTCTGTCCCCAGATCGGTCTGCCGCTGTGATTGCCCCGGTTGCTGCCCGCAGTGGGACTGAGCCCTCGCCTGTGGTTGATTGGGAGGTCGTTCCAAGGCGTGGCAGGCAGCGAAAGACGTCCCCGGAGGCTGATCGGAAAGCCTCCCCGGTGCGTCTGACAAACAGGTTTCAGGTACTGTCTCTGTCTGAGCCAGATGCAGCTGTCTGCCCTGTTTCAGAGGATGAGTCTCAGACTTCAAGGTCCGGGCAATCGCAGAGGGTGGGCTTATTGGTACTTGGGAGCTCCAATGTTAGGCGCGTAATGGGGCCTCTTAGGGATATGGCGGCTAAGGAGGGGAAGAAATCCAGTGTGCACGCCGTGTGCATTCCGGGTGGAGTCATTCCTGATGTCGAAAGGGTCCTTCCGGATGCCATGAAGAGCACATGGTGCAGCCAGCTGCAGGTGATAGCACATGTCGGCACTAATGACGTGTGTCGCTTTGGATCTGAGGAAATTCTCTCTGGATTCCAGCGGCTATCTGATTTGGTGAAGGCTGCCGATCTTGCTTACGAGATGAAGGCAGAGCTCACCATCTGCAGCATCGTTGACAGAACCGACTGCGGACCTTTGGTGCAGAGCCGGGTGGAGGGTCTGAATCAGAGGCTCAGACGGTTTTGCGACCGTGTTGGCTGCAGATTCCTTGACTTGCGCCATAGGGTGGTGGGGTTGCGGGTTCCGCTGAACAGGTCAGGAGTTCACTACACTCAGCTGGCGGCTACACGGGTAGCAGAGGCTGTGTGGCGTGGACTGGGCGGTTTTTTAGGTTAGAAGGCCTCGGGAAAGTATGGGGTGGGCTGCAATCTCAAAGTGTGCACGGCAAATACAGGATGTGCTTGGATGAAGGAACAGTCGGAATTGTAGTTGTAAATTGTTGTAGTTGTGCTGGGAAAGTCCCTGAGCTTCAAGCGCTAATAGAAAGCACAGAAGCTGAAATCGTTATAGGTACAGAAAGCTGGCTAAAGCCTGAAATAAGTTCTGCAGAAATTTTTACGAAGACTCAGACGGTGTTCAGGAAAGATAGATTAGGCAGAATTGGTGGTGGAGTGTTTGTGTCTATCAGTAGTAGTTTATCTTGTAGTGAAGTCGAGGTAGATACTCCGTGCGAATTGGTATGGGTGGAGGTTATACCTAATAGCCGAATAATTATTGGCTCCTTCTACCGACCCCCAGACTCCGATTATATAGTTGCTGAACAGTTCAGAGAAAATTTGAGTCACGTTACAAATAAATACCCCACTCATACGGCTATAGTTGGTGGGGACTTCAACCTTCCCGCGATATGTTGGCAAAAAAACTTGTTCAAAACCGGTGGTAGGCAGAAAACATCTTCCGAGATTGTCCGAAATGCTTTCTTCGAAAATTATTTCGAGCAGTTAGTCCATGAACCCACGCGAATTGTAAATGGTTGCGAAAAGACACTTGACCTCTTAGCCACAAACAATCCAGAGCTAATAGAGACCATTATGACTGATTCAGGGATTAGTGATCACAAGGTCGTTGTAGCTAGGCTCAATGCCGTTTCTTCCAAATCCACCAGAAACAAACGCAAAATAATTTTATTTAAAAAAAACGGATAAAGTGTCACTAGAAGCCTTCCTAAGAGACAATCTCCATTCCTTCCGAACTGACTATGCAAATGTAGACGAGATGTGGCTCAAATTCAAAGATATAGTAGCAACAGGAATTGAGAGATTCATACCTCATAAATTGCTAAGTGATGGAACTGATCCCCCATGGTACACAAAATAGGTCCGAACGCTGTTGCAGAGGCAACGGAAAAAGCGTGCGAAGTTCAGAAGAACGCGAAATCCCGAAGATTGGCTAAAATTTATAGACGCGCGAAATTTGGCACGGACTTCAATGTGAGATGCCTTTAAAAGGTTCCACAACGAAACATTGTCTCGAAATTTGATAGAAAATCCGAAGAAATTCTGGTCGTATGTAAAGTACACAAGCGGCAAGACGCAGTCAATACCTTCGCTGCGCAGTGCCGATGGTACTGTTACAAACGACTGTGCCGCTAAAGCGGAGTTATTGAACGCAGTTTTCCGAAATTCCTTCACCAGGGAAGACGAACGGAATATTCCAGAATTTGAAACACGAACAGCTGCTAGCATGAGTTTCTTAGAGGTAGACAGCTTACGGGTTGCAAAGCAACTCAAATCGCTTGATACGGGCAAGTCTTCAGGTCCAGATTGTATACCGATTAGGTTCCTTTCAGATTACGCTGATACAATAGCTTCATACTTAGCAATCATATACAACCGCTCGCTCACCGATAGATCTGTACCTACAGATTGGAAAATTACGCAGGTCGCACCAGTGTTTAAGAAGGGTAGTAGGAGTAATCCATCGAACTACAGACCTATATCATTGACGTCGGTTTGCAGTAGGGTTTTGGAGCATATACTCTATTCAAACATTATGAATCATCTCGAAGGGAACGATCTATTGATACGTAAGCAGCATGGTATCAGAACACATCGTTCTCGTGCAACGCAGCTAGCTCTTTATTCGGACGAAGTAATGGCCGCTATTGACAGGGGATCTCAAGTTGATTCGTATTTCTAGATTTTCGGAAAGCTTTTGACACCGTTCCTCACAAGCGACTTCTAATCAAGCTGCGGGCCTATGGGGTATCGTCTCAGTTGTGCGACTGGATTCGAGATTTCCTGTCAGGAAGGTCGCAGTTCGTAGTAATAGACAGCAAATCATCTAGTAAAACTGAAGTGATATGAGGTGTTCCCCAGGGAAGTGTCCGGGGCCTCTGCTGTTCCTGATCTATGTAAATGACCTGGGTGACAATCTGAGTAGTTCTCTGTTCGCAGATGATGCTGTAATTTACTGTCTAGTAAGGTCATCCGAAGACCAGTATCAGTTGCAAAGCGATTTAGAAAAGATTGCTGTATGGTGTGGCAGGTGGCAGTTGACGCTAAATAACGAAAAGAGTGAGGTGATCCACATGAGTTCCAAAAGAATTCCGTTTGAATTCGATTACTCGATAAATAGTACAATTCTCAAGGCTGTCAATTAAACTAAGTACCTGGGTGTAAAAATTACGAACAACTTCATTTGGAAAGACCACATAGATAATATTATGGGGTAGGCGAGCCAAAGGTTGCGTTTCATTGGTAGGATACTTAGAAGATGCAACAAGTCCACTAAAGAGACAGCTTACACTACACTCGTTCGTCCTCTGTTAGAATATTGCTGCGCTGTGTGGGAGCCTTACCAGGTGGGATTGGCGGAGGACATCGAAAGGGTGCAAAAAAAGGGCAGCTCGTTTTGTATTATCACGTAATAGGGGAGAGAGTGTGGCAGATATGATACGCGAGTTGGGATGGAAGTCATTAAAGCGAAGACGTTTTTCGTCGCGGCGAGATCTATTTACGAAATTTCAGTCACCAACTTCCGAATGCGAAAATATTTTGTTGAGCCCAACCTACATAGGTAGGAATGATCATCAAAATAAAATAAGAGAAATCAGAGCTCGAACAGAAAGGTTTAGGTGTTCGTTTTTCCCGCGCGCTGTTCGGGAGTGGAATGGTAGAGAGATAGTATGATTGTGGTTCGATGAACCCTCTGCCAAGCACTTAAATGTGAACTGCAGAGTAATCATGTAGATGTAGATATAGATCCCGGGTTCGAGACCCGGTCGGGGCACACATTTTCCGTTTATGTATATCAACGCCTGTCGTCAGCTTAGGGTCTTGATTTAATTATCGTTTAATTCTAGAGAGCTGCACGGTCGGACATGTCCGAAAGAACAAACACCATCTTTATACCTGTCTCCTTTGGCCCGTGGTTCCACATAGTTTCCTCAGCTCCCTGTTTTGGATGGTGTCAACAGTTTAGAAATTTATGTAAAACATTCTCGGTTTTCGTGCCGCGTCAATTCGGGATAAAATCTCGAGCTTTCGGCCATAGCCTCCATCATCATCGTCAGGAGCAACCGACTGTCTTCGCTGCTGCTGGTCTTATATAGCCCGTGGAAGGCTTGTGATTGGTCGGCTTGTGATTGGTCGGCGATTACGAACTGCTGTCGCAGACGGTGTCAATGCCTGCGCTGGTGGCGCCACCGCTTCCCTGGGAAACACTGCAAGGAATGTGTCTGCTGCTTCTCTGCATCGAGCGGCCGTTTACGTGCACAGCTCAGATAATATCCTCTATCACGGTTAAAGCTTTTCTTGATAATTCTTATTTCAACAGCCTCCTTAATAACAGAATCACAATATGTGGAGGCATGGGACAAAATTTTGCTTGATCAAACAATATTTTATGTTTGTTAGGGGGCTGGGCTCCGAAATTGCCGATTTCTCTATTTCTCTGTTTTTAATATGCCGTTTGTGCTCTGTACAGGGTAGCAAACGGTACGAATGGTCTGACCTGTATAACTGCTTCCACACTCACAGCGGATACTATAAATTCCAGGGACCCTGAAGCCAAGACTATCCTTAACAGGGCATATCAACTCCTTAATTTTCTCAGGAGGACGGAAAATCGGTCTTATACCCCGTCTACCCAGGAGTCTTCCTATCTTACTGGATATAGCGCCGCAAAAAGATAGAACCGCAATCGGAGCTTCATCCTCTCAGTGTGCTACATTTTCACGCTACTTTTCTTGGAGAACGCTGCATTTACATCCCGTGCACCATAGCCATTCTTTCGGAACACGTATTTCGGATGGTTAATTGGACTTCAAGTGGTCCTCGTCAGAAACAACTTTTGCCCTATATACCAACGTGTTCAAAACGGATCTCTTCTGCATTAAGATATACGGAAGGCTTCGTTCTCAGTTTAGAAATTTAACCGTTTCGGAAATGCTTCCATCCTTGGCCGGAAAGCCAGTGATTCTGCTCCTTTGGACGTCTGATAAATCGCTCTGTTTCCGCTTTACAAGTACTGCACTGTTTCCCGCATCTCTCCCCCGCCCCCCCATCCCCCGTCTCACCCACCCCCCTCCCCTCCTCCAACCATCTTCACCGCCAGACACGCTTTGTATGCCAGCGCTGCTGCTAGTGCTGCCACCTGCTGTGGTGATCACATTAGTGGGAATGGACCGTGTATTTACATAATGCAATTGTAACGAATAGGATTATACAGGGTGGTCCACTGATAGTGACCGGGCCAAATATGTCACGAAACAAGCATCAAACAAAAAAACTACAAAGAACGAAACTCGTCTAGATTGAAGGGGGAAACCAGATGGCGCTATGGTTGGCCCGCTAGATGACGCTGCCATCGGTCAAACAGGTATCAACTGCGTTTTTTTTTTAATAGGAACCCCCATTTTTTATTACATATTCGTGTAGTACCTAAAAAATACGAGTGTTTTAGTTGGACCATGTTTTTCGCTTTGTGATAGATGGCGTTGTAATCGTCACAAACGTGTAAGTACGTGGTATCACGTAACATTCCGTCAGTGCGGACGGTATTTGTTTCGTGATACATTACCCGTGTTAAAATGGACCGTTTGCCAATTGCGGAAAACGTCGATATCGTGTTCATGTATGGCTATTGTGATCAAAATGCCCAACGGGCGTGTGCTTTGTATGCTGCTCGGCATCCTGGACGACATCATCCACGTGTCCGGACCGTTCGCCGGATAGTTACGTTATTTAAGGAAACAGGAAGTGTTCAGCCACATGTGAAAAGTCAACTACGACCTGCAACAAATGATGATGCCCAAGTACGTGTTTTAGCTACTGTCGCGGATAATTCGCACATCAGTAGCAGACAAATTGCGCGAGAATCGGGAATCTCAAAAACGTCGGTGTTGAGAATGCTACATCAACATCGATTACATCTGTACCATATTTCAATGCACCAGGAATTGCATGGCGACGACTTTGAACGTCGTGTACAGTTCTGCCACTGGGTACAAAAGAAATTACGGGACGATGACAGGTTTTTTGCACGCGTTCTATTTAGCGACGAAGCGTCATTCACGAAGAGCGGCAACGTAAACCGGCATAATATGCACTATTGGGCAACGGAAAATCCACGATGGCTGCGACAAGTGGAACATCAGCGACCTTGGCGGGTTAATGTATGGTGTGGCATTATCGGAGGGACGTAAATTGGCCCCCATTTTATAGATGGCAATCTAAATGGTGCAATGTGTGCTGATTTCCTACGTAATGTTCTACCGATGTTACTACAAGATGTTTCACTGCATGACAGAATGGCGATGTACTTCCAACACGATGGATGTCCACACACAGCTCGCGTGCGGCTGAACCGGTATTGAACAGCGTATTTCATGACAGGTGGATTGGTCGTCGAAGCACCATAACACGACCCGGACGTTCACCGGATCTGATGTGCCCGGATTTCTTTCTGTGGGGAAAGTTGAAGGATACTTGTTATCGTGATCCACCGACAACGCTTGACAACATGCGTCAGCGCATTGTCAGTGCATGTGCGAACATTACGGAAGGCGAACTACTCGCTGTTGAGAGGAATATCGTTACACGTATTGCCGAATGCATTGAGGGTTGACGGACATCATTGTGAGCATTTATTGCATTAATGTGGTATTTACAGGTAGTCACGCTGTAACAGCATGCGTTCTCAGAAATGATAAGTTCACAAAGGTACATGTATCACATTGTAACTACCGAAATAAAATGTTCAAACGTACCTATGTTCTGTATTTTAATTTTAAAAAACCCGCCTGTTACCAACTGTTCGTCTAAAATTGTGAGCCATATGTTTGTGACTATTACAGCGCCATCTATCACAAAGCGAAATAAGTGGTCCAACTAAAACATTCATATTTGTTTACTACTGCATGAATATTTAATAAAAATGGGGGTTCCTATTTTTAAATAAAACGCAGTTGATATCCGTTTGACCTATGGCGGCGCCATCTAGCGGACCAACCATAGCACCATCTGATTTCCCCCTTCGTTCTTTGTAGTTTTTTCGTTTGACGCTTATTTCGTGAGATATTTGGCCCGGTCACGATCAATGGACCACCTTGTATACTAGAGCGATATACCGCGTACTGCAATACGCTAGTCTTGGTCTGCTGTATTACAGGCTGCACAAAATGATCGACACTGAAACAAACAGTATCACCCTCCTCCGAACCACGGACTCGTGCCCGATGCCACCGTGCGTGTCCCCGCGCCGTTTCCGTGTCCCTCCGTCCCGCCTCGCTCTCGCCGTGCCGGCAGCTCCAGTATAATGCCGCCGAATGGCTCCCTCCCCGTGCGAGGCCCAGGTCCGCTGCTAATGCCTGGCTCCGCGCCCGCAGCAGTCGCAAATTTACGACCTCGCGTTCAGAGCGCACGCGCAAGAGGGACGACTGTTCCTTTCAGAAATCCGAGCCGCCAGAGCCGCTCACGCACTGGTTTAGCTGCTGTGCTTTATAGTTGCCAAGTTCAGCGTCCCCAGTGGCCTAATTCGGTCAGTTTCACAAGTGCTAATTTTGTCGTCGAGTATATTACACAAATTAACCCGACTGTTGTTATAGGAATCGATAGACCTGAAAGGAAAGCAATGGGTCAGAACGGAGAGAGAGAAAGAGGGCTGCAGCTTATCCCCGAGTTACTCGATCTGTACATTGAGAAGGCTGTGAGAGAAACCAAGAAAAAATTCAGAAACCGAATTGAAGTTTAGGGAGAAGATGAAAAAAGTTGAGGTTTGCTGATGGGATTGCGATTTTGTCAGAGACAGCAAAGGACTCTTAAGATCAGTTGAACGGGAACAATAGTGCCTCGAAATGACGCTATGAGATACACATCAACAAAAATAAAACAACGGTGCAGGAATGTGTTGTCGAATTAAACCAGGTGATGCTAAACGAATTCGATTATGAAATGGAAGTAACAGACAAGTTTTGAGTTTCGTTACTTGGACAGAAAAATAGCTGTAAAAAAGTAGGGAGGATATAAAATGCAGATTGACAGTAGCAAGGACAGAATTTCTAAAAAAAATTCTTAACGTCTATACCTGTGCATGTCATTCGTAGTCCCCTGGTGCGTTTTTTTTTTTTTTTTTTTTTTTTTTTTTTTTTTTTTTTTTTTTTTTTTTTTTTTTTTAAGTGTGAAGGCTAATCTCAGGAACTACTTAAGGAATTTTCATATAGTGTTCACTAATAGCTTGATTCACGTGTAAGGTTTATGTATACAGTCTACGAGGGAACCTGGCAATGCTTTGCTATTGTTAAATATGTACGGGAATTGGATATACGTCCTAATCTCCTTCTCTCCCCTCTCTCTGTCCATCTTTTCCTTCCACTCCCTTTGTCCATTTCTTCCTCCTGTCTCCTCTCTGTGTCCAAAACGTCTTGCTCCTTTCTTTCTCTCTCCTCGATCTCTTCAACCCTGTCTGTTTCCTCCTATTCCTCCTTCCGCCTCTCTAGTCAATTTCCTCCTTCCCCCTCCTCCTCCAACTCTCACTCTTCAGTCTCCTCTTTCCCTCTTTACACGCCGGCCGCTGTGACCGATCGGTTCTAGGCGCGAAGTCCGAAGCCGCGCGACTGCTACGGTCGCACGTTCGAATCCTGCCTCGGGCGTGGATGTGTGTGATGTCCTTAGGTTAGTTAGGTTTAAGTGGTTCTAAGTTCTAGGGGACTGATGACCTCAGATGTTAAGTCCCATAGTGCTCAGAGCCATTTGAACCTCTTTACACCTCGACCCTTGTTTTTTTGTTTAGGAATTTAAGTCGCTTAAAATGAATGGATCATTGGAATACGGGGAATGAGAGACCTATTTGCTGCCGGGTCTGTGACGATAGTAGCTTTAATGATAGTATTTCGCGTATTGTTAATCTGCAAATGGGTACGATTATAAAGTCTCGAATGATTCAGATTCCGTAATAGTATTCTAATCGAAAGCCGATAACCCGTAAATATAGCTTTCTCGTTTTCTGTTAAAACAGACTGTGAATAAGAAAAGAAAACAACGCATAGTTGTGTATGCAATTTTTGTTCAAAATTATGTACTAGGAGAAAAAAGAGGAGGAATATATACGTGTGAAACAATCTGATAATGTTTTAAATACACTACTATCGTAGTATTTTCACAGGATACCATAGCACACCATTTTCTTATCCGCAGTCATTTTTAACAGAGAACCTATACAACGTAGTTTTAAAAAATACATAGTCTATGTCCATCCAAACGTTTATTGGAATATCAGGTAAGAATTTTTAGCAAGTCGATTAGACTCTTTCCGAAATTTTTGCTAACAATTCTGCCAATTTATATTTTGTATGTGTATTTATATATCATATATATTAAGACATTATATAGCTTATGGCTCTCCAAACGACTATTAGACTATAGTGTTAATAATTGTACGTGGACTTACTAACCAACATAAAAGAATACTAATACCTAATAGTTGCAATTATTAGTCAGAAATGAAGTAAATACTGTCGTAATGATAATCAATACACTGTCCTCAGTCACCAATGAAAATATCTGGTTTTATACTATACCGTGTATAGTTATTACATATATTTATGTACCATATATAATAAAGAAAATATGTAGCCTATGCCCGTCCGACTATTTATTAGTGTACGGTGTAAAAATATGAAGCAATTGCTCAAAAACTTTTCGAGATTCTTGGTAATAACGCAACAACATTAACCAACGAATTGGCTACACATAGTAGCATAGATTACTGCTACAGCAGAAATCCAGACATGTCGTCCACCCATAGGGACTGAGTGCTGCAAGTGCGAAGCCAGTGGCGATCGCTAGCAGAATATAAATTTAAATGCAAGGATGTTTTTTCTGAAGGTATTTGTCTGGAGTATGGCTCTGTATGGAAGTGAAACGTGGACTATATATAGCTCAGATAAGAAAGTATAGCATCTTTGGAAATATCGTGGTACAGAAGAATGCTGCAGATTAAATGGATTGTTCGAAAAATGGGAAAGGACTGAATCGAACTGGGGGAAAAATAAATTTACGGAATAACCTGATAGGACACATCCTGTGATGTGTAGGAATCGTAATTTTTTTAAGTTCGGGAAGCAAAACTTGTAGATAGGAACAAAGGTTCTAACACGGCATGTATTTTCACATAGATGAGGTCGTTATAGTTATGCAGAATTTGCACAGAACTGAATAAACTCAATTCAAGATAATTTAAGAACTGACACGTGGAGGCGTGGAGCAGAGTTACGGCGTCTCGCACAGAACAAACGTGTAGCCATGCATTTCATTCAGCTCTCTGTACATGCAAACAAATCGATGGACAAGCGTGGAACTCGCATCAGTGTTCTCCGAAAGAGCTGCACTGTGTTTTTATTTTAGTTTTATTCGCGGTAACAAATGATTAAGAGGAATTACGAAAAGTATATGAAAGCCCAGGAAACTATTAATCCTTGAATTTATGTGAATATGTCGTTCGAGCAAAATCTCTCGTATATCATATTTTCACCTGCTCTGAACCCGAACATGTCGGAGACCCGTAATACGAGATACGCATGATGCTCCTCTCGTGCACGCAAATGTCAGCGGTCGCTCGTTTGATATCACTAAAGAAAACACTTAATTTCCTAATCAAACACTCTAGTTATTTGCAACAAAACGAAAAATTATGTCTGTTAATGGAGGTGATAAAACGTATCGCATTGTAAGAAAGAGGAATGGTGATACAAAACGAACTACCTCACCACTTCGAACAATTGTAACGCAAACTGAGCCTGAGAGGAAGATATTTCAGAACTAGTTGCTGGTAAAAGCCTTCATATTACAGCGAAGCGCCAAACAAACTCGTATAGGCATGCGTATTCAAATACAGAGGTACGTAAACAGGCAGAATATGGCTCTGTGGACTGCAGCGCCTATATGAGACAAGTGTCTGGAGAAGTTTTCAAGATTTAAGTGAGTTTGAACGTGTTGTTATAGTCGGCGCACTAGCGATGGGACACAGCATCTCTGAAGCAGCGATGAAGAAGTGGGAATTTTCACGAGTGTACCGTGAATATCAGGAATCCGGTTAAAACATCAAATCTCCGACATCGCTGCGTTCGGAAAAAGATGCTGCAAGAACGGCACCAACGAGGACTCAAGAGGATCGTTCAATGAGACAGAAGGTAACCTTTCCGCAAACTGCTGAAGATATCAACGCTGGGCCATCAACAAGCGTCATCGTGCGAACCATTCAGTGAAACATCATCGATACCGGCTATCGGAACCGAAGGACCCCTCGTGTACCCTTGACGACTGCACTACACAAAGCTTTACGCCTTGCCTGGGCCCGTCAACACCAACACTGGACGGTCGATGACTGGAAACATTTTGCCTGGTCGGGCGAGTCTTGTTTCAAATTGAATCGAGCGGATTAACGTGTACGGGTATGGAGACAACCTTATGAACCCATGGACCCTTCATGGCAGCAGGGAATTGTTGAAGCTTGTGGAGGTTCTGTAATGGTGTGGGGCGTGTGTATATGGAGTGACAGGGGTCCCCTAAGACGTCTAGATACGACACTGACAGGTGACACGTAATTAATCATCCTATCTGATCAGCTGCATCCATTCATGTCCATTGTGCCTTCCGACGGATTTGGGCAATTTCAGCAGGAGAATGCCACACCCCACACATCCAGAATGGCTCCAGGAACACTCTTCTGAGTTTAAACACAAAACTCCCCAGACATGAACATTATTGAGCACATCTGGGATGTCTTGCAACGTGCTGTTCAGAAGAGATCACCATTTCCCCCTACTCTTACGGATTTACGGACAGCGCTGCACGACTCATGGTTTCAGTTCCAAATGGTTCAAATGGCTTTGAGCACTATGGGACTTAACTTCTGAGGTCATCAGTCCTCAAGAACTTAGAACTACTTAAACCTAACTAACCTAAGAACATTACACACATGCATGCGCGAGGCAGGATTGGAACTTGCGGCCGTAGCGGTCGCGCGGTTCCAGACTGTAGCGAACCTCTCGGCCACCCCGATCGGCTTTCAGTTCCATCCAACACTACTTTAGACATTAGTCGAGCCATGACACGTCGTGTTGCGGCACTCCTGCGTGCTCGCGGGAGCCCTACATGATATTAGGCAGGTGTACCAATTTCTTTGGCTCTTCAGTGTAACAGAGAGAACTTTCGGAACTATAATTGTGCTACACAGGTACTTAAACCGCACCCAGTAAAAATTCAGCTTAATGTCCTGTGCTTATTTTTGTGTTGACAGTGAAGAAATTCAACGGCATCATCCTCGTCGCTGTCACACATGCTTGAATTTTTTAAAGTAGCTGCATTCTACCATGTTTTTCACATGATTCACGGCATTGTTCCGGCCTTCGGAGGTGACTTTCCTAACAGCTTCATAGCTGAGTGCCTCGACTTCATATAATATATTTTCTTTTTATTATTATTATTATTATTATTATTATTATTGTTGTTGTTATTATTGCTGGCATGGTAACCTAGGATTTAGGCCGATGTTTCATGTGTTTGGTTGAAACTGCAGTGTCAGGGTGTCAACCTAATGACGGTATGCCCTTATGTTTTTTCCAACTCGTCGATTTCGCGTATAGGGAACCAAGGGTTATGGAGTTATATCAGATTAATAACCTCCACCTCTCTACATTTATCGCTAACGTTGACGTTCCGACGCTGGAACTAGTCATCTTCTCTCATCGCTTTGCTGTTCTAAGCCTATCGTCAACAATAACAGAATGGTTTTCAGCTGCTGTGATGTCAACCAGTTGAGAAGAGTGCTCCACCTACCATCCTCGAAGGATGCCATGGGTCTGATGATGGTCATGCGATATGGCCGAAACCGGTCGCCTATGTTCTTGTAACATACGTGGTGCGGACTGAACTTTAAAAAGAAAAAATTTTTAAATTCTTATTCTATATTTTGCATGAAATTTATGGACGACATATTGAAACCGGAAACAGTTGGAGGAGATATTTGAAAGGCAAACTGATATTGAGCAAAACCAGCCAATGTTGTGTTTTGAGAAAGTTATGTAATTTATTTGAATTGTCACTTCAGTGTTCCATCAGTAGTATCGTACCACGGTGAGATTACACGTGATATCTTCAAGACATGGGAATGCCCCAGTACAGAGTTTTTTTTAAAACGTGTCACATGTTCCTAAAGAAGGCAGTATTGGTCAAAAATAGAAAAAAATTCTATAATTTTATCGCAGAAATTAACAGATGCTGTGTGTCAATGATTTTTGCGCGCTGAGCTACCAGGTTTTTTGAGAATGTTACCCCTGCAGAAAGACAAGGCGCGGGAAACAAAAATCCGCTCTGAGGCATTTTCAGTGTGTCTGCATCACCAATTTAACAAACAGACGTTTCCGTAGACGAGACATCTGTCTCCCATGGGGGTTTCTTCGTAGCACTACTGACCAACGTCAGTACGTGGTCGAACGTCCCATTGTTCGGATGTAGGCTTGATCCAACGTGGCATACACAGATGAGATTGTCCCACTCATCAGTGGTGATTCTACGAAGTCAAACACGCAATGTGGCAGTTGTCGACGTCCAAAAACCACTCGTTTCAATCTATACCACACATATTTGACTGGTTTCATATCCAGCGAACAGGCAGAACACTCCATTCTGCATCCTACAGGCTGCCTGCATTATTTATTCTGAAAAAAGGATTCACTCGAACAGCACCATGAGCACGCGAATTATCACCTATCAAGATGATGTTATCACCATAACAATGCCGATACGATCACACCAAAGGTTGTAGAATATCGTTCCTGTAGCGTAGAGCAGTGACATTGCCCTCAACAACCACGGGAGGTCTACTGTAGTCCCGTGTAATGCCGCCCCACACATCACTCCACCACCACCACCATCTTGTTTTACATGTGAAACAGGGTATTAGAACTTCCGATATTACCAAGTTGACTCCGTACTCATTGTCTGCGATTATCAAGATACGAACAGATCCATCTTTTGTCCGTAAACAACACCCATCGCCAATACTGGGCTGCCCATTTTCCTTGATTTCTTGCCCAACTGTAACAGAGTTCATGGCGTTGTGGTGTGTGACGTGGTACGTGCTATGGTCGTCGGAAATGAAGATTCGCACCATGTAATGGCCTCCTAGCAGTTTGATGCGGTACATGATGTCCTATAGCATCTTTTAACGCAGAACTGAGTTTTGGAGCGTTCAACCCACAGTTCCTTTGGCTCAATAGCTCAAATGGCTCTAAGCACTATGGGACTTAACTTCTGAGGTCATCAGTCCCTGGAACAGAACTACTTAAACCTAACTAACCTAAGGACATCACACAAATCCATGCCCGAGGCAGGATTCGAACCTGCGACCGTAGCGGTCGCGCGGTTCCAGACTGTAGCGCCTAGAACCGCTCGGCCACCCCGGCCGGCCTGACTCAATAGCCATAGATATCAATCATCCTGTACTCCTGTTGAACTTGGACGGCCTGTGCGGTGGAGATTCTCAACACTATCCTCCAACTAGAACCTGTTCGAAGTACGCATCACATCACTTTGTCTCCTGTGCACGGGACGAGCAAAGTCCCTGGCTGACAAGCCTTCTATGCGTAATATGATGAAGCAGACCCGGTCATTGGTCTCTATTGTCCTTCATAACATGATGAATATCTACTCTATTCTTCCACAGACATCTCTAATGCGTCCCTACTGGTGTGTTACTTTCAACTGAAATGCTGCAATCCATCCGAGTTCCGCGTTCTACCCGTAGGTAGTGCTCATGGTAAATGCATGTTTACAAACAACGTTAGGAGTGACCTTCCGATTGGTAAGATAAGAGTCACAATAGCAACACGCCTGCACTACGTATTGGGATTATGCCATACTTTTGTTGATGTCTATATACCAATAACCATGACTCGATGCGGCGGAAATGGTAGCTCATCTGTGGCCAGCTGTGTTCCCACGAACCTCCAGCGTGAGGTGACCTCTAGTCATAATCAGATCCAGGTATCACTGGCCACACATCTACCGACCTGTCAGACGCTACGTGGTCCACTGTCAGGCATGCCAACGACGGAAGCATGTGCCGCTGTTACCTCCAGGGCCTTGCATTCGGAAGGACGATGGTTCGATCCCGCGTCCGGCCATCCTGATTTAGGTTTTCCGTGATTTCCCTAAATCGCTCCTGGCAAATGCCGGGATGGTTCCTTTGAAAGGGCACGGCCGACTTCCTTCGCCATCCTTCCCTAATACTATGAGACCGATAACCTCGCTGTTTGGTCTCTTCCCCCAAACAACCAAACAACAAAACAACCAAACTCTAGGGCATCTGGTACCGATCCCATCCCCAGTAGCGCCATTCCACTAAACTGGGATCGTGTGAAGGTTACCAGAAGTCGACAACTGGAAATCTATAGCTGATACCAAAGCTGTGGTGACTGCCAAAGGTCCGGAAATTGCTAAGTTCCTTGAAGAAGCACGGAACTCCCCATCTATCTCTGATCGTGGAAAACTTTTCCAGTCGAGACTACTGTCAAAGATAATTTCAGGTCGCGCCTTCACCGACAGGATGACAACTGTCTATCATCCACTGACGAATGGCCTCACAGAATGCTTTAATGAGACTTTTGTCGACTGGCAAGACAGCCAATCCACTTTGACAGGAAGCCGAAAGGCACGCGTTTAACCTCACGTAGGGGCGTGAGGTCTGAAACAGGACAAGGTGTTTATAGTAGCAAAAATAGTACGTAGCTTCTGGAAAACTTTAATTCATAATTGGTGAACATCGGTCTGATGGTACATGCATCAAGATAAATAGCAATTGATAATGGCGCCTTGCTAGGTCGTAGCAAATGACGTAGCTGAAGGCTATGCTAACTATCGTCTCGGCAAATGAGAGCGTAATTTGTCGGTGCACCATCGCTAGCAAAGTCGGCTGCACAACTGGGGCGAGTGCTAGGAAGTCTCTATAGACCTGCCGTGTAGCGGCGCTCGGTCTGCAATCACTGATAGTGGCGACACGCGGGTCCGACGTATACTAACGGACCGTGTCCGATTTATAGGCTACCACCTAGCAAGTGTGGTGTCAGGCGGTGACACCACATTCCTCCCCCGCAAATCGGCGGACGGTTGTGGTATAAGGCTTCCGCCCGCCGTAGAGAGGACCCCATGTTGGCGTATGCGACGAGGTGGGGAGCCTAACAACAGGCGAGGCTGTGCCACCCGCACCCTGCCATTCGGTCCGAGGGGAGCTAGGAAACGCCTGAAAACCTGCTTCAGGGTGCACGCCAACATGCGGTGTATACGCCTGTAGAGAGACAGGAAGGGCCGAAGGGTCGACCTCCATCGAGCCGGGGCACCCGACGGGCGAAGACAACATATGGTCCGGAGCGGGCAAGAATTCCATGGCGGAGGACACCTGGTCACGGGAAGCGATCGGCGGCGCGTGACCCATGGAGGCGCCCGGCGGTTGCAGCGACGCGTCCACTGCGGGCGTCGCCGGCGGGAGAACAGGCGGCGGCGGCGGCGGCGCGTCGCCATGGGGCAAAATGGAAGGCATCGTCGGTAACACTTGGGGCTGAGGCGAGCTAGTAGATGGGTCCCCAGGGCGCTGACCGGACGGCACCGTCGCTGAAAGCAGACGGGGAGCGGCAGATCCCGTGCGACGACAGAGGCGCAGCTGATTGAGATGCCGACGCACCTCACCAGAGGCCCGCAAAACCAAATACATCGCGCGGCCGAGGCAGCGAAGAATGCGTCCTGCGAGCCAACGCCGGGAACCTCGATAGTTGCGGTAGTATACAATGCTGCACAGGAACCTGATGCGGCGGATGTAGCAAAGACATCAAGGTTCGATGAGGGCGACCGTGGAGCAACTCAGCCGGCGAGCGACCATCGCGAGGCTGAGAGCGATACGAGGACAAAAAGAGCAATAACGCGTCCTCCCGAGAATGCGACTCTTTCAGCTTCAACATCTGTGACTTGAAAGTCCTGACCAATCGTTCAGCGGCACCGTTTGACTGTGGCGAAAATGGCGCGGACGTCAGATGTCGAATACCATTGGCCTTGCAGAATGACTGAAATTCTGCGGACATGAATTGTGGGCCATTGTCGGAAACAATAGTCTGTGGAAGACCTTCAATGCAAAAGATAGCGGATAACGCTTGGATGGTGGCAGAAGACGTCGTGGAAGACATCCGGACAACAAAAGGAAAATTACTGAATGAATCTACAACAACCAACCATCGAGCATTCCAGAATGGACCAGCAAAATCGATGTGTACGCGTTGCCAAGGGGAAGTGGCTTGTGACCATGCAAAGAATTTCCGCGGTGTTGCGGATTGTTGTTCGGCACACGCCATGCAAGAAGAGCACATATTCGTAATCGCGGCATCGATTCCGCACCAAGTACAGTGCTGACGAGCAAGTTGTTTCGTTCTCACCATACCCCAATGTCCTTGGTGGAGAAGTCGCAAGACAGAGGACTGTAACTGGACTGATCATTATCAGAACGCAACAGCAAAACACCACGTCGCACAAAAAGTCTCTCCTTGTGAGCAAAAAATCGGCGAACCAACGGATCCTCGATCCGTGACTTTGACAAGGGCCATTGCGTAGCAACAAAACGCAAAATGGAAGCAAGGACAGGGTCAGCAGCTGTGGCTGTAGCTACACGACGAAAATCAATGGGAAACGATTCGACCACGTCATCGGTTTCCGAATCAATGAACAGGCAAGCAAGTTCGAAGGAATCGAATGCTCTATCCTCAGCAACAGGCAAACGGGACAACGCATCGGCGTTTCCGTGCTTAACAGTGGACCGATACAAGATATCGTAGCGGTACTGCGAGAGGAAAATAGACCAGCGAATGAATTTCTGTGCTGTACGTGGAGGTACAGGCTTGTTCGGATGAAAAAGCAACGTCAAAGGTTTGTGGTCTGTGATGATGGTAAAGTGACGACCATACAAGAAATCATGAAACTTAGTAACACCAAATACGAGAGCCAATGCTTCTTTCTCGATCTGTGAATAATTTCTGTGCGCAGAGGAGAGCAATTTGGACGCAAAAGCAATAGGGCGATCGTGCGATCCATCTTTGTGCGCAAGCACCGCACCGATCCCGAAATCCGATGCATCCACCATCAACAAAAGGGGTTTCTGGGGATCGAATGGCGTAAGGCAAGTATTGGAAAGCAACGCCGATTTCAACTGGCGAAAGGCGCGTTCGCATTCCGTCGTCCAGACGAATGGAACACCTCTACGGCGTAAGCGATGAAGTGGAGCTGAAAGGGAAGAGGCGTGGCGCACATAGCGATGATAATAATTGATTTTTTCCAGCGCACTCTGTAGCTGCTTCCAATTCTGCGGCGGCGGCAAGTCTTGTATGGCACGGAGGTGCTCTGGACTGGGATGTATGCCTTTGGCATTGATTACATGTCCCAGATAGGGTGAGTCACGAGCAAAAAACACACATTTGTCCTTCCGCAACCGAAGACCTTTTTGGCGCAAGACCTGAAATAATGTTCTGAGATTGGCTAAATGTTCTTCTTCCGTCTTTCCGGAGATCACAATATCGTCCAGATAGTTTGCCGCAGTAGGGACCGACGCACAAACAGTTTGTAGATATTGCTGAAACAATGCTGGGGCAGATGCACACCCGAATGGCAGTCGTTTGAATCGGTACAAACCAAGATGTGTGTTAACCACCAAAACGCGCTGGGATTCTTCGTCCACCGGTATTTGCAAGTACGCATCTGCTAGTTCCAACTTCAAAAAATATTTACCCGGGTACAGTTTGTCAAAAAGATCTTCCGGGCGGGGTAAAGGAAAAGATGCAGTCACTAATTATGGATTCACTGTGGCCTTGAAGTCCACACAAAGTCTCAGTTTTCCGGAAGGTTTTTGCAAAATTACTAAGGGTGATGCCCAGAGAGAAGCCTGCACACGTTCAATTACACCTTGTGATTCCAAATCGTGCAATGTTTTTGCGACCTCATCACGCAATGCGTGTGGAACATTGCGCGCTCTGAAAAATTTCGGTTGCGCGTTCACTTTCAGTTCCAAATGTGCTTTATAGTTCCTAGCGCAACCGAGGTCCAGTGCAAAAATGTCTGCAAACTCTTCACATAGACGAGAAACACTGTCAGAAGGCACAGTCTGGTTCACTGATAGGACCTGATTGACTATAGACAAGTTAAACAACTGAAATAAGTCGAAACCAAAAAAGTTCACTGCAGAAGAAGAACGAAGGACGTACAATGACACAAGTTTTGTTTGTCCCTTGTGTGCTGCAAGAAGGCTGCACTGTCCTAACACAGGGAGCCCGTGACCTGAATATGTAGTTAGCTTAACATTTGCGGCACGCAACGGAGGTGTGCCCAGCTGTTTGTACGTGTCGTGATTGATCAATGAAACTGCAGCTCCAGTATCGAGCTGGAATGGTATCACTTTGCCGTTAATGTCCAAGCCTACAAAAAGTTTACTGTCCTGCTGACGACAAGAGTGACTGTCTCCTGCAACGTGAACTGACACTGGGACATAATCACTTGCGACTTGACGGGATTTCCGGCGACGTCGACACACACTATTTGTGGGACGAACACAGTCACTGTTAGAGAGTGTGGCACTGGGCGGAGTGGCATGAACTACATGAATTTCCATGGGCGAAGTTACGTGGGCCTGAGTATCTGTGGTTCGATTCTGATTCCGGCGCGAAGCAAAGGGCCTGGAATGGTTTTGAGCTTCCGCTCTGAGCTTTTTCTGGCAAACACTCTGAACATGTCCTTTTTTATTACAGAAAAAGCAAATAGCCTGGCGTTACGGGCAATTCTCACACGAATGTCTAGTAGCACACCGCGGGCATGATTTTAGCACTGCATTTGCTTGCTTGCGCGGCAGCTACGCGGACGGGCGCGAGGGCTGTTTACTGTTCCGTGCAGCGCGCTCGGCGGGCCGGGGAATGCGACACACGGCTTGTGAAGTTTCAAATGATTCCTGAGCAAAGTCAAGTGTGTCCTGCCAATCCAATATGTCTATCACTTGTTGAAGGGAGGGATTGACTAGTTTCAAAATCTGTTCCCGTATACGAACATCAGAAACGTTCTGTGCAGTTGCATCATGTACCATAGTATCTGAATAAGGAAGGCCACATTCACACTCAAAAGCACAATCCCTAGTAAGGCCTTGCAAAGTTGCAACCCACTCCCTATTAGTCTGACCAGCCGTACATTTTGTACGAAAGAAGGTATACCTTTTTGCAACTACATTGACTGATTCATTGAAATATGCATCTAATGCAGATAAAATTTCGTCGTAGGACAGAGTTGCTACGTCGCGTTGGGGAAATAATTTCACTATCACATGGTACATCTGGACGTCTACGGATGCTAGCAGAAAAGGCTGCCGCTCATTACCGTGAAGTCTGTAGGCGGCGAGATGGAATCCAAATTGGCGTGACCACTCCGTCCAGCTTTCCAGTGCAGCATCAAAAGGACGAAAAGTTGGTGCAACAGCGTGTTGTGGCTGCCGTAGCGGTGGAGCGGCGGCTGCCGCATCGTTTTGCAGTGTGCGTTGACCCTGGACGAGCTGTCCAAGGACATCCAATGAGGCCTGCGCCTGCTGATTCTGCAAGAGATAAAATTCGGACAGTACATCTGGAGATTGTGGCGAAGCCATTACAGAGGTAAATCAGGCAAATATCAATACGAACGCGGAATTCTCGTCGCCAACTTTTGTGGACTGGCAAGACAGCCAATTCACTTTGACAGGAAGCCGAAAGGCACGCGTTTAAGCTCACGCAGGCTGGCGTGAG
The DNA here is from genome assembly GCF_021461385.2 of Schistocerca piceifrons. Lineage (NCBI taxonomy): Eukaryota > Metazoa > Arthropoda > Insecta > Orthoptera > Acrididae > Schistocerca > Schistocerca piceifrons. The sequence goes on along the minus strand of NC_060144.1, from coordinate 68,188,480 downwards.
GTCTGGAACAGGACAAGGTGTTTATAGTAGCAAAAATAGTACGTAGCTTCTGGAATACTTAACTTTAATCCATAATTGGTGAACATCGGTCTGATGGTACATGCATCACAAGATAAATAGCAATTGATAATGGCGCCTTGCTAGGTCGTAGCAAATGACGTAGCTGAAGGCTATGCTAACTATCGTCTCGGCAAATGAGAGCGTAATTTGTCGGTGAACCATCGCTAGCAAAGTCGGCTGCACAACTGGGGCGAGTGCTAGGAAGTCTCTATAGACCTGCCGTGTGGCGGCGCTCGGTCTGCAATCACTGATAGTGGCGACACGCGGGTCCGACGTATACTAACGGACCGCGGCCGATTTAAAGGCTACCACCTAGCAAGTGTGGTGTATGGCGGTGACACCACAGTGACATTGGCAGATACGCCGTTGATGCACACTGATGTCGAACAGAGAGACTGGGATACAGTACTGCCTGACGTGAGATTTGCACAAAAAAAACGAAGGTAGGCAGTACGTAGTCATCTTGAGTATCGTCCTGCTGAAACAGGAAAAATGTTTCCGATGTGAGTTCCATCTCGCGATCGTGGAGCAGAAAGAATGGTGTTAAGAATCCAGAGGTGCATATCAATGATGGGGAAATTGAAGAGCCACTCGACGATCGCTCACTACGATGGAAGGGGCTACCTTCGGTAATTTGTCATAGTGAAGAAGCCGCAACAACACGACCAGAACATGGGCATTCGTCAACGCCGCCATACAGACGACGATTGACAAGATCTAGTTCCATGCTATTGTGGTCGGCTCAAATGATGACCCCTGGAACAGCTGGTCGTTGTTTCTCCAGGAGAGGAAGCAGTGGCACGATCTCTGGTGCACGCGATATGGCGAAGTGCTTGGCCTTGCTGGCTAGTGCGCCTCGTTGCACTGGTTCACAGCCATTTTTTTATTGCTTCGTATTGATCTTTCCTGGAAGATTCTTGAAATGTGTTACGTTTCATAATGTTTGTGCAAAGTCCAGCATTCTGGAATAATCTGTGTTCGTGTGTAAATACCAGCATTCTGGAATATTCGATGTTTTTATAGACCCGTGAGGTCAGTTCCGTTCTGGCTATGCGTTGGTGTCAGTAATAAAAGTGCTCCAGTGATCGGTGCTGTATTTCATTGACGACCCTGGTTTCGGATATCTATTAGATTGTCGTCTCGACGCGACAATATTTTAGAAAAAGAACAAAAAAAGTTCTGTAAGAGTACTGTTACAAAACAGAGAGAGAAAGATATATATATAGAGAGATATATACCCTGTATAAGCCCATAGCTTATTTTTCTCGAATAGCAACCGAACGAAGTAGTGCGGTTGTTGAGGCTCCGGATGAATTCAACGTGAGTGGGCTTCAAATAGTCTTCCGCCCATTCACATTTAAGTTTCCCACCATTAAGGCTAAGGCCGAGACAGTTTCTGTGAAAAAGACACCGTCGATTTTGTTCCCCATCGTTCCACAATCCGCGCCTGCAAACAGTCTTTAATCACCATTTCGTTGACGTGACGGAACGTAACATTCTAATATGAAGATGGTATCTCTTCTTTCAGACATGTCCGAACGAACATATACCATCTTCATATACTTAAGGCTAACCGGCTATTGACCTTCTTCTTCTGTGCGGATGCACACGGATTGCCTGAACTCTTACGGGACGCGGTAAGATTGAGTGTAATGGGCAGGGGCACTACGAATGTAGTGTGTGGACATCAAGTTGGTAATGTCGGTCTCACGGGAAGCGTGCAAGGAATAAGACGCTGCAGTCGCACTATCCTCTATGCCGTCCGATGGCTCAGATGGATAGAGCATCCGCCATGTAAGCAGGCGATCACGCGTCCGAGTCCCGGTCGGGGCACATATTTTAAACTGTCCCCATTGATGTATATCAACGCCTGTCGGCAACGTAAGGTCTTGATTTAATTATCATTAAATTCTAATATTCCTCTCTACGAGGTCTGTGGGTTATAAATCCTAACCTCCTTCGTCGCTGATAGGCCTTTCTAATTTTTGTTTCACTATAAGACAGTTTCAAGGCAGCACTCGCCTTTACAGGTTCTCTGCACGATACAACGCCTTTCTGGAAGGTAATTTCCCTCTCTTGGGGACGAGTTAGCCGGCGGTGGATGAGCAAATATTTTCAAGTTCCTTCGCGGTCGTCTTTTAACCATCCTGGACTCTGCCGGACACCGGCCATGATAATCATACAGGCTGCCGTCTTTGCCGGATATCCTATGAAACGTTAACGCCTCAGGGTCGCCGGTCTCGCCTACTAATTAATGCCCTGAGAGACTGGAGCTACCCGAAACTGATTAATTCCGCAGGCGCTCAGATCATCTCCTCTGCAAGTGCTCAAGAGATCCGTTCGTCGATTGCCAGGAAATGCATGTTAAAGTATTAAGCTAGAAATTTTGTTCTCAGACTTTGACAGTTCTAATTTTTTATCTCATTATAGCAGTTTGGAAATTATTTTAACACAAAGAAAGCCAGAAAAATATTTTTCTGTCTCTGTTCCATTTTTTCAAAAGCGACTTGAGAATGCTGTCAGGTCACGATGGTGAAGCCATCGGCAAATGATATTATTATTTGATAAAGACAGTGTTTTGTCTCATTGACGCATAGAGAGCACCTTACATCTGAACACTTTGGAAGAGGACTTGATTCTATATTATAACTAGCACAGTCTTCACAAATAGCAACAAAATCTGACCACGAGATGGAAAAGTCTGGGTACGAATTCTATTTGGAAGTGAAAACCCCTTCATTCTTCTTTTGTTCTGAAAGAGTTGCGAGATTTTTTTGTTACTATCACCGCTATCTTCATATTCAGTTTCTTTTGTTTCTGGGGAATAAGTGCAGACTGATATATGGCATGGTTTCATTATCCTTTTGTTTGTTCAGCGAACTGTTCAGCCCTATTCTTCAGGAGCATCAGCTGTTTCAGCATCACCAGTTTTCTCATTAGATGTACCAGTTTCAGATAGAAAATCTGCCTGGAACAATTGCAACATATTATGTTTCAACTTTATTGCCACAGCCCGTCGTGCAAAAGCATGGAGCTATAAGTCTGACGAGATTTCTAAGTACAGAATTTTCTATACGAATCTTTTCTAAAAATCACCAGTATCTTGTCTTTTAAACTTTTAATACCGTAGACATTCCACACAATGGGGAAAATATATGAAAATCTGATTATCACAGAAGGCTCTCAGAAGCAAGCAAAAAAGGACCGTTTTAGAATCGTACGCAACAGAATAGCTCGAGGATTCCGTGCGCTGGAATTGAAACTGACGCTGCTCGTAAGCAGCAGACAATACATCTAAACTAAGAATAAACGAGATTCCGCGGTGCCGTCGGAGCCTCCTTCTTTAAAAACATAAATATATAAAAATAAAAAAGCGAGATGCAGAAGCCCCGGCAAGTTACAAAGGATTAAATTACGCAAGGAAATAATTACATTTAATGGTTTATTTAATTTAAAAATCGCTCGCTGTCATTCCTACTTTTTCACAGTTGGAAATACAGTCATGTCGAGGTTTCACTCCTTCCCTATCTGAAATGTAATCTTGAGTTAAATCCTGAAAATCCTCTCTATGATCACTTTAAGCTCTCTCCAAAACTATCGTCAACTCTAACAATGTCCTCCTCTGTGATCATTTCTAACCTCTCACCAAAACTGAAGTCAAAATTCTCGTCAACTCTCTAACAATGTCCTCCAACCAGTGAATGTTCCAGACGTTAATGGATCGGCTCTAATCACTCCACGCTCCTACAGGTGTTTCCAGAACCCCGTCTGTCCTTTTGAGGCCCGTAAGCCGCACGTAAAACTACATCTACATCCACACACTGCAAACCACAGTCAAGTGTACGGTGGAAGGTCTGCTAAATGACCCAGCTATTAGGGTTTCTTCTCGTTCCATACACGCATGAAGCATGGAAAAAATGACTGTTTAAGCGCCTGTGTGAGTGTTGTCATCAATTTAATTTTGTCCTCTCACTGCTTTCGGGAACGATAGATAGGAGGTCGTAATACATTCCTAGATCCGTAATTTAAAGTTTGTTCTTCAGACTTCGTATGGAGGCTGTCTCGCCAGTAGCTTTCGTCTAGCTTCAAGAGTCCGCCCTTCCAGTTTCTTCAGCGTCTCTGAGACAATCTCCCATGGATCAAACAAACCTGTCACCACTCGCGCAGTATGTCATGTGAGAAGAGCGTGAGTTGGGTTTCACGTGATCGATGTTTCCGGAAACAGTGCTGGTTGGCTTAGAGGATGTCATTCCCTTCGAGATACTTCATTACGTTTGAACTCAGACTGTGTCCTAACATTCCACAACAAAATGTATGTCAAGAGAATTAGATGGAGGATCACTTCTCTTATCCTTCTAGTAGACAGGTGTGACCTGTGCTTTGTTCAAACTACTGATCTTTATTAAAGGATTCTACGGTGGATTGTGGTTAGAAGTGCAGCTGACTCAGCGGATATTCGGTGTAGAATCTGATGGAAATTCCATCGGGCCCTCGAGATTTGTTCAGTTTTAGTGAAAGTATTTTCTGTTTTCGTCAACACCGCTGATACTAATGTGTACACTGCCCAATAAAGAAAGTAAACTACCCAGAATGGCAGGAGGAAATGAAACGTAACGTGAACAATTACGAGGGTACGTAATGTTATTTCAGTGATCACAAAACAAGACAAATTTATCCAAATCTTGGAATATGAGTCCACTTATCAGTATCACGTTGCACATCCTCTGACGTGCATGCATGCTGATTTAGTTGGAAATGTGCGATGAGGTCTTTGTATCCTCCCCCAGGCAACCTGGGCCACAGCTGTAGCAACTGGTCCTCGATATCCTGCATATGGATACTTGGACATACATGATGACTGAACTGGTACCACACGCGTTCTGTCATCGACATATCCGGGGATCATTCTGGCCACAGTAGTACCTCAACATCACGGAGACACTTTAAGCTTTTCTGGCGGTAGTGTTGTAAATAGTCTTCACGGGTTTGCCGCCGTCGTACCTAGCCACCAACAATGTTGAACCACCTGACGATGTCGGACAGTTGCTCCGAGGAAATATTGTGGCATTTGCACAACGTGATCCGGCGGCAAACCCGTGAACACTATTTACATCACGGAGGCAATTTGATAGACACCCATACCACTCGTGGACGAGCAATGTTCTGTTGAAAAATGGCATCACAACACTGTCGCATGTGAGGTAACACATTAGGACGCACACTGTCAGCAGTGACCGTTTTGCTGTCAAGAGTTCCCTCAGTCACTACCAGTACAAGTAATACAATTTTGCATCTCCAGATCATTGACAAAATGGGACATCTCCTCAAGTCGCCGCCATACTCGCAGGCCATGGTCACCGTCGTCAGCACATAAATGTCATTCATCGCCAGATGCCAGATGCGACACCATTTATCTGCAATTCCTAGTCTCTGGTTCAGCTCTTGCTAGTCTCCGACCAATGGTGCAGGACGGCACATGACGTTGCAAGGAATCCATTACTTGTGTTCGGATAGCATCTACTTTTACATCTCCATGATTACTTAACAATTCACAAATAAGTGCCTGGTAGAGGGTTCATCGGACCACCTTCGAGCTATTTCTCCACTGTCCCATTCTGTCCATGAGGATGGGTGCCAAAATATTGAGAGGAGAAAGTTGGTGACTGACATTTCCTGAGAAGATCCCACAGCCATGAGGAAACATCTTTGGTTTAGTGACTGTCACACCAATTCGCGAGCCGCCTGGAGTGGCCGAGCGGTTCTAGGCGCTACAGTCTGGAACCGCGCGGCCGCTACGGTCGCAGGTTCGAATCCTGCCTCGGGCATGGATGTGTGTGATGTCCTTAGGTTCGTTAGGTTTAAGTAGTTCTAAGTTCTAGGGGACTGATGACCTCAGAAGTTAAGTCCCATAGTGCTCAGAGCCATTTGAACCATTTGAACCAATTCACGTGTGATATCCATCCAGTTTAAGTTTTCTATTTATTTATTTATTTATTTACAAATCAAGTTCCGGAGGACCAAATTGAGGAGCAAATCTCTAAGATCATGGAACCTGTCAGTACATGAAATTACAACATAAATGTAATACCAGATAAAAATAAAATGTTTATGAATCCGAAAAAATTCAATCCATAAGTTTAAGTAAACGCAGTCAACAATATAACAGGAATCAGCTTACTTTTTCTAGGAACTCTTCGATAGAACAGAAGGAGCGACCCATGAGGAAACTCTTCAGTTTCGATTTGTAAGCGCGTGGATTATTGCTAAGATTTTTAAATTCGAGTGGTAGCGTATCGAAAATAGATGCAGCAGTACAATGCACACCTTTCTGCACAAGAGTTAAGGAAGTACGATCTAAATGCAGGTTTGATATCTGCCGAGTATTGACTGAGGGAAAGTTACTTATTCTTGGGAATAAGCTAATATTGTTAACAAGAAATGACAGTAAGGAATATATATATTGAGAGGCCAATATCAAAATACCCTGACTCGTGAACAGAGGTCGACAAGAGGTTCGTGAACTTACACCACTTATTGCCCGAACCGCCTGTTTCTGATCCAAAAGTATCCTTTTAGAATGGGAAGAGTTACCCCAGAATATAATACCATACGACATAAGCGAATGAAAGTAACCAAAGTAGACTAATTTTCGTGTCGAATGCTCACTCACTTCAGATACCGTTCAAATAGTAAAAACGGCTGCGTTAAGTCTTTGAACAAGTTCCTGAACGTGGACAGTTTACTATCCATCTGAAAACCTAGAAATTTGAACTGTTGGATTTCACTCATCATATGCCCATTCTGTGAAATTAAAACCTCAGGTTTTGTTGAATTGTGTGCTATAAACTGTGAAAACTGAGTCTTACGGTGATTTAGTGTTTTTATTTTCTACAGGCCGTGAACTTAGGTCATGAACTGCACTATTTGAAACCGAGCCAATGTTGCACACAACAGCTTTTACTATCAAGCTAGTGTCATCAGCAAACAGAAATATTTTAGAGTTACCTGTAATGCTTGAGGGCATATCATTTATATAAATAAGGAACAGGAGTGGCCCCAACACTGGTGCCTGCGGCACTCCCGACTTGACTGTACTCCACTCAGACCCCACATCACAGCCATTCTCAACATTGTGAATAATGACTTTTTGCTGTCTGTTGCTAAAGTAAGAGGTGAACCAATTGTGTGCTACTCCCCGTATTCCGTAATGGTCCAATTTTTGGAGCAATATTTTGTGATAAACAAACGCCTTAGTTAAATCAAAAAATATGCCTAGCGTTCGAAACCTTTTGTTTAACGTATCCAGTACCTCGCAGACAAAAGAGAATATAACATTTTCAGCTGTTAAGTGACTTCTAAAGCCGAACTGTACATTTGATGGCAAATCATGTGATATAAAATGATCAATTATCCTTACATACACAACCTTTTCCGTAACTTTAGCAAACACTGATGGCATAGAAATAAGTCTAAAATGCCTACATTGTCTCTTTCTCCCTTTTTATAAAGCGGCTTTACTACTGAGTCTTTTAATCGTTCAGGAAACTGAGTATTCCTAATGGAAGAATTACAAGTATGGCTAAATACAGGGCTAACATGTGCAGCACAGTACTTTAATATTCTGCTAGGCCCTCCATCATAACCATCAGAGACCTAAGTCTTCAGTGATTTAATTATTGACTCAATCTCCCCCTTGTCTGTATCAAAGAGGAGTATTTCAGCCATCAATCTTGGAAAGGTATTTGCCAAGAAAGATATATGATTCCCTGTAGAAACTAAATTTTTAATTAATTCACCAGCAATGCTCCGAAATTGATTGTTAAATACTGTACATATATCTGGTTTATCAGTAACAGATATATTTTTACTACGACCTTACTTTATATCGCCGGCCTTGTGCTGCTGACCAGACACTTCCTTCACAACTGACCATATGGTTTTAATTTTATCCTGTTAATTAGCTATTCTATTCGCATACCACGTACTCTTTGCCTTTCTAATAAGATTTTAAGCACCTTACAATACTGTTTGTAATGGGTTACTGCAGCTTGATTGTGACTATAACATTTTGATCTAATTCCCGCTTTTTTCTACATGATATCCTTAACTCACTAGTAAGCCACAATGCCCATCTAGTAATGAAAAATGAATAAAAATGTTGTCTATGCCTGTGCTACTGTTCCTCTGTACCCTTGCTGGGAAAAAAAGCAGTCTGCATCAGATCATCCGAATTTAGGAAATTTACCAACATCATTTTTCTTGCACCATCATACACAAAATTTATATTGAAGTCACCATACATAACTATTTCTCGTACTTCCTACAAAGTGAATCAAGAGCCCTCTCTAGCTTGTGCAGAAATGCTCTGAAGTCAGAGTTAGGGGACCTATAAACAACAACATTTAGAAGTTTAGTCTGCCCCTGCACAACATTCAAATACCTATTCAGTGCAGTGCCCTGATAGGTCTATGGACTCAGATGGAATACTGTTTTTTACGTACATAGCCACTCTCCCACCCCGCAAGGAACTCCTTGAAAAACAGCCAGATAACCTGTATCCTGGAAAAGGAAGCCTCTGAATTGTCAAGTTATTTAAGTGGTGCTCCGACATGTCAGTAATTTATGGGTCAGCATCTATAAGCAGTCCACTAACTTTATCTCTAATACCTCTTATATTTTGATGGAGTATGCTAATCTCTTCTCTACTTGGAAACATGACATCCTCTGAAGGTGGGCCCTTAGTTAGAGGGACTTCTTTTAAGCAGGTAAGCAGGTATACCTGTCAGCTGACTTCAATCTAAAAAAGGTGCAGCTCTAACACCGACTACTACAGGATTTTTTCCATGAGTGACCCCACCATCACCACCACCCACTACAGTGTCACCTATAAGTTTAGCCAGTCTCCCATTCCCATACCTATTGATGTGCAGGCCATGCCTATTAAATCCTGATCTGCTGATAAAACAACTGGCCCCACTGAAATGTGACCCATGCCCCCTGCCATCAGCGCCCTCCTCAGCCCCATGTTAACGCGCATAACAGTCGCATTAGGATGAGGCCGATCATGACGCTGAAACAGTTACACGAAATGCACTTTAGTGCCACAGGTTTTAGTAGCTATCTTTACCAGGTCACCACCTACATCATATTCCCCGTCCCTATCAAGACTGTGCCCTGCTCCACCCACTATCACTACCCATTCCTCCTTTGTAAAATTCCTACATAACACCCCTTTGCTGTCAGTCACCTGAGCCAACCCTGCACTAGGCGTCACAATGCTGGTGACCTGGTAGTCACTCCCCAGCGCTTCCGGCAACTGCTGGCCCACACCTCTACCGTGTGAACTGCCTAGTAACAGAACCTTCTTCTTTCTGTTTGACTTTGCAACTAACCTAAGCCTCTTAAATGCTGTTGACTGCTGCATATTCCCTTCATCTACAGCTACAAGAGGCTTCTCTCCACTCAGCTCTGACACCTGGTCAAATCTATTGCATATACGCAAAGTATAACTGTCTGTATATCTTCTCTTCATAGCTGCCTTCTTGCCAACTGCCAGTTCCCATTCTCCACCACCCTTCACCCTCCTCAACCTATCTGGTTCCTCCTTTGCGCGTTATAACTGCACCTGAAGGGCACAGATCTTACACTCCTGCTCCTCTATCAACTTATTTCTACTACAGATTCTGCATTCCCAGGAGAGGATCTCGCTAGAATGCCCACTGGTTTCTCCACTGCATTCCCCCCAATGAAAATACTTTGAACAAATCCCACACCGTAACCCACTGCTCAGAAACCTACGACAAGGCGCACACTTCTCACTCATGGTAAAATTTTACTGTTACCGGAAAAAAACTATAAGTGTACGTTATCTAAGTTCAGTTACACCAGTAGAACTATTTATAGAACTCACAATAGCGATCTCGAAATTCTCTGTCTACTATGAAAGCAACTACTTGTATTAATACTACTACACCACAGCCAATACCAATACCAACAAAACTTCACAAAATTATTAGCTAAAACCAAAAATTCAAGTGGCCACTGCAACACTCAACGAAGTTAAAACACTGATCGAAAATTTGACTGAAATATTTCACTAGAAACAATAAGAAATGTCAGCTGGAAGCTAAAGCACGAACTTTACTAAACGCCTTCGACGCACAGAAAACTAAAAAGCACAGGGAGCGAACGTTTCCAAAAGTTTATTTAATTGTTATTTAGCCACAAACAGCACGAAACACCACTGAAAACTATTAAATTTAATAACTGTATAACAGGGCACGAATAACTTTATCAGTATTTAACTTTATACCCGCTACAGCTGCAACTGCACGCCGCAAAATGTAAACACACTACTGAGGCGTGAGGCTTGGACGAATTCGTAATTGTTATTTTTCGTAATTGTTATTACTAAATATTAAGTTGACTTCACAGATTTTAGATATGTGTGATTCTGCGTGTAACCGAAGTTTGGAGGATTCATTTTAGTATTCATGTGAATGACTTCACACTTTTCATTATTTACAGTCAATTTACGCTTTTCACACCATAAAGATATCTTGTTTAAATCAGTTTGCAATTCGTTTTGATCCAGTATCATCTGCAAAGAATCTAAGAGTGCTGCTTACATTCTCTCTTAAATCGCTTAGGTAGATCAGGAACAGCAGAGAGTCTATAATACTTCTCTGGGGAGCGCCAGACTTTCTGTCAGTTACTACGAACTATGACGTTTCTGACAGGAAATCACCAATCCAGTCGCACAACTGAGACAATACTCTATAGGCATGCAGTTTGATTAGAACTTGATCATGAGGAACGGAGTCAAAAGCCTTCTGGAAATCTAAAAATATAGAATTAATTTCACATGCCCTGACGATAGTACGAATTACTTCGTAAGAATACATTTATTTGTCTTTCACTAGAACGATATTTTCTAAATCCATGTTGCTGTTTGTCAATAAAACTTTTGTTCTAAGTAATTGTTAATGTTAGAACTCAGTATATTTTCCAAAAACCTGCTGCAAGTCGATGTTAGTGATAAACGCCTGTAATTCATTGGATCACTCCTGTTTCCATTCTAGGGTATTGATGTGACTTTAGGTGTGGATCTTTCGATGAGCGAGCAGTCATATATGATTAGTAAACATGGAGCTATTATATCTGCATAATCCGACAGGAATCCAACTGGTATACAATCTGGACTGGGAGCCTAGCCTTTATTAAGTGATTTACGCTGCTTTGCTACACCGAGCACAGCTATGTCTAGCTTACTAATGTTGGCAGTTGTTTCTGACTCGAATTCTCGAATATTTACTACGTCTTCTTTGGTAAATATTTTTCGGAAAACCTTGTACAGTAACTCTGTTTTGGCAGCACTCTCATTAGTAACATTACTATGTTGTCGCACAATGAATGTATTGATTATGTCGTGCCGCTAGTGTATTTTACATACGACCAGAATTTCTTTGGATTTTCTGCTATACCTCGAGACAGAGTTAAGTTGTGGAAGCTATCAGAGCTGTCTCGTATTGAAGATCGCGCTAAATTCTGAGCTTCTGAAAATCTTCGCAAATCTTGGGGATTTTGCGTTCTTTTTTCGTTGCTTCTGCAAGAGTTCTGACTTGTTTTATGTAGCATGGGGGATCAGAACCATCTCTTATTATAATTTATTTGGTATATATCTCTTAATTGGCGTCAATACTACATTTCTGATTTTAAACACATCTGGCCTATGCTTACGTAGTCAGATAGGAACGATTGGAGATTGTCTCTTAGGAAGGCGTCAAGTGAGTTTTTATCTGCCTTTTTAAACAGATATATTTTGAGTTATTTTTGGTGGATCTAGATGTTACGGGGTTCAGTCTTTCAACAACGACCTTGTAGTCACGAATCCCTGTATCTGTCATTATACTCCCTATTTGCTCATAGTTGTTTGTAGCTAAGAGGCTAAGTATGTATGTTTTCGCAACCATGTACACTTCGGGGGGGGGGGGGGGGGGGGGGTCCTGAACTAAGTGTTCAAAATAATTTTCTGAGAAAGCATCCACTTCGACTTCGGACGAATTTTATGCTTGCCATAGATTTTAAACATGTATTTTCGACAATATATCGAGGGTAGAATGAAATCCCCACCAACTATCATTGTATGAGTAGGTTACCTATTTGAAATGAGTCTAAAGTTCTCATTAAACTGTTCAGAAATCGTATCATCTGCGTTGTGTGGTTAGTAAGGGAACCTATTATTAATCTATTCCGGTTGTAAAGTATAACCTCTGCCCATACTGACTCACAGGAACCACAGTCAATCAGGATAGCTTTTTACCAGTCAGGGTGTCTTTCTGCCATTTAAGACTTTTGTAAGAAAATGAAACGCCTACAGCCGTCCTTAGATCTTATTTATTGTGTAGCTACCACTTTCGGCACTTCAATGTGCCATCTTCAGACCTGCATTCATAAACAGTAATGATAGAATTATCAACTTACCAATCATGCAGCACGAAGACAGATTAAAAACAAGATGACAATCAAGAATAAGGCTCTACAAGTGAATTTACAGTAATCATTTGAGGGAACGAACTGATACATCCATTGTCACATTTCTAAAGTATACCATTAAATGAATGTCAGAAGTACCTGTAATTGTGATGTCAGCGCTCCAACCATCAACTGCCAATTGACTGGAGTAACATTCAATATACAACATCCAAAGCTATGTGTCAACGTATGTTCAAAGAAGATGGTCGACCTAAAAATGACAGTGTAAGAGCATCTCACAATCGATTTTAGTAATCGAAAATAAAGGCAGGTACAAGAAATATCGTAACTGAAATATTTACATAAATGTTGGGTTTCATCCACTTATCTACACTCCTGGAAATTGAAATAAGAACACCGTGAATTCATTGTCCCAGGAAGGGGAAACTTTATTGACACATTCCTGGGGTCAGATACATCACATGATCACACTGACAGAACAACAGGCACGTAGACACAGGCAACAGAGCATGCACAATGTCGGCACTAGTACAGTGTATATCCACCTTTCGCAGCAATGCAGGCTGCTATTCTCCCATGGAGACGATCGTAGAGATGCTGGATGTAGTCCTGTGGAACGGCTTGCCATGCCATTTCCACCTGGCGCCTCAGTTGGACCAGCGTTCGTGCTGGACGTGCGGACCGCGTGAGACGACGCTTCATCCAGTCCCAAACATGCTCAATGGGGGACAGATCCGGAGATCTTGCTGGCCAGGGTAGTTGACTTACACCTTCTAGAGCACGTTGGGTGGCACGGGATACATGCGGACGTGCATTGTCCTGTTGGAACAGCAAGTTCCCTTGCCGGTCTAGGAATGGTAGAACGATGGGTTCGATGACGGTTTGGATGTACCGTGCACCATTCAGTGTCCCCTCGGCGATCACCAGTGGTGTACGGCCAGTGTAGGAGATCGCTCCCCACACCATGATGCCGGGTGTTGGCCCTGTGTGCCTCGGTCGTATGCAGTCCTGATTGTGGCGCTCACCTGCACGGCGCCAAACACGCATACGACCATCATTGGCACCAAGGCAGAAGCGACTCTCATCGCTGAAGACGACACGTCTCCATTCGTCCCTCCATTCACGCCTGTCGCGACACCACTGGAGGCAGGCTGCACGATGTTGGGGCGTGAGCGGAAGACGGCCTAACGGTGTGCGGGACCGTAGCCCAGCTTTATGGAGACGGTTGCGAATGGTCCTCGCCGATACCCCAGGAGCAACAGTGTCCCTAATTTGCTGGGAAGTGGCGGTGCGGTCCCCTACGGCACTGCGTAGGATCCTACGGTCTTGGCGTGCATCCGTGCGTCGCTGCGGCCCGGTCCCAGGTCGACGGGCACGTGCACCTTCCGCCGACCACTGGCGACAACATCGATGTACTGTGGAGACCTCACGCCCCACGTGTTGAGCAATTCGGCGGTACGTCCACCCGGCCTCCCGCATGCCCACTATACGCCCTCGCTCAAAGTCCGTCAACTGCACATACGGTTCACGTCCACGCTGTCGCGGCATGCTACCAGTGGTAAAGACTGCGATGGAGCTCCGTATGCCACGGCAAACTGGCTGACACTGACGGCGGCGGTGCACAAATGCTGCGCAGCTAGCGCCATTCGACGGCCAACACCGCGGTTCCTGGTGTGTCCGCTGTGCCGTGTGTGTTATCATTGCTTGTACAGCCCTCTCGCAGTGTCCGGAGCAAGTATGGTGGGTCTGACGTGTTCTTTTTTCCATTTCCAGGAGTGTATTTCAGTTTCGATATCTTTGTACATGGCTTTACCTTCGATTACTGATATGAGATATCTTTACACTGTCAGTTTTGATGACGGCCGAATTCTTTCAGTATTAACTGACCCATATCTTTGGATGTTGTTTTTTGAATGTTTCTCCAGTCAGCTGGCAGTTTGTGGTTGGAGTGCTGACGTCACAGTTACAGACACTTCCGGCATTCATTTAATAGCGATTATTTGAGTTGTGCCTTCTGGTATTCATTGTTTTTATGTCGTTCTGTAAATAGTTTGAGTAAACCACTTATGTTGGCCATTGATACACCTTATAGGCCTATATGGATCGTGATAAGCGCTTTGGCATCAACTAAGGTGAGTCCCTCAGTGTTCTCGGTGTTTTTGTGGGCATTTAGCGCATGAGTGGGGAGGGCTTTTCGGTACTGACGTAAACTTTCTTCATGTTGTTGTTCTTGTGGTATTCAGTCCTGAGACTGGTTTGATGCAGCTCTCCATGCTACTCTATCCTGTGCAAGCTTCTTCATCTCCCAGTACCTACTGCAACCTACATCCTTCTGAATCTGCTTAGTGTATTCATTTCTTGGTCTCCCCCTACGATTTTTACCCTCCACGCTGCCCTCCAATATTAAATTGGTGATCCCTTGATGCCTCAGAACATGTCCTACCAACCGATCCCTTCTTCTGGTCAAGTTGTGCCACAAACTTCTCTTCTCCCCAATCCTATCCAATACTTCCTCATTAGTTATGTGATCTACCCATCTAATCTTCAGCATTCTTCTGTGGCACCACATTTCGAAAGCTTCTATTCTCTTCTTGTCCAAACTATTTACCGTCCATGTTTCACTTCCATACATGGCTACACTCCATACAAATACTTTCAGAAATGACTTCCTGACACTTAATTCAATAATCGATGTTAACAAATTTCTCTTCTTCAGAAACGCTTTCCTTGCCATTGCCAGTCTACATTTTATATCCTCTCTACTTCGACCATCATCAGTTATTTTGCTTCCCAAATAGCAAAACTCCTTTACTACTTTAAGTGTCTCATTTCCTAATCTAATACCCTCAATATCACCCGACTTAATTGAGGCGATTGTATTCCTTTAAGCCTGCTTCATTTACTGCATTTTTATATTTTCTCCTTTCATCAATTAAATTCAATATTTCTTCTGTTACCCAAGGATTTCTACTAGCCCTCGTCTTTTTACCTACTTGATCCTCTGCTGCCTTCACTACTTCATCTCTCAGAGCTACCCATTCATCTTCTACTGTATTTCTTTCCCCCATTCCTGTCAATTGTTCCCTTATGCTCTCCCTGAAACTCTGTACAACCTCTGGTTCTTTCAGTTTATCCAGGTCCCATCTCCTTAAATTCCCACCTTTTTACAGTTTCTTCAGTTTTAATCTACAGGTCATAACCAATAGATTGTGGTCAGAGTCCACATCTGCCCCTGGAAATGTCTTACAATTTAAAACCTGGTTCCTAAATCTCTATCTTACCATTATATAATCTATCTGATACCTTTTAGTATCTCCAGGATTCTTCCATGTATACAACCTTGTTTCATGATTCTTAAACCAAGTGTTAGCTATGATTATGTTGTGCTCTGTGCAAAATTCTACCAGGCGGCTTCCTCTTTCATTTCTTAGCCCCAATCCATATTCACATACTACGTTTCCTTCTCTCCCTTTACCTACACTCGAATTCCAGTCACCCATGACTATTAAATTTTGGTCTCCCTTCACCATCTGAATAATTTCTTTTATTTCATCATACATTTCTTCAATTTCTTCGTCATCTGTAGAGCTAGTTGGCATATAAACTTGTACTACTGTAGTAGGTGTGGGCTTCGTATCTATCTTGGCCACAACAATGCGTTCACTATGCTGTTTGTAGTAGCTTACCCGCATTCCTATTTTCCTATTCATTATTAAACCTATTCCTGCATTACCCCTATTTGACTTTGTGCTTATAACCCTGTAGTCATCTGACCAGAAGTCTTGTTCCTCCTGCCACCGAACTTCACTAATTCCCACTATATCTAACTTTAACCTATCCATTTCCCTTTTTAAAATTTCTAACCTACCTGCCCGATTAAGGGATCTGACATTCCACGCTCCGATCCGTAGAACGCCAGTTTTCTTTCTCCTGATAATGACATCCTCTTGAGTAGTCCCCGCCCGGAGATCCGAATGGGGGACTATTTTACCTCCGGAATAATTTACCCAAGAGGACGCCATCATCATTTAATCATACAGTAAAGCTGCATGCCCTCGGGAAAAATTACGGCCGTAGTTTCCCATTGCTATCAGCTGTTCGCAGTACCAGCATAGCAAGGCCGTTTTGGTTATTGTTACAAGGCCAGATCAGACAATCATCCAGACTGTTGCCCTTGCAACTACTGAAAAGGCTGCTGCCCCTCTTCAGGAACCACACGTTTGTCTGGCCTCTCAGCAGATACCCCTCCGTGTGGATGTACCTACGGTACGGCTATCTGTATCACTGAGACACGCAAGCCTCCCCACCAACGGCAAGGTCCATGGTTCACGGGGGTGGGGGAGGCTTTCTTCATAAAGCGACATAATTGTTTCCGTCCCTGTTTGTTCCCATATTAGTGGTACATCATTTGTAATTGTGGGTTGTTGGGTATCTATTACAGTGTATCTTGTGCCGTGCCGTTACGATAACTCTCTTTTTCTTCTCTTCTTCACGCGTCCTTCCGCCCACTATCTATTTCAGGTCACGTCTCCGGCCTTTCATGGCGGTTTTAGCATTGACTAGGAACGCGCCTCTTACCAGATCAAATGGCTCTGAGCACTATGCGCCTTAACTTCTGAGGTCATCAGTCGCCTAGAACTTAGAACTGATTAAACCTAACTAACTTAAGGACATCACACACATCCATGCCCAAGGAAGGATTCGAACCTGCAACCGTAGCGGTCGCTCGGCTCCAGACTGTAGCGCCTAGAACCGCACGGCCACTCCGGCCGCCTCTTACCAGATCGCATTGGTAGTTGGTTGTTACTGGACTTAGTTTGGGCTATGTTATCACACTTGGTTTCGTACATGATAAATAATTTGTAGCGTACTTTAGAGGATTTTTCTGGTAATGATATATGCTGACGTGTACGTTGCTGTCATTGGCCTCCAATTACAGGCTTGGTGGTAGAACTGCGTGTGTTAGACCTAGAATTATGGCTAGATATCTTTAGATGTCTCTTTCTTTTTAACATGAAATTATTTTAGTCGTATGTGACGCATTTAGTGGCTATGCACCTGTTTTCAAGATTATATAGGTTTCTATTTGTCCTCACTCAGGTTACGCTAGATACTACTCGTGGCATTACCAGTGCTCTTGCTTTAATTGTGTACTGCCAACTTATAGATTGTTGTCACGTGTTCATAGTCTTACATGTAACAAACAAATTAGATTTACTTATGATTTAGTTACTGGCACGTTGTGTGGTTTGTCTTTTAGACGATATGTATGGCAGGTACGTTCCCTTGAAAATGTAATTGCATGGATGTAATGGCTTTTGGTTTTAATGTGGTGGAAAGACCAACTTGTGTTCTGGTTACAGTACATTCATTCATAACTATACCTTATTTTAGATCTCACTTTATTTCTTTGTGTTCACTTGTGTTTAATGCATATGAATCCTTTTGGCGCGAATTGCTAGTTTGAAAGCATTTACGATATTTCATGTATATATGTTGCTGAGTCATCCTTTATGGTGCACTGCATCCTCGTGGGCTACTTAGTGTCCTCGTGTGTGATTGTTTCTGGCAGTACGTGATACATGGATGCGTTCACACATGAATGTCGTTACCATGAACAGTTTCTTGTGGGGTTTTTCAGATGTTCTACAAACATTATGTGATCAAAAGTATCCGGACACGTGGCTGAAAATGACCTACAAGTTCGTGACGCCTTCCATCGGTAATGAATTCAATATGGTGTTGGCCCACCCTTAGCCGTGATCACAGCTTCCACTCTATCAGGCATACGTTCAATCAGGTGCAGGGAGGTTTCTTGGGGAATGGCAGCCCATTCTTCATGGAGTGCTGCACTGAGGAGAGGTATCGATGTCGGTTGGTGAGGTCTGGCGCGAAGTCGGCGTTCCAAAACCTCCCAAAGGTCTTCTATAGAATTCAGGCCAGGACTCTGTGCAGGCCATTCCATTACAGGGATGTTATTGTCGTGTAACCACTTCGCCACAGGCCGTGGATTACGATCAGGTGCTCGATCGTGTTGAAAGATGCTGTCGCCATCCGGAATTGCTCTTCAACAGTGGGAAGCAAGAAGTTGCTTAAAACATCAGTGTAGGCCTGTGCTGTGATAGTGCCACGTAAAATAACAAGGGGTGCAAGCCCCCCCACGAAAAACACGACCACACCATAACACCACCGCCTCCAAATTTTATTGTTGGTACTATATACGCTGGCCGATGACGTTCACCGAGTTTTCGCCATACCCACACCATGCCATCGGATTGCCACATTGTGTGCCGTGATTCGTCACTCCACACAACGCTTTTCCACTGTTAAATCGTCCAATGTTTACGCTTCTTACACCAAGCGAGGCGTCGTTTGCCATTTACCGCCGCAATGTGTGGTTTATGAGCAGCCGCTCGACCATGAAATCCGAGTTTTCTCACCTTACGCCTAACTGTCATAGTACTTGCAATGGATCCTGATCCAGTTTGGAATTACTGTGTGTTGGTCTCAATAGATGTCTGCCTATTACACATTACGACCCTCTTCAACTGTCGGCAGTATCTGTCAGTCAAAGCAGACGAGGTAGGCCTGTACGCTTTTGTGCTGTACATGTCCCTTCACGTTTCCACATCACTATCACACCGGAAACAGTGGACCTAGAAATGTTTAGGAGTGTGGAAAGCTCACATACAGACGTATGACGCAAGTGACACCCAATCACCAGACGACGTTCGAAGTCCGTGATTTCCGTGGAGCGTCCCAATCTGCTCTCTCACAATGACTACTGAGGTCGCTGATGTGGAGGACCTTGCAGTAGGTGGCAGTATAATGCACCTAATATGAAAAACGTATGCTTTTGGGAGTGTCCGGATACTTTTGATGACATTGTGTATGCCATGATCTGAGATGGATTCTACGTTTGGTCCTCTGACACGTTCCAGACATACATTTTATGTGTATGACATAAGTGTGCCCCTCAGCTGTTTACAACTCAGCATTTTATATTGCGACACGACACATGGATCATGTTCTCCGCTATACTTGTTTCTGAGGTTGTACTCTCTTTCGTACATTTTACATATCAACATTTTATACTTTGACACGACACGTACATCATGTTTCTCCGCCTTACTTGTTTCTGAGGTTGTTTTCTCCTTCATACGTTTATCATCTTCTACAATTATTTTGTTTTTCAGTAGATTATTTCCGAGATGTGTAGATAATGTATGTCCGACCGGCCAATAACAGATTGAGATTCATTGGAAGAATCCTCAAGGAGTGGGGATCATCCACTGAGAAGACAGAGTACAAATTCCTCGTTCGACAAATACATGAATATTGCTCCTCTGTCTGCGATCCGAAACAGATCGGATTTTGAACTTCACTTCATTGGCAGAAATTATATTACGCACAATAATTTCACAAGTTGCAATCCTAATAACGAATGAGTCTATTATATCTCCTTACATCACCATTTCATCACACACATGAATTTGTTTGATAGATTTCTCCCTGCGTAAGTCTGGGCACGTAGATCATTTTGGCATACCAAATGTTTTAATGTGACAGAGCCACATTACGGCAAGTGTAACTTAGCCAGACACTTGGCACCGCATAGGCCTCAACGGAACACAAAGCCAGGAAGGCTTTCTGCATCTTTCGCTGGCGACATTAACATAGCAAGCACTCAAGAGGCACAGTGAAACTGTCGCGACTAAAAATAGTGTATCTTGATAGCTGTTTCTCTACTTTTTTTTTTTTTTTTTTTTTGCCTCTCATCCGAAGGGTTTCGTCATTTCTTTTTAATTCATCCACGTGAACTTTCTTCAAATTTATTCGATCGAACCAGCAGAAAGGTACACTGGCTTGGTGACTATAAGGTCTATTGCGTAAGAGAAAGAGAGGGATGGAGGGAGAGAATCGGAGAAAGAGAGAGAGAGAGAGTGACAGACAAAGAGAAAGAGGGAGAATTGTGTATCGTTGCTTTCGGGGGCTCAGGTGTCCTATCACAATAAAGACTGTTACGTAAGTCAGGAACTTCATGCCTCTCTTTGCAGAATTTATACATGTTTTGTGTATTTTATTTTGTCTTGGTTAGTGGAAACGTGACCAGGACGTGAGTTAAGGCTTAGCTCAGATCCTGTTTTTCCACATTTATAGTTTTTGTTAGATTATTTTAACGCTCTGGTACGGGTAGCATGTATAGGTAAGTTTCTTAACTGTCCATGTCCCTGACTCGCCTTTCTCTGCCCATCTCCGTTTCTCCCTTCTCTCTGTCCATTTCTTCCTCCTCCCTCTCTCCTACCAACTCCTCCACTTTTCTTTTTCTGATCGCCTCCTCGCCTCTCCTCTCTCTGTCCACCTCCTCCTCTTCCCTTTCTGTTTATTTCCCCCTCCCCCTGCCTCTGTCCATCTTCTCCTTCACCTTCACCCACATGACATAATTTTGTAAGTATGTTTAGTGGCGTATGTGGATACTGTCTACGGAATATCTTGCGAATAGAGTTAGTAGCAAAGAAGTAATAAATTTAAACGTCATGTCTGACGCAGAAATTTTACCGTGTGAACAGCGAACAGCGAAGAGTTAGCGATGAACTTTTTCCTTTCACCGTTTTGTAGGGGTTGCTAGCGAGGAAAAGTTTCGGAAAGCTTTAAAGTTATGTGTAATGTTTGTCACAAGTCACAAAGTGCACTCCTTCTCAAATAATGGATGAATAAAGTCTGGTTATTCGCATGTCTTGGGCTACACTTCTTTTCACCCTCACACTCACTCCTTTCATAGGTAAGTAGTTCTCATCCTCAAAGCGATTCTTTCCAGACAGTAAGTGATATTGTACCAGATATGGTTGAAATCCATCCAGGGTTGTAGCAAGAGATGTGGAACGTAGATACACACGCAGGTACATCCAGTTTGTTAATGTGTATGGGTTTGAGTCCCGTGAGTTTTGCTACCTCAAGACGCATTCAATATTTTAACTATAAAGATGAATTTATTGTGGGGTAAGGTTATACCTCTTAATGAGTCAATTATGAAAGAACCTTAAATTTTTAAATTCAGTCATGTGAAATAACTGTGTGAAATTCTGAAAGTCAAAGTTTTGTTGCTCCTGGAAGGTGTTAAACAGGCAGCCTGCAACTGGGATTGTGTGGCCGATTGATCTATTTCGTACTATAAATTTCGTTTTCTTCTTACTCGTTATTTCATTGTTTGTTTCTTTTTTGCGATATACCACAGAGGTTGCAAATGGACTAGATGTTTTCGCTACTAATGTTCTCGCACAAGATACCAAACATCTGAAAGCGAATAGGTACGAATACTTACGTTTTATAATACCAGGACGAAGAAGAACGTACACTGTACGTAAATGAGAAAGTAAGTAGATGAACATTTTTAATGAAAATTATTTCAACATCGAAAAAATCAGATGAATTAAACAAGAATATTTAGCACTTGGAAAGACTACAAGGTGCAAAGCACGAAACAAAAAGACGCTATTTACTGCGTTCTAAATTGTGTTTCATATGCCTGTCTTTCTCGAGAGAATAATGTTGCATTCTGTAACGCTTTGACGTTAGTTTTCCTATTCTTTCAGTTCCCAGCAATGTTCTGCTTCTGTCACGAAAATCACTATGAATTTTACTTTGGTCATTAATAAATTTACGGTCATTGACAGTTCCTTAATTCCTTTACCATGTTTCGACGTGTTGGATGAACTCTCAAACTCACTTTACGTGCAAAACTGCAGACCATACAGCTATCACAACACACGTTATTTTGCCTCTGACGTGTAACGAAAATGACAAATAGTGAAAAGTGAGTCTTAATACAGGAATAATACGCCGTAAGTACTGCAGTAGACTTACTTATGAATATTCGATTGTAACAAGAAAGTAGCTAGTGAAAAAGGATCTTTAAGGTGTGCGTCCAGTAGCCAGTACACTTCCGCAAGTCACTTGCACAACCTACTTCTGCAAGTTCTTGGACAGGGAAACACCCGCAGCAAATAGACTTCCGCAAGTTCCGTTAACTTCCACAACTTTCTTGTATGTCGTTGTAAGTTTTTGTCGAATTCATCAGTTGCTAGTAGTTTTCCTCAAGCCCGCAGAAGTTTCGTGTGTCCAATACTACTACGAAAATGTGTCGAAAAGAAGGATGGCGAAAAGATTGATGAGCCGAAGCAAATATACCATTTGATACCCTAAATATATAAAATCGGCCACTTTCAGACAAGTAAATCAGAAATCAATTTACCGATTACTTTGTTTCAACAGGAGCGGAATTAGAATAGGAGTACAGACATCTTTATGTTTTAGGTATTTTTTAATGTTAGAGTAAACATCAATGCAGTACAAGACAATTTCACAAATTTCACTAACTCACTCATACACACACACGCAAAAGGAAAAAAGAAGTAGCTTCACAGGTTGGCAACACTCACAACGTAAACGAAAACAAAAGAACAGACATAAACACTATTGCAGTGCGGTATGAGAAACAGTTTAAGAATATGAAGTGCAAATAATTCAGAGCAAGAAATACTGCAGAATTGCAAAAACTGGCAAGTGCAAATGTGAAACGAAGTCTTTCGACGCCAACCGCTGGTAGCAAGGACGGAAGAAGCAGAATATGCAATGAAACACCGTAAGCAACTTGCACACCAACTTTATAAACGAAACGTTGTTTTTAGCCTAAAGTAATAAAAAAATGTAGAAACGTATACAGCCAGTTTGCAGAATAACGACGGAAGATGTCATAAATAAAAGCGAAACGCGTCTGGTGTAACTCATTTTAATTAAACTGCAGTCAGCTCAAGACGGATAACATATAGTAACACAGGTAATAAATACTCTTTGGAAAAATCTAACAGTAATTAAAAGGTGATCTCATGGTGATATAGCTTGCCGCATTTTCGTGTCCTGTTCGGAATATATGATTGAAAAATATACGAGAGATGTTCGAAGTTTGCATAAAACGTTCTCAGAAAATTTTCAATCTCACTGAAAGGACCTAATTTTAGTCCGTTTAATAGTTTTTCTTGACAATTGAAATGTGTGTGCTTCCATATCCATTTCTTCACCCAAACATCTCATTCTTTTTAACTTTATGTTTTCCATCACGATTTTTCTTTAGTAACAAGGAACAAAAGCTGAAATTTTAAATTTAGCATTTGAGAAATCTTTCACGCAAGAGGGTCGTACAAACATACCGCCGTTTGAGTCTCGTACAGATATCCGTATGGAGGACATAGTGATAGACATCCCTATGGTTGTGAAGCAGCTGAATGGGTTGAAAATAAATAAATCGCCAGGTCTTGATGGGATTTCAATTCGGTTTTACAGAGAGTGCTCTACTGCATTGGCTCCTTACTTAGCTAGCATTTATCGCGAATGTCTTGCCCAACGTAAAGTCCCGAGAGACTGGAAAAAAAGCGCAGGTGACGCCTGTATATAAGAAAGGTAGAAGGACGGATCCTCAAAATTACAGACCAATATCTTTAACATCGGTTTGTTGCAGGATTCTCTAACATATTCTCAGTTCGAATATAATGAATTTCCTTGAGGCAGATAAGTTGCTGTCCATGCATCAGCACGGCTTTAGAAAGCATCGCTCCTGCGAAACGCAACTCGACCTTTTTTCACATGATATCTTGCGAACCATGGATGAATGGTATCAGACTGATGCCATATTCCTTGACTTCAGGAAAGCGTTTGACTCGGTGCCCCACTGCAGACTCCTAACTAAGGTACGAGCATATGGGATTGGTTCCCAAATATGTGAGTGGCTCGAAGATTTCTTAAGTAATGGAACCCAGTACGTTGTCCTCGATGGTGAGTGTTCATCGGAGGTGAGGGTATAACCTGGAGTGCCCCAGGGAAGTGTGGTACGTCCGCTGTTGTTTTCTATCTACATAAATGATCTTTTGGATGGGGTGGATAGCAATGTGCGGCTGTTTGCTGATGATGCTGTGGTGTACGGGAAGGTGTCGTCGTTGAGTGACTGTAGGAGGATACAAGATGACTTGGACAGGATTTGTGATTGGTGTGAAGAATGGCAGCTAACTCTAAATGTAGATAAATGTAAATTAATGCAGATGAATAGGAAAAAGAATCCCGTAATGTTTGAATACTCCATTAGTAGTGTAGCGCTTGACACAGTAACGTCGATTAAATATTTGGGGGTAACATTGCTGAGTGGTATGAAGTGGGACAAGCATGTAATGGCAGTTGTGGGGAAGGCGGATAGTCGTGTTCCGTTCATTGGTAGAATTTTGGGAAGATGTGGTTCATCTGTAAAGAAGACCGCTTATAAACACGTTTGGGATCCCTATCAGGACATAGAAGCAATTCAGAGGCGTGCTGGTAGATTTGTTACTGGTATGTTTGATCATCACACGAGTGTTACGGAAATGCTTCAGGAACTCGGGTGGGAGTCTCTGGAGGAAAGGAGGCGTTCTTTTCGTGAATCGCTAGTGAGGAAATTTAGAGAACCAGCATTTGAGGCTGACTGCAGTACAATTTTACTGCCGCCAACATATATTTCGCGGAAAGACCACAAAGATAAGATAAGAGAGATTAGGGCTCGTACAGAGGCATATAGGCAGTCATTTTTCCCTCGTTCTGTTTGGGAGTGGAACAGGGAGAGATGATGTTAGGTGTGGTACGAGGTACCCTCCGCCACGCACCGTATGGTGGATTGCGGAGTATGTATGTAGATGTAACGTAACAACGGTGGCGGCTGGTATGGCTCTTAAGCACGACACTAAACCTCCAGTAGCCCATCTCGTGTGCAAACGCTTCTGTAAGCACTTGTAACAAGTTCCTGAAATTAATTTACCCAAGCGGCTTCCAGAAGCGAGCTCGTAGGATGTTTTGTTCTATTATAAACATATAAGCGAATGCTTGCAAAAGTTACATGCCGAAGTTACTTGCTGGTCGATACACGTCTTCAGTACAGTATTACGGCAGACCCACTTCCCACGAGTAGTCGAGTGGGACAAGCAAGACGCTCGTGAAAAGGAGCTGTAGTGGAAGCGGAGAGATGCGGTAGCAGAATGTGTGGAGACAGAGGGCGTCTCGCAGTCCCCCATTCATATTCATCCCACGAAGACAGAACTGCAGAGCATCCGGTGTCACCCGCAGCGCGGCGTCGGCCGTGTGAGTCCCGGGGCTGTTGCTGAGTCTGTGGGGACGCGGCGCGGCTCCCTAGAGGTCTGGCCGGGCGTCCCCCTGCCATTCCCAGGGTTCGATCCTCTGGGAGAACGCGTCCAGCGGGGATTCTGCGCATGCGCCGTACGCCGCTCCGCAGTCGCCTCCGGAAGCCCCGAGCCGCTCCGCCGCCAGGTACTCCGCCAGCTCGCTGTCGCCGTCGTCATCCGCGTCTTCGGACGGACTGCAACAATCGACCGAGCTTTCTCAGTGGGCAGCCACTGGTTCTAGCGCCTGCTACCTGTTTTCTTAGTTGACTCTTCCATGACAGCCTAGGGACGGGGAAGAAGAAGGTCACAGCACGGTAGGGTCAGTCGAATTGGGTAAAATTTCCCAAATTACCGTAGGTTGGAGACACAGCGTCGTGGACTTACAGCCATAGGATGAAAGCCAATCAACAATAGGCGCGCGGAACTCTGTCCTGTCAAGCAAACGCCTCTGAGGACATACCCAACAAGGCAGGAGTTTTCGATCATTCTGTCGACGATTTTAACTTTGTAGCTACCTTTAGCGTCGCTGATTTAAATCTAGGCAGTAAACATCACAAACAATTCGGGTGCTAGCTAATCAGCCATAGACAGGAATTAAAACTTTGCCTAGCTCTAACTGTTAAAACCTTAGTCTTCAGCTAATTTAACTACTAACTGTGCTCCTTAGTATAGCGGGCACTATCTAAGAGAAGTTAGTTTAAATGCACACACATTCAGGTATCCTCGTCGCTGAGTCATTCTCGAGTTCGTTTTGACCAGGCAAAACCACTTTCGTCTGGCCATAACAGTGCGTTCTTTGATTGCTCCGGAAGAAGGCTCGTCACACTAGAATACATGAAAGATTAATTCACTTTACTTTTGCCACACTTTTTCGCCACAGGGACAATGGATAATTTGCAACTGTCATGAACTAGCAAAGCATTACTTGATGCACTAATTAACAAACAGTTCTCTTGACGTACAGCGTTCAGCATTTTCATGGACAGGCCCTTCATAAACTTTAACTCTTGTGGGTCCTATACTATGGTGTCACGAACTCTGGTAGGGTTCTTCATAGGTCGACACTACGAGGGTTGGAACTTTAATAGTGCCAACTATTTATTTACAGCTCGTACAAAATAGATACGTGTTTCAAAGTTTTACTAACCTTCAGAGTAGTCACCAGCATTCTGTATAACCTGTTGCCAGCGATGTAGAAGTCGTAGGGTACTCTTAGCAGTGCCAGTTGTGTTGACAGTTCAAACGGCGCGGCCTATTGCCCGACGAATTTGTAGCAGTTCAAAAGTGAATGCCGTGAAGTGTTTCCTTCAGTTTGGAGACCGAGTTGAACTTACGAGGGCTACGCCAGAATTGTCATGCAAAATGACGGTCAGGTCCTGCAGAAAGTGTCACCACTTCTGTCTCTAAGCTGGTCGTAGGTTGTGTCCCAAAATTGAACAGTATAGAGACAGAAGTGATGGCACTTTCTGCAGGACCAGACCATCATTTTTCAGGACAGTGCTCAAGGACGTACCGTGCAAGCTGTTACTGATTTGTTTGACTGATGGAGCTGTTCAGTGCTATACCACCTACTGCACTCCCCTGACTTAAGCCCTTGTAAGTTCAACTCGATTTCTAAACTGAAGGAAACACTCCACGGCATTCGCTTCAGAACTGCTATAAATTCGTCGGGCAATCGACCGCGCCGCTCGGACTGTCAACACATCTGGCACTGCTAAAAGTATCCTACGACTTACACATCGCTGGCAACAGGTTATACACAATGCTGGTGACTACTTTGAAGGTTAGTAAAACTTTGAAACACGTATCTATTTTGTACGAGCTGTAAATAAATAGTTGCCACTATTAAAGTTCCAGCCCTCGTATATTGACCTCAGTGTGACGACGCTACTACGCTGAGAGGAAAGGCGAGATGTTCAGGAGCGCCTCCAATACGTCGCTGGGGATTATAGAGCCCTAACTAATGTCTGTGGCATCGATTCGCGTTACCAACTTTGGTGTGACAAAGTGATCTCCGTATAGCATAAAATATGACCATAGGTAGAGTCCTGGATAACCTACAGTTAACTGGAAAATTTTGCTTATTCGACGTCCCTTACCCTGCTCTTGCCCACTTTATTTGAAAAATGTTGCTTATTTGAGTCCTCTACTCTGCTCTGATCTAATTATCAAATTGTTTTTCTCTTCTCTTTATATTTTTTCCTTTTGTCTAAAATGCTACGAAAAGTAATCAGATTATAGAAAACATTCGAAATTGTCCAACTTACATAATCTGAAAAGGTATTAAAGATAGCTGAAGGTGCCCAGATAATTACATATTTGTTCGGGGAGAGGAGGAGGAGGTGGGGAGAGGTCGGGGCAGAGGGTGGGGGCGATGAAGGATGCCAAGAAAAATCCATAACTCGTTGAAAGCTGTACAGAAATTTACAATCAAAATATTTAGTCGACAACGCTTGATAATTAACAATTGGATAACTACAATGGTATCCAAAATTAAAGCAACAAATGGAAATTTGGAAGGCTGCTTTATTTTGCCGCAAAACTGTTGATAGGTAAGTAGAAACAATGTCAAGATTACAGAACGTAAACAACTGCAACATGCATAACGGTAGACAAGAATGTTTTTCCTTCTTTTCCAGCTTAACGCATTTGTACACACATTCCGACAACTGGATAATCTGCTCAGAATGGGATCTGACCACCCCGGCAGCAATACGGGCCTGACGATGGCAGGATATATGTGAATGATGTCATCATGCTGAGGTAATTGTGCCCATTCTTCCTGCAAAGCTGCCCATAAGTCTTGGAGAGTGAATGGTGGATGCTGACGTGATGGAATTTGTCTCCCTAATGCATCTCAGACATGCTCTATGGGATTCAGATCAGGAGAGAGCAGGCCACACTATGCACGTAATATCTTCCGTTTCCAAGAAAACATCGACCACCCATGCTCAATGAGGTCGAACATTATCGTCCATCAGTACGAAGTCTGGACACCGCAGCACCTCGCAACAACCACACATGACGTCCCAAGATCTCGTCACGAGACCTGAAACGTCATACAAAATCTGTTGGTAAGTGTAGATAGGGACCGGGATGCAGGAAATATTGGAGTAGATGTTACATAGAAAATGCTGTGAGACATGTGGGACTTGGGTGAGATACCAGATGGGCAAGAGAAGGGTAGTTTGAAGCGTTCGTTTGCGTTGCAGTAGGTCAAAATGTAAACAGTGTGACAACTCCGGTGCACTACTGGTGACATGTGCAGAACGGTAAGCTCGCCGCAAAGACACTGCTGTTCATTGTTTTGCGGCTGGGAAGCTGAAACGTGAGCACACTCTTCGCAGCTGGAGAGAGGGAGGGCGGCCACTTACGTGAGCAGCAGGGTGAGGAGTTCCTCGAGCAGGCCTGCGGCGTGCAGCGGCTCCGCGGCGGCGTGGCACACGGCCCGCAGCAGGCAGCGCGCGTCGCCCGCAGCTTCCTCCAGCCGCCGGTAGAGCGCGCGCGCGCCGCGCCGCCCGCCCCTCGCCACCAGCAGCGGCTCCAGCTGCGACGCGTTCACCGGCACGAAGAACTGCGCCTGCAGTGCGTAGCCCATGGACGCGCGCCGGTTCGGGATGTTCAGCGGGATGCCTATCCCCAAGGTGAACTGAAACAGCACACGACGCTTCGGAAACACGTCTATATTAATGGAAACTGCTCCCTCAATCCGACCTGATACGGATCCCAAACGCTCGAGCAGTACTCAAGAATAGGTCATATTAGTGTTTTATAAGCGGTCTCCTTTACACATGAACCACATCTTCCCAAAATTCTACCAATGAACCGAACACGACTATCCGACTTCCCCACAACTGCCATTACATGCTTGTCCCACTTCACATCGCTCTGTAATGTTACGCCCAAATATTTAATCGACGTTACTGTGTCAAGCGCTACACTACTAATGGAGTATTCAAACATTACGGGATTCTTTTTCCTATTCATCTGCATTAATTTACATTTATCTACATTTAGAGTTAGCTGCCATTCTTCACACCAATCACAAATCCTGTCCAAGTCATCTTGTATCCTCCTACAGTCACTCAACGACGACACCTTCCCGTACACCACAGCATCATCAGCAAACAGCCGCACATTGCTATCCACCCTATCCAAAAGATCATTCACGTAGATAGAAAACGACAGCGGACATACCACACTTCCCTGGGGCACTCCAGATGATACCCTCACTTCCGATGAACACTCACCATCGAGGACAACGTACTGGTTTCTATTACTTAAGAAGTCTTCGAGCCACTCACATATTTGGGAACCAATCCCATATGCTCGTACCTTAGTTAGGAGTCTGCAGTGGGGCACCGAGTCAAACGCTTTCCGGAAGTCTAGGAATATGGCATCCGTCTGATACCCTTCATCCATGGTTCGCAAGATATCATGTGAAAAAAGGGCGAGTTGCGTGTCGCAGGAGCGATTCTTTCTAAAGCCGTGCTGATGCATGGACAGCAACTTATCTGCCTCAAGGAAATTCATTATATTCGAACTGAAAATATGCTCGAGAATCCTGTTGTTCGATTGTCTTAGCTTAATGAGTCCTTAGAAAGTATCAGGTTAGTCAACTGATGTGGCGGGCCAGTGACCGAAAGCCATATAGAGATCAGAGCAGGCTGAACGAAAGTACAGATTATCGAATCTGTTTACGACTCACCGTGGACCACCACAGAAGCCATTCGTTTTCGATGGAAGCTCGCAGTCGCACAAGTACAGTGTCTTCGTTTTCCGTTCCTCTTCATAAAATAATATATACTCGAGTCTACTTTTAGTGGCAAGAAATAAGTGAAATAAACTGTCACCTTTCAGTCCAACGTTAATAGCTTTCTTTTACAATGCAGAGATGTATAAATCAACTACACATCGAAGTGCCATACTATCTTTGTGGGAGGCGAAGAGTTTTGGAAAAGTCAACAAGGTCCGATACAGGAGCAGAAAAAGTGGGTACCATAATCAAAAGCGTTTTATCAGCAAAGGATGCAAATACTAAAATATATGCTGAGATCGTCGAAACTTCCTAAGTAAAAGGAAGTAGACTCTTTTTTTTCTTTTCAAAATGTTCACAACATAGCACACATCATTGCATTGAAGATCATCGAATTAGATAACCTATTTTTTTTAAGTCACCGGGTGAAAGGCGCGCCAGGGTTTATGCATGGAATCGATCATCAGTTATTTGAGAAAGAAAACTTCTAAGGGAGTACAAGCAACCATTGTCAGACGAGAGTGAAACGATTATGAAATTCAGCAATTCATTAAATACTTATTAATGTATTCCAAATATAAATCTTACACACGGATGCATTTGAAAATAAAAGAAAACTAAAGTTCACTACTACCTGAATGCTGATGATTTTCCGCATATTTCGGTCGTTTAACTTACTATGGAAAAGGGCAGGAAAAAGTTGTCCATGAAACTACCATTGAATGGGGTTTAAGTTAAACCATTAGTTTCTTTCATAACAGCATAAAACACGATCACTTTTAGTGATGCATTTTGACTAAAAACGTTTTGGAAAAAGAAAGCAGAAAATCACTAACTGAACATCTAGCCACAAGGACTGCGGAGAGAATAGCGAAGGTCGTCCTAAGCATGCCAATACAGTCCAAGGAGCGATCTCAGTCAACAAACGTAACTACAGGCAAGTCTGTCAATGGTGCATAGTGAAGCCATTAGAGAATACAGAGAACTGCGAGACAAGTACAGGGCAGCGGTATTTTCTGACTCTGTCACGTCGGCAGACGGGCCTACGTGATATGCGGGTGGCGGCAGCAGCATCGTCTTCTGCATGAGCGGGCTGGCATCATGGTATGAAACCCGAGTATCTCTGACTTTTCCTCCATATTGGTACTACGTTTGGGCAGGGAATCCGGGTCACTATTGGATGCTAAACCGGTGGAGGCAAAATGAGTGACTACAATCTCTGCTCGCACCACCCAGAAGATCATTCAGATTCATGGAAGGCAATGACAGCGGCCATGATAAAAAGGCCCCAACGGCGCCCAGCACCAGCCATGTCACTGCTGTGCGGGAAGGGGAAATCGCCAGTCTGGGTACCCCACTTCTAATCATATTAGACAGGGTCGCGCGCTTGATCGATAATGTGTCCTAGCAGATGTCGCCAGTAGTGAAGGCACATGTGGAAACCCCCAAGTCGCTAGCTGCACAGCAGCCTGCGACTGAACCTGATGCTCAATAGCACCGTAACAGGTCATCCTCGTCGATCACTGACCACTACCGTGCTGTTAACTCAATACGGTAAGAAGTAACCACGAAAAGGGAAACTAGATCGTAATTTTAAAAGACGTCTGCACCGTAACACCGTTAGAATGGGAGGCAAATCATCTCTGGTGCTAATACTGCACTTAGTAAAGATATAGAAGCCTCCTATGAGAAGATTGCAGAGTGTAGAACACCCATGGCCTTCGCCGGCCATCCAGATTTAGGTTTTCAGTGACTTCCCTAAATCGCTCCAGGCAAATGCAGGAACGGTTCCTTTGAAAGGGCACGGCCGCTTACGTTCCCCTTCCTTGTTGCTATTCAAACTTGTGCTCCGTCTCTAATGATCTCGATGTCGACGCGTTGTTAAACCCAATCTTCTTCCTTCCTTCCTTCCTTCCTTCCTTCCTTCGCCGATGTAATTTCCGTCAGCCTCCCATCCCAGGCCATGAATTCATCTCTGCCTTCCAACCCTAACCTGCGCTAACCATTGGCAATGAAGCCTCTAAACCACCTCTTCCTTTAACAACTGGCGTTCCACTCATTTCGTAACACCCACATTACGATCGGCCGAAAAAAATCTAATTTTTTTTTTTGAATCGTAAAACTGCGTAAGAATTCAAATCAAGGAGATGAAAAAAGTAAACGAAATGTAATCAAATCAATTCATATCTTCTGGTCACGCATCAGCGCGAAAGTTTGCGTAAATTAGCAAAAATTTGCAGTGTTACGACAATTTTAACACTTTTTAACTCGCCACCATCCAAATGTAATAGCTGAAATTGTTATGTATTAGAACCATACAAAATATTGTTAAAGTATTATCTGAATTCGTCAACATCATTAGATAGCTGATTAATTATAGTTAAATAACAAAAATATTACAGCTTACACTTTTTTTTCGTTGACAAAGTTGAAATATTTCAAAAGAAAGTATTATTGAAACGCAGTAGTGTTATTAATAATTAAAAAAAAATGTTATTGCTTTAGCCAGCCGGGATGGCCGAGCGGCTCTAAGCGCTACAGTCTGGAACCGCGCGACCACTATGGTCGCAGGTTCGAATCCTGCCTCGGGCATGGATGTGTGCGATGTCCTTAGGTTAGTTAGGTTTAAGTAGTTCTAAGTTCTAGGGGACTCATGACTCAGAAGCTAAGTCCCATAGTGCTCTGAGCCATATGAACCATTTTTTTTTTTGTTATTGCTTTAAATTATGAAAAACTGATTTTTTTGTAACTGAAAGCCAAACAAAATAACGTAGAACGTCTCCTTTTATACTTATCTCCACCTGGAGGCACATGTAGATAAGATTCCTTGTTAAAGTTAGGCATGGCGTTGTTCCAAAGGCTCAGTTCCGCAAACCTTTTCTGAAATTTCCGTTATGAATTGCGCACTTTGTTCAGCCATACTGTATGTGAACTGGAAACATCAAGAATGAGATTTTCACTCTGCAGCTGAGTGTGTGCTGATATGAAACTTCCTGGCAGATTAAAACTGTGTGCCGGACCGAGACTCGCAGGAGAGCTTCTGTAAAGTTTGGAAGGTAGGAGACGAGGTACTGGCAGAAGTAAAGCTGTGAGGACGGGGCGTGAGTCGCGCTTGGGTAGCTCAGTTGGTAGAGCACTTGCCCGCGAAAGGCGAAGGTCCTGAGTTCGAGTCTCGGTCCGGCACACAGTTTTAATCTGCTAAGAAGTTGGAAACATCAAGATTGTCTCATGCCAATAGTGACTGAGCAACACTGAATATGTGATTTAGTCTCATCGTCACTGATTCCTCTCAACAATGGGTGAGAATATACACCATAGTCCATCCATTTTTGGCGGCATGAACGTTCTGATAATTTCCCTCTCTCCATCTAACTGTGCAAGGTCTATAATGCGGCTTGTTTTATCTCGTGTCACGACCATGAGTAACATCGAATGTTCTGAGTGGGCAAAGAAAACCTGTCGCTATCGATCACGGAGACGGTAATACCGAGTAAATCTTCTGTCAGATATCGTGAACATTATATCGATTGAAACACAAGCTTTGGGCTGTCTGTGAAGTGTTCACGTTTTTTAACACGAGGGCTATTAGGAAAGCAAGGTCCGATTGGTCGCAAAAACGAAACCACAATCAGAATCAAAACTGTTTTATTTGCAACTTTAGTTACACCTCTCAGCTGCTTCTCTGCATAGTCGCCACTCCGACTGAGGCATTTGTCAAGCATGTATCAACTTCCCAATACCTTCGTCATAGAAGACAGCACCCTCTGCTTTCTGCCACTGCTCTACGATAATCTGCATCTTGTTGTCTGTGCCAAACTGCTGTCTTCATAGTCAGCGGTTCATGTGAACCGAGATGAAAATCAATCAGAGCCAAGTCCGGGCTGTATTAAATGCTCACTTTGCGCTTAGCACAGAAAAGAGCGAGGTGACGCGATCGACGGGCATAGGCCTACTGGAGGCACTGACCAGCACATCTGTGCAACGCTTCATCGGATTTCATGGTGGTTTTCACTTCGCTACGGAATAGACCCTACTTTTCGAATAGCCCTCGTACTACACGATACTGGCATTGTATGATTACAGGATAAATTCAACTATTATTGAAGTTGGGACGTGGGGTTTTCTTCACAAGGTATGATGGGTGAGTTATGTTTGCTGTTGTCAACCACCTGGAGAATGATGTCAACAAGCAACGTATATTTTTCCTTGAACAGATCAATTTTTCCGTTCAAATAATCTTTATTTTTAGTTTGTTGGTGTGATTTATGCCTGTAATATTTATCACGCAACGCATTTACATGCTGTACGATTCTCTAGTCTCAAAGAATGAGTGCTCTCTGGAAAAAAAAATCTGTTATTCTTTTAGTTACTGCACTGGCAGCTTTTATGAAACTGGCGCTCTTATAATAAGCGGCAGCCAAATGGAAATGAAACAGATGGAAAAAAAGTAAGTACACTGTTTATTATTTCAAAAGCAATCTCTGAAACTGGTAATACATTTATCCCATTGTGAGACAAGACGGTCAGTGCCTTCATTGGAAAGTGTTTGATGTTGCATACGTAACCATGATCATACCCAGATGTGCACCCCTTCGTCCGAAGGAAATCGACAGCAAAGGACTGTATGGAGGATGTGTAAGGATTCCTGCAAAGTAGTCAAACAATCTTGGCATGTGAGCCCGCCCACTTCCTCAATACAGTCCCGATATCTACCCATGTGATTTCCATGTCGTTGGAGCCCTGAACAAACACATTTGGGGCCGTTGATTTGCTTCGGACACAGAGGTACGATCATCTTCGGTAGGTAACGGCAAGGATTTTTCCCTGACCGTCTTGCCTCATAGTGGGATAAATTTATTAACAGTTACGGTGATTACTTATGATGTAATAACAATTTACTTACTTTTTTCCATCTGTCTCGTTATCATTTGACTGCCCCTTATACTAGCTTCCAACTCCAAGTTATATTTCTTCCATGAACGTGTAGGATCACGCCTTGATAAGTAGGAAGCTCCTTTGTTGAAAAATCTCTAGGTACACCAAAATATAAAGCAACCAGATAGCTGTCTTGTAATTCTTAGATAAACGCATAGTTGAACACTACAACGTCACAAAGTAACACAAAAATTATAACAACTTTATGATGAACGTTAGTTTTCATGTCAACTGGAAGAGTGTTTAAAACAGACATGAGGAACAAGTGTCGACTAACAAAGATTGCGAGGAGCGAAGGTGAGAGAAGCTAGTTGGTGACCGCCGGCTTCCTTGATCTAATGACAGTGAGCACGTGTGCGAGGTTCGGTTTAGGATTTTTGCGGTATTTTGTTAAACTTGACAGCTGATTTAAATCATTATTTTTGCAATTCTTTTTACCTCTTCGAATAATAATAGACTAGAGGTATTACATTTCACTTGTAAAGGTACTGATATAAATCCTATCCGTGACGGATCGGATGTATCCTTACTCATCTTTGTTCCAGCGAGGTAACGTCGCTGACGGGGAAGTACCATTGTACGGACAACGGCGGTTTCGGCGCCTGCAGACATTTAGGCGAGAGAGTAAGCCAGTCCGGATTGAGTAGCCGTGTGGAGCAGATCGCTTACGCGGAGGGCTTTTAAAAGCTAGGAAAAGTTTCATAATTGGCAAAATTAATTTATTTAATTACTCAGGAAATGACATTTAATTCAACTTCGACCATAAAGAAATTGTGGTAAGGAGTATGGGACCAAACTGCTGAGGTCATCGGTCCCTAGGCTTACACACTACTTAATCTAACTTAAACTAACTTAACGCTAAGGACAACACATACACCCATGCCCGAGGAAGGACTCGAACCTCCGCCGGAGGGGGGCGGGGGGGGGGGGGGGGGAGGGGAGCCGCGCGAACCTTGACAGAACGCCCCTGATCGCACAGCTACCCCGTACGGCCCATCGTAAAGTATCGAACAGCAGTGGCAGACTCAGACCAAGTGATATTTAGGGAACGGTTCTGGCTGTAGAACGAGTGAGAACAGATACGTAGGGACATATTACTTGTGACTGAAGTATAGCAAATCGTGTGTGTATCAAATCAGCGTTAACATCATTTAACGTATTATTTTAATGCTAATGTTTTGGTAGAATTTATGAACAATCTTGTAGAAGAGATGGATAGGACACGTACCAATAGGCGCAAGGATTTCAGACGGCCAATTAATACAAATGCTTTTAATTTAAAATGATGAGCGATTTACACACTTCGGGAAGTTAAATAATATAGCCGGCCGTTGTGGCTGAGCGGTTCTAGGCGCTTCAGTCTGGAACCGCGTGACCGTTAAGGTCGCAGGTTCGAATCCTGCCTGGTGCGTGGATGTGTGTGATGTCCTTAGGTTAGTTAGGTTTAAGTAGTTCTAAGTTCTAGGGGACTGATGACCTCAGATGTTAGGTCCCATTTGAACTATAAATAATATAGATATCTATCTAAGAAAAACTGTATATTCTTTTTTAAATTTCCGCAAACTTAGAGCGCAAGCGCGGCCAGAAGATAGCAATCGATTTTTATTGATTTATTTGCTTATTTATTGCTTCCGTTGTCTTCCCAGCTCGCCTTTTTTTCTCAGTACTGCGATTTGAAAAAGGGAGGTTGGAATTTTCTCGGCCCACCCTGACCTATATCTCACCTATCAGTTACTTCTCGCATAGACCCCTCCAATACTTCTCACATCATAATACCTGATCACTGCTACATCACCCCACCCGGATCACTGCTGACAGCATCCTACACAGACCATCCTTATAGTGAAAAGAATATACACTACTGGCCGTTATACTTCCAACACCAAGAAGAAATGCAGATGATAAACGGGTCATCATTGGACAAATATGTTATACTAGAACAGATATGTGATTGCATTTTCACGAAATTTGGGTGCGTAGATCCTGAGAAATCAGTAACCAGAACAACCACCTCTGGCCGAAATAACGGCATTGATACGCCTGGACATTGAGTCAAACACAGCTTGGATGGCGTGTACAGGTACAGCTGCCCGTGCAGCTTCAACACGATACCACAGTTCATCAAGAGTAGTGACTGGCTATTATGACGAGCCAGTTGCTCGGCCACCATTGACCAGACGTTTTCAATTGGTGGGAGATCTGAAGAATGTGCTGGCCAGGGCAGCAGTCGAACATTTTCTGTAACCAGAAAGGGCCGTACAGGACCTACAACACGTGGTCGTGCATTATCCTGTTGAAATGTTGGGTTTCGCAGGGATCAAACGAAGGGTAGAGCCACGGGTCGTAACACATCTGAAATGTAACGTTCACTGTTCAATGTGCCGTCAATGCGAACAAGAGGTGACCGAGACATGTAACCAATGGCACCCCAGACCATCACGCCGGGTGATACGCCAGTATGGTGATGGCGAATACACGCTTCCAATGTGCGTTCACCGCGATGTCGCCAAACACGGATGCGACCATCATGATGCTGTAAACATAACCTGGATTCATCCGAAAAAATGACGTTTTGCCATCCGTGCACCCAGGTTCGTCGTTGAGTACAGCATCGCAGGCGCTCCTGTCTGTGATGCAGCGTCAAGGGTAACTGCAGCCACGGCCTCCGAGCTTATAGTCCATGCTGCTGCAAACGTCGTCGAACTGTTCGCGCAGATGGGCGTTGTCTTGAAAACGTCCCCATCTGTTGACTCAGGGATCGAGACGTCGCTGCACGATCTGTTACAGCCATGCGGATAAGATGCCTGTCATCTCGACTGCTAGTGATACGAGGCCGTTGGGATCCAGCACGGCTTTCCGTATTACCCTCCTGAACCCACCGATTCCATATTCTGCTAACAGTCATTGGATCTCGACCAACGCGAGCAGCAATGTCGCGATACGATACACCGCAATCGCACAATCGCAATAGGCTACAATCCGACCTTTATCAAAGTCGGAAACGTGATGGTACGCATTTCTCCTCTTACACGAGGCACCACAACAACGTTTCACCAGGCAACGCCGGTGAACTGCTGTTTGTGTATGAGAAATCGGTTGGAAACTTTTCTCATGTCAGCACGTTATAGGTGTCGCCACCGGCGCCAACCTTATGTCTCTGAAAAGTTAATCATTTGCATATCAAAGCATCTTCTACCTGTCGGTTAAATTTCGCGTCTGTAGCACGTCATCTTCGTGGTGAAGCAAATTTCATGGCTAGTAGTGTACATCATCTTGTCCTAAAGAT
Source organism: Schistocerca piceifrons (assembly GCF_021461385.2). NCBI lineage: Eukaryota > Metazoa > Arthropoda > Insecta > Orthoptera > Acrididae > Schistocerca > Schistocerca piceifrons. The sequence continues at coordinate 68,149,752 of NC_060144.1, read as the reverse complement.
CTTCACCTATTTTAACGTCTACAGTTGTGTGATACCAAGTTTTAAAATCACTGAATCAAAAGGCCGAACGGTGGCAATTTGGCCACTGGCGTCCCATCCCCACAAAGGGAAGGTGAATAACCGTCATACAAGCACCTGCAGCACGCCGTTGTTGCCGAAGACGAGCGCCCTGCGGTGCCGGTCGTGGTCGTGGGCAGCCCTGGGCGCCGCCAGACACGCCAGCAGCAGCAGCAGCACGCCAGCAGGCCGCAGCATAGTCACGACTGCTGGAGGGAGGACAGACAAGCGCAAGCCCCGCTATACCGCTGCCAACACGGCCGGCGGTACCGCTACCGCCGCCACGAATGGGACCACCCAACTGCTAGCCACCCAAACGGAGCAGTGATCCGTGCCGTTAAGACGACGACGACGACGGCAAAACAAGCTAGCGGACAGGACGCGTGCGCCCAGCCTAAACCGTACTGCGGACTCGAATCGACCCTCGACACCTGGCATTCGCGGGCCGTGCGCTATTGATTTCCCTGCCCGAGATGCTCCACAGACACACACGAAGCCACTAGCTCCTCTTTGTACTTTCTTATATTCTTTGTCGGTCTGTAATGGGTGTTCGCAATTGGTAGTATCCTTCCCATTGAACACTCATATCGATTCGTATTACAGAGCTGGATCTATGTATGTATGTGTGTATGCTCATATCTCCTCCTAAACTACTGCACCGATTTCAAACAAACATGGTGCACGTATCGTGTCACGCAACAATCGCTATAGGGACAAGAACCACCTATCTACACTACAGACCTTGCCACAGACTCGAAGTTTAACCGACAAGAAGACGATGCTGTGACATGCAAATGATTAGCTTTTCAGAGCATTCACACAAGGCTGGCGCCAGTGGCGACACCTATAACGTGCTGACATGAGGAAAGTTTCCAACCGATTTCTCATACATAAACAGCAGTTCACCGGCGTTGCCTGGTGAAACGTTGTTGTTTGGCCTCGTGTAAGGAAGAGAAATGCGTATCATCACATTTCCGACTTTGATAAAGGTCGGATTGTAGCCTATTGTGATTGCGGTGTATCGTATCGCGACATTGCTGCTCGCGTTGGTCGAGATCCAATGACTGTTAGCAGAATATGGAATCGGTGGGTTCAGGAGGGTAATACGGAACGCCGTGCTGGATCCCAACGGCCTCGTATCACTAGCAGTCGAGATGACAGGCATGTTATCCGCATGGCTGTAACGGATCGTGCAGCGACGTCTCGATCGCTGAGTGAACAGATGGGACGTTTGTAAGACAGTTCGACGACGTTTGCAGCAGCATGGACTATCAGCTCGGAGAACATGGCTGCGGTTATCCTTGCCGCTGCATCACAGACAGGAGCGCCTGCGATGCTGTACTCAACGACGAACCTGGGTGCACGAATGGCAATACGTCATTTTTTCGGATGAATCCAGGTTCTGTTTACAGCATCGTCATGGTCGCATCCGTGTTTGGCGACATCGCGGTGAACGCACATTGGAAGCGTGTATTCGTCATCGCCATACCGGCGTATCACCCGGCGTGGTGGTGTGTGGTACCATTGGTTACATGTCTCGGTCACCTCTTGTTCGCATTGACGGCACTTTGAACAGTGGACGTTACATTTCAGATGTGTTACGACCCGTGTCGCTACCCTTCATTCGATCCCTGCGAAATCCTACATTTCAGCAGGGTAACGCACGACCGCATGTTGCAGGTCCTGTACGGGCCTTTCTAGATACAGAAAATGTTCGACTGCTGCCCTGGCCGGTACATTCTCCAGATCTCTCTCACCAATTGAAAACGTCTGGTCAATGGTGGCCGAGCAACTGGCTCGTCACAATACGCCAGTTACTACTCTTGATGAACTGTGGTATCGTGTTGAAGCTGCATGGGCAGCTGTACCTGTACACGCCATCAAAGCTCTGTTTGACTCAATGTCCAGGCGTATCAAGGCTGTTATTACGGCCAGAGGTGGTTGTTCTGGTTACTGATTTCTCAGGATCTATGCACCCAAATTGCATGAAAATGTAATCACATGTCAGTTCTAGTATAATGAATTTGTCCAATGAATACCCGTTCATCACCTGCATTTCTTCTTGGTGTAACAATTTTAATGGATAGTAGTATATGTATGTATGTGTGTATGCTGATATCTCCTCCTAAGCTACTGGACCGATTTCAAACAAACTTGTTGCACGTATCGTGTCAAGCTACAATCGCTATAGGGACAAGAATCACCTATCTATCATAGGAGGCGCCACAACAAAGTAATGAGTCTGATGTGAAAAAAATGTTGCTTACCGTTCTAGTCAAGTCTAGTATTAAAATTACCAAATATGCAGCAACCACATGGAGCCCACCATTCGTAAGTCTAGTATTGTCCCTTCAAAGTAGTACCCTTCTCATTGCACACACTTTTTTCAGCGCTTCTGCCATTGATGGTAACATTTCTGGAACTCATCTTCTGTAATATCCTCCAAGACCCTCGTCACGGCTTTTCGGACATCTTGTGTTGTTTGAAAATGGTGTCCCTTGACCGCCGTTTTGACTCTTGGAAAATAGAAAAAAGTCGCACGGAGCGATATCTGGTGAATAAGGTGGCTGTGAAATACTAAAATTTGTTTTGAGGTTACAAATTGCTGTACTGACAGTGCAGTGTGGTATGGCGCATTATCGTAATGGAGAATCCAGTTATCAGCAATGTTGGCACGGACACGAAGATCTCTTTTACGAAGTCTTTCTAAAATTTCTTTGTAGTAATATTGGTTAACTGTTTGTCCACGACGCATCCATTCTTTATGAACAGCTCCCTTGGGATCAAAGAAGCACACAAGCATGCATTTCACTTTTGACTTTGACATGCGAACTTTTTTTTTGTATGGGTGATCCCTTTGAGCACCATTGCGAACTTTGGTGTTTTGTCTCTGGATCGTACTGAAAAAAACAACTTTCATCATCAGTGATAACACGGCTCAATAATTCTGCATTGATTTCCGTTTGCTCTAACAGATCAGCTGCCACATTTTTCCGTGTTTCTCGCTGTTGTGGTGTGAGATTTTTGGAGACGATTTTTGCACAAAACTTTCTCATACCAAGATCTTCAGTTATTATTAGACGAACCGTTTCTCGATTGCTGTTCAGTTCTTCTGCAATCATTTTCACGGATAATCTTCGATCAGATCGTACGAGTTCACGCACCCTGGCCATGTTGACATCCGTCCGTGAGGTTGATGGCCGTCCACTGCGGTCTTGATGTTCAACATTCGTTCTACCTTCACTAAACATTTTATGCCAACGAAAAACTTGAGCCCTTGACATAACCTCCTCTCCGAAAGCCTTCTGAAGCTTACCGTAAGTTGCTGTCGCGTTTTCACCCAATTTAACGCAAAAAGAAATGGCATACCGTTGCACCATTTTATGTGGTTCCATTTCCGTGACGAGGGACACAAACACGTGTTAACTTATTACACGAGAACTCACGACTGAACAGTTGCATCGATGTATCACTTCGACTAGAAGCAGCTTATAGACCAAGGTCAAAGATATTGTGCCTACGCAAGCCTGCAGGGTTGCCACATCTTGCAAAGAAAATCAGTCTCATTACTTTATTGTGGCACCTCGTCGTTTAGAGTATACGTCGTAGCACTGAGATACGTGGAAAAATGCCACATCATGCATGACATTTAAATTTATTACTTACGTGCTACTCACTCTATTCGTAATAAATTGCGCTGGCAGTATCCACATACGCCGCTAACTGCATCTACAAACCTGTATCATGATACCATACATACTTTAGGAGATATGAGCTCATAAACAATGAGATACGTGCGAAACTGCCGTATCATTCGTGACGTTTAAATGTATTACTTCTTAGCTTCGAACTCTATTCGGAGCGTACTTCTTAGACAGTATCCACATATTCCGCTGAGTGTACCTACACAAATATGACATCATAAACACTGAGATGTGTTAAAAATGGAGCATCATGTGTGAAGTTTTAATACATTTATTCCGTACTGCTTAGACACTCATAAAATTTAAGGAAATACTTTACACCTGGCAACGCTTTTGACAGCTTTCGAAACCGAACGGCAAACAGCTGCAGGTGAAAAGAATAGGCGTCTATAGAGCGTTGTAGACACATGAAGCACCTGCGCCCAGCTACCTGGGTATGTAAACAGAAATATAGTCTATAATCAGGTTCTGAGTTAAATAAACGTTACATAGAATTTGTATTTTGCATGCTATGAATTTGGATATAGCACTTATACATTTGTATATTACGCATATTTCTTTCTACGACTCTTTCGTAATTTCAAAGATGTTTCCGAAGATGTTTTCATGAACACACGAAATTGAAATTTTTTGATAGTACAGTATAAACACAGTTCATTCCTTTTTGTTTCTAATGAAAAATTGGCAGAATAAATACCCAGGAAATGCAGAGTTTGTCAACTAGTCTGATAATGATTTTTAAGGGCATTGGTCGCAATATAATGTAGTAACGAGATGATAGCCAGCCTCGGTTGATTGGCAACCATCCTCAGTTCATGCTTACTATATAGTTGGCACCTAGCTAGAGTCTTAAGCACAGCGACATCGTACAGTAGTAAAGTCGTATGACACTGCTGGTTGGAAGTTCCCGAATGGCAGCCGCCTAGTTGGAAAGATTTTGCTCTCCTTTCCCTGCAGTGGCACTTCTCTTTCGCTAAGTGTGAGAGTTGTGTGTTTAAGTGCATCTGATAAGTGTAGGTGACCATTGTCGTGGTTGGCAGGAGAGCCAACACCGTGTTACTAGAGGAAGCCGAAAGGCACGCGTTTTAGCTCACGCGGGCTGGCGTGAGGTCTGGAACAGGACAAGGAAATTAGAATTTAGAAAAAACGGACGTAGCTGGTGGAATGCTTAACTTTAATCCATTAATGGTGAACGTCGCTCTTGACGGTACATGATTCACAGTATCAATAGTAACTGGTAATGGCGCCTTGCTAGGTCGTAGCAAATGACGTAGCTGAAGGCTATGCTAACGATCGTGTCGGCAAATGAGAGCGTATTTTGTCAGAGAACCATCGCTGGCAAAGTCGGTTGTACAACTGGAGCGAGTGCTAGGAAGTCTCTCTAGACCTGCCGTGTGGCGGCGCTCGGTCTGCAATCACTGATAGTGGCGACACGCGGGTCCGACGTATACTAACGGACCGCGGCCGATTTAAAGGCTACCACCTAGCAAGTGTGGTGTCTGGCGGTGACACCACAACCATAATGCATAGTGTGGTTCACATCTGTGTTGCTTGATGATGAGAGAATGGGGAGTGTGACACCCTGTGCTGGTACATAGCACACTTGTCTCAAATAGCACCAGCGGTGTCGTCAAGTTTAATGTCCCCATCCAACGGACGGACCACCGTCAACAATAACACGTGTTCTCCCTTCATTAGATACTGCAGAGAGATTCGGAATTTAGCCCAGGACACTGGCGCAAATGCCGTTGATCACGAGTTTTCGCCACCACTAATCTTCCCTAAGGGAAAGCAGCCAATAGCACTGGACACACCCGACGTTGCTCGACTTCGGCCGTCTGAAGAGAACTGATGCACTGAAAGACGCAAGACGTTTGGCAACAACTTCGTTACTAAGGGCAACTTATTATCCAAAATGTGGACAAAACCAGCGTATAAAATCAGCAGGAGTCTTCTACGCTGCCATGCTTTGACGTGCCATTGGATACTGAGAAGTTATGGTTAGTAAAGTTATTGATGTTAATACTGTGCTTTCGTGAAAATTACAGTTTAAGTACGGTATGAACTGAGGATGGTCGCTAGTCAGTCGAAATCGGATATCACGTGGTTGTTATTACATTATATTGCGACCAGGGACATTACAGTTTATAACAAATGATAAAGATCGCTGCGCCTCCCGCATGCGACGGCGTCCCACATAAAAAAGAAAAAGAAAGGATATTTGTCTTTGAGTTATCGCCTGCACATTATTTAGCTTGGCAAAAATGTTCATCGTATGGGTAATGTATTTCTACAACATTCTTTTCTCTAGATCTCAGGTCGTAACAAGTCAGATTTTCTGAAATCATTAAAGACGTTAAGAGGGTTTTACCAATGGAGATGGTAAACAACCAAGCAAGAAAATTTCATAACGATAAGTTTGGCGACGATATTCCATTGTCCGCAGTTCGTGGTCGTGCGGTAGCGTTCTCGCTTCCCAGGCCCGGGTTCCCGTGTTCGATTCCCGGCGGGGTCAGGGATTATCTCTGCCTCGTGATGACTGGGTCTTGTGTGATGTCCTTAGGATAGTTAGGTTTAAGTAGTTCTAAGTTCTAGGGGACTGATGACCATAGATGTTAAGTCCCATAGTGCTCAGAGCCATTTGATTTGATATTCCATTTTTTCTTCGCATCGCATTTGTTAAATTCTACAAAAAAAACGCCTCATACAAGGTGAACTAGCAGTCCACCGATAAAAATTCAGAGTTTGTTCACAGACGTTTTCTGAATATTTAGGGATAAGGGACTAGTGATCTCCTGTGGTTCGTTACAGATAAGTAATTTCATTGTGGTGTAAACTGTTTATTATTATTATTATTTACTGATTCTTCCGCTTCTTCTTGGTAGAACAATCTCATATTTAGGGTTGAATAACAAGTACACTGGTTTTGTTCTACTGACTTTTTTATTTCAAACTAGTTTTCGGTTTATTGGGCCATGTTCAGTAAAAACAACTGACTAGCGTTCGAAAGAGGCACTAATTCTTTCGAAACCAAACATCATATGTAAGGATGCAGTACATTTGCATAGGGTGTTGTGCATCAAACTTATTTCTTAACGTTGAAATTACTCTTTACACAATGGACAATATTAAGCACAATAAATAATTATACTACACAGTATTACAGGTTGAACGGTTATAATGACAAAGTTTGTGAGAACATTGGCTGAGGAATTGTTAAACTGAGCACTTATCGTTTATGTTATGCAACAAACAAGGTTTTTGACATTGTAAACTAAACTTTAGGCAACGAAGAATATTATAGACAATAATTAAAATACGCAATCTTACAGTAATGCAGGTTACGTGTTTATGATGGCATAGTCTGTGAGGTCGTGACATTGGTTGAAAACTGTCTGAGCGCTAGTAACTTAGATTCTGCAACAAATACGTCTTACACTGTAAATTATACTTTTTGCAGTAGGCATTATTAAACACAGTAAATAGTTAATACTATAAAACTGTCATTTTAACCATGTACTTTGTTTGATATTGTCCATTGCAGAAAATGTGACTTAAAATGTAAGACATGTTTGTTGCTCAACGCAAGTTACTATACTGCTATAAGTCAGGAGATGAAGCAGCAACAATCCATCCTCGTAACTAAACTTGGAGATAAAATTATTTTACCGTACGAAGATCACTGTACCATACAAGTTGAAAACTATTTCTTACATTAATGTGTAGCAGAAAAGAAAAGGAGCGGTTCCACAACAGTTTTGCACATAAGCGAGGCGACTTATTATTTGTGGCCCTCCCACCCCCACCCCCAACCCACGTCACACACACACACACACCTTTCCCCTCGATGCATACAAATCTTGGACTTGGGCGTTACTTTCAGCTTGGCACCACAAGCGCCGCCACTAATGTGGTATTTTCTATATAGAACTGATACGGGTTTGGAGCCTCTGTTACCTGTCTCTGCTTGACGCCGCAAGCGACGGCCTATGTCGATTGGGCATTAAACCGACCGAGGACAAGAATATCTGTTTCTGGTGTTGTGCCGGACGACAACACCCTCGCCGGTGGGTTCTAAGATTTGCTGCAAGTGGAAACTGAATGGAAATATTGGCTCACTTTATCGCAATATAGCTATGAAGATTAACTTAACTTGGAACATACCATTTCCATAAGAATGAAATTTACAAGACTCTTCACTTGATGAATAACTGACATAATGTTTGCTTTAGGTTCTGCCTAAGGCATTTAATAGATTGGCTCTATCTAAGATGATGCTGTCGTCTTGATCAGTGTCAGTAAATTGGGCGAGCGTCTCTCTGCTCAGATGTAACTAGACTGTCGATTGTAGTGGCACGGATAGGCTTCAGGAGCAGTGGCTACGCCAGCGTTTCTCATGCATGCTTTCTGCATGCAGCGGCTATCGTTTCCTGTGGTTCCATTACGAAGTGCCAACCTTGCTTTGGCACCCCGTTCTTCAGACGACACCACATCTGCGCTTGCAGCGGACAGAAAGAAGAGCTGAAAATCGAAAGAGGCAGGATGCGAGTGCGAAAAAGCCTTCAACGAACTCCATAAAGTACTAACCTGTGAAAGGTCATGGTACAGTCTTACTCGCAAAGTTTCCGAAACAATGAATCACTGCCGGGATTACAGGGTTATTCGTTCCAGAAGACTACTGCTCGAAACCTACTCGATTCCCGGTATATTATCCCTTCCTTTCTGTTAATTATTATTATTAAGTGAAACACAAGAAAGGTATTTTATATATATATATATGTAGGTGGCGAAAGATAAATATAATATTATGTTTCAAATGAGCCCTAGGCTCCCTACAAATTATTTCAAATGCTTTCGGCGAAATGTAATGCAGGCTAAGTTCATTGACCTAGGATAAACCGTATCTTTGAAAGTATGCATTTTTTGACGAAATAAAATTAGTGAAGCTTTGGACTTTAGTTAACTGAATAACTTGAAATCAGTCTTCCTGCTCCGGCTGTGGTGATATGTTACACAAAAAAAAAAATTTAAATACGCCGCTTAATGGCGGCCAATTGTTGCCAGTCAAAGATCAGCGCTACTTGCTTCGAAGGGACTGAAAAAATGCTAAATAACTTCTTGCAATTATTAATTCAGGAGGAATTGTTTTTATGGGTTCTTTAAGTAACACAATGCACTCACTTTTTGTAAATATATTTCCACTAAGCACAGAATACACATTACGTACGAGAACAAAGAGAAAAAAAGCTACTGCTTTACAACAGCAAGCGTACCTAACATACAGCAGAATAAATGATCTGACTCGAAGTGATTTTATATATCTTTTTTCTCATATATAATGACAAAGATAATAATGTTAGTTTCGAGAACGTTATGCACTACGATCTCATCTCATATAAATGTCTTTTTATTACATTGCAATCGATATAGTCTTTCTTTTAAACTAATTTAATACATTTTCATAATTAACTTGTCGTTTATGTCCATGTAATATTATTCAGAGTCCTTTTATTATTTACTTCAAATATATCGGCTTGAATATTTCAAAAGGGACACTATACCGGCCGGGTTGGGAATTTTCTCTGCCCGGGGACTGGGTGTTTGTGTTGTCCTCCTCATTTCATCATCATCATCATCAGTCGTCACGGTGGCTAGATTGGACTATGTAAAAAAACTGAAGTGTGAAAAAAATTGGGACTTCGTACGGGCGCTGATGACCGCACAGTTGAACGCCCCACAAACAAAGCATCATCATGATCGTCACGTACAATCCATACACAAAATAGACACATGTCAGCGCATAAAGCATATCTCCAAAGTTTTTAACTCATATTACAGGTGCTCAATCCGGGCACAATTAGCGATACGGTAACCGCAGTAGGCGCTTACACAAATTGTCGGAATGATGCGACAGCAGCCCCCTTCGGAAATCTGTGCGTTGGGTTGCCTACCTACAAATGCAAACCAGTTCGCTGGAACAGTACGGAGCGTGTGATTTGTCTACCTGTCCTGACACGTCGTTGTGAACCATTCCTCTTCGTCCGTTCATCTTGGAGCTACTGCACCGTCTGATGAAGTCCTGTCGTGGCTGCAACCACAGCCCACGAACATATTAGCGTCGTGTGGTGCGCCAGACAGTTCACGTGATTTATTGCTCGGTAGACTTCCTCCAAAAGGTTTGTTGGTGCACCTAAATGATTTCTAGGCGCTGCTACACATTCTCTGTAAAGCCAAGGGACGCCAGTCTCGCTTAGACTCGCGAGACATGGTTTAAAGAAGTTACTTTCTCTATACCACAAATCGATGCTTTGAAGCCATTTGACAACATTAAAAAGCTCCCAAATCCGACCACTGGGTTGGATAACGCACACCACAGTCTGTGACTACACCATTCTGCAAATACCACACGAACTTAGGGTGAAGTCAAACAGGGTAAGGACATACAGGAGCACTCCACACTTCCAATTTATATTGAAGGAAAACACAATTTGTTCTTCTTCTAATAATCCTCCACAAGTTCGCTCCGTTCGTTACACAACGCCTCCAGCCATCCAATTGATCCACACTATGTTAGGTGGTCTATTACTTAACAGTCCGTGTACACTCGCTAACATCACCGCCCATCTCGAAAACAAGCAATAGATTCAGACGCTTCCCACGTACTCGAAAGGCAATGCACGTCCGAACACTTCTGTATCTAGAGAACAACCTTGCTGCTCACTGACAACACACTTCCGAAACACGCCTCCACGGTACCTTCGCGCCAGACAACTTCCGCTCCAGAAAACTCCAGCTCGCCTCCTGCTCTCTACCACAGCCACCAACTGACACCACGATTCCGCGAGGTGCCCACAGCCCCACGGCGCTCCTTTCTCGTGCTGACATTTCGGCCAATCAGCCTCCAGGTCAGAAAGCAGACTATTCGACTGGCTGTCTTCTGCTCACTCTCGCAGTACTATTGTAAAGTGCTGCTTCTTGCCGACAACGGCAGTAGTTTTCTTCCCAAAAGGCACCAGGAAACGCCAACCATTCTGTGGGAAACACTTGCCTTTAAACCACCCGATTACGATGGGCCACACCTGTTAGCCGGATTAAGTGAAGACCCCATTGCGTTCCAGGCTTTAGAACAGTTCGTCGCCGCGCGGGATTAGCCGAGCGGTCGGGAGTGCTGCAGTCATGGACTGTGCGGCTGGTCCCGGCGGAGGTTCGAGTCCTCCCTCAGGCGTCAGTGTATGTGTTTATCCTTAGGATAATTTAGGTTAAGTAGTGTGTAAGCTTAGGGACTGATGACCTTAGCAGTTAAGTCCCATAAGATTTCACACACATTTGAACTTCTTTAACAGTTCGTCCAGAAGCTGGAAAACAGTCGCTTTCGCCCGCAGTAGCGAGAAGAATCCGTCGACGGTCGCGGCTCGGAAACGCTTTGGCACAATACCCCTTGGGCTACTGTGCAACAGCGCCAGTTAGGAATCGAAACTTTGTAAGGTGGCAGAATAAATGAAGGTCAATTTTGCACCTTACATAAGAGTTTTATACGTCGTAACAGGAAGGTGAATATGACACATAACATCGGCGCTAATGAGCAGATTTGCCTACAAGTTTGTAGTGCAAAAGGGATGACGCTCAATCGACGGTATTAACACACTGCCCCTATTAAATGCATGTCAATGAGCAGAAGATGAAACAAATAGCGAGACGAAACGTTTTATGTGGAAGCCAACGAGGGAAGATGCAGAGGCCGCACCACGGGAGGCACCACGAAAAGCTCTTAAAGGATGTCCCGCTGCGGGAGTCAGCGACCGGACAGGTGATGCATGCTGCAGAGCAAGTAACGGGCCACCACAAGTAGGACAGAAAGAAGCTGTAGAAAACTGCGTTGCGGAATTCCAAATCGATACGAACAAAACCAGTGACGCAGTTGATCACGAACAGCGAATAGTGCACATGTGAGCGGGCACGAAACATCCGATTGGCGTAAACGAACTATGAAAGAGTAAAGTGCCAAGATTTCGACGCAGTTCAATGATAGGGCCCTTGCAATTGGCAGAGGGACTTTCCACAAAATAAGAGGAACGCTCCTATTGGTCTAAAAAAGCCGTGACGTGGAGAACGAAAGAACCCAGGTGGAGAGGGAGTTCGGCTACGAGACAGACGAGAGCGAAATCTTCGGGGACTCTTGTCTGAACTGGCGTCAAGGGGAGAATGTGGCGCATAGCTCTCTGTACGACGCAGAGCGGAAATTTGAGTGAACAATGGGTTCACTGCGGCTAGATATTAGTTGAAGCGTCGTTGAGCTCCCACTGAGGAGAAACGAACCAGCCAGTTAGGTAACTGTCCTTGCAAAGATTGAGAGGGCATTTTAATACGCTCGCTGCTCCAGCCATGCGCGTACATATCGCCATATTCCAAGACTATGGATGAGTACGTGTTTTCTCCCATAACGAGAAACGTAGGGAGAGTTTCTGCTGGAAGTATCAGCAGAGGCTTAATTAGTTTTTATAGGAATTTCAGAGGACGAAAGCAGCCATGCAGACGACAGCTCATTGCAGCTATGGTAAACACCGCGCGCAGAGGCGTATTTACCAGCTTGCGACCACTGTAAACTCAGCGAACTTGAATAACCTTTTGCCCATCTTGTCGCAAAACCAACCATCCTCCGTAGATTGTCATCCTAAATATTACCGAACTTTGAACCGGAATCGGATGGTTTATCGTAGTACTGACCAACATCGTGAAGTAGTCGTAAGAATAATTTTGAAAAAGAAATTTCTAGTTAAAATTTACCATTCTGGGGTTTAGGATTATTTCACTTTCTGAGGACGAGATGCGTTCGTTTGACTACTATTGTCACATTGTAAACTGAGTAAATGCATGTATTTCTGTGATAAGATTGTAACATTGAACCAAAGTTATTTACAGCTTACACAGTTGTTGTTCTGACCTCCAAATCTTATAACTTGAAGAGTCGCTCTATCCATTCATGTGTGTCTTCTTTTCTATCTCTTGAAGTTCTTACCAATCGTCTTCTGAAACACTGGAGGTACTTGTGAATAATACTGCTTATAGCATGTGTAAAAAGAATTACATACACAAAATTTTAGATTTTTGGACGATACAAGAAAAGTTTTTATGTAACAAAAATTTTTGCTAGTGATGCTGAGAAACGGTGTTCAAGGTGCCACATGATGACATTGTTGCTGAAATGTCTTCTCTTTACACTAATGCACAACTGACATGTACATAGTAATAATTGTCTACCACGCTTAAAACTACCAGATGTTTCACGAATAATGGTAGTAGCTTCAGCCAAATGGGCAACCAGCTCTTCTGGAGTGTCCATCGGTGTATCGCAAACTGAACGCTTCACCTTCCCCCACAAAAAGAAATCTGTAGGAGTGAACGCTGGAGAAGGTGTTGGCCAGGGCGCTGCCACCGAACACCCCCTCCCCAGTGTCAGACCAGCAATCGGATGAAACATTGTTAAGTTGAAACAAGTGAGCCTTCGGTCACTATTTTAGTCTTATTAACGAGGTTTCAGCACTTCAAAGAGTGCCTTCATCAGAATTTAAATGTTTAAAGTGGCCTATAACATAATTACAAATTTATAGGAAAAGAATTTTTTTAATATAAAAATGTAAGTACTAACTAACAATACAAGACAGAGCCACTACTTACACGTCACGTATAAAATAAATAACGGGCCAGAAGGGCTTTAGTCACAAGTCTTTTCTTTAAAAATAAATATTGCACGAAGGTGAGCCACTATGGGCTGCTCATATGTGTGAAGCCACAGGTAGCAACGGACTGAGGCGCCCGCGTTAACAAGTGCGGCCAGGTGAACATGACACCAAGAGTGCCATCTGGTAGCCGTAAATATAAGTAGGCTACTTAACATTTAAAATATAGACACCTGAATGAAAAAATTAACAGTATTTAGTACTTGAAGTCACAGGTAAAGTTTTATATGACAACAGCAGACATGGTAACATTTTGCTTAGGTAAAAGCATATAAATACAGTTTGAAAAGTGATTAACAGTACAAAAAGAAGCAGTACTTACACGTCACGTATAAAATAAATATAAAGCGAAACAGCTTTAGTCACTATTTAAAGTAAAATGTGTGGAAGGCGAGCCACTAGGGGCTGCTCGCATATCTTTGCCTACGAGTTCAAGTACTAAATACTGTTCATTTCAACATTCAGCTGTCTATATTTTAAATGTTAAGTAGCCTACTTATATTTACTGTTACCAGATGGCACTCTTGGTGTCATGTTCACCTTCCCGCAGTTGTTAACGCGGGCGCCTCAGTCCGTTGCTACCTGCGGCTTTACAGATATGAGCAGCCTATAGTGGTTCGCCTTCATGTACTCTCTTCAAAAAAATTTTGTAGCTAAAGCCCTTCTGGTTTGTTATTTATTTTATATGTGACATGTAAGTAGTGGCTCTGTCTTGTATTGTAAGTCAGTACTTACATTTTTATGCAAAATATTTTCTTTTCTTATAAATTTGTAATTATGTTATAGGTCACTTTAAACATTTAAATTCTGGTGAACGCACTCTTAGAAGTGTTGAAACCTGCTTAATAACACTAAAATTGTGACCGAGGGCTCATTTGTTTCAACTTTAATTTATAAATGGTCACTGAATCAAGCAGCCATGTTTTAAAACTTTGACACGTCTGTATGCTCTGACATCAACGCCAAATAAAATAATAATAAAAGTAAAAATAATCATTGCCTGACTGCTAGTGGCACATTCCAATAGTATCTTACGGAGACCGTGCGATAGTTTTTTCCACCAAGCGTGTTACGCAGAAGATAGGGTCTAATCAGATGATCGTGAAATATGCCAGCCCGTATTCGCTCTAAGAAAAAATAGCGACGCACCACGAAGGAACTATGCGAATGGGTCAGTAATCCACACATATTATGTACATGTACAAACAAATAAATGATTACAATTTCGAAAAACCTGGAAGATTTATTCCAGAGAAAGAGCTTTACAAATTGAGCAAGTCAATAACATTAGCTTACCAGAGTTATTTAGATTTGTTGTTTTCATGTAAGTGTATGTTGGACATTTTGAATTTGAATCAGCCATGGGGAAGAGCTCCAGCAACAAGATTATAATAGGAATCTGATCTTGTTTCCCATTATGCTCCATATATTCCGCCGTGGTATTTCAATATAACCACACAGTAAAAATATTTCAATAAATGATCTCATTTCAATTGAAGTCACGTCAATGAGTCTATCATATTTTGCAGCATATTGGTTTTTGAATGTAACAGTGATGTCTTAATATCATCATCAAAAAATGGCCATATCTTTTCGGAGGGCTTCGATTGTTGTGAATACAAACTTGTTGAGACCATTCATTATTGCACTGTGTAAGATCAGATTTCTTCCAGTAATACATCTTCTTCCTCTTTGCACCACCACGTACATCCTGTCTGCCTTCCCCTGTCTACGTTTCTGTTCTTGCCCCCACCCTTCCAATATGTTCACTTTCAGTAACTAGTTCTACTTCTCTTTCATATCTCAATTGACTTCCAGGTGAATTATCTAAATTTTCAATATTTTCATCGCCTGAATACCCACCATCACAAGCATTATTGGGGGTGGGGGAAGGGCTTTTAGTGAAATCTGACTGTTAGCATCCACGATGTTGTCATGGTATTCGTGGTTTTCAAGTATCCTTGGCTTGCCCGAAACTGAAACCTGTACATAAAAGAAATAACAGTAAATTATCATTTGTTACAAACGAACCCCCCCCCCCCCCTTTGTGATTGACGTACTATATGTAGTACGGCAATATATGGCACTGAATACTGTGGATCATTATTGATATTATACCAATTTTTCACAGTAATGTAATAAACTGGCTTATATTCAAGTTGTGGATGTAAAACTAGTACTTATAAATAAGTGTAATGCGTATTCAAGTCCTATGGTACACAGTGTGACAGCGTTCTTCTATTTTTCCAACTGCAGGGACATTAACACAACTTTTCATTCACAGATACAAATCAGTACGGCAAGTTTCTGATTGTTCTCTCCAATTCAAACTCTTGACAGTGGCTTACAGTAAGTATCAAGTGCTGATGGCATAATCACAACACACTAAAGCGGTCTAAACAAAATAGTGTAAAGCGCCCTACATCTTGGAGGTCAATATTATATAACATTCTTTATCCGTTCTACCTGCAAAGAAAATACATCACGTCGCAGATATTCTATTCTGGAGCGCGTGGCATAAATGCATCCCCCGTGCAGGAAGCAGAAACCGCTCTGCGGAAATACGTGTCCCGGGCCGCGCGAGGAAATATCTATCGGTGACATCAGTCAGGGGTCGGTGTCTGCGTACACATGAATGTATTCATGAGATACACCATCTGAATTTATTGTCTCAATCCGGAAAGTTTTATTTATCCAATTTCCAAGGAAAGGCAAATTTACGTAACAAGTTTCGCCCCTGTATAAAACGAATTTCTCGTATCGGAAAGCGTAACCAGGGCCCTATTTGACACCAGATCTGCCTCCAGTTTGCGGTTATCGGGTTACTGTTTGTAGCCTTTATCTCTCACCATCGCGATTCCGCTACAGGGAATACTTCGAAATGTGGTAATGGGAAGAGGTCGGAAAGCGGAATTTAGTAGTATGCAAGTAGCGACGAGTGGACAATAGTCATTTCTTTTCTGTCATTCTTGAACAACGAATTATGTGGTCGGTGTGATATAATATCCGTCACGTCTGGCACTCTTCATAACGTATTTCATAACACATTTAATTTTTGTTTCTGCTCTTCCTGGTTTCCGCACTACGGCTTCATTTGTCATATTTGAAGAAGTCCAAAATTTTGTGTCAGGTATTCTACTAACCTGTCCCTTCTTCTTGGTTTTGGTTGATTACTTTCATGGACCATTATTTTAATACTTCCCTATTTCATACTTTATATGTAAATAAACACTATTTTTATAACATTTTCTTCAGCAAAACACCATTTGTTTTCATTTTTGACTTTCACATGTTTCAGCCCGTCAGCTAGCTTCTTTTGTGTGAAAAAGACTACACTGCTTAATACTGTTCGAGCTTACGCAAGTTAAATTAAAATAAAAAGTAATACAGTTGCTACTTGAAAACAACTGCTGCTTCCTCAGTGGTATTAAAAGACTGCTGTATTTCTTTCTCTCTCTCTCTCTCTCTCTCTCTCTCTCTCTCTCTCTCTCTCCTGACTGGTTTGATGTTGCCCGCCACGAATTCCCCTTCTTTGCCAACCTCGTCATCTCAGAGTAGCACTTGCAACCTACAATCTCATTTTTTTCTGGATGATCTCCAGTCTCTGTCTTCCTCTACAGTTTTTGCCCTCTACTGCTCCCTCTAGTACCAAAGTCATTCCCTCATGTGTTAACAGATGTCCTATCATCCTGTCCCTTCTCCTTGTCAGTGCTTTCCACATATTCCTTTGTCTCCGATGCTGCGCAGAACCTCCTCATTCCTTAGCTTCTCAGTCCACCTTATTTTCAATATTCGACTGAAGCACCAAATCTCAAATACTTCGATTGTCTTCTGTTCCAGTTTTCGCACTGTCCATGTTTCACTTCCATACGATAATCATCTTGTGGTGCAGTTCTTCTTGTTGTCTCCGTGCTTGCTAAGAAAATGGGATGAGAAGTTCCGCCTTATGCAAGACACCTTTTTTTTCTTTTGTTTCACCCATACATGTTTCAGCACTTTTGTGCTATCATCAGTGGGTTCTATTTTTATTTTTAACTGTAAATTTGTTGTTAACATATTAACATTTTCGTCGTTTACAACATTATGTTAAAGTTGCATTTATAACTTAATTGGCGAAAAGTAACATTCCTTACATTATATTATTGTCCTCTTGTTTTGGTAGCTGTTATGCTACACAATATACAACATGTCATCTGCAAACAGCAAAACGTAATTTATTTTCTATTTGTTATGTATTTACGAACGGAAATGAGACTGTATCACGTTTTCTTTTTGTAACTTACAGTTTTGAAGTTGTGGTACGTTTTCCTGTTTTGTTGGCGAAGTAAATGGGCCTACTTCTTTGCCTGTGTTCGTGTGGTAATGCAGTTTTTCAATTACTCAAAACATAGGCGGAGTTTTCGCTGCCGTTACGTGTTGTTGTGGCTGTGTGTGGCTTATGTGGGTTTGCCTGTGTGTGATGAGTACTGGGGCAGAGAGAAAGTGTATGTGTGTGTGTGTGTGTGTGTGTGTGTGTGTGTGTGAGAGAGAGAGACTGAAAGAAAGAAATAAACCACACACAACTAACACCAAATAAAATTCAAACTCGCGCGCCTCAGCCAGCAGAACACGCTACGAAACAAATGAACGCCACAGAGCCACAACAACACGTAATGGCAGCGAAAACTCCGCCTATGTTTTGAGTAATCGAAAAACTGCATTACCACACGAACACAGGCAAAGAAGTAGGCCCATTTACTTCGCCAACAAAACAGGAAAACGTACCACAACTTCAAAACTGTAAGTTACAAAAAGAAAACGTGATACAGTCTCATTTCCGTTCGTAAATACATAACAAATAGAAAATAAATTACGTTTTGCTGTTTGCAGATGACATGTTGTATATTGTGTAGCATAACAGCTACCAAAACAAGAGGACAATAATATAATGTAAGGAATGTTACTTTTCGCCAATTAAGTTATAAATGCAACTTTAACATAATGTTGTAAACGACGAAAATGTTAATATGTTAACAACAAATTTACAGTTAAAAATAAAAATAGAACCCACTGATGATAGCACAAAAGTGCTGAAACATGTATGGGTGAAACAAAAGAAAAAGGTGTCTTGCATAAGGCGGAACTTCTCATCCCATTTTCTTAGCAAGCACGGAGACAACAAGAAGAACTGCACCACAAGATGATTATTTCTACACCAAGCCAGGTATTCCCATCGCAGCTCTTCAACAAATATCAGAACACAACCATCAGACTTCATAAAACCATACTCAACATTAAGTTCAATAAACTATGTTTGGCATATAAAATTGTACCTAACTATGTAACAATAACTGTAAACAACATGTCACCAGCAGCACAGCAGACAAAACGTAAGGCAGAAATCTTGTGGATAAAGCAAGAAATCCGGTCCTTGTATTCCAAAAAACAGACTCTGAATATTGAATTATACAGATTGCATTTAGAATTAGCTAATCACATAACATACCCACCATTTTTTGACGAACTAATATACAGGGTTAGAACATACACTGAGACCATAATAGGCAGAAAACAGACAATTCAACAAAAGAAACTCACAAAAATGTTAAATCACACAAACACCCACCAATCCCACCTCAAATACAACCAACACACCTTTCACAAAAGAGTGATTAATCTAACAGACATAAAATTATCTGAACAAGAAAGCAGCCTACTTGAAAAGGGTCCCAAACATAACATTAACACAATGGTGTCACATAGGAGAGTAGAAAATATCATAACAGAAACTAAAAACATCATAAAGCAACAAGAAACACTAAACACACCTGAATTTAATGCAAACCTAACAAGAGAACTAGTTGCTGAGGAAATAAGAAATATAATCAAAGAGAACAAAACCACCATAAAAGAAAACACTAGGACTCCTGAAGAAAAAACTACATAAAACTACAAAATAAATTAACACAAGGAAATGCCATCATCACAAAGTCTGACAAAGGTAATTCAATAGTAGTCATAAACAAACAGGAATACATTCACAAAACATTAGAATTCATCCAAAGCAACAACATCACAGAATTAACAAGTGACCCAACAAACTGATACCAAAGTAAGTTACAGAAAACCCTGAGAAACATAGAAACTATTTTCACAGAAACACAGATCAAAAAAATGATGCAGAAATATCCCAAGGCCCCCACCCTAAAATCATTGCCTAATGTTCACAAACCCGGAATATCCATACGTCCATTAATTAACTTCACCAAAGCACCAACATACCACGTAGCCAAACACACACACACTCTGCTACAGACAATATACAAATACACTGACAACAGAAGTCTAAAGAACTCAAGTGACTTAATAGAAAAAATAAAAAATGAAAACATACTAAACACAGCAACATTGGTTTCATTTGATATAATTTCAATGTACACACACATCCCAACAGAATAAACCATCAACATAATAGAAAGAAACCTCCAACTGCAAGGAAACATACCCACAACAAACATACAAGAAATATTAGCCATACTCAGGCTCATCACAGAACAGAACTACTTCACATTCAACAACAGATTTTACTCTCAACAAGATGGACTACCCATGGGATCCCCAATCACTGGCCTCCTAGCTGACATTTTCCTCAACCAGATAGAAAAACAAATCTTTGACAAAATAGTAATACCAAAGCAGTACAAAATAATATATTGGTACAGATACGTAGATGACATAATTTGCTTAATAGATGAACCACTGTCCCGCATAAAAGAACTTCATGATAACATAAACTCCATCCACCCACAAATACAATTCACCATAGAAACACAAACAGATGAAAAACTTAATTTCTTAGATCGCACTATACACAAGAGAAACAACAAACATGAATTCACAATCTACAGAAAACCCACATTCACCAGCACCATTATTCATAACCAATCCAATCAACCCATAACCCACAAAGAAGCAAGCTTCAGATATTTACTTCACAGGCTGAACAAAATACCCATGAATAAGCATGACTACACACAAGAACTGAACACAATAAAACAAATTGCACAGGAGAATGGATATGATGCAAAGAGAGTAGACAAAATAAACCACAAAATACAAAAACAAAGAGCACATAACCATGAAACACACACACAAACAAACACAACAAATCGGCAGACTGTAAACAACAAATGGCACAAAATGACTTACAACAACAAAGTCACACACAGGGTGGGTAATATACTAAAGAAACAAGGACTCTCTCTCTCTCTCTCTCTCTCTCTCTCTCTCTCTCTCACACACACACACACACATACACTCTCTCTCTGCCCCAGTACTCATCACACACAGGCAAACCCACATAAACCACACACAACTAACACCAAATACGATTCAAACTCGCGCGCCTCAGCCAGTAGAACACGCTACGAAACAAATGAACGCCACAGAGCCACAACAACACGTAATGGCTGCGAAAACTCCGCCTATGTTTTGAGTAATCGAAAAACTGCATTACCACACGAACACAGGCGAAGAAGTAAGCCCATTTACTTCGCCAACAAAACAGGAAAACGTACCACAACTTCAAAACTGTAAGTTACAGAAAGAAAACGTGATACAGTCTCATTTCCGTTCGTAAATACATAACAAATAGAAAATAAATAACGTTTTGCTGTTTGCAGATGACATGTTGTATATTGTGTAGCATAACAGCTACCAAAACAAGAGGACAATAATATAATGTAAGGAATGTTACTTTTCGCCAATTAAGTTATAAATGCAACTTTTACATAATGTTGTAAACGACGAAAATGTTAATATGTTAACAACAAATTTACAGTTAAAAATAAAAATAGAACCCACTGATGATAGCACAAAAGTGCTGAAACATGTATGGGTGAAACAAAAGAAAAAAGGTATCTTGCATAAGGCGGAACTTCTCATCCCATCTTCCATACAATGTTGTGCTCCAGTCGTAAATTCTCAGAAATTTCTTGTTCAAATGATGGGCTATGTCTGATACTAGTAGACTTCTCTTTGCTAGAAATGCGTTTTTGCCAGGAGTAGTATGCTTTTGATGTCGTCCTTGCTTCGTCCGTCATTGGTTATTTTGCTACCCAGGTAGCAGAATTCCCTAACTTAATCTACTCAGTGACCATGAATCCTGATGCTAAGTTTCTCGCTGTTTTCATTTCTGCTGTTTCTCATTACTTCATCTTTCTTCGATTTACTCTCAGTTCATATTTGTACTCATTAAATTGTTCATTCCATTCAGTGTATCATGTAATTCTTCTTCACTTTCACCTAGGATAGCAATATCATCAGCCAATCGTATCAATGATATCCTTTCGCCTTGAATTTCATTTTCACTCCTAAACCTTTCTTTTATTTCCATCATATCTTCCTCGATGTACAGATTGAACAGTAGTGGGAAAAGACTACATCCCTGTTTTTCACCGATTTTAATCCGAGCACTTCTTTCTTGGTCGTCCACTCTTATCATTCCTTCTTAGCCATTGTACATATTGTATATTACCCTTCTCTCCCTATAGCTTACCCCTATTTTTCTCAGAATTTCGAACATCTTGCACTATTTCACATTTTCGAACGCTTTGTGCAGGTCGACAAATCCAATGAACGTGTTTTGATTTGTCTTTATTCTTGCTTCCATTATCGACCGCAACGTCAGAATTGCCTCTCTCGTGCCTTTACCATTTCTTAAGCCAAACTGATCGTTATCTAGCACATTCTCTATTTTCTTTTCCATTCTTCTGTATATCATTCTTGTCAGTAACTTGGATGCATGAGCCGTTAAGCTGATTGTGCGATAATTCTCGCACTTATCAGCTCTTGCAGACTTCGGAATTGTGTGGATGATATTTTTCCGAAAGTCAGATTGTATGTCCCTAGACAAATAAATTCTACACACCATCGTAAATAGTCGTTTCGTTGCCACTTCTCCCAGTTAGTTTAGAAATTCTGATAGAGCCATCAATCCATTCTGCCTCATTTGACCTTATGTCTTCCAAAGCTCTCTTAAATTCTAATACTGGATCCGTTATCTCTTCTAAATCGATTCCTGTTTGTTCTTCTATCACATCAGACAAATCTTCCCCCTCATAGAGGCCTCCAATGTACTCTTTCCGCCTATCCGCTCTCTCTTCTGCATTCAATAATGGGATACCCATTGCATTCTTAATGTTACCACCCTTAGGTTGTTTTGACTTTCCTGTATGCTGAGTCAGTCCTTCCGACAATCATGTCTTATTCGATTTTGAAAAATCTGCGCTGCAGGAAACACAAGTCCCTAAACAATTTATTGGACTCATCAAAACGAAACAATAATACAGTATCCAAAAGCACAACAGACTGAATCCCAAATGCGGATCGTCACAAATATAAACTAACAAATAATAAAAGAAAAGACCCGACTCTTCACGGGGAGAGACCACAATCAAATAATTCTACAATGTCAAGATATACCACGTCCACCTGCCCGAGATCGTCCAGCTAGAAGGGGGATCCGGCCGTGGCTGCCGTAGCAGCTCTGTACTCTTCCAAGAGGAGCACCGAGCGAGGTGGCGCAGTGGTTAGCACACTTGACTCGCATTCGGGAGGACGACGGTTCAATCTGGCGTCCGGCCATCCTGATTATGGTTTTCCGTGATTTCCCTAAATCGCTTCAGGCAAATGCCGGGATGGTTCCTTTGAAAGGGCACGGCCGACTTCCTTCCCCGTCCTTCCCTAATCTGATGAGACCGATGACCTCGCAGTTTGGTCTCTTCCCCCCAAATCAACCCAATCTAAGCGGTGCGTCAGACTGCCCTTTCCCAGCAGTACGCAGCCTTATAAAGACCGTTTCGTGGATGTATCCGTCGGAACTATATGCGATAACGTGACTGGCGTATCAAAGTAGTTCCCGGCTAGCTGCGACCTCTGGTGAAGCTGTTCTGCAGGCTCCGTGAACGGGTAGCGCTCCCTGGCGGCCTTTAATGGAGACCTGGCCTTGTGTCGTGTTGTGGCCGCCGGTAAGTATTTATGTTGACAACACAGACGACGTAGGTTTTCCTGGTGAATATACGCCCTGTGATGCACGCATCTCGTGTTGGTGGGATGCCGATGCAGCAGACGCTACGATGTCTGAAGTGGGCGTCCACAGCAGATTTCTTACATTTTTCATGCAGCCATTTCGACTTAGCTTCCTACTTATTTCCTTCCTCAGCGACTTGTATTTCTGTATTCCTGTATTTCCCTGAACATTTTTGTACTTCCTTTTTCCATTGGTCAGCTACCTACCGGTAGTTTAATGTTTATTTGGCTCCAATGGTATTTTATTAAGAAAATAAGTTGCTACATCTCTATATACAGAGTCATGTTTACAATACATTACAACGTGTCAAGCAGTTTTACAATGAATACTGCTACTTGAAACGTAAAAACAGGACTTCAGTCTATAAATTTGGATGTCTAATTAGTATATAAACATTGGGTAACGACGTATGAGTTTCACTTTCCTTATAAGTTATCATTAATCCCAATTTCTTCCTTTATGTTAGATTGAGGTTCTTGAATACATCTGCGCCAGATTTCAGAATTACGCTCAGAACCCTAGACACGGAGGTAAAGTCTACATGGGTAATACTCTCTGGTGTCGTACTGTAATTGTGCAGATCATAGTTCAGCTGAAACTTATTTTTATTGACGAAAACAGAACCGATTAAAGAGTAAATGTACTGGGAAGTAATTTTAAAAACTCCAAGATTCTTAAAAAAAATCTGCAAGATGTGTGATTATCGACTTTAGACAATATTCGTAATCCTCGCCTCTGCTGTATAAGTACTTTATTTGCTCTCAGTGCACTGCACCAGTATCTGGCAGAAAATGAAAATTTGGTAAATAAGCCAACACTCTTGTCTTTACAGCAACATGATGACGGACACTTGTAATGACAAAACATTCTGAAACGAGTCGCATAAACAAACTTGTAAATCGCTAGCATGTGGCCACACTCACATATGGATATGCAGTTTGAATGTAAAATGACTCATTCCACATCAAAAATGGTTCAAATGGCCCTGAGCACTATGGGACTTAACTTCTGAGGTCATGAGTCCCCTAGAACTTAAAACTACTTAAACCTATCTAACCTAAGGACATCACACACATCCATGCCCGAGGCAGGATTCGAAGCTACGACCATAGTGGTCGCGCGGTTCCAGACTGTAGCGTCTAGAACCGCTAGGCCACCACGGCCAGCTCATTCCATATCATTAACCGGATACATGATCAATGGTACAGGAAAATAACTAGTTATTAAACAGCTGGACCCAAGAAATTTTACACTGAGTATTTCATCGCTGTGATCCATTTGTCTTGTTCAGTTTTCACCTGAACTGTCTCTGGTAAAATACACTAGTATGCTTTTATAGTCAGCACACATAACACTTTTTGAATCATTTTTAAGACCATTTGTAGATCAGTTATGTAAGTTAAAAACAAGAGTGGGCCCAATATCGATCCTTGTGGGATCCCATTCTGAGGTTAGTTACATCGCTGTGGCACTGTCTATACGACCTTCTCCTTTCTGTTGTTAAAATAAGACTCAATCTATGTAAGGGAGATATTACTGAAGTCATAACATATAGCGTCACTGGAATACCTGTGTTGGTTCGATACGCTCTGCCATGTGCTTCAGGCATCACGCATGTCTGAAGGAACAGGCGTTGCCGCGATCGTTGGACTATAAAATATAAGAATTATAATCGCGAAACTCCAGTTTCAGAATTGATTGATGACAATGAAAATGTGTGCCAGGCTGGGACTCGAATCCGGGTTTGCAGCTTTACGGAAGCTGTCGCCTTAACCGACCCCATCTCCTGGACAGACCCAAACTTCCAGATATCACCGCTTTCCGCTTTTGTCCACATTGTATACTAGCACAGATATTAAGAATTCTGTACAGAGAGAGTCATATGTTTAAAGTCGCGGCCTTGTTTATAGGAATGAAATAATACATAGCAGTGTCTCCATTGGTTCGATCTACTTTTCAGTATCCTTCAGTCAGGCATCCACGTTTAGGAGTGAAATAAGTCTGCAATAAGAGGTGGTTTACTTACCTCCGGTCGTATGGATCAGTGTTAAATGCTTTGGGAAATATGCCCTGAGTGGTGAAAAAAGACGGATTTGGCGTACTCCTACGTAGTTAAAACCATTTTTTAACATTCTGCTAGAAACACCATCATAGCCAGTAGAATGACAACTTTTCAGTTACTGATGAATTTGGTAGTCATCCTATCAGCTGCATTTTTAAAACTGATGCCTGAAGGTGATACATGCAGCACAGTTTTACACCAACTCTTAAGTCATTCCTCCCCCTGCGGGTCCGGGGATTAGAATAGGCCCGCGGTATTCCTGCCTGTCGTAAGAGGCGACTAAAAGGAGTCCATCCCCCTCACGGGGGTAGTTAGCGCCTGCGTCCGGAGACGGATGGTTCCACGACCTATAATCGTGGTCTTTTTGGTTTTTCACTTCTCGTTTCTTCCTTCCTTTTGTTGGTTCCTTTCTTTGCTCTTCTTCACCTCACTGTCTTCCTTACTCTTTCCCTTGACTTCTCCTTGCCTTCTCATTGCCTTTTTCTCCTTGCCTTCTCATTGCCTTTTTCTCCTTGCCTTCTCATTGCCTTTTTCTCCTTGCCTTCTCATTGCCTTTTTCTCCTTGCCTTCTCATTGCCTTTTTCTCCTTGCTTTCTCATTGCCTTTTTCTCCTTGCCTTCTCATTGCCTTCTTCTCCTTGCCTTCTCATTGCCTTCTTCTCCTTGCTTTCTCATTGCCTTCTTCTCCTTGCCTTCTCTGGTCTCCGCCTCGGCGTTTGAGACAGTCTGTCCTCTTTCTCCCTCTCTCTCTTCTTTTTCCTCTTCTTCCTTCCTCCCTGTGCGTGCCTGAAGGCCGACCCACGCGTTCGCACGCGTAGACGGTGACGGGGTAACGCGTAAGTCCCCGCCCTGGGTAGACATGTAAGGCACGCGCGTACCCCCTGGTAAAGGCCAGGGGTGATTGCCTGAGCTGATACCTTCTGACCATGCCGATTGGTCCCTCCGTCTGTTTCTCGGGAGGTGTGACCTGAGGTGTAAACATTCACCTAAGGCGGGAGTGCCCTCTGAGAGGGTCCCCACAAGGAAGGAGCGCGCCATCGGAGACGCTGGCAATCATGGGGGATTCCTCCGCAATGGATTCTACTCCATCTCTCTCGACTTCGACCCAAAAACGGAAACGTGACCAGCCAACAGTGACAAAAGTACTACCTCCTGCCCCACAGTTCCTCGTAGTTTCTCGATCTGAGGACGGAAAGGATTTTTCCTCTGTCAACCCTTTCGTTATTCAGAAGGGCGTAGATGCCATAGCCGGATCTGTCAAATCTTGTACCAGGTTGCGTAACGGCACCTTATTACTAGAAACTGAGAGTGCCTTTCAGGCACAAAAACTGCTTCGGGCCACCCTCCTGTACACGTTCCCTGTCCGGGTGGAGGCCCACCGAATTTTGAATTCGTCTCGTGGTGTAGTCTATACTAGCTCCCTCGACGGATTGACTGACGAGGAGCTTCAATCTTTCCTCGCTGAGCAGGGCGTGACGGCTGTCCATAGGGTCATGAAAAAGGTCAACAATGACCTTGAACCGACCCGGACACTTTTCTTGACCTTCGATAGTGTTAAGCTGCCATCGCGCATCAAGGCGGGCTACGAGGTTATTTCTGTTCGCCCCTATGTCCCGACACCTACGCGCTGCTACCAGTGTCAGCGTTTCAATCACACTCGACAGTCTTGTTCCAATGCGGCTAAATGTGTCACTTGTGGCAGGGATGCCCATGAGGGTGACTGTCCACCTCCGTCTCCTCGTTGTGTGAACTGTCAGGGTGACCATGCCGCATCCTCCCGCGACTGTTCTGTCTATAAGGAAGAACGCTGTATCCAAGAAATTCGGGTCAAAGAGAAAGTGTCCACCTCGGCTGCTCGCAAGCTATTGGCTAGTAGGAAGCCCACGCTGCTCCCAGCGGGGAAATACAGTACTGTCCTCGCCTCTCCTCGGACTACCCGGGAGGTAGCAACCCAGACATGCGATCTGACCTTCAGCACCACGGTCGTCCGTTCGGCCAGTGCTAAGATCGCGCGGTCGACGTCTCCTCTTCCTCCCATCACCCCACAGACACCAGCACCTTCCTCAGCTTCTGCTAAGACGAAGACATCGAAGTCAGATGCACGGGCCTTCAAGAAGGAACTATCCCGTGCAGACTTCCTCCGTACCTCGACCTCCCAGCCTTCTACCGGTACTTCCACTAAACGTCCTTCCAAAAAGGCGCATAGGAAGCACAGTTCTCCTTCTCCGCCACGGCGCATTTCTTCTCCTGCGCCACCCAGCGGTTGCCGCCCCAGGCCGTCATCCGTTTCGCCTGGCCGCACCGCTGGTAGCCGTACATCTGGCCGTTCACCGGCGGAGGAAGCTCCCCCTCCCGGCCATCCTCCCGAGATGGCCGATGACCCTATAGACCCAATGGACGATGACTGTCCGCCTACTGATAGCGGCGGCAGTGCTCACACGAAGCCAGGCCCTCGGCGGCCTTCGAGGTGACCACTTCTCTCATCTTCCTTTTCTTACGATGGCACTTATTCACTGGAATATTCGCAGCATTCGCTCCAACCGAGAGGACTTGAAGTTGCTGCTCCGCTTGCACCGTCCGCTCGTCGTAGCCCTCCAGGAAACGAAGCTACGCCCATGCGATCCAATTGCCTTGGCACACTACACCTCTGTGCGTTTTGACCTACCCCCTGTGGTAGGTATTCCAGCACATGGAGGGGTTATGTTGCTGGTCCGGGATGATATTTACTACGATCCCATTACGTTGCACACCGGCCTGCAGGCAGTTGCCATCCGCATTACTCTTCCCACTTTTACGTTTTCCTTTTGTACCGTTTACACTCCATCGTCATCTGCCGTTACCAGGGCAGACGTGATGCAACTTATTGCTCAGCTACCTGCACCATTTTTGTTAACTGGAGACTTCAATGCCCACCATCCCCTTTGGGGCTCTCCAGCATCCTGCCCAAGGGGCTCCTTGTTAGCAGACCTTTTCAACCAGCTCGATCTTGTCTGCCTCAATACTGGCGCCCCTACTTTTCTTTCGGACACATCTCACACCTATTCCCATTTAGACCTCTCTATATGTACTCCACAACTTGCACGCCGGTTTGAGTGGTATGCACTTTCTGATACATATTCGAGCGACCACTTCCCGTGTGTTATCCATCTGCTGCAGCATACCCCCTCTCCGTGCTTCTCTAATTGGACCATCTCCAAGGCAGACTGGGGGCTCTTCTCTTCCAGGGCGACCTTTCAGGATCAAACCTTTACAAGCTGCGATCGTCAGGTCGCACACCTCACGGAAGTCATTCTCGCTGCTGCTGAATATTCCATCCCTCACCCTCCTTCTTCTCCACGTCGCGTACCGGTCCCCTGGTGGACCGCAGCATGTAGAGACGCTTTACGTGCTCGTCGACGTGCTTTACGCACATTTAAACGCCACCCTACAGTGGCGAATTGTATCAATTATAAACGATTACGTGCTCAGTGTCGTCGAATTATCAAAGAAAGCAAGAAAGCCAGCTGGGCTGCTTTCACAAGCACCTTCAACAGTTTTACTCCTTCTTCTGTTGTCTGGGGTAGCCTGCGCCGGCTATCTGGCAGTAAGGTCCACTCACCAGTTTCTGGCTTGAAGGTCGCGAATGACGTCCTTGTGGCCCCTGAGGCTGTCTCCAATGCCTTCGGCCGCTTTTTCGCAGAGGTTTCGAGCTCCGCTCATTACCACCCTGCCTTCCTCCCCCGCAAACAGGCAGAGGAGGCTAGGCCACCTAACTTCCGCTCCTCGAATTGTGAAAGTTATAATGCCCCATTCACCATGCGGGTACTCGAAAACGCACTTGGCCGATCACGGTCCTCCGCTCCAGGGCCAGATTCTATTCATATTCAGATGCTGAAGAACCTTTCTCCTGTGGGTAAAGGTTTTCTTCTTCGTACATACAATCGCATCTGGATTGAGGGACATGTTCCCGCATGCTGGCGCGAGTCTATTGTTGTCCCGATTCCTAAGCCGGGGAAGGACAAGCACTTGCCTTCCAGTTATCGACCTATCTCGCTTACCAGCTGTGTCTGTAAAGTGATGGAGCGAATGGTTAACTCTCGATTGGTTTGGCTGCTCGAGTCTCGACGCCTACTTACCAATGTACAATGTGGATTTCGTAGGCGCCGCTCTGCTGTTGACCATCTGGTTACCTTGTCGACCTTCATTATGAATAACTTCTTGCGGAAGCGCCCGACCGCGGCTGTGTTCTTTGATTTGGAGAAGGCTTACGACACCTGTTGGAGGGCGGGCATTCTCCGCACCATGCATACATGGGGCCTTCGCGGTCGCCTCCCTCTTTTTATTCGTTCCTTTTTAATGGATCGACAGTTCAGGGTACGTGTGGGTTCTGTCCTGTCCGACACCTTTCGCCAGGAGAATGGGGTGCCACAGGGCTCAGTTTTGAGCGTCGCTCTCTTCGCCATCGCGATCAATCCAATAATGGATTGCCTCCCAGCTGATGTATCAGGCTCCCTTTTCGTGGACGATTTTACCATCTATTGCAGCGCGCAGTGTACACGTGTCCTGGAGCGCTGTCTTCAGCGTTCTCTTGACCGTCTTTACTCCTGGAGTGTCGCCAATGGCTTCCGTTTTTCTGCCGAGAAGACGGTATGTATTAACTTCTGGCGCTACAAAGAGTTTCTCCCACCGTCCTTACGACTCGGTCCCGTTGCTCTCCCAATCGTGGAGACAACCAAATTTTTAGGCCTTACATTTGACAGGAAACTTAGCTGGTCTCCACATGTGTCATATTTGGCCGCCCGTTGTACCCGTTCTTTAAATGTCCTCCGTGTTCTCAGTGGTATGTCGTGGGGAGCGGATCGAACCGTCCTACTTCGTCTATATCGGTCGATCGTCCGCTCCAAGCTGGATTATGGGAGCTTCGTATACTCCTCTGCACGGCCATCCATCTTACGCCGCTTCAACTCCATACAACATCGGGGTTTACGACTTGCGATCGGAGCATTTTATACCAGTCCCGTAGAGAGTCTTCATGCTGACGCTGGCGAATTGCCACTCACCTACCGGTGCGATATACTGCTTTGTCGGTATGCCTGTCGGCTACTGTCAATGCCCGACCATCCGTCTTATCGTTCCTTTTTTGACGACTCTCTTGACCGTCAATACGGGTTGTATGTCTCTGCCCTGTTACCCCCTGGAGTTCGCTTTCGTCGCCTCCTTCAACACCTTAATTTTTCACTCCCTGCAACCTTTCGAGTGGGCGAGAGCCGCACGCCACCTTGGCTCCAGGCTCAGGTCCGCGTTCACCTTGACCTCAGCTCGCTTCCAAAAGAGGTCACCCCCGGTTCGGTCTACCACTCCCGTTTTTTGGAACTTCGTTCGAAGTTCATCAACATGACTTTCATTTATACAGATGGCTCTAAGACCAATGACGGGGTCGGGTGTTCCTTTATTGTCGAGGCACAAAGTTTCAAATACCGGCTCCATGGCCATTGTTCGGTCTTCACAGCTGAGCTCTTTGCCCTCTACCAGGCTGTTCTTTACATCTGCCGCCACCGACATTCTGCTTATGTCATCTGCTCAGATTCCCTGAGCGCCATCCAGAGCCTCAGTGATCCGTACCCGGTTCACCCTTTCGTACACCGGATCCAACGCTCTCTTCAGCAGCTGGTGGACGTCGGTTCTCCAGTTAGCTTTATGTGGGTTCCTGGCCATGTCGGTATCCCTGGGAACGAAGCTGCAGATGCCGCGGCCAAGGCTGCGGTCCTCCAGCTTCGGACAGCTTCTTGTTGTGTCCCTTCGTCCGATTTTAGCAGGGTCATTTGTCGGCGCATCTTATCGCTGTGGCATGCCGATTGGGCTGCACTTACCGACAACAAGCTTCGGGCCTTAAAACCTCTTCCCGTGGCTTGGACGTCCTCTTCACGCCCTTCTCGGCGGGAGGAGGTCGTTTTAGCCCGGTTAAGAATTGGACACTGCCGGTTCAGCCATCGCCATCTGCTGACGGCTGCGCCGGCGCCGTTCTGCCCATGTGGGCACTTGCTGACGGTTAGACACATTTTAATGTCCTGTCCAGATCTTAACACACTGCGCCTCGATCTTAACCTGCCAAATACTTTCGATGCCATTTTAGCGGATGACCCACGAGCAGCTGCTCGTGTTCTTCGTTTTATCAATTTGACAAACCTCGCTAAGGACATTTGATGATGCTCTTTTTTAATCCTATGCCTGTCAGTCTGTCTTTTATCGTGTTTTCCCTTTTAGTTGTTGTGGTCAACTTGTGCCTTGCGGTGCATTCTTAGAGTAGTCAGGGCGCTAATGACCATTGAAGTTGTGCGCCCTAAAACCACAAAAAAAAAAAGGTCATTCTTGTTCAGACTATCTTACACCACCAAATCGTTCTAAATCTTTCTCCTAATCCGCAGTTTCCTTGCGGATTACCTAATTTTCTTTATTATTTCTTACATTATAAGCACACACTCAAAATTTCTCCTTGCGTCCCTCTCTTTTTTCCTGAATGCACCCCGATGTTCATCCAGCATCCCTCAGTTTTTGTTTTCGTTCTTCAATGCACTCATCAGTTCATGCGTAGTTTGAAAGGGTGCTAATAATACTTTTCTAGGAACCGGACAACAAGTTTCTTGTTTTATCTGTGCGGACACAAAATCAGTTCACCTTTTAACTCCCATAGATTTACGGATTTCTGAAGATATCTCACCGACATGTGCTGATTTATTTGTACTAAAATTAATGACCGCTGTAACAAGCTCTTACAGCCCTACCTTCTCCTCTTCAATCAGTCAGTGAAAGACCTTATCTGTCTTACGGACTTTCAAAGTTCTCTTGTCATCATCATAGCCATTTTGTATGGAACATCTCCACTTTTCACTTCCTCATAATATTATATAATCTTGCCATATGGATAATAATACAGGGTGACAATTATTGAACTATATGAAAGAATATCGTTATAACTTCCGAACGGTTTGCGCTAGGACGTTCAACCTGCACGGCTGGCCGCGGGGCATGATGGGAATTAGTATGCGCATGCCCACGGACCTAGTTGTTGGCTGCCATTTACATGAGAAAATGTCACTGTACAGCGTGCCTGAGCGTGTAGCGCTTGTGATGGCCTATTATGCGAGCAATAACATTCCAACAGCGGATCAAAGGAAGTCTGCGACAGAGTTCAAGATGAAGACAAGTGGTACAAGTGTGCAAACAATCAAATATTTAATTCGCAAGTTTGAGAGAACGGGTAGTGTTCCCGATGATAGTGTTGGCAATGTCAGTCATTCAAAAGGGGTGAAAACTCCTGAAAATATCGAGAAGACACGCATTGTGTTTCAAACCAGCCCCAGAAAATCGATCAGACGATCTGCACAACAGGTAGGAATCAACGAGGAGACAAAGCGACAAATTTTTGTTGAAGACCTGCATCTCTTCCCATAAAAAATTGAAACTCATCAACCACTAAGCCCCATGGCCACGGAACAGCGGTTGTGTTTCGCCAACACTTGTTCACAGAATTGACGAACAGGACTGTGATGTGAATATGGTTTGGTTTAGCGACGAAGGCCACTTTCGTTTGGATGGGTTCATCAATAACACAATAGGCACATTTGGGGGACTGAGAATCCGAATTTCGCGATCGAGAAGTCTCTTCACCCTCAACGGGTGACTATGTGGTGTGCAAAATCCAGTCACGGAATAATCGGTGCGTTATTCCTTCATGGCACGGTGACTATCGAACGGTATATGAAGGTTCTGGAAGATGATTTCATCCTCATTATCGAAAATGATCCCGATTTCGACCAGATGTGGTTCATGCAAGGCGGAGCTCGACCCCATCGAAGCAGGAGAGTGTTTA
Source organism: Schistocerca piceifrons (assembly GCF_021461385.2). Taxonomy (NCBI): domain Eukaryota; kingdom Metazoa; phylum Arthropoda; class Insecta; order Orthoptera; family Acrididae; genus Schistocerca; species Schistocerca piceifrons. The sequence continues at coordinate 68,116,275 of NC_060144.1, read as the reverse complement.
ATGTCCTGGAGGAACACTTTGGGGACCTCATTCTGGCTCTGGGGTACCCAGAGGCCACTGGCATAGACCTCGATTGGCTGCCATGTTCTCCGGATCTGAACACATGCGACTCCTTTTTGTGGGGTTATATTAAAGACAAGGTGTAAGGCAATAACCCCAAAACCATTGCTGAATTGAAAACAGCCATTCGATGTTCCGACGCTTCAGCTGTTCATGCGGAATTTCGTTATTCGTCTGCACCACAGAATCGCCAATGGTGGCAGGCTTATCAAATTTGTTACACGAGGGTTGGAACTTAAATAGTGGCAACTATTTATTCACAACCGATATAAAAGAATTATATGTTTGCACCTGTTACTGATCTTCAAAGTAGTCACCAACGTTGTGTAGAACCTGTTGCCAGCGATGTGGAAGATGTTAGCAGAGCCTGTTCTGTTGATGGTGCGAATGTAGCGGTCTACTGCTTGTGAAATCTCTGGAACAGTTCAGAAGCGAATGCCACGAAGCCAAAACTGAAACGCCAGTCCAACGAATAGCGTCATTATAGGTCGGCGCGAAAGTCTAAAGTGCGTCAGAGCCCCAGTATGGTGAAAGTTATGGTGATTTTCGTGTACGACTGTGATGGTGTTATCCTAACGCATTACGTTCCTCCACGGCAGACCGTCAATGCACTGTTCGTTTTTGGAGCATCACCTGCGACCAGCTTTGCGAAAGAAGCAGCCACACTTTCTGCACAACCCACCCATCATTTTGTACGACAATGCGCGAGCGCATACAGCGCAAGCTGTGGCTGCTCTGTTCAGTCAATGCGACTGGGAAGTACTGTACCATCCACCATACTCCCCGGACTCAAGACCTTGTGACTTTGATTTGATTCCGAAGATGAAGGAACTACTTCGTGGCATTCGATTCAGAACTGCTCCAAAGATTCGACAAGCAGTAGACCACTCCATTCGCTCCATCAATAGAACATGCTCTGCTAACGGTATACTACGCCTTCCACATCGCTGGCAGCGGGTTCTACACAACGCTGGTGACTACTTTGAAGGACAGTAACAGGTGGTAACATGTAACTCTTTTGTATCGGTTGTGAATAAATAATTGCCACTATTTAAATTCCAACCCTCGTAATATGTAGTGACGTTTACATGTTGAATAAAGTGTCTGCCCGCCGTAGTTTGCAACTAATTTACTTTTTTTCCGTATAGTTCAATGATTGTCACCCTGTATATGATACTGATTCCCTGCATTTTCTGTTGACTTCATAAGGCGATCCATGCTGCCGGTTTCTTTTCATGTCCTCTGTGTTCTAGTATTTTCTTCCTTCACCAATAAGCCAGTGTCTTTTAATTAGCTACAAATGACTTTTATGCGTCACCTGTTGCTATATTTATAGTAGTCTTCTACTGAACTATCCTCAGTAGTTTTACTTACAGCAATAGATTCTGATTCAGGGAAATCACCAGTGTCCTTTACTTTATCTCCTTTTCATTACCCTTTTCGGCCGCTGCCTATTATTCATCATTAGTAGTTTCAGATTTGAATCAATAATATTTACGGGTGTTTGTTACTGCTGTAACTGATTTAAGTGTGTTTCCCTAAAAATATTGTTGTCCCACAGATATCTTTCGTTTCTCTGTGCCGACTTCTACCGCGATCTTTTGAAGAGGATGTTTACTACGACCGTTTAAATTGGATCACAGTACTCTACAAAGGTTCCCGTCTTTGCGGATGACATAGACATAGCTATAAAAAAATTTAGACTCTCGGGTCAGATAAATATGATCAACGATTACGCATTACTTGCTAAAGTAATTTTTGTACTGACTATTGTTCAGATACATACTTTGATTACTAACCGTGAAGGTAAAAACAAGGGGTGCAGTCAAGATGTCAGAAACTTTAAACCCACACCCGCCATCTTAGCTGCCAGAAAACATTACTTTCACAGCGATCAGTCGTCTTTTCCTTCCACGGTTCATTAAAGAAAAACTAGATTTCGGCTAGTAACTATCCATTATCAGCGCTGCGTTTTAATACACGTCCTATTACGTCAATGTATTAAAACTCTGAAACGCTGCATTGCATTGACAGTGGCTATTTACCAGCTGAAATTTAGATTTGCTTTAATAAAGCCTGAAAGGAAAGGACGGCTGGTTGCTGTTCTCCATCATTTTGAGAGTAAATTTAGATCACGATGGACCTTGATGGTTATTACCGTGTACCTTCCATACACAGGGTGAACTTTAATAAAAACCGTCTGCCTGTTATCTGAATAGTAACGCATTTGCGTATCACGCAGGGTACCCGGATCCGGTTCCCGGCCGGGTTGGAGATTTTGTCCTCTCGCGGACTGGGTATTGTATTTTCCTCTTCGTCATCTCATCGTCACCGACACACAAGTCGCCCATTGTGGCGTCACCTGAAAGAAGACATGCAACCCGGCTGCCGAGCTTCCCCGAACGGGGCAATGCGACACGACCATTTCATTTCATTAATAAAACAAAACTGACAAATTGCACCGACGGATTCCTGACTGGAAATGGAGGAAAAAATGTCCTACGAACACGTGTCCGGAAATGCATCGTTGACACGGCAGATGGCGCCGACGAACGACGGTTCCTCTGACCACGTGCCGCATATTCCTTATGCGTTGCAGGCTGTGTGACTGACGCAGCGTACTGCAAACGGCAGAATGGTCCGGTATCCATGTCGGGAACAAGCCGAGATGGTGTTTGTGCTCGGCCAAGACGCAGCACGGCTGTACCAAAACAAGTACCTTCACAGACACCAAACTCATCATACAACATTTTGAGCCCTTTTTGGGTGATTGTGTGATCACGAATCCTATCAGACAGACGAACGAGCAAGGAAGCGACGGACTGTGCACATCAGATTTGGAGGATGAGGTTGTATAGGATTCTGAGACGAACCCTAGTACAACTTCCAGGTAAGTGGCCCGTCGCCGTGGTGTAACCCAAAGTACGATTATGTGTCTCCTGTCAACTGCAATCCCATGGACGCCCCTTTGAAGCCGGCCGGTGTGGCCGTGCGGTTCTGGGCGCTTCAGTCTGGAATCGCGTGACCGCTACGGTCGCAGGTTCGAATCCTGCCTCGGGCATGGATGTGTGTGATGTCCTTAGGTTACTTAGGTTTAAGTAGTTCTATGTTCTAGGGGACTGATGACCACAGATGTTAAGTTCCATAACACATCTTCACAGCACCTTTTTCTTCCATTTGCAATCAGGAATCCGTCCCTGCAGTTCGTCGGTTTTATTAATATTCAGCATACACACATAATATTTATTGTCATGCTCACTTACGGTCATGATTGTACCTGAAAAGTCCATTCTACCCTGAGTGATGGGTGAATGACGAAATGAAAGAGGTAGTTGCATGGTATCCTAGTATTATTGGTTTATCACAAAGCTCACTGTATGACTACGTCCTTCGAAAGCCTCAAAATGGGATTCGAAAGAGGCATTAAGCATGTTGTTGCTGAAAAATTGAGACAGAGATCCTGGCCACAAATATTCCGGGAAATGAAACATATACACTAGTGTTAGAAGGACAGGTATTAGCAGTAATGTCTTCACTATACGTTCATTGGACATTTTGCTCTCCCAGACAAAGATACTACAATTTAGTGTCAAAACCAAGTGGGAAATACATGCTATTAATAAAATCTTTACGTAAAAAAGTGTTTAAGAAGCATGTACAGGTTACAGAGGTTAGGCTATCATTACTAAAAAACTGATTTACACACTTGGTGAAGCAAAATATGCATCATACAGGGACTACGTTGCCGAGACCTTTCTTTTATTCACAATGCGGTACTTTGCTCTAACTAATATAGGAGGCATTAGTTGAAATTCTCGTTTATACCATCAGAACTGTCTCTTTGTGACATTTATTGAAGTACAAATTCCTGGAATGTGCTTTCAAAAATGAATTTATCGTTTTTGCTATTATTGGCCACACACCGAATGACATTTAACAGGTAAGATTTCAAAGCGAGAAGATGTGTAAACTACAATGACAATGATGCACTGACAGTCTAATAAAACAATAATTCAGTTCTGCATCAAGGTATACTGCCATGCAGTTCTGTTCCTTCGACATTTCAAGAATCTTTCACTTTGTTGACATCCATAAGTCATGACAGCATATCTCCCTTACTTCTTTCCTTAGTGCAGACAATCTGAGCTAACAAAGAAAACATAGATAATTTTTCGCAAACATGAACATTAAACATGTTACGCTTATATTTGAAAGTTGAGCATTTGACGAGTAAGCATCAGTATTAGTAAGCAAACAAACATTGTTTTTGGAGTTCCCGCTTCATCAGCTATAGACGCAAATACGCTGGGGTGAAGAAGTCATGTGACAGCAACACGAATATGTACAGATGGTATCGCGTACACAAAGTACAAAAGGGCAGTGCCTTGGCGGAGCTACCTTTTGCACCCAGGTCATTTATGTGAACTGGTTTCCAACGTGACTATTGCCGCATGGCGGTAATTAACAGACTCTGAACGCGGAACTTTGAACGCGGTATGGTAGTTGGAACTAGATGCATGAGATATTCAATTTCGGTTATCCACAGTGTGAAGTGTGCGCCGAGAATACCAAATTTCAGGCATTGTCTCTCATCACCGACAACGCAGTGGCCGACGCCCTTCACTTAACGACCGAGTGCAGCAGCTTCTACGTACTTATGAGTAATACTGCCTGAAATGACCACAAAAAACAATGTGGGACATACAACTAACGTATCCGTCTGGATTGTGCGGCGACATCTGGCGTTATTAGGCTATGGCAGCAGAGAACCGACACGGGTGCCACTGCTAAGAGCACATCACCTGCAGTGCCTCTCCTGCGTTCTTGATCGTATCAAAATTAAAATGGCTCTGAGCACTATGGGACTTAACATCTGAGGTCATCAGTCCCCTAGACTTTGAACTACTTGAACCTAACTAACCTAAGGACATCACACACATCGATGCCCGAGGCAGGATTCGAACCTGCGACCGTAGCAGCAGCGCGGTTCCGGACTGAAGCGCCTAGAACCGCTCGGCCAGTGATCGTATAGGTTGGACTCTAGATGACTTGGTAAGAACTGATGTTAGGGTTCGAGTATGACGCAGCCTCACGACGCCACGGACCCTTTTACAAGGCACTGTGCAATCTGATGTCAGCTCCATAATAATGTGGGCTGTGTTTACTTAGTCCAACCGAACCGATAGTTGGAAAACGTTATGTTCGGCTATTCGGATACCATTTGCAGCCATTCATCGACGTCATGTCCCCAAACAACAATGGAATTTTTATGGATGACAATGTGCCATGTCGCAAGGGCACAATTGTTGGCAATTGGTTTGAAGAACTTTCTGGACAGTTCGAGCGAATGGTTTGACCACCCAGTTCGCTCAACACGAATCTCATCGAACATTTATGAGGCACAATCGAGAGGTCAGTTCGAACACAAAATCCTGCTCTGACAACACTTTCGCGATTATGGAAAGGAGGCCTCCAGCGACTTGTTGAGTGCATGCCACGTCGGGATGCTGCGCTACGCCGGGCAAAAAAAGGTCCGACCCGGTGTTGGAGATATCCTATGACTTTTATCACCTCAGTGCAAAGTAAAAGAGAATTTAAATATATTCCGTATGCAGCCATTTCAAATAATATACTTCTTGGTTTTTGAAAATATATAAACGATAAGGAAGTCACATTTACGAGGGCAAATGTATCGTATTATTGGATCAAAAATACATCAAAGACAAGAAAACCGTTTGAAAATGCCTTCCTGACACTATGTTAATAGTGCAAGCATTCTAATATTTACTATTCAATACCACTGTTGCGTGCACACTAGAGATATTCCGAACAGATGGCTCTGAGCACTATGGGACTTAACTTCTGAGGTCATCAGTCCCCTAGAACTCAGAACTACTTAAACCTAACTAACCTAAGGACATCACACACATCCACGCCCGAGGCAGGACTCGAACCTGCGACCGTAGCGGTCGCGCGGTTCCAGACTGAGGCGCCTAGAGCCTCTGGGCCACTCCAGCCGGTCTATTCCGAACAGAAAGCAATCGTAAATAGTTCCCTCCGTGTTGCTAACAGCACACATCTATCGACATTGCATGTGTCACTGAGAAAATGTCCTAGCATAGTATTGTGCACTACATGCTAGACGCTGTACTGCGTTCTCTAGATTGTATGCTGCTGCTCTTTTGTTAAATCCTGATTTGATACAAATTCGTATCCTGAACATTTTCTGGATTGAGGTGTTCCCGTACAGACAATATTAATACCCATGAATTCCTACAGAAACGATATCTGGCCGAAGCTTTAAGATTCAAAATGGTTCAAATGGCTCTGAGCACTATGGGACTTAACAGCTATGGTCATCAGTCCCCTAGAACTTAGAACTACTTAAACCTAACTAACCTAAGGACATCACACAACACCCAGACATCACGAGGCAGAGAAAATCTCTGACCCCACCGGGAATCGAACCCGGGAACCTGGGCGCGGGAAGCGAGAACGCTACCGCACGACCACGAGCTGCGGACAAGCTTTAAGAAAATATGACAAAAGAACGGAAGTAACTTACTTTGCTCAACGCTCTAAGAATGGGTATATGTAAAGTTAATTAATTAAATTGCGTTACCCAAATCTGTGATAAATGTATGAATTCACATGAATAAGGTGTAACCAACCGATACTGCAGCCAAGTTGCGTGCATTGGGCGTGCGTTAGCATAATCTTATGTGAGACTGCTACGCGTTAAAGAATCTCGCTTTATGTAAGAAACGTACTATCAAATCCCTCAACAACTACAGCGCCTGACTTACCTTCAGTTCGGTGAAGCACGCAGAGAAAGTGACGACGCGTGCTGCTCACCCTAATTACTGAACTACGTAATACTAGTTGCAAAGATAATTCAGGAAAATTGCTATCTTTGCTCAGGGCAAAGCGCGCATTACGTGGAATAACTTAAGACGTACTGCAAAGCGCACATCTGCCGTAAATACATCAGAATTTGGAAATGATGGCAAGAGATGATGAATGTTTCAGTGTAAAAACATGTACCACGGCACACACAATATATATGTATATAGCAAGTGGTACGAAAAGCCACAACACGTGGGATGTTTGAACTTAAAAAAATCTACAGACCTCAGAAAGAATGTAAGGGAGCTCATTAATGGGAATGTGATGAGTTTATGTACTCTGATATACTATGAAGTAACAGATACTCGATTCTGTACCGGGCTTCGAAAAACACCCACACATGATTGAGTACCTCAATACAGAAAGGACTGACTACACTTCCGAAAAATACTGCGAATATCGTCACCACGACAACTCATACATTACGAGCCACAAAATGTGCACATTTTAATAGCACAACTTCTGCGATTGAAGAGCAAACTTTGACTCCACTACTGTCCTTAAATCTTATACAACTGTAAAGCGTCTTACCACATCTGCACATCCCAAGCTGCAGTGCCCAACTATACCCCACACGTTTCTCGCTTTGTCTAAACAAACACGCCGGTCTCTACCCGGCCACATACTGAGCGCGTTACTCAATGGCTTGCAGATACCGGATTTTCACTTCCCACTTTACTGAACTTGTTAAAGACAGTTACTCGTATACCATAAGAGATCGACAGTTCGGTACAGAACACCTCTTTGCGCAATGCTTGCCATTTAAAAACGCGCGAAAGTAAATCGATATTGAAAGTTGCGGATGTGACAGCCATCTTTCAAGCTGCGACGAAATTGATTAAGTCGGTGGCACTGGGAGAAAGATTTTACGCTTCGCCGAAAAACTGGGTACGAGATCTGATACCAACGAAAACAAGATATACTTGTTTTGTTAATAAAACCGCTCTTCCCTGCTGCCACTTGATTTATTTATTCCAGACGCGTTTCACCTTTTTCTTATTCTAAGGCATCATCAGTAGGATTGTTTACTGATCTGCGTTTCCTCTCATTTGGTCTGGAAATCGCATACCAATTTATTACTAACACACAGGCACAACTGACCTTCTTCACACTGTTCACCATGTTTCTCTTTCTTTTTTGTGGTGTACTATTGTTATTTCGCCACTCGATATAACTATTTCGTCGGACACTGCTTTTAACAACGTAAATATTGCAACTCCATTACGTGTTTGCTGCGGAGGATGGCAACGCAACAAACTTGTGGAAACAAGATAGATGCTTCAAATTTGTGTGCTCACCAAATATGTCAACTAGTGGTGATCGTCTTATGTCAGGACGCATGTGTGTGTCAAACCACATCTGTATTCGTTGCTGTCAGCGTTGAAAACAATTATGGGTGTGTGGTTACACAAAGGGCTCCGCCATCTTCGCTTGCGTCGTAAGCTGCGCGTGCGCTGATGGAATTTGAAGAAAATTGACGCTGAGTAAGGACACAGTTCAAGGAATAAAAATGTCCTACAACAATTCACGACGTCAAATAGTTCCCTAGCAATACGAACAGCTTTTTTACTTTAGTGTCACAATAGTAGTGTACTAAACATTTGTAAATAATTTACGCATAACTTTACTGAGAAGAAACCAGTACGTACAGCATGGTTATAATCAAACTTTCCCTATTTGAGCCAGTGTAGATTGGGAAACTGTTTACTATACGGGTACCCAATTTCATAGGAGTGATGTTCAAACACCGCACTGCGAGATTTGCGTTGTCATGACGTCCCGTTAGGCGCCGGTACTGGCACACCGACGTAGAGTTGAAACACAAGCATCAGTGTGAATCACAGCGGTAGACAGTCAACATAGGTCTGGACAAGGTGGGCAGGGCTTTACTCGTAACGCTGTTTTATCAAAACAGCAGCAACAGTGCTACTGCTCTTCGTGAGTGTCGACACATCAAAGGAATACGGATATGTCCCCAGGGTCGACGAACTTGCTACGGAAGTTAAAAAGGAACTGGCGAGTTGAAAATTACCACTGGCAGAGGCCGACGTCAAATGTGCCACAGATTGTTGAGGAAGTTACTGTTGCCGTGTCTGAGAATACTGGACGCAGTGTGCGATGTTCAAGCAGTGCACAATCCGTGTCACGGCAGCTGAACATTCCGTGGTCTACAGTTCGAAAAGTGCTGCGAACAATTGTGAAATCGTAGTTCTTGTGCGGTTCCAGGCAGTCGTGGATGCAGACGGTTGTCAAACTGAGCAACTTTTGCAAACTGGAATGTAAACATGGTGAGCTATTATCAAATGTTAGCATCTCGTGTAGAAATTAAAAAGTTTCTTTCTACGGTTTATTCGTTATTTCTCTTCCACATTTCCCTACAACTGTTTCCAGACAGTATCATTGTCCTACGGTCACCCGACGGCCTTCTCAAGTAGCGGAAGTTTAATAATAACCACCCTCCAAATCGAATCTATTGTCTCTACTCAGTTAAGTCATATGATAAATCTCTGTATCGTTAGACATCAACATGTATTGAAAGTTGTGTGATAGTTGCAAGACTGCAACCAATATTGAAAGGCAAATCCCTTTATTAACAATCTTGCTTTTTCTATGGCGCTAGAAATTAGGACCTTCACTGTTAAATATCTTATTTTTGAGAATAATTATTATTCTCTTAATATTTAGTCTCCATTCGATGGTCTTTATTGTTTTATTCTCCGTTTTCTTTCTTTGTCCTTTTTCCTGTTGATTTCGGCGCCCTAGGGATTCCCTTTTACGAACTTTAGTTGTGTGACCAATACCGTATGATGTTGCAGATGATCCAGCTTCCTCTGGTGCTGTTACTCTGCGACTGGCAGCAGCATAGTAAACAGGGCAGAGGATATTGGATTACACGAGTCATTAACTGGATATACTTGTGGTGCATAAGCCTTGATCACAGAATTGCAGTGGATACCTTATATTTTGAAAAATCAATAGGAAACAAAGCAAATCAAAAAACAATGTAAACAGCTGAGTGGAGACAAATGAAAAAGAGAACAATATTTAGACAATGGAGAAAAGAACAACAATTGGTACTTAAGCGCCAAAAAAATACAAGACAGGAGAACCAGGAACAAATGTAAATAGTTAACAGCGTATTTTAGATGCAAACATAAACACCACAAAATTCCATACCATATAACAACAGGTGACGTTAGTCCAAAGTGTCATGTAGTAAACAATAATAGTTGATGCAGAGAATACGAAAGTCTAATATCAACTGAAGCCGTTGCTTACACGACTGAGCAGGAAGAAAATATAACGACAGAGACGTGTGTTGCACTGTTTTGAGACGCCAGTGAATAGTTAAATAGAAGGGAAACTATGTAATTTTTTTAAATATTTCTAAAACTGTATTGAACAATAAAGCCACAGATAATCGTTAAATGATAGACATCAAATCACATTTGTGGACCCATAATTATAGCCCGCTAAATAAGAGTTAATTACAGAGTAATCGTAATTATTTTGCATTACAAACAAATGGGAGGAGATCCATTTAAAATTCCATAGTGTAGAGAAAAGTTCAGTATTAAAATAATATGTCAAAGTAATTAAAATATAGAGGAATGACAATAGTACAAGAAATATGGTGTGCCCTCTCTGGGTATAAACCAAAATCGTACAGACCGTAAACGTACATTGGCGACATCTCTGGGCTTGTAATATAAACATGTGGAATAAAACAGAATTACAATGTGTAAAGGTATGCAGCTAGTCAGCGACGCATTAAAATTAACAAACAAGTGAAATAAAGGAATTTATCAGAGTTATGGGAAATAATATATGTTCAGAGCAACTCGGATTAAGTGATGACGTAGTTATATTAAAACATGCGCCCTCACTGGTGTAATGTAAGTCACCATACCTTGCTAAGGAATGAGATAACCATACTTAGTGTAACTTTTTTGACGTCATGTCCCCAGAAACAAATAAAAATATGAAAATAGCATAAAAACTTAAGAGAACATCCATATAAAGTGTAATGTACTCGCTCGTAACACCCCAGGGACATGATATATATTACCGATATACGCCACGCTATGGCGTAAATCGGCGGTAAAATTTCGGGCAGTGGGACACAACTTATTTTGGACTATAAATCAACAGTTTGACAATTTCAGCTAACGTTAAATGTATTGCATAGGAAGATATGGTACTCATTAATTAGGCAAAAACAGAAACGAAGTAAATAATAAAACCTTACACCTGTTAATCGGCCAAATAAGTGACCTGGATACGGACTTGTATGGGGTTGGGTCTGATTACCCCCTTCTTTTTACAACATGTTTTAACCATTAATTGAGTTTTATTGTTCAGTGCATTTTTAATTTTTAACGAAAAGTTACATAGCTTCAATATTATTTAACTATTCAGCGGTGCCTCTATACAGGGAACTACATGTCTCTCTTGTCACATTTTCGTCCTGTTCAACCATGAATGCAAGAGGTTAAATTCCTGTATGCTCTGAATCAACGAAAACTGATACTTGAGACTAATGTCACCTACTGTTATATGGTATGTAAGTGTGTGGTGCTCATATTTGCACTTACGATACGTCGTTAACTATCTTACATTAGTTCCTGATATCATGTTTTGTAATTTTTTGCAGTGAAGATGACTAGTAATAGTTTAAATCTAGATCTGCTGTATCAAAACGACGAACTTCGTGATCGATTGCTGTTCTTTCCTCCATTGTCTATCATAAGGACTCCAATGTAATTAGAACAGTATTTATTCTCCGTAACAACACAGTTTTTGCTGTGTTTTGCTCGCGGTGCGTGACTGCATTAGTTAATCAAAATATCTGTGATTGCACAAACATTTACACAGTAAAAGAAAAAAAAACTTTATTTGTTCAGTGCGACGTGTTACAGTTTTTCAGGAAAATGCATAACGTCACAAATAAATAGGTGCAAAAAATCCACAGGCTGATTACCACAGTGATACCATTAAAGTACTCGGAGCCATTCGTCTCTTTCAGTTTCTTCTGTTTCCTTACACAGCACTGCGTGTGTAGAAATTATATCTGGCATACAGTCATTTGGTCGAGCTGGTAGCTGGCTCTGCCGCTAGAGACTGTTCTCACGAATGGTGTAGTCGTAGAGATCGTCCACGCTGGTGTAGGAATGGTAATAGGGAGTGACAGGGGACACGGTGGAGGTCAGCGGATCGTCGCCGAGGTCGAGGCCGTGGTCGTGGTGGAGGCTGCTGATGAGCGCCAGCAGGTCGAAGTCGCAGGTGCGTCGGTAGTGGTCGCAACCCTGGTCGGACTTGCCGTGGCGCTCCGCAGCGTGGAACTCCCGTTCCGGCAGCTCGCCCGTGTCCTCCACCGTGGACGACGGCCTGCAACAGCGGCCCTCGCTCCAGTGTTTGTCCACGGTACCTGCATGGACTACCGTCTACAACTCACGCTGTTCTAACGCTGACCCACGGGACAATCGTGCCGCTGCCCTCCTCCCCCCCCCCCCCCCCCCCGCCCCACAGTCCCGTCACCCCAATCGTGTAGGCTACCCGCAATATGGTCCTACTGCACCCTTTATATGGTCCTACTGCACCCTTTCTAGACATTCGCCAATCATTTGGCCATCTCCGCAAGCGAGTGAAATGGACGCTACGGCCCGGTGCTGCTGAAACATTGTAGTCCCCTAAATGGCCTGCTGTCCTACCGTTCTGTCACCCTACTCCCAGTAAAAGGAAATTTTTTTGAAACCGTCATCTACAATAGACTAACCAAGGACGCGGAAAAGCCAAACTCCTACATGAGTGGCAAGCAGGTTTCCACGAAAACCATTCCTCAGTTGATCCCGTAATGTGACTATGCAGCGGGTTAACAAGAGGACTCAGTATACTGCAGTGTACCTGTGCTTCCTGGACATAGAAAAGGTTTTTGATAAAGTGTGGCACAAGGGTTCGTACTGCCAAGTACTCACAATGGGCATAGCACCGAAGATGACACCTCTAATATCGAACACACTTGACAACCTACCATCGGCAACCTTTGTAAAGGAAGCCGCATCATGTATTTTCAGTCCAGTGGAAGGGGTACCACAGGGATCAATCATCTCTCTACTGCTATGCACACTCTATACGTCCGACATATCGCTACCAAACAGATGGGACGTGAGACCTGAACTCTACGCAGACGACACTGCGTACTGGTGACACGAGCAAATAACAAAACACATCAGTCAGCAGACCCATGAGTATACGGACAAACTAGAATGAATGCCTGTCAAATGGAAAATCAAATTCAATGCTTCCATAACGCAGCTAATCATCGTCAGCCACTTTAATACTACAGAAAACAAAAAACAGTAACCCGCTGATGCAGCAGTAACATTATGGAGTCAAACAATAAAAGTCAAAGACATGGGCAAATATTTGTTGCTCACACTGGACATACTCCTCTGTTGGAACCTACACACTAAAGACATCACATCCAATCCCAGAGCAGCGTAAATCTACGAAAAACACTAGAAGGACGAAGTAGAGGAGCTAAACTGACACAAAAATATAAACGCACAAAACCATTATCCGTCCTGTTATGGAATATGCGATCCCAGTCCGGATAGCAAACCGGAATATTCTCAAAAATTAATGGCAACAGGAAGAAAAACACTTAGAACTGCTGTCAGGATGAACCCTGGAACTACAAGTAACATGATATACCAGAACACCTTTACAAAACCATAAGCTGAAAATAGCTTCAACTCATAGCCAGGATAGGAGCGAATCGTTTCAACGACAGAACTACGAACACAAAATCTCTAGAAGAAACACACACTAAATTCACATTCCCAAATAGAAAATAACCATATCCGCCCAAAATAATCAAAACACGCATCAAGGCAACCAACACCCGAACCACAGCAACTAATACTGATACAGACACAAATGAAAACAATATAGAACAGCTACTAGGAACACCTACATAAGAAAGAAACATAAGAAGATGACAACTGAAACAAACTTGAGAAGGATACAAAGGAACTGTAAATTAATAGACCCTCGCTGAAGTTTTAGGAAGGTTTCCCATTAGCACTAGAGGTAATGCCAGGTTCATACCATCCTCCAACACAAATCGCATAGAGCGAGGAAGAACATTAGATGCGAAGCAAATAAGAGAAGACTGGAAAATCGAAGCAGAACAGTAAAAAAAAAAAAAAAAAAGAGTAATTTTCACTGAACACATAAAAAAAGTTCCAAGCAAATAACGTAAGTTACCATAAGATCCAAAAGGATCTTACGTTCTCTACGTGTCCGCTTTCTCCCATACGGGGTTGGAATGAAAGATGAAAGAAAAATAAAAGTAAAAAAAAAGTATTTTAAACATAGCTGCACAACAGCAACGGTTCCACGTAATAAAATTATAAACAGCCGACCAGTTGCAAAAAAAAAAAAAAAAAATAAAATAAAATAAAATAAAAGGTTACAAACTATGGCCGTGCCTGCCGCCCAGCTGACATAGCAGGGGTCTGGAACAGTCTCTATGTGACCCACTGAAAGACCACAAGCTTCCTTCCTGACCCTCCTTCGGTCAACAATACGAGAGCTGTACTGAAAGCAACCTAGGCGCAGATCCTGCATTTGATTCTGCGGGAGGTCACAGAGTGATTTCGGACGGTTTTCCGAATACTCTTCATCCTCAACGTCTCTACTGCAGGACTAGGGATGAGAATGCTGCCCACGTCACCATTCCATAGTGTTTGGTTGCTGATCAGAATGTAGATTACGTCCACGGTGATCGTCCACCACCCCTCTCCTATCCCCAGTTTTAACAGGACACAGATGCCTAAGATTGTGACAGTAATAACAGTTGACACATAAGTATTTCAATGTAATAATACAAATGAACAATTTCTTTACTTTAGTGATTAACAAATCGCTGTAACTATGGCAGAGAAATCTATTAATTTTGATTTACCTGAACATGTTTCGGCAGTTTCTGTGTTACTTCAGTGGTGTCTTTGTTTATTTTCTTTCCGATGTGATACTATCAGTTAGGTACGTTGGTAGTTTCGTGTCTATGGAAGAAACTTTACTCTTCCTACGGGTTTATGAATATAGTTTATTCAATTATTTTCCCGAGAGCTACAGCAACGACTCTTAATTTTTTAAACGTAAAGTCTATCATGTAGCTGTTGGATTGATATCAACTGTGTACGGAAAACTTCGAACCAGAATTCCATAAATTTTAGTTCGGCTGCTAGAAATGTGCACATCTTTATGTGGGTGTAACATGCTGTACACAGAGTAGTCGGTGTCAAGAAGTGCCAGCCTTGTTCGATATGCTGTTTGAAATAATCTGGAGTTTTTGCTTCGGTAACGTAAGCCGGTTTCTTTAGATACCTCCACAGAAAGAAGCCTACTGGTATTAAACTGAACGACCATGTGCCTCTTTCCTGAGAACCACAATGCCCTAACTGTCTTTCAAGAAATATGTTGTTCAGTTCTTGCAGAACATCACGCACAGAATGGATTGCGCGACCATCGTGTTCCAGCCGTATACGGCCTGTAATACCTAGACAGACAATTTCGAGGAGAACACCTAAATTGCCAACCGTAAAATCTCGATACATCTCATGTGGCAGAGTACCTGCGAAGCAGTGTGGACCATTGATTTCATTTCCAATGAAACCATACCCCGCAGTAATGAACCAACCGCTATGATGATCGACATATCGTACCCATCTAGGATTTTCTCTGGATCTAGTTATGCCAATTATGACCGATCACTGTACCATAATATGTAAACAGCGTTCGTCAGATGGTTCAAATGGCTCTGAGCACTATGGGACTTAACATCCGTGGTCATCAGTCCCCTAGAACTTAGAACTACTTAAACCTAACTAACCTAAGGACATCACACTTATCCATGCCCGAGGCAGGGTTCGAACCTGCGACCGTAGCAGTTGCGCGGTTCCGGACAGAGCGCCTTAACCGCGAGACCACCGCGGCCGGCGTTCGTCAGATCACATACACTTTGTAAGGTATCCAGACTGGACTTATTCACAACCCATTCGCAGAAGGCAACTTCCCGAATAAAACCGCTCACAATCAACTCCTAAGGCAGTGACAGGTGGTACGTGTGAAACTTTTGACCGAGCACCCTTCGCCAGACAGATGTATGAGTGATGTCAATGACCTCCCGTAAGCTCACGTTAGGATCGTAATAACATATATTGCAGTTGAAACAAACGCTTCCGTACCCTCGCCTTTTGCTGATCTTCCTCTATTATCGCAGCACCTTCTCAAACTATTTGTTTGTCAAAGTCGTCGTTCATCACGTAAGAACGCAACGGCTCTTGGAGCCCTTCGGCCACGATATTTCGCGGCTCAAGCCATGGGTGCTTCATTGATGTCATTTCGGCATCCGCCGAGTATCAGCAATGTGGCAGTGTACTCACTGGATGTATAGAGCATGTTATTTCCATGTCAATATCCGTTTGTTTGTGCATCCCCACGTTGTATGCAGTGAAGGACGCATTTAACATTCTAGCCGAACAAAACTTCAAACAGCACATCGAGGAAACTTGCCGCTTGGTCAATTCAGCAAATTTCGGTACAGCATTTTGCATCCGTCCCTAAGACTTCGAACATTTATAACCGTCCACCTAATTTTAGATAGCAGAGCCGCGCGGGATTAGCCGAGCGGTTTAGGCGCTGCAGTCATGGACTGTGCGGCTGGTCCCGGCGGAGGTTCGAGTCCTCCCTCGGGCATGTGTGTGTGTGTGTGTGTTTGTCCTTAGGATAATTTAGGTTAAGTAGTGTGTAAGCTTAGGGACTGATGACCTTAGCAGATAAGTCCCATAAGATTTCACACACATTTGAACATTTTTTTTTTTTTAGATAGCAGACAGAAGTTTTATTTAAACTGATTTGTTCACAGTTCGTTTAAATAAATCAGCTATGTGATATAAAACGCAGTTCGCTATTTAAAAATTATAACCCGCTGCTTCAATTGTCTGAAATATACTGGTAACTAAATGAGCGATGTTCATGGCTCCGCAGGAAGAGTAACGTTTCTTACACTTAGCTGTCTGGATAAATACTCCTTCCAATTATCAATTTGTAAAAGAAACTCATTATCTTACACACACTGTATGTAAAAATATAAATGGTTCTGATAAACTGTCCCTTGGAGGGGGTGGTGACTCCTCTGACGTCCTCCTTGAATTCGCGCCTGAAGCAACCTGTGTTTCCATATCGCAAGGGGAGCGAAGGGGGTCATAACAGTTGCTAAATTACTTCTTGCAGTACGTCAGTGAGCTTGTAAGTTTGATAGCAAGATATACACATCGCTTCTCGTTCACCTGCAATACAAAAAGCTTGTTACAATTGTAAAACGCAACAAACGTGAAATAAATATTGTAATACTGTCTTCACTGACAAAAAATCTAATTTGCTGACATTCATCGCGATAGATGGTTATATACGGACCGAATGTGATGATGGAGGCTATTGTGCGTCAATACAGTGCTTTGCTTAAGAGAGGAAGGACAAATTTTTATCTTTATGATCGAAGTGACCCACCAGCTACGTGCTGGTAGGAAAATGTTGACAAAATAATTGGTGAAAATCAATGCTTCGTGATATATTAACTGACGGACAAGTTTCCGCAAGTGTCTCGGAGTGTTTCGCAGATCATCAGTAAACAGTTAGGGTATCAGAAGTTGTATGCTCGTTTCTTTCTCAGATTCTGCTCTGAGAATCACGAAACTCATAAGCTGTCTTTTTTTCTGAACTTACGATGCGGAAGGAAAGGCCTACTGAACGTAGCATTTGCTAGGCTCAGGCAGCGACGAAATAGCGCTCAGTTATACTCCGTTACATCGCCTCGCTCAACAAGGAGAGAAGAAAGCAGGTTTGAAGGCATTGAGAAAATTGATAAGAGGAGTTCGTGTATGAGCGACGCGGTGTTCGTATTACGGGTTCTGCGATTTAGCACAATGCCATTCGCCCTACAGACCACATTTGACTCCAAGTGGTTTCTAACTCCTGATGTACTTGACAAAGTATACAGCGCAACAGAATTAAAGGATCACTTTTTCGAAACCCTGTAATTGACTTCCTCTGTGATGCAGGTTTCATATTTGGTTCAAATCTGCCGATAGCCTTTCTCTGTACTGGGACAGTAGCATGGCGCCCTGCGACCACACCCTCGGATACGGCGACGCTTGGAACTGCTCAGAAGTTCATCATAAGGTGGGTTAATGGTGTCACATTATCACCAAATTGCATCACAGTTCTACCCAACGCCACCGTGGATGTGTCATATGATGGGATGATCGTCACATGCCCTCCTACCCACATTTCATACCTTCTTTTAATACTTACGGTCCGCAGCTCGTGGTCGTGCGGTAGCGTTCTCGCTTCCCGCGCCCGAGTTCCCGAGTTCGATTCCCGGCGGGGTCAGGGATTTTCTCTGCCTCGTGATTACTGGGTGTTGTGTGATGTCCTTAGTTAGGTTTAAGTAGTTCTAGGTTCTAGGGGACTGATGACCATAGATGTTAAGTCCCATGGTGTTCAGAGCCATTTGAACCATTTGAATTTGATACTTACGTTATGGGGAGGGGTATGAACGGTGACACCCAGCGTTGAAACAAGGCAGTTTTATTGTGGGTGGACAAGAAAAAGATCTTAGACACACCGCCCCTCAAAATCGACAGATAAAAGCCTCAGAGCGTGGCTTAAATGGTGTCAATAAAACCAGCCCTTTGCTTGGGGCATTGATTCCTGCACAATTCGCGGTCGGAAACGTTGAAACCTTTGACACTACTGACACCTGCGGACTTTCAACCCCCCTTTAAAGATACTGTGGGACTGCATCCCCATTGAACGTAATCGTACCCCTTTGGAGTGCAGCGCGACCGCAATTTTTGCTCTCGTGTATAGACTGGAACCACTAGGGACCGGTGAAAATCATTCGAACTGGGGTGTCTTAAAGAGACACTTTGCTGTTCACACCACACTATGTGATTAAAAGTATGCGGACTCCTGGCTGATAATGACATACAAGTTCATGGTGCCCTCCAAGGGTAATGCTGGAAATCAATATGGTGTTGGCCCATCCTTAGCTTTGATGATAAGGGACTCTCGCAGGCATACGTTCAATCAGGTGCTGGAAGGTTTCTTGGGGAATGGCAGCCCATTCTTCACGGAGTGCTGCACTGAGGAGAGTTATCGATGTCGGTCGATGAGGCCTGGCACGAAGTTCCAAAACATCCCAGCAGTGTTCTTTAAGATTCGGGTCAGGACTCTGTGCAGGCCAGTCCATTACAGGGATGTTATTGTCGTGTACCCACTCCGCCACAGACCGTGCATTATGAACAGTTGCTCGATCGTGCTGAAAGATGACGTCGCCTTCCTCCAATTGTTCTTCAACAGTGGGAACCAAGAAGGCGCTTAAAACAGCAATGTAGGCCTGCGCTGTGATAGTATCACGCAAAACAACAAGGGTTGCAAGCCCCGTCCATGAAAAACTCGACCACACCATAACACCACCGTCTCCGAATTTTACTGTTGGCACTACACAAGCTGGCAGATGACGTTCACAGGGAATTTGCCATACCCACACCCTGCCATCCGATATCCAAATTGTGTACCGTGATTCGTCACTCCACACAATGTTTTTCCACAGTTCAGTCGTCCATTGTTTACTCTCCTTACAGCAAGTGAGGCGTCGTTTCTCATTGATGGGTGTAATGTGTGGCTTATTAGCTTATGAGCAGCCGCTCGACCATGAAATCCAAGTTTTCTCACCTCGCGCCTAACTGTCATAATACTTGCAATGGATACTGATGCAGTTTGGAAATCCTTTGTGATGGTCTGGGTAGGTGTCCGCCTATTACACTTTACGACCCTCTTCAACTGCCGGCGATCTCTGTCAGTCAACAGACGAGGTCGGCCTGTACGCTTTTGTGCTGTAGGCGTCCCTTCACGTTTCCACTTCACTGTCACATCGGAAACAGTGGACCTATGTATATTTAGGAGTGTGGAAATCTCGGGCACTGATGTATGACACAAGTGACACGCAATCACCTGACCACGTTCGAAGTCCGTGAGTTCGGCGCAGCGCCCCATTCTGCTCTCTCACGATGTCTAATGACTACTGAGGTCGCTGATATGGAGTACCTGGCAGTAGGTGGCAGCAAAATGCACCTAATATGAAAAACGTATGTTTTTGGGGGTGTCCGGATACTTTTGATCTCACAGTGTATGTCAATGTCGCATCCCTCTTTCCCTTGGGGCGATGATTGCTGCTTCATATCACGTTCAATTTTCGTCGAATGATTAGGGCCGGTTCCTAGTAGTTCCCGCCTGTACACGATAGCTAAAATAATGCTCCCGCTACAGTTCAGAGGGATGGGACCACGTTCAGTGGGGCCAGAACCCCATCTTCAGAGAGGTCCGGTGGTGTTAACAGCGTCAAAGGTTGCCAAGAACGCCATGCTGTTGCTTATAGCACTAAGAACTGTCGTTTTCGATCGTGAAATCTGTATGAATGCCTCCCCGAGGAATGGGGTGGTTACACTGACACCGTATATGCCACCCTCGCAGGCCTTCTCGTGTCGATTCTGAGCGGTGGTGTGTCTGAAATCGTTTCCTAGGCAATGTCGTAAGAGAACCGCTAGATTTCAATGTTGTGCGTCGCCGTTCACACCTCCATCGCAGAGGGTCAAAAAATGGCTCTGAGTACTATGGGACTTAACTTCTGAGGTCATCAGTCGCCTAGAATTTAGAACTACTTAAACCTCACTAACCTAAGGACATCACACACATCCATGCCCGAGGCAGGATTCGAACCTGCGACCGAAGCGGCCGCGCGGTTCCAGACTAAAGCGCCTAGAACCGCTCGGCCACCCTGGCCGGCGCAGAGGGTCAAAAAAAGGAGTGAAATGTGGGTAAAAAGAGGTGTCACGATCTCGCCATCGTGTGACACGTTCACTGTGATGCTGGGCAGTAATGTGTTGCAATTTCCTGACGTCATTAACACACATCAAACTTTACAAGAACTTCTGAGCTGTGGCCTTTTTTTCGCATTTTTGGGCACCTTACTATTCCAAGCGTCTCCAAGGACGACGTCGCAAGGCACCCTGCTTTTTCTTTTACAGAGGAAGGTTCGAGGAACCTTTAAGCAAAATTTCAAACTTCTGCGTCCCAACGAGGAACAACTACGGGCTTTTGAAAAAGTAGCCCTTTAATTCTGTTGTATAGTGTAGCCTGGTTCACAGCGCTTTCACTCCAACGGAGAATTTTAAGATGGTCATTTTCTGGGATCTCATATAGAAAAACTTTATCGTGAGGGAATTTGTCAACTCTTTAACAGATATGGTAATTGCTTAAATCTAAATATTATTACGAGCGTATGTGACAAAAAGGCGTAGTTTTGGGACTTGTACAATATATTTGCTTTCACTATTCCAGTATTTTGCTTATAGCCTACTTTACATCAGACCGAGCGAGGTGGCGCAGTGGTTAGCACACTGGACTCGCATTCGGGAGGACGACGGTTCAATCCCGTCTCCCACCATCCTGATTAAGGTTTTCCGTGATTTCCCTAAATCGTTTCAGGCAAATGCCGGGATGGTTCCTTTGAAAGGGCACGGCCGATTTCCTTCCAAATCCTTCCCTAACCCGAGTTTGCGCTCCGTCTCTAATGACCTCCTTGTCGACGGGACGTTAAACACTAACCACCACCACCACTTTACATCAGCTAACGAATATCCCACGTGCATTACACTTCACAAGCGCAGACAATGCGATGAATACGAGAGTTGCCCAGAAAGTAAAGCACCACATTTTTTTCTTCAACAGTTCCTTATTGCACATAATGAGAATTACATACTCGAAAGAATGGTGTTTTATCTACACGCCCTATTTTTTCACGTAATCTGCATCCCGTTCTATGGCCTTCCTCTGGTTCCAAACAAGGGCGTGTATGCCCTGTCGGTAGCAATCCTTGTCCTGATGGCGGAACCAGTGCTTCACTGTGTGAATGGCCTCCTCTTAGTCCTCAAAATGTCTTCCACGAATGGCATCCTTTAATGGCCCACATAAGTGGAAGTCCGAGGCGGCTAGGCCAGGGCTGTCGGGTGTGACAGCCGTGGATGGTCTCCCCGGCCGCTGCATATCGTGGACCTCCGCCGAACCGCCTTTTGAAGACCGCACCCTCCGTACCCAGCGGCCAACTACTGTACTTCTGTGCCGCGCAGAGCGGCCGCGCGGTTAGAGGCGCCATGTCACTGACTGGGTGGCCCCTTCCGCCGGAGTTTCGAGTCCTCCCTCGGGCATGGGTGTGTGTGTGTGTGTGTGTGTGTTGCTCTTCTTAGTGTAAGTTAGTTTAAGTTCGTTTAAATAATGTGTAAGCCTAGGGACCGATGACCTCAGCAGTTTGGTCCCTTAGAAATTCTCACACATTTGAACATATTTTTTTTTTTTTGTACTTCTGTCGACAATAGTTGCTCCATAGACTTTGCACAAGCGTTTTTGAATATTCCCCTCAGTTTCTTTCTCTGCAGTCAGAAATTCAATGACGGTACGTTGTTTGTAACGTACCTCACCTATAGACACCATTTTGAAACTGTCCTGCAGCTACGTTGTCTGTCGGAAGTGACAAAACTTGGGGTGTTCACTCAGGAGGCTTCAAATAACACATACGTAACGTTTCGTACTCGTAGCATTGTTTTCGGGTGAGAAAAAAATGAGGTGCATTGCTTTCTGGGCAACCCTAGTATAATGAGAAGTACACAGAAGATGTCGCATCCAAGATGGTCATACGGTTGTGACTCGATAGGGTATATTCATACATCAAGAACCATACAGGAGAGGTAACGATACTTACGTGAGCAGGATGTGGAGGATGTCTTCGGCGAGCCCGCCAACCCTGGTGAATGGCTTTTCCGCAGCCTCGCATATGGCCCTCAGAAGACAGTTGCGGCCATCAATGCCCAGTCTGTAAGGAAAAAACAATACCTTTTGTACACCATTCGCACGAAGCCTTTGCTTGTGTGACACATTATGCGGCCTGAATATAACCAAAACTCCCAAACCTCTATGAGGGTGGCTTCTAAGCTACACGATCCAGTTACATTAACGTGATAACAATCTATGTGCGATATCAACAAGTGGTGTTCATTCACAAACGTCCGGTGCGAGACTAATAGTGGAAGGTTTATAAAACACGTCGGGTGGGCGATGCGGGAAACACTGCTGTCGTTGTCGTAATGCGGGAACGGAGCAATTTATCTCACGTCCAAAATGATATGATCTTTCGGGCCAAGGGTGGAAGCATTTCCTAAACTGTTCGCGTGCCGCCGTGGTTACAGTATAAAGTTCACGGCAAAATGGCGCTATCGAAGACCGACGCGGAGATGCCTGAGGGGACGGACGTGCAACTATGCAGTTGACCGCCCATATCCACCAAGGGGCTATCAACAGTGTCAGTTCAATGATCGTTCAGCGCACACTGCTTCGTATGGGCCTCTGCAGAAAGAGTCTGGTTCCTTCATCTATGCTGACTGCTGCTCATCGACGGCGAAGACCGGAATTTTTAGACCACTATCCCAGCTGGATGATCGCTGCCCAGTGACAGGTGGTCTTTTTTATGCTCCAACTGACAGAAAGGACAGTTGCTGACGGAGCTGCAATATGCAAAAAATTCTTAGAAAGCAAATACCCCGCAACAATCTTCGGAAGCGTCCAGGAGAGGGTGTTTTGTGTGGGTAATGATTTCGTGGCATTCTATAGATGTTATCGTCATTCTGGGTGGGGACAATGGATCAACACAAGTATGCATCTCTTCTTGGGGAGATGCAGTATGCAGTTTGTCTTTTTTCTCAGTGCGGCGGCATCTAACAACAGGACAATGCAAGGTGCCACGCAGATCTCTGTGTACGTGCATGGTTCGAAGAGCGCTCCGAAGAGTTTAACGTACTCTCCTGGCCACCAGATGATCCTGACTTGAACCCAATTGAGAATCTATGGGACCACCTCGACCGGGCTGTTCGCGCCTTGGATCCTCAACCGAGAAACCTTGTGCAGCAGGCCATGGCAATGAAGTCGTCATGGCTCCACATCCGTTTGGTATCTTCCAGAACCTCACTGACACTCTTGTTTCACGTCCACGCTGCAAAAAGTGATTATTCAGGCATCTAACAGGCGGTTACATTAATGCGACTGGACCGTATAGGAACGTATTTCTGCCCAATATCTTATCCATTTCATTACTTTTTTCTTGATATGTTTTTATAGTATGAATTTAAAATAGGAAGCATCTGAGCAATTGTCTGCGAGCTGCCCACCTACTTAAAAACAGAGGAGAGGTGTTTTGCAGACATATTCACGCTAGCCGATGTTCTCACCGTTGACGTGGCACTATAACTAATGTTACAACTCATAACCAAACTGTACGATTCCAATATTACGGTGCTTTGTTTATAGCGTGTTGAGATCCATAAACAAATCACAGTATTCAACCGCAGTTCAAATAAAAATATCTAAAAGAGACTGCCTCCACTACGCTTGTTCGCCCTCTTTTTGGATACTGCTGCGCGGTGTGGGATCCTTACCAGCTAGGACTGACGGAGTACATCCAAAAACTTCAAAGAAGGGCTGCACGTTTTGTATCATCGCGAAATAGGGGAGAGAGTGTCACTGAAATGATGTTTTGGATGGACACCATTAAAACAAAAGCGTTTATCGTTGCGGAGGTATCTTCTCACGAAATTTCAATCACCAACTTTCTCCTTGCAATGCGAAAATATCTTGTTGACGACGACCTACATAGGGAGAAACAACCTCCATGATAAAATGACGAAAATAAGAGCCCGCACGGAAAGATATAGGTGTTCGTTCAAATGGTTCAAATTGCTCTGAGCACTTTGGGACTTAATATCTGAGGTCATCAGTCACCTAGGACTTAGAACTACTTAACAAACCTAAGGACATCAGACACATCCATGCCTAAGACAGGACTGGAACCTGCGACCACAGCGGTCGCGCGGTTCCAGAGTGAAGCGCCTAAAACCGTTCGGCCACATCGGCCGGCATAGGTGTTCGTTCTTTGCACATTATATGAGATTGAAATAATAGAGAATTATGAGGGTGGGTCGGTGAACCTTCTGCCAGGCACTTAAATGTGATTTGCAGAGTATCCTTGTAGATGTAAATTGTTCCGTTCGACATCATTCCAGGGCGTCGCAGTTACTGCAGAGTGTCGTGATAGTTCTGCGTATTGATTGTAGTTCCACGCTGGAGGAACTCGACGAGCAGAGGGCACCTGCAATCGAAGAAAATCATCATGACCTTACACGAACTTGCGTGAACAGCTTTGGAGTTCTTTGGCGGGAGTGGGGGGGGGGGGGGCGGCGGGAGGAGGAGGGAGAGATGTGGGAAGTTTCCATGTTTCCCCTGTTGGATTTGCCGTTTGCCCTCGGGCTGTCGGACGGATTCATCCTGTTGCACGATTATGCTTGCCTCCACTCTGCCAATCGGACGAAGGATATGCTTCAGCGATTTTCTCATCTTTGGCGACCTGAAGAAAGACATGCGTGGACGTAGGTTTCAGTCACACGAGGAAGAGTGGGGGCGGTTGTGGATCCGTCAACGCCCGACTGCGTTTTACGAAACGGGAATCGATCGTCTCTTCTCCCAGTGAGGTAAATGTCTTAACGTGTGTGATGCTTACTTCGGAATGGAACCATTCCATGGTCCAGCGTGATTTCATTTGACTGTCCCTCATTCTACGAAATGCTCAGCAAGATGAGACGCTCATTAAAATCTACAGCGCGGTAAAACGGTTCCCGGTATAGTCCCATCACCTCGATACTGCGCGTCCACAGACCACTGCCCTTATGGAGTGTGAGATTCGGCATCTCGATTGGCAGTTCTTCCACCACCGACTCTACAGCTCCGACCTCGCACCCAGCGACAAACAATGGGTAACTGGACAACGATTTGATGGTGACGAGGAACGCAAGACCACTGTTGTCAGCTGGTTCAATAGCTGCTGGTAAACCTTTCGGAATGTGAGGTCGTGGTCCAAGAATTCTGTTGCTGACGTTTCGTCCAAGACTGCGTTGGGCATCTTCAGAGGCGTTCCCCCGCTGGGTCTTGCCGACTAACCGTCCGAGAGCGGCATAAATACTGTAGGAAATATAGCGGGGTCAAAATAACACGTGAACAGACATAATCCTTGTCAGAGATAAAACTTAACCATCAATTGTCTTCTTGTGAGAGATGAAAATGTCCAGCAATTCTGTGGAGCTATTGCCCAAATGTCGTTAAGTTTCGTTGCCTCCTCTTTCCTATAAAAATTACCCTGATGCTTCTAAATTTCAAGTGCGTCTCTATTAGTAGTGGACAATAATTTGACGTTGTAGATAAAATTTCTGTTTCAGAAAACTTCACTTCGTAGTTTCCTGACTAAAGAGTATGCTCTGCTACAACTGATTTCTCTGTTTATCCTAGCGGACAAAGATTTTTGTGCTGTTTTAGCCGTGTATTTATGCTCCTCTTGGTACAAACCTTACTATACGTACACCGAATTTTGTATTCGCCACATATCGACAGAGGAGATCAGTCGGCTAGACTCAGCGGAGGAGCGCTTCTGAGGATTTCCAGCGCAGTCCTGGACGAAACGTCAAAAACAGAAGAGTTTCTTGGACCACGACCTCGCATCCCGAAAGGTTTACCAGCAGCTATGGCATCCGGTCGTGAAAGCCTTCATTATATGAACAGGTTCAATACTCAGGTGGAGATTATCTACATTATGCGATCAAATGTATCCGGAACTCATTTTAAAATGACTTCAAAGTTCGTGGCGCCCTCCATCGGTAATGCTGGAATTCAGTATGGTGTCGGCTAACCGTTAGCTTTGATGACAGCTTCCACTCTCGCAGGCATACGTTCAATCAGGTGCTGAAAGGTTTCTTGAGGAATGGCAGCTCATTCTTCACGGAGTACTGCACTGAAGAGAGGTGTCGATGTCGGTCGGTGAGGCTTGGCACGAAGTCGGCGTTCCAAAACATCCCAAAGGTGTCTGTAAGATTCGGGTCAGGACTCTGTGCAGGCCAGTCCATTACAGGGTTGTTATTGTCGTGTAACCACTCCGCCACAGGCCGTGCATTATGAACAGGTGCTCGATCGTGTTGAAAGATGCAATCGCCATCCGCGATTTGCTCTTCAACGGTGAGAAGCAAGATGGTGCTTAAAACATCAATTAAGTCCTGTGCTGTGATAGTGCCACGCAAAACAACGAGGGGTGCAAGCCCCCACCATGAAAAACACGACCACACCATAACACCAGCGCCTCAGATTTCCATTCCTCTTCAACTGTACTGCCTACTGCGCTATTCCTTATTGCTGTATCTATAGCGTTAGAGAACTTCAAACGTATCTCGTCATTCCTTAGTACTTCCGTATCCCACTTCTTTGCGAATTGATTCTTCCTGACTTCAACCTACTCTTCATCACTACTATATTGTGATCTGAGTCTATATCTCCTCCTGGGTACGCCTTATAATCCAGTATCTGATTTCGGAATCTCTGTGTGACCATGATGTGATCTAACTGAAATCTTCCTGTATCTCCCGGCCTTTTCCAAGTATACCTCCTCCTCTTGTGATTCTTGAACAGGGTATTCGCTATTACTAGCTGAAACTTGTTACAGAACTCAATTAGTCTTTCTCCTCTTTCATTCCTTGTCCCAAGCCCATATACTCGTGTAACCTTTTCTCCTACTCCTTCCCCTACAACTGCATTCCAGTCGCCCATGACTATTAGATTTCCGTCCCCCTTTACATACTGCATTACCCTTTCAATATCCTGTCATCTGTTCATTTTCAGCTTGCGACGTCGGCATGTATACCTGAACTATCGTTGTCGGTGTTGGTCTGCTGCCGATTCTGATTAGGACAACCTGGTCACTGAACTGTTCACAGTAACACACCCTCTGCCCTACCTTTCCTATTCATAACTAATCCTACACCTGTTATACCATTTTCTGCTGCTGTTGATATTACCCGATACTCATCTGACCAGAAATCCTTGTCTTCCTTCCACTACATTTCACTGACCCCTACTATATCTAGATTGAGCCTTTGCATTTCCATTTTCAGATTTTCTAGTTTCCCTACCACGTTCAAGCTTCTGACATTCCACGCCCCGACTCGTAGCTGGCGCTGCAGTCCGGAACCGCGGGACTGCTACGGTCGCAGGCTCGATTCCTGCCTCGGGCATGGGTGTGTGTGATGTCCTTAGGTTAGTTAGGTTTAAGTAGTTCTAAGTTCTAAGGGACTTATGACCTAAGATGTTGAGTCCCATAGTGCTCAGAGCCATTTGAACCATTTTGAACCGACTCGTAGAACGTTATCCTTTCGTAGATTATTCCATCTTTTTCTCATGGTAACCTCCCCCTTGGCAGTCCCCTCCCGGAGATGAGGGACTATTCCGGAATCTTTTGCCAATGGAGAGATCATCATGACACTTCTTCAAATACAGGCCACATGTGCTGTGGATACACGTTACGTGTCTTTAATGCAGTGGTTTCCATTGCCTTCTGCATCCTCAAATCGTTGATAATTGCTGATTCTTCCGCCTTTAGGGGCAATTTCCCACCCCTCGGACAAGAGAGTGCCCTGAACCTCTATCCGCTCCTCCGCCCTCTTTGACAAAGCCGTTGGCAGAATGAGGCTGACTTCTTATGCCGGAAGTCTTCGGCCGCCAATGCTGATTATTTATCAAAATTTAGGCAGTGGCGGGGATCGAACCCGGGACCGAAGACGATTATGAATCAAAGACGCTACCCCTAGACCACGGGTACCATGTACCAAGTACACTACTGGCCACTAAAATTGCTACACCAAGAAGAAATGCCGATGATAAACGGTTATTCACTGGACACATATATTATACTGGAACTAGCATGTGATTACATTTTCACGCAATTTGGGTGCATAGATCCTGAGAAATCAGTACCCAAAACCACCATCTCTGGCCATAATAACGGCCTTAATACGCCTGGGCATTGAGTCAAACAGAGCTTGTTTGGCGTGTACAGGTACAGATGGCCATGCAGCTTCAACACGATACCACAGTTCATCAAGGGTAGTGACTGGCGTATTGTGACGAGCCAGTTGCTCGGCCACCATTGACCAGACGTTTTCAATTGGTGTGAGATCTGGAGAATGTGCTGGCCAGGGCAGCAGTCGAACATTTTCTGTAACCAGAAAGGCGCGCACAAGACCTGCAACATGCGGTCGTGAATTATCCTGCTGAAATGTAGAGTCTCACAGGGATCGAATGAAGGGTAGATCCACGGGTCGTAACACATCTGAAATGTAACGTCCATTGTTCAAAGTGCCGTCAATGCGAACAAGAGGTGACCGAGACGTATAACCATGGCACCCCATACCATCACGCCGGGTGATACGCCAGTATGGCAATGACGAATACACGCTTCCCGTGTTCATTCACCGCGATGTCGCCAACACGGATGCGACCATCATGATGATGTAAACAGAACCTGGATTCATCCGAAAAAATAACGTTTTACCATTCGTGCACCCAGGTTCGTCGTTGAGTACACCATCGCAGGCGCTCCTGTCTGTGATGCAGCGTCAAGGGTAACTGCAGTCATGTTCTCCGAGATCATAGTCCATGCCGCTACAAACGTCGTCGAACTGTTCGTGTAGATGGTTGTCGTCTTGCAAACCTCCCCATCTGTTGACTCATGGATCGAGACGTGGCTGCACGATCCGTTACAACCATGCGGATAACATGCCTGTCATCTCGACTGCTAGTGAAACGAGGCCGTTGAGATCTAGCACGGCGTTCCGTATTCTCTCCTGAACCCACCGATTCCATATTCTGCTAACAGTCATTGGATCTTCACCAACGCGAGCAGCAATGTCGCGATACGATAAACCGCAATCGCGGTAGGCTACAATCCGACCTTTATCATAGTCGGAAACGTGATGGTACGCATTTCTCTTCCTTACACGAGGCATCACAACAACGTTTCACCAGGCAACGCTGGTCAACTGATGTTTGTGTATGAGAAATCGATTGGAAACTTTCCTCATGTCAGCAAGTTGTAGGTGTCGCCACCGGCGCCAACCTTGTGTGAATGCTCTGAAAAGCTAATCATTTTCTTATCACAGCAAGTTCTTCCTGTCGGTTACATTTCGCGTCTGTAGCACGTCATCTTCGTGGTGTAGCAATTTTAATGGCCAGTAGTGTACATGTCTATGTACCGACGGTTTTCTCGCTGGTTCGTTGCACAGATCATCACATCACAGTACTGTCATGTGTTCTATTCACAGCTGAGGGTACATTTGTGAGGTGTGGTTTCGTCAGTGTTCACGACACCCACCCGTGAGTTAGGAAAAATCCTCATGGCATGTTGGTAGTCAACCATGAGCCTTTATGTGCGGGTGGTAATAAGTGGCGACCGCGTCTTGGGACTGGTAACCCTTCCACAAACCCTCACGGGCGAGGCATATCTGCACTCCCTACCACTGACTCTTCCTCCCCCGCTGGAAGACTCGCGTTTGATGAATAATGTGGCTACTACGTTATGGTGTTCCAGCTCACTTTCGTTTTTCCATGCAGAGGCATCTCGGCAACGTACAGCCTGGCCAAGGGATCGGACAAGTTGGCTCATTGTGATGGCCGACCCAGTCGCTGGACCCCAATTTTTTATATTTCTACCTACGAGAGCAGCTGAAGGCAGTCGTGTATGCGGAGTCCACCCTCAACGTCCAGACACGGGAACAAAGTTTCCATGCTGCCCCTGATCCCATTCGGTTGCAGGATGGTACGTTTGAACCTGAGCGTCAGTCGTTGATTTGTCGTGTTCGCACATACTTAGAGTCTCGAGGGGACCACATGGAACATCTTGCCTAACAGATGTCTCATTTCAGCATTTTTTGCACCACATTGTACCCTACAGGCATGGCACATTAATAAATACTCTGTAGCGAATATGTCATGCGTTTCTGCCCACATGTCTGTATGACCTTTTTGTCGCTTATCCTCTCAGCCATCGAAATGGTTTCCCGCAGTTTGCCCCCATTTAGCAAACCCACCCTGTATATATGACCAGCTCTGTATGGCCTGCAGAGGTTTTTTTTAATTTTATTTAATCGAATTTTTACGTTCTTCACAAATTGCAACACCTTCTAAGCTTTCCACGCTAGTTAAGGCCATATAAGCATGGGCTTTCAAAAAGCGATTTTGATAACTGTAGTCCGAAGTTTTTGTTAATCATGCCTTTTGCGTTCTTGTGGAGATACTTCCACAGCAACTTTCATCCTCTAACAAATATTTCTTCATATCTAACCGAGCTGTGAAATATCAGTTTTCATAAATATTTTTTACTGTAACGGAATATTTTCTTGAAACACATATTTTTTCTTTTTTTATGTCCAGCCGAGAAGTCAAATATCAATTGTCATAGACGTAACCTTAAAAATCATTCAGCAGTTCTTTAGTAATTATTTATTTTCCAAAAACTTTCACCTACTATTTTACAACCTTATTTGTTGAATTTTCAAAAATCTTGGAACACGTACTTTTTATTTTCTGACAGAGAAACCTAATACCAGTTTTTCCTTAATAGCGACATACTTTCAAAAAGCCTTTCATCACCTATTTCAACCCCTTAGGAGTGGAATTGGTGATAATCCCTTCTTAAACGACTCGTAGAATATAAGATCAACACCCTCTGCAAATTTCAAGTTTCTATTCTTTTTCGGGCTGGGTGATCAGTCCTTAGGGGTTGAAATCCCAAAAATAGTGAAACACATACTTTTTCAACTCCAACCGAGAAGAGAAACACCAATTTTCAAACATTTCGCTTTAAAAATGCTTTCGCAACGAATTATTTTCATAAAACGTTTCACCTCCTATTTCACCCCCTTAGGGTTTAAATTTCCAAAAACTGTGACACGCGTATACAAATTTTCATAGATCTAGCTTCTAAAATGCTTGCACAATGAAATATTTTCATAAAAACTTTTATCCCACTTTCACCCCCACATGGGTTGAATTTCGAAAAACAGTGAAATACGTATTCTTTTATTTCTAACTGAGAAGTCAAATTCAAAATTTCATAGACTCGGCTTTAAAAATGCTTTCATAATAAAATATTTTCAGAAAAAAACCTCCTCCCCTATTTCACTCCCTTAAGGATTCAGTTCCCAAAAACACTGAAACACATATTTTTAATTTGTAACCGAGAAGTCAAATACCAATGTTCATATATCCAGCTTTAAAAATACTTTAATAGTTCCTTAATAATGTTATGTTTTTAAAATATTTTTCATTCACTATTTCACTTCCCTTAGGGCTGAATCTCTAAAAATTGTGGAACATGTATTTATTTATTTCTATCCGAGAAACCAAATACCAATTTTCATAGGTCTAGCTTCAAAATTGTCTTAATAGCAACATTTTTCAAAAAAACTCTTCATCCCCTATTTCATCCCCTTAGGGTTGGAATTTCGAAAAATCTCTTCCTAAACGATGCGTAGAAGATCAACACCCTCCTCAGATTTCAAGTTTCTATCCTTAGTGATTTGGGCTGGCGGATGATGAGACAGTCAGTTAGTCATTCAGACAGGACATTTCCACAGAAGAAGATTACTACACGCCCGTTAGTTTTCGATTACTGCTCGGACTTCCTCAGATCATCTTTCTTTTTCGAAACCTTTTATTAAGTATAGGAGCTGTTCTGTAGATGCACCACATGTAGCTGGTGTTTCTACACGAAGAGCTTTGCTGCGTATCATACCTGGTAAGGAAATCACTGAGGGTAGTGTAGATGCTCCACCTGGAATTTCTGCGCGCCAGCAGACTGTAAGGTTGCAGGTACACGCTGCCGTTGACGGGTACATTGTACGTGTACTTCATCACCAAACCCAACGTCATCGCGTTCCGAGGTATGGGGATGGGCGTGCCGAAACCAATCAGCAGCTGAAACAAAAGGTAGCGCACAGATGCAGATAACAATGTCTTTATGGGAATTTTTTTTCAGTAGGTAGGGGTGGGGGGTGAGGTTTCATCCGTTATCTGACTGATGCTGTCAGCAACGAATTCCTCTGGGGTGCCAATCTATACATTCCAGAGTAAACTCGCACGTCCTCAACTATTTCTTGCATATATTCCAGACTGTGCATTCCCCTACAGTTGGCAGGTCACTGATATTTTAGCATATTGCTTGTCATGCTGTCCCTTCTTCTTCTCAGAATCTTTCACATATTCCTTTCTTCGCCAGTTGTTCCGAGAACCTTCTCACTACATGTCTTATCAGTCCACCTAATTTTCAAAATCATTCTGCTGCGCCTATTCTTTTCCGATTTTTCCACAATCCATGAGCGACTTTCACACAGTGCAATGCCCCAAATGCAAGTTTTCAGAAACTCCTTCCTCAAATTAAAGTCGACGTTTGGTACTAGCAGACATCTTTAGACGAGGAATGTCTTCTTATTTCTTGCTAGCCAGCTTTTATAACCTCTTTGCTTCGTCTATCATGTGTTACTTTCTTTCCAAGGTAGCAGAATCTTTTTCAGTTCCTCTATTTTGTGGTCTCCAATTTTGATGTAAGTTTATCGCTAATCGCATTTCCACCACTTCTTTCTCTGTTTCTTTGGTTTATTCTCAGTCCATATTTCATATTCATTACAGTGTTCACCCCACAGAGCACGTCCTGTAATTCATCCTCAGTTTCAGTGAGGACAGTAATGTTACTAGCGTATCGTGTCGTTGATATTCTGTAACTCAGAGTTTAGATTCTCCTCCACAACCTTTCCCTATATTCCCTCAGTTTCCCTTTCCATGTACAAGTTGAATTTTAGGTAAGATGACATGCATCTTTAGCTATTAGTCCCATTTCTTTTGCCGCCCTCGTTCTCGTAAATACTCCATTTTAATCGTGTTTCTCTATTTCTGATACTTTACCTCTCCAAAAGCCACCCTGTTCGACATCTGACAGATCCCCAGTTTTCTTTATCATTACTGTGTGTACTATTCTTGTCTCCACTTTGGATACATGAACTGTTAACGTGATTGTGCGATAGTTATCACATTTATCTGACCTCAGTATCTTCAAGAATCTGAGTATGATAATTTCCTGAAAGACTGCTAGTATGTCCCCAGTCTCACAGTTTCTCCCAGCCGACGTAAATAGTCGTTTGGTTGTCATTACCGCCCATGGTTTTAGAAATTTGCATGATTGTAAGTCTTCAAAAGTTCTTCAGAAGTCTAACTCTAAAACTTTATCCACAGTGTCTCCCAAATCGACTCATATTTCTTCTTGTATCACGTCACCAGGCAGTTTCTCCCTCCAAGCTGACCTCTTCGACGTACTCTTGGATTCTGACGTGATGTGACTCGGAAAATCTGAAAACCACGCAGGGTAATCCAGCGTCTGCATGGATGTCTACACTTTGGATTGCATGCTAAGCACAAATGATGTGGCGAACATGCAGGCTGGCACAGTATCTGCAGGTCAGCCACATTGGCTTCTATACTTAGCATAAGTTGCCTACTTTCGTCACCTGGGATTTCCCACCAATAGGACAGTTGCCCGTCTTTGAGGTTTTTTTTTAAATTTTATAGAGGGAGATTTTATTTAATTTTATAGAGGGAGACCAAGAGATGAATACATTAAGGAGATTCAGAAGGATGTAGGTTGCAGTAGGTACTGGGAGATGAAGAAGCTTGCACAGGATAGAGTAGCATGGAGAGCTGCATCAAACCAGTCTCAGGACTGAAGACCACAACAACAACAACAATTTTCTGCCAGCTTACACTTGCGACAATATTGGACTCCTTACATAAGTGAGCTGTGGCATCGTAGGCATAGAAAACCTCAGTAGGATCAGTGAGCTAGATCAAGCAATTTTTTGAATTTTCCTCCAATTTTCGAATTGAATACCATTATATACATATATACATTACATGCCAACTAGCTCTGCAGATGACGAAGAAATTGAAGAAATGTACGATGATATAAAAGAAATTATTCAGATAGTGAAGGGAGACGAAAATTTAATAGTCATGGGTGACTGGAATTCGAGTGTAGGAAAAGGGAGAGAAGGAAACGTAGTGGGTGAAAATGGATTGGGGCCAAGAAATGAAAGAGGAAGCCGCCTGGTAGAATTTTGCACATAGCACACCTTAATCATAGCTAACACTTGGTTTAAGAATCATGATATAAGGTTGTATACATGGAAGAACCCTGGAGATACTAAAAGGTATCAGATAGATTATATAATGGTAAGACAGAGATTTAGGAACCAGGTTTTAAATTGTAAGACATTTCCAGGGACAGATGTGGACTCTGACCACAATCTATTGGTTATGACTTGTAGATTAAAACTGAAGAAACTGCAAAAAGGTGGGAATTTAAGGTGATGGGACCTGGATAAACTGAAAGAACCAGAGGTTGTACAGAGTTTCAGGGAGAGCATAAGGGAACACCTGACCGGAATGGGGGAAAGAAATACAGTAGAAGAAGAATGGATAGCTTTGAGGGATGAAGTAGCGAAGGCAGCAGAGGATCAAGTAGGTAAAAAGACGAGGGCTAGTAGAAATCCTTGGGTAACAGAAGAAATATTGAATTTAATTGATGAAAGGAGAAAATATAAAAATGCAGTAAATGAAGCAGGGAAAAAGGAATACAAATGTCTCAAAAATGAGATCGACAGGAAGTGCAAAATGGCTAAACAGGGATGGCTAGAGGACAAATGTAAGGATGTAGAGGCTTATCTCACTAGGGGTAAGATAGATACTGCCTACAGGAAAATTAAAGAGACCTTTGGAGATAAGAGAACCACTTGTATGAACATCAAGAGCTCAGATGGAAACCCAGTTCTAAGCAAAGAAGGGAAAGCAGAAAGGTGGAAGGAGTACATAGAGGGTCTATACAAGGGCGATGTACTTGAGGACAATATTATGGAAATGGAAGAGGATGTAGATGAAGATGAAATGGGAGATACGATACTGCTTGAAGAGTTTGACAGAGCACTGAAAGACCTGAGTCGAAACAAGGCCCCCCGGAGTAGACAACATTCCATTGGAACTACTGACGGCCTTGGGAGAGCCAGTCCTGACAAAACTCTACCATCTGGTGAGCAAGATGTATGAGACAGGCGAAATACCCTCAGACTTCAACAAGAATATAATAATTCCAATCCCAAAGAAAGCAGGTGTTGACAGATGTGAAAATTACCGAACAATCAGTTTAATAAGCCACAGCTGCAAAATAGTAACGCGAATTCTTTACACACGAATGGAAAAACTAGTAGAAGCCGACCTTGGGGAAGATCAGTTTGGATTGCGTAGAAATACTGGAACACGTGAGGCAATACTCACCTTACGACTTATCTTAGAAGAAAGATTAAGGAAAGGCAAACCTACATTTCTAGCATTTGTAGACTTAGAGAATGCTTTTGACAATGTTAACTGGAATACTCTCTTTCAAATTCTAAAGGTGGCAGGGGTAAAATACGGGGAGCGAAAGGCTATTTACAATTTGTACAGAAACCACATGGCAGTTATAAGAGTCGAGGGACATGAAAGGGAAGCAGTGGTTGGGAAGGGAGTAAGACAGGGTTGTAGCCTCTCCCCGATGTTATTCAATATGTATATTGAGCAAGCAGTAAAGGAAACAAAAGAAAAATTCGGAGTAGGTATTAAAATCCATGGAGAGGAAATAAAAACCTTGAGGTTCGCCGATGACATTGTAATTCTGTCAGAGACAGCAAAGGACCTGGAAGAGCAGTTGAACGGAATGGACAGTGTCTTGAAAGGAGGATATAAGATGAACGTCAACAAAAGCAAAACGAGGATAACGGAATGTAGTCAAATTACGTCGGGTGATGCTGAGGGAATTAGATTAGGAAATGAGACACTTAAAGTAGTAAA
Organism: Schistocerca piceifrons; assembly: GCF_021461385.2. Taxonomy (NCBI): domain Eukaryota; kingdom Metazoa; phylum Arthropoda; class Insecta; order Orthoptera; family Acrididae; genus Schistocerca; species Schistocerca piceifrons. The sequence goes on along the minus strand of NC_060144.1, from coordinate 68,079,333 downwards.
GGAGTTTTGCTATTTGGGGAGCAAAATAACTGATGATGGTCGAAGTAGAGAGGATATAAAATGTAGACTGGCAATGGCAAGGAAAGCGTTTCTGAAGAAGAGAAATTTGTTAACATCGAGTATAGATTTAAGTGTCAGGAAGTCATTTCTGAAAGTATTTGTATGGAGTGTAGCCATGTATGGAAGTGAAACATGGACGGTAAATAGTTTGGACAAGAAGAGAATAGAAGCTTTCGAAATGTGGTGCTACAGAAGAATTCTGAAGATTAGATGGGTAGATCACATTACTAATGAGGAAGTATTGAATAGGATTGGGGAGAAGAGAAGTTTGTGGCACAACTTGACCAGAAGAAGGGATCGGTTGGTAGGACATGTTCTAAGGCATCAAGGGATCACCAATTTAGTATTGGAGGGCAGCGTGGAGGGTAAAAATCGTAGGGGGAGACCAAGAAATGAATACACTAAGCAGATTCAGAAGGATGTAGGTTGCAGTAGGTACTGGGAGATGAAGAAGCTTGCACAGGATAGAGTAGCATGGAGAGCTGCATCAAACCAGTCTCAGGACTGAATACCACAAGAACAACAACGTATACATAGGGCAACTGGCCAATGATCTGAGATGGGTGGGGGAACCCATACAACACAGTTGCGTTAATTTGTATTTCCTTCCGTGTTTTTAGATTTCCTGACGTTTCATATGTAGGCAATTGGCGAGTGATTTAAGAGGAGTGGGGTAGAAATCTACCAACAATCCAACAATATATGTCGAAATCGTCGATAATGCCACCAAAAATTTGGCAACAATGCAAAGTGGGGCAGGATGCACACGGCTACACATCTCTTTGAATTTCCCACCGTTTAGGACAGTTGGTGTAGTCAGCTGTGTCGTCAGAGGGGTGGGGGTGAGTGGTATGCTAGTCATTAAAAGCTGCAAGGTCGTGAAGACTACTTGGTTGCCTTTGCGGTACAGTTGGCCCGTAGCTTGTAGCGTGGATTTTCCACTACACTGCTCGTGTAGCACAAGGAACCCAATCGCACTAATTTCATGGACTTCGTAGTGACCAATTTTGATGCTAAGTTTACCGCTAATTTCATTTCTGCTACTCCTCATTAATTTCACCTTTGTATGGTTTATGCTCAATCAATACTCTGTACTCATTAGACGTTTATGAATAAGGAGGATAGCAATGTCACTTTAGAATCTTGCCAGTGGAATCCTATTTTTTATTTCACTGTTGAACCTTCGTTCTATGGCCGTTATTGCTTCTTCGATGTATAGATTGAACAGTAGGAGCGAGAGACGTCGTTTTTAATCCGAGCTCTTTGTTCACGATCATCCATTCCCATTGTACCATGTTGATTCGTGAACATATTGCATTTTATCTGTCTTTCGATATGCCTTACTTTTATTTTTCTCAGAATGTCGAAAATCTTGACCATTTTACATTGCCGAACACCTTTTCTAAGCCGACAAATTCAATCACCGTGTGTTTTATTTCTCTTAAGTCTTGCATTCATTAACCAACGCCACGTTACTAGGAGAGGAACTCCGGGGTATGGTGCAGTGCCTGGTTGTGTGGGACGTTGCCGAAGGTCTCTGAAATAAAATAAATAAATAAGTAGAGAGCCCCACCTGGACGATGCCACTCTGCATGGGAAAGACGAGGCTGCGGCGAAATCTCTCCGCCACGGCAGGCCTCAGAGGTGAGTCGGGGGCGGCCGCCGCCCCCAACAGACTCAGCGCCAGGAGCGCCGCTGCCAGCTTCGCCATCGGGTAGGCGAGAACACTCCTGTCTGTACCTTGAAAAAAGAGAAAAGCATGAAGCGCGTGACGGCATGTGTAGGCTGTTATACACTGAGGTGAAAAAAGTCAAGGGATGTTTCCTAATACAGTGTCGGGCCTCCTATTGCACGGCGCAGTGCAGCAACTCGACGTGGCATAGACTCCACTAGTCTTTGGAAACCCCTGCAGAAATACTGAACCTTGGTGCCTCTATAGCTGTTCATAATTGTGAAAGTGTTGCCGGTGCAGAATTTTGTGCACGAAATGAGCTGTCGATTATGTCCTACAAATATTCGATGAGATTCATGTCGGGTGATGTGGCTGGCCAAACCATTCCCTCGAATTGTCCAGAATGTTCTCCAAACCAATTTGTGGTCTGGTGATATAGCACATAATCATCCATCGTTGGTTGGGAACATGATGTCCATGAATGGCTAAAAATAGTCTCCAAGAAGCCGAAGAACCAGAGGACCTGTAACCTCCCCCTCACTTGTCGACCTTAATGACAGTGAAAAATTAAACCGCGTGTACCTAATGGAAATTTGGGAAAACCAATCGTCACCGAAGTTAATCTGTCGGTAAAGAGGGAGGAAAGGGTTACATCTAAATGAAAGGAAAAATGCAAATGAAACTGGTGGAAATTAATTTTGAAAAGGAGTAAAGTTAATAAAGAAAGTAAATGTGCGGTCGTTACGTTAACAATTAACTGACGTTAATTAGATATTTGAAATATGGTGAAAATTACGGTCGCCAGTCCTATGGACAACTAGTATAATAACTGAAAAAGACAGGTTATTGCACATATAATTAGCACTAAAAACGTGGCAACTGAAGGTTGACACGTTGAAACGTCCCCTTAGAAAAACTGTATAAGACTGTGCTTAAACTGACACAATATTTTTGGCGCAACGCAATCTTTACCAATATAAAAACCTAAACAGCCTACTTACAATGTGTTGTGTGAAAACTAAATGTTTGTCAGAAGTAATAAATTTCGCTACACTCTGACTTAATTTAGCAAAAGAATTAACAAAACCGGAAAATTGAAAGTTAATTTAGTGACTGAAATTAATAGCGAACTTTGTTTCTGAAGCACTGCGAAATTCAATAAAATAAGGTTTGTCTTGGGCTACCTCAACAATCATTTCAAAAGCTACTTGAATCTACGCAATTTAGAAATAAGAGATTTAACTTTGAACTTGAATTAAATGATTCTGAACAATTAACAATAGTAGAATTTAGTACATACCAAGCTGAGCTGCAGTCACAGGAAAGTTAAAATATGGTAACAAAACTCGCACTCTTAATTTGTGCTTGTGTAATCTAAATATTGTAGCCAGCTATGAATACCTTAATTGAACTTTGAAATTAAAGCAGTGAAATCAAATGATATTACTTTAATGCTGGCGTTTGAATTTCAACGACACTCTAGTTCATTTGGTAAAAGGACGGGACCTGCTTGGTAATGCAATTGGGACAATGAGCAACAAAGGTTCATGCTACGTTGCTGTAATTTAGTGAGAAAAATTTAACAGTTCGAAAAGCTGAGGTCTGCCATACAGTTCTAAAACTTTACGTGCTTCCAGTCTTCCTTGTTGGTTGATTGAAGGTTTGAAGTCGTCGGTCGAGGAGGTGGCGACAGTCACTCATTGTCGGCCGTCGCTGTTGCAGAAACTTGATGTTGGCGCGCCTTCTTCTCGACACGGTCACCAGGCGAAACGGGCTCTTGATGTGCGCCAGCTAATGCTTCCCGTCCGCGACACCGTGTCAGAAAACTATCATCCCAAGCCGAACGCAATTACATGTTGCCAAACCCCGAAAGCGCCGCAAATCGCGGGAGCGTCACACAACACACCTGCTCCACCGCCCTACTCCAGCCCGACTTTCTCTGCTCTCGCTCCATGCGGCAGAGTTAACACTACCAAAGATCCTAAACACTGGTTCTCCACACGACCTATCCATGTAATCCTTCGATAGCATAGTTTTCCCTAGTCAAGACCCAGCGTAAAATACAAATAGTATTTACAAAACAAACCAATTATACATCGACATAAATGCATAAATATATATATATATACAAATAGTAAAACAATTACAATATATAAAGACACAGAAATGTCATATCTTCAGGTAACAAAATAAGGAAAAATCTATAGTACAATAGATGGAAATAGAAGGATACGCATTTCCGGAGTTACAGACCAATTCCATTCCATCTAAAAACAGCCCGCACAACTATGCAGCCACGACTAGTTTTCGTACTGCCGTGTTGATAACTTCTATCCATGGCGTCGTGGTGTCTGTGCCACACTAGAACCCTACCATCAGCTCTTACCAACTAAAATCTGGACTTATCCGACCAGGCCACGGTTTTCCACTCGTCTAGTTATAGATCGATATTGACACCCAGGAGAGGCGCTGCAGGCGAAGTGGTGCTGTTAGCAAAGGCACTAGCGTCGATCGTTTGCCGCCATAGCCCATTAACGCCAAATTTCGCCAGACGAACACCGATTTCTGCGATTATTTCACGTAGTGCTGCTTGTCTGTTAGCACTGATAATCTACGCATACGCCACTGCTCTCCGCCGTTAAGTAAAGGCCGTCGGCCTCTACGTTGAACGTGATGAGAGGTAATGACTGAAATTTTGTATTCTCGACTCACTCTTGGCTCTGTACACCTCGAGATATTGAATTCCCGAACGATTTCCGAAATGAGAGGACCCATGCCTTTAGCTCCAACTACCATTCCGAGTTCAAAATTTGTTATTCCCGTTGTGTGGTCAAACCACGTCGGAAACCATTTCACATGAACCACCTGAGTACAAATGACAGCTCCGACAATGCACCGCCCTTATATCTTGTGTACACGATATGGCCGCCATCTGTATACACTATGTGATCAAAAGTGCCCTCCACCGGTAATGCTGAAATTTAACATAGTGTTGGCCCACTTTTAGCCTTGATGACAGCTTCCAATCTCTCAGGCACGCGCTCAATTAGGTGCTGGATGGTTTCTTCGGGAATGACAGCCCATTCTTCACGGAGTGCTGCACTGAGGAGAGGTATCGATGTCGGTCGGTGAGGCCTGGCACGAAGTTGGCGTTCCGAAACATCCCGAAGGTCTTCTATAGGAGTCAGGTCAGGACTCTGTGAGGGCCAGTCCGTTACAGGGTAGTTATTGTCGTTTAACCACTTCTCACAGTCCGTGTATTATGAACAGGTGCTCGATCGTGTTGAAAGATGCGATCCCCGAACTGCTCTTCGACAGTGGAAAGCAAGAAGGCGCTTAAAACATCAGTATAGGCCTGTGCTGTGATAGTGTCGCGCAAAACAACAAGGGGTGCAAGTTCCTCCACGAAAGACACGACCACACCATAATACCACCGCCCCCGAATTTTACTGTTGCCACTACACACGCTGGCAGATGTTAACCGGGCATTCGCCATACCCACACCCAGCCATTGGATCGCCACATTATGATTCGTCACTCCACACAACGTTTTTCCACTGTTCAGTCGTCCAATGTTTACGCTCCTTACACCAAGCGAGGCGTCGTTTGCCAGTTACTGGCGTGATGTATGGCTTATGAGCAGCTGCTCGACCATGAAATCCAAGTTCTCTAACCTCCCGCCTAACTGTCATAGTACTTGCAGTGAATCCTGATGCAGTTTGGATAGATGTCTGCCTATTACACATTACCACCCTCTTCAATTGTCGGCGGTCTCTGTCAGTCAACAGACGAGGTCGGTATGTACGCTTTTGTGCTGCACGTGTCCTTTCACGTTTCCACTTCACTATCACATCGGAAACAGTGGACATAGGGATCTTTAGGAGTGTGGATATCTCACGTACAGACGTATGACACGAGTGACACCCCATCACCAGACCACGTTCGAAGTCCGTGAGTTCCGCGGAGCGCCGCATTCTGCTCTCTCACGATGACTACTGAGGTCGTTGATATGGAGTACCTGGCAGTAGGTGGCAGCACAATGCACCTAATATGAAAAACGTATGTCTTTGGGGGTGTCCGGATACTTTTGATCACATAGTGTATGAGAATTTCACCATCCCGTGACTTTTTTCAACTCCGTGCAGTTTGAGTCACAAACGACGGTGTCGAGTTTAGGCTTGTTCTGTGCACCTACGTCGCGCATTCTCCGACAGCCAATGAGCTTTCAGGAGCGTTCTGAACGCTCTGCTGTGGATGTCGAAGCCAGTGCGATCGTTACATGTAATAGTAGCGAATTACGTAGTGAATTTTTACTCCTTTTGTTGCAATTTGTTGTCGCTGATGGTAATGGTAAGAGCCAAATTGTACATATGCAAGCGAGAGACATAATTTGCAGGAGACACGCTTTTTTCGAGCACAAAGCACGTGTACAACAAAGAGTGCCCAGTGCTTGCAAGAAAGTACAGGTCATACCCGCCTACAAGAAGGGTACCAGCAGTGATTCACAAAACTGCCCTGCATTGCCCTTGGCATCCGTTGGTTCTAGAATCTTAGAACCGTTCTGAGATCAAAGGAAATGAGGTACCTCAAACAAAATGACCCCTTCCATACCGACCAGCATGGATTCAGGAAACATCAATCCTGCGAAACCCAACTTGCGTTTTGCTAGCATGGTATCACGCCAGTGTGAAAATTCCAGGGTTTCTTTACTTCCGAAAAGTGTTTCATTCAATACCACACACTTATAGGGAAGATGCAGCGTATTTTCTTGGCTGGAGAGTATCAACTGATATAGAACTAACTTCACGTGTGCCCCAAGGGACAGTGTTGGGGGTATAGAACTAACTTCACGTGTGCCCCAAGGGACAGTGTTGGGATCCTCGCTGTTCACGATGTTCATTAATGACCTTGTGGACTGTGTCCAAACTCAAACATTTTGCAGGTGATTCAGTTCCGTATAATGAAGTATTGTCCGAAAAAACTGCACATATATTCAGCCAGATCTTGATAAGATTACAAACTGGGGCAAAGACTATCAACTTGCTTTAAATCCTAAGAAATGTAAAATTGTCTCCGCCGGCCGGAAGGCCGTGCGGTTCTAGGCGCTACAGTCTGGAACCGAGCGACCGCTACGGTCGCAGGTTCGAATCCTGCCTCGGGCATGGATGTGTGTGATGTCCTTAGGTTAGTTAGGTTTAATTAGTTCTAAGTTCTAGGCGACTGATGACCTCAGTAGTTAAGTCGCACAGTGCTCAGAGCCATTTTTTAAAATTGTCTTCTTCACAAAGTGAAAAGACGTAGTGCTATATGACTGCAATATCATTGCGTCACTGTTGGAATCTGTCAACCAATCAAATACCTTAGTGAACCAGTTTGCATGGATACCAAATGGAACAACCAGACAATCTCAGTGACAGGTGAAGTAGAAAGCAGAACGTCGTTCATTGGTAGAATACTAGGAAATTCGAATCAAAGGATATTACAAATCATTCATGTGACCCAACCTAGAATATTGGTCGATTGTGTGGGACCCATAACACATAGGATTAACAGACGATACTGAACGTATACCGGGACGATTAGGTGGATGGTCACAGGTATCTCTGGCCCGGGGAAAGTGTCATAGAGATACTGATAAAAACTGATCTTTCAGGTGCTTTGAAAGATTACTTAGAGAGTTTTTAGAACCAGCTGTAAGTGATGACTCGAGAAGTACAGTGCAACCCCCTACTATTGCTGCCACTTCGCACATAACCGGTTGAGTTATCATTCTACCCGTGCTCCACACGTATACGGAACTGGGGAGGCCCTAGTAACTGATACAATGCCACGTACCCTCTACCAAGTACCTCAGAGTTGTTTGCAGAGTACAGATGTATAGGTGTAGATGTTTCCAGCGACAGTTGTTAGTGACTCAAACATTTTCGACGGTACATTTCTATTAACAGGTACTATAAAGTAGGAAGGTATGCAGGAGAGAAGTGTTTCCAGACAGCAGATATAGAGAAAATAAAGCTGCGGTGTCACTGAGTTGTATGTCAAAAATGGTTCAAATGGCTCTGAGCACTATGGGACTTAACATCTGTCATCAGTCCCTAGAACTTAGAACTACTCAAACCTAACTAACCTAAGGACATCACATACATCGATGCCCGAGGCAGGATTCGAACCTGCGACCGTAGCGGTCGCGCGGTTCCAGACCGAAGCGCCTTGAACCGCTCGGCCACAACGGCCGGCGAGTTAGATGTCATTACAATGTGGCTCATTGAATTTGCAACAAGGATAGCAAATAATGAAATTTTTCTTATTCTGAGTATTCAGTATGGCAGGACGCAAAACAACATTAAATATATGAATGATATGAGTGTACACAGAGTGCGAAGTTTCTCACACGGAGGTGTCACCTGTGGCAGCAGTAACGGCTCTAGGCTGGATGGAGAGGAATTGAGCTTGGACTGTATGCTGCTTGAACTACTGCTACTTGTTGACAGAGCTTCTTTACTATCAGCACCATCTGGATGCTTCCCCACAACACCAGCTTTTCTGAACATCGTAGATGGCCTCAATCGTAGTGGCAGGCGAGTGGTGGCTTGCCATCTCTCAGCAACGCTCGATCAGATATATTCAGTGGCTGAGAGATCTGGAGAACGCGGTGACCAGATATATTCAGTGGCTGAGAGATCTGGAGAACGCGGTGACCAGATATATTCAGTGGCTGAGAGATCTGGAGAACGCGGTGACCAGATATATTCAGTGGCTGAGAGATCTGGAGAACGCGGTGACCAGATATATTCAGTGGCTGAGAGATCTGGAGAACGCGGTGACCAGATATATTCAGTGGCTGAGAGATCTGGAGAACGCGGTGACCAGATATATTCAGTGGCTGAGAGATCTGGAGAACGCGGTGACCAGATATATTCAGTGGCTGAGAGATCTGGAGAACGCGGTGACCAGATATATTCAGTGGCTGAGAGATCTGGAGAACGCGGTGACCAGATATATTCAGTGGCTGAGAGATCTGGAGAACGCGGTGACCAGATATATTCAGTGGCTGAGAGATCTGGAGAACGCGGTGACCAGATATATTCAGTGGCTGAGAGATCTGGAGAACGCGGTGACCAGATATATTCAGTGGCTGAGAGATCTGGAGAACGCGGTGACCAGATATATTCAGTGGCTGAGAGATCTGGAGAACGCGGTGACCAGATATATTCAGTGGCTGAGAGATCTGGAGAACGCGGTGACCAGATATATTCAGTGGCTGAGAGATCTGGAGAACGCGGTGACCAGATATATTCAGTGGCTGAGAGATCTGGAGAACGCGGTGACCAGATATATTCAGTGGCTGAGAGATCTGGAGAACGCGGTGACCAGATATATTCAGTGGCTGAGAGATCTGGAGAACGCGGTGACCAGATATATTCAGTGGCTGAGAGATCTGGAGAACGCGGTGACCAGATATATTCAGTGGCTGAGAGATCTGGAGAACGCGGTGACCAGATATATTCAGTGGCTGAGAGATCTGGAGAACGCGGTGACCAGATATATTCAGTGGCTGAGAGATCTGGAGAACGCGGTGACCAGATATATTCAGTGGCTGAGAGATCTGGAGAACGCGGTGACCAGATATATTCAGTGGCTGAGAGATCTGGAGAACGCGGTGACCAGATATATTCAGTGGCTGAGAGATCTGGAGAACGCGGTGACCAGATATATTCAGTGGCTGAGAGATCTGGAGAACGCGGTGACCAGATATATTCAGTGGCTGAGAGATCTGGAGAACGCGGTGACCAGATATATTCAGTGGCTGAGAGATCTGGAGAACGCGGTGACCAGATATATTCAGTGGCTGAGAGATCTGGAGAACGCGGTGACCAGATATATTCAGTGGCTGAGAGATCTGGAGAACGCGGTGACCAGGGCAACAGTGGAACACTCTCCGTATCGAGGTAGGTCAGGATAGCAAGGCAAACATGAGGCCTTTTCATTATCCTCCTCAGCAGTAAGGACAGAGGTATAAGTGGAGTTTACTGTATACAACCGGAAATTTAAACGAACCTCCTCGGACTGCAAGGTTAAAATTATGGAGCACGAGAAACAGTCACCTTTCTGGATGGGCGCTACCAACATATCCCCCCCCCCCCTCCAATGACCTGAGGAACGTTGGTCTACCTGGAAATTGTTAAACAGACTGGATCTGGCAGATCCACAATGATTATGTTAAAATGGAGCTTCCGTAACCCATCTAGACTCTGTGAATGTGGCGAAAATCAAACCACAGCCCTCTTTATGTACTGCCACAAGTTCCCTTTGAGATTCACAGTGGAGGAATTCATGACAGCGGCACCTAATGCCCATGATTTTGCGCAGATCTGGGCAGACAGTATTTGATATTTGTTATACACTCCTGGAAATTGAAATAAGAACACCGTGAATTCATTGTCCCAGGAAGGGGAAACTTTATTGACACATTCCTGGGGTCAGATACATCACATGAACACACTGACAGAATCACAGGCACATAGACACAGGCAACAGAGCATGCACAATGTCGGCACTAGTACAGTGTATATCCACCTTTCGCAGCAATGCAGGCTGCTATTCTCCCATGGAGACGATCGTAGAGATGCTGGATGTAGTCCTGTGGAACGGCTTGCCATGCCATTTCCACCTGGCGCCTCAGTTGGACCAGCGTTCGTGCTGGACGTGCAGACCGCGTGAGACGACGCTTCATCCAGTCCCAAACATGCTCAATGGGGGACAGATCCGGAGATCTTGCTGGCCAGGGTAGTTGACTTACACCTTCTAGAGCACGTTGGGTGGCACGGGATACATGCGGACGTGCATTGTCCTGTTGGAACAGCAAGTTCCCTTGCCGGTCTAGGAATGGTAGAACGATGGGTTCGATGACGGTTTGGATGTACCGTGCACTATTCAGTGTCCCCTCGACGATCACCAGTGGTGTACGGCCAGTGTAGGAGATCGCTCCCCACACCATGATGCCGGGTGTTGGCCCTGTGTGCCTCGGTCGTATGCAGTCCTGATTGTGGCGCTCACCTGCACGGCGCCAAACACGCATACGACCATCATTGGCACCAAGGCAGAAGCGACTCTCATCGCTGAAGACGACACGTCTCCATTCGTCCCTCCATTCACGCCTGTCGCGACACCACTGGAGGCGGGTTGCACGATGTTGGGGCGTGAGCGGAAGACGGCCTAACGGTGTGCGGGACCATAGCCCAGCTTCATGGAGACGGTTACGAATGGTCCTCGCCGATACCCCAGGAGCAACAGTGTCCCTAATTTGCTGGGAATTGGCGGTGCGGTCCCCTACGGCACTGCGTAGGATCCTACGGTCTTGGCGTGCATCCGTGCGTCGCTGCGGTCCAGTCCCAGGTCGACGGGCACGTGCACCTTCCGCTGACCACTGGCGACAACATCGATGTACTGTGGAGACCTCACGCCCCACGTGTTGAGCAATTCGGCGGTACGTCCACCCGGCCTCCCGCATGCCCACTATACGCCCTCGCTCAAAGTCCGTCAACTGCACATACGGTTCACGTCCACGCTGTCGCGGCATGCTACCAGTGTTAAAGACTGTGATGGAGCTCCGTATGCCACGGCAAACTGGCTGACACTGACGGCGGCGGTGCACAAATGCTGCGCAGCTAGCGCCATTCGACGGCCAACACCGCGGTTCCTGGTGTGTCCGCTGTGCCGTGCGTGTGATCATAGCTTGTACAGCCCTCTCGCAGTGTCCGGAGCAAGTATGGTGGGTCTGACACACCGGTGTCAATGTGTTCTTTTTTCCATTTCCAGGAGTGTATGTTTTGCATTTAAGTACCATTGCATAATGCAGTTTATATTTTTATCACTGTTTGCTTCTGACACGAATAAATAATACTATCTCGTCGAAAGATAGCACCACAGAGCCGCCGGCCTTTACATGACAGAAATGTAACGGCAAATATTGAAATTACCCCTATGAGAACCGGGTCCTGGACTCATAGCATTGTGACGAGTGCAATCTGGTCACATTTGTTCTCCTTGGAATCTCCACACACGCATATGCCCATCATGATCCTGTATTGCAGAATCGTGGCTCGTCTGCAAGACGGCTTGATGGCACTCCTGCGTCCAGTGTGACACCATTGTGACAGGCGGTGGCGCTTCAAATACCACAGCACTGACCGTATGCATACTTCTCGTGCCAACAAACCCGTTTCTTCACTCAAAGCTCATGACGTAGCATCTGATGTGGCTCACCGAACAATTGGTCTCTCCTCAAACGCGCTACCTTGACGTGTCGGTTGCGCTTGGAGCATACCGCTACGATGCAGAGTACCAAAGAGAGTCAAAGAGAGTGAGGAACACCCCAAATGATCATGCCAATTAATTTAAAACAAAGGTACTCTCAAGCAACAGAAGCGGCTCATTTAAATGAATATTTATAGGGGTACCACACAACTCGTATAAATTTATTAGTGGGAGGACGGATCTTATTACTATGAATGGAAACAGGTCACTATAACAATTACATTCATTAAAATTACCAACAGATATCTATAAACAGCAACTGACAAATGACAAGCGATTATAATTCTGAAGTACTACCTTCGAAACGGTGGGTGGGGAGAATGAAACACAGTTACGTTAATACGAGGCGTGTTTTTTAAGTAAGTACCGTTTTGAAATTTAAAAAAGACGTGCTAATATATCCAAATAATTTTATTTTTACATTAAAGCCTGTACTTTAATCTACGCACTGACGCCATTACAGTCTGATTCTTCTTGTTTACGTTGTGTACTGAGTGTTTAAGATGCCTCCGATAAGCGTGAGTCCCACCGACTGTGAAGTACGGGCTGTTACAAGATTTCTTAGTGCTAAAGGCCTAAAAGCAATCGATATTGATAGTGAGATCTGTGCAGTATACGGAGAAAACATTATGAGTGATAGAGTCGTAAGAAAGTGGGTGAGAGCATTTAAAGGTAGCCGCACAAATGTGCATGATGAACAACGGAGTGGGCGTCCTTCGGTCGTTAATGAAAGTTTGGTGCAGGAAATGGACAATAAGGTGACAGAAAACAGACGCTTTACGATTTCCTATTTGAGGGATGACTTTCCTAATGTTTCTCGTAGTGTTTTGTATGGCATTGTGACTGAGCACTTGAATTACCGAAAATTGTGCGCACGTTGGGTACCGAAAATGTTGACGGATGTGCACAAAACCAAACGTTTAGACAGTGCATTGAATTTCCCTGAGTGGTACCACAACGACGGTGATGATTTCTTAAGCCAAATTGTTACGGGCGATGAAACATGAGTGGCCTAAGTCACACCAGAATCTAAGCAACAGTCAATGGAAGTTGAGCAAGGCCATCGTTTTGCTGCAAGACAACGCATGTGGCGAATCAGACCAAAGATCTCATCACATCTTTTCAATGGGAAACTCTAGATCATCCTCCGTACAGCCTCGATCTTGCGCCCAGTGACTACCATCTGTTACCGCACTTGAAGAAACACCTGAGCGGTCAGCGTCTTCAAGACGATGACGAAGTCAAAACAGTGGTGATGCAGTGTTTACCAAGTCAGGCGACAGACTTCTATGAGAAGGGTATTCAAAAACTGGTACAACATTATGACAAGTGCCTCAATATTGACGGAAATTATGTAGAAAAGTAGATTAAGGTATAGGCTTTCATGTAAAAATAAAATCATTGAAATATCTTAGCACGTCTTTTTTTAATTTCAAAACGGTACTTACTTTTAAAAAAACACGCCTCGTAGTTCAGAGACATGACTAGTGACCGCGTGAAATACTAGTTAAAAGCAGTAAGTACACGGAAAGATAGAAGCGAACACCATAAGGTTGCCACAATGCACATTGAGAGCAAGAACCTGGATGTGTGACATGAAAAGCGTGTACTCGTCTCCCGAAGGGAGCGAATTAACTTCGCATCTGAACGATGACGACGCTTGCAACGAAGATTCATCTTACTAGGTGCACAGGGCCCAAAGAAATCGGCCGATTCCAGTGGCGACTGGAGTCCGATTCAACCGTCTCTCTGTACTTAATGCTCAAGTACAGACAGAATTCTAGTGGCAGCAAGGGTAGCCCCATCGGCCATTTCTGCTGTCCTAACCTGGAGTCTTAATTCTACAAAAGCCGAAGGTGACGTGTTTACTCTAACAAAGCTTAAAGCAAAGTGTTCTCCTTCTTGTCACCCTGGAACTTCGCTGTTGCTAGTTAGAGCAGGCACTCACTGGCCAATATTGGCCTACCAGTAAAACTCAACTGAAGATGTTAATCGATCTCCTATTCTCTTACATTTTCACTATGCTGAATAATTAGGACTCTTAGTTGTGAAGGAAGGAAGAAAATGACGCCTACTCACTGGCACAACTCTGAAAAGAGCGTTTCGGACGCTCTATTCGCAGATAGAGCAAAAAAGCGAGTGATCTCCAGGAAATAACAGTATGATCAATCAGAAAGCTGTATTCCAAAAGTTTAAACCGAACGTTATTCCGTCATAACGAAAATTCACACGCCCTGTGGCAAAGCACACCTATCTAGAGATCTCTTGTCTTGCTAAAAGCCATCTGTAGAGAATTCCATATTTCTTTAGACAGAAAAACGCGTGTCCCTTGTCGTACGTGGAGAGTGGGCTGGGGAACGAGAATGGCCGTGAATGCCGGTCTGTGTACCTGAAGCCTCGCCTCTGCCAAGGGCTAAACATCTTCATATCGGCAAATTATGTCTTGAAAGTACACCTATCTCGTGCATCCGGCCTGTAAGCTTACACCGTATTAAGAAAGAGAGGAGTTAAGAAAAACACTGAAATGAAAACAGGCACTACCGATACCAATCCAAATCTGCAATTACAGAGCACTGTAACAGAGTACCTCGTTATGACGCGTGGTCATTGTCAGACTGCTGGTCATCTACAATCACTGCAGGTTGGGGACCAGTCCTACAAGAGAGTGCAAGAATTTAAATACCTAGGGGCACTTTTCACTGAGAACTCGTCACGTGAAGCAGAGATCAATGCCAGAATACAAGCAGGAAACCGATCTTAGCCTAGCACAACTGCTTCGGTCCAGATATCTCTCCAGACAGTTCAAGATTCGACTGTACAAAACCCTGATCCAGCCTGTTGTTCTATATGGCTGTGGGACATGGAGTATCCGGAAACAGGACTTCCATAAGCTACTTGTTTTTGAGAGAAATGTGCTTCGGAAGATCTTCGGTCCGGTTCTGGATGCAGATACAGGGGAATGGAGCATCAGATACAACCAAGAGCTTGAGGAACTATACAAGCAGTCCAACATAGCAGGAACTGTCAAAGCCAAACGAATGCAGTGGGCCGGCCATGTGGCCCGGATGGAGGATCACAGATGGCCTCGGAAGCTCCTGGATTTCACACTTACAGGAAAGAGACCACCAGGGAGAACCAAGAAGCGTTGGAGGGATGGACTCCATGAAGATTTAAACCAAGTGTCAATAGATGTGAATGGATGGCGGATAGCAGCAATGGACAGAATACAGTGGAGGAGGAAACTTGTAGATGCGTGCGGTCCACTGGGCCTGATCACGTAACAGAAGTAGTAGTAGTAGTAGTAGTAGTAGTAACTGAACGCTTACTTCATCAAGGGCATTTGCATATCATCTTCTGAAATATATTATTGGACGACAGTTTCAGAGAAAAATGGCCATGTTACACTACCGTGAGCCGTTGACATCCTGCATGGCGTTTAGTATGAACCTACTGACGCTCTTGACTCCATATTCTCAAGACAATCGTAGGATGCCGACCAAGGCGAGCAGCAATACCGCGAAACGATAAAGCGCTCTCCCGATAGGCCATGATGCAGCTGCTGTGGAATTGGTGGCCGTATACCCTCCTTACACGGGACATTGTGCGATCTTCTCAGAAAAAGACACCCAATGCGATTTCTGAACGAAAAAGCAGCTGCGAAACCTTTCCCTATATTCAGTACATAATGCAGATGCCGTGGATGCCACCTAATCCGAGCAGAAGCACTGAAATGCTAATCAGTTACATACACAAAAGTTTGGAGCATTTCAAGACAGTTTGACGTCCGTTGCAGGTGGCTTTCATAATTTACAATTTCAATATCCAGCAGAACAGTTACACTACTGGCGATTAAAATTGCTACATCACGAAGATGACGTGTTACAGACGCGAACTTTAACCGGCAGGAAAAAGATGCTGTGATATGCAAATGGTTAGCTTTTCAGAGCTTTCACACAAGCTTGACGCCGTTGGCGACGCCTACAACGTCCTGACATGAGGAGAATTTCCAACCGATTTCTCATCAACAAACAGCAGTTGAGCGGCGTTGCCTGGTGAAACGTTGTTGTGATGCCTCACGTAAGGAGGAGAAATGCATAACATCACGTTTCTGACTTTGATAAAGGTCGGATTGTAGCCTATCGCGATTGCGGTCTATCGTATCGCGACATTGCTGCTCGCGTTGGTCGAGATCCAATGACTGTTAGCAGAATATGGAATCGGTGGGGTGAGGAGGGTAATACGGAACGCCGTGCTGGATCCCAACGGCGTCGTATCACTAGCAGTCGAGACGACAGGCATCTTATCCGCATAGCTGTAACGGATCGTGCAGCCACGTCTCGATTCCCGAGTCAACAGATGTGGACATGTGCAAGACAACAACCATCGGCACCAACAGTTCGACGACGTTTGCAGCAGCATGGACTTTCAGCTCGGAAACCGTGGCTGCGGTTACCCTTGACGCTGCATCACAGACAGGAGCGCTTGCAATGGTAAACTGAACGACGAACCTGGCTGTACGAATGGCAAAACGTCATTTTTTCGGATGAATCCAGGTCCTGTTTACAGCATCATGATGGTCGCATTCGTGTTTGGTGACATCGCGAGGAACGCACATTGGAAGCGTGTATTCGTCATCACCATACTGGCGTATCACCCGGCGTGATGGTCTGGGGTGCCATTGGTTACATGTCTCGGTCACCTCTTGTTCGCGAAATCCTACATTTCAGCAGGATAATGCACGACCGCTTGTTGCAGGTCCTGTACGGGCCTTTCTGGTTACAGAAAATGTTCGATTGCTGCCCTGGCCAGCACATTCTCCAAATCTCTCACCAATTGAAAACGTCTGGTCAATGCTGGCCGAGCAACTGGCTCGTCACAATACGCCAGTCACTACTCTTGATGAACTGTGCTATCGTGTTGAAGCTGCATGGGCAGCTGTACCTGTACACGCCATCCAAGCTCTGTTTGACTCAATGCCCAGGCGTATCAAGGCCATTATTACGGCCAGAGGTGGTTGTTCTGGGTACTGATTTCTCAGGATCTATGCACCCAAACTGCGTGAAAATGTAATCACATGTCAGTTCTAGTATAATATATTTGTCCAATGAATACCCGTTTATCATCTGCATTTCTTCTTGGTGTAGCAATTTTAATGGCCAGTGGTGTGATTGTCTTCGTGCTTTCCAAATACTACTTTGGCCAGCACGTTGTCGGATACTTCCATAGCTCAGAACGTATAGAGCATTATGGGCAGGACCCTCCAGCCAGCATCTAACACACCAGTTGGACAGAATTTGGGATGACAACCCTCGGGAGGACATCCTACAACTCTGTAAATCATGTGCTAAGCTGAATAACTGCTTGCACAGGGCTAGAACAGGGCCAAAGCGTTACTGGCTTACTCAATTTGTGAAGCTCTTTTTCTTGCATAAACTATCCAGTTTTTTAATATATCATCCAATTTTTATGAAGATATAATCATTTGTTTTTCTGTACATATACATTACATGTACCGATTTCGGTAACATTCTATAATTCCATCGTGGCATGTCGGCTTCCTTTCTTCTTTTTTTTTTCTTACATTGTTTTTTGTGTCTGTTCTTCCTGACATGTTCGAAAGTACAGACGCCACATATACATCAATATGATGCGGTGATCAAAGATCCATTCTTTCACTGAGGACGCACACCACGCCTGAACTCTTGCGGAAATCTGAAATGGCGAGTGAGGTGTTCATTGGTAGGTAGGTGACGCTCCGCTAGTAGCATGTAAAAGGCTGGGAGTTTGGGTCGGAGGGGAAGCATGCTTCGATGGCCGAAGCGGTTAAGTTGACAGCTCATGTTAAGCGGGAGAGCTGGGTTCGGGTCCCGATCCAACACAAATTTTCACGTGTTACCACCGTTCATTTTAGTGCCAAAATGCTGCTAACGTCATTGAAAACCTTTGAATAAATATAAAAGATTGATCTGTATGTATTACAACGTAGTCGCCATTTACAAGTTAACAAGTAGGACTTAATAAAAGCAAACATATTAATCTTCGTTACTGCTGGTGATGCAAGTGAGACACAAATTTAACCTCCTGTTAGTCGCGTGCACCTTACACGTGCTCTATCAATTAGAAGTCAGTGCTCCCGCGGTCCATATCACTCATTTGTTCACTTTAAAATGTAATACAGTTTATTATTTACATAAAATTTGTTGTTTCTTACCTTATTTTAGCGTTTACAGAGCATTCAGATAGATGGGAAATTTTTTGTACTGGTAAAAAATGGCAAAGTACCTCACAGGTGCAGAGCGACTGCGAATGGAAGGCAGAGGGCGCGACCATCGGAGGGTTAACACAACAGCAACGTAACATCGCGAGAAAACTGTTGCGAAATGTAGGAAGACTTACAGAGGAACAAAGATGGATGCGTGACCTGGAAGTTGATGTTCAACGTGAATAAATGCCACATACTGTCCGTAAACAGACCGAAACACTCGTTGCCGTTGTATTAGGCTGTTGTCGATAAACCACTGAAGAGTAACAACCGTAAAATATACAGGAACAGGCACCCAAAGCTCTCTAAAATGGATCAACCACATAAGTGTAGTTGCTGGAAAAGCAGGCACCATGTTGAGATTACTGGAAGAATGCCGAGGAAACGTAATAACTCGCTTGCAATACGTTCTTTCGACCGATGCTTGAGTGTTACTGCTCAATATGGGACTCTTACCAGGTGAGGGCAATGGCGGGGACAGAGAAAATTTTGAAAAGAGATAAGTGATTTGTCTAGGAGCTGTCTATCTGTCGTGAGAGCATTACGAAGGTGCGTCAGTGACGGGCGCTATAAGAGATGGGTTTTTGCACCACTAAGAGGCATGCTGTTAAAAGTTCGAGAGAAGACATTCCTAGAAGAGTCAGGTTACATATTTGTCATCCCAAATACATCCCTCGATTTGGGGAAAACGATAGTAGTGCTAAAAGTACACTCCGCTACACACTATGAGATACGTTCCCGATTGTAAATGTACATGTAGATTAGAAAATGGACGAAGTACTCGCTAGGATCGACTAGGATGGGAAAGGAAATCTTTGGTGGCCTTCCGTTAAGTTCACATTGTGGCATTCGCCACACTGATTTACAGAGACCGAGGGAAACGCACGTTAATGTGGGCAGGTTGAGATTTAAACCACACCCCTACCACTCGAACGTTTGGTGATTTAACAGTTGAAGCCGTTGATGTAGTTTTGGATCGGTCGGTAAGTGCCATTATAAGGTAGATCCTCGCCACCACCTCCCTCAAAATCCCAGGCATCAGGGATTTTGGTCACATCTCGTCTACCACATTGTTTCATTCTGTTGGGAACAATTTCATTATTCCCGTCTTAGCATAAATGTGTAGGTACAGGAGACCAGAACATGAAGGGTAGATTCAACGGAACAGAAAAACGTGTTTGTCACTTATGGCTAGGAGTACGAGGATTCAGAGATTTCCTTTGTCCCAGAGAGACGTCATAATGTCAACGAAAATAAAATTCTGACAGTCAGATTGAATCTAGTGCCTGGTTTCGTCTCATAAGGACTTGCATTTTGTAGCTTGGTTGAAACAACGCTCAATGCACCGTGTATATCTAACAACCTACCCTTCAGCCACGTATATAAAAAAACACTTATTACGTTGGAAAGCTGGTACATTGGTCTTCTATATTTTACAAGCATTGTTGTTAAGCAATTTTTCCTGTTGCTGTGTGGGAAGTTCCAAACGAAAAAACCGGAGATCGTTTCAATTTTAACAAGCAAGGTGGCTGTTGTAACCAAACAAGTTAACCCTACAATATAAATTCCATTGAGGTTGCCCTAATTTGCTTTAAGAGAAATGTTTCCCTAGAGCGTATAGAAACTGCAACTGAAGACTGTGCTAAGGAAGTCTTTTGACAGCTTAAGCATTAGTTTTTGTAATTGTTTGTTCTGACGGAAATAATGTGAAATAATATTCGAAAATAAACGATAGAAATGACAGAAACATGAGACGAAACAGTAGTTACAGAGGGTGATTCCGCTGCCCCTACCCGTTGGTTGTATGCAACCTGCAAATATCTTCAAATACCACGTGTAAAATTTTCATATCCTCTCGCTCACTACATGCAAACGATTAGTCCTACAGAACAAAAGGACACGGCCTTCTTGTAGGAAATTTAATGTAGAGGCCGTAATTTTCGAATTATTCAAGAAATATACAAATGTGAGCTTCAAACAGGTTTTTCTCGAGTAACTCTAAAACCGTGGCCTTATCCCAGTACAAAATTTAACTATATTAAATTTCATACAAAAAGGTCCCGATATTAAAATTTTGCTTGTGGTTTTTGAAGGCGTTGCGGGTTGCAAAAAAAAACTATCGATGAGGGCAGCTGAATCTGCCTGAGTACGAAAAACTCATTATGGAGTGAGCTACATATTTTCCGTGGATGTAAAGAAAAATGGGGAGTTGTGTTCGCCGCGAATTACAAGTCGGTAGGCGTCGCCTTTGTCCTCCGGCGTCGCGTAAAAGGTAAAGAAAGCAGTGCTCTAGTTACCGGCTGGAAGCAGCAGCGGAGAAGAGTCGGCGACAGCGGCTGAGAAGCTCTTCCCGGACGTCGCAGCGGCGTGTCTGGGGTCCACAGCGTGCGTTGTGGTGCCTTTGCTGGGGAGCCGTTAACCTGCCACTTAACACTCTCCACCGGGCGGAGAAGTCTCACCGGGGACCGCTTAACGGTCGGTCCACTAAACCCAGCCAGCTGCTCCGCAACCACGCGGACCACCACAAACGATCCACACTTTCTGTGTTTCCTTCCTGTTGGTTTTAATTTCTAGCATACAACTGTGAACTAATTTATTGTATATGAATTCTGCTACATAATATCAGCCAATCACCATGTAAAGTTAGACATTAGTCCGAGGTTAGTTCACGACAGTCCAGAAAATGCGCTATTTTCGTCGTGTGTTAAAAATCCTTTCTCATCAGCCATTTTTAAATAACATACCTGACGTAGTGGTCCGCATTGTGTCCTATTCGCGAGCAATACACGGTGGTCCACTGATCATGACCGTGCCAAATATCTCACGAAATAAGCGTCAAACGAAAAAACTACAAAGAACGAAACTTGTCTAGCTTGAAGGGGGAAACCAGATGGCGCTATGGTTGGCCCGCTGCCATAAGTCAAACGGATATCAAATGCCTTTTTGTAAATAGGAAGCCCAATTTTTTATTACATATTCGTGTAGTACGTATAGAAATATGAATGTTTTAGTTGGCCCACTTTTTCCGTTCTGTGATATATGGCCCTGTAATAGTCTCAAACACATGGCTCACAATTTTAGAGGAACAGTTGGTAACAGATAGGTTTTTTAAATTAAAATACAGAACGTACGTACGTTTGAACATCTTATTTCGGTTGTTCCAATGTGATACATGTACAGGTTAAAAACGCAAAACTTTGAACATAGCTGCTTAGGTTCAGTGACCGTGTCAGGATTATATTGGAACAAATAAGCCCTCGGTCACAAATATTAAGTCAAAATTGACCTGGTTTCGACGCTACTATGAGCGTCGTCTTCAGAATTAGACTAACTGTTCTAAAACATATTAGGTATACAGTACATTAATAAAATTAAAGTTTGTACTGACTGGAAAAGATGCAGTACTTACAAGTCACATATTAAAAAAGATCTGAGCCGGAAAGGCGACGTCATGAACAGTTGTGAGATGGCGAGCCGCTAAGGGCTGCTCGTGCTGTGAACAAGGGTTGCAACGAGTCTCTCAGCGAGTAGTTCGCCTTCCGTAATGTTCGCACATGCACTGACAATGCGCTCACGCATATTGTCAAGCGTTGTCGGTGGATCACGATAGCAAATATCCTTCAACTTTCCCCACAGAAAGAAATCCTGGGACGTCAGATCTGGTGAACGTGAGGTGAATGTGCTTCGACGACCAATCCAACCGTCATGAAATATGCTATTCAATACCTCTTTAACCGCACGCGAAGTATGTGCCGGACATCCATCATGTTGGAAGTACGTCGCCACTCTGTCATGCACCATTTAGATTAATTACTTTCGATAAAATGAGGGTCAATTATCCTTCCTCCCATAATGCCTCACCATACATTAACCCGCCAAGGTCGTTGACGTTCCACATGTCGCAGCCATCGTGGATTTCCCGTTGCCCAATAGTGCATAGTGCCGCGGAGTTAACACAGGCTACAGCTGAGGGTCATGAGGTCAGCGATAAACGCGACGCCGAGTATGCCGCGCTCGCCGCCAATGTCAGCGAGTCTGCATATAAGCAGCGTCCAGCCGCTGAATTTGCCATTACGAACTCTGACTGCGCTGAATGGGTAACCATTGGATATCATAAAGATTTGTTGAATATTTCTGGCACTTTTGGTTCCGTTCCAGCGCCAGGTACCAGTAAGAAGGTATCCAATCTGAAGAAGATTGCGAGTATATCTGTATTGTCAGGTCCTAAATACTTTTTAGGTCTAAAATTGAATTTTTCTATTGCTAAATCATCTGAATCTAATAGTATAGGTAATGGTTGGATTACATTCGCTGCTGTTGTTTGTCATGATGCTTCTAGGACTGGATTGGAAAGTTTTACTTCTCGTGAAGTTTTGGCATTTCGTACTGTACATTTGTCCGAAATTATTGTTATTAATGAAGGTTCTTATTTAGTACCTTATGGTTCATTGTCTCTTAATTGTAGGTCTAGGCGTAAGATTAATTCCGACGAAAAAATTTATATTTGGTCAAAAATAAGTGGTACATCTAATATGGAAGATTGTAAATTTGTTGTTGATTGTATGGTCTATTATCATTAATAAAAACTACACAATGATCTTGCCAAAAGCCGAGAAGCGATCTTATTCTTTTGTAGCACCACACCTCACTCAGTATCCTGCTCCCCTGGGAGCATATTATGCCGGTTTACGTTACCGCTGTTGGTGAATGACGCTTCGTCGCTAAATAGAACGCGTGCAAAAAATCTGTCATCGTCCCGTAATTTGTCTTCTGCACAGTGGCAGAACTGTACACGACGTTCAAAGTCATCGCCATGCAATTCCTGGTGCATAGAAATATGGCACGGGTGCAGTCGATATTGATGTAGCGTTTTTGAGATTCCCGATTCTCGCGCAGCTAAAACACGTACTTGGGTATCATCATTTGTTGCAGTCGTGGTTGACGTTTCACATGTGGCTGAACACTTCCTGTTTCCTTGAATAACGTAACTATCCGGCGAACGGCCCGGACACTTGGATGATGTAGTCTAGGATACCGAGCAGCATACATAGTGTTGTGGTTGGCGGGAGAGCCAACACCGTGTTACTGGAGGAAGCCGAAAGGCACGCGTTTTAGCTCACGCAGGCTGGCGTGAGGTCTGGAACAGGACAAGGAAATTAGAATTTAGAAAAAACGGACGTAGCTGGTGGAATACTTAACTTTAATCCATTAATGGTGAACGTCGCTCTTGACGGTACACAGAATCAATAGTAACTGGTAATGGCGCCTTGCTAGGTCGTAGCAAATGACGTAGCTGAAGGCTATGCTAACTATCGTCTCGGCAAATGAGAGCGTATTTTGTCAGTGAACCATCGCTAGCAAAGTCGGTTGTACAACTGGGGCGAGTGCTAGGAAGTCTCTCTAGACCTGCCGTGTGGCGGCGCTCGGTCTGCAATCACTGATAGTGGCGGCACGCGGGTCCGACGTATACTAACGGACCGCGGCCGATTTAAAGGCTACCACCTAGCAAGTGTGGTGTCTGGCGGTGACACCACACATAGGACACGCCCGTTGGGCATTTTCATCACAACATCCGTATATCAATACGATATCGACCTTTTCCGCAATTGCTAAACGGTCCATTTTAACACGGGTAATGTATCACGAAGCACTGGCGGAATGTTACGTGATACCACGTACTTATACGTTTGTGACTATTACAGTGCCATCTATCTCAAAGCGAAAAAAGTGGTCCAACTAAAACATTCATATTTCTTTACGTATTACACGAATATATAATAAAAAAAGGGGGTTCCTATTTTTTAAAAAAACGCATTTGATATCCGTTTGAGCTATGGCAGCGCCATGTAGCGGGCCAACCATAGCGCCATCTGGTTTCTTCCTTCAAGCTATGCGAGTTTCGTTGTTTGTAGTTTTTTCGTTTCATGCGTATTTCGTGAGATATTTTCCCCGGTCACTATCAATGGACCACCCTGTATATGTACGTGCGATTCATACACGGTCCAGTCACATTAATGCGATCACTGCCTATGTTCGATATCAACATGCAATAACCAGTCAAAGAGGGCGGCTGGCAGCATTTGCAGTGGAGGGTGGATAAAACTTGTAGGGGGAACGCGGAAAAAGCACAGTCGCTCTCGGAACTGGGGAGATTTATTTCAAATGGTTCAAATGGCGCTGAGCACTATGGGACTTAACATCGGAGGTCATCAGTCCCCTAGAACTTAGAACGACTTAAACCTAACTAACCTAAGGACATCACACACATCCATGCCCGAGGCAGGATTCGCACCTGCGACCGTAGCAGTCGCGCAGTTCCGGACTAAAGCGCCGGCGAGTTTCATTTGACGTTCAAAAGGATACGATCACTGGCTTTTAGGACAAGGGCGGAAGCATCTAAGAAAAGGCTATGTTTGTAAACTTTTCACGTACCGCCGAGATTAAAGCACGCCGTGCATGCCAAAATGGCGCCGTCCAAAACTGGCCCAAGCAACAATTGTGTACCACGGGGTGGACCACGGCTGAGAGATGTGTGCGGGCGGACAGACGTGAGACTGTTGAGCAAGCGACCGCCCATATGAACCAAGAGGCTACCAGGAACAGTGTCTCCCTAACGAGTGCTGAGCGAACTTGCAGCAGGCGCCTGGTTCATGCATCTATACTGACCACTGTTCATCGGCGATCAAGGCTAGAATTTGCACTCCAACGCCGAAACTGGATGTGCACTGAGTGACGACAGGTGGACTTCCAGATGAATCACGTTTTGGGCTCCATTAGACAGATGGCCGTTGGCGTGTATGGCGGTGCAACAGTCGTCAGAAGGGTCCAGGCTAGAGGAGGGAGAATTATTGTGTGGGGAATGTTTTCGTGCCTTTTTTCCTGGATGGAAAACAATGGTTGGTTGGTTGGTTTTGGGGAAGGAGACCAGACAGCGTGGTCATCGGTCTCATCGGATTAGGGAAGGATGGGGAAGGAAGTCGGCCGTGCCCTTTCAGAGGAACCATCCCGGCATTTGCCTGGAGCGATTTAGGGAAATCACGGAAAACCTAAATCAGGATGGCCGGACGCGGGATTGAACCGTCGTCCTCCCGAATGCGAGTCCAGTGTCTAACCACTGCGCCACCCCGCTCGGTTGGAAAACAATGGATCTACATAAGTATGCGGACCACGTCACCTCTATATGCATTTTTTTTCTCGGCACGATGGCATATACCAGTAGGACAATCCAACGTGTCACACAGCGTGGGCGTGGTTCCAATCGAGAATCTGTGGGATCACTTAGGTTGCGTTGTTCGTGCGATAGATCTTCTTCCGAGAAACCTAGCGCATCACGTCAGGGCACTGGAATCACTGTCGGTACCTCCCGGAACCTCATTGACTCTCTTCTTGAACCTCCTCGATGCAAAAGGTGGGTATTCAGACTTTTGACTTGTGGTCACATTAATGGGACTGTCTATTTCTACTAGATACAGTGATGGAAGCAGACACAGTTACATTCAACTAAGCTCTCAAGACATTTATGGTTAAGACAGAGAAGAATAAACTCAGTCTTTTCTCCAGACAAACACATATACAGACACATATGAATCCATTACTTCAGAATCTCCTGCACTTTTTTGAAGGAACTCTCATGAACTCAAAACTCTACACGAATATTCCTAAGCTTGATGTTATAGCCGGCCGGAGTGGCCGCGCGGTTCTAGGCACTACAGTCTGGAGCCGAGCGACCGCTACGGTCGCAGGTTCGAATCCTGCCTCGGGCATGGATGTGTGTGATGTCCTTAGGTTAGTTAGATTTAATTAGTTCTAAGTTCTAGCCGACTGATGACCTCAGAAGTTAGGTCGCATAGTGCTCAGAGCCATTTGAACCATTCTTTGATGTTATTGTTTATGGCCAGCGGTTTGGAAGAGGCATAAGTGCACTTGTGAACACGAGACACTGAAGCTGCTGAGGGGGCCCCCTAATTCATGACCACTAAACCATCGTCCGTAATTTACGGAGGTTTCTCAGAACTGGTTTCAGTGAACGCACATCTTGCCCAAAGCTGTCCCCGCCTACCTAGTAGATTTGAAATTTGATGTACAACACAAGACAAACCATTGTCACATTACTCAGGAACTATGAAATGGTGCATTGGCCTGCTGAATGTAGACGTCGCCTATGAAGACTTACAAGAAATGAGCATGATCGGCTAGCAGGTTGCTCATCATTCCTTGGTGAGAGACGACGACAGACGCTTCTGAGGTCCTACTTCATCCCACACAAATACATCCATATGAAAATAGTTCCACCACCTTCTTGAAATGGAAAATGGGGGGAAAAAGGAAATCGAGGAAAGGAAGAGGGGGAAAAGCGAAAGAATGTGGAAAGAGAGAGTGGGGAAACAGGAAGAAAGGTAAAGGGAGCAGGGCAAAAGGAAATAGGGAGAAATAGTTGGAAGAAACACAAAGAAAGAGTCGGATAGGGTCGTTTAGGGGAACAAGAGATAGGGATATGGAGGGAAAGAAAAAGGGGAAAGGAATGAGGCAGCAAATGAAAGCAAAAGTGGGGAAGTGGGGAAAGGAAAGCGGGGCAGTGAGGAAACAAAAGGAGGGCAGGGGAGAAGAACAAAAGGAAAGGACGAAAGTGCAAATATGGAAAGAAAAATAGGGGAAGGAATAAGGGAATGAAAGGGTGGTAAGAGGGGAAGGGGCAAATGAAAAGGAAGGAAGTGGGAAATTAACAGGAAAAGAGACGAAAGGAAAAAGAAGGAAAGGTGTGGGAATAGTGCAAATGATAGGATATCCTAAAACTGCGTTACATTAAAGTAAGCCGAATTTGCTACTTGAGCATTGTTCATCTGTGCAGCTGGTCATTAGTTATACAGCCAAAGATAGCATTTCAAACACTCCACAACAAGAACTGCTCCAGACTGTTCCCAGAACTCCTGAAGACAGACGTTGACCTTCCCTTTGACTGTTCAAAGGTGTCACTAAACCCGCCCAAAGATGTAAGCAACCATGCATGAGCAGCGCCTGTTAGACGGAGGGGGTCCGACAGCTAATCAGTTCCAGTCATTCCACCAGGAAGAACGTACACGGCTCGTGTTGTCTGTAGTTCAACCAACCATAGACGGTCAATACCGCTGATCGGTCGTGTCCGCATTGTTACTTTGTGCCAGGAAGTGCTGTCAACAAGGGAAGTGTCCAGGTGCCTCGGAGTGAACCATAGCGATGTTGTTCCATTAAAACACGGGAGAACTGCCGGATGTCAGTAACGTCCTGCCACGATATTTTGGCGCAGAGTCTTCTGGCCATCTTCAGGTGAGTACCACTGTAGTAGTACTGGCGAGTACGCACTGAGCTCTGCTATTTAAAGACGTAAGAGTGATGGCACACTTGGTCACTCGGAGTACAGAAAGCCCGCTCATACAGACCTGTATCTACAAGCTACTAGTCGCCACCATCCAGCACAAACAATGGACGTTCTCAAAACCTTGACCGACCGTGCCCATACCATCTCTGACACCGACAGTCTTCAAGCGGAACTGGAAGACCTGCAAAAAGTATTTCTGAAGAATGGCTTTTCAACAAGGCAAGTGAACAGAGTGTTTTCTAACGTTACGTCACTTTGTCACCAAACATTTGTTGAAAACTATGAGTTCGTTGGCCTTTACGTTATGAGCAGTTGACACGGTCCCTGAACAATGGCATTCAGTGTGAAATTCATTTTTCTTCAAGGTATGGATAAATGATGAGATGAGGGATGGAGATACATTGTCCAATCACACTGTTATGATCACCTATCAAATGGCTGAATAAGCACCTTTAGGAGTGAAGATCGCTGCAAGATGTGAGTCAGTGAGGTTGTGGAAGGTACCAAGAGGGATGCAGAGTCATGGCGAGCTGTGCTAGGTTTCTCGGTTGAGGGTGCGTGGTGCGAACAGCGCAATCGAGGTGGTCCCATATATTCTCGATTAGGTTTATATGCATGTTGTCTGGTAGCCAGGGGAGTACGTTAAACTCAATTTGGTGCTCTTTGAACCACACACGTATACCTCTGTGACAGGTTGCATTGTCCTGCTGGTAAATGCCATCGTGCCGAGCAGAAAAAACTGCACGTAGAGGTGGACATGGTGCTGAAGCGTAAATGCATGCTTGGACTGCCGCATTGCACATTGCAGAATGACGAGATGGACCACGTAATGGCACGAAAACATTCCCCACGTCAAAATGCTCCGTCCTCCGGCCTGGACCCTTCCGACAGTTGTTGCAAGGCCGTACACACCAATGGCCATCTGTCTGATGGGGCGTAATTCATCTGAAAAAACCACCTGTTGCCACTCAGTGGACGCCCAGTTCTGGTACTGACGGGAAAATTGCAGCATTCATCGCTGATGAGCATCAGTCACCGTGGGTGCATGACCGAAGAGCCTGCTAGAGAGTGCCATGTTGTTGTTGTTGCGGTCTTCAGTCCAGAAACTGGTTTGATGCAGCTCTCCATGCTACTCTATCCTGTGCAAGCTTCTTCATCTCCCAGTACCTACTGCAACCTACATCCTTCTGTATCTGTTTAGTGTATTCATCTCTTGGTCTCACGCTACGATTTTTACCCTCCACGCTGCCCTCCAGTGCTAAATTTGTGATCCCTTGATACCTCAGAATATGTCCTACCAACCGGTCCCTTCTTCTTGTCAAGTTGTGCCACAAACTCCATTTCTCCCCAATCCTATTCAATACCTCCTCATTAGTTATGTCATCTACCCATCTAATCTTCAGCATTCTTCTGTAGCACCGCATTTCGAAACCTTCTATTCTCTTCTTGTCCAAACTATTTATCGTCCATGTTTCACTTCCATACATGGCTACACTCCATACAAATACTTTCAGAAACGACTTCCTGACACTTAAATCTATACTCGATGTTAACGAATTTCTCTTCTTCAGAAAAGCTTTCCTTGCCATTGCCAGTCTACATTTTATATCCTCTCTACTTCGGCCATCATCAGTTATTTTGTTCCTCAAATAGCAAAACTCCTTTACTACTTTAAGCGTCTCATTTCCTAATCTAATTCCCTCAGCATCACCCGACTTTAATTCGACTACATTCCATTATCCTCGTTTTGCTTCCGTTGATGTTCATCTTATACCCTCCTTTCAAGACACTGTCCATTCCGTTCAACTGCTCTTCCAAGTCCTTTGCTGTCACTGACAGAATTACAATGTCATCGGTGAACCTCAAAGTTTTTATTTCTTCTCCATGAATTTTAATACCTACTCCGAATTTTTCTTTTGTTTCCTTCACTGCTCGCTCAATATACAGATTGAATAGCATCGGGGAGAGGCTACAACCCTGCCTCACTCCCTTCCCAGCCACTGCTTCCCTTTCATGCCCCTTGACTCTTATAACTACCATCTGGTTTCTGTGCAAATTGTAGACAGTAATATATGCTGAACAGTCATTGAGGAGATGCCGTCGGTAGTTCCTTGGATCAGGTGGGCGGTCAGTTGCTCAACAGCTGCACTTCTATTCGTCTGTACACATCATCACAGCCGTCGTTCATACCTGTGGTGCACCTCAGTTGCCCCGGTGCCAGTTTCTGATAGCGTCATTTTGCCATGCACGGTATATTTTAACCACAGCGACACCCGAACACTTTACAAACGTAGCCGCTTTGGAAATGCTTCCACCTTTGGCCCGAAAGCAACTGATTATACCCTTTTGGCCGTCAGGTATATCGCTTCGTGTCCGCATTACGACAACGACTACCATGATGTCCGCGTTCTCTTCAATTCAAGGAGCTTCACGCTCCGGTGAGTTATAGGATTGGCGGATCACGCCTTTCATGCTTGTTCCTGGGGTAGTTGATTGGTGTCTTCTCATTTGAATCTTTCTCACGGATGCGTTGCTGCTAGTGGGTCTTCTTGCTCATGTTGCGGTGTTCCTTTACACCAGCAACAGGTCAGGCCACCTTGTGGTCAGGCGCCAGTGCACTTTATTACACTTTGACGTCGAGCACAGGCGGTTGTCACACTGATGTTACTGGACTGTGTATAATCGTTGACTCGCTTCCTATGTTGCTTGAGCGAGGTGGACACAAGACGGAGCCCGATGCCGAAATCCAAACACTCGCCGACGCCAGCAAGATCATCACGCACTCTGCGCTAGAAGTTCCATCCATCACTTAGGCCGGTATTACTCTATCAAATTTCTTTGTCAAATATCTTTGTCAAAGATATCTGATGGTGTAATAGGGAACTTTGTCAAATGTCGTCCAATATTTGATCAAATCTAGGGCCTTCTGTTCACTGCAATGTGGTATGTTACCACGCGGAGCGCATGCATCGCTGCAGCGTTCTGTCATCTGCAGTGTTTTTATAAAAATTGCCAGTAATACAATTGGTGTGTGCCGACAGCAAAAAAATTAATAGAGACGTATGAAGCTGATGAGGCCTTTACAATGCGAGGCACCCTGAATACAAAAATAGATTAAGAAGATTGGAGACCTGACCTGACCTGATCTGACCTAACCTAACCTAACCCTCTCCTGTAGCAAGGAATCGGAGTGTTACAGTGAGCCTGTCTTCTGCAGATGTAGCAGTGAATATTGTGCTTTTTGATATGAGGATACACTTCACTGAGCACATACAGAAATGTATGCTCATCCATTCTTAAGTAATTGATGTACGACTTGACGTCCTCCACTATAAGCTCACGTAACAAGTTTTGTTGAATGCTTTTGTCGTGTCGTTGTAAAATCCACGGCTTCACCCAAGTATGTTTCCTTTTTTTTCCCCCGCTTCTCTTCCGCATGTGCAGACAGTGCAATTGTGGTACATGCAACTGCTGCAGTTAATAACGAGTTATTGTTGTCAGCCATCTTGAACTTTGACGAAAAATATGATGACAGTGTAATACCCCTTCTAGCGCTACGTCAAAGATCTCTGTCAAATATATTTGACGGAATATTTGATCACATCTTTGATCAAATCTTTGACAGAGAAATTTGATAGTCGCAGACTTGTCCTCAACCGCAAAAAGACCTTTCTTTTTGTCGTACAAAAACAGGCAGGGCACGTCGGCACAGGTGGGCATCGAATCGGCGTTCGCTGTGTGTTGCCGCCGCGAGGCGGCCAGCGCTGAGCGTCGCCGCAAGATGGGGGGACAGTGGTACCGACTGCCACCCCAACGAGATGCCAGTGACTGGCACTCGCGTGAGTTGCACGGGACACAACCGCCCAGCCAGCAGCGTCTGATGCAAAGCTGCCTATCTCCGTTCATTATAAGAATAAACCTCACGTAAACATTACACTACACGGTGCATTCAAGTTCTAAGGCCTCCGATTTTTTTTTCTCCGGACTGGAAAGAGATAGAAACATACGCATTGTTTTAAAATGAAGCCGCGTTCATTGTCAATACGTCCCAGAGATGGCAGCACCGTACGGCAGATGGAATTTTACCGCCAGCGGCGAGAATGAGAACTGTTTTAAATACTTAAAATGGCGACGTTTTCCTTACTTGAACAGCGTGCAATCATTCGTTTTCTGAATTTGCGTGGTGTGAAACCAATTGAAATTCATCGGCAGTTGAAGGAGACATGTGGTGATGGAGTTATGGATGTGTCGAAAGTGCGTTCGTGGGTGCGACAGTTTAATGAAGGCAGAACATCGTGTGACAACAACCGAAACAACCTCGGGCTCACACAAGCCGGTCTGACGACATGATCGAGATAATGGAGAGAATTGTTTTGGGGGATCGCCGAATGACTGTTGAACCGATCGCCTCCAGAGTTGGCATTTCTGTGGGTTCTCTGCACACAATCCTGCATGACGACCTGAAAATGCGAAAAGTGTCATCCAGGTGGGTGCCACGAATGCTGACGGACGACCACATGGCTGCCCGTGTGGCATGTTGCCAAGCAATGTTGACGCGCAACGACAGCATGAATGGGACTTTCTTCTCGTCGGTTGTGACAATGGATGAGACGTGGATGCCATTTTTCAATCCAGAAACAAAGCGCCGGTCAGCTCAATGGAAGCACACAGATTCACCGCCACCAAAAAAATTTCGGGTAACCGCCAGTGCTGAAAAAATGATGGTGTCCATGTTCTGGGACAGCGTGGGCGTAATCCTTACCCATTGCGTTCCAAAGGGCACTACGGTAACAGGTGCATCCTACGAAAATGTTTTGAAGAACAAATTCCTTCCTGCACTGCAACAAAAACGTCCGGGAAGGGCTGCGCGTGTGCTGTTTCACCAAGACAACGCACCCGCACATCGAGGTAAAGTTACGCAACAGTTTCTTCGTGATAACAACTTTGAAGTGATTCCTCATGCTCTCTACTCACCTGACCTGGCTCCTAGTGACTTTTGGCTTTTTCCAACAATGAAAGACGCTCTCCGTGGCCGCACATTCACCATCTGTGCTGCTATTGCCTCAGCGAGTTTCCAGTGGTCAAAACAGACTCCTAAAGAAGCCTTCGCCGCTGCCATGGAATCATGGCGTCAGCGTTGTGAAAAATGTGTACGTCTGCAGGGCGATTACGTCGAGAAGTAACACCAGTTTCATCGATTTCGGGTGAGCAGTTAATTAGAAAAAAATCGGAGGCCTTAGAACTTGAATGCACCTCGTATGTATTCTTCCGCGTTTGTCGGAACCTCATTGGATTTCGTTTCACGTGGACCAGAAGCCAATCTGTCTCGAGTAAAGCCAAGTACGAAAATGAGGATACGTTTTGTGCTGTGCGTTACGTATACCTCGACTCAGCGATAATAAGGGACAACAGCTTTATCGGCGAATTTAACTTCGAAAGTACTGGCCAGCCACCTGGTTCAACTAACCTGCTATGACGTGAACAGTTGTAGTAAAGGGGTAAAAAGAGACGAGCACAGAACAATATAGCCTTGCATGTCATTTAATTTTTAAACAGAAGGAAATAATGGTAAAACTCAGGCGATACGCTTCTTAGGTGATCTGAAGGAAAACATGCTCTCGATCTTAGCTAACACAGTACAGTAATTAAAAACGAGAGTGATGAAAAATCCTGACATTAAAAAGGGTAATTTATCTGCATGAGCTATGTGATGCGTAAAAGCGCACTGCTGGGATTTCACCATGTAGTTAAATATTGAAGCCACTGGGGTATTACAGTCAATCGTCTGGTAATGTCTCAACTTCTTCCATATCGGACTCCGAGGAAAGGGTACATTTCAGTACTGCTACGCTGATAACGAGGTGATCAACAACAGAATTCGAAGCTACCGAGAAGTCCACATTACCACCTCCTACTCTGTTATGACGCTCTGTTCTGCATTTCGCCATCGTTCGACAGTGACGTGTCATGAAGCTTCGTGCGTTAGTTCCAGTAAGTTCGGCAGCTTAAATGTCTTGTTATTGCTCGCCACAGATCCCTTAACTTGGCTCCAGATCAGTTCCACTGGGTTCAGACAGCAGCGGTACGGTGACAACTGTAAAAATGCAGCATTTATACAGTGTGCTTGACGCCGTGGAAATTGTTTTCCGTGTTTCTACGACGCTTATCGCTCTGGCTCGTGCCAGACCACATCTTTCCTATAAAACAGTGGGCATATTCAAACAAAGAAAAACTGGTTTTCCATTTTTCACAGAATAATTTAATTTTGTAATGCTTTCCTAGCCTCAAAATCTGTAACAACCTTTTACAATATACCGCTAATTAAGAATGTGTACTTTCAATGGAAACCAAAATTATGCGTGTGATATGTAACTAGAAACCAGAAGACGTGCATTTTTCTTGAAGAAACGATGCTTAAGTACGAGTTGTATTGTACTGTAAATTAACCGGGGGCCGAGAAACGACGGAGAGGCTCCGTCACCGCCGCAGCCGCAGTGGTCCACAACCCCACGACGACTACCGCAGTCCACTTCACCCCTCCGCCGCCCCACACCGAACCCAGGGTTATTGTGCGGTTCGGCCTCCGGTGGACCCCCCCCCCCAGGGAACATCTCACATGAGACGAGTGTAACCCCTATGTTTGCGTGGTAGAGTAATGGTGGTGTACGTGTACGTGGAGAGCTTGTTTGCGCAGCAATTGCCGACATAGTGTAGCGGAGGCGGAATAAGGGGAACCAGTCCGCATTCGCCGAGGCAGATGGAAATCCGCCTAAAAACCATCCACAGACTGGCCGGCTCACCGGACATCGACACAAGTCCGCCGGGCGGCCTAAGTATAAGTTAATTTACCACATATCGATAAATCTTATATTTAACGATTTAGATATTCGAACGGAACAAAAAAAAAAGTTTATGACCACAACGAGTGTCGAACCACCGCCCAACAGCCCGCTCGATTAGTAACCAACGATGGCATCCATTTACTCCAAAATTACCGTTCGGATTTGGAAGTGTTATATTTAGTACATGACAACAAATGCCACAGCTATAATGTCGTGAAAAACGCTAAGAACAACTTGTTTCTAGCCATTAGCGGTGTTTCGCGCGCGTGTTTCACTATGAAGCGGGAAGCAATGACGTGCATTTTCGGTACTTATGAACAGTGAGACAATCAGAGCACAAGTAGCGCTTACAGAGAGTGTGACTGTACACGATTTTTGAAGTAAAAATTACGTAGCTCAAGTATAATTAAGAAAAATGCTAATGGCCGTTAATACATCAGAATGTCTTGAAGTGTCATTTGCAGAGACATAGCATTGAAACATCTAATACATAAGTTGGACCTAGTTCCAAGAGGGGAACAGTACCAGAGTACGAGAGCTACGGCTGCTGACCAATCATCGCGTTTGTTTACATCAGGTTTATTCTTATGACGAACGGAGTATAGGTATGCATGTAAGACCTTCAGACTGCTGGGCCAGCAGCTGCCGCCGCCCTTGTGATGCCGTTTCTCGTCACGCTGGACAGGGAGATCGACGCCCGTGGTACGTGGACGCCATGGGTCGACAACGGACGAGGGCGAGCTCCCGTAACGCCTGCCGCTTGTTGGAGCAATACAGAAATTATACGAGAGAAGCGTCGCTTAAAATTGTATTACGCTCACATGTCATAACTTTACAGGAACCGAGGAAACGGTTCCCTTCCTAACCAAATGAAACATTTCAAAATTCTCGACGGCGGGTTCTAGGTATTTAGATTACTTTTCAGAATTAGTTATGACTGAAATCATTTCCCAATGCATAAAGACGACATTTTAATTATTTTTAAATTGCTCTTAGTACTTTTTGAACCAATTCACTGAGCAAAATACGTTTGAACTTATCGGGTTTTCACATAGTAGGATTTGAAGACGTCCATTTCAATTTCTTAATTTTATTTGTATGTAGCTGAGTCTGTGAGCTTGTTTCACTTTATTTGGTATGCTGTAAACTTGTTTCTTCGCCCGGTAGAATACTGCGATGCTCTCACACTTAAATGTACCTTCTTCGTAAGTACAAGGACGCTCAAAATTACTTAAATGTGTATATCGGTGCCCAAAACGAAATACGTCTCCTCACATCATAACTACAGACAGTTACGTCCAATCACAGTACGAAAACATGCATTTATGCTATCTTTCCCACACGGATAACACATCAGTGCACCGACATTGCAAATTGCCATAAAAATGTTCTAGGCGCTTCAGTCCGGAACCTCGATGCTGCTGCAGTCGCAGGTTCATATTCTGCCTCGAGCATGGATGTGTGTGATGTCCTTAGGTTTAAGTAGTTCTAAGTCTAGGGGACTGATGACCTCCGATGTTAAGTCCCTTAGTGCCTAGAGCCATTTGAACCATTTTTTTGCGACTGTACTGGGCGGTGGCGGTGGCTGTGTGAATGTAATAACAAGATAAACAAAGTGAGAAAGTAGCACACCAGTTGCGTTAAAAAATAACTTTTACCCCCACCAATGTGCTAGTTCTTTACATCGGCATTCTTCAAAAACAGGTGCTGAAAGTGATGAACAAAAATCTAAATGACCCAATTGGTACGTATGGTGGGCGGAGACGTGTGGGGAAAATGCTGACATAATCGGCCCTCGGCGCTACCAACAGAAACATCAACGTTTAACTTCACCACGCAATTTTGACAGTACAACTAATAGATCGCTGGCGTTTGCGGAAATGAAAATACAGGGAAGTCGACATGAAGTGTTCCTGACAAATCCGATATGTGACGAAACCGAACGACGAACCTTCCGGGTACCTTTCATTGTACCACTTACGTGCAGTTGCCATTGTTAACAAAGTGGTTATCGCCAAGCGTGAACTTGCATAGTTTTCCATTCAATTTTTCCTGTAAGGGAGATAATCAGGTTCAAAAATGGTTCAAATGGCTCTAAGCACTATGGGACTTAACATCTTAGGTCATCAGCCCCCTAGACTTAGAACTAATTAAACCTAACTAACTTAAGGACATCACACACATCCATGCCCGAGGCAGGATTCGAACCTGCGACCATAGCGGTCGCGCGGTTCCAGACTGAAGCGCCTTTAACCGCGTGGCCACACCGGCCGGCGATAATCAGGTTGGTAGCTTCTTGATGGACAGAATATCTAATAATAAATCAATACATAAATATACAGCTCCAAAACTGACTGTATATTTACAATGTGCAGCCGATATTTTTATAGGCTGTAACATCGAATTCTTTTCCGTCGGTATATCGTTATATCAGTATTATTCGTCGATATGTCGATGGCTCTAATCATTTATCCAAGGTTCTCGGGTGTCCAGCCGGATCCGATCGTCAAAGTTCCACGATATTTCGGCGAATAACCGTTCCACCATCATCAGGTGGTGCTGATGGAATTCAACTCTGCAGGCACCAGCCGGCGAGAGTTATCCCGTATGCGCGTTGTAGTAGTACTAGCAGCGCGCGTACCCTGGTGCGCCGAGACAAATCGGGCGGGTTGCGTCACCGACTCGCTACGCGCTGAGCGGGCAATGCGGCACTATGAGAATTTTTTGAAACTGTTGAATCCTTGAGCCCCCGGTTCGTGATGTACGTCTAGCGGTACTTCGACGCATAGGCTTTAATGATATATTTTTTACTTTCGATGTATCGGATTCCCGATATTTTTAAAAATATTAACAGTCCCACCTCACATCAGGTTTCCATAGTCCTTACCAACCCATCGAACCCATAAGCAAAGGTGGGAGAGCGATCACCGACCTGACCACTAGAAGAACAGCTCCACCCCTCTGCAGCAGTCATTGCACCCCCCCCCCCCCCCCCCCCGGCCCCCGCTCCCTGCACTGATACGTTTTGGCCTGGGCGATGTGGCGCACTGGTTAGCACCCTGGACTCGCATTCGGGAGGACGGCGGTCCAAACCCGTGTCCGTCCATCCAGATTTAGGTTTTCTGTGATGTCCCTAAATCACTCCAAGTAAATGCTGGGATGATTCCCTTAAAAAGGGCACTGCCAATCTCCTTCCCCATCCTTCCCTAATCCGAATTTGTGCTACGTCTGTAACAACTTAGATGTCAAAAAAATGGTTTAAATGGCTCTGAGCACTATGGGACATAACTTCTAAGGTCATCAGTCCCCTAGAACTTAGAACTAATTAAACCTAACTAACCTAAGGGCATCACGCACATCCATGCCCGAGGCAGGATTCGAACCTGCGACCGTAGCGGTCGCGCGGTTCCGGAGTGTACCGCCTAGAACCGCTCGGCCACCCCGGCCGGCCAACTTAGATGTCGATGGGACATTAAACCATAATCTTCCTTCCGTTGCTACGTTTTCGCGCCCAACGGGATACACGCGACTTCCAGCGACATACAGGAGTCCGTCCATCTTGCTGTACTGCAACGTTTTGATGATATATCCCTGACATTGTGTCAGAATGGGGGCGGTCTGCAGTGTAATGAACTCCGAAGAAAAACTTCCAAAAGCCAGCATCGCTGGTAAAGCTTTTATTTCGGGAACTCGTTACCATCTTCGCATGTTATACTCTAAAATTCATGTAATATCCTCCACGCATATTCGTGATGTGACACGATACATAGCACAGATGAAGATGGTTATATGAATTTGTAGAGCAATCCGAATACTGAAACCAGTTATCGAAATAAATGCCTTGCTAGCGATCTTGGTTGTTTGAAGTTTTTCTTCTGAGTTTATTACATTTTGATGACATCTGTGGGATTGGCGAAAGTGCTGTGATCATCGACAATGAAATTTAATAGAATTGTAACCGTCAATGGGGTCATTGTTCATTTTTCCTGCTTTTTGTGCTACTCCTTTTCCCCTTTCTGTGTAGAATATCTCGGGATACGGCAAAGGGCATCTCGGGGAGTTATTGACAACTATAAATAGTTGGTGTAAATGGTAGAAGAGTGTAAATGTGGTTTATTGTTGTTTAAGAGGTCTCCAAGAGTATATATGTGGTGTGATGTCCTTATAGTGTCTCAGTTGTGTGCAAAACTTTTCCTTTCTTTTTCAGTTTTGGCACTGCACTCGTAGTGTTTATTTTATTTTCTAGTAAGATAGTGCGAACCGTGAGATAGCGCTGACAACATATGGTTGTCTTTCATCTCTGAATAATGCGACGAGGACTCAAAGCAGCGATACGCTCAAGACACCACACGGATGCGAAACAAGTCGTTGTCCCTGACGTCGTCAGTCAGACCGCCCGAAGTTTGCTGAGAAACAGTGCACATGATAGCAGGAAAGCTGTCTAGGATATCTCGGAATAAGTGTAAGAGAGAACGTATCGGCTACTAAAACGTTCTATGGAGCATCATAGGTGTATTAAGAGACACCGGCTCTAACTGGAAAAGCGCCCGTGGTTAAATAGTCTGTGATATCGATTAGCTCATACCACAAGTTTAGCTGTTTTAAGTGAGCCAACACAGCCTCGAGGTCCAAATCGAAGCTGATGAAGAGTAATTAGACTATGCGTGTGGAGCAGACACATTAAAAATAACATAAGAAGTGAGTTTCTGGCC
Source organism: Schistocerca piceifrons (assembly GCF_021461385.2). Lineage (NCBI taxonomy): Eukaryota > Metazoa > Arthropoda > Insecta > Orthoptera > Acrididae > Schistocerca > Schistocerca piceifrons. The sequence goes on along the minus strand of NC_060144.1, from coordinate 68,040,113 downwards.
ACAGGTAGTGGTCCGGGAGACCTTGACAAAAATGTGTGACTCTTTCATACTAGTTGGCGTTTTAATACGACTTAACAAAAGCCTATTTAAAAAGTTTGAATTCTGGGACATGCAAGCTCGAGCACTTTAAAACGTGTCGTAAAAAGGAATGTACAAAAACTACGTTATACTAGCTAAGAAATTTTATACATTATTAGTCATATAAACTAATGACAGGAAAAGTCAGCAATAATATGAACTGTAACGAATATTATTAATAATACAAAGTTTGCACCATAAATATTAAAAAATAAACTTACATGATAATAGTTATTTGTTTATTATTATTAATTTTTTAAACAATCAATCCCAAAACTTGAAAGAGTATATAAATAAAAAACAGTAAAAATTAGGCGGGGGGCGCATCACTTGTGCATTTTCACTTTCAGCGTTGCTGACTGTCTGACGCCCAAAATGAATCTATTTTCTAATTTTTTTGTGTAATAAAACTAGCTTACTGCCAGCTGCTTAGCTCGCGTAATCTGTAAGGTTCGCACAGATGTTTTTGTTTCTCTTTAGTCAAATTTTTATGCGGTTCACAAATTGCAACACCACCTAAACTTTTCACGCTACTTAAAGCCAAAAAACATGGTCTTTTTCTAATGATCTTGTGACAAAAATGCGATTACGGCAGCTGAAGTTCAAGATTTCCGATAATCATGTCTTTTGCGTTCTTGCGGTGATATTTCCATAGCAGCTTGTATTCCCTAACACATATTTCTTTACATCTAACGGACAAGTGAAACACCAATTTTCGTAGATGTAACTTTAAAATTTTTTCAATACAACGAAATATTTTCTTAAAAATTTTCATCACCTATTTCACCCCATAAGGGGCTGAGTCTCCAAAAACAGTGAAACACCTACTTTTTAATTTCCAACACGGAAGCCAAGTACAAGCTTTCAAAGATTTATCTTTGAAAATGTTTTCATAATGAAATAATTTCATAAAACTTTGCAGCACATATTTCACTCTTTAGGGGGCTGAATTTCCAAAAACACTGAAACACTCCTTTTTTAGTTTCAAACCAAGAAATCAAATATCAGTTTTTATAGAAGTAGCTTTAAAGTACTTTAGTAGTTCTTTAATAATGATTTATGGTGAAAAAGACTTTCACGCCCTTAATGACTGAATTTTCAAAAACGCTGAAACACATTTTTTTTATTATTTCTGACTGAGAAACCAAATACAAATTTTCGTAGTTCTGTCTTCAAAACTGCCTTAATAGTGACATTTTTCAAAAAGTCTTTCATCCTCCATTTCACCCCCTTATGAGTGGAATTTCGAACAGTCCCTTCTTAAATGATACCTGCAGTACGGTCCACACATTCTCCAAATTTCAAGTCTCTGTCCTTAGCAGTTTCGGATGCGTGATGATTAGTTTATCATTCTGGCCTTATTTCGTCCCCTTAGTAAATGAATTGCTAAAAACAGTAAAACACGTTTTTCTCTTATTTCTAACGGAGAAGTCAAAAATACAAATTTTCGTAGATTTAGCTTTAAAATGCTTTCACAATGAAATACTTTCATAAAACATTTCAACCTCTGTTTCATACCATTATAGATAGAATTTCTGAAAACAGTGATGTTGTATTTTTTTTATTTCTTTCAGAGAAGCAAAATACAAATTTTCATAGGTTTAGTTTGAAAAATGCTTCCATAATGAAATATTTCTAGAAAGATTTTCATCCCTTATTTCACCCCCATAGGGGTGAAATTTCTAAAAACGGTGACACACGTTTTTTTTTTTGTAGCCAGGAAGCCAAATGCAAATTTTCATAGATTTACCTTTGAAAATGCATTCATAATGAAATACTTCATAAAACATTTCGTCTCTTATTTCAGCGCCTTAGGGGTTGAATGTCCAAAAACACTGAGACATTTATTTTTTACTTGTAATCGAAAAGTCAAACACCAATTTTCATAAATGTAGCTTTCAAAATACTTTGGTAGTTCTTTAATAATTATTTATTTTCAAAGAAACTTTCACTCCCTATTTCCCTTGCACGGGGGTTAGAAAACGCTGAATTTTCATAGGCCTTGCTTCGAAATTGCCTTAATAGCGACATGTTTCCACAAAAAAAAAAAAAAAAAAAAAACCATCCACTATTTCACCGCCTTAGGGGTGATATTTCCAAAAACAGAGGCTACAATATGAGATCAACACCCTCTCTAGTTTTCAAGTTTCTATCCTCAGCGGTTTGGTCTGGGCGTTGATGTGTCTGTGAGTCAATCGGTCGGGACATTGTCTTTTTAATAGAGAGACAATAAGAAATGAAGTAAAAGACAAAGGTATCAAAGGATGCAAAATGGTTGTAGCTCATATATTTTTAACACCTTTGGAACGTTGCTGACGGCCTTAGTCCCAGTTGTGCTTGCCTACTGTTTCTGTCACCAGTTTATATTGCAAATAATGCCTAAAAAAGTTTTTGCTAGTACAATGTGCATCAAAGAGAATCATCCGATTAGGCACGTCTATATTTCTGAAGCTTATAAACATATACAATGAATTTCGTTTTTGATGAACAGGAAACTCAAAAAGTTTTTTTTTTTTTCATACCTTTTCAGAGATGTTCAATATGCCCCCTTTGAGATGCACGGAATGTGTCAATGCGATATTCAAATTGTTCCGACATTACAGCGAGCATGTCTTGACTTGCAGCTTCCAAAGCCGTCGTTATGCGATGTCTCAGTTCATTCATTGTTGTTCGTAAGGGAGGCACTGCCGGCCGGAGTGGCCGAGCGGTTCTAGGCGCTACAGTCTGGGACCACGCGACCGCTACGGTAGCAGGTTTGAATCCTGCCTCGGGCATGGATGTGTGTGATGTCCTTAGGTTAGTTAGGTTTAAGTAGTTCTAAGTTCTAGGGGACTGATGACTTCAGCAGTTAAGTCCCATAGTGCTCAGAGCCATTTGAACCATTTTTTGAACGGAGGCACATAAACTGTTTTATAAGCCCCCCACAAGAAATCATGACATACAGTCAGGTCCGGTGACCTTGGAGACCAGTAATATAGGGCTGAACGATCTAGTCCAGTGCTACCGATCCATCGTTCAGTTATCCTATGATTTCAAATTCTGGCACTTCCAGGTGCCATTGTGGCGGTGCCCCATCCTGTTGGTAAATAAAGCCGTTCGAATCAGTCTCCAGCTGTAGGAAAAGAAAGTCCTCAAGCACATCGAGATATGTGCTTCCTGTGACAGTGTTGCAGGCAAAGAAAAATGGATCATACACCTTTTCCGTGAAACTGCACCAAACACATGTACAACTACAAGTGGTTGTTTCGTACCCCACATTCTCTCATTATGACGGTTCACCTTTCCATTTAAATGGAATGTTGCCTCGTCACTAAACACTAAGCGTGGAAGAATACTGTCTCACCCCCCCCCCCCCCCATATCTTGGCAAGAACTCCACAGGTTCTTGTTTGTCACCTTCACAAAGAGCTTGCAGTAGCTGAATTTTGTATGGTTTCATACGTAAACGTCGAAGCAACACACGTCAGACGGACATCGGGGGCGTGTTGAGCTGTCGAGATGCATGGTGAACGGATTTCTGCGGACTCCTTGTGAAACCATGGCGGCTTCGTACGACATCTGTGACAAAACACTCGGGGACGGTGTTGTCCATGGCATCGTCTAATGCTTTGTGCTGTAGGAGGATCCACACCATAGCTACTACGAAAGCCACGCTGAAATTTGTTACTGACCAGCACTGCACAAAATGTAGAACGCAATACGCTTTCTGTTGTCCCTACACCAGGGGTTCCCAACAAAATTTTCTCGAGGACCCCCTCATCGAGCATGATTGGTACCGCTCATATCACAGTATCAAGTACCTAAAAAAGCCAAATTAAGAGTCTTTTTATACGTATTCTATTTTTGGTACTTAGGAAAAACATTGATCTAGTACCTTCCGCCGCCGAAGTCGAACACGCGGCAGAGCAAATGGACGTGGTCAGCCCATAGAGGGCTCCGCCTCCGCGGCGGCTATTCCGCGCAGCGGCTCTCACGCAGCGAGGGCGCCGCCGCTAAGCCACGTGCAGACAGCGGCCAATAGCCGCTCCCTCCGGTTTCGTATATAGGGACCCGCTCTGCCCTAGTCCAGTCCCACACCTTCTACCCCTCTGCCGGTGTGCCCCAGGGCTCTGTCCTCTCCCCTCTCCTCTACCTCCTGTACACGACAGATATGCCCCAACCCCCCCCCCCCCCCCCTCCAGTACACCTCTTGCAATATGCTGATGACACCGCATTCCTCGCCCTCGCTCCTACCCTCCAACGGTCCCAACGCCTTCTCCAGAATCACCTTGACCTTTTTGCTGCATGGTGTAACCAATGGCTCTTGAAACTCAATCCTTCCAAGACCCAGGCAATCATCGTAAGTTGTACCACTCGCTCCTTCTGGCTCCTGGATTTCTCCCTTACTGTCTGCGCCCGTCCTGTCCGCCTCACCCCCGCCCTCACCTACCTTGGCCTCACCATTGACCGTCACCTTACCTGGATCTCTCATCTCCACTCCATCCAATCCAAAGCCCACAACCGCCTCCGACTCATCAAACTCTTCTCTGGCTGGACATGGGGGTTGCACCCCTCTACCATCCTCCACACCTACAAATCCTTAATCCGTCCCATCCTCTGTTATGCCAGTCCTATCTGGATATCTGCCCCCCCCCCTCCCAAATTCTATAAGTCCCTCCAGATCCTTGAGCGTCATGCCTCGCCTTCCGTATACGCCTCTCGTCCCCCACGCAGATCCTCTCTGATCTTATTCCTTTCACCCATCTGCTCCTATTCCTCGAACATATCCGCATCCTCTACACCTCCCGCCACCTAGAATCCCCTCACCCCCTAGTTGCTCTTCTCCTCTCCCATCCCCACCCCCTACCACGTCTTCACTGTTGTGTCCCCCCTACCCTCCATCTCTACACCCTACATCTCCTTTCCCAAGGTGGCTTCCATCAACTCCCCCTCCCGGATGATGCCCTCTCTCCCTCCATTTATCCCTCCTATCAACTCTGATCCTCACTCCCCCTCCTTTCCTCTGTCCTTTTCCCGGGCTCCCTCTCCCCCCTTCCATCCTCTTTCTTCCCCACCTCCCCTCTCTTTGCCCCCTTCTCTCCCCTGAGTCCTTTTACATTTCCCTCCTCTGCCTCCTCTCATTTCCTCTTGCGTCTACCCTTCTCCCCCTTTATTAGTCCTCTCCCTCCTTGGTTCCCACCCTTTTCGATTTTTCCTCTCCTCCTTCCTTGTTTTCCCCCTCCTCCAGGTCCCCCCCCCCCCATCTGCCTTTGGCTTGGGAGTGCCATATTTGTGCCGCCATTTTCGTGCAGTGTTTTACAGTGTGTGTTTTTCCAGTGAGTGTTCCGTGTTGTGTCTTTTGGGAAGTGTAGCGAACAGCCATCATACTGTCACTGGGTGTGATTTTTTTTATCTCTTGCGAACAGAAACCAGACTGTCGCCCTGTTTTTTAATTGTGTGTCTACTACGTTACTTGTCTGATTCCTGTGTATTTTATCAACATTGCCAACCCCTTTTGCTTTCTGTTTTAACTTTCCGCATTTTTATGCCATTTTACACTTTAAGTCACCATTTTATCGCCTGTTTTTCCTTGTTTCTTTCTTCTTCCTTTTTAAAAAAAAAATAGCCTGTAGGCTGTAGAGCAGCGTACTAAGCTGCTGCCAGCCAGCCCCCTTCGGGGGGAATTCAAAATCAATACAGAAAAAAAAAGAAAAACCTAGTCCAGCTCTTCGTGAACCCACGGTTGCCCCTCCTCTCTTCATCCCGCCACTTCCCCAGCTGCCCCATGCTCTCCCCTCCTTTTCCATCCTCTCTGACCTTTCCCTCGGCAGGTCCCACCTGGTAGTTTTACTCTTTGTCGTGTGTGCTCCAAGTGGATTTTAAGTGTGTTGTTTCGGAGTGTTTTTAATACTGTGGCCAACTTTTAACCTGTGCATGCGCATTCAGTGTCTTCTCTGTGTTTCAAGAATCGCCAACTGTGTTTTTTAACTTTCTGGTGACTTTTTTAACTGTCCCCCATGAACGTCTACATGTCAATGTATTTTTACCTCCATTTTCTCTCCTTACTCTGTTTTATGTTCCCCTTTTTTTTATCTCCTTATGTATGTATCATTTTATTCTTGTTTCAGTTGTCGTGTCACTCGGCTGAAGAGCGGCGGATTGTTCCGCTGACAGCCCTCCCCTCCCCATATGGGGCAGGGGAATGAAATCACAATCAAGGGAAAAAAAACCTAGTCCAGCCAGTCTGGTACTCGCTCTGGATTTCGTTTCTATCTTGGCGGTACTGCGTTCTGGTCGTTGCTCGTTGTTGACCTTTGCCTGGCTCTGGTTCCAAGTGGACCTGGCTCTGGTTCCAAGTGGATTTACGTTTGGTGTTTGGTGTTGTGGTTTCCACAAACCTCCGTTGTTTATCTCTTCCTTGTTGTGTCGCTCATTGGCGGTCGTGGTCGGTTGTCATCAGTTGTCGTTGGCCTGTCGTCCGACTCGTCCTGTGTTTACCCGGTGGTGCGTGCTCCACCGCCGGCGGCTCCCCCGCCTGGCGGCTCCGATCCGCAGCCCAAGGCGTTCCCGCTGTTGGTTGTGGTTACAACAATTGACGTATTCATTATTGAAAAAATATTGAATTAAAACTTTTTCAATTTAACCATCATTGTTACTTACAAATTTTTGATTATTGCTCAAAATCTTTGTCTTCAAATCTGGGTGTTTAGAATAACAAACTCGTTAAAAAAATAAAAATTGAGTATGAACTGAAAATGACAGGAAAAAATTAAAACTGATTGTATTGGCCTTTCAAGTGTACTACACTTGAGATTGCATTGAGTTGACATGTGTGAAAAATAAGAAAACACTAATTTCATACAAGGTATTATTTATTTGAAAAAATACAGCTACAACTGAATACTCCATCAGTATACAGTTAGTTGTAATTTTCAGTTCTCATAAGTCTGTAATTTTATCACCGATGAAAATGTTTATCATCGTACCACAGCTGGACTGATCCACAAGTTGATCTTGCTCTTCTTAAGTGAGGCCTTGGAATTTGTATATTTCTTCACAGCTGAAGGGATTTCGAATCCATCTGTCGTCAGGGTCAGGTTCAGGTTCAGGGAAATACTCTCTTAGGCTGCGTAGATGTTCGGCTACATTGTCCTTGATCTGGTCAGGCAAACTCTTCTCTGATGACTCCAAGAATTGTTTTAGTGCTAGTGTCAGTTGGCTCTAGGAAGACGCTAGACGCAGAAGTTAGCGTAAGCTAAACCTCTGCTCATGCAGGAAGCGGCCAAAACAAAAAATCTGTTATAACAGGAAATATATTTAACATATTTTTTACTCTAATAGCATCTTGCGGGCCCCCTGGTATAGCTCGAGGACCCCTGGGGGTCCGCGGACCTCCTGTTGGGAACAACTACCCTACACCATTTTTAATAGAACTGAAGTGGGCGCACACTGCTGCTACCTAGTGGGAGCCATGTAAAACTCGAGAGGTTACTCTTCCCGACAGTACGTTGTTCACGCACATGTCTCAAATAACGTAATAGGCATGATCTTTTTTAAATCGGATGACCTGTATAAGGTGGTTTCCGTACATCACATTACACTTTCAAAACTGCTTGGACGTCGCATGTGCCAGGATCCAAACGTTTTGGTAATATATAGCTTATTATTTCGTCAGCTACAACCTATTAAAACGACAAGTAGTACAAACAGTTGCACTTTGTCACGCGCTCCCGGACAGCTTGTTGTCGGCGGCTGCGCCGGCAGTCCCTCGCTGGCCTGCCAGCCGGCCATCCGTCTCGGCGGCATCGACCTGCAAGCCGCCGGCAGGCCAGCGCCGATGACAGGCCGCGAATCGGCGTCGCCAGTCACGCGGCCCGCTTCGCCTGTGAGCCGGGGCGGTGAATCACCGGCCCCATCGACACGGAGACCGCGCGTCGACCGCTCGACTCGCGGCAATCGATATCCACCTGGAAACGCTGTAATCGGAATAGCGCCGGTAATTTACACGTGTTGTGTGCACATGACGAGGTCGTCGGATAGGTTCGTGAGAATCGCAGTCCGAATCCCGACCCGCGAAACAGATTTAACTTCGCCAAGTTTTCGCTACGTCACTCCATACGAGGAGGATCGGAACTGATGGAAAGATGCTTTTGCTGTCGCAGAAAGAAACTTTTCATTGACGTCAGTGCGTTTGGCCCAACAATAATTCAGTTACCTATCATTCTGATTTGCAGCTCCTTGTATTGGCCGTGTTTGCAGTTAAAAATGTTGGATGTGAGGTCCGCCAGTTATGCAAGACACCCTAATCAGTACCCAAACATGTTTCGGCACCACAGTGCCATCATCAGTGGGTTTTCGTTTTTATTTTATTTATTCTTTACATTTGGTGTGCATGAATTTTCTGGATCACTTGTGTGTTAATTACTACAGGTAGCTTGTCATGTTTTCGTGTGGCAAGCACTTCCATTCTCCGCGTAATGATGAGGGGTTGTGATGCAGACGTAACTATAACAAGTATTTTCCACAAATGACGTAGTAAAACACTTTTCACTTCACCAGAACACAGTCACACTCAACACAATCACACTGCGTTCTGGTGAAGTGACAAGTGTTTTACTACGTTATTTGTGGAAAGTACTTGTTATAGTTACGCATGTATCACAACCCCTCAGCATTATGCGGAGAATGGAAGTGCTTGCCACACGAAAACATGACAGGCTACCTGTAGTAATTAACACACAAGTGATCCAGAAAATTCATGGACACTAAATGTAAAGAATAAATAAAAACGAAAACCCACTGATGATGACACAGTGGTGCTGGAACATGTTTGGTTCAAATGGCTCTGAGCACTATGGGACCTAACTGCTGAGGTCATCAGTCCCCTAGAACTTAGAACAACTTAAACCTAACTAACCTAAGGACATCACACACATCCATGCCCGAGGCAGGATTCGAACCTGCGATCGTAGCGGTCGCGCGGTTCCAGACTGCAGCGCCTAGAACCGCTCGGCCACAACGGCCGGCTAAACATGTTTGGGTACTGAGAAAAACGGTGCCTTGAATAACTGGCGGACCTCACATCCAACAATAATTAAGTTAGTTCTCTCAGAAATAAATTATTCACTACTCTGCATAATGAACTAAGCTAATAAGGGGAGGCCACGACCCTGGATACAAATTTACTTCAAACTTTATACACCCTTAGAAGGCCACTAAAACAACATAAAGTGCAAGTAGTAAGGTGCAGTATTCTGGTAGGTCCGAGAAAATCGCAAGAGAAGTTTTACTAGTCTATTATATACCTGGTGGATCAGAGCGTAGGTGCCGGACATTTAGAGTTCATGATGGCACCTCGGCTCTTCGAGCTGCAGACAGAGAGGCAGGCCGCATTTGGCAGTTAACCTGTGTAGCGGTGAGACGTTGCTAATGTAGCGAGAACGAATAGCGTAGGTGCAATTTTTTTCATATCACACAATTTACATTTCTACAACAAAAATTTCGATCTGAGCGGTAGCTCGCCCGTCGCCTCATACACATTCGTGTTACGAAGCTCGAACGCTGACCATTTGGCCGCCATGAACTCTTCGCACAGATACATCAGTTACATAATAAACGTGTAAAACTTCTCTTACGATTTTCTCGGAAGTGCCAGAGTAGTGCACCTTATTGCTTGCAAATTACGTTGTTTTAATGCCCTACTAAAGGTGCACAAAGTCTGAAGTAAATCCGTGGCCTCCCCTTGTAAACTAAACTCCGTCCGAACAGGCCTGGAAAGGCCCAACGGTACCGACCAACCGTCGTCTGTTCCTTGGCCGATGCGATAAGAGTCCGTGTATGCGGATATGAAGGGGCATGTGATCAGTACACCGCTCTCGCAGCCGTTGTCACTTTTCGTGACCGCAGCCTTACTTCTCGGTTAAGTAGCTCCTCAATTGATCTCGCAATGGCTGAGTGCACCCCCGCTTGCCAACAGCACTCGGCAAACCCGGTCGGTCACACATCCAAGTTATAGCCAAGCCCGACAGCGCTTACTTCGTAGATCTGGTGGGAGGCGGTCTTACCACTGCGGCAAGACTGCTGGCTGTTGTGCATAAAACTCGCATATAAGACAGTAAACCTTTTAGTTGAACAAAATAGCCGTCCAACCAAGTCATATTTTGAAGACCATAAGTAGAAATACCACGTGGCCAAATCTGAATAACAGCCTTGCTATTTTGAAACCCAGTTTGTGCTCTTTAATCATGGCAACAGCGAAACAGTCTACAGACGGAATGTCCTGGCCCGAAGGAGACGTTTTGAGGTCTTGTCTTGTTAGCTGCTGCCTCATTATACTGCACAGTCCTCCAGAGACGTAACACTAGATGAACCATTGTTATTCTTTTCTGAAATAATTATCTCGACAATATGTAGTTCATAAAAATTTAGATGTCATAGTTTTTTTTCTAGTAAGAAAATAAATTTCACAATTTTTCAGTGCGCTTTCACCGCTATTGTTCCACTGTTTTAACTGAAGTTTGCCTCCACGATATAGTGAACTCATTTGACAAACACGACACCAATAGCAACACCAGCTTCTTCATTTGTAGAATTTAATTCAGGATAAAATATTTACAGTTACAGATATTAGTGAGCCATCAATGCAACAAGCCATAGTTGCAAAATATTGACACGAATTTTTTACAGATTATCAGAAATACGTAGAAGCTGAAGCTGATCAGTTTGGCTTCTTAGAGAAATGTACAAATTCATAAAGGACAGGAATAATCAACCCACGACTCGTCTTAGATGATAGACTGAAGAAAGGAAAACCTACCCTACCCTTATAGTGATTAAACCATCGGTTTCATACGCAAGAATGTTTATTAGACGCTACATAACCACGAATTAAAGTGCATAAATTGCTGCGTTGAAAAATTCGTCGATTTGCTTTCGTGTACATATGTTACTCATGAGCATTACGTTTGGCTTATCCATTTTATATGAATATGAAGAAACTAAAGAGAGAATCCTAGAGACCTACCACTTATTCAGCCAGAAACAGAAAGTGGTTTCTTTTCATCCAGCGCAAATGATGCTTTGTTATCAGTGAAATTCATGTGCTTATAGCACACAGGAATACACATAGACACACAAATTTCCCAAGTTCTTCGCCCTTCTCAGAATTCTGTTGAGACATTTCTTCCGTCAGCTGACACCTAAGTGCGTCAAACTGCTCGGTTAAAATTCTTTCCTGATCAACTGAAATATTATTTGCTCGAAATCATAAGTGGCGAACAGTTTTAGCTACCCCGTGTGTGCTGACGAAATGGCGCCTTTTCTTGATAGGACAGTAGCCACTTTTCGGTTCAAAAATGGCTCTGAGCACTATGGGACTCAACTGCTGTGGTCATAAGTCCCCTAGAACTTAGAACTAATTAAACCTAACTAACCTAAGGACATCACACACATCCATGCCCGAGGCAGGATTCGAACCTGCGACCGTAGCAGCCCCGCGGTTCCGGACTGCGCGCCTAGAACCACTAGACCACCGCGGCCGGCCCACTGTTCGGGTCAAAAGGTCAATATTCCCGGTTATTTCCGCCATCTGATGGATTTGAATACACAATTCTTCAGTTTACGCATTATGCTCAGCGTTACTTACACCTGTTGCGTTCATCATTTGCTTCTTTGTGGATCTTTACCATAATCATCAATAAGAAATACATTAAAAATCTTGATTTTAGTCCAATAAAATTAATAAATTACTCTCACAGTTATTCTAATTTCAACTAACAAATATAAACAGGTAATGGCGCTTCATATACAAAAACAGTCTAGTCGCGTTTTGCATCCTACAACATTCTACAGCACAAGACTGCGATCTTGTCCCCTGAAAATAATAATAATTACTCCTACTACTGATCTCCTAACAAAAATTACTAATTCTGCTTGTTGAATTTTGAATACTGAGAGTACTGCAGGGAAGTTGAATGTACGCACAAATGACAGAAGAATTTTTTTTTCTTCTCAGACTTCGGCGTGTCTCGCTCCACCGGCATATTTCTCGTTTCAGAAATTTTGTTTCTTGAGCTTGATCTTGTTTGTTTCCAGCCAGTAAAATCTTTTCAATTTTTTTCTCGAGAATATCGGATTTTTCTTCATGAAATAAAGAACAGACATTTGTAGCCACAAAAAATTATAAATTCTTATGACTATTACGTGTTACCTTGTAACCGCTCTTTAGAGCAGGAGTTCCCAACAAAATTTTCTCGAGGACCCCCTTATCGAGCATGATTGGTACCTTGTCATATCACAGTATCAAGTACCAAAAAAAGCTAAATTAAGAGTCTCGTTTTAATGAGCCACTTTTTAACCAACGGTCCATTTTTAACTACGCGGACTGTAGCTTCCGCGAAAAACAACGCTTCACAAACACTATTGTTTTAATACAGAATATTGAATATGTAAACAACACGGTCTGTGAAAGCACTGGCAATAAATAAACGCCGGCCGGAGTGGCCGTGCGGTTCTAGGCGCTACAGTTTGGAACCGCGTGACCGCTACGGTCGCAGGTTCGAATCCTGCCTCGGGCATGGATGTGTGTGATGTCCTTAGGTTAATTAGGTTTAAGTAGTTCTAAGTTCTGGGGGACTGATGACCACAGCAGTTAAGTCCCATAGTGCTCAGAACCATTTGAACCATTTTTTGAATAAATAAACTATGACCGATTGTCGTCTAAAATGCGAGTTTCTGTGTAAAGTGACTGTCAGTTGTCAGCTGCAAAGAGGCAGCGCACTCAGTCTAAGGGCATACAGCAGAATTATTTGCCTCTATCTAATTCTAGTTTTGCACTAGAGTGTGCTAGTGTCAGTTGGCTCTAGGAAGACGCTAGACGCAAATGTTAGCGTTCACTAAAGCTCGGCTCAGGTAGGAAGCGGCCAAAACAAAAAATCTGTTGTCATACGAAATATAATTAATATATTTTCTTATTCTAATAGCATCTTGCGGACCCCTCTGGCATGGCTCGCGGACCCCTGGGGGTCCGCGGACCACCTGTTGGAAACCACTGCTTTAGAGTATTAGACTTAATTCTGTAATACGAAATGACCTAAGAGCCAAAAAACGGTAGCATTTCGAAGCAATAGTTAGTTAATATTTTACAGAGAGTAGATATTCGAAATAGAGTAACGCAAAGTACTACAAAGGCAGTCAACGGAAGACATAACAGAGCTGCGTTTTGTTTTTAATGTAATATGTAAACCAATGCGCAGCATTGTTAGGTCTCTTGAGTTTTTGTTTCAGCGGTTGTGAGTGTGTTCGCAGTTCTTCCATGGTAGTCGGAATTTTGGAATTAGAAGCCTAATTAAATTGCATTCTTAGAACTGGATTAGAAATTGGAGTGGTGGAGAATAGATTATTTTGGGATAAATTCAGAGATGGAGTCAATTAGAGGTGATCGTGTGTACGAACATTGATATTCAAGTGAATCGTGATTGTACGTGTTATACGAAACGCTACTATCGTATAATTACGATTGTGAAGAGATTTATTGACAATACTGAAACTTTTATGTTCAATTAGGACTTTATTCGATGTATGCGAATTATTAAAGAGTATTGGGACCTAAAATAGTTTGGAACTTACCACACCAGTATCGTTGCCGCTCGTTGTCAAGGTGATTCCGCTAATAAACAAGAAGTGAAAAATAGTGCCGTTAAAAGACTAAACTTGTTCTGAACAGACATTGAAAGGATTCGAACCTATAATTAATATCGGGTCGTGAGAACTGAGAAGTTTAGACATTGTAAGGCTCAGATACGTATTTATAATTTATTGGACATTAACGGCAAAGGACAGTTTCATGGGAAAACATATATTTGGTGATAGGTACACGAAGGAATGTAGTTCTGACTGACTGTTATCATACCGAAACAATACACACAGGAGCAATCTCCTTTCATTGATCCCCCACTGCCATCTCTCATTAATTTAAGAATTTAATTGCGTCAGTAAAACAGAAATATACGAGACATTCCCAGTGTCTACTAAATTCCAGAATCGGCTAGTACATAGACAATAATATCTGTGAACATTCAAGGGTTATTGAAGGAAGCTGATAAACCTTTTTACAGACAGATTTAATAGGATTCAACGAATGCATACAGACTTCTAAAGTAACTAAATCAAATTATTCAGGGAAACAATTAGTATAAATAGACTGGTACTCAATTGATATCTTACTCCAGAGTAATAAAAATAAAAACAAAACTGTCTTTGGATCCGTCTTAGTTGAAAGTGTATGAAATATCTCTGGAAAAACGAGATCAATTTTCAACTGTTAGTTCACACGACTAGGTTCAAAACATGATTTAGAGATGTTTTATGCCCGACCCACGCGGCAGGGAATGGTTTTCAACTAGCCGGGACAATATATACAAGAACTTGTGAGATCAGCTCCGCTGCTGGGGGGTGGAAACGGCGAAGCGATATACGTGCAGTCGCGACGACGGTGCGTGTGCGGGCATAACCTGATCTTATTGAAAAAAATTTGGCGAGCGCAAGTAGGACTCGCGCACTGAGGGTTCCGTATACAGACATTTAATCCAACCTGGGAATAGAGAATCTCAGCAATTTTTGCCTGTTATCGGTATCGATAATGGCAAAATATTTGCTTCCGGGGATTCCAAGAGTGTATCAATATCTCTACAGTAGTTCCTCAAACAAGCCCGGACATACAAAAAGAAGCCAGCAAGGGACTTCAGTTTATAGATGTAGAGAGAGAATATTTAATAAAATTTTTATTATGTACTATAATGTGATTACAATTTACATATTAAATTCGTCTATTACGCGTTTGATGAATGATGAATGCATGTTCGTTCAAATAATGGAAGATATTTTTTATGTAATATAATCACAATTTAACAAGTTCCAGTTTTTTTTACTCTACCTGTACTGTGAAGCCTTGCTTCTTGCCCAACTTCATGATTCTAGGCCAACAGGAAGCACACTATACATTCTGATGGATTCAAATGGATCTGAGCACTATGGGACTTAACATCTATGGTCATCAGTCCCCTAGAACTTAGAACTACTTAAACCTAACTAACCTAAGGACAGCACACAACACCCAGTCATCACGAGGCAGAGAAAATCCCTGACCCCGCCGGGAATCGAACCCGGGAACCCGGGACTATACATTCTGATAAGTAAGTTTTCAAGTATCAAAATATGTAACCAGAAATTGCCGCATATTTTGGTTGAAATAACGTAGAAGCTTAAAATTTTTACACCTCCGCATAACCTAAGGACAGCACACAACACCCAGTCATCACGAGGCAGAGAAAATCCCTGACCCCGCCGGGAATCGAACCCGGGAACCCGGGACTATACATTCTGATAAGTAAGTTTTCAAGTATCAAAATATGTAACCAGAAATTGCCGCATATTTTGGTTGAAATAACGTAGAAGCTTAAAATTTTTACACCTCCAAGGGACCATAGACTATAAAATATGTAACATATATTTGAAACTGACACGTCTTCCCGTTCCTTAGAAAAAAGGTTCTTAACAGGTGGAAGGACAGAGAGACAGATAGACGGACGAACAACTTTAAGAGCCGCTTCTAGTATTGCTAACTCTTCCCGTGTACGAGTATTTCCGAAATACGTAATTACATAGTATCGTGAAATTTTATCTTTGGCAGAATAGAAGGTAAATTAAATCGTATGTGTTGTGGCTGTGCCCTCCTGGCTGGATGCGGAGAGGGTGGTATGATAGGTGGGTGGCCGGTTTTCTCTCAGTAAAACACAAAAAGGCACACGTAGTTGAAATACACTTTATTATAGGAACCAAGTGAGTACTTCAATGAGGTCCAACCTGAAGTTCTGTGGTTAACAGCTGTGCGCTAATTCTTGAATCTTGTCTGTGTCCATATCACAACTATATACAATGACTAACGTTCCCTCACAGCTAGCCAAGGTCCGAGGCGACGACTATCACCGTGGAAGACTATAGTGCCAAGGATTGATGTGCAATGCGAACTGAGTTCCGATGAGACGTACTGAGGTACTGACTGAGAGATTGAGATAGCTCACTCGGTGGCGGCGGCCTATATGCACGCTGCCCCGGGGGCATTATCGGTGCGTAACCTGGGGGCGTATCTTGATTTTCTCTTGTCATAGGCGGTCTAGTTCAGCGCCTACTACACGATGTTTCCTAGTACCGACCGGTGTGCTGGCGAAGGGGTACGCCTGCATAGTAAGACTCGCAGTAATGAAGATTATTGAAAGTCCGTTAGTAACGAGTACAATTTTTCTATGTAGTGTCGTTCGTCACAGACAACACACCGGCGGCCGCCAACCGACTGCCACTCCACAGACACGCCCTCGACTGCAGTGCAGGCGAGCGGCGGCGCCGTGTTTAAGAGGCCACAACAAGCTTACCATTATAGGAGTGCAAGGGGTCTGTTATTTCAGATATGTCCAAAAGAACAGACACCATACATACATATAACTGATACGCCTATCTGGGCAATGGATCCACCTTCTTCAGTCCGGATGCTCAAATACGTCCGACCTCCTTCGGGAATCTCTGAGTAGCGAACGGGAGTAAAATGGACATGGGCTGCGGCTAGGTGGCACTCGGTGGGGGTGTGGATCGAACGTGAGGCATGCTGAGATAGTCTGCGCAGTTGCGATAACGCCGTGTCCCGGATGGCGCAGTGGTTAAAGGTCTTGCCTAGTAACCAGGAGCTCCCGGGTTCGAATCCCGGCCCGGTACACATTTTCTCTCGTCGCCGCTGATTCCGCGTAATGTGCCGCTGCAGCTGACAGCAATGATCGCCTTTAATCTACATACAGCTTACCGTCTGCCTATCTTCAGGACTGTGAAGGACGCCTGCGTGCACAGAGCCTCTCTCTGTCAGTGACTCCAGTATAACGGACCCCTAAAAACACCGTCACAGTCTCGTAACTTCTCTTGGGGTAGGACTGCATTTGTATTTGGCGAATCGCTAAGTAAAGGCTTTATCATACGGGGTGTGGCTACAAGATGGTGGGACTGATTCTGTCACGCAGTAAGTACGCATGAGCCAAAGGCCGGTATTACACTATGAAATTTCTTTGTCAAAGATTTGATCAAAGATGTGATCAAATATTCGTCAAATATATTTGACAAAGAACTTTGACGTGGCGCTAAAAGGGAGCATTACACTGTCATCATATTTTTCGTCAAAGTTCAAGATGGCTGACAACAACAACTTGTTATTAACCGCAGCAGTTGCATGTACCACAGCTGCACTGTGTGCACATGTGAAAGAGAAGTGGGGGAAAAAAAGGAAACGTACCTGTGTGAAGCCGTGGGTTTTACGACGACACGGTAAAGCATTCAACAAAACTAGTGACGTGAGCTTATAGTGGAGGACGTCAAGTCGTACATCAATTACTTAAGAATGGATGAGCATACATTTCTGTATGTGCTCAGTGAAGTGTATCCTCATATCACAAATCACAATAACCACTTAAGAACTGCTATATCTGCAGAAGACAGGCTCACTGTAACACTCCAATTCCTTGCTACAGGAGAGGGTTCGGTTAGGTTAGGTCAGGTCTCCAATCTTCTTAATATATTCTTCTATTCAGGGTGCCTCACGTTGTGAAGCGCCTCATCAGCTATTAATTTTGTAGTTGTCGGTACACACCAACTGTATTTACCAGGAATGTTTATAAAAACACTACAGATGACAGAATGCTGCAGCGATGCTAGCGTGGTAACATGTCACATTGCAGCGAACAGAAGACAAGCGACTTCTTTGATCAAATCTACAGCGGGGCCCTAGATTTGATCAAATATTTGACGACATTTGACAAAGTTCCCTGTTACACCATCAAATTTCTTTGACAAAGATATTGGACGAAGAAATTTGATAGTGCAATACTGGCCAAAGATAAACGACCGGTAGCTGTGAAGCATATCTCCTTCTCACTCGAAAGCGGCATCTCTGGTGTCTGTAGACACATAAGTGTGGCCGTGGCCTCTGGTTGTGTAACAGCTGTTATTTTGTTTTGCCGGAAAAGCGATAAATGTAGTAACACAGCAAAGGATTGTAGTCACGTTTCACATTAAACTTGGAAAAACTGCTACTGAAACCTATGTTTTACTAAAAGAAGTGCATAGCGAAGACTGTTTATTACGTACACGAGTTTGTGAGTGGTTCAAGCGTTTCCAAGATGGCCGATGAGACGATGAAGATGACTCACGCCTGGGTCCTCTCCTATACAAAAAAGATGAAAATATCGAAAAAGTATGTAATTTGATCGATCTGACCGTCGGTTGAGTATTCGTCCGGGTGCTGAAAGTGTAGGCATTAACAAAGAATGCGTAAGTCAAATTTTACATAAGTAATTGAACATGAGAAAAGTGTGGCGACATGGCGCCAAAACTTCTCACGATAGAACAAAAACAAGCTCGTGAAAATGGTATTCACTTTGAATACCACTGAAAAGACCCTAATTTCTTGGAAAGAGTGGTAACGTATGGAGAATCTTGGTTATTCACTTATGATCCAGAAAGTGTCAGTCCATGCAATGGAGGAGTCCAGCTTCACCGAGAGCGAAGAAAGTTCGAATGAGAAAATCAAGGTTCAAAGCAATGATGGTGGTTTTTTTCACGATATTCTTGGAAGCATGTACCTTCACTGGGTTTCTGAAGGTTAAACTGTTCATCAACCTTGACGTTCTCGGTCGACTCCATCACAAAATAAGAAAAGAACGACCCAAATTGTGGAAGAACAACTCACAGGTTCTGCATCAGTTTCAATGCCCCAGCTCATACCGCATCGTCCGTAAGAGTTTCTTAGCGAAGTCCAGCACCCCAGCGTTACACCACCCATCTTGCACGCCTGACCTATTACCATGTAACTTTTATCTATTTCCCAAGGTTAAATCTGCATCAAAAGAAACAAAATTTCAGTCCGTTGAAGCAGTTCACGCAGCGCTTTTTTCCATCAATGCAAAATTCACATGGAGCTTTGCAGAGATAGAGCAGGGGAGTATACTCATGGAGACAGTATGTATGTTCTTCAAAAAAAATATTCTACAGCAGTAGTCTTGTTACTTTATACCTACACCTCGTAATTGTTGCTATGTCTCTCATTTCTGCTTTCTGCCTGCAGAACCCACGCGTCGCTACTGGACACAACGGTTTAGAAAGAGATATAGTATTAAAATGAGGTTTTTTCTTAACACATCAGTTCTGCTGACTAAACCCATTATAAAATACTAAACTGTGACATAAATTTCCTTAAAAAAATTTATAATAAATATGAAGGACAGTAAATTAATAAGATCAATACTCATAAGAATATAACAATTTCTAAGGTCTTTAATCTCCATACACATAACCGCGATTTAATTGCATGTTACAAATGCTTATCGATTTATTTTTTCTGGCAAGACCTGTCCGTCAGGCTCTTTCTTTCATCCAGCCAAGATTTCTACATACTTTACATTGCATATATTACTATAACCAAGTTGTACGAGGGTCGTTTGAAAAGTTCTCGGAAAGGAATAGAAAAAAAGTACTAATATCACTGAAACTTTCTTATTTTTCAATGTAATCTCCTTGTAGGTTAATGCAATTGGTCCAGCGATGTTCCAGTGCCTTGATCCCATCTCGAAAATGAGTTTCCTCCAGGCCTGCAAAATAGTTGTCAACTCCGGCTATCAATTCTTCGTTTGAAGTGAATCTTCGTCCACCAACAAAAATTTTCAGTTTTGGGAAGAGCCGGGAGTCTGACGGAGCTATATCAGGTGAATAAGGCGGGTGTGGCAACAACTCATATCTTAGTTCGTGTAATTTTTCCATGGCGAAGGCACATGTTTTTGATTCGGCGTCAAGAGTCGGGGCACCCATCTTGCAGATTTTTTTCATTTCTCGTTCTTCAATTAAAATGTGATATGCCCTCTCCGATGACATCTGCCAAGCGTGAGCAATTTCACGTACTTTCGATCGGCGATCCTTCATGATCATTTTGTGCACTTTTGCAATTTTTTCTGGAGTAGTGACACATCTTGGCCGGCCACCATGCAGGTCATCTAAGCTCTCCCGACCAAATTTAAATTCATTTGTCCACTTGGCAACAGTTGAATATGAAGTAGTAGAGTGCCCCAGTGTATTCTGGAAATCGGCATAAATGTCCTTTGCTATCAGACCTTTCTGTACAAAGTACTTAACCACTGCTCGAATCTCGATTTTTTCCATCTTCGCAAATCACTACGCGGGGACAACAGAACCATGTCACCGCCACAGCCCTCTACCAAGAACACTGAAGTGGCACTTATTTCCAGGCAACAGTCCAATTAATATCAAATAAACAACTCGTTGCGCTAGCGCTGACCTCTCGTTGTCATTCCGAGAACTTTTCAAACCACCCTCGTACTATATTTCGAAATTAGAATTTACAATAGTACAGATAAAAAAGCACGCGCACACTGTTTACACTCGTACATGATAAGTACAGTAATGATTATATTTATTAAATGAGTTTTCAGTTGTTAGCAAGTATGGACATGAGAGAAAAGAGTGGAGGACAGAGGGAAACAGGAAGGTGATAACAGAAAGGGAAGATTAGAGCCCTTCGGGTTAAACTAGTTATTGCTAGGGAGGAACTGATGAGGTTAAGGGGGGAGAAGGGTGAAGACAGGTGTGAAGTGGTAGCAACGAACAGGGGTCACAGGAAGAGAACAGTATCTGACAGTTTCATCATTGGCACAAACAACAGATTTGCCTTGCTACCTCAGTCAACTAAGGAAGAGGCTCAAGTAGATGTAAGTGTAGTCAGCACTCAACAGACTTTCACTAGGAAACCAACTGTTGCAAAAAAAGTAGAAAGTAGGAGGAAAGTTCTGTTGTTAGGTAGTAGCCATGGAGAGGTGTGGGCCAGATCTTGCAGGAAAAATTAGGTGACAGGTATCAGGTCACAAGTATTTTCAAGCCCAGTGTATGTCTTAGCCAAGTGTTAGAGGATGTAGGATCATTGTGCAAGGGTTTTACAAAAACAGGTTCATGTTGTGGCAGTGGGTGGAGTGGGGAACAGTACTGACAGGGATCAGAGCTACAATATTGAGTGTGACCTGGTAAAAATTGCATCTGCAACGAACCATACAAATGCTGGCTTGGTTCCTGCTTTCATGCAGTATGATCGGCCCCAACTGAACAGCTTTGTCAAGAGAGTCAGTATGGAGCTAGATCAACTGCTTTGGGTGGCTGCTTTGTCAGGCATCGGTTTGGTTCCTGTTGATGGTATTGATAGGTAGGAGTTCACAAAACATGGCCTGCATCTCAGAAGCAAAGGGAACGGTAAACTGGCTGGGATGACAGCAGAATCTTTAAGGGTGGGGAGGCATTGAAACTCATGGGAGTACTTTTTTAGGCTAAGATCAGTGTCCAATCACTGATTGAAATTAAGCTTAATCAGAAGTTCAGACACGCAGATACTAGAGATGTTAAAAATCACAAGATTCTCATAACAATACAGTGAAAAATATTGTTAGTATTTCACAAGATTCGCAGAAAATCACAGTGAAAAATGATGTTAGTATTGTGCATTGGAATAACAGGGGATTAAATAACAAAGTAGATGAGCTTCCTGTTTGTTTAAAAGATTTAGAAACTGATGGTGGAATAGATGTACTATGATTGTCTGAACATCATATAGTCACAGGTATGGAAGTGGTAAATGTAGGTGGATACAAGCTTTCAGCACATGTAAGTAGAGACACTATGGAGACAGGAGGAGTTGCCATATATGTTAAAATATGTCATAGTGTGAAAAATTTGGAAACTAAAAAATTATGCATAGAGCAACATATAGAAGTATGTGTGTGTGAGCTTAAACTAAATAATGGTACTTTTATAATTGTAGCTGTGCATAGGTCCGCATTGGGAAATTTTCAACTATTTTTGAAAAATTTGGATTCTTTGTTGTGCTATCTGTCGGACAGAGGAAAGCAAATTAATGTTTGTGGGGATTTCAATGCAGATTTTCTGAAAGAGTCCGATAGAAAGCTTTAACTTGAAGTATTACTTGCTTGTTCCAGTTTGACATCAGGTACTGAATTTCCTTCTTGGGTGGTACAGGAAAGCAGCACACTGATACATAATGTTTTCATAGACCAGGATAAATTTAATCAAATAAAAACTTTTCCTGTTAAGTATGGTCTGTCTGATCATGATGCACAGCTAGTTACAGTATATGATATGGCTCCACACAATAATGCAAAACTCTAAATAATGCATTTAACAATTCAAAATTTTATGAAAAGCTTGCAACAGTTGCACTGGGATGAGGTGTGCAGGGAACATGAGGCTAGTTTAAAATTTAACTTATTTCTTGATATGTGGTGAGTATATTTGAAAACAGTTTCCATAAAAAACCAGTGAAATATAATTGCAAGATTCCATGTAAAAACCCATGGCATACTAAAGGGATAAAAATATCTTTTAAACAGAGAAGGTAAATGCATCTTATAGCTAGGAGGAGTAATGACCCCAAAACTGTGAAACACTATAAAAACTACTGCACTGTATGAAGAAAAGTTATTAAAAAGTCCAGAAGTATGAAGAAGCATGAATCTGCACGAAGAAGCAAAGCTAGTTCATTTTGCTCATGATACAAGTATAGTAATCACACCCAACAAGCAAGAATCAGCTGAGGAAATTGTACATAATGTCCTTCAGAAAATTATTAAGTGGTTCTCTGCAAATGGACTCTCACTAAATTTTGAAAAACACAATTTATTCAATTCTGTACAGAAAATTGCATAACTCCATTGATAAATGTAGACTATGAACAGCAGTCTGTTGCTAAGGCAGAATACTCAAAATTTCTGGGCGTGTGCACTGATGAGAAATTGAATTGGAACAAACACATCGATGATCTGCTGAAAAAGTTAGGCTCAGCTACTTATGCTATTAGGGTTATTGCAAATTTTGGTAATAAACGTACCAGTAAATTAGCCGACTATGCCTATTTTCATTCACTGCTTTCATATGGCATCATATTTTGGGGCAATTCGTCATTAAGAGAGAAAGTATTCATTGCACAAAAGCTTGTAATCAGAATATTAGCTGGAGCTCACCCAAGGTCACCTTGCAGCCATTTATTTAAGGAACTCGTGATATTCACAGTACCTTCGCAATACATATATTCAGAAATAACAGCGAAGTGCATAGCTACAACACTAGAAGAATGGATGGATGGATACCTTAAATCCCACTTTGGCACAGAAAGGGGTGAATTATGCTGCCACAAAAATCTTTGGTCATTTGCCAAATGGTGCTAAAAGTCTGACAGATAGCCAACCAACATTTAAAAGCAAATTAAAAGAATTTCTCAACGACAACGCCTTCTACTCAATAGCTGAATTGGTAGATATGAAGTAGTAACTGTAAAAACAAAAAAAAATATATAAAGAAGAAAAAGTCAATTATTTTGTGTAAAGAAAACTTATGTTAAAGTGACACGTTCCACATCATTACGAAATGTCGTACTTATGATCTTTGGAACAAGGATTACTGAATGTGTGTATGCATAGTTGCGGAATATAAGAGAAAGAAAAGAAGAAAGAAGCACAACTGGTAGAAGGAAGTAGCAATGCCATAACACACAGAACAAAGCTTACACGGTTAACAGACATGCCACACACGACTTCCCTCCCTCGGGTCACCTGTACGACTGTGACGTCACGGAAAACATCCAGTGACAAAGGCAAATCCATATATATTGTAAAAATGTATGGAGGTACCTTTGTATGTTTCACATCTCCTAAAGCACTATACCTATTTCAACCAAACTTGGTACACATACCATTTACGTAAACTCATTCAGTCTGTAGTGCAGTAGTTGCTCATTTGTTCTGAAAGCAATCGTCTGTTCGTTTAGTAATCCAGTCAGTAAAGTTCCAGCTCTCAGCTGCCATACAACTACAGAGCGGCAAGTTAAGTCTTTCTCGTTCTCTGTATTTTCCACGTACCATATTTATTAAATTTCGTGCGTGTTCCTCTGTTTAAAAGGTTTAATCTCGCGGTTTTTAAGTGCAAATTTATTCAGTCTGTAGCGCAATAACTGCTCACTGAACAACCAGCTACGTAGCTCATTAGCGCATCAGTGTCCATTGGTGACACATCAGGAGGATATATCTATGATTGTCTGCGTTTATAGTTCACTTCCTCAGTTAATCTTGCTAGGATGTCTGAATATTGTGTGCGGACGCAGGAGCAGATGGTCGCAATTCGCGAATAGCTGAATGCACTTTTGTCTACGGTCAGTCACCTTCAGGCTGCTGCCTCGGGGTGTAGCGGTGGCGGAGAATATGGTGCGTCGCATGGAACACCTCAGATGTCGCTTGTTTTGCCCAAAGGCTCTGCTTCCGAGGCACCTCCTACCGCAACCGAGGCGGTGTATCCGCCCTTACAACAGGGATAGTGGCGGGTGGTAACTTGTTCACGTCGCTCGAGGAGGAGGGCCAGTGTGGAGTCTGGTCGCCATGGATCGCCCACTCACCCTGTGAGTGAACAAGTGTCCGCTCCTTTATCACGGTCCGAGCAGGCACTCGGGGTGAGCCCCAATGTTACACGTGTTGTGGAGCTCCTTAGGCAGACAGCATTCAGGGCTGGAAAGAAAGCCAATGGGCACTGGGAATGTCTGCTGGGGGACCTCATCTGAGATGTGGAGGTGGCCTTGCCAGTGGCTGTCGAGCGTGCAGGGTGCAGTCGTCTGCACGCTGTGACTCACGTCGCCACCAGCGACGCCTGCCTCATTGGTTCTGATGCGATCCTCAGTTCGTACAGGCAGCTGGTGGAGGTGGTGAAGACTGATAGCTTCCCACGTGCGGTGCAAGCAGAGCTCCCAATTCGCAGCATCATTCCCAGAGTTGATCAGGGTCCTTTGGTTTGGAGCGGAGTGGAGGGTCTTAACCAAAGGCTTCATCGACTCTGTGTCGGCTGCAGATTTCTACAAATGCGTTATCGTGTGGGGGTTTGTAAGAGCCCCTTGGTAAGTCAGGGGTGCAGTACACAAAGGAAGCAGTTACTTCGGCAGCACTTGTGGAGTGCACATGAAGGATTTTTACGCTACGCAGTAGCTTGAGGTGTTGCGATGAACACTCGCCAGTCAGTATGCAGCAAGGGAAGTCAAGCGGCGTTCAGAACAAAGGCACTTCGACTGTCACAATTTTATCGGTAAACTGCTGAAGTGTTCGCAATAAAGTTCCCGAATTTACTGCCCTCCAGGAAAGTTCCCACGCTTGAATTAATCTTGGGACCGAGGGCTGGCTGAAATCCGAAGTGGAAAGCTCTGAGATATTTAGAGTCGTGGAAGGTATGCGGGAAAGACAGATTAGAGACCATAGGAGGCAGAGTGTTCATTGCAGTTGACAAAAACATTATCTCTATTGAGTTCGAAGCTGAATGTGACAGTGAAGTCATCTGGTCGCATGGAACAGGTGCAGGTGAAACCAGGTTAATTGTTGGATGGGTATTACCAGCCACCGGTTCTACCGTGACAGTTCTAGAGTCATTCAAAGTTAGTCTACTGTCAATAGCGTGTAAAAAATCAGTTCATGCAATACCGGTTGGAGGTGACTTTAACTTTAACTTTTGAACACTTTTTCTGAAAATTGTCTTGAGCAGCTAGCTCGGCAGTCAACACGCGATGGAAATATTTTAGACCTTGTAGCTACAAACAGGCCGGACCTCATCGACAATGTCAGAATAGAAACAGGAATTAGCGATCATGATGTCATTATGATTACTAGAATTAATAAATCAGTCAAGAACGCTAGGAGAGTGTCTTTGCAAGATAGAGCAGATAAGCAGTTATTAACATCTCACTTATAAAGGAACTGACATTGCTTAGTTCCAGTAATATGGATGTTGTGGAATTATGGGCAAAGTTTAAGCAGATTGTAAATAGCGGTCTAGAGAATTATGCGCCTAGTAAGTGAATAAAGGATGGAAAAGACCCATCATGGTTTAATAAAGAAATTCGGAGGACGCTGAGGAGGCAGTGGCCGTTGCACTCTTGGTTCAAAAGGGAGCGTGTAAATGATGACAAGCGAAGGTTGGTAGAGATTCGTGCGGAGTGAAAAGACCTATGCTCGAAGCATCCAACAACTACCACCGTCACACCTTAGCAAAAGGTCTGGCAGAGAACCCGAGAAAATTTTGATCCTATGTAAAATCGATAAACGGGTCTAAGGCTTCCGTTCAGTCCCTGTTGGCCAGTCAGTTGTGGCAAAAATCTGAAGTTTTAAATTTCGCGTTCAAGAAATCATTCACACAAGAGAATCCTACAAACAGTCATTAAACCATCGGACAGACTAACATGTGGACGGCATAGTAACAAGCATACCCGGCGTAGAGAAACAGCTGATTTGAAAGCAAATAAATCACCAGGTCCGTATGCAATCTCAGTTCGATTTTACAAAGAGTACTCTACGGCATTGGCCCCTTCCCTATCTCGCATTTACCGTGAATCTCTCGCCCAGCACAAAGTCCCAAGCAACTGGAAAAAAGCGCAGATGACTCCAATATATAAGAAAGGTAAAAGAACGGACCCGCAAAATTACAGACCAATATCCCTAACTTCGGTTTGCTGCAGAATGCTTGAAAATATTCTCACTTCGAATGTACTAAACTTTCTTGAGAATGAGAAGCTTATGTGCACGAATCAGCATGGCCTTGAAAAAGCATCGCTCGAGCGAAACTCAGCTTGCCCTTTCATCACATGATGTATTGAGAACATCTATGTATGAAGGCCAACAGACAGATTCCACATTTCTAGATTTCCGGAAAGTATTTGACACGGTGCTCCATTGCAGGCTGTTAACGAAGGTACGAGCATGTGGAATAGTTCACAAATATGTGAGTGGCTCAAAGACTTCTCAAATAATAGAACCCAGTATGTTGTCCTCGACGGAGAGTGTTCATCAGAGACGAGGGTATCGCCAGGAGCGCCCCAGGGAAGCGTGACAAAACCGCTGTTGTTCTGTGTATAAATAAATAATTCCTGGATAGGGTGGGCAGCAGTCTGCGGTTGTTTGCTGACGATGCCACGGTGTACGGTAAGGTGTCGAAGGTGAGTGACTGTAGGGAGATACAAGACGACCTAGACAAAATTTGCAATTGCTGTGATAAAAGGCATCTAGCCCTAAATGTGTGAAGGTTAATGTGGATGAGTAGTTAAGATCAAACCTGTATTAATAGAGTCGTGCTTGATACCGTCATGTCCTTTAAATATCTGGACGTAACACTGCAAAGCGATACGATTACGATGTGGAACGAGCATGTGAGAACTGTGGGAGGGAAGGCGAATTGTTGACTTCGGTTTTTTGTAAGAATTTTAGGAAAAAGTGGTTCACCTGTAAAGGAGGCCGCATACAGGACTCTGGTGTAACCTATACTTGAGTACTGCTCGCGTGTTTGGGATCCGTAGCAGGTCGGATTAGAGGAAGACATCGAAGCAATTCAGAGACGGGCTGCTAGATTTATTACCGCTAGGTTCGGACAACACGTTTTACGGATATACTTCGGGAACTCAAATGGGAGTCCACGGAGGGAAGGTGATGTTTTTCCGAGAAACACTAGTGAGAAAATTAAGAGAATCGGCACTGAAAGGGACTGCCGAACGATTCTACTACCGGCAACATACATTGCGCGTAAGGGCTACGAAAAGATAAGATACGAGAAATTTGGAGTCATACGGAGGCAGACAGACAGACGTTTATCCCTCGCTCTACGAGTGGGGCCGGCCGCTGTGGCCAAGCGTTTCTAGGCACTTCAGTCCAGAACCACGTGGCTGCTACGGCCGCAGGTTCGAATCCTGCCTCGGGCATGGATGTGTGTGATGTATTGGGTTGGTTAGGTATAAGTAGTTCTAAGTCTAGGGGACTGATGGCCTCAGATGTTAAGTCCCATAGTGCTTAGAGCCATTTTTTTTCTACGAGTGGAACAGGAGAGGAAATGACAAGTAGTGGTACAGGATACCCTCCGCTACTTACCGTCCGGTAGCTTTCGGAGTATCTATGTAGATGTAGAAGTAGGTTGTCTGCAAATCATCGCCGTTGTGTACGATCCACTAGCTATCAAGTGGCTGGGAGTGGAGGCGGCCATGAGACGCAAATACTCATAATTTAGTCATCCACTATTTGAGAATTTTAAGCATTTATAGATTTGTAGCAAACTTTACACATAATTACAAAACTTTACGAATCAACTCCACAAAATGGTGATAGAAAAGTGTTTATCTGATATTACAATTTCGCTGTTCGTGCAGTGAAACTGCCGGATGAAGCAGGGCGTTTTAATGTAATACTTCGTTAATACCAACTGTATTTGCAACGCAGTATTCTCATACACCGCTGAATATAACAGAAAAATCATATCATTGTATGATACATAGTACAGGAGATATGTCGTCATAAACACTGAAATGTGTGAAAAACTGCGGCACCATGCAACACGTTTAAATTCATTATTGCGTTGTTACTATCTTTATTGGCACCGCTTTACACAGACAATATCCACATCTTCCACGAATGTGAACACAAAAAGATATTGTTATACAACGCATAGTTGAGGAGATAAGGCATCAAATATTGGGATGCGTGAAAAAAAACAGCATCATGCATAATGTTTTAATTTATTACTTTTGTACTGCTAATTCTATTCAAACATATTTCGCAGACAGTAGCCGCATGTACCACTGGACTTACCTGAAAAATTGTATTTTTTACAGCTCTTACTTCAGGAGATACAACGTCATAAACATTGAGCTAGATGAAAATGAAACTGCAGGGCGAAATTTGCAAGAGATAAGGGTGTAATGTGTATAAATACGTGTGAGGTGTATTAAATATATGTGAAATATATATTTTACATGTGTGTATTTGTGCAAAGACACAAGTAAAAAGCTAATCCTATACACATGGAACTATTTCCATCGAATCTGGTGGATATATTAGAGGAGAGAAGGAGGACACACAGCGAGAGGGAAGGAAAAGGTGGGCATAGATAGGGGAAGGAAGAGGTGGACAGAGAGATTGGGAGGGGAATCGACAGAGAGAGGAGAGAGGAGCAGATGGACAGAGACAGGGGAAGGAAGAGGTGGGCAGGGAGTGGGAGAGGAGGAGATGAACAGAGAAAGGGAAGAGGAGGAGATGGACGGAAAGAGCGGAGGGGAGAATATGAAGAGAGAGAAGGGGGGGGGGGGAAGACAGGGAGAGGTGGGAGAAGCAGATGGACGGAAAGAGGGGAAGGAGGAGATGGACAAATATTGGGGGGGGGGACAGAGAGGGGATGAAGGATGACACTGACAGAGATAGAGGGGGAAGGAAGATATGGGTTAATGTAATGCTGGAATAAACGCCTGTACATGCCTGGAAGAGCAGGGTACTCAGCTGGTAATGAAACATAATCTGTCAAATTCTGAAACAGCGGACACCGCACTAGGTGGGATGAACGCTAGGGGAAAGAAAGCAGGTGGCTTGCCAAGTTAACCGTGCCAAGATTCCATTTGCAGCCACAGTAGGTCCGTCCTGGGGTTCTTACTCTGTGCATCGCGGCTAGCAGCAACGTCGTTCCCATTCAGTGGGGGCGTCGCGCTGCTTTCATAGAAATAATAATTTGCTTTATTTGCTTTCTGGGGGCAGCCTGGTAGATGACATACGAATCGTACGTATTGTGTAAGTCACTTGTTACTATTCTGTAACAATCAGTTTGAAGATTAATTTTGCAGAATGCGGATAGTGTTCAATTGTTATTTGTCTTCCGCGATTTGTTTTTCTCTGTCAGCAAGGACAAATTTTTAAATGTAAGTGCAAAACGTGACATTTCAAATCTTCCATGCAGTTCTAAGGCCATGGACGAAAAAGTAAGGAATACGAGGGTTGAAACTTTAATTGGGGCAACTATTTATTTACAGCTCATACAAAATAGATACGTGTTTCAAAGTTCGCTGGTCGTAGGTTGTGTTCCTAAATGAACAGCATAGAGACAGAAGTGATGACACTTTCTGCAGGACCTGACCATCATTTTGCAGGACAATGCCCAAGCACGTACAGTGCAAGCTGTTACTGATTTGTTTGACTGATGGGGCTGCTAAGTGCTATACCATCTACTGAACTCCACTGACTTAAGCCCTCGAGACTTCAACTCGATTTCTAAACTGAAGGAAACACTTCACGCCATTCGCTTCAGAACTGCTACAAATTCGTCGGGCAACAGACCGCGCAGCGCGAACTGTCAACACAGCTGGCACTGCTAAGAGTATCCTACAACTTCCACATCGCTGGCAACGGGTAATACACAATTCTGGTAACTACTCTGAAGATTAGTAAAACTTTGAAACACGTATCTATTTCGCACGAGCTGTAAATAAATAGTTGCCACTATTAAAGTTCCAACCCTCGTATGAAGAAATTTCTATTTTAAAAAAAATGGTTCAAATGGCTCTGAGCACTATGGGACTTAACTTCTGAGGTCATCAGTCCCCTAGTACTTAGAACTATTTGAACCTAACTAACCTAAGGACAGCACACACATCCATGCCCGAGGCAGGATTCGAACCTGCGACCATAGCGGCCGCGCGGTTCCAAACTATAGCGCCTAGAACCTTCTATTTTAAGTGTACTGTTGTTGATATCGGGGCTGAATACATTTCGCTAATTTATTACAGTAACTCCAGCTGCGTATCACATTGGAATATCTTGGAAAGGGTGTATGAGCTTCCATCAAGACATAAGTCTGACGAACAATGGCAGTTCACTGATAATTCATTAGACTCCAACTTCAATCCGAAGTCACTGCTAGAGTTTTGGAGATTGGTGAATCAGGAATATCCGCAAGTAACTAACAAAGCCCTAAGAGTTTTGCAACTTCCTACACACGTGAGGTAGGTTTTTCAGCAGTGGTAGTCATAAACACTAAAAACAGATCACGAACGAATGAGGAGAAAGTGATGTGAGCCGCAATCTTGTGCCGAGATCTGAAAAACTTATGAGGAAGAGACAAGCTGATCCATGTGATTGTTTTTATTGGAAGAACACGGTGTAATAGCACTAAAGGTTGATTAAAATGTGTTACTGCTACTGTGTGTGTGTGTGTGTGTGTGTGTGTGTGTGTGTGTGTGTGTGTGTGTGTGAAATCTTATGGGACTTAACTGCTAAGGTCAGCAGTCCCTAAGCTTACACACTACTTAACCTAAATTATCATAAGGACAAACACACACACCCACGCCCGAGGGAGGACTCGAACCTCCGCCGGGACAGCCGCACAGTCCATGACTGCAGCGCCTTAGACCAACATGTGTTACGTCTTATATAATTTTTTCGGAACTTAAATTTATTTAGCTCATACCACGAGTCGCCTTTCACTTGCGTAAGTAGCCGCAGGTGTTTATGTTCAGGTCAAGGAAGCCATGACCCAAAGATTTTGAAAATCACTGGCCCGTCTCTTCCAGGAATCGGTAGCTACGGTAAGACACGAGAGTCCCGTAACAGCGGCGCGGCGCGGACGCCTCTACTGCAACAGGGGCCTCGTTGAACAAGGCGAACCGTGTCACGGAGCAGCGTGAAGACGGCAGTGTGCCAACACATTAAGCCAACACGGGCAGGCAGCTGACAGGCGGCGCGAGGCACAGCCGACAGCCACGTGGTCGCTTTTAGGCACTGTGTTCTCATCGACACAGGGAAGAGGGGCCACGCCGAGAGTCGGGCGCTACCAGCACGGCATGTCTTCCCAAGGGGCGCTTCACTCCACAGACACCTCTACCTCCTGTAAGTACGCCTCTAAGTGTAGCGATTAGTGACTACTGTACAACGGTTAGTGGGTGTTGCAGTTCCGCGCAGCTATTAGCAGACTAGTGCTGTTTGTCGTGAACCTCGGCGAGTCACTGTTTACCTATAGGGCTCGGTTGCGCCAAGGATCGAAGGGAAATTAGGGTTTAACGTCGCATCGACAACGGCTGTAAAGCTGGAGCACAAGTTCAGAATAAGGAAGGTTGGGAGGAACCAGCCTGGCGCTAAGCGATTTAGGGAAATCACGAAGAACAGAAATAAGGGTGCCTAGACGTGGCTGTGAATCGCAGTCATCCGGAAATCTTCGGCAGTTAGACTGATCACCCTGAGATGCAGAGCTGTGTTGAAACTTGGTGCTCATTACTTGATACTTTTTGGCAATATTTTAGGCGTTTATCTATGTGTTGTTCTCCGTATTCAGTTCCACCTTCTACAGTTATAGTAGTACCTACTGCTTCGAGCCCGCCCGGTTGGCCGTGCGGTCTAACGCACGGCTTTCCGGGAGGGAAGGAGCGCCTGGTCCCCGGCACGAATCTGCCCGGCGGACCGGCCAGTCTGTGGATGGTTTTTAGGCGGTTTTCGATCTGCCTCGGTGAACGCGGGTTCGTTCCCCTTATTCCGCCTCAGTTACACTACGTCGGTGATTGCTGAGCCAACAACTTCTCCACGTACGCGTACACCACCATTACTCTACCACGCGAACATAGGGGTTACACTCGTCTGTTGTGAGACGTTCCCTGGGGGGGTCCACCGGGGGCCGAACTGCACAATAACCCTGGGTTCGGTGTGGGGCGGCGGAGGGGTGAAGAGGACTGCGGTAGTCGTCGTGGGGTTGCGGACCACTGCGGCTGCGGCGGGGACGAAGCCTCTCCGTCGTTTCTAGGTCCCCGGTTATCATACAATACCGTTTGCTTCTTTCACAGACGACCTGAGTGCTATTACCTTAATCGCATGTAAACTTAGTGTGACAGAACGGCTGACATGAGATCGATACTGTGGGGTCCTGTCTTGTCTCTTACAGGGTGCCTAAAGGATGCTGCTTTCTCGGATAGCTATACAACAATTGAAGCAGATCACATTAATAGTTTTTCTTATTACAATAAAGTAGGTTGACAAAGTCAACTTAGGATTTACGAGTTGTCGGAAGCGATGGGCGTCATGTAGACAGTCAGTGTCCTTCACTATATACAACGTTCATGCAAGTTCGTCACACAGTGGATCAGTAACAACGGCTATCGTTGCGCTCTCTTCTAGGCGTGGCTTCTACTAGTGTCCGTCTTCTACTCTTGCTCCACTGTCCGCCCGAGGCTGGCAGGAGGGGTCCTTAGATTCCCTTCTTGTAGAGGCCGCTCCTGTCGTGGTGCGCTTCTAGTAAGCGGGCTATTGGCTGACGTCGTCTCACAGCCTTCTCTGCTCCAACGTTCTTGATACTGGTGTTACGATGGAACAGATACAGTCTCCTAAATACGACTGAGCGGGCAGCTTAAGAAGAATCGGAGTTGGCTATGGAATTTATCTAGTTGCACTAGCGACCTTTTCTCCAAAGTTGTCTATTAGGCAGGTCGGGGAAGTTATTAAGACACAGAACTCTCTTGCGAGAGGATCAACAAATCTGTCTCCAGTCACCCAAACTCATGACTCTCATAGTTTACGGAAGTCACTTAATGCAAATGTCGGGATAATTCTTTTGAAAAAGAGACTGCCGGTATTTTTGTACACTCTCCCCCTCCCCTTCCCCTCCCCCATGAGAAGACAAAGTACTGGCCAAGCCAGTATGTTAAAAGTGAAACTTTCCAAGTACATACAGTCACCTCTATATTACTAACCGGCTAAAATGATGCACGGTGATCAGTCCCAATTGTAGGTTGCTTATCTTCCTCAAGATAAGATAATAAAGTTGGACGCTGAGGTATGGAGTGAAGTCGACGTTCGAACTAATCACAAAGGTGTTTCATTTGGCTTGGGACGGGGCTGTGGGCAGGCCAATCCATTTCGGGAGCGTTGCTTCACAGATGCTGCTTTATGTGAGGTAACAGTTTGTGGACACTCCTGAAATGGACAGATCTGTTGAATCTTGCGTAGTCGTGGAATATGGTGTGTCTAGGAAACCTGGGGTTTCAGGATTAGAACAACTTTCCCCACTTTGAACGAGGTCGGCACTACTGTCCCTTTTAACGCTTCACTCAAAAGGGTCATAAACGCACGTGAAACTCATTGGGAAG
The DNA here is from genome assembly GCF_021461385.2 of Schistocerca piceifrons. Classification (NCBI taxonomy): domain Eukaryota; kingdom Metazoa; phylum Arthropoda; class Insecta; order Orthoptera; family Acrididae; genus Schistocerca; species Schistocerca piceifrons. The sequence continues at coordinate 68,005,997 of NC_060144.1, read as the reverse complement.
TCCATCCATACCCGTGGACTTTTGATAAAGCAATCCCACAATAAGTTTAAAAACTTCCTCAACCTGTAAAGCAGCTAACAGCGTTTTGTTATTTCCAGGTGTAACTGTCATATCCAAGGTACTGACTTGTGGGTCGTAAAAGTTCATTGGACGCATCGACGTCATAGATGTCTACATAGTGCTGGTGTAAGACACGATATCAGCTTGCGCCATTACGATACGTCCATCATTTGTCGTGAGAGAATGAGTACAAGCGCGCCGGCGACGGGTCTGATACCGAAGCAAATGATGTAAGGAAGTCAGTTCTTCCGTCACCAATGAACGTGGCTTGGATCGCAGTTTCAAACCTCCTATTTGTATCCTCTTCAAGGTCAACAATTTCGCCTTTACACGCGTAACATCTCCAATTCGCAGAGGGGCGTGATCTGCAGCATCATAAAGTCCACGCAGGATGGTATAGCAAAAGTAGAGCATTGATAGTGGAGGCGTAGTGAAGCTGTAGGAGGCGTGTACTCGCCGGCGTTTCTCATTCGTCGGTGCGCGGGCAGCGACTGTACTCTTGTGGGGTTTCGTTGCGAGGTGACAACCGTCTTCTGGCACCCTGCCCTTCCGACGACACCATACAAAGTTTATCAGTTACTACTTTTCTGCTGTCCAGGCAGTAAAACTTCAGCAACAGAGACGTCGTTTTAATATCTTCCTTGTTTACTCTCTTTTCCCAATACATTTTTCAGATAGTGTCCACATGTACCACTGCCATATTATATCATTGTGTGACACATACATCAGGATATGTGACGTCATAAACATTAAGATGTGTGAATAACTAGCTTTTCCTAAAGGTTTTGTTCATAGGAACTCGAGTCTTTAAATAATCGGAGCTGGGGGAGGGCACTGCTTTAAGAGATTCTCATACTTGGACCTACAGTTTTAATACGAAGTTGCAATACGAGCCGCCTTACGGTTTTTCTTGTTTTTGTCTTTTTGTTTTTGTCGCAGGTTTACACTTCTCATATTTTATTTTTCGTGCAATTCATAATAATCCTTGTTAGCAGTACCATATTTATTTTGCGTTTTTATTTTGTTTCTGTTGAATTTTTTTGTATTATTATTTACCAACCACTGAAAAACTATCATTTTAATGTAGGGTGTCGCTTGTGTGTCTCGCTGCCTCTTCTATGAGGTGCGACTCACAAGGCTTCCAACATCCTCTGCTGTTACCAAGGCATCGTAGAAGTCTAATCTACACAGAAGACAGCTATGTTGAGGTATGTAGAGACTGTTCTGAACTCATACAGTACACTGATTCATCAGTGTCATTTACTCCTGATAATTTACCTGAAGTTAGAAAACAAAATATCAATATGACTTGATTTTTATTTACTTCTTTTTATTTCGTTTTATTTTAACAATTTCCTCCACTTTGATCTCTTTTGTGCGACTTTATGTTTTCCCGCCTCGATATTTTTCCATATCTGTCACAAGTCAAGCTTACATCAGTACTGTAATACACACATTAAAAAAAAGTTTTGCATCACCTCGGTTCCTAGAGTTCCGAAACCTGTACAGAAAATTCTAATAGAGATCAGCATAAACATCATTTCCGTCCTTTTTATTGCTCATGTAAACCACACATTGTAAGTTGTACCACCATACAGCGAGACCTTCAGAGGTGGTCGTCCAGATTGCTGTACACACCGGAACTTCTGATACCCAGTAGCACGTCCTCTTGCATTGATGCATGCCTGTATTCGTCGTGACATACTATCCACAAGTTCATCAAGGCACTGTTGGTTCACATTGTCCCACTCCTCAAAGGCGATTCGGCGTAGATCCCTCAGAGTGGTTGTTGAGTCACATCGTCCATAAACAGCCCTTTTCAATCTATCCCAGGTGTAATGTACTGACGGTAGCAGAGTCAGGATGGGGAAGGTGTAGGCACATTTATTTGGTCCAAGCCTTGTTGAAACAAATTTATCATTTAACAATAATTGGTTATTCATCCAAGTTAATACAATTAACAGTTTAAAGGAAATTTTAGCAATAGAAAAATCCTTTTTTTTAACATTCTCCAGAAGAACATGCAGCCCCTCTGAAACATTACATAAAGATACTGTTAGTAAAAGGTATATTATATATCATGTGCAGTCATCAAGATCTCAAGAATACTGTTTTGGTTCAACATAAGGTGAAAACACCAAAAATGCAGATCTTCAAAACAACTTACAAATAAACAATTTAACACATCACTCACAAAACTACACGAATTATTTCACACATACAGTCTATTACGAGCTCAACAGTCATTCCTGCCAGCTGTGTGATACCTAAATTTGATTGATACAGAATAAACACAGCTCAAAAGAATGATCTTCCAACATACTATAAAACAACTTTATAATAAAAGATGACTGCCCCTTTTTTCCCATTCAAATTTCTGCATAACAGTTTTTGTACTAACAAGCTACAGTTGCTGCCTCTTACTTTCTACAGACAGACAAACACATCTGTCAATAAATGATTGACTAACGAGGTGGCAATTCAGAGCTATCAACTTCTTGTAACAACTGATTCTCAAATGCTGACACGAAAAACATTCTACAAAACAGAGTGACACAAATTAAAGTTCCACTCACTACCAAAATCCAACAAATCACACAATATAAATAATGGTCACTTCGTAACAATGGAACTGAAAAGGATTACACACTCAAGTGTGCTTCTCACTCACAAAACAACTTTTAAGTGCATACACAACACATCTCAAAATCTATATCCCAAACATTATTAGTAGAATTAGAGAATTTGCAATTTAAACGCACCAAGTTTAACAAGATGTAATTTAATAATAATTTGAACAGAACTTAGCCAGGTGACGAGAGCCACACCCGAGTGCTAGGCCCAACAAACAACAGCTGGTCATGGAGAACCACGCTAAGCAAGCGAGCATTCCGTCCTCCCCACATGCTCGCAAACAGCCATCTTATCGCAGTCCTCAACGGCAGGCACCAGTTGACTCCCAGCCGCTTCCGTCCTGTCGCCATCCGACGACCAGCCGACCGATCGACCAACGGCCTTCCGTCTGCGTCGACCACAGCCCCGGCGCGTACTTGCACCGTGCGGACCTGCCTACTGCTGACTGCCAACTCGTCCACCCGCGGAGTAATGACGAAGCCGACTCAGAGCACAACCCAACAGCGACTGAGACTTAGAGCCGACCGAGTAACATGTGAGTGTCTGCCTTCTGACTGACTGTCGCCTCGCTGCACCGACTGCCAGACCGAACGACTAACCGACTGACCAGACTCGCCGAGACTGACTGACTGGTCCTCTCGCCATGTCCCGACCGAACCGTCCTCCAAAACAGTTGCTTCGCGCACCAGCGCCAACAGCACTCAGCGGTCACGCCCCCTATCGCTGTGGCGAAAACAAGTGAAATAATCTCGCGGGTAAATCAAATGAGCTGAGCCGTGACACGGTTCACCAGGCATGTCCGATAGGGTTCATGTCTGGAGAATAGGCTGACCACTAGTCGAGCGATGTCGTTGTGCTGAAGGGAGTCATTCACAAGATGTCGACGATGGGGGCGCGAATTGTCGTACATAAAGACGAATGCCTCGCCAATATGCTGCCGATACGGTTGCACTATCGGTCGGAGGATGGCATTCATTTATCATACAGCCATTACGGCGCCTTCCATGACCACTAGCGGCGTACGTGTGTCCCACATAATTCCACCCTAAAACAGCAGGGAACCTCCACCTTGCTGCACTCGCTGGACAGTGTGTCTAAGGTGTTTAGCCTGACCTGGTTGCCTCCAAATACGTCTCCGACTATTGTCCGGTTGAAAGCATATGCGACAGTCTTCGGTGAAGAGAACGTGATCCCAATCCTGAGCGGTCCAATCGGCATGTTGTTCGGCCCATTTGTACTGCGCTGCATGGTGTCGTGGTCGCAAAGATGGACCTCGCCATGGACGTCGGGAGTGAAGTTGCGCTTCATGCAGCCTAATGAGCACAGTTTGAGTCGTAACAGGACTTCCTGTGACTGCACGAAAAGCATTATTCAACATGATGGCGTTGCTGTCAGGGTTCCTCCGAGCCATAATCCGTAGGTAGCGGTCATCCACTGCCGTAGTAGCCCTTGGGCGGCCTGAGCGAGGCATGTGATCGACAGTTCCTGTCTCTCTTTATCTCCTCCATGTCCGAACACATCGCTTTGGTTCACTCCGAGACGCCTGGACACTTCCCTTGTTGAAAGCACTTCCTGGGACAAAATAACAATGCAGGCGCGTTCGAACGGCTGTCTTGACCGTCTAGGCATGGCTAAACTAGACAACACGAGCCGTGTACCTCCTTCCTGCAGGAATGACTGGGACTGATCGGCTAATGGACCCCCTCCGTCTAATAGCCGCTGCTCATGCGTGGTTGTTTATATCTTTGGACGGTTTAGTGATATCTCTGAACAGTCAAAGAGACTATGCCTGTGATACAATATCCACAGTCAGTGTCCGAGAACCGGGTTTATGCAAAACTTTTTTTGATGTGTGTATTTTTCATTCGTATTACTCAGCATTGCAAAAAAAGAGTAAAATACCTGGAAGACATGGTCGGATGTAACCGTAACTTTCTACACGTACACACAATCGTTGCACATGTAAATGATTGGAGTTGCAATTCCCTATGACAGGTAGGACAGGCACCGTACTGCATTAGCGTTGTTCTTGTTCAGTGTTGTTAGCCGGCCGGGTAGCGTATATAAGGGGCGTGAACAGTGTCAGATGCTGTACGACCACTTTGAAGGACACGGAGATGCCGCGTACTCATTCACGTGAGACAGCGTTATCAGCACCAGGCAGAATTTGGAAGAGACCTCATTGGGGGTCTCCATCTGGACGACTGGTCGAATCGTGCAATATCCAGATTTGTATGGCACTCGGGTGTGACAGTGGCCCGGTTTAGGAACGTGAGGGCAGGCATAGCTGCCGTCGAGTTTCATGGTGACCACGCCTGACCGTCGCATTGAGCCAAACGTATCGTGACTCCTTCACATCTGCGCGTGCCATCCGAGAACAAGTAATGGACTTGTGCAACATTCTGAGTCATCCCGCACCACTGGTCGCGGCTAATAGTGACTGGAGCAACTCTGACGGCACAACGGTACGTTATGGACATCCTGCGTCCTCATGTGCTACCTCCCATGCAATAGCATCGATCTGCCATTTTTTGACAGACCGATGCTCGTCCACATATGGCACGTGTCTCTGTGTGAAATACTCCTGTCCCCCATACAACATCTGTGGAGCCAGCTCGGACGTCCCAGAGTCAGTATCCAGGGCATCAAGGATCAGTTACAGAGATTTCAGACCAGCTTTTCTCAAGAGAGGCTTTACGACACCACTCCCAACCGAATCACTGGGCGCATCCATGATAGACGGAATGCAACGTCGCACTGCTAAGTGGGCTCCTACTGCCAAGTTCCATGTAAATTTGACTCGGTTTGCAATTACCGAGATAACATCACGTAGCCTCCCAGTCCGGGAAGCTTCATGTCGTTTACCTCTCCGCTTCTTTGTGCTTCAATCTCCATGTGAGGCGACGTAATTTGCCCAACCTTTCTGGTTTTTCAGTTACTCAATCTCTACGACAGTTCATTTTGCCAGATACAAAGAGAGGAACGATTAGAGCTTAACGTCCCGTCGACGACGTGGTCTTTAGGGACCAAGCGTTGAGGAAGTCTCGGATGTGGAATGACATCAATGAAAACACTCCCCCCCCCCCCCAATTTCTCTTAAGTAATTTATGCGAATACTGAGGAAAACTAAAACAGGTTACCACACATGGATTCCAGCCCCGTTTCTCCCAAACGTGAATCGACTGTCTTGTCCACTGCACTACCGCGCTAGCTGGCACAAGGAAACAGGCTTCAAAGAGAATACATTGGTGAAAGGGCTCTCGTGGTTTGGAAACTGTGGATACGATTCTCGTGGAGTTGGAAAGTGTCAGTCGATAACTTAGGTGGCAATATCACTCTGTATATCAACAATTCTGACCAGTAATTAGCCCTCAATCATCAAACACTATTTCGAAAATGAGCTGTGTTCGTAACATCGTGAAAAAGTATGAAATCAAGATACTGTTTGTGGGTCTGCTTTGAATCCAAATGAATAGCTGCGACCTGTTAAGCAATGCAAACAAGTGACCTGAAACTTTTCCTGTCCGTATGTTACATACAAATCTACATCTACGCTCCTCAAGCAACCTTATAGTAGCAACTCGTGTATCACTGTCTCTTCCCCCTTTCCCGTTCCAGTCGTGAATGGTGCGCTGGAGGACAATTGCTGATAAGACTCCAGGTGCTCTAGAATTTCTTGTAACTTCGTATTTTTTCCGCAGCATAGACGTAAGAACAAGCAACATATTTTTTGACTCTGCTCGAAATGTACGCTTTCGAAATTTTAAAAGTAACCCACACGGTGATACTCAAGAACTCTCTCGTAGTTTGCCACTGCAGTTGGGTGAATATCTCAGCGGCGCTTTCTTTCTTGCTAAATGATCTGTGACGAAACACACTTCTATTCTTTGGATGTTCTCTGTTTCTTCTATCAATCTGTCTGGTAAGGGTCCCAGATCGACGAGCATCTTTAAAGTATGGGGCGAGTGAGGGTTTTGCAAGTCACCTCCTTCGTGAGTGGACTACACCTTGGTTTCTTCCGATGAATCTGACTACAAATAATTTTATGTAGTCATTCCAGTTTAAGTCGCTCAGTAGGCATGATATATACATTCAATGGATGTGTCTGTTTCAAGCGATTGTTCGAGAATCATACATTCATACAATAGCGGCTCTTCCCGCCATTTATTATCCTTACACACTATTCCAACTTTAGTGAAACAGAATGACACAACGAACACATGTGGGTGAGGCTGCCAATTGTCTGAATTATCTCTGCAAATATAAATCAAATTGCTTCGTTCTTCTCATATTTTAACTGCTCTGAGTTTGCGACTGGTTTCTTTGTTTTTTATATATACTTTGGGCAATTTCTAAGTGGTTCGCCTCTAAGTCGTAAGCTCAAGAAGCGACTGTCAAATGAAAGCAGGCACTAGTTTGCTTTCGTTCTACAGTGTTACTTTTGTTATGCTATCCGGTTTTCGGCTTACAAGATCACTTTCAGACATTTACTGACTATTGTGGCCAAAGAGGTTACAATGTTATTAAACGTCATTGGAAAAGAAGTTACGCATCTAAATTGAAGCAGAAACGTGCAGTAAATAACAATCATTGACAGTGTGGTGGTGATGCAATGCAAAAAGTAAAAAGTGAACAGGAACTAAATGTAAACGAAGAAAACTGGAACTGCATGCCTACATAAGAGTTTGTATTAATAAACGAAACCAATAAAATAAAATAAAATTAGTACTTGACAAGGCGACTTCAGTAGGTGTAAACTATGGAGAGTGTGTGTTCCCTCACACTCCTCCATATTCCTGCTTTTATTCATTTCGGTTTTCTTATTGATATTGCATAAGTTCCTTGTATATTGTGTAGATATATTGATAATTCTGTCCCTATTAATAGGTTTGTGTAACATTCTCCGTCTTTTATACCTCCTCAAGTAGCCCTGTCAAGTATTAATTGTATTTTATTTTATTGGTTTTGTTTATTAATATAAACTGTAACGAAGGCTTACTGCTCCTGTTTACTCCGTTTATATTTATTTACTGTTCAACTTTTTACTTTTTACATTGCTTTACCACTGTCAAAGATGGTTATTTCCTGTACGTTTCTGCTTCCATCTAGATGTGTAATTTCTTTTCCAAAGACGTTTACAAACATTATAACTTCTTCGATGACAATAGTCAGTAAATGTCTGAAGGTGGCCTTGTAAGACAGTAAAAGTCCGGCCATCCTGATTTAGGTTTTCCGTGATTTCCCTAAATCGCTCCTGGCAAATGCCGGAATGGTTCCTTTGAAAGGGCACGGCCGACTTCCTTCCCCATCCTTCCCTAATCCGATGAGACCGATGACCTCGCTGTCTGGTCTCCTTCCCCAGACAACCCAACCCTACCCCATTAAAAGTAATATTGTAGAACAAAAGCGAACTAGCGCTTTTCATTTATTATAATGTTGTTCTACCAAGAACCGGCGCAATATTCAGTTAACGTGAAAGTAGGTACGTTAGTCTCAATAGAATCACATGAAAGAGATCACAAAATGAAATGGTGGAATACTGTTGCTGGTGACTGTCGGACCTTCTGCGCCGACTGCTACTTCCCACCGCTGTCTCCAGATAAATAATAGCTTGTCTGAAAGATTTTGCTGTCTCCTTGACCGTGGCAGCGTAGGATTCGTTTAGTACGTAAAGAAATATGAATGTTTTAGTTGGACCACTTTTTCCGCTTTCTGATAGATGGCGCTGTAATTGTCACAAACATATGGCTCACAATTTTAGACGAACAATTGCTAACAGGTAGGTTTTTTAAATTAAAATACAGATCGTAGGTACGTTTGAACATTTTATTTCGGTTGTTCCAATGTGATACATGTACCTTTGTGAACTTATCAATTCTGAGAACGCATGCTGTTACAGCGTGATTACCTGTAAATACCACATTAATGCAATAAATGCTCAAAATGATGTCCGTCAACCTCAGTGCATTTGGCAATACGTGTAACGACATTCCTCTCAACAGCGAGTAGTTCGCCTTCCGTAATGTTCGCACATGCATTGACAATGCGCTGATGCATGTAGTCAGGCGTTGTCTGTGGATCACCATAGCAAATATCCTTCAACTTTCCCCACAGGAAGGAATCCAGGGACGCAGACCCGGTGAACGTGCGCGCCATGGTACGGTGCTTCGACGACCAATCCACCTGTAATGAAATATGCTATTCAATACCGCTTCAACCGAACGCGAGCTATGTGCCGGATATCCATCATGTTGGAAGTACATCGCCATTCTGTCATGCAGTGAAACATTCGTAGTAACATCGGTAGAACATCAAGTAGGAAATCAGCATACAACCATTCGGATTGCCATCGATAAAATGGGGGCCAATTATCATTCCTGCCATAGTGCCGCACCATACATTAACCCGCCAAGATCGCTTATGTGCCACTTGTCGCAGCCATCGTGGATTTTCAGTTGCCCAATAGTGCATATTATGCCGTTTTATGTTGCCGCTGTTGGTGTGACGCTTCGTAGCTAAATAGAACGCGTGCAAAAAAATCTGTGATCGTCCCGTAATTTCTCTTGTGCCCAGTGGCGGAATTGTACACGACGTTCAAACGTCGCCATGCAATTCATGGTGTATAGAAATATGGTACGGGTGCAAAAAATCTGTGATCGTCCCGTAATTTCTCTCGTGCCCAGTGTCGGAATTGTACACGACGTTCAAACGTCGCCATGCAATTCCTGGTGTATAGAAATATGGTACGGGTGCTATCGATGTTGTAGCATTCTGAACCCCGACGTTTTTGAGATTCCCGATTCTCGCGCAACTTGTCTGCTACTGATGTGCGGATTAGCCGCGACAGCAGCTAAAACACCTACTTGGGCATCATCATTTGTTGCAGGTCGTGGTTGACGTTTCACATGTGGCTGAACACTTCCTGTTTCCTTAAATAACTATCCGGCGAACGGTCCGGACACTTGGATGATGTCGTCCAGGATAGCGAACAGCATGCGTAGCACACACCCGTTGGGCATTTTGATCACAATAGCCATACATCAACACGATATTGACCTTTTCCGCAATTGGTAAACGGTCCATTTTAACACGGGTAATGTATCACGAAGCAAATACCGTCCGCACTGGCGGAATGTTACGTGATACACGTTTGCGACTATTACAGCGCCATCTGTCACAAAGCGAAAAAAGTGGTCCAACTGAAACATTCATATTTATTTACGTACTTCACGAATATGTAATAAAAATGGGGGTTCCTATTTTAAAAAATACAGTTGTTATCCGTTTGACCTATGGCAGCGCCATGTAGTGGGCCAACCATAGCGCCATCTGGTTTTCCCCCTTCAAGCTAGACAAGTTTCGTTCTTTGTAGTTTTTTTGTTTGACGCTTATTTCGTGAGGTATTTGGCCCGGTCACGATCAATAGACCACCCTGTATATATTGAACCTTAAATATTAATGAAATGCGAGGCAGCCATTGCAGAGTGTGACAGCACTAACCCAAAAGCCGGGTGGCCAAAGTAATGAACTGTCCTTCATCTTATTATGAATTTACAGAAGAAGAATACAAAAGGTGAATAAAATGTAAGTACGGTGCCTAGGGAGATCTAAATGGTAAGAAGCTCTACGAGAAAGATAGGAGACATTATTTGGCCGTGAGGGTTAAGAAGATCCGAATGCAAAGGGCGACATGTGCAGGGTCCCCTGCAAAGTAGCATCGACGCGTAGTGAGGGTCGGCTACAGAGCAGGGTGCGTGAGCTGGTAGTTTCGGCGGAACCGGGTCCCTCCCGTGATGTCCCTACGCACGTATGACTTAAAGCCAGGGAACGCTGCTATCAAAGACGGTGGCAGATTTCCAAGCATGTTTCCACGGACATTCCAAAACCAAAGGGCACAGACAGTGCCTGTGTAAGGTGGAGAGCATGTCTTCGTTAGTTTATTTGCCTCGGCGGTGTGCGTCCGTCTGCAGAGCATAGTCCCTAAAACCAACGTTACAGGGGAGTCTGCGCTGATCTCTCGCACTGCTTGTTATAAAGTGGGACGGAGTAGACTTCCAGGATTTTAGGTTCCCCAATCTGAAGTGTAGCACTCGAGTACACGGAGAAAAAAGTTTTAGTTCATGGTAGCGTGGCTGCAGAGCCAATGTCAGCTAAACGCCTATTTCTTCTTCGAACGGTCCACGCCATATTGAGACTTTTTTTTTTAATCTCATGTTTGGCGCGTATCGAAATTATTCTCTCCCAGTCATCCAACAGCCCTATACTTCAGCAGTACATCTGTGAGCCCAGAATCCCAAGTTAAATTGGTTTTATTGGTAAAATTTGCGTATCAAGTTTACCAAGTCCAGTAAAATACACGCAATCGACTTGCGATTGCAGTTATTGTATTCACTATTTCCGCTTTGAGACGTAGTTGTGTCCGGCTCTTCCAAAAGCGCGCCAGGCGGAGTGCTTTCGCTTCACGTCTAGTGTTTGCGGTGGCGCTTTCGGTTTGGCGCGCTGTTTGAATCTCTACCGCCGTCTGGCGGGAGGTGGAGCAAGTGTACGGTCGCGTGACAATCGAGGAGTACGTACTGGGCGGTGACCGAGACAGGCGGTGGCGCGAGTGGGCCCTGTTGTTGGGGGTCGTCAACTGCTCGCCACGTGCTTTGGCCGACCTCTTGGCTGTCAGGGGCTAAGTCTGCCTTACCCGCATGTACGTGGCTTATGACGCTTAGAAACCGTGGTGCAGGACATCAGCGTGTGGGACCGTATGTATTCTTATAGGCCGTTGAAACCACTGGCAGCGGTTGGCTCTGACGAGCATAAGGAAGTGCAACGTGTTCCCGGTGCTGGGGTGGAGTGTGAGAAGTTGAGTACTGTTTTTATGCAACAGACATATATTAGAAGGTTTTCAAGTTCTAGTAAAGTGTATGAGATTTTTCACCAGTGGTTTTGTTGGGGTCGTCCCTCCACAGTTTTCGTTTGCCTGTCCGCGGGAATGTGTTAATTGCTTCTTAGTCGGGCCGTTTTCATTAACACCTCGATTGGGTGATTTAGGGTCGGTGTCGCGTGTCTCTGTGGTTCAGAGTCCGTGCAGACACCGCCCTTGCTACATCTTCTGGTTTTGGATAACTCGGGAAGTTGGTGGCTTGTAAAGGAAGTTTTGGGGCTGATCTGCTGTGGCCCTGTGGACCAGCAATAACTATTCCGCCTATTATGATTTGGGCCTCTTTACACGTGTCACTCCCTCACCGAGCTAAGGAAACTTTTTTTTTTGGGGGGGGGGGGGGACTGCCTTTAATGTAAAGGTTTGTGTGCTGGCTTATTCACATTTATCTTGTAACAAATATAAGTTATTTAACCGGCGAGAGACAACTATTTTTGCTTAGTACAAGCTAGCTACTTAAAGTTTTTTTTTTTGGAATTGTTCCTTTATTGGTACAACAAGTTTAAAATCTTCTTATTGTTAACGTCAAACCTTGCAATATCCTTTACATAGAGCTATTTTTAAAAGAGTTGTTTAACTGTTGTCTTATTTTTAAAATCTTATTATTGGGAAGTCGTTAACGTCATACATTGCAATCTCCTTTCATAAAGAAAATTTGTCAGCTATTGGAAATTGTTTTTGAATTTTTTTAAATGCCAGGCTTAAAAATTTATTATTGAAAAAGTGTTTAAAATAAAAAGGTATCTTTAGCAGTGTGTGTTATTTAACCAGCATCTCCTGGCCCCTACGTCCACGATAACGTTTTGGAATAACATGTGTAATTGAGTTGTTGTTTGTGAACCGCCCTAGTTGACGGTTCACTCTTCTGTACAAGTCTGTGATTTTATATCAATAGAGTACTTCGATACTCTTTGTGTGGAAGAACTGGACTAAAACGTTTGCTAACGCCTCTTCACGTTTGTGCGTGAAACATATAGGAAATGTCTGACCTTCATATGTTCACTGTTCACTACAATAAGTGTCGACAAAAGAATTCATCTGTCTCTTCCTTGATCGTGCATTCTTTAATCTGTTCCTGGATCACGTGGGCCTTCGGATCTGTTTTTATTTGTTGTGGGTAATAGGGTGCTACGTGATAATCTCATAGCTTTCCACTGAGTACCTACTATTATTGCCACGTTTTAGCTGTTATTTTTCGCTTTAGCGCGGATTCAGTGCCAATGAGCCATATCGAGGTTGTCTCCTGGATATTGCAATAGTACCATCGTGTACACTTGTGCGTTATTGAATTGAAAGGAAGTGTCGGTTTTGAACGACAGTATGAAGGTGAGGGTCGTGACAGAGTCACTTAAACAGTGTGTGGCTAGTAAACCAGAAATTATTCACGGTCATAACAAAACGAAAGATCGTGCTGATGCCATGGAAGAAAAGTAACACGGTTACATGACGGAATATTACATCAGACGGGATCTCTGAGACACTGTTATTCATACTCTCGCCATCAGTCCACCGAGACTCCAAGGGATACCTGATCCTTCACAGTCTTCGACTACTACGTCCGGAAGAAAGTGTCGTTCTTCTTGTCCAGCAAAGGAGAACAAGAAGCCTTCGCAGTGGTATGTCATCTCTTGTGAAGCTCCGTGTGGCGAATATGTAGGCACCAGTGTTTCACTGACGGATGTTACTCGTTCACCCAGTCGTAAGAACAATCTATCAAGGGTATTTGTTGTTGTTGCTTTTTTTTTAATTTCAAGAAATTATGTGCATTTTGGCTGTAGTCATGATAACAATCTCAACATAATTCGTCAGTAATAATACACCCGTATACTTGTTCCCATTTCCATGCCCAAAAATGGTGAAAATAAAGTGAAATCTCTGGTGCGTCCCGTGAGTCAGGATATCCTGTGTACCAGGTGTAGAAGTATGAAATCGGAATTTCCTATAGATGATGCTAGCCGTCAGTGTAGGGCCAGTGAGACCGCATCTGCAGCGCCATCTGCTTCCTGTAACGGCTGACGACGAATGTCAACACAAGTTAAACACATCGGTATCTGTTTCAAAACCGTAAACATGTTGAGTTCTGTGCCTACGAACTACGATTTGTGGACAGCAATTATTTTCTGTTATCATTTGAAGGAAACTGCTGAAGAATGGCATCGAATGCTTGTCGAAGATTTCGGCGAACATGCTCTTGGGAAAATACAGTGTTTCGAGTAGTTCAAAAAATTCAAAAGTCGTGATTTTGACATGAGAAACAACGAGCGCGAGAAACCACCAAAAAAGTTTGAATACTACGAATTGCAGGCCTGAAGATGATAAACTCAACAGGAACTCACGGAACAATTGAATGTGACGCAGAAAGCCGTTTCTCTTCGGTTGAAAGCTATGGCAAAGGTGAAGGCAGTGGGAAAATGTGTTCCACATGAACTGAATGAAAGACAGAAAGCAAATCGAAAGACCACTTGTGAAATACTGCTCACCAGATACAAAAGAAAGTCGTTTCTCCATCGAATAGTGACAGGTGAGGAAAAACGAATATATTTTGAGAATCTTAAGCGTCGTGAATCCAGGCAAACCATCGATATCCACTGCAAAACCAAACTGCTTTGGAAAGAAGACAATGCTCTGAGTTTGATGGGATCAGAAGGCTGTCATCTATTATGAGCGTCTAAAACCTGATGAAACCGTTAACACTGATCGCTACCAACAGCAAATGATCGATTTTAATCGAGCACTACGTGAAAAACGACCGGAATATGGGAAAAGGGAACACAAAGTCATATTGCTCCATGATAACACCCCATCAAACACAGCAAAACAGGTCAGGGAAACGATCGAGACGTTGAGATGGGAAATACTAGGGCATGTGGCTTACTCTCCAGACTTGGCTATGTCCGATTATCATCTGTTTGCATCACTGGGACACGTTCTCGCTGAACAACGATTCAGTTCGTATGAAAATGTACGAAAATTGCTCGCTGATTGGTTCGCTTCAAAAGAACTGATTTCTTGACGTGGCATTCATAGCCTGGGAGAAATGTATAAATAGCAATGGAGAATATTTTGAATAAAATATTGGTTATCAGTTTACAGGTTCAAGCAACGGACGTGTAATTATTGCAACCAAATTCCGGTTACATACTTCTACAAGTAGTATGTATTTATACGCCACGACCAGTTAGAGTTAAGTTGTACAGATTGCACTTGCATCAGGCTTGGACTTTCTCATTGCAACCTCACGCTACACAACCATTTAGTTTAAACCTTCCGAGCAGACATTAGATTACGAAGGCCTGGTACGGACTGGAGTGTAGCATATTGGTGTTGTGTAGCTGTTCGTCTCACTGGCGTGGCCGGTGCCTCTGGAGAACGAGAACGTGGTGGCTTCGCTGGGCTTAACGGCCGACTACGACCTGCCCACCAACGCCAGCCAGCTGTACGAGCCGTACACCGTGGGCCGCGCGTCCAGGGCGGCGGCGGCGAGGGGCCGCGGGTTCGGACGTCTCGCCGTGTACAGCGCCATAGAAAAGTATTTCACCAGGTAACGAACTACACCTGCTGCCAGGCGAACGCAGACTGTCTACATCATCAGGTCTGACGCAACACCATAGAGTTGCCGACATCTGTTGTTTCCGAGATGCGCTTCACAAATACATTAGTACAAATAGTTGTGGACAAATTTCATTTTAGAAGAAATCTTTCCTGTTATGACATCCGCAGAAACTGGGTCGTTAATTTGTATATGGCAAGAAATTTGTTCCACAAAATCGTCGTTTTCGCTTTTTTAGTGCAGTTCGACACATATCTCGCAAAGATTTCTTCCTACCCCTTCTCTCTGTCCACTCATAACTACCTCCGTCTCTCTGTCCATCTCATCCTCCCGCCTCTACCTGTCGATTTCCTCTTCCCCACTCTCTTTGGCGTTTCATCTCTTCCTTTCCCTCCCTTTATCCATCTCCTCTGCCCCCTCTCTCTGACTATATCCTCCTCCCGTTCCTTGTGTCCTCATCCCCACTCTCTGATCATCTCCTCTACCCCTTTCTCCTTTTCCACCAGCCCACTTCCCCGTTACAGCTTCCATCTACTCTCTGAATCTCTCCCTCCTCCACCCTCTCTGTCTGTCCCCCTCTCCCTGCCCATCTCCTCTGTCCCTTTCTCTATGTGCAGCTAATCCCACCCACAGTCTCTCTCTCTCTCTCTCCCCCTTCCTGCTCACTTTCTACTCATTCGTACCCTTCTGCCCCCGTCTCTGTCCATCCCTTCCATTATCCATGTCAACCTTCCCCCAGCTGTGCCCATCTGCACTTGTAGCCCCTGTAAACCAGGTCTATATAGCAAGCCGATACTACTCCTGCACCACACCTCTCGACAGCCTACACATCAGGGGCTCCAAAGCCAATTTTCGCTCCAGATGTATAGGCTACCAAAACATTTTTCTGCCCCTGATGGGTAGGCTACCCTGCAAAGCAGGTCAGGCTGATACTATTTCCATCCAACATTCCTGCTCACTCAGCAGTGGCTAAAAAAAGCATGTGTTTGCCTGTATCTGTGCTCCTGTTGGGGCTATGATGCTTCTGTGCCAAATTTGGTTGAAAGCAACCAAGGGGTTGTGGAGGTTATCCTGGACATATATACTGTATATCTATCATATACAGCCCAAATTAAGTACCCAAACCACAACTTAGCTGACACTGAACTATGTTTTATGACTTCTCAAAATTCAGTTAACACCCTCCTTAGAAAATAAAAAAAGGAAGATCTTGAGTTCACATCCTGTCGGCAATGTGGTCATTAGAGACAGAGCACAAGCTCAAATTATCAAAGGATGGTAAAGAAAGTTGTACATGCCCTTTTCAAAGGAACCAACTCAGCAGCTGCCCAGAGCAGTTTATGGAAATCACAGAAAACCTAAATCTTGATTTCTGGATGTGGATTTCAACTGTCATACTCCCGAATGCAAGTCCAATGTGCTAACCACTGCTTCACCTCACTCAGTGCTTTGAAAATAGATGTTTTGGCAACTGTTATTTATCTTCCTTTAACGAATCCTCAAAACTGAGTTCACACTTTACGTACGCATAGTTTTATGAGTTCTCAAAATTAAGTTGATACCTCAGCTAGGCACAGATTTTACTGCAACTGACCTGAATTTCATTTAATGAGTTCTCAAAAGTGAGTTGACTTCTTACTTAGGCATACGTTTTATTGCAAATGACACTAAATTTTGTTTTATGAGTTCTCCGAATTGCGCTAATGCTTCTCTCGGCCATAGGTTTTACTGCAACTGACCCTGAACTTTATTCTACAAGTTCTAAGTTTTAATGTGATGATGGAGAATACGAAACATAATAATAAAAAATATATATATTAATCGATCTAGATGGCTTTCATCGGAAAAAATTGTAGTGACTGCCGACTCGTTTACGGAATTTCTCTCCTTTATTAATAACTCACGGAAAGTTAGTTTGGTTGCCAAGTCCGAGAATCACTTGAATGACATCTCAAACAACATAATACTAACATTTTTTTTAAAAAAAATGGGTCTATGATACTTTTTTGAACTAGAATAGCAAATCTTTATGAGACAAATTCATTGCTGAACTGACAAGAAACTATGGGAAAATCTTGCGATGTTGTTGTAGCCATTTCAATATTGTGTCGCCCAGACGTTGCGCCGTTTTGCACAAGGGAGCAGACTTACAGTTAGTGCGCCACTTCAACGGCTGCAACACCGGCGTACTGCCACGTGACCGTTTTCTCAAGAGTGAGGTTGCTGCATGTAGAAGAAACTACGTAACGTGGGTGTACTATCCATCAATACCCCAATAAAAGTAGAGAAGTCATAAATTAATGGATGCGTGTGTGGCGAGAATTACGCTCGGATATCGTTCTGACACTTATAAATTTGGCTTTCTATGGTTTACCTTACTATTTCTGACCAATCCCCACATAGTGCCAATTTCTCTTCTCTCCGAGATCTTAAATTACAACCACATAAATGCATTCAGATATGATTTCTAGTTAACAATATCTTAATGAGGCTTTTGTATCACTATACAACCTATGAAGACAATTTTTCTCTCCACACTGACTATCTCATCGCCAACAATCGCCACATAATTTCAGTCAAGAAGAAACTGAAGTACTTAATACTATTTCCTGCCGGCGGCAGACTACGGGTGTGTCATCGAACGAGCTGCAGGACATTTGTAATTATCATCTATTGCTTATCCTGACTGTATATCCCCGTAATACGCCAGGTAGAAGCTAGACTTCATTTCGGATGGCCCTAACGAACTACTCAAGTTGCCTTATTCTGTATATCCATATATCTTCCGAGTCTGGCCTATCTGTCAACGAATAATCGCCACATACGGATAACAGCTATTCAGCGATAGTGATGATCTTACATACAGGCTATGTACACCAGGTAGACAGGAGGACAGGTAGCCTCTGTGTCAGTGTTTTGCGTATGTAAAATATTATAACGTAAATATAGTACATAAAGTTTCCACTTACAGAAAGCACAGTGAAAAAATAAGTTATACTGTGCATTTTAGTCGACTCACACTGCTTCTTCACTCTTTCCTTGTTCATTCAACTTAGTCCACACAGTCTGTTGTTCGCATTCCGAAATTTCTCTGTAACATAATTTTTTTATTATACGAGCATTGGAGTATTTTTGTGTGTATTTCTCTCATTACTTTATTAAGCAATTAGCCATAAACCGCTTTAATTACAATTGATCGTTACAAGCTAATTTAATAAACTCATTTTGCTCCAAATTCTTTATCCGAAAGTTGCTTTGAACAGTGTTTAGAGAACCAACTAGCGAGTGGAATGTCTTGATTCTCCTGGTTATAAACAGGACCAAACATATGGAATCACATAATCTAGTCAGTGAACATAAGACCGTTATGGCGTCGCTAACACTGAGTGTTAGTAGGGACGTTAAATAAGATGGAAAGATGTTTCTGCTTAGTAAGTGCTATGAAAAACAATGTTCAGATTGCCTAAGCCGTTAACATGATAGATTCAGCTCTCAGCTTTGTAAATACTAAGTGTAAGTGAACCAAGTTCAAGAGTGTTGTACAATAGGCTTTGGATAGGTGTCTGCTGAAGAAGGTTGTGAGAGATGGAAAACATCTGACGTGGTTCAACAGCTGCTCGGAAACGAAAAAGGACTGCACGAACGAATGCAGAGAGACCCTAAGGAAAGTAGATTAGTGTCAACCGATTTTACACATAATCCTAAGGCATTTTGGTCTTACGTTATGCAAGTATGAGGATCAAAACAATCTATCCAGTCACTCACTGATCACACAGCCGCTGTGGCGGAGAATGATAGAGTAATACCACAGCAGGAGATCGTAACACGGCTCCTCCTCGCATTAACAACAAAACAGCAGATATTGTGACAAATGACCGCTGGATATAAATTCAACTAAAGTCGCTCAACAGAGGAATACGCGACTGTACGTAATGCGATAACTACACGAGTCTACACCGAGTATGTGAAAGATGTTGCCCCTCTTCCAGCACCAATTTAATGTGGGTGTCTGGAGGAACGAAGCGTTTCAAGTGCCTGGAAAAATGCATAGTTCATTTCCGTTGTCAACAAGGGTTGTCGAAAAGATGCATGCAGTTATATATCGCTGACGCCAATCTCTTGTAAAATTTTGAAACATATTTTATGACATTTGAGGAGCCCGAAAACTCTGTAGGAATCAACATGTATTGTTGTGGAACTCTGTTCTCTCTGTTCGCCCACAAGACCCAGAAGATAGCAGACCCCGGCGCCGAAGTTGATGCTGTTTTCCTTGACTTCCGAAGGTGTTACATTCCATTACGTTTTCTCATCTTGTGAACAAAATATGAACGTGCTAATTTTGATTATCAGCTTTGTCATTTGATTGAAGAGACCAAAAAATAGAACAGAGATATCATTCCTAGGGCAGAGAAAAATTAAGACGCGAAAATAGCTTCAAGTGTACCAAAAGGGATTTTATACGACCGTAACTATTCGCAGAGCGTCTCTGGAAGAATCGTCACTCTTCAGGAGTATGGCAAGAACGATCATCCGAAGCAAAAATGTCTAGTACACATGGGCTGTAAAATGCATACCTTAACAGCCATGAGCGAATCTTCATCTTCGATACAGAAAAACAAATATCTTCCACTGGAAGCTGTTTGCTTTCCATATTTTGAGAGACGGCCGTAGGGAACAAAACATGAAAAAAATGTCCAGTAAACACGGGCTGTAAATTGCATATCTTAGAGCTGTAAGCACTTGTTCATCTTCGCTACTGTGAAACACCTCTCTTCTACTGCAGAAGTGCTCATGGCTCTTAAGGTATGCATTTTACGGAAGCCATGTTTGCTAGAATTTTTTTTCTTGTTTTGGTCCATAGTACCTCCTCCCAAAACAAGGAAAGAAAAGCGCTTGCAGTAAAAGAGATTTGTTTCACGATACTGAAGGTGAAGGGCTCACGGCACACACGTCTTAGAGCCCATCTTTGCTAGACTTTTTTTTGCTTTGAATGATCATTCCTGTCATATTCCTGAATATTGACCTTTCCTCCTGGAATACCCTGTACATGTCAATGATCTCCTGGGTAATGTCTTAAGATCTATGTGCTCGTTCGCTGATGGTGCAGTTGTGTACACAGAAGTTGCAAAGCTAGAAAATCGTAGTAAAGACCCGCAAAGGATCGATGCTTGGTGCAGGGATTGACGTCTGACCCTAAACGTGAACAAAAGTATTGTGCTTAAATAGCTGGACAGACTTTATTGTATGAGTACATCATTGGTGAATAGCCACTGAAAGCAGCAACAGACAGTACTTATCTGGGAATATACGTACGGTCAGATGTTATGGGGACGGACCGCTCCATACTCCATACTAATCGCAGTGAAAGCAGATGCCGGACTAAGATCTATCGGAAGAATCATCAAGCAAGTGTAATCCACGTCCAGGAAGGGGGTAACTTGCAGATACTTTAATTTTAGTCTGGTATCCATACCAATTAGTATTTATAAAGAAGGGAAGAACTTTGAGTCACGTGATCGTCTAGTTAGCCCGTCACGCAGATGCTCACCCAATTGCGGTGGCAGACGCTACATGAGAGGCGTAGCGCATCACGGGTGTTCTCGAAGAGTCAACCAATGCATAGAGAGATTGTAATAGTAGTTATTCCAGTCCACGTTTCACCACTGGAACAGGGAATGATGGCGAAAGTGACAGCGCCACAGAAAGGACCCTCTGCCGTAAATCGTACAGTGGTTTCCGGGACGTACAAGTAGAGGTGGATGCAGTTGTAGACAGAGATGTATATCCGTTCACCGAATACATACCTTTAAAATAGTTAAGTCACTAGCTCTATGCTAAACTCCACACTCCTATTATCTCTGCATTGCTAGACATGCATATGATTAGGATACACGGTGTTGAAAACTTGGTATGGAAAGTGACAATGTAGTAAATTCTTTTATTCTGTTTGAAGGAGACTACGTAACATGTAATACCGATGGTAGCCAGACCAATATCTGTCCTCGCATACAACATGGAATCCTCTCTCGAAATGGCTGCGAAGTTCAGAAGCTTTTGACGAAAGTAAAACCTAAAATGTTAGAAAAAGGATGTACTGCATCACTTAGTACTATTATCATATCATATCGTTCCTAATTTACGTAACAGCTTACAAAAATGGGTCTGGAGTTTCATCAAACGTGATTAAAATCTCATGCAAACATACTTAACCATCCATTTAACGTTTCTTCATAATTGAAGTCCGGCCTTTGAACTTAATGAAGAAAATACTAAGGTTTGCCGCAATTGCTATGTAGCTACGAGAAGTAGCCAATACTCAAACTTCTTCCTCCCGAGTGAGCTATCATCACAAAGCTGTTTCACAGAATATTGGTAAAACGATGTTCCAAATATAGCGACAGGTTTGTTAATTCTCAACTCATTAAGATTTTTGCAGCCATTACTGGGATGAGTAGTCTTGGAAATTCTGCCCGGCTTCGATAATGTAGATTCAAGTGACAGATATGACACAGAAAATACTTATACTCTCGGTTTAAATGTGAACCGACAGTTGTTCCTAAAGGAGAATAAATTTCGTGGTTGCTTTGTTCCTTCAGTAGCTTGACCGAGCGAGGTTATGAATTAATTATGACACTAAACTACACTTCGGGAAGAGGGAAGTCTGAATCCAACTAACCTTTCTCAGATTTTATGCATTTTCCGTAAAATACATCTGGAGATTGCCATGCTCCTTACACTACTGGGTGGCATTTTTCAATCTGAGCTCCCCACTCATGTCTAACGAACTCGATGTCGACACAATACCAAAAGCTCTCCTTCCTATCTTTCTTCGGTGAGTTGTTTCGATCCATTAGTTGGTTTCGATTTAAAAGTGCTAACCATTCTTCATTTAAATGGATAATAACGTCATTTATGTAATGAATAATATTTATGCCCTAGGTATGGTTTCGAGGGACGTGGTTGCCTACAGCGAACTATATGTGAAGTGGCAACAACGTCGGTTCGACACAACGGTTTGGTCGGCGATCTTCTACACATTATATTCACGTGAGTATCTCTGATAGACAGCTGACAGGAAATGCGCCCGATGTACGGACGTCCTGCATCTTGTCTATATCTATAGGTCTATGGGGTGCCAATAGCAGCAGGTATTCTCTTCTTTTGCTTGTTCCTTTGCCCTGCAGTTTTCACAGGGTCGGCATGGTTAATTGAAGGGGTGGCCGGATGCCCTTCCTGCCGCCACCCTGTACCCCCAGGACAGAATCAGTGTACCCCAGCTGCCTGCGTCTACTGTAAACAATGAAAGAGTGCGAACGTATTTCAAATGTCTGTGAGTCGTGTAACGGAGGCGGGACGTTGGGACCAACCCGGTATTCACCTAGTGGGATGAGGAAAACCGCCTAAAAACCAAATCCAGGATGGCTGGCACACCGAGCCTCGTCATTAATCCACCAGGTGGATTCGATCCGGGGCCGGGGCGCCTACCCAAGTCCAGGAAGCAGCGCATTAGCGCTCTCGGCTAACCTGGCGAGTCCGATGCCAATAGCCGCAGATATAAGTGCAGATATCTGCAATAACACATACATTTCGGGTAAAAGTTAAAGGACGGTGTCAATACTACGATTTTCGTTTCTTTTTGCGTTGCAGACGTTCGGTAGTAATTATTGTTTACGCAGTTACTATTACATATTTGAGACATAGTAGCTCGAAAGAAAAGTATTCTTGACTCGGTAGAAGCGTTGTTGACATCTACAGGGTGAGCTTTCTGGTTTCCCGAAGTACTGCAAGTTCATCCTTTTCCCATCGTACGAGAACTTAGAAATTTCTCTTCAAAACCCGATTGCTCATTACTGAACGATGGGATAAGTTTGTTTATCTCCAAATTTTCGGGACGATTCTGCAGTTTTCTGTGCATCGTCAAGTTGACCCTTTGTTTAAAATTTCGTTACCTTACGTCTTCCAATTCTGTAATACTGTTGGAAGCTATTCAACCATCCAGTGCTTTTCTTGAAATGACTGCAACCTGCGTCGCGCGCAATTTGATGTGCAGAACGTCGTAGGTCACTATCATGCACGTCCTGTAAATTGTATCGAACATCCTTGAAAAACGCAAACACCGGTTTTTGTAATAGGTGTGCCTCGTCCTCTCCTGAATACGGTTTTTATAATGCGCTAAACGGTCATACTGCTGCGGAGCTCTACGCAGTTTTTTCATAGTTGTTTTTTTACCATGCTACGGCTGATCTTCCACGTGCTTCATTATGTTTAGTACCCGCTCCCTGAACAACGATTTTGCTTTACCGCGTTTTACTGGGGACCGAATTTGTGGCTTCCTGTCTGACAAGGATGATGAACTACGTGGCTCGACAACTGTTTCAATATCACTTTCACCTGTTACGCACTTATCGTCATCATTGTACTCTACATGTACATTGTCTGCACAGTCGACACCACGCATTCCACTGACTCATCTTCAGTAAACGCTAATAATTCATCTGCTACTTCTTTCTCACTGTGTGAAATTCCTTGGGTTGCACTCTGACGAAATGTCAAATTCGTAACTGTTGTTGTAGATGTAATGTAATGTTTGCTATTTTTATCGTTACCTGTGTTCTGCTAAAACACTTCTATGATTGTACCACTGTTGTGAGTTACTTGTCGACTAAGCAGTTCAACCACTCTCCGTAACCTCATGGTGTGCTCACAATTGGATATCTGCAGTCGAGCCCGTGTTGTCATTAGCAGCCAGTCCTGTGGTAGCATGGTAGGCAATATGTGGGGCATCAAATGCCATAAATATCACTGGCCTTTTGTGAACTGGCACTCTCGGAGTTCCTTGTGAGTCATCCTGTTACGTTTGATTCATTCATTTTCGTTTACGTCAACAGAAGTTACCTTAAGCTGGCACACAGTGACGCGATGACATTTCTAGAACATTTATCCACTGGAATCTTCGCTCCATAGTATAACTCTCAATTGTGTATCGCATACGAGGCAGAGTACATAATTTTTCGTATAAAATCAGTGAATTTGTCGTTCTGTGCTTTCACATGTACCCACTGCAACGCATAGCACATTGAGAACTGTAACACGTTAATATACTGTAAAATTGTGATATACTAACGTAAATTTGATAAGCGTATTATACGACAAACACTTAACAGTATGCAAGATGTGAGGACTTGATTTCACTTCCTAATGTTGAGGAAAAATAAAGCAAAAATATTTTACAGAATTTGTCTCAGTAAATATAACAGAAAGTTGTAATTAAGAGAATTTGTCAAAAATGTAGCAGACTACGTTACATTAAAATGTGGTCTCTTTGTCTAATCTAAATTATGAGATCCGACTTCGGCAAACGAAAATTCAGAGCAGGTGCTAGCCTACTGACAGAGCTCCAGCGTCCCTATGGCTTAAAGTTGTGTATAACACTTTAATATCTCCGGATGTGTGTAAACAGCTTGCGCTTGCGGACATAAGTTATGTTTACAATCCACACAATAGTCAGTCATAAGTATTATTTTAAAAAGTTTGTTTAACTCAAAGCATTACTGGTTTGGGATTTATTACAAATCTATGTTCATATGGTCCCTATAGCTTTCCTTCCTTTCCTGTAAGCGCCTCATTTTGTGTTCGTTAGTGCACAACACCACGTTGTTTTCAATAACATTAATACCTGAAGGTGAGCAGAGAACAGAAAATAAAAAAAATTATCAGCAGCTATTGGCTTTTTCAAATACATGTGACCTGTGGAGCAGCACTTGCACAAAAATCCACTGATGAGATCAAGTATTATGACCACCAGCTTGATGGCATGTTTCTGTATGTTCATATTTTCAAAGATGGTCGCGGAACTCGGCTGTTCAGTACAGAATGTCAAATCAAACACCTTTCAGCCGTCTAAATTCCAAACTGTTATTTTATTGGGCTACCAGTTTCAGGCCCCCTGACCGACTTGTAGGAAGATTCCAACCTCGGTTGCGTTCAAAATAGGGGCCGGCATTCAAAGACTAGTATCTGTAGATTCCTGCTCGAAACAGCGACCACGTCTGACCACCATAAGAGAGGATCACTGAATTGTCCATGAAGCATAGTGTAACCCTTCCACATCTCCACCCGTCATCGGATAACAAGTAATGGATTCCATGCAACATTCTGCGTCATCCTACGCCATTGGTCAGAGACTAGAAGCAACTGGACTAGGGAATTATACACATAGACTTTTTGTAAGCCTCCTGCGGTTGAACTGCTGCCATGTCTGGGAAGCGTAACTGTGAATGGCACCGCGCTGGGTTCAGGATGAACTGCATATCTGCACTGCCTCGGACGACCATCAACGGCGCGTAAGATGGTGACCTGGGAATAGATCCGACTCTTCAAGTGTTTTGGAGAGGAACAGTGATATTATTCCTGGCGTCATGAGATAAGAAACAGTTGGAAACGACTTGAAGTCAGGGCTGGTACAGACTGACGGATCTCTGACGGCACAAGTGTCCATCACGAACATCCTGCCACCTGATTTGTTACATCTCATGCGACAGTAACGTGGCGCCATTTTTTAACAGGACAGTTCTCGTCCACACATGACACGTGTCTCTCCGTCGTGTTGAGATACTCCCGTGACCAGTAAGATTGCCAAGTTTCTCTCGAAGAGAACATGTGTGGGACCAGTTATCTCGTCAACACTGTTTCTGAGCTATAATATACACGATACCGAGGACCAGTTACAATGGTTGCGAGGTAGCTTGGCTCAGGAGAGGACGCAACGGCTTTATGACGTGCTTCCCAACCGTATCAGAGTATGCACCCAGGCCAGAGAGAAGCAATGTCAGATAAGGGGGCGCATAGTGCCATGCTTTATAAATTTGCCTCGGTATTGTTTTCACTGAAATAACATCACATGCTTTCTCAACCCGTGACATTTCATTTTGTTTTCTTCTTCCCCTCTGGACACTTGACGTTTTTTGACAGGCAGCGTACTTTCCTTCCTTGTCGTGTGGCCACAGTGCCAACAGGTGGCATCCAGTCTCACTTTGGGCAGGGTCATAATGTTTGGAGTCATCAGTGTAGTTTCAGTCTATCACGGTCTCTCAGCTTTTTATGAACGATTGTCAGGAACAGTCCAAGTGCCAGCTCTGGTGTTCCATTTACTGTTGTAGTAAGCAACTGTAAAGTAGCAATCAAAGATTAGTGAAAGTCTTTCAGTACTCGGTAGTACTCCGTAGTGAAGCCAATTTATAAAAAGGGAGACAGGGATAATGTTGACAATTTTAGACCTATTTCTATGCTATCGGTGTTTGCTAAAGTTATCGAGAAGGTTGTATATACAAGGTTACTGGAGCATTTAAATTCACATAATTTGCTGTCAAATGTTCAGTTTGGTTTTAGAAATGGTTTAACAACTGAAAATGCTATATTCTCTTTTGTCTGTGAGGTTTTGGACGAATTAAATAAAAGGTTGCGAACGCTAAGTGTTTTCTTTGATTTAACGAAGGCTTTTGACTGTGTTGATCACAAATTATTACTGCAGAAGTTGGACCATTATGGAGTAAGGGGAGTAGCTTACAATTGGCTAGCCTCTTACTTTAAGAACAGAAAGCAGAAGGTAATTCTCCACAATATTGAGAGTGGTAGTGATGTTTAGTCCCAATGGGGCACTGTTAAGTGGGGTGTTCCCCAAGGGTCGGTGCTGGGGCCACTGCTGTTTCTTATTTATATAAATGATAGGCCTTCTAGTATTACAGTTTTTACTGTTTATACTGTTTCTGTTTGCTGATGACACCAGCTTGGTAGTGAAGGATCTTGTGTGTAATATTGAAATAGTATCAAATAATGTAGTTCATGAAATAATTTTGTGGCCTGTGGAAAATAATTTGATGCTAAATCACAGTAAGACTCAGTTTTTACAGTTTCTAACTCACAATTCAAAAAGAACGGATATTTTGATCAGACGTAATGGGCATATTATAAGCGAGATGGAACAGTTCAAGTTCCTAGGCGTTCGGATGGATAGTAAGCTGTTGTGGAAAGCCCATGTACAGGATCTTGTTCAGAAACTAAATGCTGCTTTATTTACCATTAGAACAGTATCTGAAATAAGTGACACTTTAACACGAAAAGTAGTCTACTTCGCATATTTTCATACACTTATGTCGTATGGTATTATTTTTTGGGGTAATTCTTCTGATTCAAAAAGGGTATTTTTGGCTCAAAAACGGGCTGTTCGAGCTATATGTGGTGTAAGTTCGAGAACCTCTTGTCGACCCCTTTTCAATAGTCTGGGAATTCTGACATTGCCCTCACAGTATATATTTTCTTTAATGTCGTTTGTTGTTAGCAATATTAGCCTATTCCCAAGAGTTAGCAGCTTTCACTCAGTTAATACTAGGCAGAAATCCAATCTGCATGTGGAATGCACTTCCTTGACTCTTGTGCAGAAAGGAGTGCAGTATTCCGCTGCATCCATTTTCAATAAGCTACCACAAGAACTCAAAAATCTTAGCAGTAGCCCAAGCTCTTTTAAGTCTAAACTGAAGAGCTTCCTCACGGCTCACTCCTTCTATTCTGTCGAGGAGCTCCTGGAAGAGCTAAAAAATTAAGCAAATTCCAGTGTTACATTGTTGATTTTCTTTATTTAAACTTACGACTTGTTGCCTGAATATGTTTTTTTTATATTTCATTTTATCTGTTTCTACAATCGTGTTATAATTTCATGTATTGACTCGTTCCATGACCATGGAGACTTCTCCTTAATTTGGTCCGACGGAACAATAAATAAATAAATAAATAAAGTGGCAGCCGCACTATTGTTTGTCACCGATTGCGACCGAGCAAAACTGATAAGCGGTGTGGCTTCCTGGCGCAGGCCGTCGACATCTGCAGACGCGGAGCTGCCGGCGGCGTACCTGGAGGCGGAGGAGGCGGGCCGGCGGGGGGGCTGTGGCGCGCGCTTCCCGAGCTGCCCACACTCGCCGCTAGATCTCGTCTCGGTCGACCTCGGCTCTCTGTGACCAGCGGCGGCACGCGGCGATCACTGCTGCGTATCTGCCGCAGCTACAATCCGTACAGCTGCCTGACTCTTACAAGAACAAGAAGCAGTTAAAATATATCACTTAAGTGAGCGCAGTCTGACGGAAACAGCCGAACAGCTGCGACTTCGGGAAACAATGAGAAGAACGTACAGTATGCCCGAGAAGTCCCCGTATCCCCTTTCATAAAGTACCAGCAGTGTTTCAGAAGACGACTACGCGAAACCTACGACACTTACAGAAACGACGCTTGTCATTGGATAGAGCTTCTCTCCGTGTTTTTATTCGTAATACCATTTCTTGGGGCTTCTAGCGAATTGTTCCCGCACATCCTGCACCTTCCTCCGCTGACAGTCCCACTTGCCCCTTTTTTTCGCATCACATTAGCAGCTACTCTCACTGAATGTGTTGTGCCAAGCACGGACTGCGTTGCCTATTGTAGCTTTTAACCTGACATTTGGTACGAATTCGTTTTTGACGGTCTCAGTTGCTTTACATTTAGCGAACTCCGCGACGCAAAATGCACGCATCACTCGGTTATCAGTCATGTTCTGACACACCTGTCCTCTTGTGGTGCGTTCTGCAGCTACAGCACGCCACGTATTACGAATCTAAACTTGAAGACAAGCTCAATCCATTGGTATGTGTCATTTTTCCCTGTGTCTTGTAGTTTTCCTGCAGTCATCTTCTGAAACTCTGGAAGCACACATTAATAATATTGTGTTGTCCGTTGGTATTCCTGCTAGTAAAAGTAATCTACCAAGTGGATTTGTCTGTGGACTACCGTGGCTTACAAAGACATCCGTGTGTGTGCGTCTATGTGCTGATTAACATCTCGCGGGGTGTCTTAGCGCTTATGCTTGGAAAGACTTCCTCAACACTGCTGCTCAAATTTTCATTAGTGTTGTACTGACATTGAGCCATATGGGACTTGATCATTTCCCACAGTAAGTTCTCTGATGTAACGGGCGCATATTCATATCCAGGTATTTCTAAATCAAGCCCATAACAGTTTAGGTACCGGGTGATCAAAAAGTCACTATAAATTTGAAAACTTAATAAACCAAGGAATAATGTAGATAGAGAGGTAAAAATTGACACACATGCTTGGAATGACATGGGGTTTATTAGAACAAAAAAAAAAAGTTCACAAAAGCGCGTCGTTTGATGATGATCGTGTGCTCAGCCGCCACTTTCGTCATGCTTAGCCTCCCAGGTCCCCAGACTACAGTCCGTGCGATTATTGGCTTTGGGGTTACCTGAAGTCGCAAGCGTGTCGTGATCGACCGACACCTCTAGGCATGCTGAAAGACAAGATCGGAGGCCAATGCCTCACCATAACACCTGACATGCTTTACAGTGCTGTTCACAACATTATTCCTCGACTACAGCTACTGTTGAGGAATGATGGTAAACATATTGAGCATTTCCTGTAAAAAACATCATCTTTGCTTTGTCTTACTTTGTTATGCTAATTATTGCTATTCTGATCAGATGAAGCGCCACCAGTCGGATATTTTTTGAACTTTTGTATTTTTTTGATTATAAAAAACCCCATGTCATTCCAAGCATGCGTGTCAATTTGTACCTCTCTATCTACATTATTCCGTGATTTATTCAGTTTTCAAATTTATACTGACTTTTTGATCACGCGGTATTAACCACGTTTCCGACATATCCAAATAAGAATCTGCATACATCTTTTTTTTTTTTTTTTTTTTTTTTTTTTTTTTTTTTTTTTTTTTTTTTTTTTTTTTTTTTTTTGGTCATCAGTCTACTGACTGGTTTGATGCGGCCCGCCACGAATTCCTTTCCTGTGCTAACCTCTTCATCTCGGAGTAGCACTTGCAACTTACGTCCTCAATTATTTGCTTGACGTATTCCAATCTCTGTCTTCCTCTACAGTTTTTGCCCTCTACAGCTCCCTCTAGTACCATGGAAGTCATTCCCTCATGTCTTAGCAGATGTCCTATCATCCTGTCCCTTCTCTTTATCAGTGTTTTCCACATATTCCTATCCTCTCCGATTCTGCGTAGAACCTCCTAATTCCTTACCTTATCAGTCCACCTAATTTTCAACATTCGTCTATAGCACCACATCTCAGATGCTTCGATTCTCTTCTGTTCCGGTTTTCCCACAGTCTGCATACGTATAACCTTCGAAAAAATAAAAAAAGAACAGCAATAGCGATGATATCCCAGTCTATATCATAACGTGAGGTGAGTTCCTTTCCAACTCTTGCACATGATGGGGATTTTTCCTTCGAGCAGGAAACCATATTCCTGATGCGTGAGTTGCGATAATCGCACTTTCATCAAAAAACAATGCTCTTGAAGGACACACGGTCATTTACAAATTGCACCCACAAAGCACAACAGGCTGCAAATCGCTGCCCCATGTCACTGGCAGTTAATTTATTCACGAAGACAGGCTTAAATCCTTAATCTTAAAACCTTTTTAATGTGGTCAAACATTGATGATCGTGGTACTTGAAGTTCAACTGCTATTTTGTGATTGGATACCAATAAAACAGCTATTTGTTTCCCCAGTTGTACAAAGTCAAAAGAGATTCGGAGAATTATCAGACGCACTGCACAAATTTTGCATCATGTGGACTATTTACCCACCTACAGTCCAAAATAAGGTGTTGTGTTAACTAAATGAGAACGTTTGCTTTCAGACATAAGTGCCTATTGGGCTTCAGAATATGACTGCGTGAAAATCCCATTGCATACAGAAACCAGACACATAGAACTGGACAGGGCATCTCTGTAAGTTTTAAATTCACATTACACAGCTGTGAAATATTAGCACCGTTTGTGATGCAGCAAACGTCAACGCGCGCATCCCGTTTATTGAAGTTACTGCTGTGGGAAGGCGCAACGCAGCCCGCTTTGGAAATTTGTTTACCAAGTTGCCTATTTGCAGGCGCGGACATCGATGCGTCAATACAGAGCGGATCATTTGTCTTCATACTGTGACATGCCTTACCCCTTAGTGCAACTTACACGGTGCATGTTACGAATCGAAACTTGGATAGATGCTCTACCCAGCTGATATGCCTCATTTTTCTGTATGTCTTGTAATTTCGTTCAATCGTCTTCTAAAACCCAGGAGGCGCTTATGGATAACGCAGCGTATACCGTTACTGAGTAAGCTGTGAATTCAGACAGCCATACGTTCTTTCCATCAAGAGCGCGGGACTCACTTTGCTACACTGCGACAGCAGCTAAATAAGATAATAGTCATGGACGTCCATAGGAATTAATGTAAGAGGTGCACGATTCTGAAACTCCCATTTTTTTGTATAAGTTAATACGATAGATTGAGAACGTCTAGTTCCCTAACAACAAAATTTATCAGGACTCATAAAAACATAGTGAATTTAAAAGTACTGATGGGTACTCACTCATCATTTCTTATGTATATTACTTTCTTAACGAAATGCATATTTTTGGACTATAACAGTGAATATCAGTACCACCATTTTGATGCAATGATCTGAAACTACGTATTTCTTATATCGAAATCTGTGGTACTTAACGACTTATTCACAATAAATATCTTTATTTATTTACCATTAATTTTAGTTAGTCATTGAAAATGAAATATCGGATTTTTAAAAAATCTGGACAACGGAGAAAATCCTGTTGGATAGGAAAAAAATAGTCAGAAAAAACTGCCTATTTCAAAATGGGTAAGCAGAAATAAACTTAAAACACACCACAGTATTCCCTATCGCACTTGGCATTGAACATCTGTGATTCGGTAGAATAGCACACAATCATTGCTTGAAATGCGCGAGAATTTTGTAATAAATACGAATGATAGGAAGGGCCTAGTGCCCCCTCTTACGAGCGTCTATAATTATAATAGTAATGATTACAAACCTCCATTCTATTTGAGTGTCACATTTATGTAATAACCTTGGTTATGCCTTGCCTATGTAAGATTTCTAATGTTAGTAACATATAAAACTTCTACCATGTACGAGTATTAACTATACCCTTGTCACCGTGTTGATTTACAATCAAGAGTTTTTCATTAATACAGCAATTTGTATATTTTCACAAATCAATATGCTTTTAGTGCAAATTGGAATATTCTAAATTATACAAAATAAATCCATGTGGTGTTTATGGCGATAAAAGTACGAACTTCTGCTTTGTTTCTAACAAACTCGTCGTCAGTGTGACGCCAAACCTTGTTTTTCATTTTCTTACCTTCATCGAAATATCCTGCACCGTGTTGTGTTGCGAGACGCAGATGCTATTGAATTACAACTCCCGCTTCTTTATTTTCCAAACATTGTTGTTATATAAGAAGCCGATAGACGAATATTTTCTACTGTTCTGGTGTGAATATATTGAAGTCCTTTCGATGCATGTTTCTTTATATTTTCTCCTGGATTTTCAAATATTCTCAGTCTGTGACTGCTTTTATTACTAAAGGCTCTAATAGCACCACAAAAAAGTTGATTTATCTGTCTTCGTGCCAATATAAACACACTTCTGAACAAGCAGAAGATGCTGTAAGGAATCACTTTCGCAAACCATGGTGTACTGATCGGCCAACAAAGGACCTCAAGAAGATTATACAACAGTCTGTCCTCTGCAAAACAATGAGAAACCACAGCCTTCTATAAACAGTTGCTTCAAAAATGTGCTGAGCCAAGTTGTCGATGCATCTTATGAAGAGGCAATTTGTCATAGTAGCAACATAAGAAAACTGTAATAAGACTAACATCAAACTTTTTCTCTACAATAAATAATATATCGAAACGTTCAGGAAGTCATATAAAATTTAACGACTCAAGAAAACAAAAATATATGGATTTTTCTTTGTATGTCAGTATTTATCTTCAGTTTTTTGCTCAGTGTCTGACATATGACAGGAGGAAAAATAGGCAGTATAACACTCTCTACATATATTTTTTTGACAAAAGGTTTATTTCCAATAGTTTTATCAATATTTGGTTAAAGAAAGACACATACCATGATCAGTATCTGTGGTAAAAGCTTATATATTAATTAACAGCTAATGCCGCGATTTTGTTAATTACTGTGATCTCCAGATCTGAAGAAACCTGTTACGCCAGGAAATTTTATTCACAGGCGTACTAAGACGGAATGGTAATCCAAGTGTCAATTATTTTCTTCAAATCTGAAGAGAGTCATCCATACAGGAAACTCTCATTATCTACTGTATCAGTGATCTAGATTGTGGAATAAAAGATTACTTGCAACATGAAAAATGGTGCAGCAAGACGGTATAGTATGAATTGTTGTATCCTCAGCAGAAGACAGTATCGGGTGTTTAATTAAAAGGAAAGTATTGTATCACAATTTGCTTGTAAGTGGAAGGACACACTATTGTATAACGGAGTTATGAATGAAAATTACTTCACTGCCAACACAGAACGTGATTCAATATGGCACGTGTATGACCAACAGACATTCGGCGTCGTGGATATCATTCACTACACGGTTCTAGAACAGAATTCTCAAGGGAACAAGCAAAAGTGTAGTTGCACCAGTCGTAGATGTGCCCTGGTGTCACAGATTACCAGGCTGTCGCACAGCGAAAAGTTTCGCGACCAATTCCTCTCTGCAACAGCATCCACTGGAATGTATTCATACACGAGAGCGGCAGCTGATACTTTATTGGCAATTAGCTACAATCTGCGTATTGTGCCATCTGCCCTCCGTTGTCATCTTTCAGTAATTACGTGGCAGTCGCGTAGCTGTGAAATTAGCACCGACAACACAACACCCGGCCTCATTCCTAACTGTCCGTAGCAAGAGTATTCAGTATGTGTCGAGGCCAAAGGTAACTTAAATACCTCCAGTAGGTACGCTCTTTTTTCTTTTTAAGAAAAATCAAAATCAATTTATGTTTCATACAGTTCACTAGTAGCGAAGAGACATAAATCAAGGCTATTTTGAAACACTACATTAATGTAACAGTTTGCTTGAGTTGTCCAGAGCTATTTATGTAACGTGTATATAACTTAGTGTTCACGCAGAAGTTATGCTGTGGTGACGAGAGCTGCAGAGATGAAGTAGCATGGATAGTGAAGACCACACAACAATAGTAAACTTGTATATTATTTTTCTCTTTTCCTTTTCAGAATAAGATGCCCGAAGACAGTATGCCGTCGAATTTCAGAAAAAGTTCTTTAAAAGTTGCTCTAATAATACTTCCACATCCATCAAATTTGGTCTTACCACAGACCGTTCCATTTTTCCTCCAAACTCCCTTGTTCAACAAATAAATCACTATACCCCAATATAGTAAAATGTACTACTTATATTGACAGAACTGACAATATGGTTATCGTACAGTTACTGTCCTGTCAA
Organism: Schistocerca piceifrons; assembly: GCF_021461385.2. Lineage (NCBI taxonomy): Eukaryota > Metazoa > Arthropoda > Insecta > Orthoptera > Acrididae > Schistocerca > Schistocerca piceifrons. The sequence continues at coordinate 67,971,437 of NC_060144.1, read as the reverse complement.
AAAATTACACTAGTGTATACTGTCACCTGAAAGGTAACGCAAGAGCTCCTAGGATGTCCGTGACGTACCGTCTTCTCGTCAGACTTCCCTCAGTTATTACTGGCACTGACCTGACGTCACACCCGATGGCGTTCCACCCCACGACTGCGGTTCCTCTCCAAAACATTCGAAGAATGGGACCTCTCGTCAGGTCGCTCACATAACGCAACGCCACTCATCAGGAGTCCACGCTTCCAGCTCACAGAACCCTCCAAACATAGCCGTCTGTCTTAGGTTTTTAATGGCAGCCTTTTTTTTTTTCATCAGTCTACTGACTGGTTTGATGCGGCCCGCCACGAATTCGTTTCCTGTGCTGACCTCTTCATCTCAGAGTAGCACTTGCAACCTACGTCCTCAATTATTTGCTTGACGTATTCCAATCTCTGTCTTCCTCTACAGTTTTTGCCCTCTACAGCTCCCTCTAGTACCATGGAAGTCATTCCCTCATGTCTTAGCAGATGTCCTATCATCCTGTCCCTTCTCCTTATCAGTGTTTTCCACATATTCCTTTCCTCTCCGATTCTGCGTAGAACCTCCTAATTCCTTACCTTATCAGTCCACCTAATTTTCAACATTCGTCTATAGCACCACATCTCAAATGCTTCGATTCTCTGCTGTTCCGGTTTTCCCACAGTCCATGTTTCACTACCATACAATGCTGTACTCCAGACGTACATCCTCAGAAATTTCTTCCTCAAATTAAGGCCGGTATTTGATATTAGTAGACTTCTCTTGGCCAGAAATGCCTTTTTTGCCATAGCGAGTCTGCTTTTGATGTCCTCCTTGCTCCGTCCGTCATTGGTTATTTTACTGCCTAGATAGCAGAATTCCTTAACTTCATTGACTTCGTGACCATCAATCCTGATGTTAAGTTTCTCGCTGTTCTCATTTCTACTACTTCTCATTACCTTCGTCTTTCTCCGATTTACTCTCAAACCATACTGTGTACTCATTAGACTGTTCATTCCGTTCAGCAGATCATTCAATTCTTCTTCACTTTCACTCAGGATAGCAATGTCATCAGCGAATCGTATCATTGATATCCTTTCACCTTGTATTTTAATTCCACTCCTGACCCTTTCTTTAATTTCCATCATTGCTTCCTCGATGTACAGATTGAAGAGTAGGGGCGAAAGGCTACAGCCTTGTCTTACACCCTTCTTAATACGAGCACTTCGTTCTTGATCGTCCACTCTTATTATTCCCTCTTGGTTGTTGTACATATTGTATATGACCCGTCTCTCCCTATAGCTTACCCCTACTTTTTTTCAGAATCTCGAACAGCTTGCACCGTTTTATATTGTCGAATGCTTTTTCCAGGTCGACAAATCCTATGAAAGTGTCTTGATTTTTCTTTAGCTTTGCTTCCATTATTAGCCGTAACGTCTGAATTGCCTCTCTCGTCCCTTTACTTTTCCTAAAGCCAAACTGATCGTCACCTAGCGCATTCTCAATTTTCTTTTCCATTCTTGTGTATATTATTCTTCTAAGCAGATTCAATGCATGAGCTGTTAAGCTGATTGTGCGATAATTGTCGCACTTGTCAGCCCTTGCCGTCTTCGGAATTGTGTGGATGATGCTTTTCCGAAAGTCAGATGGTATATCGCCAGACTCATATATTCTACACACCAACGTGAATAGTCGTTTTGTTGCCACTTCCCCCAATGCTTTTAGAAATTCTGATGGAATGTTATCTATCCCTTATGCCTTATTTGACCGTAAGTCCTCCAAAGCTCTTTTAAATTCCGATTCTAATACTGGATACCCTAACTCTTCTAAATCGACTCCTGTTTCTTCTTCTATCACATCAGACAAATCTTCACCCTCATAGAGGCTATCAGTGTATTCATTCCACCTATCTGCTCTCTCCTCTGCATTTAACAGTGGAATTCCCGTTGCACTCTTAATGTTACCACCGTTGCTTTTAATGTCACCAAAGGTTGTTTTGACTTTCCTGTATGTTGAGTCTGTCCTTCCGTTCAGATGATGAAATGGAAGCTTACGTAGCTTATACACTGAAGTGCCAAAGCCACTAGCATAGGCATGCGTATTCAAATACAGATATATGTAAACAGGCAGAGTACGGCGCTGCGGTCGGCAACGCCCATATAAGGCAAGTGTCTGGCGCAGTTGTTAGATCGGTTACTGCTGCTATAATGGCAAGTTTTCAAAATTTAATGAGTTTGAACGTGGTGTTATAATCTGCGCACGAGAAATGTAACACAGAATCTCCGAGGTAGCGATGGAGAGGGCATTTTCCGTACTACCGTTCACGAGTATTGCCGTGAATATCAGGAATCCGATAAAACATGAAATTTCCGACATCGCTGCAGCCGCAAGAAGATCCTGCAAGAACGGGACCAACGACGACTGAAGAGAATCGTTCAACGTGACTGAAATTCAACTCTTCCGCAAATTGCCACAGATTTCAATGCTGGGCCATCAATAAGCGTCAGCTAGCGAACCATTCAACGAAACATCATCGATATGGGCTTTCGGAGCCGGAGGTCCACTCGTGTACCCTTGATGACTACACGACACAAAGCTTGCGACTCGCCTGGGCCAGTCAACACAGCTCTTGGACTGTTGATGGTTGGAAATATGTTGCCTGGTCGGACGAGTCTCGTTTCAAATCGAATGAAGCGGATGGACCTGTACGGTTATGAAGACAACCTCTTGAATCCATGGACTCTGAATGACTGTTCAAGTTGGTGGAGGCTCTGTAATGGTGTGGAGTGTGTGCAGTTGGAGTGATACGGGACCCCTGATACGTCTAGATACGACTCTGACAGATGACACATACATAAGCATCCTGTCTGATCACCTGCATCCATTCAAGTCCACTGTGCATTCCGACGGACTTGGGCAATTTCTAGCAGGACAATGCGACACGCTACATGTCAAGAATTGCTACAGAGTGGCTCCAGAAACACTCTTCTGAGTTTAAACACTTCCGCTTGGCACCAAACTCCCCAGATATGAAGCATATCTGGGATGCCTTGCAACGAGCTGTTGAGGAGAGAGCTCCACTCCCTCGTACTCTTACGGATTTGTGGACAGCCTTGCAGGATTCATAGTGTCAATACTCTCCAGTACTACTTCAGACATCAGCTGAGTCCATGCCACGTCGTGTTGCGGCACATCAGCGTGCTCGCGGGAGCCCCACGCGGCATTAGGCAGGTGTACCACTTTCTTTGGCTGTTCAGCGTAATTACCTTCTCAGTTCCCATGTTCCGCCACTGTTAGTCTCCCACCAGTAGTGTGGGATGACACTGAATGCTGCAGAGAGTCCATTAGTTGTTCTCGAACGGCAGGCGCATTTGTGAAGTGTCTATGATGTGCCAAGTTCACAGTACGGAGATACTCCCTCGTAGTGCTCAAAAATCTCGATCGGAATACTGACGCGAGTATGACTGCCCGCACGTTCTCTTGACGTCCGACGTCTGACCTTTGTCACCATAAAGTGCCCCACAAAAGAGCGAACAGCACGATTCGATCAGCTAACAAAACAGAGACCCACAATGGGGCGCATTCCAAACTCCGTCATCTGCTGATACCGATATCTCAGACTAGTAAGCGTCATCTCCATGTCCTCCACAGTAATCATTCAACATCTGGCGCTGTTCTTGTTTCTTATACTAGGTAGTCACACACAGTCTTACAAGGTTGTAATAGTATTTCAGGGCAGGATGTGCTGAGAAATAACTGTTAAGAACTCGATACGTTGCGCCGTGTCCGAGTTTTCAGCATTGCAGTCAGCCAATTAGGTCGTCGCGCACGCAAATTCAAGTTTCAGCAAACCAATTGAAGGACACGTTGGGGGGACACCGCCTCTGGCAGACTGCTTGAATGCGGTGTGCACCACGATCTGATTAGCTAATTCAGTGCGACGTAATAGGTAACAGCACTAAACTCGAACAACACTAACAACTAAACGGCTAGCCTCTGCAATGCCTGGGCTAGCAGGACAGAGAGTATTAGATTGTGGAAAGGGGCCAAAATAAGTTGCTGTCAGTTGTACTCAACATACAAACCTTGTTTATCAACACACAATATTACAAGAAGGATGCAAAGCACTCAAAATTTTAATCGACGTCCTTGATTAGATCGGCTGAAGGCCACACTCAAAGTCCAAGACACAAGGCCTATGCAAGACATTGGAATTCAAGGTTCTTCTGGAGGTTTCACCCAAAAAATATTTTTTAAATCTTGAATCTAAACAGGCTGAAGGCCTTAGCAATTTAATTTTAATGGAACTTGGCTGGAGGCCGCATATTAAGCAATAAGAAGAGTTTCAATCAAAAGGCAGAAGACCTTATCTTAAAAAATTTCATGCAAAATTCAGCTGAAGACCCCATACAAAAGCATAACAATCTTATGCCTTAAGGACAAGACAAGAACGTTAATTTAAGAGATATTAAAACTCGACTGAAGGCCGCAAATAAGCAAACAATTTAATGGCTTAAACCCTAGAAAGAAGAGTTTCAATTTTAAAAGACAGAAGGCCGTATCTTAAAATTTTTCATACAAGATTCGGCTGAAGGCCCCTATAAAGAATAACAATCTCATGCATTAAGGGCAAGACAAGAACATTAATTTAAGAGACATTAATACTCGGCTGAAGGCCACATACCTACAAAATATGTTTAACGGATAGAAAAAGGGTTTCAATTTAAAAGGCAGAAGGCCTTATCTTAAAACATCTCATGTTAAATTCAGCTGAAGGCCCCATGCCTTAAGGGCAAGACATTAATTTAAGAAGTTTCCAAGTGTCGTTTAGGTGAGACAGGCAGCCTGTCCAACGACTTCTTAATCTGACGGCAACCCATCCAACAGGCAGCCGGCCGACCAATCAAGAAGATCAGTTCCGCTCCACACAACCAGCAACGACCACACAATTTCAATACAACGACACACAGAATACTGGAGCCCACAGGGACCAACAACATCTCAGCTGTCCAGCTACACATGGGCTGGACAGCAACTACACCACGAGGAAAATACACTGCCGAAAATTACGTCAACGACCAGGGCAGGTAACCGAAACGTCAACGGCCACAACCAGAAGATACCGCTGGTCAACTTCAATAACAGGGAATAAATTAAGTTAAACTCCACACGAAGACAGCTGGAATCTTAGCCGACTTAAATACACATACGTTGTACTTCGCGGGAATGTCCTAAAATCGACAACCAGGAACAAACGAAGAAATGTGAACAGTTGAGGCTCGATAGTAGGTTAAGTGAGGACTCAACTTTCATGTCCGAGACCGGTGGGCGACGAACTTCGTAGCACACGCAAGCAGCACCTGACACTCCAACAGCGCGTGCACACCGCCAGCAGCTCCGGCCAGAATCCACGCCTCGGAGACTTCCTTGCTGCTCTGCGCCAACCGACCGACTGCCCACGCCAGGAAACGGTGAAAGGATCAAACGTACATCGGCCGATGAGAGGACCAACCGAACGACCAAGCAACGGTCGTCCCGCTCCAGTCTCCTTCCGTCAGACAGTTCATGTCTGTCGCCAGCGGTCGGCGAGCACTGGCTGTCCGCGACTCACCGGCGCTCCGTCTCCGACTTCAGTGCTGCTGCGTCCCGACTGTACTGCTGGTCCGTCTCCAACTGACTGCAAGACATACGACGACCCGCAAATACCGTCAGTCGCTCCAGACATTATACGATAGTGCACTTATCGATACGCGCTGCTGCTGCCACCCATGGCAAGTAAGGCAAGAACGCAGCGTCCGTGGCTCGTGGTCTTGTGGTAGCGTTTTCGCTTCCCGCCCACGGGGTCCCGGGTTCGATTCCCGGCGGGGTCGGGGATTTTCTCTGCCTCAAGACGCCTAGGTGTTGTGCGTATTTAATCATCATTGACTCGCAAGTCGCCGAAGTGGCGTCAGCTACAAAGGAATGGCAATTTCGGCGGCCGAACACCCCGCATGGGGTCTCCCGCCCAACAATGCCGTACGATCATTTCATTTGATTAATGACACCAGTATAAGAAGTATAATATGAAATCGAGGCGGCAGTACAGTAATAGAAAAGGACAAATAATAAACGGCATGAACACGAGCCGTGCACGGCTTAGCCTCGATGTGGATAGTTTGTTTCTTTATACGCCACTGAACGATTTCCATAATTTATACTATACAAGAGTTTTCTAGAAACAAACTGTTTACATGTCGCACCAATGTGCACAGGACTACTGGCCTCAATGCAATTTTCGCACCCTCATACGTGATTAACCAAAGTCAGCACAGACCAGTCATTGTTCTGATATGCAATTCCAGACTCAAAACAGTATCCTGTGATTAACACAATCCACCATCATTCAAAAATTTTCGCATACATTCATCAGTACAGTTCATTACTTCGCCATCACATTTTTCTTCTTCACTGTCCTCCGTTACTCCACACGTATATTACAACTTGAACAATAAAATCAGCAAACCGTCATGTGACTACACTGAAAAAAGTACATTGTTAAAATAACTGAATATTGTTGTACGAAAACAACAACCTAAATGCACAGACGGAAAAAGAAATCGAAACACTAAGAAGGAGTTGTGCGACATCAACGAAAGTTGGTAGACGTGTTTCTACATCTGAAAGATGATGTTGCTGTTGATGTGGTCTTCAGTCCTGAGACTGGTTTGATGCAGCTCTCCATGCTACTCTATCCTGTGCAAGCTTCTTCATCTCCCAGTACTTACTGCAACCTATGTTCTTCTGAATCTGCTTAGTGTATTCATCTCTTGGTCTCCCTCTACGATTTTTACCCTCCACGCTGCCCTCCAATGCTAAATTGGTGATCCCTTGATGCCTCAGAACATGTCCTACCAACCCGATCCCTTCTTCTTGTCAAGTTGTGCCACAAACTCCTCTTCTCCCCAATTCTATTCAATACCTCCTCATTAGTTATGTGATCTACCCATCTAATCTTCAGCATTCTTCTGTAGCACCACATTTCGAAAGTTTCTATTCTCTTCTTGTCCAAACTATCTATCGTCCATGTTTCACTTCCATACAAGGCTACACTCCATACAAATACTTTCAGAAACGACTTCCTGACACTTAAATCTATACTCGATGTTAACAAATTTCTCTTCTTCATAAACGCTTTCCTTACCATTGCCAGTCTACATTTTATATCCTCTATACTTCGACCATCATCAGTTATTTTGCTCCCCAAATAGCAAAACTCCTTTACCACTTTAAGTGTCTCATTTCCTAATCTAATTCCCTCAGCATCACCCGACTTAATCCGACTACATTCCATTATCCTCGTTTTGCTTTTGTTGATGTTCATCTTATACCCTCCTTTCAAGACACTGTCCATTCCGTTCAACTGGTCTTCCAAGTCCTTTGCCGTCTCTGGCAGAATTACAATGTCATCGGCGAACCTCAAAGTTTTTATTTCTTCTCCATGGATTTTAATACCTACTCCGAATTTTTCTTTTGTTTCCTTTACTGCTTGCTCAATATACAGAGTGAATAACATCAGGGAGAGGCTACAACCCTGTCTTACTCCCTTCCCAACCGCTGCTTCCTTTTCATGTCCCTCGACTCTTATAACTGCCATCAGGTTTCTGTACAAATTGTAAATAGCCTTTCGCTCCCTGAATTTTACCCCTGCCACCTTCAGAATTTGAAAGAGAGTATTCCAGTCAACATTGTCAAAAGCCTTCTCTAAGTCTACAAATGCTAGAAACGTAGGTTTGCCTTTCCTTAATCTTTCTTCTAAGATAAGTCGTAAGGTCAGTATTGGCTCACGTGTTCCAATATTTCTACGGAATCCAAACTGATCTTCCCCAAAGTTGGCTTCTACTAGTTTTTCCATTCGTCTGTAAGGAATTCGCGTTAGTATTTTGCAGCTGTGGCTTATTAAACTGATTGTTCGGTAATTTTTACATCTGTCAACACCTGCTTTCTTTGGGATTGGAATTATTATATTCTTCTTGAAGTCTGAGGGTATTTCGCCTGTCTCATACATCTTTCACCAGATGGTAGAGTTTTGTCAGGACTGGCTCTCCCAAGGCTGTCAGTAGTTCTAATGGAATGTTGTCTACTCCCGGGGCCTTGTTTCGACTCAGGTCTTTCAGTGCTCTGTCAAACTCTTCACACAGTATTGTATCTCCCATTTCATCTTCACATACATCCTCTTCCATTTCCATAATATTGTCCTCAAGTACGTCGCCCTTGTATAGACCCTATATATACTCCTTCCACCTTTCTGCTTTCCCTTCTTTACTTAGAACTGGGTTTCCATCTGAGCTCTTGATATTCATACAAGTGGTTCTCTTTTCTCCAAAGGTCTCTTTAATTTTCCTGTAGGCAATATCTATCTTACCCCTAGTGAGATAAGCCTCTACATCCTTACATTTGTCCTCTAGCCATCCCTGCTTAGCCATTTTGCATTTCCTGTCGATCTCATTTCTGAGACATTTGTATTCCTTTTTGCCTGCTTCATTTACTGCATTTTTATATTTTCTCCTTTCATCAATTAAATTCAATATTTCTTCTGTTACCCAAGGATTTCTACTAACCCTCGTCTTTTTACCTACTTGATCCTATGCTGCGTTCACCACCTCATCCCTCAGAGCTACCCATTCTTCTTCTACTGTATTTCTTTCCCCCGTTTGTGACAATTGTTCCCTTATGCTCTCCCCATTGTCTTACATAAATGAATATAATATAACTTGTAATTATTTTCTTGAAGAAGAAGCACTGGAAATTCTGCCTTATTATTTACATCCAGTTCAGGTGTTATTCCTTCTGGAGATCTTGACAACGCGTCAGCTATAAAATTTTCTTTCCCGGCTACATGAATAATTTGAAACTGATATTCTTGCAGCGCCAGCGTCCACCTTGACAAGCGAGGATGCAGCAACTTACAAGTTTGTCAAAAGGCTAATGATTGGTGGTCACAATAAACGGCTATCCTTGAACCATACACATAATAATTAAACCGTTTCAAAGACCAAATAACTGCTAAAGCTTCCAATTTCGTAGTGGTATATGCTCTTTCACAGGTGGATAAAACTCTGCTAGCAAATACAATTGGACAAAAGGTTTTTACAGCATCGATGTACCTAATTTGAAATAAACAAGATCCTAATCCCACATCTGATGAATCAGTGGCTAAACAGAATCCGACATTCATATCAGGGTGGTATAATAACGGAGCATTTATCAGTTGATCCTTAATTTCACAAAAAGCCTTTTCACAATCATTAGACCATTGCCATGGTACATCTTTCCTCAGGAGCCGGTTTAGTGCTTCACAGTTCATTGCTTGAGTTTTAATAAATCGACGAAAAAATGAAGCCAAGCCTATAAAGCCTTTCAGTTGTCTTCTGTTTCTTGGAGTTGGAAAATTTTTTATCGCACTAATCTTCGCTTCTGTTGGAAGAATGCCTTTTTCATTAATCTTCTGTCCTAAGAATTTAATTCTCTGTAGAGAAAATTGGGATTTTTTTTAGATTTGCCGTTATACCAGTTTGTTTGAACACAGCAAAAATTCTCCTAATAAGCTGTACATGTTCCTCCCAAGTTTTAGAGGCAATTAATAGATCGTCCACAAAAATTGTTATTCGACTACGTAGTTCTGGTCGTAGGGCATAGTCCAACGCAGAAATAAAAACTCCAGAGCTGATATTGAGGCCAAACGGAACGACCTTGAACTGATAGCTTCTCCCTCCATAAATAAAAACAGTATATTTTCTTGAGTCCTTGTCTAACTGGACTTGCCAGAACGAACTTCTCAAATCAATACTGGTTAAATAGGATACATCTTGAAATTTCTGTATTAACTCATCGATGTTCTCCGGATGTGTGCGCACAGGTACTATAATTTTGTTAATTTCCCTTGCATCTAATACCAATCGAACTTTTCCTCCTGGCTTTGGTACAACAAGCAACGGAGAACAATATGGGCTGTTCGACGGTTCAATAAGATTCCAGTTTAACATTTTTTGTATCTCTTCCTGAACTGGTTGTTTTAATCGCCAGGGAATGGGATAGTGTGTGTGACAAAATGTCTTATGAGGCTTAATCTGTAATGTACAAACATGTCCTCTAATAATTCCGGGCTTTTCATTGAAAACTGACTCATATTCTGTTAATATATTGAATAATTGTTCCCTCTGACTATCCGTTAGGCAATCTGACTCAGCAATCTTCTGTTCGACTGTTTGTCTGAAATCCTCTTCTTGAATTGACTTGATCGGTAGTCGGTACATATTATTATTTTCAGCATAAACCAACTGCACAGCAGCACCACGGAAATATCGCTCATACACTGCCTCCTTTCTCAGTGAGATCAGTGTAACAAATTGATCTTCGATTTTTAAAATGCACCTTTCCTTCTACCAAGTCCTACTTGCAGTTGCAGGCTTGCAAAGTTCCAATGCCAAGAATGCAATCTACTAACAACTTTTCCACTACAAGGAATGTGCATTGTTTAGCTACATTTCCCAATTTTATCTCTATAAGCGTTTGTATCTTGACGTTGCGGGATTTTGCTCCCACTGCACGTATAACTCGGCAATTTTGTACTGGTAGGACAGGGATTTTCTTAATTTTACTAATTCTGCCAAACAAAGTTTGGGATGCTACGTTTGTAGATGAAGCTGTGTCCAATAGAACTTTGGTTAAAATTCCTCCCACTTCTGTGATGATCTCAGACACAGGAACCCTTTTATCTTCGACTACACAGGCCTCTAAGTCTCTCGTCAATTCATCTGTCATTTATTCGCCTTCATTATATCTCAACATTGCCACGGAATTAATTTCGTTTAAAACAGGTTTGCCCCTTTTGTATTCCCCGGCCGACTTTACGGAGCATAAAGCCGCCCTCTTCAGTTTAAATGTCGATTAGTATTTCCTCTTGAATCATCTACTACATCTGTTATGACTGGTTGTTGTTGATGACTGGTTGTGTTATTTGCTTCAAATCTAGGGTCAGAATTTCTGTACGCATTATTATTATTTGAAGACTGCTGATTCTGGTAATCTCTTGTATTTCCAAACATTGGGTTGTATCTGCGACCCGTTCGATTGTCTCTGAATCTGCCCCTCGCAGCACTGTTATTGAAATTTCCATTTCCGTTGTAATTGTTTCCGTTGAATCTCTGACTATTCCTAGTATAGTAATTATTAAATCCGTTTCCGTTCCGGTTTGCGTTTGGCGCCTCAATCGCTCTCATCTGCATAACCGGTTGTCTTGGCCGATGTTCATCTTCCTCGATCATATCTATAGTGTCAAGCGTAGTCATGAAAGAGTCAAGGTCATGCTCATTAATATACAGCATTCTATTTCTGATGCTGGCCGGAAGTCGAGATTTTAATATGCCAATCACGTCTTGTAGAGGCATAGGCTTATCCCAATACCGCGATTTGTGTATATATTTCTCAAAGTATTTCTTTAAAGACCCACGTGAAAAGGAAAAAGGTTCCGGGTGTAATATCTCCTGCCTTAAACGTTCTTGTACTCCTTCAGACCAGTATTTGGATAAAAATGCTCGTTCAAAATCTTCATATGTGTCCCAAGTTGATATCATATCAGATGCCCATATAGCTCCTGACCCCTGAATATAACCGGTCACGAAACTAACCTTTTGCCACTCACTCCAAATTTTTGGAAATACTCCCCTAAAACTTCTTATAAACACTACGGGATGAACATTTTTCTTGTCTGGGTTGTAGATCTGGAATTGACGTTCTTTCAACATTTTCTCCTCAGTATTGCTTTTACAATTACAGTCATTATGACTACCCTCATAGTGTTGTGATTGATGTTGATTGCAAAAACGAACGTGTGCATTAATGTCCCTGTCTGTACTTGGTCGGGTAAATAATGTAGCTTCATTGATAGATCTTGTTATGGGTTCATTTCCTTGCGTGGAACACAAATCTTCTAGAGATAGATTTAAAGATCTCTCAATGTTTTCTTTCCATTGTTTAAGTTCTTCGCCTAGTTGTTCTTTGGCTTCTCGAAAACCTTTATTAAATAAATTTTCTTCAGAACTCTCGGTCATAGATTGTATAGCTGCTCTGACCGTATGTTCAATATTGTCTGAACAAATGCTTTGCCTTTCTAAACTTAACTGCGAGGATTTTCCCGCGAGAATGTTTACCTTATGATCAACCTCGTCTTGTCTCTCCTTTATGTTATTTATGGATTTATCCAAATTTTGGATGTCCTTCGAGATCTTGTCTTGTGATTGTCTCAAATCCTGCATATCTGCTGACATCTCATTTACTTGTTGCTTTAATTCATCCTGAACTTCAACTAATACTGGAATTACCGCCATAGAACATTGCATCTGTTCTTGTGCTTGAACTATCTGTGGGATTGACTCGACCTGCTCTTTAATAGTATCAAGCTTAGTAGCAACATACTCAGTTAGCTCTAGGCGTAACTTCTTCGCATTTTCATTACACTGCTGAGTGACTTGCTCAATTTGAGCAGCTAATTTTAATTCTGTCTTTTAATTCTGAATTTTCAATTCTTTCGCAGTTTTATTTAATTTATCATCAAGTTTCTGAAAACTCTCTACTAATTTATTATTTAATTCCGCTTGATTAGCTTCTAATTGCTCCTGGACTTTCACTTGATTGGCTGCTAATTGTTCATTCAATTCCCTTTTAGTCTCTATTTGCGCTTTAGTTAAGTCTGTTACATTTTTGGCTAACAGTGTTAACTGCTGCATGATTACAGTCAATGGGTTTATTTCGTCCTGCTCAGATGACATCGAAACACTTAAGCTTTGTTGTGGGGCCTGACTAATGCTGCCGCTAGGCACTACTTCAGTTAAGCTAGCGTTTAATGTTTCACTAACCTCAGAAACAGCTGAGGGCTGTTGTGATTCGCTCTGCTGTTGCATTGCCATTTTATAAGCCGCCCTAGTAAGAACCATTAATACACCGAACAACAAATATATAAAGTCACTCGCATCTGAGTTAATAATGTCACTGACCTAAATTTTGCATAATACTCACTTATAATAAACACTTCCTGTCTAAAGTTCAACTCAATATTCACTTAATCAATCTGATTCAAACCGATAGACATTTAAATAATTATTCTAAATTTCTATCTACAAAGATGTAATTGTATATTGTCTGGCCTGAACGACTTTCTTGTAGGTTGTGGCGAAATTGTGACTTCTGGAACAGGCCTCGTCTTCTTTTCTCTCGTGCACATGCAACATAAAATTCACACAATGTTTAAGTAATGCTAAAACATGTGTCCTGTCACAGTGAAGCCAAATTCAATATTTTTTTGTGGAATCTAAAATTTAAAAACCTCTCTCACACCGGCCTGATTTAGCTTCACTGATCAGGATAGCAAAAACATGCGTATATTAAGGGAATTTTCATTGACAAAGCACGCTTATCACATTCACACAGTTCAATACTGATCTATCCTGATTAAATTAAGCTTAACTTAAATTCCATAAGGCAGTGAAGCAATTTCGAAGTCTCGGTGCTACGAAAATTGTCAGTCGATCTCCTGGAAACATTTGTAATAATTATTAACTTTCGGTGATCACATGGGGAAGACCGGAGATCTGCTGGGAAGACCTTGTTAGCCTATTTATTTGAAGTAACTGGATATCTTGAGCATACAAAACGGCAGGTTCGTCCAGTGTAAATCAGACGTTCCCCACTGATCCTGTGCAACACAGCGTAGTAAGCAGACACTGTCAATAATAAACAGTTAAATAATACGCGAACACACTTACTTTAGTTCAGTTCATGTATTAAATTCCCTCTCATACAGAATCTCATCAAGATGGCGACTAGCCCAACAATACATACATATACATCCTCCTTTCACGACTAATCGGCAAGAAGTCCTTCATTCTTTTCCTAAGAGAAAACATAGATAGCAGAGAAGCTATTCCATGGAGTAAATGGACGCTCCAAGTAATAATTGGGCTTGAAACTACTTTACATTGACAATCGGTAAGATATGAAGAGATATTTCTAGATATGTACTGAGTTATATAATTTATAAAATTTCTGAAAATATCGCGGAGAGACCGCTGCAAGAGACATTACAGTTCCCTTATGCTCTCCCTGAATCTCTGTACAATCTCTGGTTTAATCAGTTTGTCCAGATCCCTTCTCCTTAAATTCCCACCTTTTCGCAGTTTCTTCAGTTTTAATCTACAGCTCATAACCAATAGACAGTGGTCAGAGTCCACATCTGCCCCTGGAAATGTCTTACAATTTAATACCTGGTTGCTAAATCTCTGTCTTACCATTATATAATCTATCTGATACCTTCTAGTATTTCCAGGATTCTTCCACGTGTATAACCTTCTATTATGATTCTTCAACACAGTGTTAGCTATGATTAAGTTATGCTCTGTGCAAAATTCTACCAGACGGCTTCCTCTTTCATTTCTTTCCCCCAATCCATGTTCACCTACTATGTTTCCTTCTCTCCCTTTTCCTACTCTCGAATTCCAGTCACCCATGACTATTAAATTTTCGTCTCCCTTCACTATCTGAATAATTTCTTTTATCTCATCATACATTTCATCAATTTCTTCATCATCTTCAGAGCTAGTTGGCATATAAACTTGTACTATTGGTGTGGGCTTCGTGTCTATCTTGGCCACAATAATGCGTTCACTATGCTGTTTGTAGTAGCTTACCCGCACTCCTATTTTTTTATTCATTATTAAACCTACTCCTGCATTACCCCTATTTTATTTTGTATTTATAACCCTGTATTCACCTGACCAAAAGCCTTGTTCCTCCTGCCACCGAACTTCACTAATTCCCACTATATCTAACTTTAACCTATCCGTTTCCCTTTTTAAGTTGTCTAACCTACCTGCCCGATGAAGGGAACTGACATTCTACGCTCCGATCCGCAGAACGCCAGTTTTCTTTCTCCTGATAACGACGTCCTCTTGAGTAGTCCCCGCCCGGAGATCCGAATGGGGGACTATTTTATCTCCGGAATATTTTATCCAAGAGGACGCCATCATCATTTAACTATACAGTAAAGATGATATCAGTTCAAATTTCTCGCAAGTCGCAACAAGAGAGGCGCTAGTAGCGCCACTATGAGGGTGCAAATCAAGTTTGGTTTAAATACTCGCTGTAGCCGTCGTGAGTGTTAGTTTCCTTTGAGGCTGGACGTGCTGAGTTGATGTTAGCCCAGAATGACTTTAAGGCGACAAAGGCTCCATTATCGACACGCCACTGAGATTGAACGAGGTCGTGTAACAGGACTAGGAAAGTCTGGATGTTTCTTCTGTGATATTGCAGAAGGATTTGGCAGGAACGTACCCACTGTACATGATTGCTGGTCACGGTGATGTATGATTCCAAAAAGACTGGGATGCAGACTGCCACGTGTCCCTACAGAGAGCGAAGACCATGGTTCTCAGTGTATGGCTCTGGCGCATCGTGCTGGATCAGCAATAGTAATATGGACACAACGAACTGTTACAAACCGGTTACTTCTAGAACAGCTCCGAGCGAGACACCCACTGTCCCCAAACAACATTTGTGACTTCAGTGGTGTCAACCGTGAGCTCACTGGAGAACAGCATGGAGATCTCTTGTGTTTTCTGATGAAAGCTGGTTCTGCCTTGATGCCAGTGATGGCCATCTGTTGGTTAGAAAGAGGCCAGTTGAGGATCTGCAACCAACATCCTGTCTGTGTGCTAGAAACACTAGACCTATTGTAAGGTGGCTATAATTTCGCACCTTACAAGCACTCATCCACAACTTTGTCGTGATCTACAAACACAATTAGGTATCATGTGATAGGCTGTATATCGTATATATGAATATATAAAGGAGACTGACATTGTCATGTACGTCTTGTAAATAACTGTTAACGGTTGTTGCATGAAAGGTGACAGAGTGTCTTTATTATAAAAACGGCATGATGAATGATTGCCTAGACTAGTAGAGGTTGGAACGCCAGTGGAAATGAAACAGCTGGCGGAACTGAAGCCCTTGGTGGAAGGCCTACACAGGTGTGTTGGTCTTGATTAAACACAGGAAACGGCAAGACAGACGTCTTGGCACCTAAGCGGTGGAGCACAATAGAGTCGCGACCGGTCGGTGTTGTAGCCGCACCAGAAGGATTCGGAAACGCTGAAAATCTTGGATGCAGTTGAGAGGAACGAAGAAGCAGCACCTCTGAAACCACGCAGGCTGGGTTATTTCCAAGGACTTTTACTCAGAAGCGCACCATTGTACGAGTATGCGTTTTTCCTCGCAAACTTTCCGCGCTGGACGACAAAAGATTAAAATATGGTTGGTCAAAGACGTTCGGAAGAATCTATAGAGAGGGAGAATACACCGTGGTTTTCGGAATATGATTCGTTTTCGGAATTACGAGAGTGGGGACCCAAGCCTTGCTGGGAAGCCAGCACTGGAGAGACGCAGTCTTCTGTTGTGAGTGCCCGTGTGTGACGGTCGCTCAACATCAGCTTTTGTTGGTGCAGACGAAGTTGCTGTCTTTGCTCTCATGAGAGTTTATAGTTAGAACAGTTAGGCACTGTACTGTTGCGAACTTATACGATTCTGAACTTCGCCTCCGGGTTGGAAGTCGTCGTTGAGTACACAGAATTCAGTGATTGAGAGCACTTCTTCTGCGTATACTTTACGTTGAGACGTTAATAGAACTCCGTCCTTGTGGCTGGGAGATCGCGTTTCTCGTCTGTAGAACACACAGAGAAGAAGACAGTATTAGAATGTGTTAGTCGGAGGATCGTCTTCTGCCGTCCTCGTGTTTTAAAGAGTTTATTTGTGGCTGGAGTTCTTCCATCGACGCAGACGTGTACGAGAACCAGCACGCTGACGCACCAGACGCAGTACATACGATGACATCGCAAATTGCTTCCGCTTATTAGGGCTATAAAAGCTAAGCAGCAGTGATCACGTTAGTTTATTTCCACTGAGGTTCCACACCATCGTAGATCATCTTTGAAAGTAGTGTCTTCTAGTGTTTGGTACGTAGATGATGTCAGTCATTTCGCGTTATTGATATTAGACCACGCACTCATAATAAGGGGCAGAGTTGGGCAACTGATTAGTAATTTTACTTAGGAAATGTAAACTTTGTAATATAAAGGCTGTTTTTAATCTACAATAAATATATAAGCAGGAACAATGTTTATCATTTAGTAGGATTAGTTGCCTTCATCATTCATTTATGTTTAGATTGTAATTTACAGAATTAAGAGATCCTAAGATCTGCTTCAGGGGGTAGTCAGACAGGGCCAAATCTTCATTTTAGCGTTTATTATTTTCCGTTGCACACATTCATGTTACACCCGCCTGAGTTAGCATCTTGGACTATACCGGGAGTTATAGTCTACGGGGCGATTTCATATGACAGCAGAAGCAATCTCGTGGCTATGCAACGCACCCTAACTACAAATTTGTACGCCACTAGGGTGATTCGATCTGTTGTGCTACCATTGATGAACAGCATTCCAGGGGGTGTTTTCCAACAGGATAACGCTTGCCGACATAGCGCTGTTGTAACCCAACATGCGCTTCAGAGTGTCGACATGTTGCTTCGGACTGCTCTATCATCAGATCTGTCTCGAATCGAGCAAATACGTAACATCATCGGACGATAACTCCAGCATCATCTATAGACGGTATAAACCGTCCCTGTATCGACCGACCAAGTGCAACAGGCATGGAACTCCACCCCACAAACTGACGTCGGGCACCTGTACAACACAACGCATGCAAGTTTGCATGCTTGCACACGACATTCTGGCGATTATACCGGTTGTTAAGGGACCAGCATTTCCAATTTGCAATAGCTTATCTCGCGCTTCGTTGACCTGTGATCTTCCAATGTTAATCACTTAAATATGTTACCTAGACAAAAGTTTCCCGAAATTTAATTACTGTATATTAATTATTTTTCGACGTTGCTGATTTTATTTCCGTAAGCGAATTATTCAGATCACGAGTTACAGACACTGATGCAAATAACATAAAGAGACTACAAAAATGTTCAACTATTATTAGTTACTTTAATTTCTTTTGTTGTACGCGAATTGTTCTCTTACAGGTGTTGACACTAGATGGCACTATCATCTCAAAGGTTTGTATTATGCTTAGAGTATTCTAATCCTAATCCATGAAAGTCGTAGGCGTGTACTTTCTTACTCTCAGTGCCACAGTGTATCGGACACCTCACAAACGGAGGCGATTATCACAAAGTAACGCTGCTCTCATCTGACAGAGTAACATCATTTGCACTGCAAGATTTAAACCAAACTTAACTGAA
The DNA here is from genome assembly GCF_021461385.2 of Schistocerca piceifrons. Lineage (NCBI taxonomy): Eukaryota > Metazoa > Arthropoda > Insecta > Orthoptera > Acrididae > Schistocerca > Schistocerca piceifrons. The sequence goes on along the minus strand of NC_060144.1, from coordinate 67,953,106 downwards.
CTACAGCGAAATCTGCGGAAAAGTGGAACATAGGTTAAGTGAAAAATGAAACGAAAACATTTCATTTATGCAAAAGGTAAGATCCATATTTATTTCATTAGAAGCAAATAAAAATTCTAACAAGAGTTCCAAAGCTCATCTTGATGATTATAATAATATGAATTTTTGGGCATTGAAGGGAATACAGGGCACAGCACGTCGTTATTATTAAATATCTTGCAGTCGTGCGGTTTACTTCCTTCAAAAAACACAGAGACCTCGAAATCGTATTTCTTTGTTCAGAGAACCATTTCATAACCACTACTTTCCTATATTTTTCTTGGATACCTGGAGTACACCAACCTTTTTTTTACTTTTATTTTTTTATTTTTAGTTTTTTGGAAAATCACGCCATACTGTAGAAGCACGCTAATTGGTATCAAAAATTGTATCATTGGCGCACGACTTTATTTTACCTGCTGGTGTTTCTGTGTATTTCAGTCTATTTTTATATTTCTCACGAATTTTGTTGTATCAGCTGAAGTTTTTAGACCAGTTCTATTCGCTTATTTTTGCAGAAGATTTATTTCACTAACTGCTCTTACCAGATTGTCTGAAAGAACTGCGAAACCGTCTGCAAAAGGCAGGCAGTTTATCTTAATTACATTGTTTTCCTTCCCAGAATTGTCGGTCCATTTTTGTGGTTTTTTCATCTTCAAATACCGGATTATTCACAATTTTTTTTTAATTCAGTTAAACTGTCCCCTATACTAACACCAGTTTTTATTTCTTTTTTTTATTTTTGAAAATTATTGTACTAAATGTATAACCCTAACTTTGTCTACTGATACTCGGACCGCCCAAAATATCGGGAAATTGTGTCCTGTGAGTCGGTGACACATAAGGATGGTGGCCGCTACTGCGCCTGGCTCTATTAGACAAGCTTACTGTGAGCATGCAGAAGATTTTTGTGCTGTGGTATTAAAGGGTAAGCACCACAGGGGGTCGCAACGGGCGAGCGGCGATATACTGAGAACTGGCGAGGGCGCAGAAGCTATATGGCGCCTGAACTGTGGCACGTATGTGGCGGTATTCTAAGACCGATACCGCGACGATAAATACCTCTACATATCACCTCGGGACGTCAACAAAAAGTCTGCAATGCTATATAGAAATTTACGAGTCCCCAGCACTGAAGCGCGTCATCTTGTCAGCACTGCACAGAGCTGTTTGCCGTCTACCCAGCCCGTTAAGTTAGAAAAAAATCCTGGTGGTGTCGTCATGCGGGGGCATTTGAGCGCGCGAAGCAGCGAGATAACCTCTCGTTTTCTGACGGATATCCAGGCAACAAAACTTACGGCAAAATGTTGGTTCTGAAAAATAACTTTCAGTCATTATCAGATTTAACACTGACTGGGCGTACAACCGACTAACGGAACACCAAACAGTTACGCGCAACTTAAAACACTGACAATTGTTGTTTTTTTTCCATTACGCAGGATGTCTGATCACTACAACTGAAAAATGTTTTCATTCATTCACAAACACACAAGCTGATCGCACTAGCACGTACAAACATCACAGATGCTGGTTGGTTGTAGACATCTTTATAATTTGGTGTACTGCTCTAACTGTCACGACATTGATACTTCAGAAAGCCACAATCGCAGTTCTTCGAGGTGAGTTTGCTGTAGGTATTTTACATGTATCGAAATGTATTGATGTACGTAATTATAGTATTCTAGATAAGACATCCGGTCTTGCACGGATAATTATTTATTCCAGTCCTCTACTAGTCCATCACCTATTCCATCCTCTCTCTGTCCATCTTCTCTGTCCCTTCCCATCTCCTCCTCTCCCATCTACTTCTTCTCCTGCCCCTCTCACTATTCTTCTCTTCCTCCCCCCTCTCTCTGTCCATCCACCCTCTCGGTTTTGTCTGCCAATATCCTCATCGCCCCCTTCACTGTCCATATTCTCTACCCCTCCCTACCCATCCATCTGCTCCTCCCCCTCTCTTTCTCTGTCCTTCCTGCCGATCTCTCTATCCATCTCCCACTGCCCCTTTCGTTCCATCTCCTCGTCTCTCCTGTATATCTCCTCCTGCCTCCTCTCTCCCCACCTCAAATGGTTCAAATGGCTCTGAGCACTATGCGACTTAACTTCTGAGGTCATCAGTTGCCTAGAACTTAGAACCAATTAAACCTAACTAACCTAAGGACATCACACACATCCATGCCCGAGGCAGGATTCGAGGCAGGGTTGACCTCAGGTCATGGCGTGGGAAAAGATGTTGAATATATTCACATGTGACACATATTGCACACTTATTTCTTTATTCTCTGCTTTTTCATTAAATTTATCTGTGGTATTCAACAGTATGGCTTATCTTAGGTCCCAAACCATGTTGACAAAGAAACTGGCTCGCTGCAGTGTTCATTCTCCCGACCTGGGTGACATAAAGGATAGAGCAAATAAGAGACAAATTGCACTTCATATTTCAAAAGTCTCCCAAGTCAACTGTCACACAGAAAATATATGCCAACAGGTCGTTTTCGAACACTTTTACATCCCCCCTTCTCATAAAAAAACTCAAAAATTGAACAATTCAGTTCGAAACCAATGTTACAACATGTAAAATAGGTAACTAAGACCAATTTCGGATGTAGAGAAACAGGATTCTCTGGCAACCAATTTGCAATTTCATGGTGAGCAACTAACATTACTTGGCCAAAGTTCAAAGAATTCCAGCAATGATAGCAAAAAATTCTTCTTTCATGACTTCTTTGGAAATAATGTAACATATCCATTAAATGAAATTAAAAATACTAAATATTACAGGTCAGATGTTTATGTTTGTACTAGGAGTAGACAATGTTTTGAAAATCCTTTAGAATATGCTCAAATACATTTATCTTCTTTAAATATTGAAGATTTGTAAAACATGCATAGTTTGAAGTATACTCTTGTGATTTAGATTTCTATTATTATAATATTGAAACATCAATATATATTGTTAAAGAATTACTGTGTTATCAAATTCATAGTGATTGGCATGCAATACATGGATTCATTACCATTTTTATGATACATTAAATAAATAAAATGATAAAAAAATACTGTAAAAATAGTTAGAGAACCTATGTCTTGTTAGAATGATTGCAAGTTTTTCAGTTAGTACTGGTTGGTGTAATAAAAATAATATGAATTTCAGTTTTGGACCTATGGAATGTGGAAATAAAAGATTGGTTGTAGTGGATGATACTAATTTTGATCTTGGGTCACTCGAAACTATAAATACTATATTTAGTGTTGATATTACGAATATTAAAGTTAAATTTGGAGGCGATTTTGCTTTAAATAAAACACCTGTAATTATATCTGCAAATTTATAAATATTTAAAACAAATGTATTGCATGAAGGAATGGTTAGATATAACTAGAAAAAAATGGAATTGAAAAGCTGAAAACAAATAAACCCAAACACTTCTTATCATTTATTTGAAGGAAGTAATTATTGAAACGAGATACTTGTATACATTTTATTTATTTAATCATCAAGTACCTCAAAATTATTAGCAGGGGTATAGATATGGCTGGTGAGGGACAAGGTGGTCCAGATGCTGCCCCAGACCCATGACGAATTTTTCTTTCTGGTATCTTTAAGGTCACTCATGTTAAAACATGGCCATTGTTAGTTGTAATGACTGTGAGATTAAATATTGCCTGTTGAACACTTATAGTAACTGTTAGATTGCAAAGTTCAGTAGTAGTGAAAGAGACACAATGTTTATGAGTTGTGATACTAAGTTCTGTTGGTTGTTACTGGACCATGTCAGTACATTTCATCTTGACTGTCTTATGTTTATGGCTGCTGGCAAGTGTGTCGATCTAACAGTTGTAGCACTATAGTAAGTGGCAAACTTGGTGTGTCAACTGAAAAGTACATAGCATAATGAATGTGTTTGAACTTGAAAAACTCTATAGTACACTGTCATTTAACTTCATTACTGCCATGTGTAATTTATGCAACAGCTGATGATAATCTGTGTCCATGTATGTCTAAAGTGACATCATTGTACAGCAGACATAGTACATTCCTCCTCTTCAACCCTTCGCAACATGAGGACAACGTCTCCTTTCAGTTTTCTGTTCTCCTCACACTCCACTGAAGTTGAAGCTCAACTTAGCAATAACAACTTAAGTCGACTTCTCTCGCCATCTACACAGCTGAGCTAAGGTGTTTGAGATCACTAAAACTTGAAATAAAAGAAACATGACTTAAACAAGACAATTATTACCAAATTTTTGGACACTTACAATTCTTAAGACTTTGGAGTGCCTCAGAGTTAAATTTGTAGCGATTTAACAACAATGTACCCATAGGCATCTGTAAGGGGCAATAGTGTGCAGTTGCCCCTGGTATCTGCAATACAGAGTTTTTATTCACATGCTGAGTGAATAACCATCTATTCTCTGCAACATAATATGGTTTTTTGTCACCTATTCAGTTTCATTTTTATAGCTTGACATGTCACGAAATTGACCAACTTATTTATATAAAAAACTTATTTCTGTTAATTCTCAGGAGTGTTTCTAACACGTAAGTTGGAAGTATTTCCAATCATGTGACAACACCTGCTGCTAATTTAAATGATAGATTACAAGGACTAGAATGAGTTTCGTTTAATTTACATATAAATTCATATTTTTCAATACCTTGATGATTTGTAATCTTTGTGACACTACATTGTGCATGTTTCATTGTTTGATTAATAGCACCTAATTTTCCCCCTTCATCTTTATCAATCTTTATCATTATATCTACCAAGTATACCAGTAGAGTTAGTGAAATAAGTATCTGGTAACTCAGCATATCCATGAGCTCTAAAAGTTTGTTTTATATGTCTCATTTTTACATCACAAGACCAACTAAAACATTCTGCATTTTCTACAGCATGAGTAGCAACTAGAATGATTTACTGAAGGTGGAAAATTACGTGTTATTGATCAAACAATGAAACCCATGCTACATAGTGTGACAATGTTTACATATCATCAAGGTATTGATGAATATGACCTATGGATGGATTAAATTAAATTCAGCCTAGTCCTTGTATTCCATCATTTACATTTTACATAAATCCTGTACCTAATAATTCTCCTGGTGATACTAATTCTCATGTGAATTGTAAAATAATGTCCAATTAATCACAAAAATTGTGATTGGTTGTCATTTTGAAACATGTAGTATTCAATCTCAAGCATTATATCAGGAGATGAAAGTGGTATGATCACAGTCTTAGTGATTCGGGTGCTTCATTTTATAGAGTTGGCACTCCTCATGATTTCAATTGTATGTTTAGCATGTGAGCAGAAGAAGTAATGCAAATATTATTAGAGGGTTTCCTGTACTTGTTACACCAAGAAAACCCATGAAGAAAAATATTAGATCTACATATGAATCTGCAACTCGTGATGTTACTAATAATGTTGAGGTATTTGATGACTGAATAAATTAAATGTGCACACGTACTTCATTTCAGTAAATTACATTCTCCAAAGAAATGAGAGAAAGTGTTTGGATTTATTCATTTTTCAGTCTTACAATTCCATTTTTTCCATCTATATCTAACAATCCTTTTATTCCATAATCCCATTTAAGCACTTTTTTAAATTTTCATAGAGAATTATAGGTGTTTTATTTAAAGTAAAATCACCTTTAAATTTACTTGAATATTAGGTACATCACAACTAAATACAGTTCTTAAAATTTCAAGTAATCTAGTATCAAAATTAACATCATCCTTTAAAATTAATCTTTTGTTTGCACATTCCATATGCCCAAAATTGAAATACTTATAATTTTTATGAAACCAACAAGTATTAACTAAATCACTTACAATCAGTCTTACAAATGTTTATATATAAAAATGTTGGTTCTCAAATGATTTCTATAGTATTTTTTTACCATCTGAATTTTTTATATGTTTTAAAATGGTAGTACTTTTTTACCATTTGAATTTTTTATATGTTTTAAAATGGTAATAAATTCACATACAGCTTGCCAATCACTATGAAGGTGATCCACAATAATTCTTTAATAGTATACATCGAAGTTTCAGTATTATAACAATAAAGAAAATCACAAGACTATGCTTCAAAATATATGTGTTTAGCTTTTTAAGATAAATATAAAAATCTTCAATACTTTAAGAAGTTAAATATATTTGAACATAGTCTCTTAGTGATACTGAGAACCTTTGATCTACAGTATTATCATGCAAATAACATGTCACGTACTGAAAAAACTTAGTTGAAATAGCTCCAGGTGTTCCTGAGTTATGTTTCAATGCTACTCCATTTTCATTCCCACATCTACTGGCTGTGCATGATTCTTAAATCCTCAGTGCTTCTTTTTAGGGAATACATAACCAGTAAACATCTGATTCCTGAAAGAATCGAAATTCCCTGCTTAAAACAGCTTCATATTTCCGATTACTGTATACATGAGTTAATGTGTTGAATATTTGACATTAAGCATGTTAGTGAGAAAAATATTAGAAATCGTTTGAAATTATGTTTAAAGTTTGTTGGAAGACGCTAAGCACTCTTAGTGTCAAACACTGGATAAGTATAGTCTGTGTAATTTGCGTTCCATTTCAGGAAAACCTTGTTTTTCATTATCTCAGTATTTATGATGTCACATCTCTGGAACCATGTTTCGTACAATGATATAATTTTGCAGCTACATTCAGTGGCAAAATTGGAATACCGTCTGTAAAATGTGTTGCTAATAGACTTACTAGTAAAGATACAATAAATTAAAGGTCTTGCCTTATGTGTTAGTTTTCCTCCCAGAACAGCAAAAGTGTAGTATGTGATAAACTGTTGATAAACTGTTTTCCTTTCATCAGTTTGTCTGTGGGTGGGTAAGTGGGTGGGTGGGTGTGAGTGTGGGTGGGTGGGAAGGTATTTGAGTGGAGTGGCAGGAAAGTCTTAAATTATGTATTTGGTTTGTTATTGGTCATTAAGTGCTCTCATTCTCGAACATTGGATGAACGTAGTGGATATTCATGCGCAGTTAGTTATTACGCTTTTGTTTCACCCCCACTTCTTTGACAGGTAGGGGGCTCTTGTTCCCACAGTGTTTCTTTCCACACAGTAAGTGATATGTGTACCAAGTGTGGCTGACATCTGTCCAGATGTTTAGGAGGAGTATTAAATGAAATGTAGGTACGTTAGTCTCAGTAGTATCTCTCAAAATAAATAAAAACTTCAATTGGAGGATTACTACTCACGATGTCTGTTGCAGCTGCTAGCCTAATTGAACCCCTCACACTACCTCCAGATAAAGAACAGCTTACCTAAAAAATCTTCCTGTTTCCTTGGCCGTAGCAGCATCAGAGAACGTAACCTGCAGCATATGTTTCAGTCAGAAAATGTTGCAGAATAAGGGACCAGGGAGAGGGAGGCTACAAACAAATAAGGATTCTAATGACCCGCCCTTGGCCACTAGAAATATTATTAAATATTCCCGATTACAGCAAGAAGAACAAACAGACAAATATCCTCGAAACTTTCCGCTGCAAAATTAGTTGTTACTACTATTCCCTACTCTTTCCAGGTCCTGTTTCCTTCCTAGTATTAAATGATTTAAATAAATCTGTCGTTTTCATTAAAAATAAACATAACAATAAAATATTTAGTGCTGTGGATCTTAATTACTGTCTTCTTGGCTGAAAAAGGGTTCATTATTAACTTTGTAGCAATCCGTGGCGTCTCCACAATGCAATCGAGTGCACGCAAGGTTAAAGTTCTTCTTAGCAGCAGAAACAGCTTTTCAGGATCTGTGTCGTAATGTAGCTCTGACAAACTCTTGACGCTGTTATTGAAGAGCAGGTGAGATGGATACGATTCCGAACAACTATGATAGTCTGTGCTGGTAGGGCAAGTTCCACAAATTTTCGCTTTTCACAAAAGAGAATCTGTTCACTCCAAAAGACCGTGATATTAAACTACCTAGCATTCAAAATGTCTTCTGCTTGATTGCACTTTGTATCGTAATTACTAGGAGAGGAAAGATGGGCATAATATTCACTTCAAAAACGAGAAAAATTTTACCTTTCAAGATGACAATTATCATTTCATAAAACGTTCTTCTCAGTGATCAACTATTACGAGATTCATCTTCTTACAAGAGTGTATACTGACAAAAATTAATATTTTCTTATATCTCTCAGCAATGGTGGCTGTTGTTTCCTTTTTAACAATAGAAGTACACCTCCCTTTTAAAATACGTCCTTCTGTAGACAAGTCTAATATCAGAGAAAAAAAAACGTTAGTAAAGTCACGGAATACACAAGTGTGTTAAAACCACGGAACGCTAACAAGCCAACGATATTATTTAAAATGCGGTGTTCTCGCAGGCGAAATCGAAAATTCAGGTTAGGAAGTGATACTACAGGACGTTACAAACAAGTGCCAGAGGAGCAGAAAGTAAGTTAATACGTGTATACGTTCAACAATTAACACAAATGAAATGCGAGGCAGGCGTTACACACTGTGACAAGACCAGTCAACAATGTGGGTTTGTCTCTGTATAAGTTCAACAATAAACACAAATGAAATGGGAGGTAGGCCTTACACACTGAGACAAGACCAGTCAACAATGCAGGTTGGTCTGTACAATGTGGGTTTGTCTGTATCATTTGCCTGGTCTCCACGGGATTATTTGTAAAGGTAAAATACAAGAGATGATTAAAAGTTTCGTTCAGCCTCGCCTTCAGGCGTTATCTCAGCGATCACAGGGCAGGTGTGCACCGCCTAGCAACACGGCCAGGCTCCTACAGACATGACTTCATGTACAGTTGACTCCAAATTAATGGATGTCACAACACGCTGTAGCTAAGATGGTGGCTACCTTCCGCGCCAATTTTCAAAAACGATCCAAAACCAAACGGGGTCGACGGCTGGACAACGTGTCTCTGTTAGTTTTATTCCCTAGGTGGGATATCTCCACATCTAGGTGCTCTGTCTCCACATAGTCCCAGAAGCCGACAACTAGTCTTTCTCAATTCTTAAGTGGCTGCATTGGTCCACATCCTCAGAAAAGGTCTTCCTCCACGCCAGCGTGGCCACGGAACCAATTTTAAGTGCATGACTGTTTTCTGTCAATGATCCACACCATCCTGGGACTTTAAAAAAAATATGCTTCTGGGGGTATTAAAATTATTTTGACGCTACGATTCTATGGTACTGTATTTCATCAACACATCCGCGTGTCCAGAATATTGATGTTGTTGTTGTTGTTGTTGTTGTGGTCTTCAGTCCTGACACTGGTTTGATGCAGCTCACCATGCTACTCTATCCTGTGTAAGCTTCTTCATCTCCCAGTACCTACTGCAACCTACATCCTTCTGAATCTGCTTGGTGTATTCATCTCTTGGTCTCCCTCTACGATTTTTACCCTCCACGCTGCCCTCCAATGCTAAATTTGTGATCCCTTGATGCCTCAGGACATGTCCTACCAACCGGTCCCTCCTTTTAGTCAAGTTGTGCCACAAACTCTTCTTCTCCCCAATTCTATTCAATACTTCCTCATTAGTTATATGATCTACCCATCAAATCTTCAGCATTCTATTGTCGCACCACATTTCGAAAGCTTCTATTCTCTTCTTGTCTAAACTATTTATCGTCCATGTTACACTTCCATACAAGGGTACACTCCATACAAATACTTTCAGAAACGACTTCCTGACACTTAAATCTATACTCGATGCTAACAAATTTCTCTTCTTTAGAAACGCTTTCCTTGCCATTGCCAGTCGACATTTTATATCCTCTCTCCATCGACCATCATCAGTTATTTTGGTCCCCAAATAGCAAAACTCCTTAACTACTTCAAGTGTCTCATTTCCTAATCTAATACCCTCAGCATCACCCGACTTAATTCGACTACATTCCATTATCCTCGTTTTGCTTTTGTTGATGTTCATCTTATATCCTCCTTTCAAGACACTGTTCATTCCGTTCAACTGCTCTTGCTTGGTGTATTCATCTCTTGGTCTCCCTCTACGATTTTTACCCTCCACGCTGCCCTCCAATGCTAAATTTGTGATCCCTTGATGCCTCAGGACATGTCCTACCAACCGGTCCCTCTGTCTCTGACAGAATTACAATGTCATCGGCGAACCTCAAAGTTTTTATTTCTTCTCCATGGATTTTAATACCTACTCCGAATTTTTCTTTTGTTTCCTTCACTGCTTGCTCAATATACAGATTGAATAACATCGGGGAGAGGCTACAACCCTGTCTCACTCCCTCCCCAACCACTGCTTCCCTTTCATGCCCCTCGACTCTTATAACTGCCATCTGGTTTCTGTACAGATTGTAAATAGCCTTTCGCTCTCGGTATTTTACCCCTGACACCTTCAGAATTTGAAAGAGAGTATTCCAGTCAACATTGTCAAAAGCTTTCTCTAAGTCTACAAATGCTAGAAACGTAGGTTTGCCTTTCCTTAATCCAGCTTCTAAGATAAGTCGTAGGGTCAGTATTGCCTCACTTGTTCCAATATTTCTACGGAATCCAAACTGATCTTCCCCGAGGTCGGCTTCTACTAGTTTTTCCATTCGTGTGTAAAGAATTCGCGTTAGTATTTTGCAGCCGTGACTCATTAAACTGATAGTTCGATAATTTTCACATCTGTCAACACCTGATTTCTTTGGGATTGGAATTATTATATTCTTCTTATTTCGCCTGTCTCATACATCTTGCTCACCAGATAGAAGAGTTTTGTCAGGACTGGCTCTCCCAAGACCGTCAGTAGTTCCAATGGAATGTTATCTACTCCCAGGGCCTTGTTTCGACTCAGATCTTTCAGTGCTCTGTCAAACTCTTCACGTAGTATCATATCTCCCGTTTCATCTTCATCTACATCCTCTTCCATTTCCATAATATTGTCCTCAAATACATCGCCCTTGCATAGACCCTCTATACACTTCTTCCACCTTTCTACTTTCTCTTCTTTCATTAGCAGTGGGTTTCCATCTGAGTTCTTGATATTCATACAAGTCGTTCTCTTTTCTCCAAAGGTCTCTTTAATTTTCCTGGAGGCAGTATCTATCTTACCCCTAGTGAGATAAGCCTCTACATCCTTACATTTGTCCTCTAGCCATCCCTGCTTAGCCGTTTTGCACTTCCTGTCGATCTCATTTTTGATACGTTTGAATTCGTTTTTGCCTGCTTCATTTACTGCATTTTTATGTTTTCTCCTTTCATCAATTAAATTCAATATTTCTTCTGTTACCCAAGGATTTCTACTAGCCCTCGTCTTTTTACCTACTTGATCCTCCGCTGCCTTCACTACTTCATCCCTCAAAGCTACCCATTCTTCTTCTACTGTATTTTTTTCCTCCATTCGTGAGAATTGTTCCCTTATGCTCTCCCTGAATATCTGTACGTCCTCTGGTTTAGTCAGTTTATCCAGGTCCCATCTCCTTAAATTCCCACCTTTTTGCAGTTTCTTCAGTTTTAATCTACAGTTCATAACCAATAGATTGTGGTCAGAGTCCACATCTGCCCCTGGAAATGTCTTACAATTTAAAACCTAGTTCCTAAATCTCTGTCTTACCATTATATAATCTATCTGAAACCTGTCAGTATCTCCAGGCTTCTTCCATGTATACAACCTTATTTTATGATTCTTGAACCAAGTGATAGCTATGATTAATTTATGCTCTGTGCAAAACTCTACCAGACGGCTTCCTCTTTCATTTCTTACCCCCAATCCATATTCACCTACTACGTTTCCTTCTCTCCCTTTTCCTACTACCGAATTCCAGTCATCCATGACTATTAAATTTTCGTCTCCCTTCACTATCTGAATAATTTCTTTTATTTCATCATACATTTCTTCAATTTATTCGTCATCTGCAGAACTAGTTGGCATATAAGCTTGTACTAATGTAGTAGGCGTGGGCTTCGTGTCTATCTTGGCCACAATAATGCGTTCACTATGCTGTTTGCAGTAGCTTACCCGCACTCCTATTTTTTTTTATTCATTATTAAACCTACTCCTGCATTACCCCTATTTTATTTTGTATTTATAACCCTGTATTCACCTGACCAAAAGCCTTGTTCCTCCTCCCACCGAACTTCACTAATTCCCACTACATCTAACTTTAACCTATCCATTTCCCTTTTTAAATTTTCTAACCTACCTGCCCGATTAAGGGATCTGACATACCACGCTCCGATCCGTAGAACGCCAGTTTTCTTTCTCCTGATAACGACGTCCTCTTGAGCAGTCGCCGCCAGAAGATCCGAATGGGGGACTATTTTACCTCCGGAATATTTTACCCAAGAGGACGCCATCATCATTAACCATACAGTAAAGCTGCATGCCCTCGGGAAAAATTATGGCTGTAGTTTCCCCTTGCTTTCAACCGTTCGCAGTACCAGCACAGCAAGGCCGTTTTGGCTATACAAGGCCAGATCAGTCAATCATCCAGACTGTTGCCCCTGCAACTACTGAAAAGGCTGCTGCCCATCTTCAGGAACCACACGTTTGTCTGGCCTCTGAACAGATACCCCTCCGTTGAGGTTGCACCTACGGTACGGCTATCTGTATCACTGAGGCACGCAAGCCTCCCCACCAACGGCAAGGTCCGTGGTTCATTGGTGGGGGGTGGAGGGAGTATTCCAGCTCATTATCATGCACATAGTCGACACGTGACTGAGGTCAGTGGATACGTGATTCGCCGGCCTTTGTGACCGAGCGGTTCTAGGCGCTTCAGTCTGGAACCGCGCGACCGCTACGGTCGCAGGTTCGAATCCTGCCTTGGGCATGGATGTGTGTTATGTCCTTAGGTTAGTTAGGTTTAAGTAGTTCTAAGTCTAGGGGCCTGATGACCCCAGATGTTAAGTCCCATAGTGCTCAGAGCCATTTGAACCATTTCATGTGGAGGTCATTACGCCACTGCAACATTATGCCTCCCAACAACATAATGCCTCGACCACAAGACGATGCTACAATTCTGCCAGAACGATACGGTTTCCAGCGGAAATTGTCAGCGGAGCTGCAATTATTACGACTAGCAGAAAATGTTACTAAGAACCTTAACATAACCATTGCCGCTGTTGCAATTTTTCTAGACACAGAAAAAGCATGCGACAAGTTTGGAGAGAACATCTCCTCCGGAAACTGGAAGCAAAAACGCCAACAAGAAAACAACAACTTATTACGTCAAACTCATTGCTAATTACCTGGCAGACAGAAAAATGCTCTTAACAATCGAAGATCAATCACCCGACGCCCGTACAACAAGAGCAGGTCTGCCAAGGATCGGTTCCCTCACCCCTATCATTCAACATTTATGCCAACGATATGCCAAGAGTCGTTAGAGTGCAAATAGCACAGCTTAGAAACAAAGCCACTGGAATAGTTGGGAGACGTTTCCCCTTTTTTGAAAGCTCGGACCTAAGCACCACAGCCAAATTACGACTGTAGAAAGCCATAGGCATTTCAAAAAAGCTGTACGGCACCTCTGTTTGGGATATGGTAAGCCAGACACAGGTAAATCGCCTCCAAGTAGTACAAAATATGATATTTCGATGGGTACTTGGTGCCAGCCGTTACACCCGTATAGCTGACTTACATAACGAACTTCACATGGACATAATAAATGGTGCGATCAGCAAGCGGTCGACGAAATTATATAATAAAGTAGACAAATTGAGAGGCTCAGTAAATCATATACGAACATTACAATATAAATATGAACTACTACACTAGCTGGAGGTACCTTGTGGACCACCACAAAAGTTTAACAAGTGAATAAAATGAACACACATCCCTTCTTGACACCAGGAAGTGTGGATCGTCGTACACGGTGGGACTTTATTCTATAGGGCGACAAAAAATATAAATAAAAAACTGGTTATGTTGGCACAGTCGAGTTTGCAATGCCGCGCAGGATTCCAAAACAAACTCTTCGGCGAACTTCAACTTCTCCGGATTATCGAAACCATACAAAACAACTTTAATGATTGTTATTCGACAGTTGGAGTGTTCTTGAACCTCGAGAAAGCTTCCTATAAAATATGGGATGAGAGCTTAACTGCCGTGCTGAACCCAAACACCGAATAAACGAATACTACGTAAAACTACTTGATAACTTCCTTCAAAATAGGAAATGTGCGCATCGACGACAAGAACTCTGCCAAGAAACCAGTCCATGCCCGTATCCCACGGGGATTTGTATCCACGCCAGCACTATATCAACGACATTCCTGCAGTTTCACATGTATCAGTTAACCATTATGCTCACGATACAACGATTTTAACAAGAGACGGAAAATTAGGGACTGCGAGACTGCAACGCCAACTGGATCTCATGGAGCCATGGGCACAACTACACAAGATTACCATGAACCCGGATAAAACAGTGGCCATTACTTTCACAAGACGCCGATCGGTCATCAGTACGAGGCTCCACATCAGAAACCAACCTACGGTCACCCGTGGTAAAGCACCTAGGCGTTTACTTGGGCACGAAACTACACCCATCACGTCACAGAGCAGAAGAAAGCCGGAGTGATTGTCCGGGGCACAGCTCGTGACACCAGTTCAAAGAAGCTCGAAGACATAAAGAACAAGTATCTTCGACGAATCCTCAAAGTACACTGGAAGATAAGAGCAAAGGAACTCCACAGTGCCCTTCACGAAAAGTACCTGCGCCAAAAGGTGCGGGAAAAGACCCGAAAACTATTTGATAAGATCGACGCGCTACCTCACAACTCATCAATTAGCGACAGTAGGCACAATCTTTCCTCAGCGATGGTACGAATATAGCTCCCCGATCCATCCTGGCAGACGATGGAGTTGCACCTGCAGAACATTAAATAACCTCAATTCAAGTACGCACCACAGCAAAATAAAAAAAATAATGAAACAAAGAAGTACTCCTGCCATCCCATAACAGGATGATTATTACAGAGTGTACAGAACTAACTGAATTTCTAGATTTTGTTTTAGCTTACAATTTTTTTATCTTCAGTGACAAAATACCCCTTGGGATAGGTAACAGCCTAGCCGGTACTTTAGCAGATATTTTTTGTGAACGATTTAGAATCTAAATTTCTTTCCAAGTTTCCACGGCTAAAAGAGAAAACGATTTATTATAAATGATATGTTAACGACCTTTTATTACTGATAGAGAGGGTGACACCAGTGAGGTTAACGCATTTGCTCAAGCGATAGGCAGTATGCAACCAAGTAGAAAAGGAAGTAGGAAAGGAGAACTCCATTAACTACTTTGACCTTACTATCAAGAAAGTTGACAACTGGCATACATTTTCGATTTTCAGAAAACCTATGTGTACAGATAGTATCATCAGTGCCAGTTCATGCCACCCTCCACGATATAAAACGATTCACCGGCTCGTTACTCTGCCTTTGGCAGAAAGCGAAAAAAGTAAGGAACTCAGCATTTTAAAGCAAATTGCTATAGCTAATGGTTTTCCTGTCAATGATGTCACGCGCTCTTACAATAGACCAATAGAAACCTATAATAAACAGCAGGCAGTAGCAAACCCATCGAGAAAATAGAATCAGTAAAGAACGAATGAAAACCATTCCAATGAAACTTAACGGCAAAATGTCCCAGCACATAGATAAATGTTTCAGAAAATCTAATGTGAGATGAGGCTTTCAGGTTAACAATACCATAAAATTGTGAGTAAAACATTAACTACAAAGGGCGTACGACTAATTGGATGGCTCTGGAGTATACAAGATTGATTGTTATAACAGCGATGAATATTATATCGGCCAATCTGGCCGCTCTTTTGATGTTAGGTTTAAGGAACTTTTCACAACCGCGTAAAAAAACTACTTTGGGATTGCATTTACGAGAAACTAGTCATTCTATAGGGAGCATTAAGGATAACATTCGTGTTCTCCACAGCGTGGAAAAATACCGTAATATGAGCTTATTCGAAAAGCTTGAAATTTATTAAGTGGAAAACCCAAAGCCACCGAAATTGCTCAATGGGATAGCAGTTTTGCACTCCATGGCTACTTTGCTTAGGTCTTTTTTTACGCCGTTAATCGAAGTGTTATCGTCAACGACGACCCAGACGTCATGGTGGGAGGAAAGTACGTACTTGGGTTGACTTTATTATGAATAAACGTTCGAAGTCAACTTCTTAAAGCCCATGTATCGCTCCGTAATATACCGCCAGCTCGCGGAATGGGTTAGGATGTCGTGGTACCAAGAAAGAAACGTAGTATCTTATACTGATGCCATGGGAGGGGTATATTGTCCTGCCCAGAGTTCGTATATGATGCACCGAGTTACGTACGCAAAGTGTCTACTTGCTCTGCGCGGTCGTCGTCCGCTTGCGAACTGCTTCAAGTTCTACATCGATATGGAGGGCATCGTGCAACTTAACGATGCGAGTATAGCGGGCTTGAAGTATCCATCCGAGTTGACGGTCAATTTATGCTGAATTGGCAAGACCTCAGACCGAGCTGCCAAACAGTATCTCAGAGAGACCCATTGCCTCATATAATCGAAGCTTTTCTGTGGTACTGAGGTCAATACTCGTGAAAAAAGGGAGGAGTTTCTTGGCCATATCAAAAGCTTTGCTCCTGAGAGAGTCAATACGTCTGTGGAGAAAGAAGTGTTTGTCTAAAGTGACGCCAGGTAATTCAACGTTGTCCCCCAGGGGCTATCCCGCCCATGCAGTCTCAAGTTGGTAGGCATCGAAGGGCGTTTCTTGCTGAAATAGGTGGCTGTCGTCTTGGCGGGATTTAGTTGCACTTTATTGGTCTTATACCAATCGGCTGTGGCATCTAGTTGACATTGAAGGCGTCGAATGTTGGCATGAATACGCCTGCCGCTGGTGAGAAAGGCCGTATCATCGACAAACTACGCAATTTGTACCCTTGTGACAGTTTGCATGTCATTGACATAGAGATTAAATAGTAGTTGGGATAAAACGGATCCTTGAGGCAACCCCGCCCACGCAAGTAGGGTATTAGACGATTGGCCCTCTATTGTAACAATCATCTTTCTGTCTGTCAAAAAACTAGCTATAAGTTTCACATAACAGTTGGGTATGGACGTCAGTTCATCCAGTTCCCGAATTAGGTGTCCCCCCATACGTTATCATAGAATCTCCCAATATCTAAGAAGACCGCTGCAGTGACAATACACACATTGGAATTTCTGGTAACATGTTCCGTCAGACGAAGGAGTTGCAGCTCCGCGTATAGTTGGAAGCCATACTGGTCTGCCCTGACTATGCCGTTTGCCACCAGCTGTTCCAACATGCGGGCCTGGATGACTCTCTCGAAGGTTTTGTCCAGACCTCTTAGAAGACTAATCGGTCGGTTACCAGGGTAACGTCCTTCTGTGATTTGGGTATAGAAATTACCATAGCTATCTTCCACGCAGTGGGGAAGTACTTTGTCAAAAGGCAGCCATTATAAATTCTTGTCAAGAGCACCAATGGTTTAAGTGGCATATTCTTCAGGTGTAAGTTGCTGATCTTGTCAACACCAGGTGCCTTGTTCCCATTTAGCTTCCTGAGTATGGTTCTAATTTTGCTATGTGTAGTTAGTCGGGGACAGAAACGGTCAGGAGTGGTGGTGATCCGATGGACTCGTGGCCTCTCTGAGCTCTGTTCAGAGGCTCTCTCAGAAGCGTCATTTGTCGCTCAAACGCCGTCGCGAATGTTTCCGCTTTACTGAGTGGGTCTTCTGTTACTCCCTGAGGTGTCTGAAGCGATCGTTTGGGCGTGGGATTGGCCCTCAAGTTTTTCACTAACCGCCATTCTTCTCTGGTTTGCAGGAGGAAGGAGGACATCTTATACTCCCACATTTCTATTCGCCATTCAAGTAGTCGCCGTCTAAGCTGCCTTTCCGGGCGATGTACCCATCGTCGGTATGCTGGGTTGCGAGACCGTTGCTATACTTCTGATACCGGTTCTTCTGTAGCCGTAGTTCTTCAGGTAAGGGAGGCAACAGATCGTGGGTCTGGAAGCCCTCAAGAACCGTTACAGACGACAGTTTGCGGGCCTTCCAGAGCTTCCGCGTTAAGTAATCTGTTAATTATGGTGAAATAAATACACTGCCGCTAAAAAATGTGAGCTGGCCTGGGAAGACGACGTCGATGTCGATTTTGATCCGATAACGACATATGCCACCTGGGGAATACCAACGTCGTCTGTCAACAGACAATGTTTTTTTTTTTTTTGGTCATCAGTCTACTGACTGGTATGATGCGGCCCGCCACGAATTCCTTTCCTGTGCTAACCCCTTCATGTCAGAGTAGTACTTGCAACCTTATTTGCTTGACGTATTCCAATCTCTGTCTTCCGCTACAGTTTTTGCCCTCTACAGCTCCCTCTAGTACCATGGAAGTCATTCCCTCATGTCTTAGCAGATGTCCTATCATCCTGTCCCTTCTCCTTATCAGTGTTTTCCACATATTCCTTTCCTCTCCGATTCTGCGTAGAACCTCCTCATTCCTTACCTTATCAGTCCACCTAATTTTCAACATTCGTCTATAGCACCACATCTCAAATGCTTCGATTCTCTTCTGTTCCGGTTTTCCCACAGTCCATGTTTCACTACCATACAATGCTGTACTCCAGACGTACATCCTCAGAAATTTCTTCCTCAAATTAAGGCCGGTATTTGATATTAGTAGACTTCTCTTGGCCAGAAATGCCTTTTTTGCCATAGCGAGTCTGCTTTTGATGCCCTCCTTGCTCCGTCCGTCATTGGTTATTTTACTGCCTAGGTAGCAGAATTCCTTAACTTCATTGACTTCGTGACCATCAATCCTGATGTTAAGTTTCTCGCTGTTCTCATTTCTACTACTTCTCATTACCTTCGTCTTTCTCCGATTTACTCTCAAACCATACTGTGTACTCATTAGACTGTTCATTCCGTTCAGCAGATCATTTAATTCTTCTTCACTTTCACTCGGGATAGCAATGTCATCAGCGAATCGTATCATTGATATCCTTTCACCTTGTATTTCTACTCCTGAACCTTTCTTTTATTTCCATCATTGCTTCCTCGATGTACAGATTGAAGAGTAGGGGCGAAAGGCTACAGCCTTGTCTTACACCCTTCTTAATACGAGCACTTCGTTCTTGATCGTCCACTCTTATTATTCCCTCTTGGTTGTTGTACATATTGTATATGACCCGTCTCTCCCTATAGCTTACCCCTACTTTTTTCAGAATCTCGAACAGCTTGCACCATTTTATATTGTCGAACGCTTTTTCCAGGTCGACAAATCCTATGAAAGTGTCTTGATTTTTCTTTAGCCTTGCTTCCATTATTAGCCGTAACGTCAGAATTGCCTCTCTCGTCCCTTTACTTTTCCTAAAGCCAAACTCATCGTCACCTAGCGCATTCTCAATTTTCTTTTCCATTCTTCTGTATATTATTCTTGTAAGCAGATTCGATGCATGAGCTGTTAAGCTGATTGTGCGATAATTGTCGCACTTGTCAGCTCTTGCCGTCATCGGCATTTTGTGGATGATGCTTTTCCGAAAATCAGATGGTATATCGGCAGACTCATATATTCTACACACCAACGTGAATAGTCGTTTTGTTGCCACTTCCCCCAATGATTTTAGAAATTCTGATGGAATGTTATCTATCCCTTCTGCCTTATTTGACCGTAAGTCCTCCAAAGCTCTTTTAAATTCCGATTCTAATACTGGATACCCTATCTCTTCTAAATCGACTCCTGTTTCTTCTTCTATCACATCAGACAAATCTTCACCCTCATAGAGGCTTTCAATGTATTCTTTCCACCTATCTGCTCTCTCCTCGGCATTTAACAGTGGAATTCCCGTTGCACTCTTAATGATACCACCGTTGCTTTTAATGTCACCAAAGGTTGTTTTGACTTTCCTGTATGCTGAGTCTGTCCTTCCGACAATCATATCTTTTTCGATGTCTTCACATTTTTCCTGCAGCCATTTCGTCTTAGCTTCCCTGCACTTCCTATTTATTTCATTCCTCAGCGACTTGTATTTCTGTATTCCTGATTTTCCCGGAACATGTTTGTACATCCTCCTTTCATCAATCAACTGAAGTATTTCTTCTGTTACCCATGGTTTCTTCGCAACTACCTTCTTTGTACATATGTTTTCCTTCCCAACTTCTGTGATGTCCCTTTTTAGATATGTCCATTCCTCTTCAACTGTACTGCCTACTGCACGATTCCTTATTGCTGTATCTATAGCGTTAGAGAACTTCAAACGAATATCGTCATTCCTTAGTACTTCCGTATCCCACTTCTTTGCGTGTTGATTCTTCCTGACTAATGTCTTGAACTTCAGCCTACTCTTCATCACTACTATATTGTGATCTGAGTCTATATCTGCTCCTGGGTACGCCTTACAATCCAGTATCTGATTTCGGAATCTCTGTCTGACCATGATGTAATCTAATTGAAATCTTCCCGTATCTCCCGGCCTTTTCCAAGTATACGTCCTCCTCTTGTGATTCTTGAACAGGGTATTCGCTATTACTAGCTGAAACTTGTTACAGAACTCAATTAGTCTTTCTCCTCTTTCATTCCTTGTCCCAAGCCCATATTCTCCTGTAACCTTTTCTTCTACTCCTTCCCCTACAACAGCATTCCAGTCACCCATGACTATTAGATTTTCGTCCCCCTTTACATACTGCATTACCCTTTCAATATCCTCATACACTTTCTCTATCTGTTCATCTTCAGCTTGCGACGTCGGCATGTATACCTGAACTATCGTTGTCGGTGTTGGTCTGCTGTCGATTCTGATTTACTGCTGCTGCTGATATTACCCGATACTCATCTGACCAGAAATCCTTGTCTTCCTTCCACTTCACTTCACTGACTCCTACTACACTCCTGGAAATGGAAAAAAGAACACATTGACACCGGTGTGTCAGACCCACCATACTTGCTCCGGACACTGCGAGAGGGCTGTACAAGCAATGATCACACGCACGGCACAGCGGACACACCAGGAACCGCGGTGTTGGCCGTCGAATGGCGCTAGCTGCGCAGCATTTGTGCACCGCCGCCGTCAGTGTCAGCCAGTTTGCCGTGGCATACGGAGCTCCATCGCAGTCTTTAACACTGGTAGCATGCCGCGACAGCGTGGACGTGAACCGTATGTGCAGTTGACGGACTTTGAGCGAGGGCGTATAGTGGGCATGCGGGAGGCCGGGTGGACGTACCGCCGAATTGCTCAACACGTGGGGCGTGAGGTCTCCACAGTACATCGATGTTGTCGCCAGTGGTCGGCGGAAGGTGCACGTGCCCGTCGACCTGGGACCGGACCGCAGCGACGCACGGATGCACGCCAAGACCGTAGGATCCTACGCAGTGCCGTAGGGGACCGCACCGCCACTTCCCAGCAAATTAGGGACACTGTTGCTTCTGGGGTATCGGCGAGGACCATTCGCAACCGTCTCCATGAAGCTGGGCTACGGTCTCGCACACCGTTAGGCCGTCTTCCGCTCACGCCCCAACATCGGGCAGCCCGCCTCCAGTGGTGTCGCGACAGGCGTGAATGGAGGGACGAATGGAGACGTGTCGTCTTCAGCGATGAGAGTCGCTTCTGCCTTGGTGCCAATGATGGTCGTATGCGTGTTTGGCGCCGTGCAGGTGAGCGCCACAATCAGGACTGCATACGACCGACGCGCACAGGGCCAACACCCGGCATCATGGTGTGGGGAGCGATCTCCTACACTGGCCGTACACCACTGGTGATCGTCGAGGGGACACTGAATAGTGCACGGTACATCCAAACCGTCATCGAACCCATCGTTCTACCATTCCTAGACCGGCAAGGGAACTTGCTGTTCCAACAGGACAATGCACGTCCGCATGCATCCCGTGCCACCCAACGTGCTCTAGAAGGTGTAAGTCAACTACCCTGGCCAGCAAGATCTCCGGATCTGTCCCCCATTGAACATGTTTGGGACTGGATGAAGCGTCGTCTCACGCGGTCTGCACGTCCAGCAGGAACGCTGGTCCAACTGAGGCGCCAGGTGGAAATGGCATGGCAAGCCGTTCCACAGGACTACATCCAGCATCTCTACGATCGTCTCCATGGGAGAATAGCAGCCTGCATTGCTGCGAAAGGTGGATATACACTGTACTAGTGCCGACATTGTGCACGCTCTGTTGCTTGTGTCTATGTGCCTGTGGTTCTGTCAGTGTGATCATGTGATGTATCTGACCCCAGGAATGTGTCAATAAAGTTTCCCCTTCCTGGGACAATGAATTCACGGTGTTCTTATTTCAATTTCCAGGAGTGTATATCTAGATTGAGCCTTTGCATTTCCCTTTTCAGATTTTCTAGTTTCCCTACCACGTTCAAGCTTCTGACATTCCACGCCCCGACTCGTAGAACGTTATCCTTTCGTAGATTATTCAATCTTTTACAGACAATGTAGTAGCATAGTTACCAGAGCGTTTTAGCTACCAGAGCGTCATCTGTGTGTACCCTTTAATAGGTAATGCTAACAGGCAGATGGCTCACTGTGGTGCAAACATGTGAAGAAAACAGACATACAAGCCACAGAGACGCACTCGTGCTTCCTACAGTTTAATGAGCGAGCTCGAAAGGGGTCAAATAGTGGCCATCCGTGTTTCGGTATGGTTCTTCCAGAACTGCCACACAAATTGGAGGTGCTGCATCAGTTGTGCAACGATGCCGGTATGAGTGGTCACGTGAACAATCTCACACCGTAGACAAGGTTCTGGACGACCACGCAGCACAGCCATCCGCCAAGATTGTATTATTGCAGGGTAGCAGTGTCAAACTGTACAGCTGCCACAACACGTCCAGGTATGTCAACACGAACTGTTGCGAACTGGTTATTAGCAGTGGTACTATGGGCACACAGACCTCTGGCCCACTTTCCTCATACGCCGCAACTTCGACGTGCACGGCTCGACTGTACCGTCAGAGGATCACTTGGAAGATTGTGTGGCGCGCCGTGGTCTTCAGCGATGAAAGCAGATTCTGCTTCCACGCGAGTGATGGTGGTTTACGCCTATGACGTAGATCTGGTGAGCATTCGTTCAAGACACAGTGGGCCCGCCCCAGGCGTTATGGTGTGAGGCGTGATAAGCAGTTTCTGGAGGGGAGGCTAAGGAACGCTCGGTATGGGCAGAATGTTGTTACACCTGTTCTTTTGCCGTTCTTGCAACAGGAAGGTGATGTGTTGTTCCCCATGCTCGCCCACATGCTGCCCGTGAAACTCGACGTGCTCTGGAAGACGTGCAGCGACTTCCCTGACCAGCACGATCTCCGGATTTGTCTCCAATCGACCACGTGTAAGATATGATGGGACGAGAAGTGACTCGTCGGCTCGTCAGCCAACAACTCTTACAGAAATTCCTGAACAGGTCAAGTAGGCGTGGCATCACGTGTAGCAGGACATTGTTCGCCATCTTTATGATCGACTGGATGCTCGAGTCAGCGCCTGCATTGCCGTCCGTGAAGGCTGCACCACGTACCAGTCTGGGTGTTTGGGTTCAGATGCTTCAAATGGCTCTAAGCACTACGGAACTTAACATCTGAGGTCGTCAGTCCCCTAGACTTAGGACTACTTAAAACTAACTAACCTAAGGACATCACACACATCCATGTCCGAGGCAGGATTCGAACCTGTGATCGGAGTATATAATGAATTCTACTCTGTAAATGATGAAAGTCTATGTGAATGCAGCTTGCCGCTAACTTGGTGTAATGTTTTGTCTGTACAGAAGTGTATCTGTCGCCTTTATCGTTCTTTCACCCTCACGCATAAATCGGTACAATAAAGTTAGGGCTTCGTGTTTTCTTATTAGGCTGATTCGTGAAAAGACAGAGAAACAATTATGCTAATGGAGGATTCTCAGTAATCTCTCGAATTCCATTCACTCTCTCTCTCTCTCTGTCCTTTATCCGTGTACAGTTTAAATATATGGCCGTGCGGTTAAAGGCGCTGCAGTCTGGAACCGCAAGACCGCTACGGTCGCAGGTTCGAATCCTGCCTCGGGCATGGATGTTTGTGATGTCCTTAGGTTAGTTAGGTTTAACTAGTTCTAAGTTCTAGGGGACTAATGACCTCAGCAGTTGAGTCCCATAGTGCTCAGAGCAATTTGAATTTGAGTTTAAATATATTAATTACGTGAAATCAGCCTAGTAGAATCTCTGGTGGAGCACTTCGTCTTAATATTCAGCGGCTGGCTTACTAGAAAAGATCTTTACATTTGTTATTAATATTAAGCGCTGCATTCAGTTGGGAAAATCGATCGTTTGAACAATTCGTTCAGTTTACGACAGATCTAAAATTTCAGATGCGGACGAAGCCTTTTTGGACGATTTATAAAAACTCAGAGATTGCAGGCTCTCTTCGTCACAGCTGAAACTTCCCAATTAATTACAGGGCCCAGACAATCATCAGTGATTCAGACAGAGAACTCATTCATCATTCACTCTAGAATAAAATGGTCACAAACCTTATTTCTGAGGAAAATTGTATATTGAATCCATTTCCGTACATGTTCCGTTTTCTGTTGGTTCCAAGTCTCATGTAATTTTCTTTTACAGGTTTTTTTTTTTTTCTCTTTACCTATCACGCTAGCGGCACAAACTTTCCTAGCTCGCTTTAGCGCGAAGAAGAGTAAATAAAACTCTTTTAGCAATCCGAAAATCTTCCAACCGATACTTCCGAAGCTGTTCCTTCCTCCCACTATAATAACCATGGAGCATACATATCTGTACCTCTGTTGTTCCAAAGAATAAACGTACTAGAAAAATACCCTGGCGTCGACGAGCTGTCGGCGCATATATTACTAGAAAATCTGATCAGATACTTTTCAAACGTAAATAAATGTGGATGATTTGATTGACCATTATTAATTATTGCGTGGTAGAGGGTAATTTTCCGTGGGGAGATTACAATGGCCCTCGCAGCGAGCGAAGTTTGTGAGCTCAATTTTGATTCACCGAACACACTTCGCGAGCTATCTATTAGCGTGGATAACCCGGAAGTGATGATTGTCAGTCCTCCGACTGAAAAAGGATATTATATTTGAGACAGACGAAGAAAAGAAATGTTGAAGACAGAAGAAATGAAGAGACCGGTACCGCGGCTGTATTGCTTTTACGTGCATCTAGGTGTTATATTTGCTGTGCACAACCAAGGAAGATGATCTTTCATGAACTGATGTCAGGGTCTACCCATTCGAGAACTTTCTTAAGCAGGGAAACCTTGGAAAACCTCTTAAGCCTAGACCCCCAGCCTACGGTACATAGAAGATAGGAAAGCCTATAGAAGAAAAAAAATAATTTTGAAATAGATCTCTAAAGGAAAGACAGGGATCTATTTGTATCACGATTTGGAGAAGAGTGGTTTGTGCCTCTAGCAAAAAAAAACGTTTTACAATAAATAACGTGAATTCTCGTTTTACAATCTTGCTCCTGGTACAATATCTTGCGGTGCTAAACTCCCCCGGGTCTTGCATGTCCCCGACGTCCGCATTTGTAGTCGGTCTTCTACGCGGCCCCCTCTGTAGTTGATCTTCTACGCGGCCCACAATGGGAAGAGTAGAAGGAACAGGGATACTCGAATTCACATGCAACATTCATTCCAAAAGAATTAGTAATGACCAAAAGGAAAACTCTTCCTGTAAGAGAACTGATTAGGTTGCACCGTCCAAGATTCTCCTTTTTGAAAGCAAAATCCTTATGGCTTCATGGATCCTTTTTGTTACGACGTACTTCACGGAATTCAACCATTAACTAATGATGTTGCCAAAAGCATCATCCGATTTACTCCCTTTTGAATACTCCTTTTGACTTTGCCTCCCCACTTATGCTTATAAGTCCAAAAGTTCTAACACATTTTCTATCACTGATTTGTTTTTCGTAATTTAAAGGATTCATGTAACTTACTATAGATTTTGGATTCAAATCATCGAATAATGGAAAGTGTAGTTCATTTTATATCAAGACATCATCCATATTTCCTTGATAAGTCATATAATTCAGCTATACTCAAAACTTTTTATTCTAAATACATATATTTCTTCGCTTGAGTGCTGAAATGTAAAATTTATTAGCATTGAGGAATACGGATTCACTTCTTTCATTTACTCTCTGATTCATACGGCGTTCATCCATGCTCATATATGGAAATGGATTTTTCACACAAATTTCCCAAACGAACACGAACCATTAAATTACTACTGAATCTATGAATATTACTTTCTTTAATCATTCATTAATCAATTAAAAACTCTTAACTTCTAATTATAACACCTATTCCTTTTAAAGTTCAACATGAATCAGTTTATCCTCGCGTTTGGTGCGAGTCTCTTACAAAGCATATCTGTATCGTCTATATCGATTTTAATTCTCGCGCCGACGTCAACTGTTTTGCGCGGGAAATTATCTTTGCGGCGTTAACCGTCACTCACAATTCACTACCACAACACATCCCTTCACACGTTTACACATGTAAGCGTTCACATGAGATTATATATGAATATTCACTCGGAACCTCTTTTGATTATTCCGCGTCATTTGCGGGAAACATTTCATTCTTCTTGAAGGTCAGTTAGATCCTTAATCATTCTTGATGACATTAGCAATGCTAAAGTTCTATGTTCACCCTAGCCACAGGTGAAGCCTATCTCCACTATCTTCTTTACAACACTCGATAATAATAGTTAGTCACTATTTCTATATTCTATGTCACTGATTAACTATTTCAATTTAAAGGTTTCTATCACTACACACACAGTTTATTGCTATGTTTTTTACGAACGTTCATTTTGTTTTTGGCACGACCAACAATGGGGAGCAGTATGGGCTTGTAGAGGGTTCGATCAAACCCCATTTCAACATGCGATCTATTTCTTTTTGAACTTGAGCCTTTAACCTCCAGGGAACAGGATAGAAAGTTCTACAATACGTTTCGTGTGGCTTAACGTAGAGATGGCATATGTATCCCTTAATAACTCCTGGCCTTTCGTCAAACACGTTTTCATACACTAATAATAATTCTTTGAGCTGCTTCTTCTGATCTTCAATAATGCAGTCGGATTCATTTAACTTCTCATACACTAATTGACCTAAATCTCCTTTGACTTGGAACTCATTATTCACGTGCTGTTTAGAATTTTGTGCAGTCCTGATTACTTGCACACTGATCCCACTATTATATTTTCTGGTAAGGCTTTCCTTTTTCGACAAGTCCAACTCAATTTCTTGTTTATTTACATTTAACCAAATTTTTCCTGTTTTAAAATCTATTCTGCATCCGTATTGACGTAGGCTGTCGACTCCTATAATGCAGTCTACCACCAAATTTTTTACAACAAGGAATGTGCTTAATATTGCTACATTTGCGACTTCTACACTAAGTAGTGACTGCACTTTTACATTAGCCGGTCTAGCCCCAACGGCGCCTATTATTCTGCAATTTTGAACTGGAAAAATTGGTACTCGTCTTATATTTCTGGTCTTGTTGAATAGAGCCTCCGAAATAACATTCATGGTTGCAGCAGTGTCCAAAACCGCCACTATAGGTACAGTCTCCAAAATGACTTGCACTTCGGCTACTGCCACCTGTTCCTTATCCTCATCTTGGGGTTCTAAGTCCTCGGTCAATTCATCTGCCAGTAATCGTCCATCATTATACGTTAGCATTGGTACACATATCCTGTTGCCCCTCAACCAATTGTTGACCGCTCCTCCGGGGCACGAGTGGGTCCTTACAAGTTTGTTGGATTTTGATTCGCCTGGTGGTTGACATCGTCCGTCACTTCGGTAATTACCGGTTGATTCGTAGATGTCCGTCCCCACTGATGTTGGTTATTTGAATCTATTCCCCCCGGTTGATTCCACTTTCTATTACTGTTATTGTTCCAGGCTTGCGGTCTGAAATTCCTTTCGTTCCCCCATACGGGATTGTATCGTTTCCCATTCCTGTTGTTCCTTGGATAGCCCCTCGCAAGACTATTGCCGGTATTATTATTGAGATTTTGAGGGGTTTCTCCACTATTTATCGATCTCTGTGCGTTCCCTTGCCTACCATTTGGCGGAGGTTCTATCTCCCTATATTGGAATCTGTTGTTACGGGCTTTCTGGTTGCTCTCTTCTATAATGTCTATATGATCTAACGTCGTGAGGAACGACTCCAAGTCTTTATCGTTCCCGTAAATTAATTGATTCCGGATGTTAGTTGGTAATCTTGCCTTAAGTATGTTTATTATGTCTGGCAAAGGCATAGGTCTGTCCCAATATCTAGTTTTATTTATATATTTTTCAAAATACTTCCTAAGGCTTCCATTTGAAAAAGAGAAAGGCTCTGGGTAGAGCACCTCCTGCCTTAGGCGTTCCTGTACCCCTTCTGACCAGAATTTTGCTAAAAACGCTTTCTCAAAATCGTCATATGTCGAGCAAACAGAAGTCATGTCCGAGGCCCAGATCGCCCCCGTACCTTGTATATACCCAGTAACGAAACTGATTTTCTGCCACTCCGACCAATTTCTGGGTAGCACTCCTCTAAAACTTCGGATAAAAACAATCGGATGGACCCTCCTTTTGTCAGTGTTAAAAATCTGGAATTGCCGATGCTTTATCATTTTTTCTTCGGCATGGCAAAGGCTTTCGTAATCTCCGCAGGTAAAACTTCACGCGAACAACTAGCTCGTGGCAATTTAATATTCGAGTTACTCACATAAGTCAGTATCGTGTGCGAATGTGCAGTAACTGGCTCTACCGACGCTGCCAACTTCTGCTGCTGGCCGGTATTCATTTGTTCTGAGCCTTGTTGTGAAACGCGTATCGACTCTTCTATCGTATGTTTCCAATGCTCGAAATCAGCACCTAACTGCTGTCGCACTTCCTCAAGTCCTTTCGCAAACAAATTCTCTTCCTGTTTGCCGCATAGACTCTGGAATGCTGCTTTAACATTTTGCTCAACGTTTTCACACATTAGCCTTTTGTTTTCTAATGTGATTTCGGATAATTTACCCGTTAATACATTAATTTGGTGGTCTATAACGTCTTGACGTTCGGTCAGATGTTCAACACTTTCCTTTAGGTTAGTCTGCGTACGTGCCAAATCAGGAAGTTGCGCAATTGCACATGACATGGCATCTTGCTTTTGTACTAAGTGCGGAACCATTTCCATCTGTTCGCGTACGGTATCTATCTTAATCGCCACATACTCCTTCATTTCTACACGTACGCGGTGAGTAGATTCCTCACATTGAGCTTTCACCAATTCTATTAGTGCAGTTAATTTTCGTTCCGTGTCTTCGGCCTGATCTTTAAGTTCCTTTGTCTTCGCCTCTATCCGCTGCTCTAATTCGGAAAAACTGTCGTGTAACTGCTGCTTAATCTCAGCTTTCAGATTTTCCTGCCCCTCCGTAACTGAGGCTAATTTCGCGTTCAAATCATTTTGGCCCTCGGTAACTGAGGCTAACTTCGAATTCAAATCCTTTTGCCCCTCGGTAACTGAGGCTAACTTCGCATTAATGTCAATTTTCAGATTTTCTTGCCCTTCAGTAACTGAGGCTAATTTTGTATTCAAATGATTTTGCCCTTCAGTAACTGAGGCTAATTTCGCGTTCAAATCATTTTGCCCCTCGGTAACTGAGGCTAACTTCGCATTAATGTCGGTTTTCATATTATTCATACTCTCGGTTATCATTTGCATCTGTCTCATGATAATTACTAATGGATCTAATCCATGTTGCATACCTGCTGTTACATCTCCAGCCGTGTCTACCGGGCGTTCTATTGCACTATCTGTAGCGATCGGTTCTACAACACTTCTTACTACATCACTATTATCCGTGCTCACAGCTGAAGGCTGTTGCGTGTTGCTCTGCTCTGCTTGATTCATCTTAAACATTGCCCTAGTTAAAACCATATAAATGTTCTACAGTCAATATGTATATATCTCTCCCTTCACACAAGAATACTTCTGTAGCTACTTTCTTATAGTACTTATACAGGCAAATGCAACTAGGGCAGGTCAATCAAACTACATATGGCATGAACACAATTAGTAAATGTTCAAATCTACGTCTACTTCCTCAATACTCGCAAACTTTAATAACAAATTATAGATCTGGCCTAATTTTCAGCGCCCAGCGTGCTGCTTTTATTTGTAGATGCACTTAACTTGCCTGCGAGTATTTCTTCTCTTTTCCAAGTTAAGTTGTCTCGTCGTAGTTCACGTGAAACAGAGAACAAAATTATTTTAACAACGTCCAAAAACGTGTCCTGTCACGGATTGGCCATTATAATGAATTCTACTCTGTAAATGATGAAAGTCTATGTGAATGCAGCTTGCCGCTAACTTGGTGTAATGTTTTGTCTGTACAGAAGTGTATCTGTCGCCTTTATCGCTCTTTCACCCTCACGCATAAATCGGTACAATAAAGTTAGGGCTTCGTGTTTTCTTATTAGGCTGATCCGTGAAAAGACAGAGAAACAATTATGCTAATGGAGGCTTCTCAGTAATCTCTCGAATTCCATTCACTCTCTCTCTCTCTCTGTCCTTTATCTGTGTACAGTTTAAATATATTAATTACGTGAAATCAGCCTAGTAGAATCTCTGGTGGAGCCCTTCGTCTTAATATTCAGCGGCTGGCTTACTAGAAAAGATCTTTACATTTGTTATTATTATTAAGCGCTGCATTCAGTTGGGAAAATCGATCGTTTGAACAATTCGTTCAGTTTACGACAGATCTAAAATTTCAGATGCGGACGAAGCCTTTTTGGACGATTTATAAAAACTCAGAGATTGCAGGCTCTCTTCGTCACAGCTGAAACTTCCCAATTAATTACAGGGCCCAGACAATCATCAGTGATTCAGACAGAGAACTCATTCATCATTCACTCTAGAATAAAATGGTCACAAACCTTATTTCTGAGGAAAATTGTATATCGAATCCATTTCCGTTTTCTGTTGGTTCCAAGTCTCATGTAATTTTCTTTTACAGGTTTTTTTTTCTCTTTATCTATCACGCTAGCGGCACAAACTTTCCTAGCTCGCTTTAGCGCGAAGAAGAGTAAATAAAACTCTTTTAGCAATCCGAAAATCTTCCAACCGATACTTCCGAAGCTGTTCCTTCCTCCCACTATAATAACCATGGAGCATACATATCTGTACCTCTGTTGTTCCAAAGAATAAACGTACTAGAAAAATACCTTGGCGTCGACGAGCTGTCGGCGCATATATTACTAGAAAATCTGATCAGATACTTTTCAAACGTAAATAAATGTGGATGATTTGATTGACCATTATTAATTATTGCGTGGTAGAGGGTAATTTTCCGTGGGGAGATTACAAGCAGCAGCGCGGTTCCAGACTGAAGCGCCTAGAACCGCTCGGCCACATCGGCCAGCGGATGTTTGAGCATTGGTACCTCAACCATTTGTGCTATTGATCTGTAAATGTAACGATTTCATGTACTCCACATGCACTGTTGCAACAATAAATCTTGAGTGAACTGGAAACCTCTAAAATGGTATACTAATTTTTTTCCACCAGTGTAATACAACCCACTGTCGACTTGAATCTAAAGTCTTGATGTTGCATACTGAAACGCCTTCTCTTAATAAGATACCTGCTTTCTTCAGGTGTGCCGGCCGGAGTGGACGAGCGGTTCTAGGCGCTACAGTCTGGAACCGCGCGACCGCTACGGTCGCAGGTTCGAATCCTGCCTCGGCCATGGATGTGTGTGATGTCCTTAGCTTAGTTAGGTTTAAGTAGTTCTAAGTTCTAGGGGACTGATGACCTCAGCTGTTAAGTCTCATAGTGCTCAGAGCCATTTGAACCATTTTTTTCTTCAGGTGTTACTTTCGATATTGTTTTAAAACCAGGTATTGATAAACAGAAAAAGGTAACTTTCTGTAACATAAATGTATCAGCGTCTGACTCATTGATGAACTGTTGTAGAGATGCAATTTTTAGTTCAAATTTAATTCTATGAATATTGAGAGACTATATCATAAGCTTGAGTCATAGCGACAAAGAAGCAAAGTAACGCTGACTTAAAGATCGTGCTCTCTTTCCCAGTTTTAGACTG
This sequence comes from Schistocerca piceifrons, assembly GCF_021461385.2. NCBI lineage: Eukaryota > Metazoa > Arthropoda > Insecta > Orthoptera > Acrididae > Schistocerca > Schistocerca piceifrons. The sequence continues at coordinate 67,920,994 of NC_060144.1, read as the reverse complement.
TTCTTTTTCTTGAATCACTGTACTGACGTTTTTGGAGCCTTCTTTTTTTCTTCCGTACTGCATTGGCTCATTATGCCTCATCCGCCAGTCATGAACATTTCGTCAGATGGAAACGTCGGTGGGTCTTGGCCGATGTCGCAATTCGTTTTTTGATCGCCACAGTCATGGCAGATGAAACAGTTCCTATCTGTATCCACAAACTATAAGATAAGACGAAACATTCTATATGATACGCATTTCAGTCGATCTGAGGCCGCTAAAGCACTGCAATTTATGTTGGCCAGAACAACGTTCGTTACGGATGCATTTCAGTTCCCCATAATTGGTTAAAACCTCTTATAAACAACAATTCTGTACCTCAGACGGCAGATTAAACACACGTACGTTTTTGTACTCTGTGTCAGCGTTTAATGTTATTACAGTTCTCACAGAGTTGTTTCTGTGACGGGATTCAGTTTTCCTTCCGTGTTTGAGCAGTATCCTTTCCAGCAACACAGGGTTCAAGAGCTCCACGAAAAAACGGTAGAGTTTCGTGTCGTAGTAAGCTGTGCGGACTTGATCTGATGTGATTCGGTATCTTCCATGGTCCAGTCCTGCACTTTTAATGAACTTGGTCGAACATTTCTTATCGACTTGTGGAATACGAAACAGAGGGTGCATTTCCGCACTATTCGTGCCTTGCAGACGCTGCGGCGGAGCGAATGTATAACACGTCGGAGCTGCGCGGCGTCTCATACGGACACCACTAGACTTAGCACATGTGTAAAGACATCTAGTTCATCTATAGGTGCTGGTGAGCGAGTTTCTCAGTTTCAAAATATCTGACATGTGTGGCAGTATCTTTTGATTCCCTTAAACTATTTACATCGCCAAGAGACCGCAGACCTTAGTATTTAACATAAATTGCAGCTAGATACGTCTGCCCGTTCTTGAGAAGAAGGTTGTCTTAACAGTCGGACAAACAGGCAAACAACAGACAGACAGACAGACAACAAGGTGACCCTATAAGGGTTCGGTCTCAACCGATTGAGGTACGACACCCCATAAAAGATCATTTTCAGCACTAGCCTGCTATCACACCTTGTAACATCTTCATGACGCATTTTTAGCCAGACCAGGTCTTGAAATAGCGTGATAACATCGATTTCCTAGGTTTCGCGAATAATGGAAACTGAGTGAAAACTCTGTTGTCAACAAAGGACGTCCCGATTCATGCTTACATTTCAAAACGCAAGCTTGGAGTACACTCCATATTGCTGTTCGAGTGTCATCGAGGGACGTATGGCCTACAATTCAGAAAAATTCGGGATGTATAATTTTCATTCTATTTGAATGCCTGCTGCTACCATATGCATTATAAATGGAAGAAATACGAAAAACACTGAATATTTCACAGGTGTCCTATGTCCTTCTAACGAAGACAGAGGAAGCACTTCTCGAGAAGTCTGTTTTAATACGTATCAGAAATGATTAGAATACTCGCAATCTCTTATCCAAGATGAATGACATCTGATATTGGAGAAGGTATTAACATTCATCATTTTGATTTGCAGCTCCTTGTATTGGCCGTGTTAGCAGTTAAAATTGTTGGATGTGAGGTCCGCCAGTTATTTTGATTTGCAGCTCCTTGTATTGGCCGTGTTCGCAGTTAAAATTGTTGGATATGAGGTCCGCCAGTTATGCAAAACACCGTTTTTCTCAGTACCCAAACATAATTCGGCACCACTGTGCCATCATCAGTGGGTTTTCGTTTTTATTTATTCTGCAATGTGAACATTTTTGTTAAATATCCTTTCCATCAGGAGTGCTAGTTCTGCAAGGTTCGCAGGAGAGCTTCTGTAAAGTTTGGAAAGTAGGAGACGAGGTACTGGCAGAAGTAAAGCTGTGAGGACGGGGCGTGAGTCGTGCTTGGGTAGCTCAGTTGGTAGAGCACTTGCCCGCGAAAGGCAAAGGTCCCGAGTTCGAGTCTCGGTCCGGCACACAGTTTTAATCTGCCAGGAAGTTTCATTTTTGTTAAATGATTACAAAATTATGTGCATTTTTAGTTCAAACAACAGAGCTGGGAGTTAACCTATCTTCTAGAATGTAATTTAGTCTGTCGCGATGTTTTCACGCCTATATTCATTTTTAATTACGTTTTCCTGTGGCAAGCACTTCCATTCCATAAAACACTTTTCACTTCACTTCTGGCGTAGTGAAAAGTGTTTTACTACGTTATTTGTGGAAAATATTTGTTATAGTTACGTGTGCATCACAACACCTCAGCAGGATGCGGAGAATGGAAGTGCTTGACATACGAAAACGTAAGTAAAAACGAATATAGGCGCGAAAACAACGCGACAAACTAAATTACATTCTAGAAGATAGGTTAACTCCCAGCAAAAAACTTTCTCATCAATATCGTTTGGTTGCAGATGACAAGCTACCTATAGTAATTAACACACAAGTGATCCAGAAAATTCATGCACACCAAATGCAAAGGTGTTTACAAAAAGAAACGATCTGTTGTTTGAACTAAAAATGCACATAACTTTATAATCATTTAACATGTTCACATTGCAGAATAAATAAAGACTAAAACCCACTGATGATGGCACAGTGGTGCCGAAACATTTTTGGGTACTGAGAAAAACGGTGTTTTGCATAACTGGCGGACCTAACATCCAACGGTATTAACATATTCAAAAATGTTCAAATGTGTGTGAAATCTTATGGGACTTAATTGCTAAGGTCATCAGTCCCTAAGCTTACACACTACTTAATCTAACTTATCCTAAGGACAAACACACACACCCACGCCCGAGGGAGGACTCGAACCTCCGCCGGGATATTAACATATTAACAGAATCAGTCTTTGATCTGTAATGAAACAATGAACTTCTTTTAAGATTCACCAATTGTCTGCGAAGTAAATGATCATAAATAGAAGAGATTCAGAACTTTTGTCCATCGAGAAGCAACGGTATTAAAAAAAAGCATGTGGTAACGAAAATCTTCGCTTCCGACGTATTCTCAGTTACCGTTTGTCAAACTGAAGAGACTGTGGTCGATATAACGCAGCCGGTATTAGCACTGTGATAACAAGAACGGGGACCGTTTGGCGGCCAATTTACAGTCGAAGAGACAGCACCGTTGGATGCTCTGAATCCCGCTACCCCTGGAGGCGGTGGTAACGAAGGCATCACGCACAGAACGCGGGCTCCGGCTCGACACCGCCACAGCACGAATCAGAAGGAGAGTCTCAGCCACGATGGAAGTACGAACCTGTGTCGCGTGAGTAACTCGTCGCTATGCACAGTAGCAGTCTGCATCCGGCTTAAAGTAAAGATCTCTGTATGCGTCTACATTAGAGTCTCATTCTTGCTGTTAGGTTTAGTGCAGTATTAAAAACTTCCAGGATACTCACGGGTAACAAAATACAGTCGTGCATAAATTCGTTTTAAATGCTATTGTCAAACTGAATTCTGTGTATTCTTCTTGACTTCTTTTTAACGACAATGTTTTTCCTCAGTGAGATAACTCTGCAGCTACGTTCTAAGACACAATAGGCTACTGACAAAGTTTATTACCTGCAGGAGGAGGAGGAGGAGACAAGACAGAATTTAACATCACTTCGATTATGAGATCATTAGAGGCGGAGCCAAGGCTCGGACCGAGGCAGACAAGGTAAAAGATTCGACTTTGTCCCTTTCAAGGAACCATCCAATTATCTGTCTTAAACGATGTAGGGAAAGCACGAAAAACCTAAATTCTCATGGATTTGAATCTCTGTCCTCCAGGCTGGGAGTGCAGTATCTTAACCACTGTGCCATTTCGCGCAGTGCCTATTAAGTGTTACGGTTGTTCATAACACACCGACGCAAAAAAGTCGCATCACCAAGAAGGAGTTGTGCGACAAAACGAAAGTTGGTAGCCGTATTACTACATCTGAAAGATGATGTCTGTTCAAATGTCGCGACAGTCAATGGGAGGGTGCAAATCAGATTTGCTTTAAATACGTGTTGTAACGGTCATGGGCGTTAGTTATCGTTGAGCTGAGATGACGTTAGTCAAGAATGTCTTTAAGGTGACAAAGTCGCCGTTATCAACAGCTCACTGAGATTGGGTGAGGTCGTGTAACAGGGCTACGAGGAGCTGTATGTTCCTTCTGCAATATCGCAAGGCATGTAGCCACTGTACATGATTTCTGGCAGCGGTGGTCACGGCATTGTACGGTCGCAAAAAGACCGGGCTCCGCCCGGCCATGTGGCACTACCGAAAGGGAAGACCATCGTGTTTGGCGTAGGACTCTGGTACATCGTACTGCACCTGTGGCAACAAAGTGAGCAGCAGTTGGCACCACGGTGATACAATGAACTGTTACAAATCGGTTTCTCAAGGACAGCTCCGAGCCAGACGCCATATAGCGTGCATTCCACTGACCCCAAACCACCGCCATTTGCGACTTCATACGTATCAAGCGAGAGCCCATTGGAGGGCAAAGTGGAGTGCTGCTTTGTTTCTTGATGAAAGCTGGTTAAATGGAGGCCACTTGAGAGACTGCAACCAGCCTGTTTGTGTGGTACACATACTGTACCTACGCCTAGAGTTATGGCCTGGGGTGTGATTTCGTACGACAGCAGGAACACTCTCGTGGCTATCCCAAACACGCTGATTGCAAATTTGTACGTCCGCTTGGCGATTCGGACTGTTGTGCTGCCATTTATGATCAGCATTCCAGGAGGTGTTTTCCAACAGGATAACGCTCTCCCACATACCACTGTTGTAACCCAACATGCTCTATAGAGTGTCGACATGTTGCTTTGGCCTGCTCGCTCATCAGATCTGTCTCCAATCGAGCACATATGGGACACCATCGGACGAAAAGTCCATCGTCATCCACAAACAGCGTTAACCGTCTTGTACTGACCAACCAAATGCAACGGGCATGGAACTTCATCCCATAAACTGATACCCGGCACCAGTACAACACAATGATGCACGTCTTCATTCTTGCATTCAACATTCTGGCGTGTACACCGGTTATTAATGTACCATCCTTTCGCATTTGCAATGGCGTATCTCGCACTTACATTAATCTGTGAATCTGCAATGTTAAGTACTTAAATATGTTACCTAGACATATGTATTTCCGAAATTTAATTAATCTACATTAATTATTTTTTGGTGTTGTGGTTCTTTTCCGTCAGTGTACCGAAATTAAGAAAGACTCGTTTTCCATCTGCATATCAAATGTGACAGAACTGAGGTTTTGGAGTTAATGCAGTGTTAACTGGAAGCTAAAACGGACTGGTAGCACAGTATTCAGCTATTTTTATATTTGAGTGAATTCCTTTTCCGCATCATTCTAAAAAAAGGAAGACGGTGTGTGACAGTTTCGACTCACATACATGGCCCATTCATGTATTTATAAGAACTCTGCACCTACATCCATATTCTACAAACCACTGTGAAGTGCATGACAGTAGTTACTTGCCATAATACCAGTTGTTAGGGGTGCATCTCGTTCCACTCGCGTATGGAGTGCAGAAAGAATAATTCCTGAAACCCTTCTGTCCGCGCTGCAATGTGTCTAATGTTGTCTTCGCAATCCTTCCGGGTTTTAGTATACCACTAGATTCTTCTCTTAAAGCTACAGTAGTGTGCAGATTAACTGGGACAACCTTATTTTGTAAGGAATTAAAAGTGGTTAGCTGCAACCAACTTGACGGACTCCTGGCGGACTATTGTTGCGTTGACTATGAACAACAATTGTAGGTCCCCTCCAGTTCAGCTGAGAGCTTGTATGTGTAGCAACAGCGTGTGTTGCTTTTGTCGTCTCGACAGGAAACATTGTATTACTATTAAAGTGATCGTTATAATCATCTAACTTAAGAAGTGGGCAAAAATAGTTGCACTTCATGAACACACATCCACGGCTGTAAGAGACTTTGCCTCTGTTCTAGATGTGAGAAAATATACCGGCAGTGTTTCAAAACTTAATACGGCCTACAGTGATACTGCCTCATTGTCTCAAAGAGAAAAGGTAGATGTGAACGAAAATGAAAAATCCCCCTAGAATTGCCAAATCCTACTTAGAAAAGTAGAGTTCATGCTCACAAAACAAGTTGAAGACCGTTACAGAGATTTATCGAGTACTGGGGTTGAAACTGACTCTTCAAGGGTAAGCCATAGGCTTCTTGATTGTGAGAGGAATAAAGATACAGTCTGCGAATGTTTGTTTCACATACAACTTGAAACGCCATATCTACGTGTAGTAATCGCTCTTGCATATCTGATGATGGACAAATTCCGAAACTCGTCATATGAGCTATATGGTAATTCTTTCTCTACTGTGTGACTTGCGACCTAGTTAGCCTGAATGCAGAACTACTAATTGTTTTAATTTCAAGTTTGATGTCGGATAACACAATGAGAAAGGAAATACTTTTCTCGCGAGATATAGCTACAAATTACCCGTCCTCGAACTTCTTCTTTACTTGGTGAAATCTTGCTTCCCACCAAATTTCATGATTCTAGGTCAACGGGAAGTATCCTATAGGCTTTGATGAGTGAGTTTGCGAGTATCAAATTATGTAGCCGTAACGTTTGATTACATCGACTTGAAACCTAACGTTTATTATACCGTCACGGGACCTTAGTATGTGGCATAAACTTCAACTTGACACATCTACCCGTTCCTGAAAAAAAGGGGTCTTAATAGACGGACAGATAGGCAGCTTCATAACAAATGACAGAAAAGTTTTTTGTGTGATATAATTACAGAGTTACAGTTTTAGGATTTTTTCCTTTAACTGTACTGTGAAACTTTGCTTCTTGGCAAATTTCGTGATTCTAGGCCAACGGGAAGTATCCCATACCTTACGATAAGTGAGTTTACGAGTATCAAAATATGTTATATAAGTGGCCGTATCTTTTTGTTGGATTGACTTAGAAGCTTACATTTATTACAACGCCAAGGGCATATTGACCTTAACATGTGACATAAATTTCAATGTGGTATATCAACCCGTTCCTGAGAAAAAGGGTTTTTAACAGTCGGACAGAAAGACAGACAACAAAACGATCCTATAAGGGCTCCGTTTTAACGTAATCAGGTACGAAACGTTAAGAAGCGTTCGCATAGTCCGAAATATATAAATATCCGACATCCAGTGACTGGAAACTGTAATTTTCAGTGATAAGTAATATTTTATTGTCAGGCGAAACACCCTTGATGTGAGAACTGAACAACTTGGCCCTTCCCCTACCCCTCTTAAAAAATGTTTTAGGAGTTTTTCACTGCAAGTAGTACTTGGGCACTAGTTCTAGTTAATAGCATGATGAATTCAAGCAGATACACTGGAAATCTTTAGGCGCAGGATTGTGACATATAACGTCCGTCAGTGGCCTGCTAATTCAACAGACTTGAATCCCATCGAGAATTCGTGCAGTATTGTGAAAAGACGTCTTGGAAAAATGGGCTGTTCAACAAAAGAACGCCTATTAGTAAACGAGAGAAAAGTGTGGTTTCAAGACGATGAACTACGAAACATTTGCTCTAACCTGGTCTAACCTATGTCACAACGTGTTCAACAGCTCATTAAAGCAAAAGGAGAGCACATTAGTTATTAATATTCAGTAAGCTACTAACTCTATTACACATATAGTAATAAACGTGTACAGTTAAAGTTTAATGGCCTTGTCCCAATTAATTTACACACCACTGTAATTCTCCAGGATTTTGTAAGCAGGCCTTCTCGGGATATTTAGCTTCTATCTTCAAGCGTCTGCCAGTTCAGTTTCTTCAGCATCCCCGCGACACTCTGCGGTGTGACCATTCGTGCGCTCCTTCTTCGTAAACTTTCAGATTCCCGAGTTAGTCCGATTTGGTGCGAATCCCACTCACTTGAAAAATATTCTAGCATTTGTCAGAAGTGTTTTGCAAGCAGTCTCCTTCGTAGAGTGATTGCACTTTCTTAGAATCTTATCAGTGAACCGAATTTTTCCACTAACAGTACCTACGACTGAGTCTAAGTGATGGTTCTATTTCATATCTCTATTAATTGTTACACCCAGGTATTTATGTAATTGTGAATCACTGACATTATAGCCATGCGATACTACAGTTTCTGAAGGGCACAACTATACGCAAGTAAACATTTAAAGGAAGTTTCCAGTCTTTGCACCACTTAGAAATCTTATCAGTATCTCATTAAATATTTATGGAATTTTTTTTAAGACAGTACTTCAGCGTAGATAACACTATTACCTGTGAATAATCTAAAATTACTTCTAATATTGTCTGCAAGCTCATTAATATATAGCATGAACAACACACTTTCTTGGGGCACGCCTATTGCTGTCCGTAAATCACCATCCAAGAAATGCCCCCATCCAGTTGATGTCGCATAAAGTCATACTTCCGATAATAATTGTGAGGGTGGTACTGAGCCAAATGCATTTCGGAAATCAAGAAATATTACATCTGTATAACTGACTGGATGCATGGCTTTCAGAGTGTCGTGTTAGAAAACCGCTGGTTTGGTTTCGCATGACTAATACGAGGTGCGGCTAGAAAAAAACCGGACTGATGCTGGAAAAAACATTTATTTACAATTATTTACAATTTCATGTTATCTCCTTCAATGTACTCTCCTCCTCTATCTCTACACCGCTCCATATGAATTTTCCACTGTTCATAGCAATGCTGCAGATCATTTTCGGTAAGTCCATACATTACTTCCGTCGCTTTTTCTTTTACTGCTTCAACAGTCTCAAATCTAGTTCCTTTCAAAGCTGACTTGACTTTAGGGAAAAGAAAAAAGTCACAGGGGGCCAAATCAGGTGAGTAGGGTGGATTATCTAAGATGGGAATGTTGTGTTTTGCCAAAAACGTCTTCACTGACAACGCACTGTGAGCTGGGGCATTGTCTTGGTGAAGGATCCGTGACTTTTTTCTCCACAAATCGTTCCGTTTTCTCCGTACTCGCTCACGTAGGGTAGCCAGGACGCTAATGTAGTAATGCTGATTCACTGTTTGTCCCTCTGGTACCCAATCAATGTGCACAATCCCTTTGATGTCAAAAAAAAAAACAATCATCATTGCCTTGAATTTCGATTTTGACATTCGTGCTTTTTTTTTTGTCGTGGAGAACCAGGAGTTTTCCAATGCATCGATTGGCGTTTAGTTTCGGGATCGTAAGTAAAAAACCACGATTCATCGCAAGTAATAACATTTTGTAAGAAGGTGGGATCACTTTTAATGTTTTCCAGGATGTCAGAACACATCATTCTTCGGCGTTCCTTCTGTTCAATTGTGAGACACTTTGGAACCATTTTTGAACACACTTTGTTCATGTTGAAACTTTCATGAAGAATCTGCCTAACACTTTCCTTGTCAACTCCTGTTAACTCAGACACTGCTCTGATTGTTAAACGGCGATCTTGTCGAACAAGTTTACCGATTTTTTCAATGTTTGCATCAGGTTTTGCTGACAATGGTCTGCCAGTGCGAGTGTCATCACTGGTGTCTTCGCGGCCATCTTTAAATCGTTTAAACCACTCAAACACTTGTGTTCGCGATAAACAATCATCGCCGTACACTTGTTGTAACATTACGAACGTTTCACTTGCAGATTTTCCTAGTTTGAAACAAAATTTGATGTTAACACGCTGTTCTTTCTGTACACTCAACATTTTCCGACGCACAGACAAAATGTCAACTACTTAAAACAGACGCCACGGGCAGACTGAGTGCAGGAGGCAGTTGAAACTCGAGCAGTAGGCGGAGCGAGAGTCACGTGACAGGCCACGCGGCTTTCAGCCTTATTGCATTCGTTTTATTGTTTCACCAGTACTAGTCCGGTTTTTTTCTAGTCACACCTCGTATATTCTGAATCTATACTGGGTGGCACGGATAAGGTCATTTTGTTCGTTAAGTTGGAGTTCAGGATATGTCCAAAGATTCTACGACACGTGGATGTTAAAGATATTGGACGGTAGTGTTTTAGATCACTTCTTCCATCCTTCTTGTAGAGGCGTGTGAACTGTGCTTTCTTCTAATGATTGGGCACAGTGGTTTTTTTCCGGGAATCTTTCGTATTTATGGTACTCAGCAGCAAATTCTGTATAGAGTCTGACAGGGATTCCATCCAGATCTGTAGTTTGGTTCAGTTTTAGAGAGTACATGCGTTTCTCAACGCCACTGACACTACAATTTTTATATCACTCATACATAACGTTTAAAAATGGAGTCAGCATTTCTGCTTTTGCTTTTATAAACTCAGTTTCTGTTCCTGTCTCATCCGTGACTATCTGAACACAGACGTTGGTGCCACTGACAGCCGTAACATATGACTAGAATTTCTCTTAGTTTTGTGAGAGGTCTTTCGATAATATTGTTAGGTAGTCACCAAAAGCCTTTTACACCCAAACACGTTTCATTTAGCATTTCTCTGTCGATACCTGTAATCCCTGTTTTACACATATTGTGTTGTAGCTGCTGTTTCTTTAGAAGCTCTTTTACAGAAACTGTATACCATGCATCATACTATTCTGCTATGTACATATGTATACAGTGCTTGGTCAACTATTCTTCGAAACTTCGGCCACCGTTGCTCTACACGTTCTTGTCCAGAGCTAAATTCTTCTCTAATGACCTCCATGTCGACGGGGCGCTAAACCCTAAATTTCTTTCCTTGTTCCTCTTGTAAAGCGAAATGTTTCTAGTTCCTCAATGTGACGTTATTACCTCTTTAACTAGTTTACCGAACTTACGAGTTTGTCTTCCTACTTGTTTTAGTTCCTCTTTCTACTTTGGTCAACACTGCTTCCTAATAGTCATTGTTATCAGTTTCAACGTGGACATCGTTAGCAGATCACATCTGTATGTTGCCATTAGATTCAGTATGTTTCCATTGTCAGTAGGTCTCCGAACTAACTGTCTCAGGTAGTTTTCACAGCAGGCATTAATTTTTATTTCGAATTATATCTTGTCACGACCACCATCTACAAAACTGCAGTTATCCCAATTGATCGTCGAATGATTAAAGTTTCTTCCGATAACGGCAATGCGATGGAGGAGCATACGTATTAGCGAACTGAGATTTTGTGTAAAGAACTTTGTCGTTTGTCTCAGTTCCATATTTGATCCTAGTAGTTCTCTTTCGTTGAAGAAAATATTATTCGCTTACACTAACCTACTTGTCATATACTTCTTTTTTTGACTATACTGCATAATTTATTCCCATCCAGGAGAATTGTTTTACTTCAACTACTGTGTCTGCCTCAATTTCGATATTAAGCCATGGTTATTGTTCTTTATCCTCTACTCTTACGTTGTGCTAAGTATACTGTCCATTCCATTCGACAACTCTTCTATCTACCTTACTTCCGACCAATTCATTTGCGAATCTTAGCATTGGTATTTGCTCCTCTTTTACCTTCATCCCTATTAAGAAATTTACTTCTTTGACATGTAACACAGCCCTTTTAGACCGAATCAGCACGTTCAGACTACGGTAGTACGGGCATGTAAAGAGGCTAGAGCTTCAACGACAGCCGGAATAAGTTTGGAAAGAGATGTGGAAAGAAAACAAACTGTAGGAAAACCCGTAATCCGTTGAGTAGATATAATCAATGTTCACATCGCTGCCAAAGAAAGGACAATTAATGCTGTCTTCATATCAGCTTATACACGAACAGATCATTTTCACATTTAGTTTTTTCACGGAGATTGAGTAGGAATGTATATTTGTCGAATGTTCATACACTTTACCCCTGGTCGTCTTAGTATTTCGAACGATTTACTGCATCTTATACAGGGTGGTCCATTGACCGTGACCGGGCCAAATATCTACATCTAGATCTACATTTATACTCCGCAAGCCACCCAACGGTGTGTGGCAGAGGGCACTTTACGTGCCACTGTCATTACCTCCCTTTCCTGTTCCAGTCGCGTATGGTTCGCGGGAAGAACGACTGCCGGAAAGACTCCGTGCGCGCTCGAATCTCTCTAATTTTACATTCGTGATCTTCTCGGGAAGTATAAGTCGGGGGAAGCAATATGTTCGATACCTCATCCAGAAACGCACCCTCTCGAAACCTGGACAGCAAGCTACACCGAGATGCAGAGCGCCTCTCTTGCACAGTCTGCCACTTCAGTTTGCTAAACATCTCCGTAACGCTATCACGCTTACCAAATAACCCTGTGACGAAACGCGCCGCTCTTCTTTGGATCTTCTCTATCTCCTCTGTCAACCCAACCTGGTACGGATCCCACACTGATGAGCAATACTCAAGTATAGGCCGAATGAGTGTTTTGTAAGCCACCCCCTTTGTTGATGGACTACATTTTCTAAGAACTCTCCCAATGAATCTCAACCTGGCACCCTCCCCCCTCCCCTTACCAACAATTAATTTTATATGATCATTCCACTTCAGATCGTTCCGTACGCATACTCCCAGATATTTTACAGAAGTAACTGCTACCAGTGTTTGTTCCGCTATCATATAGTCATACAATAAAGGATGTATTCGCAATACATTACATTTGTCTATATTGAGGGTCAGTTTCCACTCCCTGCACCAAGTGCCTATCCGATGCAGATCTTCCTGCATTCGCTGCAATTTTCTAATGCTGCAACTTCTCTGTATAGTACAGCATCATCCGCGAAAAGCCGCATGGACCTTCCGACACTATATCTCACGAAATAAGCGTCAAACGAAAAAACTAAAAAGAACGAAACTTGTCTAGCTTGAAGGGGAAGTTTCGTTCTTTGTAGTTTTTCATTTGATGCATATTTCGTGAGATATTTGGCCCGGTCACCACCACTGGACCACCCTGTATAATACAAGGATTTTTCGAGAATCACAAATAGCATACAGATCTTCTGATATTCAGCTGAGTGTGCGGTGATTTGAAACTTCGTGGAAGATTAAAACTGTGTGTCGAACCGAGACTTGAACCTGGGACCTTGGCCATCCAGTAGCAACTGCTCTGCTGACTGAGCTATGCAAGTACGACTCGCGACGTCTTAGGTTGAAGTTCAGGTCCAGCGCACAGTTTTAACTATATTTCAGTATCCTAATTTTTCTTTAATCTTCTTATCACTACTTCTGTCCGATAGTATCGACATACTCGTATAACTGCTAGTGCCACACTAGAATGTAATTGTAATACTTTTCTGAAAATGAGATGACAAGTGTTGTGTTTCACATGTTCTGACATTAGATCAAATAAATATTTCCCACTGATTTCAGTAAATGAAAATTTGTCTTTGACTACCATGTTCATATAATTCTGAGCTCTTCATAGTATTACTCGAACACTTTCTTCTTCCATATCGACCTGCTACTTCTCGGTTTTCTTTCTTCTAAAAACCATTAATATACCGGCCCACATCCATCATTAGTTCGTAGTAAAGAACTTGAATGCATTTCTAACGTATTTGTAGGGTCATGCGATGTAACTCTCTTAGGTAATTTTATCTTTGTATTGATTTTTCTGACACGAATTTAAAATAAACATTATTAGGTAATGTTATCCACCTTTTCTCAGCGTTACGTTTGGCAATCTTGAATCAAATTTCTTTTCTCCGCCATTCTGTTAGAACTGTGTAGGCTTCACATCAGACTGCCTACTCCTGCTCATTTTTTATGTACCGACAAAGTTGTGTATTTGTTAAATAACTGAACTTCTGATCGGTAAAAGCGGTTTAAGAAGCAGTGGATGAACAGCGGATGGTTCCTAAAATGAGGTCACGGCCGATTTCTGTTCGCATTCATGAGCAAGCGAGTCACTGCGCCGACTTTAATGATCACGCAATTGATGGGACGTCACAGTCCAAGCCTCCTCTCTTTCCTGTTTCAGCCCTCGTTTTCTTCACTGTAGTTCCATCCTTTTTCGGCAATGCAGTTTCTGATGAGCGTTCATGGAAGCTTTTGCGTTGTTAATCGCCCGAAGCGTTAATCTGTATTGTAGACTGTAGTGGAAGAGATAGAAACTGTTTCATGGTACTTGATTTTATACTGAATTAGAAACATTCTGTGTTTATCGTATTTTAATTGAATATGTGTATTTAAAATAAACATGGGAGACGAATCTGGAAACTTGAAAAAATAAAAATTGTTTCATAGCATTTGTTTATGTATCGAATTAGAATCCTTCTGTGTTTATAGTATTTTAATTGAACATATGTATTAAAAATAAACATGAGAAAAAATCTGGAAAACTTCCAAAAAATGCGGAAAACTGCTGGAAAGTTGCAATAGACTCCTGGTTGCGTCAGACTGTTGGGCGAAAATGTGGCTCGTGCATTCAACACGTGTGTTGTACAAGTCCCTTTAGCACTGTTACTCCACAAAATTGGAATTCCTCGAACTGGTGAGCCACATATAATTACTTCAGAAAGTAAGAGTTAGTGAATATTTAGGCTTACTAAATCATAGTATTTTGCTTTCCCGAAAATTTTGCAATTTAAGTTAACGAAGATTAGAGTCATTGTTGGTTTACTGTTGTTCATGTACATTTATTTAAATATGCAAATAAATACACAGCAATTACTTACATATTACTCCACCTGGCTCACTGATAACTTACGGGTAAAGCTAGAAGATTATCGTTGTTGTTGTTGTCTTCAGTCCAGAGACTAGTTTGATGCAGCTCTCCATGCTACTCTATCCTGTGCAAGTTTCTTCATCTCCCAGTACCTATTGTAACCTACATCCTTCTGAATCTGCTTAGTATATTCATCTCTTGGTCTCCCTCTACAATTTTTACCCTCCAAGCTGCCCTCCAATACTAAATTGGTGATCCCTTGATGCCTAAGAACATGTTCTATCAACCGATCCCTTCTTCAAGTTGTGCCACAAATTACTCTTCTCCCCAATTCTAGTCAATACATCCTCATTATTTACGTGATCTACCCATCTAATCTTCAGCATTCTTCTGTAGCACCACATTTCGAAAGCTTCTATTCCCTTCTTGTCCAAACTATTTATCGTCCATGTTTCACTTCCATACATGGCTACACTCCATACAAATACTTTCAGAGACGACTTCCTGACACTTAAATCTATACTCGATGTTAACAGATTTCTTTTCTTCAGAAACGCTTTCCTTGCCATTGCCAGTCTACATTTTATTTCCTCTCTGCTTCGACCATCATCAGTTATTTTGCTTCCCAAACAGCAAAACCCCTCTACTCCTTTAAGTGTCTCATTTCCTAATCTAATTCCCTCAGCATCGCCCGACTTAATTCGACTACATCCCATTATCCTCGTTTCGCTTTTGTTGATGTACATCTTATATCCTATCACCACACCAAATCGGAAACTTATCACATTTACTTCAACTGCTTAAGAAATTTCATCATGACAATAGTTTACAAACAAATTTAAAATCAGCGTTTTCAACTAGTAAAAAACGTGTATTTCGTTCTATGAATCTGAAACATCGTCAGTGATCTGGCATGAAACGTATAAATTTTGATTTGCTTCTAGAAATCTGATTTTCTTCTAAATCTAAAAACAATGTTTGACAAAAGATACATGAGCGTTATTTTTTCTTATAGTATCAGTTTTGTTTGGTTTGAGCTCACCTCCTAGCACGTTTTTCAGTCTGGGACATGTTTTAGCCCTTTCATTATGGTTTGCAGCACTAAACATTTTCCTGATGTGGAATATGCAAATCGAGAAAACAAAACGCTTATGTTAATATTGTATAATAATAATTTTTAGTAGCTGCGAAGATAGATTTTTGAATATCATTGTTAACAGTTGTTTATTTTCGAGAAAATTTTTCAAGCAGGTAACGTAAATTTGATAGCTTTTCGATTTAGTGGCGAGATAAGTTTCTAGCTTGAGTCGTGAATTCTCACCGTGTGACGTGGTGTTACAATTAAAGCAGTAAATGTGTATTTATTTATACACACTGCTCTACGAAATTTAAGAAGGAGACAGACAAAGTAACATAACTAGTCGCTTGGAAATGAATGAAAGTGCTTGAGCATGTTGCCAGAGGTCTCCTTGTCGTGCAAAGTGGGTTGGACGTCACGTGACGAGAGGTCAACGTGACTGTAGTGCCAAATTGGGCTCCGCAACAGGAGGCGGTTGAAGGAACGGAAAAAGACAGTGTCTGTCAACCAGTGTGCAGCTACGATGCTGTGTTCTTTCTTACAACATGGCCTGGAGACATCTTTTGGATGACGCCACACGGGGAAGAATTATTAGGAAATTCGAAGAAAAAGGAACTGAGGTGGTTGTAGCCGAGGAGTTTGGTATTGCTCACATAATTTTTTCACGTGCATCGAGACCGTTCCGAATCACAGGCACTGTTGCCCTTAGGAGAGGAAGTGGTACACCACGGTCAACTACATCAGCAGATGGCCGCTACATTGTGCAGCAGGCGAGAAGGAACCCACGTCGAACAACGGGTGCAGTTGCAAGCCGCATTTAACAGAACTGGAACACATGCAATCTCACGCTCCACGGTGGCACGGCGACTGCATATTTGTGGTCGTTCAGACCGACGACCAGTACGTTGTGTTCCTTTTACACAGGCGCATCGGTGGAATCGTTTGCGATGGCGCCAATAGCATGAGAACTGGGCCAACGGTGAGTGGAGTCGCATGTTCTTCTCGCATGACGGCAGATTCAGTCTGAGGAGTGATTCCGGAACGTCAGTGGCGAGTGGTGGGAACAGGTAATGCAATCAGAAGCATTGTCGAACATGATCGTTTTGACAGTGTAAGTGTTATCGTGTAGTGAGACATAATGTTGCGTGGGTACACTGACTTCCAGATCTCTAAGCACGTTACACGCACTGATCAACGTTATTGTGGTACTGGACTCTTTCCCCATGTGCGTTTTGTCAGATGTTCATTCTGCCCTGACTTCATTTGTATCGATGACAATGCCCGACCACATCCAAGAGCGCAGGTAGAGGAGCTTGTGCAGTTGTCGACAGCGTTGTTACAGGAATGGAACGCCCAACCACAACAACTCGCTAAAAGCTTGGTGGGCAGCATGGTAACGATTTGCAGAGCATGCATTGCCGTCCGTGGTAAATACACAGCCTATTAAGAACCATGCCCGCACCATACCGTTGCTTGCGGAGTATGTATGTAGATACAGATGTAAATGTTTCTTTAATGTCCAGTGGGCCATCATAAATCCCGATCGTTTCAGTGTAATTATTGCCTTTACATAACAGTGTCATTTATGTTCGCCTCATCGAATATTTCGTTCACTTACCTTCTGTGCTATACTATTGCAGTTTTCTCTATGTATTCCAAGTTTCATCGCGCTATGTTATGTGACAGTCAGTGGCACATCACGAGAAAGTTGCTTTCGTCCTATATTTTTGCCCATAGTGCATTTAAATAAATACACATGAGTAAATTTAAACGATAAAGTACACATATGACAAACCACGGATAAAATGAAAACCAGAAATAGCAATTAAATTGGCAAGGCACAGACGTAGAATGCTTTTATCCAGTGGAACGTAAATAAATATTATCGATGCAATGTTTTGTCATGTTTTAAGTCACGACAATGCGTAGAGCTGCAAGGCGACATGGAAGTAGACTGAAAACATCAGTGCCAGTCCCCGCAAAATGTACAAGGAGGTGATACCTTGCGGCGTTAGAGAAAACCAGGCAATTATGACGCAACGAAAAAATCACGCTCATACATCTTTTGTAACGAACTGTTTTTTGATGCAGAAGCAAATCAAAACTGCGATCAGTGACAATGTTTTTAATCACTATAACGAAAGGCTTATAGTAATTACAAAGAGGCATTTTAGTAGCTTCCAAAGGCGGATGTTCAGTACCTTTAATAATTGTTAAGTGTCGGCGGTGACGCAACCGAAGATGTTTTGTGAAGAGTCGATGCTTTTAAATTATGACTGCCAGCTAAGGTATGCGAAAAGGCTTGTTCTGACACCCGCAGGTAAACGCTATTTTGGATTACTCAAATAGCTCAACTTTCTATTTAGAGTACCCACAGTAGAAATATTACATACTGAATAAAAAGGATCGCTGCGACTGTTAAAAATCTTTATTCAGAGACATGACCGGTTTCGGGAGCTACACTCCTGGAAATGGAAAAAAGAACACATTGACACCGGTGTGTCAGACCCACCATACTTGCTCCAGACACTGCGAGAGGGCTGTACAAGCAATGATCACAAGCACGGCACAGCGGACACACCAGGTACCGCGGTGTTGGCCGTCGAATGGCGCTAGCTGCGCAGCATTTGTGCACCGCCGCCGTCAGTGTCAGCCAGTTTGCCGTGGCATACGGAGCTCCATCGCAGTCTTTAACACTGGTAGCATGCCGCGACAGCGTGGACGTGAATCGTATGTGCAGTTGACGGACTTTGAGCGAGGGCGTATAGTGGGCACGCGGGAGGCCGGGTGGACGTACCGCCGAATTGCTCAACACGTGGGGCGTGAGGTCTCCACAGTACATCGATGTTGTCGCCAGTGGTCGGCGGAAGGTGCACGTGCCCGTCGACCTGGGACCGGACCGCAGCGACGCACGGATGCACGCCAAGACCGTAGGATCCTACGCAGTGCCGTAGGGGACCGCACCGCCACTTCCCAGCAAATTAGGGACACTGTTGCTCCTGGGGTATCGGCGAGGACCATTCGCAACCGTCTCCATGAAGCTGGGCTACGGTCCCGCACACCGTTAGGCCGTCTTCCGCTCACGCCCCAACATCGTGCAGCCCGCCTCCAGTGGTGTCGCGACAGGCGTGAATGGAGGGACGAATGGAGACGTGTCGTCTTCAGCGATGAGAGTCGCTTCTGCCTTGGTGCCAATGATGGTCGTACGCGCGTTTGGCACCGTGCAGGTGAGCGCCACAATCAGGACTGCATACGACCGAGGCACACAGGGCCAACATCCGGCATCATGGTGTGGGGAGCGATCTCCTACACTGGCCGTACACCACTGGTGATCGTCGAGGGGACACTGAATAGTGCACGGTACATCCAAACCGTCATCGAAACCATCGTTCTACCATTCCTAGACCGCCAAGGGAACTTGCTGTTCCAACAGGACAATGCACGTCCGCATGTATCCCGTGCCACCCAACGTGCTCTAGAAGGTGTAAGTCAACTACCCTGGCCAGCAAGATCTCCGGATCTGTCCCCCATTCAGCATGTTTGGGACTGGATGAAGCGTCGTCTCACGCGGTCTGCACGTCCAGCACGAACGCTGGTCCAACTGAGGCACCAGGTGGAAATGGCATGGCAAGCCGTTCCACAGGACTACATCCAGCATCTCTACGATCGTCTCCATGGGAGAATAGCAGCCTGCATTGCTGCGAAAGGTGGATATACACTGTACTAGTGCCGACATTGTGCATGCTCTGTTGCCTGTGTCTATGTGCCTGTGGTTCTGTCAGTGTGATCATGTGATGTATCTGACCCCAGGAATGTGTCAATAAAGTTTCCCCTTCCTGGGACAATGAATTCACGGTGTTCTTATTTCAATTTCCAGGAGTGTATATTTGCATCATCACGTGTTTATAGTCAGCCCATAGAAGCGATATGTTGAAAAGCCGGAAAAAAGCGCATTCCCAACTTTGTGATCAAGGTACTTTAAAAATGCTATCTCGCAAATGTGCTAACGTTCATAAATAGAAGGCGGGGACTGAGGCCATCATGAAACCTCCAATATAGACAGCCTGCGGTGGAAGCATCGCTGTTGCCAATATTGAAGTAAGTCGCAGAGGTCTTTCTTATTCAGCATCAAATAGCAGCATTCGGACAGACGAAATAATTTCGTCGGAGGCCGTGCAGTACTGAACACACGCTATGCTGGCGGGTCTGAAGGTCGAGTATATTGGACCGCCGCCTCTGCCGACAGGTGGTGCCTGCTTCTGGGCTCCTTCTTCAGTCAGAGCTCGGCCGAGTGGGAGCGACTGCTGTCCAGGCAGCGCAGGAAAGTGCTCTTCGTCGATGCCAGCAGCATGGGGGTAAGAGCGGCCTTCGTCTCAGTGTTTTACGCTTCCAGATGGAATAACATCTCTGTTGGCTAACGAGGCAGCTACGGTTCTAGTGCATAGTCTCTCTACTCTCTCTGCATCCGTATGTGATTGCTTCTCTCTCTCTCTCCCTGTGTGTGTGTGTGTGTGTGTGTGTGTGTGTGTGTGTGTATCTCCCACAAGCTAATCCACTCAAACAAATTAGTAAAAGCGTTTTATTTTCACATACCTAACAATCTGGAAACATCGCAGGTAACTTTTGGATATAAAGTAGAATGGGAACTAACAATCTCGGCAAAGCTGATGAATTCTAGAAACTACAAGCCACCTTATTTAACTGCTTGCGTGAAGGGCCGTCCACGTGGACTGGCTTGTGGCTTGATCGATATCATTCCAGTCAGGTAGGAGCACACATTTAAAGATTGACTGCACCTGCTGTCAACACAAAATCCATCACGATTCGTGATACCACAGTTAAGAGTCGGTCGATCACAGAAACCTAAGAGAAGAATGAGAAAGACCTTCTCGTAAGACAATGCAACAAAAACAGTGACTTGCTTAACGTAGGCGGAAACGATTAACAGACTAAAAGAAACAGCATCTCCTACATTTACCCGTCCCCTTAGCCATAATCTGCAGACGTGTGAGTGCAAACTTCGGGTTTATAATGTATGAATTACAGCTTTCTCAATGTTGGCAGAAGTTGTTGATATTGTAGTTCATATATTAATTGCGTAATGGACTCCCCACCTTTTTGGAAAAGTGATTTCAAAACGTATATTTGTGTGAACTGCAATCCCTAGGACATTGCACTGGCGATATATGTTAAACACTGATGAACGAATTATTATTATCGTTATTATTATTATATTAAAACATTCTAAACGCTGCCGGAAAATGCAGCATTCTCAAGCACAATGTCATTTTATTGACAAGCGAGGTAACAGGTAGTTCGTCATTTCAGAAATATATGATTAGAAAAGTTGACCAATCAAACACACTGTATATTCTATCCGAAAAGTTGATTAATGCACAGTTCACCCCGATCTGGTGGCAACACAGGCGTGTATTGTCGCATGTAAACGGTGATTAAGGTGCTGAATGGCATGCCGCAATAGATCGTCCCAAGGATCTTGCGCCTTTCGTTGCAGTTCGGCAATACTTCTTGCGGGCCCTGGAGAACGAGTAAGTTACCGCTTCATCACGTCCCACACATATCGGTCGCATCAGCCGTACGTAGACCCGCACTGTTCTCCTAAAATGCACATCACCTTACTGTCGAAGAAATGACACTAGCACGAGGATACCAGACTGTGCAATATAGCAGGCGCCAGTTACTTTACCCTGCAGAAACATCGAATGTGACCAAGAGTTGTAACTCATGGCCCACCGCGCCCTACATCCCTCATTCGTATAGAAAGAGAGCGCACTGAAGACAACAGCGAGCCATTCCACCTTCCAGTCAATTCTTCCAAGACACCAGAGTAGCCCTGATCGGCGATGTCGTGGTGTCTATGGTAACCTGGAAAGAGCCACACGTGATCTTAATCCTCCTGCAAGCAGAGAGGTCCCAATGGTCCCTGCTGACCCAGCAAGTGCTTAATGTGTCCCTGGATGACGTTCGGTCGGCCACAGCCGCTCGCACCGTATGTTGATCTTGCCGTGCGTCTGACCTAATCGGACGTCCACAAGCTGATCCACAGGTGTGGGAATGATCCACAGACCACTGCTGAAAGCAGCGACACATCACTAATACATCGTGCTAAACGTATGCAGCAATCTGTCGGTACGTCCATCCAGCTTCCAGCAGACCCACAATGCGACCCCCGGTCAAATGGTTGGAGCTGTTCAAGAGGAGTACGTATTCGTTAGTGGGGCACGGTTGTACCCTAGAACGAACGTTGCAAGCACTGTTGACCTCTAAGCTCGTCTCACTTACTGCCTGCAGAGTCGAAACAAAGACTGCACACACAGGCCTCGTAGACGAAATCTGATCGCCGATGACTGCTCTGACAAATGAATCACTAACAGTGCAATCCACCAGTATGCACATACTATGTACCCTGCTGGCACTGAACACAGTCCTTCAGGGTTCTGCATTTTTTCCAGCAGTTTATATTTCATTTTGATTAATGAATCATTATATCAAAACATTTTATTGTTATTATTATTAAATTCATAGGCATTTCCGATGTGATGGCAAGTTTTATTTGGTGTTGGACCAAGCAAAGAACCATCAAAGGAGAAAATAATAAAGACGTGTATGTGAGGGTTTCTGTGAAATAGGTTTGCTTCAAACTGTGGAAAAAGCACAGCTGATAAAATCTCCCGTTCCTTTTGTTACGTGGCCATTTATGCCAGAACTGTCATAGAAGTTATTTTTATAGTGTAATATGCAGATCTCAGTAGTGACAATATTCAGTTCTTCAACACTGTAGGAAAACTATAGACAACACTCGCCACTGCCAATGACTGTAGTGCCGTACTCCTTCTTCTCCTTCTTTCCTTTTAATACGGTGAGGAAGACCTATTACTTTGAAGACTTGGGAGTTTTTTTAGTAGTCTCATGACAGACCAGTGGTGTTACAAAATTGTTTTCTGTCAAAAATCATTTCACCACATGTAAAGAACAGGGAGGGAAATGGCAGTCTCCTGATGAAGGTATATTTAGATATACCGAAACCGTCGTCAAGAATTTTAATAAATCTTTATCCTGCAACTGTTTTGGCTGTCATCATTTACCGTGAACTATTCACATTCACACAATGGTACTTCAGTTTCACTGTAAACCTGTAAACAGCCTGTAGCCACGTCCGCACCGCTCTGGACCGCTGGTATCAACAATAATTGGAGTCGTCTGATCCATGGCGCATGCAGTTTCTGAGTGGGAACATTCAACTGTTTCGGTGCTGTTAATTCATTATTGTTGACTGCACTTTGGTTACCGCCTGTCGTCAGTGTTATTGTCGTTTCGATATTTGTCTTTTACTGTCTGCCACTAAGCAGCCTTTAACTCAGTTTCCTGTCGGTGTTTGTGAATAGGTGTTTACGTAACAATGAACTCCGTGTCTGGATTATAATGCCGAAACGCTCAGTACTGTGCGAATGCAAAAAATCACATGACTGGATTAAAATGGATACTTAAGGTAAATTCAGTGCGATATATAGTATCTGCAAGGACGACTCGCATTCTGAAACTACAGTAATTAAAGAAAATTAACTAATAATGATATGTTTCTCGCGATAAACACTTCCGACAAAAGACACAATATGTTTAAAGAGCAAGTGATTAAGTCACCGAACAATCAAAAAACTGTACCTTATAATGAATGCTTTCTGTTCACGCCATCTCACATTTACCGAACAGAATTATCGGTGATGGGTGCAAACCAGCGGAAAGAGAGAGATGCATATTCAATAAATTTAAATAAAAAAAGCAATTGTTCATTTATTCAAATATAAATTTATAATGGATCACTGCTTATTAGCCTCTTAAAGTCAACCAAAACTCCGTATGGCGAAAGAAAAATGCATTATAAGCAAATACGGACGAGTACATAAATTTTAAAAAATACTTTGTTTCTAAATGTACTTTTTATTCAATTCTTTTTTAAATAAGATACATTTATTAGTCTCTAAAAAAGTTGGCAAATCTTGTCATGGTTCACGTACATCCGAAAAGACCGGAAGAGTATGGAAGTGAAACCACTCAAACCCGGAGACTGAGTGAAAACATTCATGCTATAGACATAACCAAAAAAATGGTTCAAATGGCTCTGAGCACTATGGGACTTAACATCTGTGGGCATCAGTCCCCTAGAACTTAGAACTACTTAAACCTAACTACCCTAAGAACATCACACACATCCATGCCCGAGGTAGGATTCGAACCTGCGACCGTAGCAGTCGCGCTGTTCCCGACTGAGCGCCTAGAACCGCTAGACCACCGCGGCCGGCTAGACATAACCGAGACAGACTTGGTCATTCGGTTCTCTCTCACATCGAATGAAACCAATCAGACACGGAGAGTGAGTGAAAAACATTCATATAGCTGACGTAGCCGCAGTTACTAGTTTCATTAGGTTATTCCATTCGACTGAAAAAACTGACTGAGCGAAAAAACAGTTGACTGGCTAAAATCGGTTTTACCTCGTATTACGTGCAACAAATACGTCATATCAAGAATGAAGTTATGTGCATTAAGAAGCTAAGTGCATGATTGGTCTTGCTTTTTTTGCATACACACTGATCAGGCAGAACGAACGATCTAAATGCGATAGCGTAAGGAAAAATAGTTGCACAGGGGGTCCGATGCCTCACCCGACGGTTAATCGGGCCAGCCCTGTTGAACAAATCGAACCACCTGGCGGAGAACCAGTTAGACGGCAACAACAGCTGCTACGCGCGAGCTCGTAATTGGGAAACCCTTCACAGCGGCCTGCGTTTCATTGTCAAGATGGAAGCGAAGCAATTCTTCACCATCGAAGTCGGGATCAGGACCCACAGGAAGGCGGGAAGAGGTGTCCACATTGACATATTTAGATATAGATCCAAATGGATTTCGAAACTCTAGCGAGACAAGAGCAGCGCCCAGCTTTCAAAGCAGTGTGTCAGGCAAGGAAGTGTGAGGGTTAAACAAGGAAACCAAGAGTTTACGGTCAGTAATAAGGTGAAACTTGGCGCCATACAAAAAACATGAACTTTCTTGGGAGCAAAAACTACGGCAAAAGCCTCATTTTCCACCTAGCAGTAGCGGAGCTGGGACGGAGTGAGAGATTTAGAGGCGAAAGCAACAGATCGTTCTGAGCCACTGGCACATTAGTGGGCTAGGACAGCGCCAAGGCCGCATTGTGAGGCGTCAGTCGCCAAAACTATGTGCTGATCCGGAGAGAAAGTAGATAAACAAAGGGCCGAGTGTAGTTTGGATTTCAACCTTTGAAAAGCACGTTCACAACCCGGACTCCAGCAAAAAGGTACATTCGTGTGCAACAAGACATGCAACGGATGGGACTATGTGACCGCCCCTGGAAGGAATTTATCATAGAGGGCTATCTTCCCTAGAACGGCCTGAAACTCGTCGTGGAAGATGGGCAACGCATGGACGTAACAGCAGAAATGTGACCTGCCCGAGCCGGCCGTTGTGGCCGAGTGGTTATAGGAGCTTCAGTCCGGAACCGCACTGCTGCTACGGTCGCAGGTTCGAATCCTGCCTCCGACATGGATGTGTGTGATGTCGTTAGGTTATTTAGTTTTAAGTAGTTCTAAGTCTAGGGGACTGATGACCTCAGATGTTAAGTCCCATAGTGCTTAGAGCCATTTGACCTGGCAGAGGGAGAACCGCACCCTTCAAGACCTCGAACCCCCAGTAAACAATAGAAGGTTGAAAAACTGAGTTTTGCAAAGTTACACCGTAAACCTGTGAACTGTAAAACAGAAAACAGAGTGCTCAAATATTTCAAGTGATCAGCCGTGGAGGAGCCTCTGACAACAATGTTAGCCAAATAATTAATGCAATCTAGGACAGGCATAGTCAACTGCTCTAAAAATCGTTGGAAAATAGCAGGGGCCGCTAGCCACATCAAAAGGAAGGCGCAAATATTGATAGAGACCGAAAGGAATATTCAAAACCAGAACTCGCCGAGACTCGTCCACAGGAACCTGTAGATACGCTTCCGCCAAATTGATTTCAGGAAAGTACTGACGTGTCGATATTTTCACCAGCAGTTCCTCCTGGCGTGGGAGAGGGCACGTATCCACGATCGACTGCGCGTTGACAGTAGTTCTAAAGTTGCCACCGAGGCGAAGTTTCCCCGATGGTTTCCCAACCACAACTAGTGGAGATCACCATTCACTAGCCGCAACAGGTTGCACCGCCCCTAGTGGTTGAAGTCTGTCCAATTCTGCTTTCACTTGCTCTTTCAGGGTGACAGGAATAGGATGCACAAGACAAAAACTAGGCCGAGCCGTGGATTTCAAAGAAATGTGAACAGAAAAATTCGTAGCACACCATATGTATAAGAATGGTGCTATATTTAGAATAGTCGACATAAAATCTTACAGGGATACCATCTGGGCCAGATGCCATCCTGGCGCCTAAGGATCTTAACTGTTTTACAATCCCAGATGCACTAAACACTGCCAGCCGTCCTTGCGTTTGTTCGACAATTGAAAGGGGGAATGGTGCTGCAATCCTTTACCGTAAACGAGTTTTTGAAAGCTAGGTTTAGAAGTTCAGCCTTCTGTTTATCATCATCCTTTACATTACCCGTACTGTCAACAAGAGAAGGTGTTCAATTAGTAGATTTTACGTACGACCAAAATTTTTTGAGGTTATTTTTAGAATCTGCAGATAAAATATTACTTTCAAATTCGTTTAAAGAATCTTTCATTGGGCTTTAGAAAAGCTACTTTCATTTCGCATAATTTCTGTTTGTCAGCGGGGCAGTGACTAAGTTTAAAGCGACTGTGCAAAATTCTCTGCTTTCTCAGCAACTCTGTAATATGTTAGTTGAACCAAGGTGGATCTTTTCTCTCCCACATATTTTTGCTAGGCACATATTTCTCTAGCACGTGGTGGACAATACCCTTAAATTCCGACCAAAGATGGTCATTATCTTTGAGTCCCGCAGTGAATGCTTGAAGCTAACTATGAAGATATTCATTAATGACACTTTCATCTGCTTTCCCAAACAATAAAACTCTACGCTGTTTCTTTGGTTTTATTGCAACTTCCACTGACATAGAAGCCACAACGCCATTATGGTCGCTAATACCTTGTTGTAGATTAACTTCCTCAAAAAGATTAGGACTGTTTGTTGCCAAAATATCTAATATGTTCCCATCTCGAGCTGGTTTTCTAACCAGTTCCTCAATGTTGTATGTTGAGAGCACTCTTAGAATAACTAATACGAGTCTTTGCTTCTGCCTGCTGTGATAAACGTGTAATTTTCCAGTCAATGGAGGCAAGATTAAAGTCTCCACCTATAACTAATGGATAATTGGGATAGAGTGGCCGAGCGGTTCTAGGCGCTACAGTCTGGAACTGCGCGACTGCTACGGTCGCAGGTTCGAATCCTGCCTCGGGCACGGATGTGTGTGATGTCCTTAGGTTAGTTAGGTTTAAGTAGTTCTAAGTTCTAGGGGACTGATGTCCTCAGAAGTTAAGTCCCATAGTGCTCAGAGCCATTTGAACCATTTGATAATTGTGATATTTATTTCCTATATACTCAATAATTTCCCTGATAAGTTCTGCAACGTTTGTTGCGGATGCTGGTGGTCTATAAAAACATCCTAATACAATGGTCACTCCTTGTCTGATTGGCAGCTTTATCCAGACTATTTCACCCAGTATCGATCTCAACTGCGTTTAAACAGCTTTTAACTAAACATTGTCCAATCAGAGTTCAAAATTTCACTGCTATTTATGTCCGGTTTCAACCAGCTTTCGGTACCTAATATAATATGGGCATTACTACTGTATATTTCTGAGAGTAACTCAGGGATCTTGCTACAGACACTCCGACGGTTTACTAACATGAGAGATAGTGTATGTAAATCCTTTGGAATGACCTGCTTAGGCGAAATAACACTTTTTACAGTTGGCACACCCACATTAGTGTCATGAACTGATAATTTTTCAGGCCAACGGTTTGTTTCCCGTGGGGAGGAACCTAATCTACAAAAACCCCATGTGCACGCCACAAGTACTGTGCTACCCATGTAGCTGCTTCCTCTGTGTAGTGCGCTAATGACAATACACACAGGCCCAAACCCGATAGAGGGACTCGAACCTCCGACAGGGGGAGCCGCGTGGACCGTGAAAAGACGCCCTAGACCACACGGCTGTAAGAAGGGCTCAGAAGTTGTATCATAAAACAGATTTACTCAGATATTGTAGTTTAACATTAATTTACCACGTATTTTAAGTTTGCTTAACTGTTAAGGCTATCAGGTTGCGCTAGTCAAACGTATACAAGTGAGGTTAGAATTCACTGTGAGTATCGCTTTTCCTAGTAAAACGTATAGAAACTGCTACCTTCAATGTGTCGAGCCTAAATGACACCAATAAACGTGAATACTGATCGCACGATACAGCAGTTGTCAAAAATGGCTAGGTCGTCCACAATGGCCAAACTGTCAACGCATACCTCTTTCAGGTTTGAGCCCTAGTCTGAACCGCTGCTCATCTGCTCTGGCTCAGTGTCTTCTTCCGTTCTCGAAAGACCTTTTCCAAGACACATTTAAAATGCATTGAAGGGTCAATCACCTTCTATGATGCCAGTTTTGATTTCAAAGCGTCCGGGATCTCGCCAACGAATTTCACTTCCGATAAGTGCTTTTTTGTTGTTTTTTTTTTTTTCATCCGCCTCTATGTCGCTTAACAAGCTTAAGCTCCTGCTGCTTCACTCGCATAGAATCTGCAGTCTGCACCAATTTCTTTCGTTTTAACGAAATATTTTGAAAAATCAATTCATCCGCTATTTCACCCCCTTAAGTGTTGAATTTTCAATAATGCTGTCGTTATAGTCGGCAGCGGTGACCAAGCGGTTCTAGGCGCTTCAGTCCGGAACCGCGCGACTGCTACGGTCGCTGGTTTGAATCCTGTCTCGGGCGTGGATGTATGTGATGTCCTTAGGTTAGTTAGGTTTAAGTAGTTCGAAGTTCAGGGGATTGATGGCCTCCGATGTTAAGCCCCATGGTGCTCAGAGCCATTTTTTTGACGTTCTACTTTCAAAATTGTCTTAATATCGACATATTTTCAAGTAACTTTTCAATAAGGGGTGGAATATAAGAAAAATCCCTTCTTAAACGATGCCTACAGTATAATACCAACATCTTCACCAAATGTCAAGTTTCTGTCTTTAGCGGTTGGGCTGTGCGATAATCAGCCAGTGACTCATTCAGGACATTTCCTTTACGCATACACTGATCAGACATAACATTATGACCACCGACCTGCTATCGATATAAACCCATCCAGGCGATAGCTGAGTCACCTGGCGAGGAGTAACTACCAGTCAGACACATGCGCGGTGCATGTAGTATCAGTGGGCGTATTGTCCGTGTGTAGAATGGGGAAGGCCTGCGATCTATCTGCGTTTGATCTAGAGCGCACTGTGATGACCCGGAAGCGCAGCGTGAGCATTTCGGAAACTGCACGGCTTTTCGGGTGTTCGAGGAGTGCTGTGGTGAATGTCTTCAACATGTGGCCAGACCAAGGTGAAACCACGTCCGGACCTCGTGGTATTGGGCGGCCACCCTTCATTACAGATGTCGGAAGTCGTAGGCTGGGCAGACTGTTAAAAGAAGACAGACGGCGAACTGTGGTAGAACTAAGATCACGCTTTAATGCTGGGCAGAGTAAAATTGTATCTGAACGCACAGGGCACCGAATACTGCCAACAATTGATCTCCGCAGCCGACGACCCATGCGTGTGTCAATGTTAACACCACGACATCCCCAACTAAGACTGAAATCGCCACGTGACAACCGGCGTTGGCACAGTGGCAGGGCGTTGCATGGACTGAGGAATTACGATACCTTCTTCATCATGACAGTGGGCGGGCGCAAATCCATAGTCTTCCAGGGGAAACAGCTCCCTGACACCTGTACTCTGGGGCGGAGACAAGCTGGCGGCCACTCCATTATGCTCTGCAGAACATTCACGTGGTTCACGTGGGAACCCATGAGTCCAGCTCGTGCAAGGCACCATGACGGCCAAGGGGTATCGTACACTGGTTGCAGACCACGTACAGCACTTCATGACGAAAATGTTTCCCGACGGCAGAGCCATTTCTCAATAAGATAAGGCACCGTGAGTGTAATGGAGTGGTTCGAGGACCACAGTGGCGAGTTCCAGTTGATATTCTGGCCCCCTACCTCGCCAGATATGAGCCCTATCGGGTACACCTGGGATGTGGTGGAACGAGGCGTGAGAGCTCATAGCCCCTCCCCCCCCCCCCCCCCCTCCCCGAAATTTATGGGAATTAGGTGACTTGTGTGCACTGATGCGGAACCAGTTCCCTCCAAAGACTTGCCGAGGCCTCGTTCCTGCCATGCTACAACGTATCGGCGCTGTTATCCGTGCCAAAGGTGGAAATACTTGGTAGGTGGCAGACTGATCAGCGTAGAGCTTTTATATGGTGTCTATTAATATAGGGTCCGATCAAGTGAAATGCGTAAATGAACAGCTATTGTGCTTCTTGTTACGGACTGAGGTGCACTGTTATCAGAACTAGTTCTTTCTTATAGTCTCATATCTCAAAAAAAAAAAAAAAAAAAGGCTCTGTGCACTATGGGACTTAACATCTATGGTAATCAGTCCCCTACAACTTAGAACTACTTAAACCTAACTAACCTAAGGACATCACACAACACCCAGTCACCACGTCTCATTTCTCGTTTGGCCTTCAAATGGTTGTGAGCACTATGGGACTTAACATCTGAGGGCATCAGTCTCCTAGAACTTAGAACTACTTAAACCTAACTAACCTAAGGACATCACACACATCCATGCCCGAGGCAGGTTTCGAACCAGCGACACTAGTAGCCGCGTGGTTCCGGACTGAAGCGCCTAGAACCGCTCGGCCACAACGGCCGGCCGTTTGGCCTTCCTTGGCTAGGATGGACCCTGTTACTGCTATTACTGCTATTATTCTGGTTATTGCTAGTGTAGTCGTCGTTATTATTATTAACCGACTCTGGTCTCTACTTCCCGTTTCAGATACTGCTAGCGCTTGCGACGCCGATCGACCTTCCGGGTCGGGACGTGTCCTTTTCCTACAACTTTGAAGCCAATTACGCTCTGCCGAGCAACCTGACGCAGCTGCTCGAGTCCGATTTCACGCTGGTGCGGAGACAACGCTCTCTAGACCGACGCTCGGCCTACAGCCTGCTGGAGAAGCGCTTCGAGAGGCAAGTCCTGTGCTCAGCGCACATCCAAGGTGCAAGTTGTCGACGCGTGTACCAGTCGCAAGCTAATTGGCGCTCGAAAACGACACGAGCGTCGAAGTCTTCTGCTATAGAGACCCACTTTTCCTTTGATTTTATAAACATTGTTGGAGAAAGTCATCGATCAAAAGAGAATATTTAAAATTAATTATAAAACAGTCTAGATCGCAAAGGCACGTTTATTACAGGGTAATCCGTTTCGATCATCACATGGTTATCTTCAGACCTTAAAAACCATATTGATGGGCAATCGCCGTTTACGGAGCAGGAACGCCTGAATGAGATAATCATTCGCAAGTTAATATTGATAAATGGTTTGCAAATGCTAGACAATTTATAGATAACTTGCCTCTGCCTCAAGTGCTTGGCGGATCAATTTTGAGGACTGATTCTGTTTGCGCCGTTCTTCTATCACTTTGTCAAGGACACAGCGTAAAAGTAATGGAGACAGACCATCTCCTTCTTCTACTCCCATTTTCATTTCGAAAGGATCTGAGAGTTCCCTCGGAACTTTAGTCTTGGACTTTGTACTCGTATTATTATTGCAATTGATTTCAGATTTAGACCTTTTTCTTGTAATATTTGGAAGAGTGATTCGCCGTCAACTGAGTCTTGGGCTTTTTTTTTTTTAAATTCACAGGTTTGCTACCGTTTTCTGATGTCTTAGGGTTAACTGTAGGTTCAACATTTGCTCTGGACA
Organism: Schistocerca piceifrons; assembly: GCF_021461385.2. Classification (NCBI taxonomy): domain Eukaryota; kingdom Metazoa; phylum Arthropoda; class Insecta; order Orthoptera; family Acrididae; genus Schistocerca; species Schistocerca piceifrons. The sequence continues at coordinate 67,889,362 of NC_060144.1, read as the reverse complement.
AGAACGGCCTGGTCTGAGTCCTGACTGATACTTTTCAGTTTTTATTTCAAGTTGTTTCTGTGCTTTATCGAAGAGACCCTGGGATAGAATTTCGTATGTAGCTGATATTAGTGAGATTCCCTTGTAGTTATTTACATCTGATCTCTCTCCATTTTTGTGTAACGAGTTAATTAATGCATTCCTCCAGTCTTATGGAACTACTTCAGTTTGTCAATTATCCTTTTGGTGTTTCTGTTTTATGGTATTCGAACCTGCTGATTTGACAATTTCTGCTATGATTCAATCTTTCCCCGATGCTTTACAATACAGTTCATGAAACATTTTTTTAAAAAATCGTGTAGGTAACTGCCTAAATATGGAGTAATAAATAGTATGATATGTGAAAGACAAACTCACAAAATTTTCTTTTGAACTTTCAACTGATGGCAGTAGCGCCACAGGCCGTACGTGCGGAAAAACATTTTGTATGCAAGAATTTGCCACTCGATAGTATCTGTGCAAAGACCTTTCCACGGCACGTTTCACAATACCTCACCAGTTTACAGCAGTATAGTGAAGCTGTACAAGTAATTGGAGACGGATGATTGATTGTCAGACGCAAAACGTTCGGGCCGACAGAGTGATCTGATGTTGCGAAGCCCCACAAAGTCTGCCTACCAAGCTAGTGCAGCACTCAATATCCCTTAACCACTTATTTTATTTATTTATTTTATTTATTTATTTATTGTTCCGTGGGACCACATTTAGGAGAAGTCTCCATGGTCATGGAACGAGTCAATACATGAAATTATAACACGATTGTAGAAACAGATAAAATGAAATATAAGAAACATATTCAGGCGACAAGTCGTTAGTTTAAATAAAGAAAATCAAGAATGTAACACTGGAATTTGCTTAATTTTTTAGCTCTTCCAGGAGCTCCTCGACAGAATAGAAGGAGAGAGCCATGAGGAAACTCTTCAGTTTAGACTTAAAAGAGTTTGGGCTACTGCTAAGATTTTTGAGTTCTTGTGGTAGCTTATTGAAAATGAATGCAGCAGAATACTGTACTCCTTTCTGCACAAGAGTCAAGGAAGTGCATTCCACATGCAGATTTGATTTCTGCCTAGTATTAACTGAGTGAAAGCTGCTAACTCTTGGGAATAAGCTAATATTGCCAACATCAAACGACATTAAAGAAAATACATACTGTGAGGGCAATGTCAAAATTCCCAGACTATTGAATAGGGGTTGACAAGAGGTTTTCGAACTTACACCATACATAGCTCGAACAGCCCGTTTTTGAGCCAAAAATACCCTTTTTGAATCAGAAGAATTACCCCAAAAAATAATACCATATGACATAAGCGTATGAAAATATGCGACGTAGACTACTTTTCGTGTTGAAGTGTCACTTATTTCAGATACTGTTCTAATGGTAAATAAAGCAGCATTTAGTTTCTGAACAAGATCCTGTACATGGGCTTTCCACAACAGCTTACTATCTATCCATACGCCTAGGAACTTGAACTGTTCTGTCTCGCTTATAACATGCCCATTCTGTCTGATTAAAATGTCAGTTCTTGTTGAATTGTGAGTTAGAAACTGTAAAAACTGAGTCTTACTGTGATTTAGCATCAAATTATTTTCCACAAGCCACGAACTTATATCATGAACTACATTATTTGATAATGTTTCAATATTACACACAAGATCCTTCACTACCAAGGTGGTGTCATCAACAAACAGAAATATTTTTGAATCACCTGTAATACTAGAAGGCATATCATTTATATAAATAAGAAACAGCAGTGGCCCCAGCACCGACCCTTGAGGAACGCCCCATTTAACAGTGCCCCATTGGGACTGAACATCATTACCACTCTCAATATTGCGGAGGATTACATTCTGCTTTCTGTTCTTAAAGTAGGAGGCGAACCAATTGTAAGCTACTCCCCTTACTCCATAATGTTCCAACTTCTGCAGTAATATTTTGTGGTCAACACAGTCAAAAGCCTTCGTTAAATCAAAGAAAACACCTAACGTTCGCAACCTTTTATTTAATCAGTCCAAAACCTCACAGAGAAAAGAGACTATAGCATTTTCAGTTGTTAAGCCATTTCTAAAACCAAACTGTACATTTGACAGCAAATTATGTGAATTTAAATGCTGCAGTAACCTTGTATATACAACCCTCTCGATAACTTTAGCAAACACCGATGGCATAGAAATAGGTCTATAATTGTCAACATTATCCCTGTCTCCCTTTTTATAAAATGGCTTCACTACCGAGTACTTTAATTGGTCAGGAAACCGACCACTCCTAAAGGAAAAGTTACAGATATGGCTAAGTACTGAGCTAACATACGTGGAACAATACTTCAGTATTCTGCTAGGTACCCCGTCATATCCATGAGAGTTCTTGGTCTTTAGTGATTTAATTATTAACTCAATCTCCCTCTTGTCAGTATCATGGAGGAGCATTTCAGGTAACAGTCTTGGAACACTTTTTTCTAAGAGCGCTATATGATTCCCTGTTGGGACTAGGTTTTTATTTAGTTCACCTGCTATATTCAGAAAGTGATTATTAAGTACTGTACATATATGCGACTTATCAGTAACACGGACATCCCCACTACGCACTGATTCTATATTCTCGACCCGTCTCTACAGACCAGCCACTTCCTTTACGACTGACCATATGGTTTTAATTTTATCCTGAGACTTAGCTATTCTATCTGCATACCACATACTTTTTGCCTTCCTAATAACTTTTTTAAGCACCTTACAATACTGTTTGTAATGGGCTGCTGCATTTAGATTTTGACTGTTTCTAACGTTTTGATATAATTGCCACTTTGTTCTACAAGATATTCTTATCCCTTTAGTCAGCCACCCAGGCTGCCTGTTTGTGCTAGTACCCTGTTTTGAACGTTCTAACGGAAAGCAACTTTCAAAGAGCACGAGAAAAGTCTTGAGGAAAGCATTATATTTATTGTCTACTGTATCAGCACTATAAACATCTTGCCACTCTTGTTCCTTGATAAGGTTTACAAAAGTCTGTACAGCAACTGGATCAGCTTTCCTAAAAAGTTGGTAACTATATTTAACATGTGTTGCAGCACAAAAATCTTTTAGTCTTAAAATTTGTGCATCATGATCTGAAAGGCCATTCACCTTTTTGCTAACAGAATGCCCTTCCAATAATGACGAATGAACAAAAATATTGTCTATGGTTGTTCTACTGTTCCCTTGCACTCTCGTTGGAAAGAATACGGTTTGCATAAGATTATATGAATTAAGGAGGTCTACCAGCATCCTTTTCCTTGCACAATCACTTATACAATTAATATTGAAGTCACCACATATAACTAACTTTTTGTATTTCCTATAAAGTGAACCAAGAACCTCCTCTAGCTTTAGCAAAAATTATGTGAAATCGGAGTCTGGGGATCTATAAATAACAACAGTAAGAAGTTTTGCTCCACTAAATTTAACCACACCTGCACAACATTCAAACACCTTTTCAGTGCAGTACTTTGAAACATCAATTGACTCAAATGGGATACCGTTTTTCACATACATGGCTACTCCCCCACACCGCAAAGAGCTCCTAGAAAAGCTGCCAGCCAACCTGTATCCTGGTAAAGGAAGCCTCTGAATTATCTCCTTATTTAAGAAGTGTTCAGATATACCAATAATTTCAGAGTCAACATCTACAAGCAGTTCACTAACTTTATCTCTAATACCTTGTATATTTTGATGAAATATACTAATTCCTTCATTAATCGGATACCCAAGCTTTGTAGAAAGTGGTTTCTTTGTTAGAGAGACTTCCCTTAAGCAGGAATACCTATCAGCTGACTTCAATCTAAAAAAGGTACAGCTCCAACACCCACAACTACCGGAATTTTCCCATGAGTGATCCCACCACCCCCACCTATGCTGTCACCTGTAAGATTTGCCAACCTCCCCTTCCCATACCTGTTGAGGTGCAGGCCATGTCTAGTGAAACCCGTCCTGCTGATAGACTCCACCGACACCACTGAAATGTGACTCATGCCTTCTGTCATCAGCGCACCCCCAAGTCTCATGTTATTACGCCTGACGGCTGTATTAAGATGAGGCCGATCGTGACGCTGAAACAGTTCCACGAAATGCACATTCGTGTTGCCAGTCTGAGTGGCTATCTTTTCCAGGTCACCATCCTTGTCATACTCCCCATCCCTATCAATACTATTACCAGCCCCACCCACAATCACTACCTGATCCTCTTTAGTAAAATCCCTACATAACCCCCCTATATTAAAAGTCACCTGAGCCAATCCTGCATTAGGCTTCACAATGCTGGTGACCTGGTACTCACTCCCCAAAACTTCCTGCAACTGCTGGCCTACACCTCTACCATGAGAACTACCTAACAGCAGAACCTTCTTCTTTCTCTTAGACTTTGCAACTGTCCTAGCCACCGTAACTGCTGAGGTCTGCTGCATACTTCCTACATCTACAGCTACTAGAGATTCCTCTCCACTAGACTCTGACAGTTGGTCAGATCTATTACAAACACCAATAGTAAAACTATCTGAAAATCTCCTTCTCCTAGCAGATCTCTTGCCAACAGCCAGATCCCATTCCCGAACCCCCTTCTCCCTCCTCATCCTATCTAGCTTCTCCTGTGCGTTTTTCAACTGCACCTGAAGGGCACAGATCTTACGCTCCTGCTCCTCTATCAACTTACTCTTGCTACATAACCTGCAGTTCCAGGAGAGGACCTCACCAGAATGCCCACTGGCTTCCCCCACTGCATTCCCCCCAGTGAAAATACTTCGAACAAGTCTCACACCGCAATCCACTACTCACGAACCTACGGCAAAGCCCACACTTCTCACTCATGGTAAAATTTTACAATTATTGAAACAAGAAAACAACTTTATCTAAGTTCCGCTACTACAATAAGAGGATGTTAAAAACTGACTACAATAATCACAAACTTGCTCTACAAGGGAAGTAACTATTATTATTGACAGTATTAATCAACAACAAATGAGAATATAACAAAATACTAACACAGAAAGAAAATCAAATGTCTAATGACAGTAACGAAACTGAAAGCAGTTCGCAAAAATTTCTTCTGAAGTTATTTCACCGGAAAACACCAAGAACACCGGTTGAAGACTACTAAAGTTTCTAAATAAACTACTATACACAAACAATTAATTAGTACTTTGCTTTCGATGCGCCGCTACAGCTGCAACTGGTCAGCGCGGAATGTAAACACGGGTAAGAGGTTAAGTTGCTCGATACGAAACACTCACAAATATCAGGCCACAACACAAGAAATGCAGAGGTGAATGAAGAAACCACTAATAAGTCACTTATATAGTAAATATTATCACAAAAACAGTTAAAATATATATCTGAAACCTAAAAATAGATGAAAACTTAGAGAGCGATCTCACACGCAGTCACGCGCTTATGACGTCACACCAAAGACTTTCAGTGACGAAACCACACCCCATCTTTCAGAAACGGCCAACCGACACAACATACACCTATAGAGGACAGATAATCCAAATGCAGCTGTCGAGCACGTTCTGGATTGTGAGAAACTTCGCATCTTCTGTGCCGTTTCCAACAATACAGTCCATAGACCCTCCTTCTAGACTGAGAGAATTGTCAATGATATCACTTATTTCGACATGTTATAATTGTGGCTCATGTACCACACTAAACGATAGCGGGGATTTACTCTTTCAGCAAGTTGGCACCCCTGCTCATTTCCACTACTTTACACGAGATTACCGCAATAACACTTAAACCATGTCGAGTGGCTGCCACAGTTGCCAGACGTAATACCTTGCAATTTTTCCTTGTGGGACTACGTTCTGCCTCTACCACAAGACCCCGAAGACTTAGCAGCTGTTCTCACCTTCACTCGTAATAAACTGGGTCGACTAGAGTCAGAATTGGGCTACCAGTTAGATGTGTGTAGTATGACGGTGGACATTATTGAGGGTTTGTTTTCCACATGCTGTATTCCTTAGCCATTTGCGTGTGCCGATTTTTTGAAATGTTTCTTGGACTTTGTAATCACTCTGTAAAAAACCTACTATAGGTGGGCCTCCACTCCAAGCGGCGTAATACAGTATAGCGTCTCCCAAGTTTCGCTTCTGATGTAGAATACGATATTGCATCTCACTTGCCACATTCTTTTCCGCGAAGAAAAACAATGACTGTCTCAGTCTTTCAGGCTTCGGAATACTCTGCAACCCGTTTGAGGACGGCTAATGGCACAGGATTGGCATTCGGGAAAAGCAAGGATTCAAATGCCGTCCCGCCAAGCAGGTATAGGTTTTCAGCGATTTTTCCTAATCTTTTAAGGAGAATAACCGTCCGTTTTCTTTCAAGAAAACAATAACAATTTCCGGCCGCATCTTTGCCTTACCCGCGCTTTTGTTCCGTCTTCCATCTAGTCATCGACGAGATGTTCAACCCCAATCTTCCTCCCTACTTTTCTTTATTTCTAGTGTAAAGGCAAAACCGGCCGAAGTGGCCGTGCGGTTAAAGGCGCTGCAGTCTGGAACAGCAAGACCGCTACGGTCGCAGGTTCGAATCCTGCCTCGGGCATGGATGTTTGTGATGTCCTTAGGTTAGTTAGGTTTAACTAGTTCTAAGTTCTAGGGGACTAATGACCTCAGCAGTTGAGTCCCATAGTGCTCAGAGCCATTTTTTTGCAAAGGCAACTCGACTACATGTTACTTTATTTTCCTTGACTACATGTGGCATGGAACAGCGACTTGGGAGCCTTATACGTTATTATGGTATTTCAGTTTCAAGAGATGGTTAGACTTTTCAGGCACTCATATAGACTCTGCTACTTTGTTCCAGGGAAGGTCTAACGGGCCGTGCATGCGTTCTCAGGACGGTCTGTGAAGTTGCAGAGACACCTTTAAGGCACAACGGCCTCGTCGGAGATCTTATGCACATTTTCTTCACGTGAGTGTACTGTTTATTCATTCCACACAAAAGCGCTAGATACACAAAATGTAACGCCTGGAAATAATATTGTGTTACTGTTAACAGTGCAGTTAATAACGGCCACTCTATATTTCCCGACAACACATACTATTAAAGTGCGGGTCATTTACGACGGCGGCCGAGTTTAGGTTCGTTCTGTGCATCTGACGTCACAAAATACAGTCGGCTAATGAAAAGAGAACGACGTTGCCAGAGCTCGACTGCAGTGCAGAGCACGGACGAGTGCCTTCAGTTTTAGAAACGTTCAGTCATAGACAAAGTAATTGAACAAAATCAATGTCTTGATAGCAGACTTTCTTTTGTAGAAAGTTTGGAAAAAGCATTCTTTATACCAATTGCTCCACAATCTATTAATTAATTAAAACAAACAAGCAATAAGCCTCCTAATTCAGGCGATAGCAAGGAAATTCATTCTCACTAACCGCTTTTTCGCAGTAATGAACAGCGGTAATTGTTTATTTCCTATTGTACTTCGACAAAACGTGTGTAATTCATAGTCATACCAGCAGTGTTTGTTGGTATTTTGCGTGTTTCTTTAAAGTCCTCCAGGAACTCAATTGAATGACGAGCTGCGGTAGCGTAGTGGTTAAGGTGTTTGAATTCTAAGCAAAAGGCTATTCGGTGCTTAATATTTTCTTTATTTAAAAACAATATCGAAATGTCTTACTTCATGAATTTTATTCGTTTGAATGTAATTTTTTTAAATTTCTAGTGGCAACTAAAATCGACCATACGGAAAGTATACGCTGTGGACTTTTACCTCTGCAAACTCTCCAAAATTTCGTGCAATGGTTTACTACATTTAATACTGCACAATAACTGCGTTGAATATGGAAACAAAAGTAAGTCATTTATGGGGGGAAGGTATCAGTCAAGAAGATGTGCAAAAATCAAATTTTTAGGCCAAATAGTTTTTGTGATATCGAATGATAAATGTGTCAAAGCAGCCGGAACACTGTTATAACCAGGAATAACACAATAACCTCGTCAGTCTGGTTTATTAAATCACAAATCACTTTTTAACAGTTATGTTAGCCAAGCGTCTACCCAGGCTCACACTCAGAAGTAATGCATAATTAAAGTTTGGTTATACCAATGTCCAAATGTGCATAGTGGGGTGCACGTCCCGTAATTATTCCCAAGTCCAGTGAAGTTCAGTATCTCCAAGTGAAGTCGCTAGATTTCCGCCGAGCAGCCAGGTAACCTCGAATCGTACGGCGAGTCATCCACAAGCAGCTGGAACACGGCGTAATGCACTTCCCGATGAGAACTGTCGTTTGCGGCGGCGGCCGGGTTTATAAAAGGCTTGCTAGTTAATGGAGCCGTAGGCTGGCGGCGCTGTTTTCCGGGGAAAACCAATCGCAATGTTTCACGGCGTAGCCAATTGCTGTGTGCTGACAAACGCGCGCGCGCGAAGGCGGCCAGCGATGGTAGCCGCGAGCCGCTCGGAAAAGTGCGGCCAGCGATGTATTTCTCGGCCACGTAAGGGAGCGTGCGTGTGAAGACGGCCAGCGATGGAAGCAGCCCAGAGAAGCCCAGAGAAGTGCGGCCAGCGATGTATCTGGCGGCCGCGTACTGGAGCGCGTTGTTCGGTGTTTGTTAGAAGTGGTGTATACCACAAACACCATGTGTCTGCACAGGCGAGCAGTGCAGTGATGACAAAATCGCACACAGCGCGGAATGCGGGGAGCACGTCTCTGTAGCAGCGAAATGGTTAACGCGCCCGTGGCGGCTTTACTTCATAAACTGCGCGCTCCCCCGTAAACGTAGGTTTGCGAATTATAATATACTATGGAGCTGCTTCTCTTGCGCGCGTAACTGGCAACGCCGCAATCTCCCGCGTCTGGGCGGGCACGCGCGAGCCGCCAAGATAAAAGAATTGAACTATGGTGAAAAAGGGTAGCTATACAGGGTGTTACAAAAAGGTACGGCCAAACTTTCAGGAAACATTCCTCACACACAAATAAAGAAAAGATATTATGTGGACATGTGCCCGGAAACGCTTAATTTCCATGTTAGAGCTCATTTTAGTTTCGTCAGTATGTACTGTACTTCCTCGATTCACCGCCAGTTGGCCCAATTGGAGGAAGGTAATGTTGACTTTGGTGCTTGTGTTGACATGCGACTCATTGCTCTACAGTACTAGCATCAAGCACATCAGTACATAGCATCAACAGGTTAGTGTTCATCACGAACGTGGTTTTGCAGTCAGTGCAATGTTTACAAATGCTGAGTTGGCAGATGCCCATTTGATGTATGGATTAGCACGCGGCAATAGCCGTGGCGCGGTACGTTTGTATCGAGACAGATTTCCAGAACGAAAGTGTCCCGACAGGAAGACGTTCGAAGCAATTGATCGGTGTCTTAGGGAGCACGGAACATTCCAGCCTATGACTTGCGACTGGGGAAGACCTAGAACGACGAGGACACCTGCAATGGACGAGGCAATTCTTCGTGCAGTTGACGATAACACTAATTTCAGCGTCAGAGAAGTTGCTGCTGTACAAGGTAACGTTGACCACGTCACTGTATGGAGAGTGCTACGGGAGAACCAGTTGTTTCCGTACCATGTACAGCGTGTGCAGGCACTATCAGCAGCTGATTGGCCTCCACGGGTACACTTCTGCGAATGATTCATCCAACAACGTGTCAATCCTCATTTCAGTGTAAATGTTCTCTTTACGGATGAGGCTTCATTCCAACGTGATCAAATTGTAAATTTTCAAAATCAACGTGCGTGGGCTGATGAGAATCCGCACGCAATTGTGCAATCACGTCATCAACACAGATTTTCTATGAACGTTTGGGCAGGCATTGTTGGTGATGTCTTGATTGGGCCCCATGTTCTTCCACCTACGCTCAATGGAGCACTTTATCATGATTTCGTACGGGATACTCTACCTGTGCTGCTAGAACATGTGCCTTTACAAGTACGACACAACATGTGGTTCATGCACGATGGAGCTCCTGCACATTTCAGTCGAAGTGTTCGTACGCTTCTCAACAACAGATTCGGTGACTGATGGATTGGTAGAGGCGGAGCAATTCCATGGCCTCCACGCTCTCCTGACCTCAACCCTCTTGACTTTCATTTATGGGGGCATTTGAAAGCTCTTGTCTACGCAACCCCGGTACCAAATGCAGAGACTCTTCGTGCTCGTATTGTGGACGGCTGTGATACAATACACCATTCTCCAGGGCTGCATCAGCGCATCAGGGATTCCATGCGACGGAGGGTGGATGCACGTATCCTCGCTAACGGAGGACATTTTGAATATTTCCTGTAACAAAGTGTTTGAAGTCACGCTGGTACGTTCTGTTGCTGTGTGTTTCCAATCCATGATTAATGTGATTTGAAGAGAAGTAATAAAATGATCTCTAACATGGAAAGTAAGCGTTTCCGGACACATGTCCACATAACATATTTCCTTTCTTTGTGTGTGAGGAATGTTTCCTGAAAGTTTGGCCGTACCTTTTTGTAACACCTTGTATATCAACGTGTAAACTACAGCGCTTTTACCTGACATTTTTTCAGTTCTTGAACGAATCTACAGTCGCATGATCCAGAACATATTCTCAGCTCGAACATAAGCTTACTCCTTGTGAAAAGAAATGTTCCTCGAAGAGCCAGGTTAGGTTCACTCCTCGTCCTCTTTACATTCGAAATATTTATTGCAAGTCGTAGGCGGTGGGGTAGTGGAGGGGGGAGGAAAACGGCTAGATTATACGTCACATGGCTGTTAGGAGTTGCTGCTAAAAAAATTCATTCACCAAACATTTCGATCACACGTCGTACAGATTGAGCAGTACGAGGAAAAGACTGCATCGTTTGCATGGCACCCTGTTTTATTCGAGCGCTTCGTTCTTGGCCTTCCGTTGTTATTGCTCCTTGTTGAAGTAAAGCAGTGTGTGCCTGCTGCCGCAGACCTTCCACGTCGACGGAGGAGGGCCTGCCGCTGGAGTTCTCCGAGGCCGAGGAGCACGGCAGGGCCGGGGCCGACTGCGCAGCCGCCTACCCCGCCTGCAGACACAGCCCGCTCGACCTGGTGTCCGTCGTCATATGACGTCACCGCGCCCACCGCTGTCAACAAACTGTTCCCGCCAACACTGTACTCCTATTACACGAAATAAATTATACCACACTGACAGTGTTTATCATTTACATTCTGTACATCAACGTCCACTTTCATCCTGACCGCTTACACTGATTAGCCAGAAGATTACGACACCGCCCTACTATCGGTATAAACCCGTCCAGCCCATAGCAGCGTCACCTGGCGAGGAATAACTGCTGAAGTGCGCATCATCTACGACGGCGGCCGAGTTTAGGTTAGCTCTGCGCATCTGACGTCACACAATACAGACAGCCAATGAACAGAGAACGATGTTGCCAGAGCTCGACTGCATGGCAGAGCACAGACGAGTGTCTTCAGTTTTAGAAACGTTCAGTCATAGACAAAGTAATTGAACAAAATCAATGTCTTGATAGCAGACTTTCTTTTATAGAAAGTTTGGAAAAAGCATTCTTTATACCAATTGCTTCATATTCTATTAATTAATTAAACCAAACAAGCAATAAGCCCCCTAATTCAGGCGATAGCAAGGAAAGGAGTTTATATCATTCTCACCAACCGCATTTTCGCAATAAAGAACAGCAGTAATTGCTTATTTCCTATTGTACTTCGACGAAACGTGAGTAATTCATAATCATACACTCCTGGAAATGGAAAAAAGAACACATTGACACCGGTGTGTCAGACCCACCATACTTGCTCCGGACACTGCGAGAGGGCTGTACAAGCAATGATCACACGCACGGCACAGCGGACACACCAGGAACCGCGGTGTTGGCCGTCGAATGGCGCTAGCTGCGCAGCATTTGTGCCCCGCCGCCGTCAGTGTCAGCCAGTTTGCCGTGGCATACGGAGCTCCATCGCAGTCTTTAACACTGGTAGCATGCCGCGACAGCGTGGACGTGAACCGTATGTGCAGTTGACGGACTTTGAGCGAGGGCGTATAGTGAGCATGCGGGAGGCCGGGTGGACGTACCGCCGAATTGCTCAACACCTGGGGCGTGAGGTCTCCACAGTACATCGATGTTGTCGCCAGTGGTCGGCGGAAGGTGCACGTGCCCGTCGACCTGGGACCGGACCGCAGCGACGCACGGATGCACGCCAAGACCGTAGGATCCTACGCAGTGCCGTAGGGGACCACACCGCCACTTCCCAGCAAATTAGGGACACTGTTGCTCCTGGGGTATCGGCGAGGACCATTCGCAGCCGTCTCCATGAAGCTGGGCTACGGTCCCGCACACCGTTAGGCCGTCTTTCGCTCACGCCCCAACATCGTGCAGCCCGCCTCCAGTGGTGTCGCGACAGGCGTGAATGGAGGGACGAATGGAGACGTGTCGTCTTCAGCGATGAGAGTCGCTTCTGCCTTGGTGCCAATGATGGTCGTATGCGTGTTTGGCGCCGTGCAGGTGAGCGCCACAATCAGGACTGCATACGACCGAGGCACACAGGGCCAACACCCGGCATCATGGTGTGGGGAGCGATCTCCTACACTGGCCGTACACCACTGGTGATCGTCGAGGGGACACTGAATAGTGCACGGTACATCCAAACCGTCATCGAACCCATTGTTCTACCATTCCTAGACCGGCAAGGGAACTTGCTGTTCCAACAGGACAATGCACGTCCGCATGTATCTCGTGCCACCCAACGTGCTCTAGAAGGTGTAAGTCAACTACCCTGGCCAGCAAGATCTCCGGATCTGTCCCCCATTGAACATGTTTGGGACTGGATGAAGCGTCGTCTCACGCGGTCTGCACGTCCAGCACGAACGCTGGTCCAACTGTGGCGCCAGGTGGAAATGGCATGGCAAGCCGTTCCACAGGACTACATCCAGCATCTCTACGATCGTCTCCATGGGAGAATAGCAGCCTGCATTGCTGCGAAAGGTGGATATACACTGTACTAGTGCCGACATTGTGCATGCTCTGTTGCCTGTGTCTATGTGCCTGTGGTTCTGTCAGTGTGATCATGTGATGTATCTGACCCCAGGAATGTGTCAATAAAGTTTCCCCTTCCTGGGACAATGAATTCACGGTGTTCTTATTTCAATTTCCAGGAGTGTACTAAAAGCATTTGTCGGTATTTTGCGTGGTATGTTAAAGTTATCCGGCAGGTCTGTTGAATGATGAGCTGCGTTAGCGTAATGGTTAAAGTATTTGATTGACAGGCGAAAGGTTTAGAGTTAACACCTTGTTTGGTGCTTAATATTTTCTTTATTTAAAAACAAGATCGAAGTGTCTTACTTCATGAATTTTATTCGTTTGAATGTAATATTTTGAAATTTCTATTGACAACTAAAATCGACCATACAGAAAGTATACGCTATGGACTTTTACCTCTGCAAACTCTTCAAAATTTCGTGCAATAGTTTACTACATCTAATGCTGCACAATAACTGCGTTGAACATCGAAACGAAAGTAAGTCATTTATGGGGGGAAGGTATCAGTCAAGAAGATGTGTAAAATTCAAATTTTTAGGCCAAATAGTTGTTGTGAAATCGAATGATAAAGTGTGTCAAAGCAGTCGAAACACCATATTTCTGCACAGGCTAGCAGTGCAGTGATGACAAAATCGCGCACAGCGCGGAATGCGGGGAGCACGTCTCTGCAGCAGCGAAAGGGTAAATGTGGCCGTTGTGGCTTTACTTCATAAACTGCGCGCTCCCCTCTAGTTTGCGAAACTATACTATGGTGCTGATTCTCTCGGCGCGTGCAACTGGCAACACAGCAATCTCCCGCGTCTGGGCGGGCATGCGAGAACCGCCAAGGTAAAAGAATTGAACTATAGTCAGACACGTGCACGGTACATGTAGTACCAGGGAGCGTGCTGTACGTGTGTAAAATGGGGAAAGCGCGCGATCTGAGTTAGACCGAGGGAGGATTGTGATGGCCCAGAAGTTTTGCATGAGTATTTCGAAAACTGGACGACTTAGCGGGTTTTCGATGGCTGCTATGGTGACTGTCTTTAACACGTGGACAAACTAAGGGGAAACCAAGTCCAGCCATCGTGAGGTTGGTGTCTCAACACACAGTGCACCAAACACTCCTAACAATGAGCCTCTGCAGCCGACGACCCATCCATGTGTCAATGTCAACACCACGACGTCGGCAAATATGACTGAAATCCCCACGTGACTATCGGCAGTGGACGGTGGCGCAGTCTGATGAATTCCGATACCTTCTTCATCACGATAATGGGAGGGCGCAAAGCCGTAGTCTTCCATGGGAAGCCGCTTCCTGGCACCTCTACTCCGGCACCCGAGACAAGCTGGTGGTGGCTTCATTATGCTCTGGGGAACATTCACGTGGGCATCCATGGGTCCAGTGCAGCTTGTGCAAGCGCCATGACGGCCAAGGGGTATCATACACTGATTGCAGACCACGTACTCCCTTTCATGACGACAGTGTTTCCCGACGGCAGTGGCATTTCTCAACAAGATAATGCGCCATGTCACGAGGCCAGGAGTGTGATGGAGTGCTTCGAGGAAGACAGTGACAAGTTACAATTGATGTACACTCCTGGAAATGGAAAAAAGAACACATTGACACCGGTGTGTCAGACCCACCATACTTGCTCCGGACACTGCGAGAGGGCTGTACAAGCAATGATCACACGCACGGCACAGCGGACACACCAGGAACCGCGGTGTTGGCCGTCGAATGGCGCTAGCTGCGCAGCATTTGTGCACCGCCGCCGTCAGTGTCAGCCAGTTTGCCGTGGCATACGGAGCTCCATCGCAGTCTTTAACACTGGTAGCATGCCGCGACAGCGTGGACGTGAACCGTATGTGCAGTCGACGAACTTTGAGCGCGGGCGTATAGTGGGCATGCGGGAGGCCGGGTGGACGTACCGCCGAATTGCTCAACACGTGGGGCGTGAGGTCTCCACGGTACATCGATGTTGTCGCCAGTGGTCGGCGGAAGGTGCACGTGCCCGTCGACCTGGGACCGGACCGCAGCGACGCACGGATGCACGCCAAGACCGTAGGATCCTACGCAGTGCCGTAGGGGACCGCACCGCCACTTCCCAGCAAATTAGGGACACTGTTGCTCCTGGGGTATCGGCGAGGACCATTCGCAACCGTCTCCATGAAGCTGGGCTGCGGTCCCGCACACCGTTAGGCCGTCTTCCGCTCACGCCCCAACATCGTGCAGCCCGCCTCCAGTGGTGTCGCGACAGGCGTGAATGGAGGGACGAATGGAGACGTGTCGTCTTCAGCGATTAGAGTCGCTTCTGCCTTGGTGCCAATGATGGTCGTATGCGTGTTTGGCGCCGTGCAGGTGAGCGCCACAATCAGGACTGCATACGACCGAGGCACACAGGGCCAACACCCGGCATCATAGTGTGGGGAGCGACCTCCTACACTGGCCGTACACCACTGGTGATCGTCGAGGGGACACTGAATAGTGCACGGTACATCCAAACCGTCATCGAACCCATCGTTCTACCATTCCTAGACCGGCAAGGGAACTTGCTGTTCCAACAGGACAATGCACGTCCGCATGTATCCCGTGCCACCCAACGTGCTCTAGAAGGTGTAAGTCAACTACCCTGGCCAGCAAGATCTCCGGATCTGTCCCCCATTGAGCATGTTTGGGACTGGATGAAGCGTCGTCTCACGCGGTCAGCACGTCCAGAACGAACGCTGGTCCAACTGAGGCGCCAGGTGGAAACAGCATGGCAAGCCGTTCCACAGGACTACATCCAGCATCTCTACGATCGTCTCCATGGGAGAATAGCAGCCGGCATTGCTGCGAAAGGTGGATATACACTGTACTAGTGCCGACATTCTGCATGCTCTGTTGCCTGTGTCTATGTGCCTGTGGCTCTGTCAGTGTGATCATGTGATGTATCTGATCCCAGGAATGTGTCAATAAAGTTTCCCCTTCCTAGGACAATGAATTCACGGTGTTCTTATTTCAATTTCCAGGAGTGTATATGCAAGGTGTCCCCTAACGTTACCGCTGGATGTGTTTCGTAAACCACATCAAATACTGACGAACCGATTCCACAGACCGAACGTGAGGAGAGGGGCTCGTGTAATTGTTTAATACAAACCATACAAAAATGCACAGAAGTATGTTTTTTAACACAAACCTACGTTTTGTTAAATGGAACCACGTTAGTTTTGTTAGCACATCTGAACATATAAACAAATACGTAATCAGTGCCGTTTGTTGCATTGTAAAATGTTAATTACATCCGGAGATATTGTAACCTAAAGTTGACGCTTGAAACCTCCGACGTTCAGTTGCGTGTTGTAACAAACAGGGGCCACGGTCGGCGAGCAGCATCTGCAGGGACATGTTTACGATGATGGGCGTGTTTACGAGTGTGGCTGTAGTGCACTGTTGTGGTTTGGTCTAGCTGTCGCAGTGTCCGCATGTAGCGCTTGCTGCTATTGTTATTCTGCATTCGTCTCCGCACGCAGACCAACTGTAGTACACCGTGTTACCAGACGTCTGTGATAGCGTAGTGTTGTAGGAACTGTGACCATGGTGTATTCGAACTCTGAAAAGGCGGAGATGATACTCATCTATGGCGAGTGTCGACGAAATGCAGCTGAAGCCTGCAGGGTGTATGCAGAACGGTACCCGGACAGAGAGCATCCAACGTGCCGCACATTGCAAAACATCTACCGCCAACTGTATGCAACAGGTATGGTCGTAGCACGCAAACAGGTCCGTAACAGGCCCGTCACAGGAGAAGCGGTTGCAGTTGGTGTGTTAGCTGCTGTTGCCATGAACCCACACATGAGTACACGGGACATTGCGAAAGCCGGTGGACTGAGTCAAAGTAGTGTCATGCGCATACTGCATCGTCACCGCTTTCACCCGTTTCATGTGTCGCTACATCAGCAATTACATTGTGATGACTTTAATCATCGAGTGCAATTCTGTCAATGGGCATTAACAGAGAATGCGTTGCAGTTCTACCTGTTTACCGATGAAGCGGGTTTCACAAACCACGGGGCAGTGAATCTACGGAACATGCATTACTGGTCCGTGGACAATCCTCGCTCGCTCAGACAGGTAGAGCGACAGCGACCGTGGACTGTAAATGTATGGTGCGGAATCATTGGCGACCACCTCATTGGTCTTTACTTCATTGCAGGGGCCCAAACAGCTGCAACATACATCGCGTTTCTACAGAATGATCTGCCAACGTTGCTCGAAAATGTCCCACTGGAAACGCGTCGACGTATGTGGTATCAGCATGATGGTGCACCTGCACATTCCGCAATTAACACTAGGCTGACCCTTGAGAGGATGTTCGACGGACGTTTCATAGGACGTGGAGGACACAAATTGGCCAGCCCGTTCTCCTGATCTTACACCTCTGGACTTCTTTCTGTGGGGTACGTTAAAGGAGAATGTGTACCGTGATGTGCCTACAACCCCAGAGGATATGAAACAACGTATTGTGGCAGCCTGCGTCGACATTACACCAGAAGTACTGCTGCGTGTACGACATTCATTACGCCAGAGATTGCAATTGTGTGCAGCAAATGATGGCCACCACATTGAACATCTATTGGCCTGACATGTCGGGACACACTCTATTCCACTCCGTAATTGAAAACGGAAACCACGTGTGTACGTGTACCTCACCCGTCATGGTAATGTACATGTGCGTCAGTGAAAAAGACCAATAAAAAGGTGTTAGCATGTGGACGTAATGTGCTGTTCCAGTCTCTACTGTACCTAAGGTCCATCACCGTTCCCTTTGGATCCCTACGTAATTCGGTGCTCTCCGATACACACGATCAAACAGCAGAGGCGTGGTACTCAAGCGTCAACTTTAGGTTACAATATCTCCGGATGCAATTAACATTTTACAATGCAACAAACGGCACTGATTACATATTTGTTTATATGTTCAGATGTGCTAACAAAACTAACGGGGTTCCATTTAAAAAAACGTAGGTTTGTGTTAAAAAACATACTTCCGTGCATTTTTGTATGGTTTGTATTAACCAATTACACTAGTACCCCTCATCACGTTCGGTCTGTGGAATCTATTCGTCAGTATATGATGTGGTTTACGAAATATATCCAGCGGTAATGTTAGGTGACTCACCCTGTATACTAAGATGGTATCTGTTCCGAAAGAACAGATACCATCTTAGTATATATATATATATATATATATATATATATATATATATATATATATATAGTTAAGGCTCGCCGCCCACTTGACCATCTTCTTCTTCTGTTCGAATGCACAAACAGTGCCCGAACTCTTACGGGAATCGGCAACGCGCCGCGAGTAATGAGTATAATGGGCGGGGGCACTACGGATGTAGTGCGGGACAATACGTTGAGAATGTGGGTCTCGCGGGAGGCGTGCCAGAGATAAATCCCTGCACTCGCGCTATCCCCTGTCCCCTCGGTGGCTCAGATGGATAGAGCGTCTGTGCCGGCCGCGGTGGTCTAGCGGTTCTAGGCGCTCCAGTCCGGAGCCGCGCTGCTGCTACGGTCGAAGGTTCGAATCCTGCCTCGGGCATGGGTGTGTGTGATGTCCTTAGGTTAGTTAGGTTTAAGTAGTTCTAAGTTCTAGGGGACTGATGACCACAGCAGTTGAGTCCCATAGTGCTCAGAGCCATTTGAACCATTTTTTTGATAGAGCGTCTGTCATGTAAGCAGGAGATCCCGGGTTCGAGTCCCGGTCGGGGCACACATTTTCATCTGTCCCCGTTGTCGTATGTCAACGCCTGTAAGCAGCTAAGGGTGTTCATTTCATTGTAATTTCATTCCAATTGATGTGCTGACCGCACAGCTCTGAACCCGATCTGGGATGTGAATGAACGTGGCGCGAGAGCTCATCGCCCCCCCCCCCCCCACCCCCACCCCGGAATTTACGGAAATTACGTGACTTGTGTGCGCAGATATAGCGCCAGTTCCCTCCAGCGACCTACTGATGCCTCATTGCTTCCATACTAAACGCTGTTATCCGTACCAAAGGTTATAATGTTCTGGCTGATCAGTGTATTTAAGTTGAATAATGTACGCTATTCCTTAATTCGAGAGTGTCGATAAAAACTCGGAGCACATCGGTCATATAGATAGAACAGAAATAAACAGGGAGACACTTTTGTAAAGCCTCTTTGGGCCTGTGCAACCTGTTTACAAAAATCTCTGATTCTTACTGCATGCCACCCGCTAAAACGAAGAAACTATCTTTTCCCGATTGAGATTGCATTGCTTGCCACACACGTCTACAAAGGGTATTGCTTTGTTTGAATTATTTGTTCGTACATATGCTGAAGCTGCTGCCTGGATAGTAAAGGAGGAGATTTACATTTATAGCTTAATTTTATCCGTATTAACTTCTTTGTAATGTATTTGTTTCTTATACTATAGGAGGAACCTTGTAGATCCACGTGGTCTACCAGGCCTCATTGCGATATTTTCTAAAGCATAGAACAATTCAGGCACACGGTAGATACCAAACACAATGCACGTTGTTTATGTATACACAAAACAAAGCGGGCAGCGGGGGAGCTTTCATGTCACGACCGGAAGCGGGTAAGAGTACCCTGCGTAGCAAAGTTGCTAGTGTCTTTAAAAGAAAGTGAACTTTTGAGGGATGGGAAATATTCACCGAAAGGTGTGCTGAAAAGTAGGGGTTTCCGTTACAAAGCGCTAGACGGACGGAAAACTCTGTTAGAAAAGGCGATTACTGCGCTGCGATTGGTTCGTGCAGCACGCCTGGCGCCTGGCGCTTCTCGTTCTTCACTTGTTAACCAGTTACGTGAAGGGCAAGCTTTCACCGGCCGCGGTATAGGTGCAGGGTGATTGTCTGCGATGGTGAGAGCACTGAGTGTGCGATAATCATCGCTAAGTCTGACTGAACCATCTTTTCTTGTGGACGAAGCCGATCACAGATGTCCAGCAACTGTCCGAAGGACGCAAAATGCCTACCTGAAGAGGTTCATCCACTGTGGAATTTGCTGTACGGAGATGCTCAAGGCTTAGTCTGCGAGCGTGTTCACTCACCGGGGGCCCGGGGACTGTGTTTATTCGGTGCACCATTCAGTTCTTAATTGCAATCATGAAAAATAAGCCCGAGAGGATGGCACTGAGAGATAAGGGACGGAGTGGTAGTGTAAGGCGTGTCGCTAACCTGTAGCACCTCCGTGATCACAGAAGGTGTCTCAAGGCGACTCGTGTAGAACTCAGGTACGTAACAGTGTAGGATAATAAAGTACATTGCAGATAAGGAATACAAAAACACCTATATTAAGCACAGCACGATATACAATATATACACGACCATACGCTACAAAGTCACAGACCAAACTAGTCATTTAGAGAGATTCTGCCCCATCGCTCTCGCTGGCCAGCGATATTGTTGTTCCCACATATGTTTTCATCTGTGTTGTTGTACTTTCTCAAAACAACGTTTCTATTTCTGCGATAAGTAACACAGAATAGCCGAGTGTTTCAACAACACAACGTTGTAACTGCACAGATTCAATGTTGTTTGTCCAGGAAAATAAAAGAAATAGTGATTTTTTTCCAACGATAACATAAGTAATTGTGTAAAAGCTGTTACAAAATGTGTAAAATGGTGTTCTACCTCATATACACTGCCTGCATCGAGAAAGCCCAAATATGTAAGCATAAAATAGGTAAGCAAATAGGTATGCATTAAATATCCAGAACGCAGAATACTTTAGTTATATCAGTATTAAAATCCTATTTCTCATTCATTGCTCGCTGGACCACACGCCATTTGTTCGACAATACGTGAACGAAAATAGTTATTGAATGTTTCGTGATTGAAACTGTTGGTGCCGACAAGAAAAATTTACGGATAAGGTATATTGCTAGCTCTGCCGCTGGAACTGCGATTCTCTATCACTAGTTTTAAAATGAAAATAACTCTTAATGCAATATTAACTAAACATGTGGTCGTAACTGATTTCATAAACCCACATACGACAGAGAAACACGAGCTAAAAATCAGCCTAGTGCGCGGCCATAATGTCGAATGTAGCGCGTTGTTGCTCGTCATGGTCAAACGTCAAAATATACAATTTATTTGCTCTGGACTGAAAAGAGGTATCGCTGTCCCTCCACCGTTAAAAAAATTTCGCTATGTTAGCTATATTTCATGCACAACAACCTATGTCCTACTACCCACCAAACTTAAACTGGTCAGCGACTACATTCTTCAATGCAAACTTTCCATATATGCCCAGTGATTTACTTATTTAGGAAGTAGCACCGTAACTATGGACAAGAACGAAAATAAAATTAGTTCATTACCAAGTTATGATGTCAGACTCCAACGAACCGTTCTCTCCCCCCCCCCCCCCCCCTTTTCTCTGCCTCGTGATGACTGGGTGTTGTGTGATGTCTTTAGGTTAGTTAGGTTTAAGTAGCTGAAAAGGCTGCATAACGGAGACCACTCACGAATCCCAAAACAGTGGTTTTTCATTTTTTACACCAAATATGGAGATGAAAGTACTAACATCTGTTGAGCCAAAGATCATACTATAGCACACTCGTAACTCAGATCGAATGATAATATCGATATCTCGACAGAGCCTGAAAAAGAGTGTTTACATTTTCCTGGTGGACTCTGTATACACCACATTTGCAAATCACTTCCTGTACGTAACAGAAACACCATCTTCCTGGCATAAAACTCAAGTAAACATTAAGAATGATCTGTAGACAGCTAATACCTATCTTAAGCAGCCCAAAACAGATCGACTACAGTAACTTTAAGCGTAAGACACGCCACCAATCTTATTTCGAACAAATTATTTTTTAGGTTATAATTTACGCCTGAAATTCCCGATGAAGATTTCTGCCTGCTTGTGGTTTCCAATAAAACTGCAATTTCAGTCCTTTGATTCCGAACCATACCCCGATTATGATATTTTTCATGCTCTGCATGCCACAAACCCATTCTTTGACTTCTCACAGTCCATATTTCGTATTGTGTAATGTTTACAGCATTTATGCTGGACGATAGCACGTAGTACGCGCTAAATCGGAGTTTTGATTGATACTCTGTCGATATACAACGTTTGGTGCCGATCTGAGTGTCTGACATCTCGAGGTTTGGGGGTCATTGAAACTTTTACTGTGCGGCTGATCCCGGCGGAGGCTCGAGTCCTCCCTCGGGCATCGGGGTGTGTGTTTGTCTTTAGGATAATTTAAGTTAAGCAGTGTGTAAGCTTAGGGACTGATGAACTTATCTGTTAAGTCCCATAAGATTTCACACACATCTGAACATTTTTTGAAACGTTTACTTTTCGTGTAAAAACTGAAAAACCGCTGTTTTGGGACGATAAGACGGAAGAAAACAAATTGATTTGAATTTCACCGGTAGTCATCTACAGACTGTACTTTTGGGCAGTGATGTCGACCACAACGTGATCGGACACGTAGTGGCGTACCGTACTGATTTGAAAAGATCGGTCGACGGCGGAGTCCACCGATATCGGTGTCACTGTGACCGCAGCCTTTAGCGACCTTTCCACCCTAAATACAGGACGAGTCAAATAGGACTTTACAGCTTTGATGTTGGTGTTGTTGCTGTTGTTGTCTTCAGTCCTGAGACTGGTTTGATGCAGCTCTCCATACTACTCTATCCTGTGCAAGCTTCTTAATCTCCCAGTACTTACTCCAACCTACATCCTTCTGAATCTGCTTAGTGTATTCATCTCTTGGTCTCCCTCTACGATTTTTACCCTCCACGTTGCCCTCCAATGCTAAATTTGTGATCCCTTGATGCCTCAGAACATGTCCTACCAACCGGTCCCTTCTTCTTGTCAAGTTGTGCCACAAACTCCTCTTCTCCCCAATTCTGTTCAATACCTCCTCATTAGTTCTGTGATCTACTTATCTAATCTTCAGCATTCTTCTGTAGCACCACATTTCGAAAGCTTCTATTCTCTTCCTGTCCAAACTATTTATCGTCCATGTTTCACTTCCATACATGGCTACACTCCTTACAAATACTTTCAGGAACGACTTCCTGACACTTAAATCTATACTCGATGTTAACAAATTTCTCTTCTTCAGAAACGCTTTCCTTGCCATTGCCAGTCTACAGTTTACATCCTCTCTACTTCGACCATCATCAGTTATTTTGCTCCCCAAATAGCAAAACTCCTTTACCACTTTAAGTGTCTCATTTCCTAATCTAATTCCCTCAGCATCACCCGACTTAATCCGACTACATTCCATTATCCTCGTTTTGCTTTTGTTGATGTTCATCTTATACCCTCCTTTCAAGACACTGTCCATTCCGTTCAACTGGTCTTCCAAGTCCTTTGCCGTCTCTGGCAGAATTACAATGTCATCGGCGAACCTCAAAGTTTTTATTTCTTCTCCATGGATTTTAATACCTATTCCAAATTTTTCTTTTGTTTCCTTCACTGCTTGCTCAATACACAGATTTAATAACATCGGGGACAGGCTACAACCCTGTATCACTGCCTTCCCAACCGCTGCTTCCCTTTCATGCCCCTTGACTCTTATAACTGCCATCTCGTTTCTGTACAAATTGTAAATAGCCTTTCGCTCCTTGTATTTTACCCCTGCCATCTTTAGAATTTGAAAGAGAGTATTCCAGTCAACATTGTCGAAAGCTTTCTCTAAGTCTACAAATGCTAGAAACGTAGGTTTGCCTTTCCTTAATCTATTTTCTAAGATAGGTCGCAGGGTCAGTATTGCCTCACGTGTTCCAACATTTCTGCGGAATCCAAACTGATCTTCCCCGAGGTCGACTACTACCAGTTTTTCCATTCGTCTGTAAAGAATTCGCGTTAGTATTTTGCAGCTGTGATTTATTAAACTGATAGTTCAGTAATTTTCACATCTGTCAACACCTGCTTTCTTTGGGATTGGAATTATTATATTCTTCTTGAAGTCTGAGGGTATTTCGCCTCTCTCATACATCTTGCGCACCAGATGGTTGAGTTTTGTCAGGACTGGCTCTCCCAAGGCTGTCAGTAGTTCTAATGGAATGTTGTCTAGTCCCAGGGCCTTGTTTCGTCTCAGGTCTTTCAGTGCTCTGTCAAACTCTTCACGCAGTATCGTATCTACCATTTCATCTTCATCTACATCCTCTTCCATAATATTGTCATCAAGTACATCGCCCTTGTATAGACCCTCTATATACTCCCACCTTTCTGCTTTCCCTTCTCTTTGCTTAGAACTGGGTTTCCATCTGAGCTCTTGATAATCATACAAGTGGTTTTCTTTTCTCCAAAGGTCTCTTTAATTTTCCTGTAGGCAGTATCTATCTTACCCCTAGTGAGATAAGCCTCTACGTCCTTACATTTGTCCTCTATCCATCCCTGCTTAGCCATTTTGCACTTCCTATCGATCTCATTTTTGAGACGTTTGTATTACTTTTTGCCTGCTTCATTTACTGCATTTTTATATTTTCTCCTTTCATCAATTAAATTCAATATTTCTTCTGTTACCCAAGTATTTCTACTAGCCCTTGTCTTTTTATCGACTTGATCCTCTGCTGCTTTCACTGCTTCATCCCTCAGACCTACCCATTCTTCTACTACTGTATTTCTTTCCCCCATTCCTGTCATTTGTACCCTTATGCTCTCCCTGAAACTCTGTACACCCTCTGGTTTAGTCAGTTTATCCAGGTCCCATCTCCTTAAATTCCCACCTTTTTGCAGCTTCTTCAGTTTTAATCTACAGTTCATAAACAACAGATTGTGGTCAGAGTCCACATCTGCCCCTGGAAATGTCTTACAATTTAAAACCTTGTTCCTAAATGTCTGTCTTACCATTATATAGTCTATCTGATACCTTCTAGTATCTCCGGGATTCTTCCATGTATACAACCTTTTTTTTATGGTTCTTGAACCAAGTGTTAGCTATAATTAAGTTATGCTTTGTGCAAAATTCTACCAGACGGTTTTCTCTTTCATTTCTCTCCCCCAATCCATATTCACCCCCTATGTTTCCTTCTCTCCCTTTTCCTACTACAGAATTCCAGTCACCCATGACTATTAAATTTTCGTCTCCCTTCACTAACTGAATAATTTCTTTTATCTCATCATACATTTCATCAATTTCTTCATCATCTGCAGAGCCAGTTGGCATATAAACTTGAACTACCGTAGTAGGTATGGGCTTCGTGTCTATCTTGGCCACAATAATGCGTTCACTATGCTGTTTGTAGTAGCTTACTCGCACTCCTATTTTTTTATTCATTATTATACGGCTGTAGTTTCCCCTTGCTTTCAGTTGTTCGCAGTACCAGCACAGCAAGGCCATTTTGGTTAATATTACAATGCCAGATCAGTCAATCATCCAGACTGTTGCCCTTGCAACTACTGAAAAGGCTGCTGCCCCTCTTCAGGAACCACACGTTTGTCTGACCTCTCAACAGATACCCCTCCGTTGTGGTTGCCCCTACGGTACGGCCATCTGTATCGCTGAGGCACGCAAGCCTCCCTACCAACGTCAAGGTCCATGGTTCATGGGGGTAGGACAGCTTTGATATGACATAGATTTCTACAGCTTTGATATGACATAGAAATCTATTGAGATAACTTACGGAATCTGTAGATGTGTCATTTTGTAACAAACACCTCAAGTTTGATTCACGTAGTGCATCAGTACCCCATTTCGCCACCTGAAGCGCCAGTGTAGGGCAAATTTGAAATGGCTACTTTCACTGGCGCGGAGTATGATCGCTGTGTGTTTTGGTTCCACGAAATGAGCTCTGTAACAACTGTACGGCGTAAATTTCGCACCAAATACGCTAAAGAACCTCCAACCAGGCCTACAATTTACTCTTGGCGTAAGGACTTAGTTGAGACCAGTTGTTCGCTGCGACATGATAAATCACCAGGTCACCCGTGTGTTGATGATTATGTCGAACACGTTCGGGAGAGCTTGGCCCGCTGTCCACAAAAATCTACGCGACGTGCATCCCGCGAGACTGGCATTCCACAAAAGACTGTTTGGCGAGTACTGTGTAGACCTTTACACTTGAAACCATACAGATTCTCAATGGCGCAGCATGGCCACCTCGCTCACCGGACATGGCACCAATGAATTTCTTTCTCTTTTCCAAACAATTTAGCCTATCTGAAAAATCGAATCTACGCTGCCGTTGCACATGTACGCCCGATTTGCTGCAACGAGTGTGGGGAGAAACTAATTACCGATGGGATTATCTCGCATCACACATGGTAGTCACGTCGAAACGAACTGACACTTGATAATTTTATGTGAAACTTCAGGTTGTTTTCTACAAAATGACACATCTACCGATTCTGTAAGTTATCTCAATAAGTTTCTATGTCATTCCAATTTTGTATTGACCGTCTGAGAGCAGTATTAACGGTTTGCGCAATATACTGAAGGAGACTGCGATGCAAACGGCTAGTACAGCAGCACCTTATGAATATGAATACATCAGGAAAGACAGATGAAAGGAGTCGTCTGTTGAAGAGAACTTAGGAGCGTTGCTCGAAAATCTTAAACATGGTTGCGTAATTAAGAATAAATTGAAAAATCAGGCAACCAGTTGCAAATAAAGGTTTATTATCCCTTGACCGTGGTTTCCATGTTTGTAAAAATATCTTCTTCAGAAATCTTGGCCCTAAAAATGTATATACCACTCACAATTCTTTTTTTTACTTTTTTTGTTGCTTGTTTGTCCGCAGCTCGTGGTCTCGCGGTAGCGTTCTCGCTTCCCGAGCACGGAGTCCTGTGTTCGATTCCCAGTGGGGTCAGGGATTTTCACCTGCCCCGAGATGACTGGGTTTTGCTGTGTCGTCTTCATCATCATCATTCATCCCCATTACGGTCGGAGGAAGGCAACGGTAAACCACCTCCATTAGGACCTTCCCTAACACGGCGGTGCGGATCTCCCGCATCGTTCCCCTGCGCTCTGTCAAGCAACATGGGACTTCAATTCCCTTTTCCATCTAATAATGCATGAGTGATGTTCTGTGATACCATCCCCTTTCATTACACGACCACTTGCATCCGTAGCACCCTTACAAAACACAGTAACATAATGCCCGCCCGCAAACGGAAAGTGTTTCTCCTGCTTTTGTTCGTGCTTGCCAAACTCTACCTTGCCCAACAAGGGCGCCGGATCTCTCCCCAATTGAGAAAGTTTGGAGCATTATGGGTAGGGTCCTCCAACCAGCTGGGGATTTTGACGATATAACCCGCCAATTGGACAGAATTTGGCACAATATCCCAAATATCCCAAGGTAGGACATCCAACAACCAATACTTGGCCGAATAACTGCTTGTATAACGGCCAGAGGTGGACCAACGTGTTATTGACTTGCTCAATTTGTTAAGCTCTTTTTCTTGAATAAAGCATCCATTTTTTTCTGAAATTCATTTTCCTGTACATGATAGTCATGCCTAGTGATTTTCATCCAGTTCGGAAAATTCCTTAGTAGTGCGTCGTTTTCTTAGATTGAGTGTAATCAAAGATTCGTATAAAACGAATAAACTTAGCTTTACAATAATTAACAATAGCATGTAGCCAGGCAGAATGTCATTTATCCGTTTTAACGTATAAAACTACAAGTAATTTAATTACTAGAAGTGATTTAATTTTACACACACGTAATGTTTTTGTGAATATTATTATTTTTCAATTCTGTCGTGGTTTTGTGTTGTTATATGACACAACATTGAAAAGGGCAAGAAAAGTGGAACATCGTATTGAAGTAAGAAAATTGTTCAGGAGGAGAGTATCAGAAAAAATGAAGAGTCTATAATATAGTTTTTGAAAGTTTCTTCAGATGAGTCATAATCTACGTGAGAGTTATCAGGTGTGAGTTCTTCAGAACTCTTACTGCTCAAAACCAAGAAGAAGATTAAGTATCCAGTGCTGATGACTTTCTGGAACCTGTAATTGACAACGAATTGATCAGCTTCACAGCCTTCCGATTCGATTGCCGAAATTGCGACACCAGAACAAACTGTAAGCACATCAAATGGGCCAGACTTCGTCTGAAACTATATTGTTCTAATGTGTGTGAAATCTTATGGGACTTAACTTACACATTACATAACCTAATTATCCTAAGGACAAACACACACACTCATGCCCGAGGGAGGACTCGAACCTCCGCTGGGACCAGCCGCACAGTCCATGACTGCAGCACCTTAGACCGAAACTATATTGGAAAATGGCCTCAAAATATAGATTCAAACCTGCGATTACTGTTAGAACGGCGAGATTGCGAAGTCTTACGGTACATTAATATAGACTTTCCTGAAGAATCGACAGTACCACTCACGGTTCAGTCAGGCACAGCCTCTTGTCACCCAGAAGCATTGTCAAGGAGGGGGATAACGCAAGCGTGGTTTTGGTGCCCACTGATAAATGGGGAAGAAGCTTTACGCAATCGGATGGCTTCTTCTCCATCTAAAGCGTCATTGTTTTGCTTCTATTGTCGTTTGTTTGAGAAGACAAACCACAAAACAAAAGGAAGTTTTACTCCAACGAGGGGTTTAATACTTGCTGGGAAGTGAACCTCAAAGTCGGCAGCCAGTAATAAAGAGCTGTAATGGAAACAAGATTACAGAAAGAGCTAGAAGTCACAGCAAAAGAAATAAAAATATGCTGTGAAACGCTAACCAGAATGTTTCATATAATAAGTTTCCTGGGAAAAGAAAATTAGGCTCAGAGACAAGTGGCCATAGAGAAGATGACTCCAGTGTCAACAGTGGCCACGGTTTGGATCTGGTGCATCTACGATATTTTCCAAAAACGTTTACTAAGAAGAAAAATTTGTCAAAAATTTCTTTTACTTGTCAAAACGACTTTCTTGAAATTTAGGGAAAAAAAGTTCATCCAAAAATTACACGAGGGTTGCCCAGAAAGTAATGCACTGCATTTTTTTTCTCGGCCGCAACAATGCCACGAATGTAAAACGTTATGAATGTATCATTTGAAGTCTACTGAGTGAGCGCGCCAAGTTTCCGTCATTTCCGACAGATAGCGTAGCTGTAGGACAGTTTCAAAATGGCGTCCGTTACAAGCAATGTGCTGTCATTGAATTTCTCACTGCAGAGAAAGAAATTGTATGGAATATTCACAAGCGCTTGTGCAAAGTCAATGGAGCATCTGCTGTCGACAGAAGTACAGTTAAGACACTGGGCACGGAGGGTGAGGTCATCACAAAGCGGTTCAGCGGAGCTCCATGGCCTGCAGCAGTCGGGGAGGCCATCCACAGCTGTCACGCCTGATATGCTGCAGCGGGCGTCCACTTCTTTGGGTCATTAAAGGATGCCATTCGTGGAAGATATTTTGCGGTCGATCAGGAGGTGATCCACACAGAAGCACTGGCTGCGCCACAAGGACAAGGATTGGTGCCCAGGGAACACACGTCCTTGTTTCACAATGGAAGAAGGCCACAGAACAGGATGGAGATTTTTTGGAAAAATTGGGTGTTAGGATAGAACACCATTCTCTCGTGTGTATAATTCTCATTATGTTCAATAAAGAATTGTCGAAGAAAAAAATGGGGTTCATTACTTTCTGGCAACCCTCATAGTCACGTTCAAAAGGTAAGTATCATTCCGTTATATTCGACAGTACTCCGAGTACTTCCTATAAATATCAAACAAGTATTATCATACATGATGACTGAGAATCGGGATGCACGAGTAGTGGTATCTTTTACAGATTTCAGTGAAACAGCAGAAGGTATTAGTGAGCTGAAACTAAGTAAACCCATTGCTGATGGACTTGACGTAATGAACTTTAGAGAACAACCTTACGATAACGCTGTTGCAATGGTCACAAGAGAGACAGGTGTGCAACAACGAATAAAATACATCAATCCTAATGCTGGAGTTATAGTCTCCCCAGACAACTTCTTGAAACTAGTCTGCTTGCTTGAGGCTTTGATGGAGGTGAATGCATTGATTTTCTTCAGCGCATTCGAACTTGGTTATGCTTTCTTTTTCATGTACACTGACTGCTATTACAGGCAAGAGTGTGAAGAAGGTACAGGAAACAGGTTGGAGAGTAAGATGCAGTTCATTAGACATGCCACGAAAACTTTAAAAAGAAGTTTTGTATTTTAGATCTCCGGCAGCCGGTAGTGCGTGAAATGAATTATACCTAAAATAATTTACAAATAAACAAACTTAATGTACATCAGTGTGTTCAGTAAACAAGCGTGTTACAGGCGATGTTGAGAGATAAACTGAAGGAATTCGTAGAGAAGCCTTTACACTGACGGAGCGAGGTGGTGCAGTGGTAGCACACTGGACTCGCATTCGGGAGGACGACGGTTCAACCGGCGTCCGGCCATCCTGACTTAGCTTTTCCATGATTTCCCTAAATCGCTTCAGGCAAATGCTGGGATGGTTCCTCTGAAAGGGCACGGCCGACTTCCTTCCCTAATCCACTGTTTGGTCTCTTCCTCCAAACAACCCAACCCAACCCAACCCTTTACACTGAGGTGACAAAGTCAGAGGTTTCCCCCTAATGACCTACCTTATTTTTCCCCGGCATAGTGCAGCAACTCGACGTGGCATGGAAGGCCCACGCAGAAATGTGTTACTGGTGCAGCATTTTGTGCACGAACTGACCTCTGGATTTTGTCCCATAAATGTTCGACGTGATTCAAGTAGGGCGATCCGTGTGGCCAAATCATTGGCTCGAATTGTCCAGAACGTTCTTGAAACCAGTTGCGAGCAGTTGTGGTTCGCTGACATGGCGCATTGTCATTCCAAAAAATGAAGTCCACGAATGGCTGCAAATGCTCTCCAAACAGCTGAACTTAACCATTTCTAGTCAATGATCGGTTCAGTTGGAGGATGTAAACACAACCCACACCATTTTGGAGCCATCACCAACTTGCACATTGCCTTGTTGGCAACTTCGATTCATGGCTACGTGGAGTCTGCATCACACTCAAACGCTAGCATCAGCTCTTACCAAATGAAATCGGAACGCAGTTGACCAGGCTAAGGTTTTCCAGTCTAGGGTCCTACCAATATGATCACGAGCCCAAGAGAGGTGCTGCAGGTGATGCCGTGCTGTCAGCAAAGGCACACGCGTCTGTCGTCTGCTGCCAGAGCCTACGAAAGCCAAATTTCGCCCCACTGTTCTAAAGGATGAATTCGTCGTACGTTCCACATTGATTCATGTGGTTATTTCCAGCTGTGTTGCCTGCCTGTTAGCACTGACAACTCTACGCAAACGCCGCTGCTCTCACTCGTTAAGTAAAGGCCGTCGGCCACTGCGTTGCCCATGGTGAAAGGTAAGTCCTGAAATTTGGTATTCTCCGCACACTCTTGACACTGTGGATCTCGGAATATCGGATTCCCTAACGACTTGCGAAATGGAATGTTGCATGCGTCTAGCTCCAACTACCATTCCGCGTTCAAAGTCTATTATTCCCGTCGTGCGGGCATAATCGCGTCGGAAAACTTGTCACATTAATCACCTGAATACAAATGACAGTTCCGCCAATGCCCTGTCCTTTTACCTTGTGTAGACGATACTACTGCCATCTGTGCGTGAGAATATCGCTATCCCATGACTTTTGCACCTTAGTGTACGTTACGCTTAAAGCCTGTGTGAAGAACTTGGCATTTCTATTGAGCTTTCGGGCTGAATCGGGAAGAGACACGTTTGTGGCGACTGAAGTAGAGAAGCCGGCTTATCGCACAAAGACGATTTAAAATCACAAATGTTTCTTCATTATATATAGTAACTGGCGATATTCGCGAAGGGTTCCAACAGCCCCAGAATTTGGCGGAAAAACATGCCTACCAAAGACCTGCAATAATACTGGGTGTCGATGATGAGGAATGTCACCTACAGCAAAGTGTAATAAACAACTTAACCCTATTCACTCTGGCCCATTGTGTTTATTTAATATTTATGAGTCCAATCTTGAAGAAGGTTGCCCAACATACTTTTATAACGCTGAGAATATTCCTTACAGATGACAAAAGCATTGTTAGTTGTGAAAGAAACTTCCCTAAGCTTAAACTGATAAAAAATTATTTAAGATCAACAATGTTCATTTTAAAATTAACAACTCTAACTACCTTGGTCTTCGAACAAGAGGTAACAATTAACAGTCACCACACCAATAAAGAGCTTAAGCTGCAAAAAACGCGCAGAATATAATTTCAATATAAGAAAGATCTTCTTATTTTGAATCCCTGTAAAACAGTGACAGAGTATCGCAGTTTTTTTTTCTTCCAGCTCTTTGGGTTTATTTTACAGTCGGTATAAGTAAGTTAGTGCATCCTTGAACTTCGAGGCTTCACATTGATCCTGATACTGTGTTTCAAGATGATTTGTCAACACATTCTGGTGTTTACAAAGTGAGATCTCATATCCTCATATCACATGTCTTCTCTAGAAGGGAACATATAAAAGCACTTACAGATTTTTCAACGAAATTAGAAGGTATGAATATACCATTGTATTCAGATAAATACATGTTCAACCTCCTCTTAAATTTGTCATTGTGCTACGTAAACGCTTCCACTTTTGAATACATCAATAAAATCAAAGTTAAGCGTTAATATTCATTCTTGGGTCAAGCTTTCGTGTAAAAAGGAAAACATCTTCAGGGCAATTTTACTGAGATCGTGTCAGTTTAGTTGGGTCAACGAAAAACGTAATGTAATCTGTAAGATAGCCTTAAGTACCTGTACAAGCATTCAAAAACAAATTTAATAAATTTAATTCCGTTTATTATTACTTTTTGCAAATATGAGTCAACATACGGAGATCAGTGTCACACTCTGAACACAGCGGTTTATTTTCCATGGCAGCACTTCAAGCGTTCGAAATAATGGTTGACACAGCTTGCTAAATCGCTCGAGTGTGAAAGGGTCGAGCAAGGCGATCGATTTCAAGCAATATCGCTGGCATGTGTGACGGGTCCTAACAGATTGTTTCTATAAAGTACTATGATGTTACATATAGTACAACAACGTCATTAGGTACTTATACACATAATGTTGATGTCAATAATGAAGCTTTATTTGAATTCGTTGTTCTCTGTTTGTCACGATACTTGAGTCGGATCCTAAACGTAACGAAATTGTGATGTTCCTTCTCTTGTTTTGGCCACGTCCGTGAGAACGTCTGCTGCTCTCGTCCCCGTGCTCCAGGTGACATCAGACGCACTCTATTTCGTTACCCAAAGTAATCTTGTCTACGTCACGATCGCTAAAGTAAACTGAAATTAAATTGTTATTCACGGGTCTAAAAATACACTTTGATTCAGAAGACGAATGCTACTGTTTTTAGCCCTGGCTATAGACAAATCAATTCTCTAATTCGAAAGCCTTCTTCAACTAACTGTTAGCTCTAGAACCTAACATATGGCTGCCACAAAAAAATAACGGACATGCTTAAGCTAATACATAAGTACTCACCCTCGAAAATGACAGCTGCCAAAAAAGTGTGCCACCTCTTCGCCATATCCAGCGCGATGTCCACCGTTACTCCAGATTCGAAAATGGTTCAAATGGCTCTTAGCACTATGGGACTTAACATCTGAGGTCATTAGTCCCCTAGACCTAGAACTACTTAAACTTAATTAGCCTAAGGAAATCACACACATCCATGCCTGAGGCAGGATTCGACCCT
This sequence comes from Schistocerca piceifrons, assembly GCF_021461385.2. Lineage (NCBI taxonomy): Eukaryota > Metazoa > Arthropoda > Insecta > Orthoptera > Acrididae > Schistocerca > Schistocerca piceifrons. The sequence continues at coordinate 67,855,657 of NC_060144.1, read as the reverse complement.
GCGACCGTAGCAGCAGCGCAGTTCCGGACTGAAGCGCATAGAACCGCTCGGCCACAACGGCCGGCTACTCCAGATTTCACAGGGTTCTTATTACGTCACATAAATCTCTAATCTGGAGAACGGTCAGATTAGATGTTTCAGCCAACAAGTGCTGCGGTAACAGGCTGAATGTCTTCCGCCCTCATGTACGCACTCCCATTGGCTCGTTGCCCTCTTCTGCTACTGGTACTATCCTCCCTGCTATTAGCACTTTCCCCTTTGGTGTCGCTTCCTGGCAAAACCATTCGTTACCAATATTTTCATCCCAAAGTTACGAAAATTTGAGAGGTTTATATCTCAAGATAATGTCTTGCAAGTGGTGGAATTCTCATGAACCTAACGAAGCCTGGTTCAACTTAATTCGGCCTGTCAGCTAATTGTCAGCCGACAGATGGAGCGTGCTTGTCCATAAGCAGACTGGATGCATATCATTTAATGGACAGTGGAAATGCCTACGGAGCTCCCACTGTCGAGGAATTATTATACACTAAATACACGTGTAAGTACCCCCCAAACTTCTGAGAATAGCATAATTAATTGCTATGATACCCATTCCCTACAGGTTAAAAAATGACATGCTACAAATTATTTACTTCTTAGTGCATGAATGTTTATGTTTTATTTCCTGATACTGTCTTAAATATGTGAAGTTTTTCTTTGCTGTTGCAGACAACTCACAGAAACAGGTCATATAAATAATCTTCGAAAATGATTTGCTCAGCTAACAGAAAGCGTAAAAGACACCCAAAAACTTATGCAGGAGAAATAAATGGCAACGTGTCTTTCTTCTTTTGATAAGCTTCAACCAAATACTGCTACGCGTTGTGAAAATTCTCTTATTAATTTTTTCTCAATTTCGAAAACGGGGGGGAGGGGGAGGCAAAATAGGGTTCACTCAGGTGGTAGATATTCATGCTATGCCACTGGCTATAGGCACGACGACTAACAGCCAACCGAAACTCGGCAGCAACGAAAGTACTGGCCAGAAGGACAGGCGAATTACATATTCCCACCACTTTCTTTTGTTTGCTTCCTCTACTGTCTTGTCTTGCATTCCTAAATAGGGAAAAATCGGAAGCCTTTGATCAAATAGCGTATTTCCCTCAGCAGCCACTCACCGATCTTTCACATCCTACAACACCCGAAAACTCCATGGCTGAACATGAGCGTATTGTGTGTTATGCAGGGTAGCTATAATTAAACTTGCCTTATTTATAACACGGGAACTACGAATAATTACCGTAAGAGTACCAAACTTGATAACATTAATGTCCAGAGTCTGGGGTGCATGATTTTCATGCGTCACAGCACCACCGTCCAGTTCGAACTATGACCACCAGGTGCCGTGATCAGTCATCACGGTTCATAGTCTCACACACCTGAGCAGTCGCAGCGCACTTGCTTATGTGTCGACATGAGCCTGGACAAAAGGAGCAGGGCATTATTTGAATTGCTCTATTAACAAAACAACAGTAATGCTGCAGCTGCACTTCGAGAATATCGCCGGCTGAAAGGAATACGGAAGCATCTTCTTTCTCCACCTGCTGTGTGAAGCGTGATGAAGAAGTTCGAATCAACTGGAGAACTGGACGTCGCTCCGGGAAGAGGCCGACGACTGGTTGCGCCACAGATGATTGATGAAATCGATGTTGCTATCGTAGACAACGCTGCGCGCAATTCCCGATCGTCATCAGGCAGTGCGTGTGCTGTGTCACGATAGTTGAACAGCCGGTGGTCGACTGTATGGAAGGTGCTTCGAATTATTCTGTAACAGTATCCGTACAAAGTCCACATCATACAGCAGACTGCACCACATGACGCACAACAACGTGTTGACTTCGCTCTCCACTTTCTCGCAAGGATTGAGGTTGACGAGGGCTGGACGTGGCCATCCTATGGACAGACAAAGCTCATTTTTCTCAGACGGGTGTGGTGAGCACACAGAATACCCAAATGTGTGATTCTTCACCTCGAGTCACTGTGCATGAAGTTTCGCTGTATAATAAACGAGTCACCTTGGTGTGGCTTCACGGCTACGTTCATCGTTGGCCAATTGTTTTTTGAACATGTTGGCGCTCAAGGACGAAAGATGTGCAGTGTGACTGGCCAAAGTTACTGCGATATGCTTCGCCAGCATATCATACTCACCCTATAGGAGTGAGAGACACTGAACTCAACAGTTTCCATGCAAGATGGTGCCCCACAACTTATCGCTCGTGAAGTTCACCTGCTTCTCCAAAACACATTGGGAAACGATCGAATTATCAGCCGATCGCTTACAAATGCCTGGCCGGCACGACAACCTGATCTCACTCTCTGTGGTTTCTGGTTGTGGAGCTACCTGATGGGCAGGGTTTACCAGTGCTGATCTGATGCGTAGCATATCAAGAGAGGTAGCCAGCACGCGTTCGGACATTCTTCGTTCTGCTGTCCAGAATGCAATCCTGCGCTTTCAGACTCTTCTGGACACTGATGGGCACCATATTGAGCCCCTTTTGTACCAGTAATGGCAATGGTATGTATTGGTACGGTGTATCGTAGCAGCACATTAAGTTGAATTGATTCTGCTTTATTTCTGTTTGTCATGTCCTTGACATTAATGCTACCAAGTTAGTTCCCGTGTTATAACGTGTTAACTAGGGAAAGTTTAATTATAACCAGCCAGTACATTAAACTAAGTTGACACTCGGTGCAGTGGCTGGTGAGAGCGACCGTATAAGCATTAGCCATTTATTGGCGCTCCCATCAACCACTGAACCAAGTGTCAACCAGTGAGCTCAATGCTGAACTGGAGAGACTACTACATGAAGCAAACCTATGATGTGTGATCTCAGTCGCCTTCTTAAACAGGGGCAAGGTGTGAAATTGTTCTGCTACGCAGAAAAAATATTTCCAATTATTAATGTTACATGACATGTTTAGGTTTAGAGTTCACTGCCTTGCACCTGCTAACCCTTCTCTGCAGGATCAATTTCGCAAATTATTCTGCTCTGTTTACATATGTAATTTGCCTATTGCCGCTAAAGAGGCTTACAAATTATACTTCTCTAAAGTCTTACCTCTGCACAACACATTTCTTGTCTTCACTTTTCGCATTACATTTCCTTAGTGACGAAACCATACAGCAACACAAAATGACTAAAACAAAGACATGAAAAGTTTCTTATTATGGTTATCTCGTCAGATATCTGGTGAACTTTCATACAATAACGCATATGATGCAAAGAGCTTTTCCCTTTACACTTAACGAGAAAAAATGTTCTGTAAAAATTATTTGGCAACAAAACTGCTAAACCATTGCTTTGTTGCTCATTTCAGCTGCTAACATAGTAAAAAATCTTAAGCATTAATATGAATCACTTAACAAGTTGTTATATTAACAATTCACATATGGAATCTTGTGAAAGGAAGGAGGTGATCAAATTAGTATCATCAATTTTTTTATTTATTGTTTTGTTTCATTTAATATGTATTCACATGTTACACATTGGCAAATGTAATTAAATTGCCCATTATTTAACTCATGCCAGAATAGTTATGTGCAGCAGCTGTTGGTTTTTTTGTGTGTGCCCTTAATATAATTTGAAGGTACACAGTAGCAATATATTTTATTAACAGTGACTCACGCATGTCTTCACAGTCAATGGCTGAGGTTAGTGTATGCGCTTTGCCAGATACATTCAAATACATTGGCTTGTTCACCAAAGAAACCCTGTTATAAAAAATGGTTTGAGTTTGTCACCAGAGCAGAACGAAATTATTTTTCTGTATGCCACACTATTTTAAACACTGCTGCAGGTAGGTGAAGCAAACCACCTCTCTCAGCCTTCATAATAAAGGCCGCTGGATCTGCCACAGGAGTTGCACTATGTGTGATCATCTGGGCACATGGAAGGAGCAGTAATAAGTTCTTTGCTCTCAGCATTTCTTAACATTTGAATAACCTATCTCACAACGTATACTGATATATAAGAAATAATAGTCTCCTGGTATTCACTGAGTAGTGTTGAATCCAGAGCTTCAGAGTAACTAGTATGTTCACTATCATGAGTCAACTTATCACTTTGTATCTTATGGTATATAGATCCACGAGCACAAAGACCTCACTCAGTGTCAATTACATTACTCTAATCACTTGCAGTAACATTGTTCTCGAGCAACATTGCTCTCGGAACAGACATGAACTGTAATGTGGTGGGATTATTGTTACAACAAAATGTAGATGTGATGCAAGAAAAAGAGTTCTAGATGATCTTTTGAGAGTTTTTATGCTAAAAAATACTTCAGACGTTCCGTATCCGGACACAGAAGCTCCTGGAAGAGGCTTCTAATACCATGTATGCACATCAAAAATCCCCCCCCCCCCCCCCCCCCACACACACACACACCAAAAATCCACATTATTTGAAGGAAGCTTTCTGTATGGCAAAGAAATTCAGTGTAATACTTTACATTTTCAGCTCTCAGGGGTTGTTTCAAGCATTCCTAAAGTTGCACACATCAAACAGTTTATCAATAATTCCAATGAATTCTACAGTGACAGAGGTGTCCTGAAAATGTGGATGCTGAGAACTCTCTAGAAATTCAATGGCATCAGCAACACTGGAGATCATTGTCTGGGCCCCTAAACAGAAATTTATTTTATTATTATATAAATTCACAGGTGAACCAAAATGTGAACTGGCAAATTTTAAAGATTCACACTCTCGTAGAGAATGTAACTTTAAAACAAAGTCCCATTTCACATCCACAGCTTCACAGTTGATAATTTTCTTTTCAGCTGAAGTACTACGAACTATTTCAGCTTATGGCACGGAGCAAGGATTTCATGAACATTAAAGTTATTGGCACGATGCTTGAAGAAGGGGGAATATTTCCCAGATTTAGTGAACACCCAAGATTCTTCAGTGTCTGAATGTTGACAGCAGCCGAGCGGTTCTAGGCGCTACAGTCTGGAACCGCGCGACCGCTACAGTCGCAGGTTCGAATCGTGCCTCGGGCATGGATGTGTGTGTTGTCCTTAGGTTAGTTAGGTTTAAGTAGTTCTAAGTTCTAGGGGACTGATGACCTCAGAAGTTAAGTCCCACAGTGCTCAGAGCCATTTGAACCATTTTGTTGACAGCAGCACCATCACGTGTCACTGACCTCACAAGAATACCAACAGAAAACAGTTTTAGTACACGAACTCACACAGTTTCAGTCATTACATCTTATGATAGGTTATTCACAAGGATAGACGCAATTGGACACTTAAACTTTTCAGTGTGTGATACTACCTGAAAAACTAAAGTTTCAGTAGCCAGTTCTTCTGCATCTATATTCACAATGTTGCCCAAATCAACATAGCCTGCATACATTTTTTTGTTGTTGTTCCACACAAGCTGCTTCCTAATTGACATTGGGTAAGATGGGAAAGAGTGGCCGCTCTAAGTGAAATTGAATTTTCATGAAACCATGGCTATTAACAGAAGCGTGTGGCATATGCATCTCGAATCTACGTACTATAAGGTATCACACTAAATATTTATAGCTAAGATAAAAGCATATTTTATAGAATATAAAGTGTTTATGTAAATGACGACTTTTCCCTATCTAATGGTGTAAAGTTGCCAGTATTTTTCCACCATGACTAAATGCACTATTTAGTTTAAAAACTGGACAAGCTTATAGTTTTTATTTCACTGTTGATTATTATTAGAAGAGTAATATAAATGAGAAAGTATTAATTATTCCTAATGATGTAACTAGAGAAATCAAAGACTAACTATGGGTTACTATTACAGTCTAGTTCACTGACAATTTATCCCCTCAGAAGCAACGTTAAGTCATGTACAAATACCGCATGTGAAGTTGTCATCAGCCTCATCACATACAGTGTGCAGGTCGTAAGTCCAGTGTTTACAGCTCCGACATGTTAGCCATCCGCCATTTTCTTTAGATCTAGATAATGCTTCCCTGCAGTAAAAGCAGCCTGCGTCACTGTCCACATCAGTGGACTTTTTTCCTTCCATTTCTTCTCGAAAAAGTTTCGTTTTAGCAGCTACTCTCTTAGCATTTGGTCCTGCTTTTGCTCCTTACCTTTATTTTGTGTTGCCTTACAGTGCAGGATATTGGCCTTATCTCTTTGTTTTGCCTCGAACTTCCTTTCTTTCATTAAAATCTCTTCATCTTTGTTTCTTTTCGCTTCAGCCAACACACTTTTAGAGTTAAAGTGATCATGACAGTTTTTATATTTTTATCCTACTTTGTCTTTGATTCATACTTTGCAAAGGTTTTACATTCTTTGGATTTATGCAGAATCCACCTGTTGGGTACTCAGAGCAACATTCTTCAGTGGTTGGACAACGAGGGGAATCTTCCCTTGGAGAACACTTATCACCTATAATCTGAAGGCAGCCTGAGCTTGAAGACAGCTGATAAGTTGGTTCTGGAAATGAACCAATTGGCGTATTTGAAGAAGACACAGCCATTTGGATCCAGATGGACCAGCACCTGCAGAAAACTCAGCAATTTCGCAATGAGAAGAACCAATATTTGAACTAGGCACAATATTAGTGTCCTAATCCAAAGGAATATCAGAAATCACAGCTGCATCGGTTAGGGTCTAGAGGAAAAATTCTGCACTTTCTAAAGTCATTGATTGCTGTCACTGGAAAAGTGTACGAAGAAACACTTCACCCAAGAGTGTACTTATTTGAAACTGTATAATAGTTTTTCCTTGATTACTGCAAAGAAATTTTGTGTGTAGAATATTTTAAAAGGAGAGATGAATGCCACATCCGAGGATTGGAGCTTATGTCTGCACTTTGGGGGCAAGCACACAACAGTTGTATAATTTTTTCTGGCTTTAACAATGAAATCTATGTTATTAGTATGGGCAGAGTGACCGCCTGTGGTTAATAGAACTGGATATTGAGCAGCTGGTTTTACGTGTTTTAAAAAATGTTCGGTTTAAAAAAACTTTCACTCTGCATCCACCCAGGAGACTGGCATGCAAATTTGGTTCCTGGAAGAGGCCCATTTTTAAGTTCAACCTTCATTCTTCACCTAGGGAAGATTACAAAAGGGGGAATGCAATTTCTTCCTGCAGACATGCACGCCACAAAAGTCTGCAGTAACCCCCTATCAGCTGAGGTAGTGGCTCGAACCTGTCGTCTTCTTTTGAGTCAAACACTTTGCTATTCTTGGACTACACTGCTAGAAGACCAGCTTCATCTACGTTATAAATACAATGAGCAGGATGAAATCATTTACCTCGCAATATTTTAAGGATATCGAAAAACTTGCCCACGTTCACCATGTTAAACGCTCGCGCTCTAGTCATAAAGGTAGATTCTGGCTCGAAGATTAATATTAGGATGCCATTCTCTAGAGCTTGCCACCCAATCTTTACCTGTCATTTCAGACACTTTGTTGAAATGATGTGGCATTTTATTTCGCTCTGTCAACTGGAATACTAATCGTCGCAGGTCATACACTGTAGTTCCATAAAATTTCTTGCTCTTGTTTTCAGTGAACACTGCCCTTAAGCTGCCCATAACCTTCTTACTGCCAACTGCATCTCTATTTTTCCCTAGAACTCTTCATTTCAGTGTAATACCGGTACGTGCATATTGATTTGTTTTGCTGCTGCTGATAAGGGCATGTAATCATTCTTTACTTGTTCAATTGCGTTTTACATTGCAACAGGGTCCCATGTTTGTTGATCTGTTTTCCAGATGTATTTTCTTGGCATCTTGAAGCTCTTGCAAACCGTTACAGAAGAGGAGAATAACGGATATTGTTTTTGTCTATAAAACGATTTGTAATGTTCTAATTGCAACTCTTATACTGTGCATCAAATATGGAATAAGTTAATTCTCATTGGGATAGATAGACTGAAAATGAACTGTCGGAAATAGTGGCCATTCGTCGGGAAATGTGGACACCTTAGTCACTCTCTCCGATGTGTAGCATGACCAATTTTCCCGATCGGACGCCATGTCTGTATTAGTGGTTCACGCGCGAAACAGTACAGCCGAAGAAACGACAGTGACTTACATTTGTCAGCCAAAAGGCATTGCGTGAACCGCGATATCGTAAAAACTTACTGCTCTACATAAAACTGAAGCAACTAAAGTAATGTGAGTGATTTACCTTACACCAAACGATCGAAAAACCTAAACTTTTTCACAGAAAGATAACGGAGCAAGCTTCCTTTGTCAGCGTCACTGACAAAGCTAATAGTGTTGATTACACCTAGTTTGGTCACTTCTTGGTAGAAAGCAGCACTGTTGAAGACGTCAAATAAGCAGTGGCCAGTTTTCCCAACCTAGCCACTTTACCCTTCAGTTCCCTAATGTCAAAAATAAGTGCACACTCTTGAAGATATCATTTGCCATTTGTATTGTGTTTTAGGCAGTGTAAAACCTCTTGTAGATAGCCAGGTTCACAATTTACTGATGATACCTAACCACGAAAACTACTGGGATGGGGCAAAAGAAACATTGAGCATACAAATCTATAAGCCCTGGGGGAATAGAAATGCAGAGCGAGGGCAAATTGTTTGGTTAATTCAAAGTATCGCCTGGATTGCTACATTGCACCACTGTTTTTCATTTGGGTAACTATGAACTCTAAACGAAAGCTACTAAAATGTTCCTGAGGGCATTTTACAGATTGTCATTTAGACAGCTTCTTTATTTCAGCACTGTAATTAATATTGCCCCCCATCAACCATGGAGCTTGCCACTGTTGGGAAGGCTTGCGTCCCTCAGCCATACAGATAGCCATACCGTAGGTGCAACTGGGGTGCAACCACGACAGAGGGGTATCTGTTGAGAGGCTAGACAAACGTGTGATTCCTGCAGAGGGGCAGAAGCCTTCTCAGTAGTTGAAGGGGCGACAGTCTGGATGATTGACTGATCTGACATTGTAACATTAACCAAAATGACCTTGCTGTGCTGGTACTCCGAACGGCTGAAAGCAAGGGGAAACAACAGCCGTAATTTTTTCCGAGGGCATGCAGCTTCACTGTATGGTTAAATGATGATAGCGTCCTCTTGGGTAAAATATTCCGGAGGTGAAATAGTCCCCCATTTGGATCTCCGGGCGGGGACTACTCAGGAGGACATCATTATCAGGAGAAAGAAAACTGGTGTTCTACAGATCAGTGCGTGGAATGTCAGATCCCTTAATTGGGCAGGTACATTAGGAAATTATAAAACGGACACGGATATGTTAAAGTTAGATATGGTGGTAATTAGTGAAGTTTTGGTTTAAAAATCATGAAAAAAGGTTGTACAGGTGGAAGAGACCTGGAGAAAGTGGAAAGTTTCAGACAGATTATATAATGGTAAGACAGAGATTTAGGAACCAGGTTTTAAATTGTAAGACATTTCCAGGGGCAGATGTGGACTGTGATCACAATTGATTGCTTATTAACTGTAGATTAAAACTAAAGAAACTGCAAAAAGGTGGAAATTTAAGGAGATGGGACCAGGATAAACTGAAAGAAGGTTTTAGAGAGTTTCAGACAGATCATCATGGAACGATTGAATAGAATGATGGAAAGAAATACAGTAGAAGAAGAATGGGTAGCTTTGAGAGTGAAATAGTGAAGGCAGCAGAGGATCAAGTAGGTAAAAAGACGAGGCCTAGTATAAGTCCTTGGGTAACAGAAGAAATATTGAATTTAATTGATGAAAGGAGAAAATATAAAAACGCAGTAAATGAAGTAGGCGAAAAGGAATACAAACATCTCAAAAATGAGATCGACAGGAAGTGCAAAATAGCCAAGCAGGGATGGCTAGAGGACAAATGTAAGGATGTAGAGGCATGTATCACTGGGGGTAAGACCGATACTGGCTACAGAAAAATTAATGAGACCTTTGGAGAAAAGAGAACCATCTGTATGAATATCAAGAGCATAGATGGAAAACCAGTCTTAAGCAAAAAAGGGAAAGCAGAAAGTTTGAAGGAGTATATAGAGAGTCTATACAAGGGCGATATACTTGAGGACAATATTATGGAAATGGGAGAGGACGTAGATGAAGATGAAACGGGAGATATGATACAGCTTGAAGAATTTGACAGCGCACTGAAAGACCTAAGTCAAAAAAAGACCCCAGGAGTGGACAATATTCCATTAGAACTACTGATAGTCTTGGGGGAGCCAGCCATGAAAAAACTCTACCATCTGGTGAACAAGGTGTATGAGACAGGCGAAATACCCTCAGACTTCAAGAAGAAAATAATAATTCCAATCCCAAAGAAAGCAGGTGCTGACAGATGTGAAAATTACCGAACTGTCAGTTTAATATGTCACAGCTGCAAAACGCTAATACGAATTCTTTACAGACGAATGGAAAAACTGGTGGAAGCAACCTCAGGGAAGATCAGTTTGGATTCCATAGAAATGTTGGAACATGCGAGGCTACACTGACCCTACGACTTATCTTAGAAGATAAATTAAGGAGAGGCAAACCTACGTTTCTAGCATTTGTAGACTTACAGAAAGCTATTGACAATGTTGACTGGAATACCCTCTATCAAATTAGGAAGGTGGCAGGGGTCAAATACAGGGAGCAAAAGACTATTTACAATTTGTGCAGAAACCAGATAGCAAATATAAGAGTCGAGGGGCATGAAAGGGAGGCAGTGTTTGGGAAGGGAGTGAGACAGGGTTGTAACCTATTCCAAATATTATTCAGTATGTATACTGAGCAAGTAGTAAAGGAAACAAAAGAAAAAATTGGAGTAGAAATTAAAATCCATTGCGAAGAAATAAAAACTTTGAGGTTTGCCGATGACATTGGCAAGGACCTAGGAGAGCAGTTGAACAGAATGGACGGTGTCTTCACAGGATAAGATGAATATCAACAAAAGCAAAACAAGGATAATGGATGTTGTCGAATTAAATCAGGCGACGTTGAGGTAAATAGATTAGGAAATGAGACACTTAAAGTAGTAAATGAGTTTTGCTATTTGGGGAGCAAAATAACTGATGATAGTCGAATTAGAGAGGATATAGAATGTAGACTGGCTATGGCAAGGAAATCGTTTCTGAAGATGAGAAATTTGTGAACGTCGAGTATAGATTTAGGTGCCAGGAAGTCTTTTCTGAAAGTATTTGTATGGAATGCAGCCATGTATGGAAGTGTAACATGGACGATAAATAGTTTAGACAAGAGAATAGAAGCTTTCGAAATGTGGTGCTACAGAATAATGCTGAAGATTAGATGGGTCGGTCACGTAACTAATGAGGAGGTATTGAATAGAATTAGGGAGAAGAGCAATTTGTGCCACAACTTGACTAGAAGAAGGGATCGGTTGGTAAGAGACATTCTGAGGCATCAAGGGATCTCCAATTTAGTACTGGAGGGAAGCGTGGAGGGTAAAAATCCGTGAGGGAGACAAAGGGATGAATATACTAAGCAGATTCAGAAGGATGTATGTTGCAGCACTTACTTGGCGATGAAGAATCTTGCACAGGATAGAGTAGCATGGAGAGCTGCATCATCTTTGGACTGAAGACCTCAACAGCAACAAATAAAGTGTCATTGTTTGCATCTTTTTTTCACGCCGCTTATATTTCATCTGTAATCGTCTCACTTTTTACCTATGGGCCACAATTGTATGAGACACGTCAGTCTGAACACTTGCATCACTATTCTCTTGACTGCCATTAGATTCAAATAACATACTTGTCGTTTGGATCTCAATGATTTCCTGAAACAAAATTGAAAGAATCCATCAGCAATAATTACGAGCTGTTACAAATATAGAAAGATGCATCAACCGCAATGTGTATCCTTGTTGCTAGTTATATACAACATGGTTTTACCTCAGAAATGATGGTGTATTCCGAGCAAGTTGCCATCTCCGATTCATTTTCACTTGAAAATGACCTGGAACACTGAATAGACTTGGTACAACGTCATACTTCAGGAGCTGTCTATCAGCTACTGATCAAATCACGTAGCTGTCTTTTGTAAAGCGAGTTCTGCAAATGACGCTATGTTAAAAATGGAGTTTAGTATTCTATTCGTACAGTGTGCACCCATTTCTTCAAAAGTTCTGGACGTGAGTAAGGAAACAGAGAAGATTTTAGCTATCTTTGTACCCTATTTGAATTTCTCGGACGATGATTCCTTTACCATATATTAAAGCATATGTAACTTACAGGGGGAGTTGAATACCACTTCCTGTCGTCCATAGATTACTGCATCCATATGCAAAACAACTCTTGACCATGTTTGTTAAAAAAAAAAAAAAAAGACAGAATCACTTGAAGTATACAAGCAAAAAAACGGCAAGTAGTCCTACTGCCCTGTTACAGTATGGCGATTCGACCAAAGCCCATCGCGGTTTTCTACGCAAAGACGCTTTTGAGTAGTTTCTCCAGTTTAGTATTGAGCTCATTGGTGTCAACTTAGTTTGCACATATAATACTAGTAGGCGAAAGCTGTGTGGGCCGAGTGGACTGTTGACTTATAAATCCAGTGTTGCCAATTGTGAAGCACAATTTACTCCTACATCACATTTGAAATCCCCCTAAATCGGACCAAAATCCCCTAAGCAGTTAACCATACTAAGATTTGGGGGTTCGGTAGCATTTAAACAGCATTTAACACTTTAGATGGCACAATTATGAACTGCAATTCTTCCAGAAAACGCCACCATCTGTCTGCATCTAAATCATTACAAAGAAGTTACATGCATGGTGTTCTTGCAAGTAATTTTACAGTGTTTATGTGCATCTTCCACAATGTTTGTGTTACATTTTGGATAAACTCCATACGAAGTAAGCAAGAGCCCACTCGCGAATTTTGTTGTTTACAGTGTTCAATGAAGGTGATTTTGCATCAGGAGGTATTGAATGCTTTTGAGTAGGACACACACTCGCTCTGACAAAATACCCAAGGAATTTCAACTCACCGGCTCTCTCTATAGGAGTGAGAACATGTTTGAGCGGCAAGAAATAGTACTATTTAGCAGCAACACTTTAATGCATAAATTTCACCAAACAATTATAATACATTAGACTGTGGTGATCATCGCAAGAGGACTGTGTGGTTTCTTTATGAGAGTTCTGAGGTGTTTCTAGTATCATTTTTTTTTAAATTCTCCATAAAATTCTACTAAAAACTTCTTGCATCTCCCATGGTCATCGGAACGTTCTTCTGGCTTAACGCTGAAACTGATAACACACGTGAATGATCGTCGAAATGAAAATTTGCGAGTCCATTCCGTTAGTTTTTCTGAGTGGGAACACTGGTCTTTCTGCGTAGAGATCTTAAGAACGAAAGATGTCCTCTAAAACTTCCTCAACCTCAGTAATTTCATTCTGAAAAAGCAAATTAATTCTGAGAAACATCAGTAACATTTTGTATGCTGGACAATCCATCAAATTGTAAAGTTGTTCAGCCATGTAACATTTATTGTCGCCTTTAGCGAGAGAAAATAACAATTTCAATTCTTCTCATTGCTTCAAAATTGTATCAATAGCAGAAAACCTAGCTAGCCAAAGTGTACCAGGGAGTCCTTGAATTTTTTTAGGACTGCAGTTATCACTCTAAGTTGCATACAACTGTTTGTATTGGCCCACTCCTTTAGGAATTTAAGAAAACCAATATATGTTTCTCTAATAAGGAATTTCAATTGATGTGGGAAGACTGCTGCAGCTTTTTCTGGACAAAGGTGAAGAGAACGACAAATGCACTTAACAACAACAGGAACTATTTCTTTAAGAACAGCAGTTAGAGAGATATGGATTCCTACCACTACACCTGCACCATTGAACACAATTCCTACCAAATTTTTCACTTTAAAACATTTGCTTTCAAATTTTGAATTTAGGTCATTATAAATAGTGTGAGCATAACAAGCAGTTAATTACTGAATGCAATAAAGTGTGGCTATAATGATTTCTTCAAAACAGAAAGGTACTGTACCTAAACAAAATGCGAAGCTGTATTTCATTCGTTACACGTGTGCTTTCGTCAGTAATTAAAATATACGAAAAATTTTCTATTTCTAGGATAAAATTCTCTTGCAGACTAGCACTGATTACATTTTTAATGATCGTGGTAAATTCTGTGCTATGTATTTTACGACCCTGCAAAGCAGTTGAATGTCCTAACACTGGCAGTAGTTCTATGTGATTTACACTACTAATGCAGAAGCAGCTTTTAATTCTGCCATTTTAATGTGGTCGCTGATTTCTAGAGGCTTTATTTTTTTGTCAAGATTTTGCCATGTACATTTTACATTTTCCTTCCTGCTTTTTACTTTTTGCATGTTTTAGTTGGTCCTTTTTATGAGCTTCAAGTGTAGAATGGCAATACTTGCAAAAGTCTCTAATAATAATCTCCTTTATAACCACACATTGAACACACAGAGAGAAATAATTCGAATTTATTTTCACCGAGAAAACCTTGAATTAAAGCTCTGCATGTCAAGGACGTATTCACGCATTCGTTCCAAAAACCCATTGCGAAAAAACACTAATTTTTGATATTCTACACTTAAGTGTTTACTAAAAAAGCAATAGTTTCCCTATGACATACTTGATGGAACGCGTAGCATGTATTCTGCAGGACAAGCTGTATAAACATCGTCACTGCTCAGCTATGAACATAAAATCAAACAAACACAAGATAAACGTACCTTCCAGAAAGGGTGTGACTCCCACGTCTTCGTGTATCTTCGGAAATACTTTTTGTCTCTAGGTATATACACATTTACAATTAAGACGTTTTCAAACTTCAGTCCACAGCTTCACTGCACCGTTCCCTTTTACTGATCTACTGCTACTGTCACCCTCCCAAAACCGGATTTCGTTAACAGACTTCCCAATAACGCTTCTGGGTGGTCGTATTAACACTTCAAAATCGATTCTGGAGATTCGCTTCTGGTTGCAGAAATTCCAATTCTGCAATCGATTTTCGTTCCCATGTGAACGTAACGTGAACGTAAACAGTTTTGAAAAGTGCTTGGACTGTCAGGTTTCAGTAAATATGGGCGGCATGGCTTTTGGACAGTGAAGGATAAGCAGAAATCCTAGACTGAAGCTGTTTACGCCTCGTCTAATTGAAGAGAAATAGCAGACCTTAACATGATAACACGACAGCGAAAGACGGTTTCCGAAATTTTGTTTTTGTCTTTCGGAAGATGTGTCGCATGTAAACGTAGTAACATATGTCATCTGATGTATGCTCTCTTTCTGCAGTCCCCGACTAATCGTAATCGAGGTAATCTCCAATTCAAGCGGGTTTAAAGGAGGGCTGCCAACTAAAAATCAAGAATGAAATATTTTAGTGCTAGCGAGAGCTAGATTTTTAATTGATATTTACATTCGAGAAGTCCCTAAAGATTCCCCACAAATTACACTTTCCCGGCATTTTCCCCTGAACTAATTACCTCTCTTAAATTCTGCCCTAAGGCAGCTGCTTTCCGTATATTTAGGGGAAAAACCCCCAAGTCGGTAACACGGCATAAATCATGTTAGCGATGGATGTCTGTTCGGTAACAGTCCTTTCTGTATGATGTTACGTGGGCGAAATAACACTATACCATCTTGCATTTGCTGTCCAAGGTGAAAAAGGCCTGTTTTCGGAAGCAGAAGATGGGAACACGATAGGTAGAAAAACTTACATTTCTCTCCCTGTTGTTTCACAACCCGTCTGCCTTGTTTGTTTGCGGTTAGTTTCGCGCCCTTGGCAGAGACATCCCCTATCTCGCCACATCTGGGTGCGACCGCGCTGACTTAGTTTAGGGTATCATTTGCCGTTGTAGCCACTTACCGCAAAAATAGTCAATAAAAACTCGTCTATATATATATATATATATATATATATATATATATATATATATATATAGCGAAACGTTGCAACTGTCCTTGAAGATCAACATTTAAATTTTTTTATGAATTTTCAGCTAGATTATTCGAACATATAAAATCATATACCGGTAACGTTTGTGCTTCTTTCCTTATCAAAGGTCAGCAGTGATTTATTTGCGACAAGGTTTTGTTCCCAAAGAATATATAACATGGTGCGTCGGACACTTGATCATAGGTTACTAACCGGTTTTTCCCCCCAAAGAATAAATAACAAGAGGTGTCAGAGGTTACTTGCACGTCAGCACTTTTTATTCAGCGAACAAATTTCCAAATAGTGTGGTACTAATTGTAGTAAAATCTATGATAGTGTGTAACTGATGATCACCAGCAATTCCGTGTGTTTTGTCCAAAAGGACAGTTCACACAGTAATCGGAGTGAAATAGAGCGCTTCCAAGCTAGTGCGATACGTGTTTCCTATGGAACTGCTTAATATATTGATCAGGTACATTGTTAGCTTGTAACAGTGCTAAGTACTTGTTATTTTCTGATAAGGAGGCGTGGTTTGGTATAAGTTCCTATAGTCTGGAGCAACAATCATGAAAAATTTCCACTTCGAGTATAGTTCTTTCTGAACAACATTGTAGGCACTACTGTAATGTCTGCAAACGGTGGGAAGCTACTCCTGAGATTAATTTCTTGGGGAGATCATTTTTATTTCATTTAATGAAGCTGTAATATATGTCTTATTTTTTGCTTAAAAATTCAATCTGCCAACGAAAAACGAAGTTTCTTTTGACTTTGAAGGTAAGACACCAGTAAATGTAGAAATGGTTGAACATTGTTTCCAGGTCCATGACATCCTTTTATTGCCACAGCAATGTTTGCAAACCTTTTCTTGATTACTGGACTTCCTATTTATGACGTGATAGAAGTGTGAAGGCTATTTGGTGTTCAGCAGCTGCGAGTGTTAACAAAAAACATTGCTGTATGTAGCCCTGATTTGCATATTATCCAGTGAATTTCATTTTGTTCCACTCCTCTCCATGTGCCAGTCAGTTAGCTGAACAAAGTGTACTTGGCTCGCCACTTTGGCCATCTTCAGTGAGTAACTTAGAAAAAGTTTACAAATGATTACTGTATCTTGCAGAGAATGGGGGATACAGCATAATTTTAAAATGTGGAACACATATTGAGGAGAAAATGAGTTTAAATATTCAGAGAAAGCATCAGTAACTGTTCCTTGAAATTTATTCTTTCCCTGAAACTTGTGCAGCTGAACTGTTGTTCTCTTGGAATTAGCTTAATTTTATCAGGATGTGAAACTCTCTTGTCTTCCACACGACATTCTAAATTTTCAATTAGCAGCTACAGCATTTGACATCCGCCCTTTCCAAGTGGATCACGACTGCATTAACTATGGTTGCAGAAACGTTTACTGGTAATGTAAAATGCACTTGTAGTTTATGAAGAACAGACTGAAGGGTGTAACCAGTCTGCCCTCTTCCCCCCCTCCTTCCCTATAGAACAAAAATGTTTTGACAACCATGACATGCATTTTTCCCTGCCAAATAGATAGACATACCATTCCAGTAGCTGCTTGTTGAATGCCGGAGATTGGTTATAGTATGAGTCATGAATGATGATTTTTGAGTTTAGGCTTCTTCTGTGCACCTGTGTCACGCATTCTCTGACAGCCAAACGGTATTCAGTGCTATGGTCTCTCAGCTTTGAAAGTCATAGCCATCATGAGCATTAAACATGATTGTACAGAGTATTTAGTGAATTTTTATTGCATTTGTTGTAAGTTGTCATTCTACCTGCAAAACACTCATATGCATGTACAACTTCCTTGGAACCAGCAACAATGCTGTCCCCATCCTTATCGCAAATTGAATGAACTGCCATAATTTTTGAATCGGACTATAGTAGCAAGTGTGCCCAGAATCTCTAGTATTTTGTTATTGACCTCAAAAGTGGCTTCACCTGTCAGTTACCACCCTCCCCTCATGTACCCCCATTTTTACAGCTCTCTATAGCACCATGAAAGTCACGTACTGATGTCTCAACTTGTGCCCTGTCATTCAGTTAGAACACTCAGGGTAGCACTGTTCATGTGTACTGAGACAGACTGCGATAATCTAAGTTCAATAAATTTTCCCTCTCTGTAACTGAAAATGTGGGAACATAAAACACGTAGCTTCCCTCAGAAGCCATTAAACTATTTAATCTTACCCATATACACTAATGATAATACTGCACTTCCAGTCCACAACATCTAATGAAATTATAAAAAAAAATCATCAGACTTCTAAAACAATAGTTGTGGGTATGGCAGAATATCAGACAGGGCACTGAATTATATAGTGACTCGATCAGCAGTATATTGTACTATTTATGTAGCCAATGTATGAAAATTGGGGTATTTTGTTATAGATTAAAACATGCTACAATGATGCCAGTATACATAAAAATTGAGAGAGACATGTAATACCTAACTGTTGGCCTATCTGTTTGCTGCAGTTCTTTCAAAAATGTTTGAGATAGTAGTCTGTAATTAGCTTTATGAAAATGTAACATGAAATAGCTCACTGACACCCTCCCAGTTTGGGTTTTGCAAAGGTCACTCACAGAGAGAGCAATATTCCGGCTCACAAAAGAGATTGTAGATGAGCTGAACTGTAGAAAGGATCCTGTGAGAATTTTTTATGATATTACTAAAACTTTTGACTGTGTAAAACTTAACACACTAGAACAGAAATTTCCAGATTATGACAAAGACCAGCCATTAGTTTTGCTACAATCTCACATAAAACTTAACACACTAGAACAGAAATTTCCAGATTATGACAAAGACCAGCCATTAGTTTTGCTACAATCTCACATAAAAGGAAAGAGAATGTTGCCCCGAGATGCAGATGAAACAATGATATCAGAGTATGGTGTTCCAAAAGGGTCAGTCATTGGATCACTGATCTTCTTAATGTACATTAATGACCTACTGGCATCAATAAATAACAAGGCAGTATAGTAATGTTTGCTGACGATATGAGTACAGTATTGTGATGAGTGCATGAAATTCTCAGCAAATAACTTAGTCTATCATTAAACCTTTCAATGACAAATCTAGAGCAGTTTCATCCAGAAAATAAAAAGCTACAAGCTCTAGAAATACATATCAGTGGTCAGGAAATTAATAAAACTCTACTACAAAGGGTAATCAATTATGATTGTTCAAGAGGAAACTGAAATAATTCCTCATGAATCATACTATACATAATTTAAATGAATTTTTGAACTGTAAGTTATGTAAAAGATGTGCTGCGTTGTAAATTACTTTGTAATAATATATGCTATTTATAGGTGTAATATTTATGCCATACATGTGTATTGACTGCAGTATTGTTTTTCTTATTTTGTCCTCCGTGTAATATTGCATTCTTTGACTTGTTCCACATTACAGTAAAATCTTTGTAAAATCTTTGTAGAGAATGTAATTTAACAGAACCAAATAAAAATAAAAACAAATCAATAAATCCTGCCTTTTGTTCTAGTCCCTGTGTTACTCATACGCCTTTTCTCACTGATTATATAGAGGACCACCTCATTTATGTTATCAGTCCATTTAATTTTCAACACACTCTGTTGCACCACTTCTCAAATGCTTTGATTTGCTTTTTTTCCAGGTTCCTGAAGTCCATGATTTTCAACCATACAATGCTGTGTTCCGACCATGCACTCTCAAAAATGTCTTCCTCGAATTAAGCCTGATGGCTGTTGATAATAGACTTCTTCTCATCAAGAATAACCTCTTTGCCTGTCCTAATCTGCTTTTCATGCCCCCCTTGGTTCATACAACTTGTGTTATCTTGCTTCCAAAGTAGCTTAATATTTTCATTTCACCTATTTCGTGGTCTCCAATTGTGTTGGTTTGTGTATCACTGAACTCATTTCTGCTACTCATCATGATTTTCATCTCCTTTGATTTACTCCCAACCCATAGTCTGTTCTCACTAGGCTGCTTGTTCCATCCAGCAGGTACTGCGAGTTTTCTTCACTTTCGGTGGTCAACGAATCTTATCATTGACTTGCTATCGCACTGAATTTTAATTCCACTCTTGAATCTTTCTTTTATTTCCATCTTTGCTTCTTCGATGTATAGCATGAACAGTAGTAGGCCTTACATCATTCTAATCCAATTACTTCATTCTTGGTCTTCCAGTCATATTGTTCCCTCTTGGTAATTGTAGATATTGTAAATTACTTTGCTTTTCCTGTAGCTTGAACCTATTGTTCTGAGAATTTCAAATATCTTGTACCATTTCAAGTTGTAAAGCACTTTTTCCCTGTCAATAAATGACATGAAAGTGTCCGTTTTTCATAAACTGTACAACCATTTTCATGTGCAACATCAGAACTATATCTCTCATGCATTTAGCTTCCCTAAAGCCCAGCCCATCATCTAACAGATTCTCAATTTTCTGTTTCGTTCTACTGCATGTTATTCTTGTCAGATGTTGAAATCATGAGCTGTTATGCCAATTGTGCGATAATTCTCACATTTATCTGCCCTGGCTGTGTTTGGCATTGTGTTGATAGTATTCTTCTGCAAGTTCAATGGCAAGTTTCCAGTCTCATAAATCCTATACATTAACTTAAATAGTTCTTTTGTTCTCACTTCCCCCCACCATGGTTTTAAAATTTCCAAAGGAACACTTTTTATCATTTCTGCCTTGTTTGATTGCAACTATTCCAAAGCTCTATGAAACTCTAATTTCAGTATTGGATCCCCTAGCTCGTCCAAATTGACATCCACTTCTTTTCCTATCATCTCAGCAAGCAACTCCTTGATCTCGTAATGGCCTTCAGTGTACTGTTTCCATCTCTCCACTCTCTCTATCTGTCTCATCTGATTGTTTAACAGTAGAAATCCTTTTGAACTCTTGGTGTTGCCAGCCTTGTTTTTAATTTAACTGAAAGTTATTTTGACTTTTCTGTATGGTGAAACTGTCCTTGCAGAAACTGTTCGTTTTGAGTAGTTTAACATTTTCCCTGAAGCTGTTTTGCTTCAGCTTCCCTGCACTTTCTATTGATTGCATTCCTTGTTACTTGTATTTGCTATGTTTTTGTCTCTACTTAAACATTTGATGTGCTTCCTTTTTACGTTGGACAAGTAAGTACCTACTTCTTCTATTACCAAAGGTTTCTTCACAGTTTTTTGCACCTATATTTGTCTGTCCAACTTGTGTGGTTTCCCTTTTCAATGCGGCCTTTCCTCTTCAACTGAACCATCTGCTGTGGTGTTCAATATTACATTTTTACAGTGTCAGATAACTTCAAATGCGGAGCATCATTTGCCAATACTTCAGTTTCTACGTATTTACACTCCGAAAGAAGTTAGTCAACTCTAAACCACTTTTCTTTCATCAAAGAAGTCGTCACAAACACACCTGAGCCTGTTAGATCAGCTATATGATCTTCTAGGAAAAAAACTGGAGTAGTAACTAATATTACTATAATGAATACTAGAGCACAGAGTTTCAAACACTACCAGTTTTTAAGATTTCTACATCTTGTATAGATCTTTTTTTGAATTACTGTGATGAAGAAGTAACTTCTACATTACTTCAAGAAAAACTATGAAGTTTTTTCTGTAAAATATTTGTGTACACTATAGTACTTCTTATATAGCAATAGTTTTAAAAGTCCCTGTGAATGATGATAGACCTAGACCTATGTTCTTTATTGTTTTAGTGTGGTAGCATAGTGTATTGTATGAACTTTCTCATATGGGCCAGAGCTGTAGTTGTCATTATACATATGTGATAGGTTGAAGGAAAAAAGGCCACGTTGGGAACAAACAGTGATCTCAGAATAAGAAGAGTTCAGGAAAAAAAGAGGAAAAAAAAACATCACCAATTTCTTTTTTCAAATCCACTCAAAAATAGTATTATAAACTAAACATTGAGACTTTGTTTATTATCTCAGATCCTAAGTATTAAATAAGAAAACCCATTGTGTGACATAGACAAGAGAATTTTACATTTTCGTGAAGGGAAACAAATTCTGGCTGAAATTTATGTGTGGCATATTTTTAAAGTAATTTACCCAGAAATTTTGACACTAATACATATGAGTATGTTACATACAATCTATGAAACCTGAAAATAAATACAAAGAAGCAATAATTTAAAGATGTTTGCTCAATATTCAAAGATAGTAGCTCAGATTAGAAACATATTGTTCATCAGAGCACACAGTAACACTGTACTAGTGCTGCAGCCTGACTATGGTGTGAGACTGTGCTCTCACCAGTTCAGTGTTGAACAAC
Source organism: Schistocerca piceifrons (assembly GCF_021461385.2). Lineage (NCBI taxonomy): Eukaryota > Metazoa > Arthropoda > Insecta > Orthoptera > Acrididae > Schistocerca > Schistocerca piceifrons. The sequence continues at coordinate 67,833,466 of NC_060144.1, read as the reverse complement.
AACAAACAGAGAAACAATCCTGAGTTGCCTCCTTACTGTGGGATACAGAATCCATCACCCCACACATATGCACCTACTCACTGCATATTGTAGGGACAGATTTTAACATGGACATGAGAACACCTCCACTGTTTGCTTGATGAAGAAGAAGAGTACACAGGTGTTGATAGTCATGGTACAAAGGTCACAGTACAGAATGGTATACACCAGTGGAGTAATAAAAGTACTGAATGAAGTAATGTATCTCATTTATTAGCAAAGTACTGTTTGCACAGTTGGTGGAAGTGCACTCATGTGAGCAATATTACATGAGATGAAATGGAGCTCATAACACATGTACCATTGGTTTCATCATCAAATTATACAAGACCTATTCTGAGGTCATGTGCATCCATTGGTGTGCATACAGCATCTTGCAGGCTCCTTTCATCTATGAAAGAAATGCAACAACAAATTGCCCCTGAATTCTATTAGAAAGTTTGAAGAATAGTACACTAACATGATGGTGCCAGTGTGCTGTCCATGGCTTCTGAATTAATTCCTACTGTTTACATTTGGAATTCCATTGAGTGAGATTAGCACACATCAGCCAATTTCTGTGAGTCTTTGGGGCAGTTGAATGGCCATGATTAGCAAGAATTTCCAATGTTCTTCAAGTTGTCATGGAGTCAGTACCAAAAGGTATCAGCACCATCATCATTGCAAAATAGAGTGCTATGAACTACTATGAAGGACTCTGTAACAGTTGTGCTCATGAATGTGTATTTCGAGTAAAGTCCATCAATATTTAGTTCTCGCACAAAAAACTATTCTTGTATTTTCTCACTGTTATTGCCGTGGGCTAATTGAAAGTCTCTTATCTTTTAGCAGGCACCGTTAGTTCCTTAGGAACATACCAGTACCTCTTTTAGCTTTGATTTGTAATTTGTGGACCTCACACAGTACCACTAGAACAGCAGAAAATGTGATACCTCATGAACATCGGAAATGGGTCATTTGACCTCTGATGACAATTATATTAAAGATCCACATTATGGTTACAATAAGACCTTTACTTTTTCATTAATTTCTGTCTTGTATGCCTTACAGTGGCAACCTTAACATGGAAGTTTTAATACCTTTAAATAACTGTGTTGGATACAAAATGTTGCATTTTTACCCAGAAAAGTGACAATTTCTTAACATTTCATCATGTTGAAATAGTTCATAGGTCAGTCCCCTCACTCAAAACTTGACATATCATTTAATGACAGTTCCAAAAACTAAATGTCTATGTCACAACCGAAGTATGGTTATAATCCATTCTGTTTAGCTCTGACTGATAATGTCCTGTGACTGCTGACTTGTTACGCTGCTGTTGGTGTTCTCAGCAATGGTCTTTGACAGTGCACATCATCTGACCTATATAAGTCTTGTCACATTGACAAAGTTCCTGATAGCCCCAGATTTCGAAAGTCAGTGGTCATCTTGGACACTTTCAAGCAGTACCCATGTTGTAGCTGGTTGGTGGTAGACTATTTTCACTTGGTGTTTCCAGAAATTCATCCTATCTTTCTGGATAATGTGCCACAAAAAGGAATGAATACAATGGCCACATCATTTTGATGTTCCTCTTCTGTTTCCACAAGTTGTATTGTGTGTGTAGGATAGAGCACTCTTTGAATCTGCCACTCCTTGTAGCTTTTCTTTCAGAACACCACCCACAGGTGTTCAGCTTCTTGATTGAGACTTTCATTGTCAGAGAGGGTGCAAATCCGATGAATGAATGTTTTGAACACACCATTCCTCTGCACTGGGTGGTGGCAGCTTTCCTTATATAGGTACGGGCCAGTATGCATCATCTTTCAATACACACTGTTGCCCAACATACCCTCCACTCTTCTTTTTACCGGGACATCCAGAAAGGCAAGCACTCCAACCACTTTGACTTCCATGAAAAAATTGATGTTCTGGGCTATGAAATATTCATGTACAAGGAAGTCACTCAACTCTCTTCAGCATGGTCATATGACAAAAGACGTTGTCTCTGTAGTGCAAGAAAGAGGCAAGTTTCCATTGAACTGATTCCAGGGCTTCTTCCTCAAAATTTTCCATATACATGTTGGCAACAACTGATGGAAGTAGACTCCCCATGGCTACACCTTCCATCTGTTCAAAGTGACCACTGTCGAAAAGAAAGTATGTTGATGTCAAGACATGCCTAAAAAGGTTGGTAATCTCTATGGCAAATTTTTAACCAATAGGTTCTAAAGATTCTTGAAAAGCCATTCTGGTAAAAAGAGAATTAATGTTGAAGTGGTAAAAAGATAGATAATGTTGAAGCTCACGAGGATGTCAGTATCCTTAGAGTTAAACTTTTGTCTTGGTATGGACTGCAGAAAGTTTACTAAAATTGGGTGCCTGTATTCCCCATTGTTAAGCACAATGGTGCCCTGAAATAGTCCCTCACTAAGTACCTGAAGGATTTGCTTAGCCCATATGTCAGTGGGGAGTGGGAGGAGTGAGGGAGGAGATGGTAGTCATGGATGGCAGTTATAATGGCAGATCAGAGGGAGGGGGGAAAGAGATAAAAGTGCTGTGCTGACCCCCAAGCAGTCAGTTCATCAATGCAGCTGATGATGGCAACATGGTCACTTGCCGTAATGTTGTACCCATTGGACACTGACATCCAGTTTGTCACTTGTGAGCTACTTCATCAAGGAGTACACTTGGAGAAGCTGAAGAAGCACATTTCATCATTTATTTGTTTTTAAACATTGAAATCAGACTTCAAGCAGATTATTGGTATTTTTTTGTATGCATTTTCTGCAGATGGCTTTTTTGTGTTTCTCACAGATGTTGCTGGTCTTGTTTCCTTTGCACATTCCAGTTTGAGACTTTGTGTGTTTCTTTTTTCAAGTTTTCTAATTCAATAGTCGCTTCTTTAATTTGATTGGCTTTCTTGCTCTTGCTCTGCTCTTTGTTGGTTTCTGTTTATATGTTCATTTACCACCACATAATGAATGGTTTCCTCTTGAGGCTATTTTTGGTTATTTGAGTGTAGATGAACCACAATCACTTGCTATGTCTAGGATATTGTAAAATACACACAAGCAGCCCTAATTGAATGTTTACAAACAATTTGATCTGAAGTGTCCATGCAATGCTTTGTGGCTTTCTGGTTTCTTCTTTCCTTCTTAGGTCGCTGCTACTTCAGGATGTAGTGTGAAGATAATAATTACATTGTTATTCTTCTTCCCTCGACTCACTTTCAGTGTGCACTCTGGCTTATCAGTATTTTTTGAGATGATGGTGGAATGTAATTCAGAATTGTTCTTTTTCTTGCGTTTGGGGATTTCTTGGTGAATCTTGGTCATTGTTCCAGGTTGATTTCTTCTGTTTAAGCTTTTTGGCAAGCTGAAGGGATTTGAAAAAGTTGTCCATTGCCATATTCCTTCATTGATTAGAAATAACTCCATGAAGTGACAAACAACTTACTTTCCATATAGCTGATACCACTATTCTACATTTTCATGTGGCCGACACTGGAAAAAACGCAAAAGTGAGGAAATGCAGAATTGAGGAAAATGTTGCCTCTCAAAATATAAGCAAAAGCACACGTTATTGGCTTATATGATTAAAAATCGCAAACCTCTCCAGTACTTTGTGTAAAATCTATCTAAGTGAAGAAAATTAAATGTACAATACAATGTTTTTACAATAATTTGTGATAATGAATTTCATCAGTTCTTAAAAAATCACAAATGTTTAACAGCAAGTAAAAACTCTTAAAAAAATTGAAATTGGTATCTGAGTACAAAGTAATCAAGCTGTTTTCTGACATGTGACAACTACAAATCATATGTTCAAAACATGCCTTTTTTTAGGGATCATCGTTTGTGCTCACTCAGAAAAAAAGCAAAAATTGAGGAACATGTTGAATTAAACCAAAAACATCACAGCAGCTAACTGGTTAAACCATCTGCTTAATGACTTACTTTCTCACCATTGCTGTTAATATTTAATACTTTTCTTGTGAGCTGCATTTCATATACTCATCACTATGAAAGTGTTATTTTAGGCTTCAGTATAGAAACAGACACATGAAAAAATGAGTTCACTTCTCCAATTGACATTAAAAGCTTATTAGAAGTTGACTCGGTAAATCTCTGTAGACTGTTCAAAATTTAAATTTTAAAGAAATCTCAGGTGCTACAGTTTCGCTTCAGCCCTCTATCACTGCTGCCAGTGTTTACAATCTATAGAGTGTGGTGTGTGGTGCAGAGTATATACATGAGTAGTGTATGTATTTGTTCCAACTGTATCACATCAAATTTGAACACGAAAGTCTTTAAAATGTGCTATTGCAAAACCGTTGTCCTATTTCTGTGTGACATTTATGTCAAATGCTTTCACCCCTACCTGCACTCCCATCACTGAAGGGCTGCTTCCCCTCTCCACACATCCAGAAGGTGAGCTCATTTTATGTGTGTTAGTGTGGTTTGGTGGCTGTGCTGGCTACTTGAGTAACTTAACAAGTCACCAGTCAATAAGAGTGCACTAGCCGGAAATGGGCAATGTTTCCTTGATTATGACTGAGCATATTTTTCGACACTCAGTGTTTGAATTTAAAAGGTTGACAATTGATATTGTTGCTCAATACAGTACATCAGGATTACATGCAAAGAGATGAGACAGTTATAAGTGGCACAAGAAAAGTTGGTCGCTGGCCCCCTTTATCACATATTGGCTTGGTCTGGAGCACTTCACACCCTCTATCTTGTTTTTCCATTACCGCTGAAGTTAAACATTGCAAGTTTTGCTGGCAACACCGATCATGGATTAAGTCAGCATTTCCTCTCTCACATCTTCCATCTCCACAACAACCCAAAATATTCCCTTGATTCTGCCACCACCTACGGTGCAAACCATCTGTCTTTTGATCCACTTATAACTTTTTCAGTCACATCAAATGTCAACTGGAAGAAGACGGAATGAAGTGAAGCGAGACGTTGAGTAACAACATAGAATCGAGGTAAACCTTACCAGGAAGAAATGTAAAATCAGGGAATTTTTAGCACTGATCCTATGGGTTTCTCAAAGGGGTTTCAAATTTATGGTGTAGAATTGCAGAAAATGTAAAATTGAAGTTCCACTGTATCTGTCTGGCCCTCCTCCTTGATAATGTACAGGAAGGTGTTGCATACTATTCGGAAGAGACATGTGCAGTTACCCAGAACTTCAGTCTGTATTTGTAAGATTTGTTTGGCATAAACCTGCATCTTACTTTACTTGGAAGTAACTGTTCATCAATTTAAATATTTTTGCCTGGTAAAAGTGGAGACAGTTTTGCATGAACTTGTTCTATATTCCAAGGATAGATTGCTACTCAGCATATAGGAGAGACATTGAGTCACAGACAGGAACAACTAAAAGACAACTGCATATTTTAGCTTTCGGCCAAGAGGCCTCCATCTGAAGTAAGAAGTACACACACAAGCACAACTCACACGCACACATACACACACACACACACACACACACACACACACACACACACACACACACACACTGGACGTTCCATTGTTTGTTCCCTATACCAGAAGTAAAAGCAAATTTGTCAACAGGAATGTGTTGAGCTGTGGATGACTTCTCATCGAAGTGGTGGAATCTGACAAGTTCTCGGAATCTGTCTCTTGTCATTTTATCCCTAATAAAATTAGGCCTCCACAGTGTGCCAAAGAAACACCTTTAGTATAACAAGCACGTTTTGTGTACATGATATCAATAATTGTCTCTAGTTCCTCAATGATACGGTCCACTTGTGTTTTCTGTTTCATTCCAAGCATTTGATTCTGTGTGTTTCGTTATGATGCGCAGAACTGGTTCATCAAAAAGAAGTTGGAAGGCACTGATGATAGAGACTTCCACATGGTAGCAGGTGTTGTAGGTGGTCCCCCTTTCTTCTTCAGGGCATTGAAAGCTGCTCTTCTTCCAGGAGACAGTGTGTTAATGACCTCTCATTCCACTTCATCTCTAGCTGCTATCTTCACAATTTTGTCAGTTGGCATCAGAGATTGTTGTGAGAATTGAGATGTGGGGGGGATATCTATTGATGGTAACACCTCCTCAGTGTCTAATTTCGTTTCCAGTTGACTTTGGCAGATAACCACCATCTGACTCTGTTAAGTACTTTGATTGCTCCAGAATTAGTAAAATCTCTTCATTAGTAAGATACGCTGAAGCTATGAAACTGTGTAACTGAAACTGCATGTTACAGGCTGAAAAATAAAACCCTTCTGGTGAAGCGAGTAAGAACCCACAAAATATGACTGAAAAGTTATGTTAGAATGTTCAACATGGAGACCTTTCCAACAATGTGCCTTTTCTTATTTGAGTAAGTGGTTGTTGACCAAAGCCAAATACAATGCAAGTATCAGAACACTATATTCTGAAGAGGAGTTACGCCAAGTGTCAGTTGACCTCTGCTGCTGTCCTACATGTACTTAATGAAATCATGAAATGTTAGCAAATCGGAGTTGATTATTCTCAAAAGTAGAAGAAATGAGGAAAAATTACGAAGTTTGTTGGAGAAATGTTTAATACAAAATTTGTTATTATGGAAACAAAAGTTGAAAGGTGTCTTTTGACACCTTTTGCTATTCCTTCATTCAAGAATTTGTATCTGTACCTTAAACTCATAGATAACTGTATAAATGTTACTTGTGTGTAAAAATGAAGTTCTACACGAATCTTTACTATAAACATATCACGAGCTGCTTGAAAGAGATCTCACTATACTTTTTCTATCATTAGCGGTACAATTGCCAACCATAATACAAAAATTATTATTGTTGACATTATTTTGTTGTAATATTTAGAAAAACTGTTGACTGATTAAAAATTTCTGATTAAAAGTTAGCTGTTGAGTTTCACAATTAATCCTTCAAGAGATAATTATTGTTTACCAAATAACATGTGTCACTGAACAGCATGTTATGTAGGAGTGACCACCGCTAAACTGTGAATTGGGGCTTTTGTGTTCGACTAATAATCAAAAATGTCCTTGGTACTGGAGTTTGAGCCCAGCCACTGCTTAAATTTTTAATAAAAATCATCGACAATGATAGCTGAATAGGCCGGCCGGAGTGGCCGAGTGGTTAAAGGCGCCACAGTCTGGAACCGCACGACCGCTACGGTCGCAGGTTCGAATCCTGCCTCGGGCATGGATGTGTGTGATGTCCTTAGGTTAGTTAGGTTTAAGTAGTTCTAAGTTCTAGGGGACTTATGACCACAGCAGTTGAGTCCCATAGTGCTCAGAGCCATTTGAACCATTTTTTTGATAGCTGAATACTACTGGTAAAAGGAGTCACTCTCATCCTGCCATCGGCCTAGACAAAGGGGGCAGATGAGGAAACAGAGATCAGGGTACACACTTGGTCTTTGGGTGAAAAACAAGGAGGAAGAACCAGCACTGATCAACAACATAAGAATGCAGAGGGAGTTAAAACTACTGCATTAAAGACACACAATGTGTATCTGCAAAAAGTGTCATGATGATCTCTCCATTGACAAAGGGGTCCAGTTTAGCACCCCATTCATGTCTCTGGAAAGGTTGTCATGGGTGAGATGTGGATCATGAGGAATGGATTGAATAAGCAACAAAAGGGTAATAGTATAAGGATCGGATTGTGGAATGTCAGAATTCTGAATTTGCTAGGGGAGTTAGAAAATCTGAAAAGAAAAATTCAAGTGCTGAATCCAGACATAGTGAAAGTTAGTGAAGGGTAATGGAAAAATGGTAATGATTTCTGGTCAGATGAATATAGGGTAATATCAACAGCAGTAAAAAAATGATATAAAAGTCTGAGTAGGATTCATTATGAGTAGGAAGGTAGAGCAAAGAATGAGTTACTGTGAATAGTTCAGTGATAAGATTGTTCTCATTAGAATCAACAACAAACTAACACTAGTTCAGGTGTACATGCCACCATCACAAGCAGAGATCGAGAAAACATATGACATTGAATGAGTAACCTACGTAGTATGTAAAAGGAGATGAAAATCTAATTATAGTGGGAGGACTGGATAGTGTAGTAGGGGAAGGAATAGAAGACAAAGTAATGGGAAAATATGGAAATGAGAGAGGGGAAGGCTCATTGAGTTCTACAATAAATTTCAGCTAATAATAGCAAATGCGCTATTCAAGAATCATAAGAGGAGAAGATGTTCTTTGAAAAGGTCTGGAGACGTGTGAAGAGACTAGCTGGATTATGCCATGGTAAGACAGAAATTCTGAAATCATACACTTGTTTGTAAGACATAACCGGGACAGATAAGAATTTAATAATAATGAGGAGTAGTTGAAGTTTAAAACAATTGTCAGGAAGAATCAATATCTAAAGAAGTGGAATACTGAAGTAATGAAGAATGATATACGTTAAAAGTTCTCTAAGATTGCAGGTACTGTGACAATGTGTACCACAGTAGACAGTTCAGTTGAAGAGGGATGGACAGATCTGAAAAGGGAGTTTGACACACAAATATAGGGACAAGGAAGGAACTGCAAAGAATCATTGGGTAACAGAAGAAATACTTAAATTGATTGACAAAAGAAGGAAGTTCAAAAATTCTCAGGAAAAGACTAGAATACAACAATATAAATCACTTTAAGTAAATCGGAGGTAAAGGAGGCTACTATAAAGTGGCTGCAGAAAAAAATGTGACAAAATCAAAAAGGAAATGGCTGTCAGAAGAACATAGTCACCTTATAGAAAAGTCAAAAGAACCTTCAGTGCAAGAGGCGTTCCACTGTTAAATGTAGAGGAGGAGGTAAACAGATGGAAGGAATGCACTGACTATCTGTATGAGAATGGGAATTGAGTTGGAAAACATAGGGGATCCAGTATGAGAGTCAGATATTGAGAGAACTTTGGAAGTCTCGCAATCAGGCAGGAGAAACAGATAATATTTCTTCAGAACTTCTAAATTCATTTGGGGAGCTGACAGCCAAACAACTATTCAAATTGGTTTGTATAATCTGTGAGATTGGGGGCATCTCAGTCCCTAAGAAAGGAATAAATGCAAAATGTACTGCACAGTCAGCTCAACAGTTTCTGGTTCCAAGTTAGTCACATGAATAATATACACAAGAACAGAAAAAGTGTAAATCTGTTAGATGACAGTCAGTTAGGCTTTAAGAAGGACAAAGGCATCAGTAAAGTATTTCTGACATTGCACTTGATAAAGGAGGCAAGACTTGAGAAAAATGAAGAAATTTTCAAATGATTTGTCAACTTTAAAAAAAAAAATCCTTTGACAATTTAAAATGGTGCAAGATATTTGAAATTATCAGAAAAAAATAAGTATAAGGTTTAGAGGAAGATGGGTAATATGCAGAATGTGCAAGAATCAAGAAGAAATGATAAGAATGGAAGATGAAGAACACTGTCCTTCTCTAAAGGATGTAAGAGAGGGATGAAGTCTTTCTTCCCTAGTGTTGAATGGAATTAACTGTCTAATTAAATGGGATATGAATCAGGAGTAAAACAAAGAAAAACAAAAGGTATGAGGAATACCAGAAATGGATTTAGTGATAAACTTAATATTAAAATTAAAGAAAACAAAGCAGATGAAGTGAAGGTATTGTCCTACCTTGAAAGCAAAATCATGTGTGGTGGATGCAGCAATATGAATATAAGATGTAGATTAACACAGGCAAAGATCGCATTTCTCACTCAAAGAAATGTACTGCTATCAAATATAGGCCATAATTTGAGCAAGGAATACCTGAAAGTGTCTGCATGAAGCACTGCATTGTACGTCACTAGGGAGAGTTTTTGATGCAGCTTAACAAATGAGAATTCTAGGATTCGAATGACAAGTTATGGTAGGTATGGGGACGGAGGGTAGGGTATAGATGGGAGGGGTAGCGGAAAAGAAGAGAAGTAAAAGAATGGGTGCATTGGTGGAACGAAGGCTGTGTAGTGCTGGAATGGGAACAGGGAAGGGGATGGATGGGTAAGGACAATGACTAATGAAGGTTGAGGCCAGGAGGGTTATGAGAACATAGGATATATTGCTGGGAGATTTCCCACCTGCACAATTCAAAAAAGCTAGTTGCCGATCCCGTCATGCGCTGCTGTTACTACAGAATTAACATTGACATGTGGAATAATCGGGTCCACTGCCGGATGTTTGTGTCGCTCTGGCACAATATTTCGGCCACGTAACTCGCCTTCTTCAGGTGCTACCTGAGACTGCTACCTCAGGTAGCACCTGAAGAAGGCAACGAGTTACATGGCTGAAATATTGTGCCAGAGTGACACAAACATCGGGCAGTAGACACGATTATTCCACATGTCAAGATCTCACCGGGAAAGCCTGAAGAGTTACATCAGAATTAACATTGATAAAACTGGGAGGCTGATCTCTTATGGTCCAAACTGAATATTTACATCTTAAACATGGTTGGCTTTGCTATGAGCACTCTACTCTGTGAATGACTTAATAAGAACTGAGCATAATGGTGCCTGGTTACTTCCATTGGTGGGGGGGGGAGGGGGGTTGAACACATGCAGTGCAAAATGACATATACTGCTGCACAACTGCTGGTCACAAAATAAATCCTGCAATGTATGGCCATGAACTGACCCTACCAATCGCTGCCACAAATTGAGGCTGAGAGGACAACTGCCAGTAGTTTTGTAATCTCAGATCCTCAGACACAGTATCCTTCCTTCAACGCAAAAGGTCCCTGCAGCCAACATGAGTGAAGGCAGAAATACCAACAGTCACTTAGACATGCAGCTGAGAAGCCGTTCGGCCCGCCAACGCTGAGGTTGGCATTACTGGGGTGGTGCCAGGCATCTGGCAATTGGAGAGACTGGTGTCCATCCACACAGCCATCACCTTGACATGGATTTTGAAACCAACAGCCACTGGATCTTCTGCAGTTCTACACCATTTTGATGAATTTATGAATTAAATGTTAGTAAACTCAGAAATTTGATAGTCCTGTACCCAGGTAGGCTATCTGTGTTACAGATGGCTTGAGAAAATTACTTTTAATGCATAAAATTAATTGAATTAAAAATCATCATCTATTACTATTAAACTTGTAATTGCATAATCCCCTACCTGAAGCTGTGATTGTAACTGCAGTTTTAATTTTGTTCTACCCCCTCTCATTGTCTTGGACTGAGCTAGACTATTCAAGACTTCAGCACATGCTCTGAATGTCTTTGGAAAGTCTCTGTGTTACAATATGAATGGGCTTAGAAGAATGGTCCACCCTAAAAATATCTAGTGCTTGGTTGCTGAACATACTCTACGGTTTAACTCAAGAGATGTGAGTGCCTGCTACACGAAAAAGGCCATTTGGATCCTTCCATCCATGCTAGTTTTCCTAAACCTGGGAGCTGGAACCTTGCAGTCCAACTTAACCTTGCATTCTGACACCCTCTGAGTTAACTTCCTTTAACAAACAATACCCTCAATCTTTTACCAATATCATAATCCTTTTTTTCCATTTTTTTATATGTTTTTTTCTGTTTATCATGTCTTAAATCATTTTTAAGTATTGCTTTCTTATTTTTGTTTCCCCCTCCCCCCCCCCCCTCCCCTCCCCATCCTTCATTGGTTTTCCCATCTCCTACTCCTCATTGCACTCTTTGTTTCATTTCACTTCCTCTTAATTCATCTTTATTTCTTACTCTGTCCTCATCATCTCCCAGCTGAAGCAGGCACAGTGCTCATCACTGTATTTTTTTCTGAGCTCTCACTCTCTCAGCTACCTTTCCTCTCATCATTGTCTGTCCACACCCTCTCATCCTGGAGTTCATAAATAACACAACTGTGAAAGAAATAATTAGGTGGACCGTAAGTTTCTTTTCTCCGCAATACAATTCACTAGCTCCTCATTAGTTATGAATATACCCATCTGATCTTCAGTGTTTTGTAAAATAATAGAAAGCTAACCACTCATTTATAGCAGACTGATGTGTGTCACGTAGACACACATAACAGAAAGCGGTGTTCACTAGCTTTCACAATCTGGCACCTTTTCTGGTAGAAAGTACACACCATTCAGACACACAACCACACAGAGACCTAAACGCACACTATGGTGGCGACACTGTTTACTGATTATCAATTGCTGAGGGCAGTTGCCTAGGCTGATGGATTTGGAGAGACAAATAGGGGAGGAAACACAAAGTAAGGAGGAGGTATTATGAGGCAGGAGCAGAAAAGATACATGATACACAAGTGCACAACAAGATGGAAGGATCTCTGAGGGTGTAGACTATATAAGAGATTTAGAAAGCTGGCAGAGGAGAGGAGGATGGAGAAGGAGACAGGGAGGTGAGAGAGACAGTAAGATGGAAAGTGAGCAGGGGGTGGGGGTGGGGGGTGGAGGACGCTTGGCAAGGGGGGAGGGGGATATAATAAGGATGAGGATGGAGTGGTGTGGACAATGACGAAAGGGAGAAACCAAGATGAATCAGTGGAGAACAAGTTAGTGGAGGTTTAGGTCAGGAGGATTGCGAAAACATAGGATATACTGAAGAAACAATTCCCACCTGCTTAGTTCAGAGAAAAGTCTACCGGAAGGGAGTATCCAAATGGCACACATTGAGAAGCAACTGTTAAAGGCATTGTTGTTTTAATGTGCAGAATGATTGGCAACCATATGGCCAAGTTTGTGGTTTGCCACAATTTGTCAGTGGCCACTAATGTGAGGAAACAGTTGGTTACCTGTCATGTCTACACAGAATGCTGCACAGCATCTGCAACATACCTCGTATATAACATGAACGTTATCACATCTAGCCCTGTCATTGTGTGTAGGACATGATTTTCACTGGATTGTAGAAGGCTGTAGGGGGACAGGTATTGCAACTGGGTCATTCACAAGGGAATGGTCCAGGATTGGGAGGAGGATTGGAGTAAAGATGGAAAGGGATATTCTGTAGGTTGCCTGGGCGACAGAACACCAATTTAATTGAAGTGAGTAGAATTTTGGGAAGGATATCCCTCATCTTAGGGCACGACAAGAGGTAGTAGGAGCCATGGTGAAGGGGGTGGTTGAGCTCTTCAAGGCCATAGTCATATGGGTGATCAGAGGAGAGCTTGTAGATGACCCAGGTGGAAGATCTGTCCCCATACAACCTATTACAGTCCAGTCACAATCATTTATCATCATTATAAATGGCAGGATCATATGTGATAACATCAATGTTATAAGAGAAATGATGCAGTTACTACACAGCATTCTATGTGGGCATGATAGGTAACCAACTGTTTACTCACATGAAAGGCCACCACCAAGCTGTGGCAAACCACAAACTTGACCATTCAGTTGCCAAACACACTGCATGCCAAAACACCAGTGCCTTTAACAGTTGCTTCACAATGTGCTCCATTTGGACCTGCCCTTCCAGCAAACGTTTCTCTGGATTATGCAGGTGGGAATTGTTTCTCCAGTATATCCTGCGTTCTTGCAATCCCACTGGGCTAAACGTCCACTAACTTGTTTCCCACTACCTCATCTTACCATTTCCATTTTGTCATTGTCCATACCAGTTCCTCCCTGCCGTATTTACTCGAATCTAAGCCGCATTTTTTTTCCGGTTTTTGTAATCCAAAAAACCGCCTGCGGCTTAGAATCGAGTGCAAAGTAAGCGGAAGTTCTGAAAAATGTTGGTAGGTGCCGCCACAACTAACTTCTGCCGTCGAATATACGTAGCGCTACACAGGCTTGCTTTGTAGGCACAAAGATAAATACTTGCGCCAAAACCTCTGATAAATTTAAATAAAAGGTGGAAGACGAGCTTTTTTCTCCGCCCTGAGTTTCGACCACTGCATTTTCATACATTATCCAACGAAGTAAATACAAATTCCGTATTGTTCATCTACGAATGTAGCAGCATTTCAACATACTACGAAAATCCGACTGGCAAGACTGTTTGGGGTTTTTGTCAATATGGCCAACTCTACATTCTGAATTTTTTTCCTACCTGTGAGAAGAGATGGTTGCTAAGAGGTTATGAATTGTGAATCACATGCAGTATTCTCTTCACCATAAGAATAATACGAATATAAACATTTTGCCATGTATTCTTTTGTGTTTGCTGCTATCTCATTTAAATCCTGTCTGCCTAATAAACTACGAAACTAGAGTGAGATAACAGCAAACGCGGAAGAATATACATATCATGTCATGTTTATATTCGTATTATTCTTATGCCTAATGGTGATACAGTCAGAAATGAAGCACGGCAATTGACTAGATTTTTAAATCTAAGATGACTAATTTCTGTGCGGAATGTAATGTACTAAAGAGGCGTCTGCAAAGATTTTCAGACGAAGAAAAATTTTCGCTAAACTCTCGTTCAGAACATCTATCATACGCAATCTATTATTTGGTTCTTGTTGATCATTATCAAAGAAAGCAGCAGTGTAAGTAACAACAAATAGCAGTCTATTGCCATTGTTTCGCAAATGAGACAATTCCTCTCTTTTTTCGTCTTTTCTTTTCTTTTTTTTCTTTTTCCCATTGTAAGCGGCAGTAGCACACACAAAAGGCAAGCCATGCCGCGAGTGGTGACAGGCCGTAAACACTCATTATCAGAATGTGACAAACAATGCATGATACAGTACAGTAATGCATTTTCAGCTTAGAGTGACGTAAACACCTATAACATAGAGAACGGCACTTATGAGATCAAAGAAAAATAAGCAATCAATTCAAACCAGACGAAGCACGTGAAAAAGAAGGGTACCCGCGTAAATACGGACGGAGCGCCTGACGCATAGCAATGGCTACCTGGTAAAGCTTAACTGCTAAGCTTACGACTCGAACCAAACTACTGTAGCTGTATCGTCATTCATTCGACCTAAATTGTGTCTCATATTAAAATGGACCAACTTGGTTTCGATTTGGAGGTGCAGCCTAAAACTTTTCTCCCCCCTTGAATTTCGAGTCTCAGATTTCAGGTGCGGCTTAGAGTCGGGAAAATTTTTTTTCCTTGATTTCGAGTCCCATTTTTCAGGTGCGGCTTAGATTCGAGTGCGGCTCAGATTCGAGTAAATACGGTATCTTAATCATGTACTACCATCTCCCGTCACCCCCCCCCCCCCCCCCCCGCACCTAAATGTGGGCATTCTCTGTCTCACTCTCTTCTCTCTCTGTCTCTCTCTTTCCCCCTCCAATTTTCCACCCCTCTCACCTTAATCACATCCCTTTCTCCCTCTCCGTCTCCATCTTCCTCTCTTTTCCCTCTCACTCTTCCCCCTCTCCTTCTTTCCAAATCTCTTATTTGCTCTGTCCCCTCGGAACTCCTTTCATCTTGTTGTGTAGCTGTCTTTCTGCTCCTGCCTCATTCTGTCCCACTACTCCCTCCTTTCCGTGGGCTTCATCCTTAACCCCTCCCCATGTTCATCAGCCCAAGGCAACTGCTCTAAGTAAATGATAATCAGAAATCAGTGCCACTGTGGTAGTTTGTGTTTGGCTGTCTGTATGCTCATGTGTATGAATGTGTGTTCTTTCTACAAGGAAAAGAGCCAGAGTTCAAAAGCTAGTGAACAGTTTTCTGTTATGCATGTCTATGCACCACACATCAGGCTGCTCTAGGTGAGTGGTTGCCTTTCCCTTGTTTTATGCTTTCTTCTGTAATACCACATTACAAAAGCTTCTATTCCTGCCTTGTCTAAACTGTTTATCATCCATATTCTCTTCTGTACAATGCTACACTCCAGATAAATTTCTCTGGAAAGACTTCTTAACACTAACATTTATAAATACCTTGTTAAGAAATTTCTTTTTGTCAGAAGAGCTTTTCTTGTTATTATCAAATTCCTTTCTAATTAGGACATTATCTGTTATTTTGTTACCCAAATAACAAAATCCATGTATTACTTGTAATGTCTCATTTATTAATCTCCTTCCCTCAGCATTGGCTGATTTAATTCCTTTTGTTGGGTTCATGTTAATAGCCTCTTTCCGAAACACTATCAATGTCATTCAATTTATCTTCCAACCCACTGTCCTTCTCTGACAGAATTACAATATCATCAGTGAACCTAATTTTTTTTATTTCTTCTCTCTGAACTTTGACTTCCTTTCCAGAATTCTCCTTTGTTTCCTTTACTGTTTGCACAATATACAGATTGAATAACACTAAGGATAGGTAACAATCCTATCTCTCTCCTTCTTAATGCTTCTCTTTCATGTTGTTCGAATCTTATAACTACAGTGTGGTTTTTGTTCAAGTTGTTAATAGTATGTTACCCCTGTATTTATCCCAGCCACATTTAGAATTTCAGTGTGTGTATTTCAGTCAAAATTATCAGTAGATTTCACTAAATCTACCAAAAATATAGGTTTGACTTTTTTCACATTGACTTCTGAGATAAATCATAGGGGCAGTATTACTTTGTATGTTCCTGCATTTCTTGGGAACCCAAACTAATCCTCCCCAAGGTCACCTGTCTTTCCATGTTTCTATAAATAATTTGTGTCACTGTTTTGCAGCTAAGACTTATTTCACATATTGTTTGGCAATGTGGACTATTTTTGGCTTTGTATGTTCTCCTAAGGATCTTAAAAATTCTGAGCGAATATGGTAGACACCAGCTGCTTTGTTTTGTCTTAGGTCTTTCAGTGCTCTGTCAAATTTTAATCAGAATATTAGTATCCCACCTCATCTTCCTTTACTTCCTCTTTCATTTCCATAATATAGTTTTCAAGTTTATTTCCTTTTCTTTTTTTTTTTAGTGGCCCTTCTATATATTCCTCCCACCTTTAAACACTCCCTTTCTTGTTGAGTGCTGAGTTTCCATGTGAGCTGCTTCTCTCTTTTTCAAAGTTCTTTTTTGTTTTCCTGTAGGTGACATTTTTCCTTCCCATAGTCATGCATGTTTAAGCACCTTTGAATGTCTCCTCCTGCCATTCCTGCTTCACCACTGTGCACTTTCTGTCAGTCTGATTTTTTAGACGTCTGTATTCCCTTTTTTCTGCTTCATTTGATACAATTTTTATGTTGTCACCTTTCATCAGTTCAGTTCAATATCTCATTTACTATCTAAGCATTTCTGTGGATCTATCCATTCATCTTCAATTATATTCCTCCCATTGTTGTCAGCTGTTCCCATCACCCTCTTTGAAACTCCCACAACCAATGCTTCATTTTAATTTATCCTGGTCCCAGACCTTTAATTTCATACCTTCCTACAATTTCTTATGTTTTGTGCAGTTTGTAACCAATAAATTCTGGCCATACTTGACATCTGCCCCAGGAAATGTTTTACTTTTTAAAATCTGGTTTTTTATTACAGAACCTGTCTGAAAGCTGCTGGTCTCTCTTAGGTATCTTCTTATACAACCTTCTTGCCTGATTCTGAAACCAGATATTTGCAGTGACCTGTGCAAAATTCTACCAGACAGCTTCCCCTTTCATTTCTTTCACCCAGTGTATGTTCTCCTATTATTTTTCCTCCTCTCCTTTTCTTACTATTGAATTCCAGTCTGCCATCACAATTAACCTTCATCTTTCTTAACCATGTGCATAATTTATTTTATGTCATCATACATTCTTTTAATCTCTTCATCATTTGAGATGGTAATAGGTACATAAACTTATACTACTCTGGTGGGTGTTGATTTTGTGTATATCTGAGCTACAATAACGTGTTCATGTTGCTGTTCATAGTACCTCACCCATGTTTTTATTATCTTAATCATCACTAGTCCTACTCCTGAATTACACCTATTTATTTGGTATTGCTAACCCTGCAATCACCAACCCAGAAGTCCTGTCTTTCTGTATACACTTCACTAATTCTCACTATATATAACATCAACCCAATCATCTCTCTTTTTAAATTCTCGGACCTACTTACCAGATTAAGTGATGTAACATTCCACACTTTGACCCGTAGAATTCCAGATTTGTCATTCCTGATAAAAACAGCCTTCAGAGTAGTGCCTGCAGTGATACCTGAATGGGGAACTATTTTACTTCCGGAATGTTTTGCTCGTGATGATGCATGATCGTATAGTGGCATATAATGTTCACAAGAAATATAACACCTAAAATTTCCCTTTGCTTTCAGCTGTTTGCAGTACTGACATAGTGTGACCATATCCATTAATGTTATGAGGCCAGATCAGTCATATTGCTGTTGCGACTACTGGAAGGGCTGCTGCATGTTTTCACAGATACCCTCCAATGTGGTTGCCTCTATTAGTACAGCTCTCTTTATCACTGAGTGACATCCCACCATGGCAGGGTCCATGGGCAGGGGGACAGTGATGTTTACTTTACTCTTAAAGTGAAGTGTATTTCACAAGGAACATTAGTAGTACCGAAGTATGATGTGTTGTCTTTCAGTGATTGTGTCCTGCCTGCAACTGTTAGTTTTACTTTATGTATTGAACCTTTGTACATTTTTTACCTTTGGCCATTTTCAAGTTGAGTGATGCTAGCATTAGGTTTTGGAAAGGAAGTGTGGAAAATGCTTTAAGCTGATCCATTAAATTTCAGGCATGCAGACACAGGAACTTCCTTTCTTGATCTGGTATTTTGTCCTTATATCGTTTGACTGTCTTCAGAGTACATCAACAGACTGAAGTGGCA
Source organism: Schistocerca piceifrons (assembly GCF_021461385.2). Lineage (NCBI taxonomy): Eukaryota > Metazoa > Arthropoda > Insecta > Orthoptera > Acrididae > Schistocerca > Schistocerca piceifrons. The sequence continues at coordinate 67,814,849 of NC_060144.1, read as the reverse complement.
GTACTCATATCTGTCATTCTAAGTCAGAGGGGCATGCCACTGTGCATACAGCCAAACATGTTGCCCCGTACCAAAGAACTTAGTGTTCCTTACCAAAGAACTTAGTGTGCACTGAATCTGTGCTTAAACACTCAATCCATGGTGGGATATTGATGCATCAGTAGGAATGCACTGTAGTAACATCTTTGTGAGGTTTCTCTCTCACTCTCTCTTTTTCTTTTTTTCCCCTCGAAGCTGAAACCTTCCATTAGTTAAGTCCTTCATCCACACTGAATCCCAAAATTGTAAAGTAAATGACAAAATCCATGTTCATACAGCATAGAGTTGCCAGTGTCAATACAGTACTCTGCCACAGTCAATTTATTGGGCTGTAAGAGCCAGGTGTATCTTTGGTCTTCAGTATGTCTCCCACATATTGCACATGTATGTAAGGCCACACCTGCAGAGGATCTTGTAAATCCTAAATTTGTGGAGCATCAAGTCATCTTTGAAGGAATCCTAAAGTGCTGCTGTCTTCAGTAGAGGCTGTGCTCACCCAAACTCAACAATATACAATGTTCTGTGCTGCCAAATAACATTTCTGGTTCTTGTATGCATGTGGCCCCATGTGCAGTGATGGGTCCTTTGACTTTAAGTGATGGGTATTAGTACTGTAGGTTCAGCCTGTTGACTCACTTGGAAGATGTGGCCAAAATATCAGTTTAATAAGTGGAGTTTCTGTGGCTGCAGACCTGAAATCTAAAGAAGCAGTCAACACACAGTGAAAACATGAAGATGCTGTAAGCTGTAAATTAATATAAATTTTTATAATTATGGAACTATATACTCTGTCTCAATGATATGACTTATCAATAAGAAACAATACAACTAGATGAGTCTCTTGTAAATAAATCAGCAATATAAATTCACTCATAAATTAGATAATAAAATTCATTTTCTGATATTTGAATGACAATAATGAAGTACAAGAACATAACATAAAAGCAACCTGGACTGCACCAATTCATTTACAGATGTTTATCTGTCACTAACAATAGATATGTCATTATTGTGGGTTTTTTGTGAGCGAACAGCTTGTAGTATTTAAATTAAATTGTATTACTATGTTTAACTATTGCTCTGTACTGTTGCAGGTCACAGTTGTCAGGATGCAAAACTGCAATGATAGGCAGTGTCTGTAGAAGAGATTCACTAATTTTTAAATCATCTGCCAACACATCAGAAAGTGAAAGCTATTCTGACAGTGTAGACGACTCCAAACCTGTTAATTTCTCCGTAACTGTTCAAGATAATAAGACAGTTGATGAAGCTCTATCCTTGGTTGATGATTTCTCTGACACAAAATTTAGCTTAAACCAAAAATGTATACTTCCAGAAGGTTACTGTTCTGGAGAAGAAGAGGAAGGTGAAGATCAACATTTCGGGCATAGTGATGCCAAAAAGTTTAAAGGTAAGTTCTGAAATGTCAAATCTTCAAAAATCAAATGATCTCTCATAATGTCGTATTAATTTAACAACCCCAACAAAAACTTTCATGTTCACAGAATCTGTTCTTTCTTGTCGTTATGACTTATTAATTGTAATTCTTCTAGCTCACCAGTATACTTGTTAAACAGATTTACTGTAGTCTTGTTGTCACAGATAGACCTACATTATTAGCTATTTGACTGCTATGCATGTATTAATATGCCATGTTGTACTATTTGCAAATGGCATGGTCAGATTTACTTGCTTCATTTTGTTGACCTCTCCTGTTGCTAAGGGCATGTTTACATGCACTTGTCATATATCAGTGTGCTGCAGATGTATGCTGCAGATGTGTGCTGCAGAAGTATTATCATGTGTCGCCGTACTTATGTCAGTATTTCACAGTAGCTGATCAAAGTCTGGGCTCCATTATTGGAGAGTTGTGTGTTTTTTTTGCTGTTGTGATCTAGTCTATCTACTTTCAACTTTACTTTATTTTTGACTTTCACCAGGATTGGCATCAGAAAGTATTTATTATATCCTGACGTTTTTTTCCTCTGTGCAGAAAATATTACATTGCAGTTGAACAGAGGAAGAAAGTCTGGAGATGCTTGCTCAGTTTGACATTAAAATGACTTCTTTCGTCTTGATAACAGTGACAACTTCTGTATACACTTTTGAAGTGACATTCCTCATATATGTACACTCTTTGACATAAAACTCGGCCGGCGGCCGGCCGCTTCAGAGGCTAAGTCCGCGCCGATCGCGACATGGGACAAAAAAACTGGCCAACTCGCTAATTCTCTTAAGTCCGGTTATCTGCACAATCTGGCAACACTGTAGACTGCGCACTTCCTGGACGAAAACTTGTCCCACGATAGAGAAACCCTAAGCTGATTACGCCTGTGGTCTAGCGGTAGCGTGCGTTGTTTCTGTTCATAATGTCAGTGGATCGAGAGCAGCTGGCATAAAATATTTTTATAGCCTTTTCTGTCTGAATGCTGAAGACGTGAATGTAATGGTAGCGCAGATTCAATCTATTTCGCTTTCTGACACACCGATATCCAAATTTCATCCAGTAACAATTTTGCGCCAGATTTCCTGCAGACTGTCCTCCTCTGGACGCCGTATGCGGCAAAGCTCCGGGATGCACTGGCTGGCTACCGGCAGCGGCCGTGGCGACAGCAGCGGCGCTGCACTTCCCCGTTCTTTATCGAAAGCGCCTGCTACCACTCATCGCTTTTGATTATTTAAAACGCTTCGTTATTAAATGTTGCTCCGCAGAAAATTTCTACAATTTCCATTCACGCTCAAAAGCAACGGAGACAGACGCCCTGATTAGTAGGCGGGTATTATATTACATTAATCGGCAAGAGCTGAGTATGGCTCGAAATTAATTTTATAGACTGGGACGAAATTAAACCACCTCGCTACATTCGATGAATTTATAAATGCTTCACACCTCGTTTCTTTTCCTTTCAAACTCAATTATTTGTGCAACTTTTGGTCAATGTTCGGATGTTTTCGTCAAGCCAGAGTGAGCGTCTGTGGTGTAAAGTGTATTACAGTTCTTGTTTCATTCCTTATGGTAAGTCTATGCGATAAACTGTGTGAATACCTTGCAATGCATGCTCTGTAGCAGTGCAGGAACACTGCACATTTGGAGTTCCATGTATGGGTTCATGAAGTATGTAATGTTGATCGGAAGTGAAAGTTAATTTCATCAGATTTAAACCAGAAAAATTTGTCGTTTTGGAGGTTTCAGTGAACGGAAAGGAACTGCTAACGCCGGTGTTAGAAAACGTCTACAGTTAAATGCTATTGCAAAAATTTAGAAGAAGGGAACTATATTAATCAACATGTGCACTTCATAAACAACCTCTTGACATGTTAGACCTATATGACGAACAAAGCTCTAATTTATATCGTTGACAGTCGGTTAGAATCTTTTCAGGATCTATGTTACAGTGAAGTACCTTGGCATGTGCAAAGCAGACATCCATAATATTAACTTAATTTACTAACTCGAAATCGGACGAAGATTGATGTTTAAAGGCATTCTTCAGATTTCATATAAGGAATTTTTACTAGCAGTTTGCAACTCCATTAACTAAAATGGAAAATAAAAGGTTTTAGTCAGCGGCTTCCACCGAGATTGGAACTGCTATGTCATACAGTACGAGCACCGCAACGCACAAGGGAACCTCTTTGTTTTTTCAATTTTGCTTGTTTTCTTTTACTTTTTTTTACGATTACCCCTTTTTTCTCTCTTATTTTAAAGCCCCTTAGGAAAATGGCAGTAAAAAAAGAAACTAAGTGCCACCGCCACTTTTAATCCTATAACAAAAAAAAAAATCTGGTCCACTTCAGGCGTTGGCTCCTGACTAAACCTACCCCAGAGAGCTGCCTATATAGCAGGGGAAATATGGAAATTCAACTTTAGAGCTATCCTTAAAAACGAAACAAAATCTTCCTTTTTCTGAATTTTATTTTTATTTTCATTTTTTTTGTTTATTTTTGTTGTGTAATTGATCAGACGCCTTCTGCGCCCCGCTGGTAATATGTTGAGTCACGTCTTCTCGAAATTGATGGGTTCCGTTCAATAGTTCAGAAATGTTCATTGGTTCAAACAGGAAACCTTCTTCACTCTTGGCTTAACACATTCCAGCTGCGAGGCGTATCGTGGAAAGCACTCCCAAGGAAGTTCGAGAAAAATTGTCTGTATTTTGGGTGACGGACAACGACATAATGACGGTCGTTGAGGTATCTCCAAAAATCGAGTACAGAGTCTACAGTTTGTCCAAATAGGTAGTGAATGGCATGTCCGCGAATCCAATTCACAGCATTGGTCTTTGTACGAGGAAATAGTCACGTCCCGGAACTAATCATGACAGGGGAGTATTCCGATTCAGAATGTCCCGCTTTAGAAAAGCCACAATACGACGAATAACCTCTGAGCTAACGACACACTGGCGACAACAGACGGACCATAGTCACTGCGATGTTGCCTGAGCCTCAAAGCGCAACCTTAAAACACACAAACAGGTGTTACTTATGTGAAGAACGCCGTTCTTGGAGTCCAGAAATTAAATATACTTTCTAAGTGTCTCATCTTACAGTGGATTATATCGTACGAGTCTTCCATGTGGAAAACGAATGTCAAGTGAAATTAGCGAGGTAATGCCGGCCTACACCCGAAAGTAAATGCACTTTCAGAATGTTGACAAATACTTGCTACGACGCTGCCATTTCTCGGCTCTCTTACGAGGCAGCTCTTCAGCGAAATGCTTGTCGTGATTGTCCGATACGGTTCTTCAGAGTGGAGACGCGCGCGCACGTTTGGTTTTTATGCGGCGTTCTCCCCTGATGGTTTCTGACGTCGCCTTGTGGGCTATGTATACATTTGAGACATTCAATTATCATTAATCCAGAATGATACAAGTTTCAGCTTCCGGCGTGGAAGAAGGCTGTTGACGCCGACATTATATCATTTCAAAGTAGGGAAAGCAAAACGGGTCATTCAATGTTTCTCATTCAACATAAAGCGTGTAAGATAATTTTCAGTAACGTTCACAATCATCTAAAAATACAAACGAAGTAAAAATACATCGGAAGCTTATTCGTATTGAATATAATGTAAGATACCAAACGCTTTGCACCTCGATGTCGAATTTGTCCACGTGCGATCTTTTGCAGCATACACATAGAATGTCATGATTACCACGAGAATGAAGAAATATGTTGGTAAGGATGGAAGCAAGAAGAGACGCAGTCAACAAATATTCGATTCCTCAAGGCATTCGTTTCATTTGAGACGCAAGAACAGGTAAAGCGGGGTATAACTTTCGTTAACACGAAAGATATGCCGCACATATTGATAACGAGGAAGTCTGCGTCTTCATACGTTTCCTCCTTGAAATCTGTATGCTCTATTATATACTAAGTAGCCTGATCATTGTTTCAGGAATGTTATCCTCTTGTTTGACCCCGTAACGATGAACAGATTCCAAATGCATGTCTCTGCATGAAAGTAGCTGTTCTAACCCTTCCCGGGTTGTTTTTGATGTTTTATTGCTTGGAATTCCTGAAGCACACCATTGTGTCTTCCCCCGCCTGGGTTAGGGCTCAAAGCTAAACCGCTTTTTATCCAATGGCATAATTTACTGAGACAGCATCAGCACAAGACTATCAAACAAAGCCTTCCATTTACAGTTGCAACACTCTAACCACCACTGACCGAAGTGTAATCCACGGTCATAATTAGCAGCAGTCTGCTACTGTGGCAAAGTCCGTACTACACTTTCGATCCCGCAGCACCATTTTATCTGGTAACACTGTGTAGTTGCAGAGTTGTGCCAGCATGTCTGTCCTCACACTGTCAACTTTATGTATCTCACTTCTCCTGTAGCGTTGATCACGAGGAGCCGAAGTAAATGAGTGTATTCTGCATGACGTAACATTCAGTATTCCCTTCTTTCGTAGCCACTCTTCATGTGCATCGATACCAAATAAGAATGTGAAAACTCTTGCGAGTGAGAGAATGACAATAACAATCGTAACAAGAACAAGCAAATAATGAATGTTTATTCCAACGCAGAACGAGAATGGCTTTAAATATATAAATCTATATCTATATCTGTATCTATATCCCTATCTGTTTATCGTGATGTCCTAATCCTATTAGGAATATGAAGATCGTCTTCGACAGCTCGCGACTTTCACACTGCTATCTCCACCCTACTCCAGACAGCCCTCGGTGGAGTTGCACTACGTTGCCGATGTAATGGAAGGCCTTCAAACTGACAACAGACCACATATTGAAAAATACAAGCGAATTCTCTTGCAGTGTAAGCTTATTGTAACTAATCTAAAAATTATTGGAGAGGAACATTGTCCTATTCAAAAAATGTAAAATGTTACACACAGTTGACGTCAAACGGACATTATCTATGTGTCCTACTTATCTATAATATCAAGTGTACTATAAAAATGATTATATATAATGGATGATAATGTAATGCATTGATACCAGATGGTGGGTTCACAACAGTATTGATGCGAAAATAAAACAGAAGTTCGCAAAAGTGCAGTTGTGCATTTTCGTACGTTTTCACCTCGAGATGTACAGTCGTGCTCAAAAGTATCCGAACGACTTGAATTGCATTTCGCCTGATTCGCATGCAACCGGCATAACGCAGCTGTCTAGCAGGTCCTCTAATCGCTCCTTGGTACAGTCGTTTGACTATTGAAAATGGTTCCAACAAGTCACCACTAGAAAACACTGCTCTGTATCGCAATAACTCAAGATGCAAAGTAATACTACGATACTACAAATATCAGGGAACACCTTATCACAGATAAGACTGTCCTTAAGGCTTGTAAGCTCACATTTATTACAATAAATGACATACCTGAAATGTTACCACTCTCATTATTACGTCAGATTGGTAATGTACGTACTAAGTTCGTCGTATTCATGATTTCCTCTTCAAAGTAACATACCGTACTTATTATTTAACACAAAATTACATTAAAAATTTAAGTTATTCACGAGCAGCTAGTTGAGAATATGTATGAACTTCAAATGACACGACGAACCGTCTTGTTCCGCATATGAATTCAAACCCAGCTCATGCAGACTAAGCAAAGATTTCGTGACTGACGGAAACTAACAGTCATTCCTGATTAGGCATACAGAGAGTGATATACCTCGATTTTAGACAGTATCAGTTAGCAAATATCAACTTAAAAGTGAATAACGCAAGCATTTTTAACAGACGCGAATTCCTACCCAGCATCTATTGTCCCTGTTAACGAACTACGAGAGATGTTAAATATTGTTTCTTCACAAGTAACTTACTTGAAATGCTGCGAGGTAAAGCTTTGTGTTGGACACGGATTCGAACCCAGAACCTAATCGGATTGCTATCGAAGCACAGTCAAATGTGACATATCGGATTTTCGCGGCAGTAGCTAGGTGTTTTAACTGAAATGACGAGACGAAACATTAATTTTTTCCTTCCCAAGCACCAACCCGGCACCTATCGCTGTTATATTCTACAGAAAACGAACGTTAAATATGGGTTTGTTGCACCAGCAGTGACATTTGAGCATGTTTGAACTAGAAATAATATGACGAAGAGTTCAGCGTTCACTGGGAATAGAGCCCCACACATATCGTTGTTAACTACACACAAAGAGACGTCAGCTACCGAATTTTTCTTCACCAGCTGCTCAGAATAACATCTTGAACTTACAGTCATCTCGCAAATAGTTCTGTGCCTCACTGGGAGTTAAAAACGTCAGGTATCGTTAGTGTTGACAACGAATGAAAATACATTAAAAATCAAAATTATTATCCACCAGCAGATAGGTGTTCTCATGCTAGAGCTTGATAATACATAATTAAATCTTTAGTACCGGGCCAGGATTCGATCCCATTCACGCGAAATATGTGGAGATGTTGAGGAATCTGCAGTTTTGAACAAACAACAAATTGTAGCCGAGCGATATTGTCACGAAGGGATCAAATTCCGCGTTAAGGTCGGTCTGAGTTGCATTCCCAGTTCAGAACCAATTTATCGACATGCAGAAGCTCAGATAAAAGATGGAATAAGTGTCCTGTGACCATACATAGCGTTTGTTTCGTCGCTTGAAATAAATAACTAGTATAAGAAAGGTTACTGGTGATAGAGTTTCTACACGTCGCCACTCCAGACTTTATTGTGGTTCAACCTACCGTCTTCGTGGTAGAGAAGGAATATCATCTTTAATGAGAATTTTCAGACCACACTGCCATTATATCTTCTTCACTTGGTGTAGCCAGGAGAGAATGGAATCTGTCTCTCCCTATCTAAAATCATTGACAGAAGTGGGAATCGAACCCAGACCATTGGTATAACAGCCTACCATCCGTCCAACAGACCACGAAATCCTCGTCTCTGCGACTCATTTTTCTATCATAACGACGTTGCGCCACACTGGATGAGAATTCTGACACACAGACTCCCTGTAGTAATTTGCAGCATGTTCAGTAAATTCATTTACTTTGTTGACCGAATCACCATGAACTAGCTGTCTCGGCCACCCAGTGCATACATTCGACTCTATTTTGTAATCACCGAAATAAAATCACGTAACTGCCACCTACACAGAACTGCCAACAGTGTAAGATGGAGAAGTTCAAACAGCAAGTGTTCCTTTCCACTTGAGGTATTCTATTGCGCTATCTGTTGGTAGAAAACGTCGATCAGTCCAAAAGAAAAGCTGTAACTGTTTGTCTCTCAGAAGTCAAGACCTGGCCATATGCATAATCTCACAGTGCTGAGGAATCCAAAAGTTCTGGAGGAATAGTTGTCGAGCTCTGGAGCTGTTATAGCTACGTGTCAGCTAGTAGCGTAGATAAGATGTCGCGAGTTCGAATACATTCAGTGCTACATTTTTTAAAACGCAATTCTGCTGTCTGCTGAAGTTATCAATCTAATGTAACTTTGAACATAATTCCCTTCACTTCTCAACCCAAAGTAGTCGCATGTGGAAAAAAGGCTAACTACTGTGACATTTTGTTCTATTCAGGTTTACTAGACAGCAGGCAGCAGATGCATCTCGAAGATGTGTAGGGAGAGCGCATCGTGCCACAATATGTCAGAAAAGTATTTTCTACATTAGCTGTCGTGTGGTAGTGGGATTTTATTCTTCTTCAAACTTTGTTTGACAGCTTTAACTCAGAACAAGTTTTCTACATGCATGTAATCAATAAATTGCATGTGCATTGTCAGGCTGTCATAGGTAACATCAGAGAATTCGCATATATCGTTCATGATTAATTTCTCTCTCATGTTTACTATTGTTGTAATAACACTAAAGGAAACCTTACGAAAATTGTGCACTGTATTATAAGAAATGAAATGAAACTAACCACGATAACCTTACAACGAAAGTCTGTTTTAATAAAACCGAGTATCTGTACACAAGCGTGCCTCTATCGACATGAACTGGTAAAATACTACTCACTTAGATTTTGATTGGGTCTGTGTTTAATTGGTATGCTGTGTCATACTCAAGAGGTATGCAAATGTGGCATTTCATAAATATAGTACGTATTCCTATAAACCCAAAATTCGCTTGTCAGCAGCGGAAAGAGGCGTTACCTGTTGTGCAGCATTGTAAGTTTTTCAACATTGCACTATGAGCCGAAAGTATTTTCTTGCGATTTCCTTATTGATGTTTGATCCGACTGCTTGTAGCTCTTTCACAGAAGGGATAAAAACGTTGCAGTCAGTGAGACTGGAACTGCAAACCATAACAGACGCCTTTTCACAGGTCAGCACGTTACCACGGAGCTGGCGAAGAGGTATGGGTCTCAGTTTCCTCTTACGATGGCAATAGTGCCTAGAACTCGTAAACCGCTATTTAAAGGTCGAGATTAGTTGCGATTTCCACCTGCAACGACTTTCCTGGTCTGAAAACCGTAAATTTGCAATATTTTGTTACATTTCAAGCGATAATAACGCAGATTATTCAATGGAAATGACAGGTAAAATCAAGTGAACTTTGAGGCTTAATTCTGTGCATACCAGGAAGTAACTCGTCGATCACAGAGTTGCCAAACATACGTTGCCTTGTTGCCAAATCTCAGTTACAGTACCAGCAGGAAGAAGACAAACCGATGTGATCCTACAGCGGGCTGGGAAGTGACCATAGCTGGTGTCTCCAAGTCGCGGCTGCTACGGCCTGGAATATGTAAAGCGTCTGATTCGCATTTCTGTAACTAGGTTTGGGGACTGGAGCGTAGCTGCTAATAATATTCAGAACTGACTGCAAAATCTAAGCATTATAAATCAGTAACTCTCATTGTTGTTTTTATATTTCTTTCGTAAGTGTACTCAAAACTAAGAAACTGATTCACAGGAGTTTTCGTGCCTCGCCGATAGTCGATAGTCGAGCACAACCAACAAATAAAAATAAAAAAGAATGTGTATGTGTGTGTGTGTGTGTGTGTGTGTGAGAGAGAGAGAGAGAGAGAGCGAGAGAGAGAGAGAGAGAGAGAGAGAGAGAAATAGAGAGAGAGAGAAATAAAAAAGAATGAGAGAGAGTGTAAAAAATTGTTGTAAAGAAATTGAATCATGGTATTTAAAGAAACCTTTCATTAAAATGACACGTTCCACATCATTACGAAATGTCGTATTCATGATCTATGGAACAAGAATTAATCTAATGTAATCTAATCTCATCTAATCACATCATATTGATGACTAGCCATGAAGAGTCATGAATTACCGAAATTTTTGCCAATACCAGTAACCAACTCTAAACTTGAAAATAAAAGACGACAAGTTTTGTAATAAACCTTGACTCCTATCAAAACCCTTTCGTCCCTGTTAATTAACAACGAAAGATGTCTGATATACCTCCATTCTGAAGTAACAAAGTGGGCATGCATTTAAAGATGAAGTTAATGATGTGAAGTTATTGTGACGGAGATACGAAGCCGGCCGGTGTGGCTGAGCGCTTCTAGGCGCTTCAGTCTGGAACCACGCGACCGCTACGGTCGCAGGTTCGAATCCTGCCTCGGGCATGGATGTATGTGATGTTCTTAGGTTAGTTAGGTTTAAGTAGTTCTTAGTTCTAGGGGACTGATGACCTCAGATGTTAAGTCCCATAGTGCTCAGAGCCATTTGGAGATACGAACCCAACATGTAATCGGATTGTTCACTAAGAAAAATCAAATGTTACGTATCGGTTTTCCTTACGAGCCGCTAGGTGTCTGAATCTAAAATAAGGACACAAACTTTTGTGCCTAAGCGACAATCGAACTGCACACCTACTGTGCATCCACGAATATAGCTTAAGTATCAGTTGCTTACTCACGAACAGTAAGATGTGTGCGTGTTTGACCAGAAATAACGACACCTGTTGCGATTGTTGGCAACACATGAACAGACGTTAAAAATGCGCGTTAATTTTCACTAGCAGGTGGGCGTGCACTTGATAAAGCTTGAAACGAAATTATGAATATTTTTGTACTGGATCAGTGTTCAGACCCACATACTTACCTTTGGAGGAGACCTAGAGATGATTGCAGTCTTGGGAAAGGGAACGAAATGATTGAGCTATACTGTTCCGAGAGATTCAGATCCTCGAAAGAGGAGATACGAATTCGAATCACAGTCCAGCACCAAATTTTTCAACGTCTCTAGTTCAATCAAGTACAAGTAAAATAAGAGCCCTGTCCCTTTAAATGGCTATCGGTTCATCAAATAAAATAAAATTTTCTAATGTAAGTAAGTTTACTGGCGATTGTATTTCTGTTTACCATGACTTCCGCTATGTCATTTCCCAACGTAAATCGGCTCTGCCCTGTTGATAATGAAGGAACGTGATGTCTAATGCGGATTCTGGATTATAATGTCTTTCTCTTGAGGTTACCAGAGGTAAAGTAAATCTGTTTGTGCCTCTTAAAAGTAAATGCCTGAACCCACGCATTGCACCTGTGATAGTTCGTTCCACCAGACCATTGTGGCCACATTTCCAAGCCCCAGGAGTGTGCTGTAACGGATGATGTGCTTAGCTTACAAAATTAGTCACGGTGGAAAAAATGCGAGTCTATTAAATGGTGAAGTAGAAGCAAGCTTCTGACGCAGAGATTATGTATGCTATTCTCATGTCAGCAGGATGTAAAGACTTTTCTAGGCATCATAGGCTGGATGTGAAGCCATTTTAATTTTTCACAAATTCAGCAAATTTCTTAGTTCGAGAAAATCCACTGTGAAGTGTGAAGTTGCGGGGTAATTCGATTATTACTGTCATTATTACTATCATTTTATTCATACCGCTGCTGGAACACGACCGTAGTCTTCAGGTAAAACGCGAGACCAGCTAATATGACGTCTGGCGACCGAAAGCACATATCAACAAAATTTTTATCGCCCCTGTCCTCTCGGTGCTGAAGCTCTGAGTGTAAATCAAGCGAATCTACAATATCATATTAGCTGGTCTCGCGTTTTACCTCAAGACTACGGTCGTAGTCAAGAGTAATGTACTAAGACTGGATTCAAGACTTCCTCTGGAAAGTGCTGCAGTCTACATGTTTCCAGTTCGAGCATATTGCCAGACATATAATTCTGAGAGGAGCACGACTGTATTGTCCACTTTACGTGAACGACTCGGCGGTCAATTTTTTGGTCTGAGACTGTATCTACAACACATGTTGCACGCTGAAGACCCAGAAGAATTAAAAACACAAAAGTAGTTTATGAGAGCAACGTTAACCATAGCGTTCGAATAATTCACAGTATTGTATACGTGTGTGTAAACGCCTTCCAATGACCATTCAAGGAAGACGAGGATACACAGTCTAGTTTCAATATTATAAATACGCCTCAGTTTGTGGACGAACTTAGACTTAGGTTGATAATAATTTTGAATATTTAGCAACACTGTACCCATTGGTGTTAAACTCGTTTTCAACCAACGATTCCCACAGCTACAGGAACACTACCTCTTAGACAAAATACTTAATCAGTGTTATCAGACGAAAAGATCAACCTGACACAAACTGTGGGAAGTTTGTTTTACAACCTTCGTACATGGATAATGAGATTTTTCCAATTTGAGATATCTGTGAACGTTGCTGCTTAAGACGATTTAAGCACAAACTAAATTCCCTCAGTTTCGACAATGTTTAAAGAAATCGTCTTATCGGCACTAAATGGTGGTTTGTGAATTGTTTACCGGACGTACTCTGCCGTATTTCGCCGGTTGGAAAGCAAAAGCTTACTGACAAATTTCACACAGAAATAACTGTTACAGTGTACTTATGGAGCCCAAGGAGTGAACTGCGTATTTTCCGGTGAGAAAGAGCCCTGGCAAACAGTCTTCGCTACATTAGGTTATTTAAACTGGTGTCACTCTGAGCTAGAATTTATGGTCAGCGACTAAGTGTAAGGTCAATGTTTCGGATGCGAGTTTTGCAACTGTGAAATATTTTCCTACATTATAGAAGCGTCTTCGTCAATTACTTTAGTTTGAATGTAATCTACGAGTAATTGCTGATGTTTGATATTAACATGAAAAGGATTCCGTAGACAGGGAAAGAACCCATTCTTGGGAAACTACATTTATAGCGACCAAAAGGCATGAAATGATCTTCAACACTTGTGTACCAGCAGCGGTATGAATAAAATGATAGTAATAATGACAGTAATAATCGAATTATCCGGCAACTTCACACTTCACAGTGGATTTTCTCGAACTAAGAAATTTGCTGAATTTGTGAAAAATCAAAATGGCTTCACATCCAGCCTATGATGCCTAGAAAAGTCTTTACATCCTGCTGACATGAGAATAGCATAATCTCTGCGTCAGAAGCTTGCTTCTACTTCGCCATTTAATAGACTCGCATTTTTTCCACCGTGACTAATTTTGTAAGCTAAGCACATAATCCGTTACAGCACACTCCTGGGGCTTGGAAATGTGGCCACAATGGTCTGGTGGAGCGAACTATCACAGGTGCAATGCGTGGGTTCAGACATTTACTTTTAAGAGGCACAAACAGATTTACTTTACCTCTGGTAACCTCAAGAGAAAGACGTTATAATCCAGAATCCGCATTAGACATCACGTTCCTTCATTACCAACTGGGCAGAGCCGATTTACGTTGGGAAATGACATAGCGGAAGTCATGGTAAACAGAAATACAATCGCCAGTAAACTTACATTAGAAAATTTTATTTTATTTGATGAACCGATAGCCATTTAAAGGGACAGGGCTCTTATTTTACTTGTACTTGATTGAACTAGAGACGTTGAAAAATTTGGTGCTGGACTGTGATTCGAATTCGTATCTCCTCTTTCGAGGATCTGAAACTCTCGGAACAGTATAGTTCAATCATTTCGTTCCTTTTCCCAAGACTGCAATCATCTCTAGGTCTCCTCCAAAGGTAAGTATGTGGGTCTGAACCCTGATCCAGTACAAAAATATTCATAATTTCGTTTCAAGCTTTATCAAGTGCACGCCCACCTGCTAGTGAAAATTAACGCGCATTTGTAATGTCTGTTCATGTGTTGCCGACAATCGCAACAGGTGTCGTTATTTCTGGTCAAACACGCACACATCTTACTTTTCGTGAGTAAGCAACTGATACTTAAGCTATATTCGTGGATGCACACTACGTGTGCAGTTCGATTGTCGCTTAGGCACAAAAGTTTGTGTCCTTATTTTAGATTCAGACACCTAGCTGCTCGTAAGGAAAACCGATACGTAACATTTGATTTTTCTTAGTGAACAATCCGAATACGTGTTGGGTTCGTATCTCCAAATGGCTCTGAGCACTATGGGACTTAACATCTGAGGTCATCAGTCCCCTAGAACTTAGAACTACTTAAACCTAACTAACCTAAGAACATCACACACATCCATGCCCGAGGCAGGATTCGAACCTGCTACCGTAGCGGTCGCGTGGTTCCAGACTGAAGCGCCTAGAAGCGCTCAGTCACACCGGCCGGCTTCGTATCTCCGTCACAGAACTACACATCATGCACTTCATCTTTAAATGCATGCACACTTTGTTACTTCAGAATGGAGGTATATCAGACATCATTCGTGGTTAGATAACAGGGACAAAAGGGTCTTGATAGGAGTCACGGTTTATTACAAAACTTGTCGTCTTTTATTTTCAAGTTTAGATTTGGTTACTGGTTTTGGCAAAAATTTCGGTAATTCATGACTCTTCATGGCTAGTCATCAATATGATGTGATTAGATTAGATTAGATTACATTAGATTAATTCTTGTTCCATAGATCATGAATACGACATTTCGTAATGATGTGGAACGTGTCATTTTAATGAAAGGTTTCTTTAAATACCACGATTCAATTTCTTTACAACAATTTTTTACACTCTCTCTCATTCTTTTTTATTTCTCTCTCTCTCTCTCTCTCTCTCACACACACACACACACACACACACACACACACACATTCTTTTTTATTTTTATTTGTTGGTTGTGCTCGACTATCGACTATCGGCGAGGCACGAAAACTCCTGTGAATCAGTTTCTTAGTTTTGAGTACACTTACGAAAGAAATATAAAAACAACAATGAGAGTTACTGATTTATGATGCTTAGATTTTGCAGTCAGTTCTGAATATTATTAGTAGCTACGCTCCAGTCCCCAAACCTAGTTACAGAAATGCGAATCAGACGCTTTACATATTCCAGGCCGTAGCAGCCGCGACTTGGAGACACCAGCTATGGTCACTTCCCAGCCCGCTGTAGGATCACATCGGTTTGTCTTCTTCCTGCTGGTACTGTAACTGAGATTTGGCAACAAGGCAACGTATGTTTGGCAACTCTGTGATCGACGAGTTACTTCCTGGTATGCACAGAATTAAGCCTCAAAGTTCACTTGATTTTACCTGTCATTTCCATTGAATAATCTGCGTTATTATCGCTTGAAATGTAACAAAATATTGCAAATTTACGGTTTTCAGACCAGGAAAGTCGTTGCAGGTGGAAATCGCAACTAATCTCGACCTTTAAATAGCGGTTTACGAGTTCTAGGCACTATTGCCATCGTAAGAGGAAACTGAGACCCATACCTCTTCGCCAGCTCCGTGGTAACGTGCTGACCTGTGAAAAGGCGTCTGTTATGGTTTGCAGTTCCAGTCTCACTGACTGCAACGTTTTTATCCCTTCTGTGAAAGAGCTACAAGCAGTCGGATCAAACATCAATAAGGAAATCGCAAGAAAATACTTTCGGCTCATAGTGCAATGTTGAAAAACTTACAATGCTGCACAACAGGTAACGCCTCTTTCCGCTGCTGACAAGCGAATTTTGGGTTTATAGGAATACGTACTATATTTATGAAATGCCACATTTGCATACCTCTTGAGTATGACACAGCATACCAATTAAACACAGACCCAATCAAAATCTAAGTGAGTAGTATTTTACCAGTTCATGTCGATAGAGGCACGCTTGTGTACAGATACTCGGTTTTATTAAAACAGACTTTCGTTGTAAGGTTATCGTGGTTAGTTTCATTTCATTTCTTATAATACAGTGCACAATTTTCGTAAGGTTTCCTTTAGTGTTATTACAACAATAGTAAACATGAGAGAGAAATTAATCATGAACGATATATGCGAATTCTCTGATGTTACCTATGACAGCCTGACAATGCACATGCAATTTATTGATTACATGCATGTAGAAAACTTGTTCTGAGTTAAAGCTGTCAAACAAAGTTTGAAGAAGAATAAAATCCCACTACCACACGACAGCTAATGTAGAAAATACTTTTCTGACATATTGTGGCACGATGCGCTCTCCCTACACATCTTCGAGATGCATCTGCTGCCTGCTGTCTAGTAAACCTGAATAGAACAAAATGTCACAGTAGTTAGCCTTTTTTCCACATGCGACTACTTTGGGTTGAGAAGTGAAGGGAATTATGTTCAAAGTTACATTAGATTGATAACTTCAGCAGACAGCAGAATTGCGTTTTAAAAAATGTAGCACTGAATGTATTCGAACTCGCGACATCTTATCTACGCTACTAGCTGACACGTAGCTATAACAGCTCCAGAGCTCGACAACTATTCCTCCAGAACTTTTGGATTCCTCAGCACTGTGAGATTATGCATATGGCCAGGTCTTGACTTCTGAGAGACAAACAGTTACAGCTTTTCTTTTGGACTGATCGACGTTTTCTACCAACAGATAGCGCAATAGAATACCTCAAGTGGAAAGGAACACTTGCTGTTTGAACTTCTCCATCTTACACTGTTGGCAGTTCTGTGTAGGTGGCAGTTACGTGATTTTATTTCGGTGATTACAAAATAGAGTCGAATGTATGCACTGGGTGGCCGAGACAGCTAGTTCATGGTGATTCGGTCAACAAAGTAAATGAATTTACTGAACATGCTGCAAATTACTACAGGGAGTCTGTGTGTCAGAATTCTCATCCAGTGTGGCGCAACGTCGTTATGATAGAAAAATGAGTCGCAGAGACGAGGATTTCGTGGTCTGTTGGACGGATGGTAGGCTGTTATACCAATGGTCTGGGTTCGATTCCCACTTCTGTCAATGATTTTAGATAGGGAGAGACAGATTCCATTCTCTCCTGGCTACACCAAGTGAAGAAGATATAATGGCAGTGTGGTCTGAAAATTCTCATTAAAGATGATATTCCTTCTCTACCAAGTAGACGGTAGGTTGAACCACAATAAAGTCTGGAGTGGCGACGTGTAGAAACTCTATCACCAGTAACCTTTCTTATACTAGTTATTTATTTCAAGCGACGAAACAAACGCTATGTATGGTCACAGGACACTTATTCCATCTTTTATCTGAGCTTCTGTATATCGATAAAATTGGTTCTGAACTGGGAATGCAACTCAGACCGCCCTTAACGCGGAATTTGATCCCTTCGTGACAATACCGCTCGGCTACAATTTGTTGTTTGTTCAAAACTGCAGATTCCTCAACATCTCCACATATTTCGCGTGAATGGGATCGAATCCTGGCCCGGTACTAAAAATTTAATTATGTATTATCAAGCTCTAGCATGAGAACACCTATCTGCTGGTGGATAATAATTTTGATTTTTAATGTATTTTCATTCGTTGTCAACACTAACGATATCTGACGTTTTTAACTCCCAGTGAGGCACAGAACTATTTGCGAGATGACTGTAAGTTCAAGATGTTATTCTGAGCAGCTGGTGAAGAAAAATTCGGTAGCTGACGTCTCTTTGTGTGTAGTCAACAACGATATGTGTGGGGCTCTATTCCCAGTGAGCGCTGAACTCTTCGTCATATTATTTCTAGTTCAAACATGCTCAAATGTCACTGCTGGTGCAACAAACCCATATTTAACGTTCGTTTTCTGTAGAATATAACAGCGATAGGTGCCGGGTTGGTGCTTGGGAAGGAAAAAATTAATGTTTCGTCTCGTCATTTCAGTTAAAACACCTAGCTACTGCCGCGAAAATCCGATATGTCACATTTGACTGTGCTTCGATAGCAATCCGATTAGGTTCTGGGTTCGAATCCGTGTCCAACACAAAGCTTTACCTCACGGCATTTCAAGTAAGTTACTTGTGAAGAAACAATATTTAACATCTCTCGTAGTTCGTTAACAGGGACAATAGATGCTGGGCAGGAATTCGCGTCTGTTAAAAATGCTTGCGTTATGCAATTTAAAGTTGATATTTGCTAACTGATACTGTCTAAAATCGAGGTATATCACTCTCTGTATGCCTAATCAGGAATGACTGTTAGTTTCCGTCAGTCGCGAAATCTTTGCTTAGTCTGCATGAGCTGGGTTTGAATCCATATGCGGAACAAGACGGTTCGTCGTGTCATTTGAAGTTCATACATATTCTCAACTAGCTGCTCGTGAATAACTTAAATTTTTAATGTAATTTTGTGTTAAATAATAAGTACGGTATGTTACTTTGAAGAGGAAATCATGAATACGACGAACTTAGTACGTGCATTACCAATCTGACGTAATAATGAGAGTGGTAACATTTCAGGTATGTCATTTATTGTAATAAATGTGAGCTTACAAGCCTTAAGGACAGTCTTATCTGTGATAAGGTGTTCCCTGATATTTGTAGTATCGTAGTATTACTTTACATCTTGAGTTATTGCGATACAGAGCAGTGTTTTCTAGTGGTGACTTGTTGGAACCATTTTCAATAGTCAAACGACTGTACCAAGGAGCGATTAGAGGACCTGCTAGACAGCTGCGTTATGCCGGTTGCATACGAATCAGGCGAAATGCAATTCAGGTCGTTCGGATACTTTTGAGCACGACTGTACATCTCGAGGTGAAAACGTACGAAAATGCACAACTGCACTTTTGCGAACTTCTGTTTTATTTTCGCATCAATACTGTTGTGAACCGACCATCTGGTATCAATGCATTACATTATCATCCATTATATATAATCATTTTTATAGTACACTTGATATTATAGATAAGTAGGACACATAGATAATGTCCGTTTGACGTCAACTGTGTGTAACATTTTACTTTTTTTGAATAGGACAATGTTCCTCTCCAATAATTTTTAGATTAGTTACAATAAGCTTACGCTGCAAGACAATTCGCTTGTATTTTTCAATATGCGGTCTGTTGTCAGTTTGAAGGCCTTCCATTACATCGGCAACGTAGTGCAACTCCACCGAGGGCTGTCTGGAGTAGGGTGGAGATAGCAATGTGAAAGTCGCGAGCTGTCGAAGACGATCTTCATATTCCTAATACGATTAGGTCAGTCACCCAATTTCAGAATTCATGTTGAGTAATCCTGCTAAATTCCCATAATATTGTCTTTTTATATTGATGAGTAATATGGATAGTCGTCACGTTCATGTGCCGTCTACAACGCAAATTTAATGTTACTATCCTAGGAACTAACCTACAATACGTTTTGTATTTCATAATCGGAACTATCTGCACTAACCGTCATCAGAGCAATGTCAGGGAACAGAATGCAGCAGTGCCTTGGTACCTACTTGGGGATCTGCTTGAGTCGTGTTCTAAGGAAAGGGTAGTTGCTGGTTCACATTATATTACACTAGCGAGAAGTACCGACTTTTCCTTTTCTCTGCAAACATCCAGAACTAAATTCAGTAACTAAATGCTAAGAATATATTTGCATTGTGCCAACTCAACGATAAACAGATATGGATATAGATACAGATATAGATATAGATTTATATATTTAAAGCCATTCTCGTTTTGCGTTGGAATAAACATTCATTATTTGCTTGTTCTTGTTACGATTGTTATTGTCATTCTCTCACTCGCAAGAGTTTTCACATTCTTATTTGGTATCGATGCACATGAAGAGTGGCTACGAAAGAAGGGAATACTGAATGTTACGTCATGCAGAATACACTCATTTACTTCGGCTCCTCGTGATCAACGCTGCAGGAGAAGTGAGATACATAAAGTTGACAGTGTGAGGACAGACATGCTGGCACAACTCTGCAACTACACAGTGTTACCAGATAAAATGGTGCTGCGGGATCGAAAGTGTAGTACGGACTTTGCCACAGTAGCAGACTGCTGCTAATTATGACCGTGGATTACACTTCGGTCAGTGGTGGTTAGAGTGTTGCAACTGTAAATGGAAGGCTTTGTTTGATAGTTTTGTGCTGATGCTGTCTCAATAAATTATGCCATTGGATAAAAAGCGGTTTAGTTTTGAGCCCTAACCCAGGCGGGGGGAAGACACAATGGTGTGCTTCAGGAATTCTAAGCAATAAAACATCAAAAACAGCCCGGGAAGGGTTAGAACAGCTACTTTCATGCAGAGACATGCATTTGGAATCTGTTCATCGTTACGGGGTCAAACAAGAGGATAACATTACTGAAACAATGATCAGGCTACTTAGTATATAATAGAGCATACAGATTTCAAGGAGGAAACGTATGAAGACGCAGACTTCTTCGTTATCAATATGTGCGGCATATCTTTCGTGTTAACGAAAGTAATATCCCGCTTTACCTCTTCTTGCGTCTCAAATGAAACGAATGCCTTGAGGAATCGAATATTTGTTGACTGCGTCTCTTCTTGCTTCCATCCTTACCAACATATTTCTTCATTCTCGTGGTAATCATGACATTCTATGTGTATGCTGCAAAAGATTGCACGTCGACAAATTCGACATCGAGGTGCAAAGCGTTTGGTATCTTACATTATATTCAAGTCGAATAAGCTTCCGATGTATTTTTACTTCGTTTATATTTTTAGATGATTGTGAACGTTACTGAAAATTATCTCACACGCTTTATGTTGAATGAGAAACATTGAATGACCCGTTTTGCTTTCCCTACTTTGAAATGATATAATGTCGGCGTCAACAGCCTTCTTCCACGCCGGAAGCTGAAACTTGTATCATTCTGGATTAATGATAATTGAATGTCTCGAATGTATACATAGCCCACAAGGCGACGTCAGAAACCATCAGGGGAGAACGCCGCATAAAAACCAAACGTGCGCGCGCGTCTCCACTCTGAAGAACCGTATCGGACAATCACGACAAGCATTTCGCTGAAGAGCTGCCTCGTAAGAGAGCCGAGAAATGGCAGCGTCGTAGCAAGTATTTGTCAACGTTCTGAAAGTGCATTTACTTCCGGGTGTAGGCCGGCATTACCTCGCTAATTTCACTTGACATTCGTTTTCCACATGGAAGACTCGTACGATATAATCCACTGTAAGATGAGACACTTAGAAAGTATATTTAATTTCTGGACTCCAAGAACGGCGTTCTTCACATAAGTAACACCTGTTTGTGTGTTTTAAGGTTGCGTTTTGAGGCTCAGGCAACATCGCAGTGACTATGGTCCGTCTGTTGTCGCCAGTGTGTCGTTAGCTCAGAGGTTATTCGTCGTATTGTGACGTTTCTAACGCGGGACATTCTGAATCGGAATACTCCCCTGTCATGATTAGTTCCGGGACGTGACTATTTTCCTCGGACAAAGACCAATGCTGTGAATTGGATTCGCGGACATGCCATTCACTACCTATTTGGACAAACTGTAGACTCTGTACTCGATTTTTGGAGATACCTCAACGACCGTCATTATGTCGTTGTCCGTCACCCAAAATACAGACAATTTTTCTCGAACTTCCTTGGGAGTGCTTTCCTCGACCCGCCTCGCAGCTGTAATGTGTTAAGCCAAGAGTGAAGAAGGTTTCCTGTTTGAACCAATGAACATTTCTGAACTATTGAACGGAACCCATCAATTTCGAGAAGACGTGACTCAACATGTTACCAGTGGGGCGCAGAAGGCGTCTGATCAATTACACAACAAAAATAAACAAAAAAATGAAAATAAAAATAAAATTCAGAAAAAGGAAGATTTTGTTTCGTTTTTAAGGATAGCTCTAACGTTGAATTTCCGTATTTCCCCTGCTGTATAGGCAGCTCTCTGGGGTAGGTTTAGTCAGGAGCCAACGCCTGAAGTGGACCAGATTTTTTTTTTTTTTTTGTTATAGGATGAAAAGTGGCGGTGGCGCTTAGTTTCCTTTTTTAGTGCCATTTTCCTAAGGGGCTTTAAAATAGGAGAGAAAAAAGGGGTAATCGTAAAAAAAAGTAAAAGAAAAAAAGCAAAATTAAAAAAAAAGAGATGTTCCCTTGTGTGTTGCAGTGCTCGTACTGTATGACAGTTCCAATCTCGGTGGAAGCCGCTGACTACAACCTTTTATTTTCCATTTTAATTAATGGAGTTGCAAACTGCTAGTAAAAATTCCTTATACGAAATCTGAAGAATGCCTTTAAACATCAATCTTCGTCCGATTTCGACTTAGTAAATTAAGTTAATGTCATGGATGTCTGCTTTGCAAATGCCAAGGTACTTCACTGTAACATAGATCCTGAAAAGATTCAAACCGACTGTCAACGATATAAATTAGAGCTTTGTTCGTCATATAGGTCTAACATGTCAGGAGGTTGTTTATGAAGTGCACATGTTGATTAATATAGTCCCCTTCTTCTAAATTTTTGCAATAGCATTTAACTGTAGACGTTTTCTAACACCGGCGTTAGCAATTCCTTTCCGTTCACTGAAACCTCCAAAACGACAAATTTTTCTGGTTTAAATCTGATGACCTTAACTATCACTTCCGATCAACATTACATACTTCATGAACCCATACATGGAACTCCAAATGTGCAGTGTTCCTGCACTGCTACAGAGCATGCATTGCTAGGTATTCACACAGTTTATCGCATAGACTTACCATAAGGAATGAAACAAGAACTGTAATACACTTTACACCACAGACGCTCACTCTGGCTTGACGAAAACATCCGAACATTGACCAAAAGTTGCACAAATAATTGAGTTTGAAAGGAAAAGAAACGAGGTATGAAGCATTTATAAATTCATCGAATGTAGCGAGGTGGTTTAATTTCGTCCCAGTCTATAAAATTAATTTCGAGCCATACTCACCTCTTGCCGATTAATGTAATATAATATCCGCCTACTAATCAGGGCGTCTGTCTCCGTTGCTTTTGAGCGTGAATGGAAATTGTAGAAATTTTCTGTGGAGCAACATTTAATATTGAAGCGTTTTAAATCATCAAAAGCGATGAGCGGTAGCAGGCGCTTTCGATAAAGAACGGGGGAGTGCAGCGCCGCTGCTGTCGCCATGGCCGCTGCCGGTAGCCAGCCAGTGGATCCCGGAGCTTTGCCGCATACGGCGTCCAGAGGAGGACAGTCTGCAGGAAATCTGGCGCAAAATTGTTACTGGATGAAATTTGGATATCGGTGTGTCAGAAAGCGAAATAGATTGAATCTGCGCTATCATTACATTCACGTCTTCAGCATTCAGACAGAAGAGGCTATAAAAATATTTTATGCCAGCTGCTCTCGATCCACTGACATTATGAACAGAAACAACGCACGCTACCGCTAGACCACAGGCGTAATCAGCCTAGGGTTTCTCTATCGTGGGACAAGTTTTCGTCCAGGAAGTGCGCAGTCTACAGTGTTGCCAGATTGTGCAGATAACCGGACTTAGAGAATTAGCGAGTTGGCCAGTTTTTTTGTCCCATGTCGCGATCGGCGCGGACTTAGCCTCTGAAGCGGCCGGCCGCCGGTCGAGTTTTATGTCAAAGAGTGTACATTGAGTGGTATAACACCACTCCACTGTTTCTGTATGAGATATATAGTTATTTGTTTATTATAATCCCAAGATGCTGGAAGTGCTACTGAAACACTTAGAAATATAGTATTCTTTAGCAACACATTAAATTAGAAATATTTATCTTCACCCATTTCCATGTACATTCAGTGACTCAGCATCAGATTACATATGTCACTGAGGTTAGGAGTTAATGAGTCTGTCATTTGTCATGATCTAACCAGATGAATAACATTAAGCAGCATAGTGATAGTTTATCGTTAATGCTGCATGCAGACTAATCTTCTATGATATTTTCATGTTAATGTATATCTTGACCTGTTCCACATAACTTATGATTCTTCTTTTTAATGGGATCTACTGAACACAATGAGTGAATAAATGAAATTTGTAGCAGATGAAATCAGTCAGTATTGTTTATTTTGTTTTTACACCAGACTATTAAAACTCTACTACAGGAGACAGTTTATATAAGATCACGGTCTTCTCCCCCCCCCCCCCCCCCTTTCTTGTGCCTTTGTCTCACATTGATGCAGGTTCGGGAAGGCTATGAATAGATTTAGCATGGAATTTTTTGTTACCACCCCATTAATCCACCACAATGAAAAATTTGTACCCTGTCTGCCTGTACGTAGCCATATTTATGTGAAAGTGAGCGAAAGTTTTCGAAATGCATGTGAATCATTTACCTGAAGCCTATTCGTTCCTACCCCAGTGTGTCCTACCTGGTCTGCAGTGATTTGTTGAGTGGTTTACAGGCCATTGATCAGTGTTACCCACACCATCCTCTGGTAGCAACTGTCCAGGAGTCAGTTTATGCCCTCGAACGATCTGGTCGTTCAGTGGTCTACGTACGGACCCCGGAGCATGTTGGAATCCCGGATAATGAGCTTGTTGGCAGGCTGGCCAAACAGGCCACTCAGAAGCCGCTTCTGGAGATTGGTGTACCCAAACGTGACCTCTGATCAGTGTTACACCGCAAAGTTCTCAGGATTTGGGATGCTGAATGGTGCAGTTTAGTTACACCCAATAAACTCTGCACCATCAAGGGGTGCACAAACGAGTGGGATTCTTCCCAGTGGGCTTCTCGCAGGGAGTCTGTGGTCCTCTGCTGCCTTCGCATCGGCCACACTTGGCTGACGCATGGTTATCTTCTCCGGCGTGAGGACCCACCATGTTGTCGCTGTGGTTCCTGTTTGACAGTGGTCCATATTTTGGTGGACTGTCCACTTCTAACTGCTCTGAGACACAATTTTAATTTCTCCGACTCACTTCCTTCGATTTTAGGAGACGATGCCTCCATGGCTAACTTGGTTGAGATTTTAATGTGTTGGAGAGTGGCTGGCGTGTCCTTTTTATCCTCATGATCGGCCAGCCCAGGACATCTGCTCTTCTTTTTTAAGCTCTTCTGCCTGTTTCTTGTGTGCCTATGCTTTTCTTGTCTTCTGTTGTCGCTTTTTTCATCCATCTAGAATTCCTGTGGTGTGTACTGTTTGTTTTTTGTTTTATCCCATGTACTTAGTTCAATGGAACAAGGGACCGATGACCACATAGTTTGGTCCCTTTAAACATCAAACCAACCAACCAACCTGAAGCTAACTGCCTAAAAAACCACATCAGGGCTGACCAGCACTCTGACCCTCATTGTTAATCTGCCTGGTGGATTCAGTCCCCTCCTGGAAGAAGTTCTTTTACACAATACAGCATACAGCAGTAATTTTCGCCTTTATCAGAAGCTCTGCTTTATAATTTAGCAGTAAATGTAACAACTCACCAAATGAGGCATTGACAGACACATAAACAAGGCTGAAAACTTTACAAGCTTTATGCTTTACTGAGTTAGAGCACGTGCACACACACACACACACATGAATGCATGTACACACCTGTACACCTACATTGTGCTAGCCCCTAATTTTGGTTTCTGTGTCAAACATGACTTTCTGGATACTAACTTTTGTGCCAGTGACAGTTTTTAAATATGAACAGCATTTCCGTGGGCTTAGTGAGGCTTCACAGAAATCATTGACTGCTTCACATATATTGTTTTTGATTGCCAAACATGTTTGGTTTAGCATCTCTGTACACTTACTTTTGTTAACACAGTATCTTATAAAGATGGGTGCATACAGGCAGTCAAAATACAGATAATTAGAATCAAGCCCGAAAACATCCAAGTTCAACAAATAGCCAGGCCGAAATTTCTGATAAAATCGAAGATAACACAGAAGGGGCAGATCATCTGCTGGCCCCTATGAAGACCCAGAAAGTGCAGACCCTGGGTCTAGGATATAGGGGCACTGGCTGCAGATGATACCAATGCCCCTCGTGGACCAGATACAAGTCCACCTGCTGTGTGGTGGAGGAGTAGATGTTGTGCCACCATGATGTTTCTTTCTATAGTGCTGTGCTTTGTTTTACACCTTCTTTTCAATAGTCACTGTCTCTTTAGAAGTTTCGTTACGGAGACTGTATATTGTGGAGCCTGTCTCTTTATCATGAACTGTTCTATCATCCATCCAGTGTATGATCAGCTACTCATCTAAGCTTGAGGCAGTTCTTAACATGTTCCTGCCCAAAGTTAAATGTTTAAAGAGTTCCTCATTGAGATATGATGTGATGTATCTTTATAGAGTTTACTGAACATGTAAGTCTTTCTACTTGTTTTAGTTGTAATTTGTACTTCAGTAATCATTGTTGCTGCTTCTGCCTTATCATCACTGATACAAGTTTCAATGTGGACGTCCTCAAAGAGGTCAGATTTATTTTTTGCCATTAGATCTAGAATATTTACAAAGTGATGTGGAAAAGACTGACAACAATACAGCAGAGAACATCAAGGCACGACAACATATAGTTGCATGTTTGCAGATGACCCTCTATGATGTTACTTAGATCAGTCAAACCATGCATGAGACAGTGAAATGGCACAGCCAGCACCTTTCCATATTCTAGACCTATGTGCTTTTATCACTAATATTCTCTGCAGGACTGCTGTGAAAATCAGAATTTCATCTGCCCTACAAAAAGCTTCTAAAACTTATTCCCATAAAATAGAGGAAGGTAATCTGATCCTCAATGATTTACTATGAGGCATTTTCAAATGTTATGATGTAAGAAACACTCCAAGAAAAGTGTTCTCATAAGGTGTACAAAATCCTGAAATCCCATTCCTCTAATAAAGGTTTATTGCTGCTACCTTAGAACTTCTCAACCCCCTCCCCTTACTGGAACACCTCTACCTTCTACCTACTGCGTGAAATACAGAAAGACAGCTGTCTTGGTCATTCACTATGGATTTCAGAGTTACAACTGAACATATGTCAACTTTACTAGATCAGTATGTTCGAAATATCGTCAAGAGCATGCCATCGTGTATAATAGACACAAACCACTTCCTAGAGCACCTCAAATCCATTCCTTTTTTGCCTCACTCTACACCAACATCCCACATACACACAGCTATTGAGCACTGCCCTTCCCAATGCTCACATGAAAGTGTCATAAAATCCTTGTTCAGTAGCACACTGAACAACTTTATCCCTACCCATTACTTTTTCACAATTGAGGGCCAAACCTACAAACACTTCAGGGAACCAGAGTGTTGTCATCCTTTGCCCAACTTTTCCTGTGTTGTATCAAAAAGGCATTTCTCAATTCCCAGTGGGTGTGCTCTCTGGCTTGGTGCAGAGTCATTGACAATATCTTTGTGGTCAGGGCTCATAGTGAAGAAGAGCTCCTTCATTTAATGCAGCATTTCATCTCCTTGTTCCAATTTAAATTCATCTATTTCTTCTCCAAATTCAAAACCACTTTCCTGGATACTGACCTGAATCTTATTGTGGCTCATATTCTACTCTAATCAACAAGCAATAGGATTTCAGCATCTGCTACCCATTTCATTTCAAATGGCACCAAATCCCCCAACACCTATACTACTAACTTCTCTCAGGCTTTCGTCTCCTTGCAACTACCCGACTGACATTGTCTACAAATATATCTCCCAAGCTGTCTCATCCACTATACATCTGACCACCTTAGTTCCCTGTTCTAATAGTGTCAGAAGCACACTCCTTATCACCCAGTACCGCATAGGCCTTGAATGCTTCAGTGGACTACTCTGACAGATTTTTTACTTTCTGCAGTAAAGTTCTAAAATGAGATCACCCCTCCCAGATATGAGACAACTGCTGCAAAATCAGCAACGGAAAATCATTATGCAAACTAACACATACTTGCTGCCTTACCTTCATTACACCAGAACAGACAACAGTCCTTTAAATGTGAGGTTTGTGTGTGTGTGTGTGTATGTGTGTGTGTGTGTGTGTGTGTGTGTGTGTGTGTGTGTGTGTGTGTTTTCTGCCTTCTTTCCTTCCATCTTTTGGAAAGTAGATACATCCCAAGAATAAGTACCCTCCTTCCACTTAAATTTACCTGCTTACTGTCCTCTCAGTCACCGTATACAATCTCTGGAGACAAGTTTTTTTTTTGTATTTGATTAAAAAGAAGATCAGCTGGTTACAGGCCATCACAAAATAAGGAGAACCCACACAAGAATTGGGAGTTAAAAATATAAATGAATAATTTAAAGAATGTAGAAATAAATGGAGAAACCTGTCATGGAAATGGAAGAAAATAAAATGCCAGAATAATGATGAACTGCTGACCTGTAGGTAAAATACCATTAGGTGAACTGAAAACCAGACAGAGAGACAAGAAAAGCAGTTAAGCAGTAGCAATATATAATAAGAGGATAACAGGCGAAGAACTGACATTTGATGAAAGAAGAAGATGTTGATCTGTGTTGTCTGCTATACTTATATTTTCTGAAGCAGAAAATAAAATTCAGAAGCTGACCTATATTAATCTTCATGCTTTGTAGGTATTTGGTGCCTGACACTTTCCTAACACAATGAGTGGATGTATGTACTTAGTCTTAAGTCTGTTTAATAAACGGTGATTTATACAACTCTGTGGTTATCAGTTTCACCTTCACAATAGATCATCCTCAGAATTTCTTTGCCCAGATCTTTGATGCTTCCAGTTTAATGTTTTCCCCCATTATTTGCAAGCATCCTATTACAAATTCAGTCATATTATTCTTCTTTTCATCCCTGTGTATAATTTTGTTAGAATTCTTTATGTATGCTCAAAGTCACAGTCTGTCCTCAATAAAATGACCTCTTTTTTTCTTCATAACATAAAAATTGTAGTTTAATATGTATTTTACAGCTCAGAGATGCATTCATTATTTAAAAAGCAGTGATGGAAAGAGAAATGAGACTGAAAGATTGAGCCCAGGCTCCACTGATACAGGGAAGCTCAGCCCTAAAGCAAAGGCCAAGAAAAAACGACATAAGTAAGTTAGCCTTTTTATTGGTGGCAATTCTGTATAAAGTGTTTTAAAACAATAATTATGACAGAGTTACAAACACTTTGCACTAACAGATGAAACAACAACCTGTCTGACTGCAGTCTACAGATAACTACATTATGTGGCTAATTTCTTTCCTGCTTTGCTTTTATTTGTTCATACTTCTTCATTGTGTGTTAAATATACAAACAGCAATAAGATTGCATGGAAAAGTGGCATAATGGCATTTTAACAGTAACTGCAACACTTGTGTGAAGTCAACATGAAATGGAACTTTGCTAAACAATATCAAGCTTTTCTTGGTGTGATGCAGACGGTATGAAACATTTTATTGATAAGCATCTAAGTACCTGGCTTTGGCTGGATATGTATTTATTCCAGTTCCATTAGCCCATCTCATCCTATTCCCTTCTCTCTGTCCACCTCCTCCCCCCGCTCCCCTCTCTGTCCACTTCCTCCACCCATTGCTGTCTATCTTCTTCTGTCCTTCTCTCTGTCTATTTGCTACTCCTCCATCTCTCTGTCCATCTGCTCATCCCCAGAATCTGTCTCTCTGCTACCACCTTTTCAGTCCATCTGCTCCTTCCCCCTCCTTCCGTCTACTCCATGTCCCTCTTGGATCCATCTCCTCCTGGCCCTCAGTCTCCTCCTCACTCCCTTTATCTTCTCTTTTCCCTCTGTCTCTCTCCTCCTTCCATTCTCTGTCCATTTTCTTCCCCCCCCCCCCCCCTCTCTATGTCCACCTCCTCCACCCTTCACTGTCTTATTTCCTTCTGTCCTTCTCTCTGTCCATCTGCTACTAACTTCACCTATTTGCCCATCTGCTCCTCCCCACTCTCCTTGTCTATCTGCTACCACCTACTCCATCCATCTCCTACTTCCCCTCTCTGGCCATTTGCTCCTCCACACTCTCTGTGTCCATCAGCTCCTGCCCCTTCTGCCCATCTACTTTTACCCCCACTTTTCATCTCCTTCACACTCCTCTTGAGTCCATATCCTGGTGCCTCTCTATTTCCTCCTTGCTCTCTGTATCTCCTCCTCTGCCTCTCTATTTCCTCCTCACTCTCTGTATCTCCTCCTCCTCCTTCAGTCTGTCCATCACCTCCTCTTTCCTTCCTCTGGCCACCTGGCCCCCCAGCCCCCACCTCTCTCTGTTTATCTGCTCCTCTTCTCTTTCTCTGTGCATTTCCCCCTCCCCCTCCCTGCACCCATTTCCTCTTCCCTCATATCAGAGTTCATATCCTCCTTCCCCTTCTCTGCCTGTCCAGCTCTTCCTCCCCCATTGTCTGTATTTCTTTCCAAATAGTAATTGAATATGTGTATCATGTTTGGTAGAAATTGGTCCAGGGATTCAGTAGGAGATTTTTACCTGCGGCATTACTAGGTTATGTGTATGTCACATGTGTCACTCGTATTTGCACACATATTTGTCCTGTATCTGTAACGAATATTGTCATGCTGTTTCGATTTCATGCAGTTTAATCTCTGTGATGTCATATCTGCTGAGCAGTATGTTGTACAATGACATAAATTTGAAGGTGCATTGAGTGGCATATTTTTATACTGAGTGGGAAGTTTTTTGCTAATAGAGTTAGTAGTAAAGACGAAATAAATTGAAACATCATGTGTGATGTGGCAGCCTTTCACGTATTTCTGTGTTTATGACATCCTATATCCTGAACTGTGGGTTGTACAATGATGTATTTTTGTAGGTATGTGGATACTTTGTGTGAATTTTGCTGTGAATAGAGATTTACCAAAGAAGAAATAAATTCATACATGATGCGCGATGTAGCTATTATCCATACACCTCACTGTTTATGATGTCATACCTTATGAACTCCAGGATGACAATTATTAAACTATATGAAATAAAATCATCATAACTTCTGAACAGTTTGCATTAGGATGCTCAGACAGCACGGTTGGCTGCGGGGCATGATGGGAATTAGTATGTGCATGCACACAGGTCTTGTTGTTGGCATTTGCACATGAAAAATGTCATGGTATAGCGTGTCTGAGCATATAATGCTTGTGAAGGCCTTCTATGCAAGCAGTAACAGCCCAACTGTAGGTCAAAGGAAGTTTGCGACCGAGTTCAAGCTGAAGACAACCGGTCCAAGTGTGGTAATAATTAAGAATTTGATTGACAAGTTTGTGAGAATGGGTAGTGTTTGTGATGATAGTGTTGGAAATGTCGGTCATACAAAAATGGTGAAAATGCCTGAATACATCAAGAAGACATGCACTGTGTTTCAAATCAGCCCCAGGAAACTGATCAGATGAGCTGCACAGCAGTTGGGAATCCATCATGAGACACTGTGACAAATTGCTGTTGAAGACCTGCATCTCTGCCCATACAATATTCAAACCTATTAGCCATTAAACCCAAGGGCCATGGAACAGTGGTTGTATTTTGCCAATACTATTGTCCACAGAATTGATGAACAGGAGTTTGATATGAATATGGTTTGGTTTAGGGACAAAGCCCACTTTCACTTGAATGGGTTCATCAATAAGCAAAATTGGTGCATTTGGGGTACTGAGAATGCACTTTTCACGATCGAGAAGTCTCGTCACCCTCAGCGGGTGATTGTGTGGTGTGCAATGTCCAGTCACAGAATAACCAGTGCAATATTCCTTGATGACTTGGTGACTACTGAACAGTATGTGAAGGTTTAGGAAGATGATTTCAGCCCCCTTATCCAAAGTGATCCTGATTTCAACAAGATGTGGTTCATGCAGTATGCAGGAGAGAGTTTGATGTCCTGGAGGAGCACTTTGGGGACCACATTCTGGCTCTGGGATACCCAGAGGCCACTGGCATGGGCCTTGATTGGCCACCATATTCTCCATATCTGAACACATGACTCCTTTTTGTGGGACTGTATTAAAGACAAGGTGTACAGCAGTAACCCCAAAAACATTGCTGAGCTGAAAACAGCCATTCAGGTGGTCATCGACAGCATCGATGTTCCAACAGTTCAGCGGATCATGCAGAATTTCGCTATTCATTTGCACCAAATCATCGCCAATGATGGCAGGCATATTGAATATGTCATAACCTAAATCCGAATGTCTGTAGTGATGTTTACATGTTGAATGAAGTGTGTGCATGCCGTACTTTGTAACTAATTTACGTTTTTGTTTTTTTTTTTCTTTTTTTCCCCCATATAGTTCAATAATTGTCACCTTGTATGTGTTATACAATGATATAATTTTGTAGGTACATTCAGCAGCGTATGTGGATACGATATACGAAACATGTTGCAAATAGAGCCAGTAGTACAGACGTAATAAATGTAAATGTTGTGCATGATGTGGCAGTTTGTCACATATCTCAGTATTTATGACCTCATATCTCCTGAATTATATGTTGTACAAAAATATAATTTTGCAAATGCATTTAGTGGTATATGTGTATATGTCTGCATAATGTGTTGTGAATACAACTGTAGTAATGAAATAACAAACTGAAATGCACTGACTGATGCTGCAGTTTTACTGCATAAATAGCAAAAATACATTGAGCCATAAACTTTTTCTTTTCATCATTTTGTGGGGGTTGTCAGTGAGTAAAGTTTTTGTCAGGGTTTTAAATTATGTGTAAAGTTTGTTGCAAGGCACTGAGTGCTCTCATTCTCAAATACTGGATGACTAAACTTGCGAATTCGTGCACCATGAGCTACACTACTTTTTCACTCCCACCCATAGGTACCTGGTTCTTACCCCCACAGTGATTCTCTCCACACAGTAAGTGATATGTGTACCAGGTGTGGTTGAAATAGGTTGAGGGGGTTAGGAGGAGATGTGGAACATACATACATAGGAGGGTGATATGAGAAAAGTTCTCGGCCTGGTAGTGGAAATGACAATTTTATGGTCTTAAAGAAGGTTTTATTTTTCAACATAATCTCCTCTGGTATCAGTACATTTGATCCTGCAGTGTTTCAGTGCCATAAGCCCCACTGTAGTGTTCTTCTGGAAGCGCTGCAAAGTACCCATCTACAGCCGCAAGTTTCTTGATTGGATGAAAAGCGCAGACCAGTGAGGAATTTCTTCAGTTTTGAGAATAGGTGGAAGTCTGAGAAAGCCAAATCTGGGGGTAGGGTGGTTTTTCCACCACTTCATAGTTCATATGCCTCAGTTTCCTCATTGCCAAGACACTTTTGTGGGTATGTGCCTTATCCTAATGAACACATGTGTCCAGCTTCTGTTAGAAGTTCAGTGTAGTATTCTCCAGTTATGGTTCTACCTTCTGCAAGACAGGCAGTAAACAAAATTACTTTCGCATGTCAAAACACTGATGCATGATCTTCCTACCATTTGCACCATGGTTGCCTTCTTTGGAGCTCAAGAACCAGTTTCTATCCACTGCATAGACTGCTGTTTGGATTTGGGTGTGTAGTAGTGAATCTAGGTCTCAGCTATTATTGCGTATCGATGCAAAAAGTAACTTCTGGTTTTCTTAAAATGCACCAAGCACTGTTTGGAAAGTGTCACTGTAATGTGTTTGTGATCACAGTGAGCATTTGCGGCACCCATCTTGCACAAGTCTTCTCATGTTCAATTCCTGGTGCAAAAAGTGACCAACACATTCCTTTGATATCCCTAGAGCATTAGCACTTTCATGCATCTTTATACGCTGATCTTCCAGAATTGCATCATGCGCTTTGTTGATTTCCAGTGTGCTTGCGCTTTTTGTATGTCCTTCACATGGATCATATTCACTTTCGTGACCACATTTAATCTCTGCTGCCTATTTTTTCATGGTGGAAACTGAAGATGAAGAGCTGTTATACATATTTACAAACAGCAGATGAATTTTGGTCATTGTTAAACCTTCTTTTATGAAGAATTTAATCACTGATTGATACTAGATTTTTTTCCATTTTCAATACCATGTACACCATAACTGCTGCAAATGGCTGCTTACAGTCAACTGCTGTGTGAAATGACTTGCAATTTTACGTGGCATCTACTAACATGTGTACTAATGTAAGGGGAAATACCATGCGAGTAGTGCTGAAATCTCTTTGTGGTACCAAGAACTTTTCAGACAATCCTTATCCATGTGTACATATATACATACATAACTACATTTATATGTGCATCAATTTTTGTAATGTGTATGTATTTCTGTAGAAAAAAATTGGCCAATAAGACTATGTGTAACACATCTGATCTATGTGAAAAATCTTCCATTGTTCAAATGGGGTGCTGTTTCCATCAAATGAGACTAAAACAAGACTGAATTACAGAGCTGGATAACACTAGCAGTGAATCATTAGATGCTAAGAAGAATCACACAATACAATTTATTTAGCCTTTCAGTGCTTGTTTTTAGTGTCTTTCTCAGAATTTTGGGTAAAGATTGTCAATTGATGCAGATTGGAAGCAGCATTGAGGCCTACAAAATGTCTGCATAACTGCCTTCAGTACAGATAGAAAGCTGTTTGAGCGATTTCTTAATAACTTTTCTTTCGTAAATCACTCCAATTATTCTGAGGGTTCAGCCACATTATACATCCCTTCTGTGAGCTGAACAAGGAGCAGTCATTTCCAGCTGTAAAGTAACTACTCAGTAAATGTTGAAACTGTGGAAGATAATTTTACCTTTGGGGATGAAGGAGTTGGGGCAGTTGTGGGAATAATACTTTGACTATAAAATTCTAAACCTTAATTCAAACAATGGAAAGTCCAGGTTGGAATACCAACAATATTATGAAAAGGTTGGCACTTTGAGTTACAGACAGGCACAGGGAAAAGACTGTTACACATCAAGCTTTTGGCCAAAGTCTTATTTGGGAAGGAAAAGAAAAAAAAAAAAAAAACACAGACATTCACACAAGCAAGCACCTCTCATGGGCACTGGACTGATATTCCAGCCTGTCTGCAACTCAGCATGTGATCTTTATAGTGAGTAGCAGCCTACCCTTTTCATAATTTGATGATAAACCTTGATTCAGTAAGATGACAAGTGATTATACTAAAGTAAACGCTTTGTAATGATAATAGCAGAGGATCTGTTCATTTAGTCTCAAACTGTATCTCTTTCAATTCAATAGTCTCCGTAATTTGTTTATTTTATTGATTACCTATGAGTTACATATTCCTTCTCTTGTTCATTCTCTTTACCTCATGGGAAAGGAGGGTTCAATTTCAGAAATATGAGATTCAGAGTCTGTCTGTGTATGCTCATGTAAGCCAAATTAATTTTTTGTATATGAGAAACTTCATATTTTTAACTTTTTATTAGCAAGAATTTCCTTGGGCCTTTCACATTTAGATGTAATGGTGATATGTATTAAAAATGATTGATTAGTGCAATTTCTGCTGTTCTTGTCATTTATCCAAAATTTTTCTAACTTTAATGAAAACTATCACAGATAGTAATGCATTGTATTTGTATAGGGCACTCACAATTTGCACATCTACTTGCAAGTATGAAGTAGTTCGTCGAGTCGCAAGAAAGTTTGGCATGAGAGATGTTTCGGAGAATGAACCATGGAATGTATATTGGACTGATTTGTCAGTATCCATTGAAAGAGCAAAGGATATGAAGAGATTCCAGGTTTCATGTGATAGCTGTCAACATATCAGCATTAACTGAAGATATTGGAGACGTTCTGTACAGCTCTCCTTTCTTTTCTTTTCAGAAGATTAATCATTTTCCTGGAATGTCTGAAATTTGCCGAAAGGATCTGCTTGCTCGTAATCTTAACAGAATGTTAAAAATTTTTCCAAAAGATTACAACTTCTTTCCCAAAACTTGGAGTCTTCCTGCGGAGTAAGTTAAAAAATAATAACAGAATCTATTTAGCTATATAGAAATTCGTTCCATGATCATAGATCACTACCAAAATCAAGTTTACTGTTACTTCTAAGCAACAATTTGTACCAAAGGAGTGCTTCATATTTCCATTTAGAAAATAGAAAAAGGCTGGTTTAATTTTTATACCAAATTTGAATTATAGGACTGCATTTTAATATCTAAAACTATGTTTTGCATGTTGGAATATTGTTAATTATAGCTAATTGAAGAAAATGACATTTTTACAGAATACTGCAGTCAATGGAAAAGTTGTAAAGCTTAGATGTTGAAGATGATCTGTAACATTGATTCCATACTATCATTTTACTTGTAACACAGTTTAAGTTGTAACCAATGACCTCAGCAGTTTGGTCCCATAGGAACTTATCACCTACCACAGTTTGAGTTGCACTAAAATGACAAATTTTGTAGTCAGTTTTGATGATCTTGTTGTCCGACAATTGGCTGCTTGAAAAATATTGTACATGACTTCTTTATCAAGCTAAATCAGGTGTTTTGTATTGTCTCTTATCAGACTCGGTGGGAAGCACCCGCACCTGTAGCTGTACAGCTGCTAACACAGTGTTGTCAAGACATGGAATATGATTTTTCTCAAATAGGTGATAGTGTGATAACAAATTGATCAAAACTGATTACGACATTTCCTCACAGATTTGAACATACGATTAAAAGTTCTATAACCAAATTAAAACTGATTGTTGTAACGTGGTTTGGCAATGTGGACAGTGAGGTTTGACATACAGATACCAGCTGAACAACATTCAGTGCAGACAAAGAATCCTGTGAAAAGTGTTTTGGGTTTACAAGTGTATTGTAATCTCTTTATGTGGTCATGGCAACTTTCACATAACCTGATATGAAAAAAAAATGAAATAAATTGCTATAGCTAGAGCAGCAGACATTAAAAGATATAAATATCAACTAACTGAGTTTTCACAACTATTAATACTTTGTTCAGGATTTGAAGAAAAGTCACACTTGAAGGATAATGGACAAGACACCATCTTGAATTATCTCTCAGGATATTTTTTTGTTACTCTGATTATTAACGAGTTTGTATGTTGAAGTTAAGTGTTTTAACTTAATTTGTGATGTAGTTCACAAGTCTAAACAGAAGGTCCAGGTAAGCTAGCAGCTCCTGTGAGCAAATGTTAATCGACCTCAGCTGTGTACAAAGCGGACCTGAATATTAAAGCTGAAAGCTCTCATAGCACAGGTGTGAAATGTTGTTGACTGTAACATACTTGTCTGCAGCATCCAGCATTCCTATTGAGCCTATACCGTCACCATGAAAATTCGATGACAGATTAATATAATAAGTAGCCAATATAATTTGATTTGAATCACAACAGTGATCTTTCATTTGACTCCTTTCTCTTGATAATTCCTTTCCAGTCAATAAACATATGTTTCAACAGACTTTTTATACCATATCAACATGTTCTACACAACTTTTAAAGCTTGCAAACTTTGATACTTTTAACCATGTGTTCTCCTGCTGCCACTTGGTGGCTAGGCTTTTTGTCTGTTCAGTTAAATTATATTATCATAAACTGATTATTTTTGTTGATACCACTTTTAATGGTTTGATATAGACACACTGAACTGTCAGATTAGACAAGAAAAGACATTGGTATAGTGTAATGAAAAACACACTGAAGACATAATACTCCCATTGTCAGAAATGTTCCAGGACAGGTTTGTTTTAAAAAGGGAAAGTTGCAGTTACCAAGTATTGATCCCAGCTCCTATTGAAGTAGCCCCTTGGCTATCTATACACAGTTGTCAATGTTTCTGGAGATCTTGGAAGCAAGCAAGGAATTTTCAACTGTGATGCTTGTAAGCTCATTTGTCACAGCCTGTTGGGTGTCTGTGATATCTTGATGAAGCTTTCCTTTCAGTCACCTTTTGACTCCCAGAAATAAGAAAAATCACAAGATGAGAGATAGGGTAAATTGGTCGTATATGGGATGGCAATAACTGAATGTTTGGCCAGATAGTCAGTAATAGATAAAGCAGTATGGGATCTTGTATAGTCATGCAGTAAGAAACAGTCCTGAGAATGCTACAAATGAAGGTAGTGACATCAAATTACTTGTCACAAACGTTTCGAGACTTCGATGTGAAGAGTTTGGTTCACTGTTTAACCTGGATGAACATACTCATACCTTTGGCATCAAAGAATGAAATCAACATTGTTTTTGTTCTCAAAGGTTGTCATTTGACTTTTTTCATGGCATTTGATCCATGACTGCCATTCAGCCCTTTGACTCTTCATGTGAGGGTCATACTGGTGGCATCAACTTTCATCCCCAGCAGTAATATTTGTCAGAAATGTGGGATCATATCTGGTCCTACCGGTAGTTAAGCAGAAATTCTTCGTCTTTCCTCTTTCCTTTTGCCTGTTAGTGTGTGGAGGATGAGTTTTGCATTAAATTTATGTTTCCATAAATCTTCACATAAAATCTTGTGACACACATCCCAATTCAAATTTAATTCTTCTGATATTGCACGCAAAGTTACATGACAATCTTTGCGAAATAACTGCCTTACACCTTCCGTGTTTGCATTGCTATGAGCTGTGGACAGGTGACCAACTCTGACATCATCTTGCACTGAATTTCTGCCTTCACGGAACCTTTTGTGCCACTTGAAAACCTGACTTCTTGAAAGTGCCTCACCTGGATATGGTTCCTTAATCAATGTCAATATTTCACTAGAGCTTTTCCTGAGCTTAACACAGAACTTTAAATGCTCCTTGTTCCTCACAATCAATTTTCCTTTGCTTTTTTCTTCACAAAAACTGAAAAACCAGTCATTAGTTGAGCTTCTCATAGAATAGCACCATTGTACAAAATACAAAATCCTCTGGAGAACATAGAAGCTCCAGGGTCTTCAATTGAGGTGAAATTGTCAATTTGTCTTACTTTTAGAAACTCTCTGTACTTGGTAATATGCTAATTATAATTTTCTCAATTTTAATAACCTGCTTAGCAACATGCTGTTTGGGTTCTTGGCGCTTTGGTTATGGTGACATAACGGAAATTGATTGTAAAGTATGAAAACGAGATGTACTTGACAGATTTGTCAGAGAAAGAAGGCTATTAATGACAGTCACCAAATGATGAAAGATTAGTTAAAGGCACACTAAAGGGAGAAAAGTGTAAGCTGACGAAGAGATTCATCTCACAGCAACTGGCAGAGACAATCACATTTTTTTTTCTCCTAAAATGGATGTATGTGGCGTTTGAGACCTCCAAATATGCCTTTCAGTTTTGCTAGCTAAACAGGAAAGAAGCTGTCTCAAAGAAATGGACAATTGCACTGCTGAAAGATGACATAACCATCAGGGAAAACATCAAGCATGAAGGGATGCAGATGGTTCGCAGCTGTCAGCATGTCTTTGTTTACTACTAGTCCAGGAGAATGTCTCCCATAGTATAGTACTGCACCCACCAGCCTGTGTCTATGGCACACTACATTTTGAGCTGCTGTTCACGTCATTGATGGCATTTGTGGAATGACCCTCAACCTAGTATTGGAAAAGTGTGATTCACTTGAAGAGCCAACACATTTCCATTGTTCAACAGTTGAATCCCAGCGGTCCCATGCCCACTGTAATTGATAATGTTGTTAGGTCACGATGTGAACACATAGGAGCAGTCTGTTGCAGAGCTCCCTGTTCAACAATATACAATGAATGGTGTGCTCTGTAACCCTTGTGCATGCACCAGCATTGTGCTTTTTTGGCAAAGACACCACAGAACACCATCTGTCCTACTTTACAGAGCAGATAAGCCTCCAAACCTCACACTCTGTGAAGAGTCGCGGACGTCCAACCATTTAGTGCCTAGTGGTAGTTTCACTGTCCTACTTCTTACCATAGACAAGGCAGTAGTGCATGGACATTTGACCAGCTTTACCGTTTTCGAGATACTTGCTCACTGGCTCAGCATAGTAAAGACTTATCTCAATGGACTTCCCTATTTGCAGCCATGTTTTCATTACCACTTACATACTATTGTTACCGTGTCACATGCCTGCAATGCCACCAAGTGGCATACAACGTTTTGGTGGGCAGTGGTCATAATGTTTTGGTGGACCAGTGTACAGCAGTAACGTACGAGGATATTTCTACACATAACCTGCCAGGCGCTGTAAACATCTTTCAGCTTTCGGTGTCCTTACCACAGAAACATGTTCCACACTTGTGGAACCAGCGTAGGGGATTTATTTGTATCTGACCATTGGTGGCAAATCATTAGTCACCCAAATGTCCTTTTAGCTCACCAAACACAAAAAATAGCACAGTATCAAGTCAGGACTGCACACTGGATGCTGCCAACCTCCAGTCCAAAGCTGTGCAGCAAAGCATGTGCGTTATGCATCTTGTGATGTGTGGAACTCTCGTGCAAGAGGACAGTTTTTCCCTTAACTTCACATATCTTGTTTTTTGCAACTGTACCCTGTGCCTTTTGTTTTTGCACCATGATGTTGCAATAATTATTGGACTTAAACTCAGCTTATGTAACTCCCTTACAGTAGCTGCAATGATGCTTCCATTAGGAAAACTCTGAACACTTTTTACAGGATATGAATGCTCCATGCCATCAGCATTTGTTCATTTATAGTGCAGAATCACTCATCTATGATGTCCCATCAGTGATAATGTTTCAGAAAGTGCAGGGAAGCTGTAACCCTTCCTCCTTTATGACCAGATGTCTCTGTATGAGAGACTCATTGGAATGACAACTTTCAGCAATACATCTGGTCATCAAAGAGTGCATGAGTATTTTCACTGATGTTTTCATCTTCTCAGCAACATGTGCTATGATCATGCTGTCATCTTGGCATTTCATGCTTGTGATCCAGTTTGCCATGTCTAGTATGTTTAGCATCGCTAGCCTGTCTTGGTTCTCTGGGTCTGTCATGTTTGAAGAGTCCCTCCCACAATGGTAATGCTTGTCGCCAATACACCATTGAGATAATCTCCACACCCATGAGATATACACTGAGAAAAAAATGCGTGGTACCTATATGAGGGAGAAACCCCCCCCCCCCCCCCACACACACACACAAAAAACATAAAAAAAATTTAAAAAAAGGTTTACAAAACATCCTTATTCCATTCAAAATACTCTCCATTACAGCTAACACATTTGTCCCACCAGTGCTTCCACTGTTTGAAACATTTTTTATTGTCAGCTTTAGAAATGGCTGGCAGCTCCTCCATTTTTTTCTCAATGTCTTAAGTGTTCTCAAATTTGTGTCCTTTAATACTCCTTTTCATGTGTGGAAATAAGAAAAAGTTGCACAAAGTCATGTCAGGTGA
The DNA here is from genome assembly GCF_021461385.2 of Schistocerca piceifrons. Classification (NCBI taxonomy): domain Eukaryota; kingdom Metazoa; phylum Arthropoda; class Insecta; order Orthoptera; family Acrididae; genus Schistocerca; species Schistocerca piceifrons. The sequence continues at coordinate 67,773,169 of NC_060144.1, read as the reverse complement.
GAAAGTTGTGTGGGGCAGTGGAACCATGCCATTTTTAGCCAAAAAACTGTCTAACAGAGATGGATGTGTGTGCAGATGCGTTGTCTTGGTGGAAGAACCTGTCTGCCACAATTCACTGAACCGAGGTCCAAGGTAACCCACATATCTCTGATAGTTGATCAATCGTCTGTCGATGGTCTGTGAGTGCAAACGCTCGAAATTTTTCAATATTTTTGTTGATTTGGGCAGTTGATGGATGTCCAGAATGAGATTTGTCATCAATCATCATGTTGCCATTTTTAAATTGAGCAAGCCACACGTACACTTGAGTTTTTCCCATACCATCATCTTGATAACCTGTTTTCAACATTAAAACAGTTTCAGCAACACTTTTACTGAGTACAGAACACAATTTCACAACTGCGTGTTGTTCACTTAACCTTACCCTCATAAAAAAACAAAATAAAAACAAAACAGCACTAGCAGAAACAATCACTGCAGATGAACAGAACAAGCCAGGTCGACAACACAGGCAGCACTAAACTGGCAATAAGTTGCACTATACATGCGTGGAAGCAGAAATGCCTACTACACAAGCTCCGCCCACGGCAATTTTATCCCCCCCCTCTTTTTTTTTTTTTTTAAATACAAGGGAAGAGGGTGACAACAGAGAGAATGGCATGAGTATAGAACAAGTGAAGATGGTGTCAGGGCAAGGACTAGAGGACAGGAGGATTTCAAGATTTTATTTATTTATTTATTATCATCCCAATGATCACATTTGTGATATAGGATTTGTCAGTGTACATTTTAACAACTATATAATATCTTTACAAAATTTGTATCTGTGCTGAATTCATACTAATCTATCTTATGTTTAATACAATATACAACTAATAAGTGTTTTTATAACATAATTTATTATGCACTGATGTAATTTCATTTGTCACATTAACTTAAACATATATTTTATACAGTTGCGCAGAGATATTCACTTATGCTGTAATAGCATTTGTCAAGCATGTGGTTCTTTAGAACAGTTTTAAATTTATCCTCATTTTCCAGCTCTTTGATATGTTTTGGTAGTGCATTAAAAAGTTTGATGCCTTGATTACATACATGTTTCTGGCTTCGGGTCCTTGTTACAGCTTGTATGTGGAGATCTTTACATTGCCGTGTATCGTAATTATGGAAGTCTGTATTGGTTTTCATTTTGTCCTGATTTCTTTTGATCACCAACAGACATTTCAGAATGTATAATGATGGAATTGTTAAAATTTTCAATGCTTTAAAAAGGAGCCTACAATGTGTTTGAGGTGGGCTGTGGGTCATTATCCGAATAGCACGTTTTTGCAATTTGAAAATCTCATTTAGAGGACAATTTGTTTTTCCCCAGAATACTATCCCATAGGATGCAATGGACTGAAAATAGCCAAAATATACTAATCTGGTACAGTCATTACTACAAACTCTTGAAATTATTCTAAGCACAAAACATGCTGAATTTAGTTTTAGTGCTAAGTTCACCACATGGTCCTTCCAATTAATCTTCTCATCAATGTGCATACCCAGGAATTTTGCACACTGTACTCTTTCAAGTTGTTTGCCCTCCATGGTGGGATTTAGGTCGTCCTGTTCACTTATTTTTCCATATTGCACGTAATTAGTTTTTTTTGCATTCAGTGTTAGCTTGTTAGCACTAAACCATTTTTGTATATCTTGTAGGACATGGTCCACAGTACTGTGCAATGACTGCTTCATATCACTAACTATTAAACTAGTATCATCAGCAAATAACATGATTCTAGCTTTTCTCTCTGACACCTGAATATCATTAATGTAAATGAGGAACAGCAAGGGGCCTAATACACTTCCTTGAGGTACTCCTACTGTGACCTCCCTTGGATCTGATCTTAGTTTAATTTTTTGATTAATATTTGGTGCTGTAATTTCAACCACCTGCATCCTCTTTTCCAGATAAGACTCAAACCACTTTTTTACCGGTCCTCTGATACCTATAGCTTCAAGCTTTTTCAAAAGTATGCTGTGATCGACAGTGTCAAATGCTTTTGACAAATCTAGATTTATCCCAACTACACTATTTCCCTCTTCCAATTTAGTGATTATTTCTTTTGTGTATTGTAGTACAGCTGTTTCGGTACTTCTCCCAGCTTGAAATCCATGCTGATTACTGTTTATCAGATTGTGCATATTAAGATAATGTGTGACTCTATATTTCATTAGTATCTCTAAAACTTTAGAGAAAGTTGGGAGGAGTGAGACAGGTCTGTAGTTTTCTATTTTAAGTTTATCACCCTTTTTCAACAGGGGAATGACTTCAGAAATTTTCAGTTTTTGTGGAAACACGCCCTCAGCCATTGAAAGGTTTGCTATGTGCATCAATGGTTTCGCTATCTGATTAGCTGTTTTCTTTACTAATATTATTGGCACCTCATCTACTCCAGCTGACATCTTGGACTTCAGACTTTTAATCACTTTTAAAACTTCTTTTTCGTTTGTTGGAACTGCCATCATACTGCTGGCTGCCTTGGGTGCTTCCATCTTAATCTGCTCCCTAAGATTCCTGCTTAATGTCTGGGGTACATTTAAAAAGTAATTATTTATATAATTAGGCATGGCATATTTATCTACCATTTTATTCTCCTCATCTTTTAGAATAATTTCCTTGTCTTTGGTAGGTACCCCGGTTTCTTTTCTCACAATTTCCCATGCTATTTTAGTTTTATTTCTGGACTGTTTTATTTCCATATTATTACTTAATAACTTTGCATTTGCAATTACTCTGCGGTATATTTTCCTATACCTCTTTACATATTCTATGAAATCAATATTTGTACACTCCCTCAACTCTGAATTCAGTTTTTTCATGTTTTCACATGATTTCTTAATTCCAAGAGTCATCCAAGAACTTGACTTTATGTATCCAGTAGACTTGACTCTGGTCAGTTTCTTTGGAAAACACATCTCAAAGTTCATCATATAAATCGATGCAAATACACTATATGCCTCATCTGTAGTTGACTGTTTCAAAACATCTAACCAATTTTAATTTTCTAAGATACTTATGAGCTGATGACAGCTGTCCACAGAGAAGTTTCTTTTGTAAATATTATTTACACCTTTATCTTCCTTTGACCTTAAAGGGATTTCAATGGTGAGAGCATTGTGGTCAGACAATCCTAAATCTATGTTTGTTACCTCTATGTCAGTTTGTGACATATTTGAGAAAATGTTATCTATGTGGCTATTGGAGGTGTTTGTTATTCTAGTTGAATTGTTTATGTGTGGTGACATGTTGAAACTCTTTAATATGTCCAAAAATTGCCTTTTTTGTTGACTTTCAACTAGAAGATTAATATTGAAATCACCGCAAAGAATAATCACAGTTTCTTTTTTGTAAATAGTATTTAGCAACAATTCTAATTTATCAAAAAAGACTTCTATGTTTCCACATGGTGACCTATACACTGTTATGACTATGACTTTTTTCATCAGGCTTCAAAAAACTTTTCAATACTTAAGTTCTCTGCTTCACATCTCTTTTTAAATTCTAACTCGTGTCTAAGGTAAATACCGACTCCACCACCTTTTGCAATTTTCCTACTATAATTATTTGCCAGTTTAAATGGATTAATATGAATACTACTAATTTCTTGGTCCTTACACCAGTGTTCTGTAATACACAAGACATCAGGTTGGGTGTTACTTACTGCTATTTGAAGTTCACATGTTGGAAAGATAGTTCTTGTCTACATATTTTAGAGAAGATAATACGAGGAGGGAAGAATCCTCATGACACAGGGTATGAAGCAACTGCTGAAGTCAAGCATGTTGTGCTCATCAGTGTGTTCCACTACTGGATGGTTGACTCTCCTCTTGACCAAAGTTTGGCAATAAGCATTCAGTGAGGCTGACAACTGATTGGTGGTTATGCCCATACAAAAGGCAAAGCAAAAGTTAAAATAGAACATATATACAATATGACTGCTTTCACAGGTGGCCCTGCCTCTGTACAAGATATGGCAATGACAGAATTACAATAGGATGTGCTGGGAGGGTGCATAGAACAGGTCTTGCACCACGGCCTTCCATAGGTATACAACAAACGTGCATAGGACTGGAAGTAAGTGTGAGATGCACTAGGATGTTTTGTAGACTTCATGGGCAGTAGAATAGCACTTGGGAAACATGGAAAGCTTTTTATGTAGAATGTTGTTCTTTTGCAGGTGTGATGATCAATAGTCGAAATCTTGAGGAAGGACATGGTTGGGTTGTTCCAGTCTGGGGTGATACTTGGTGATGAAGTTGGAGCACTTTTGTAACATGTTCATGTTGTGGTTGGAAGATTAAGGACATATGGCAGGGGAAAATTGTTTGTAGGCTATGTTTGTGGGCTAATGCCCGTCTGTGAAGGCCTTGGTAAGATTTTCAGCATAACTGGGCAATGGGTTGCTCTTCACTACAGATGTGACATCCACAAGAGGCCAGACTTTATGGGTATGAAAATGGAGCTATTGTTGCTGGTGGGTTTAGTATGGACAGAGGTTTTTATGGCACTGCCAGAGAGATGGAAGTCAATGTCTAGGAAGGTCACATGCTGAACTGAGGAGGGTCAGGTGAAGCAGAAGGTGTTGAGACTGTGGAAGAATGAGGATAGTGTGAACTTTTCTTTGGTCCAGATCACAAATATATCAGTAATTATTAATCACACAAGATATTTTGTATCTTGGTTGGGTGGAAAGGTTTTCCTCTAGATGGCCCATACACTGGTTAGCAAAAGAGGCTGTGATGTTGATACCTGTGGCCATGCCACAGATTTGCTTGTATATCTTCCCCTTAAAACAGAAGTAATTGTGGATAAGGATGTAGTTTTATGGTACATGAGGAATGAAGTGTGTTTATAGTTCATAGGTTATTGGGAAGGTAGTGTTCAACAGTGAAAAGACATTGTTATAGTGGATGTTGGGATATATATGAAAGTGACATCAACAGTGACAAGCAGGGATGCAGGAGGTAAAGGGGTGGGAATGGTTGAGATATGACAAAGTAGCTTGTGTCTTTGATCTGGTAAGTAAGGCTGCAGAACACAGATCTGAAGTTCTCGGACAACAAGAGCCGATATTTTTTAAATTGGAGAACAATAACCTACTGTATTGGGTTGTCCAGGAGGGTTAGGTTTATGGATAATGGGAAGCATGTCTAAGGTGGAAGTTTCAGATGAGATAGTTGAGATGAGTAAGAATATTTGGAGGAGGGGTTTTGAAATGGACATAAAGACTTTAGTGTGGATTGGAGGTTCAGTGTTACTTCTGAGATTGGATCACTGTTTCAGGGTTAGTAGACAGAAGAGTCAGACAGTTGGCAGACACTTTCTGCCATGCAATTATATTATATGTTAGTCAAGAACTTTGTCTGTTTCAGCTCCTCATTATATTTGTGAATAATTTACTTACACAAATAACAATGTGGGGTTGGGTTCTTTGAGGAAGGAGACCAGACAGCGAGGTCATCGGTCTCACTCATCGGATTAGGGAAGGACGGGGAAGGAAGGCGGCCATGCCCTTTCAAAGGAACCTTCCCGGCATTTGCCTGGAGCGATTTAGGGAAATCACGGAAAACCTAAATCAGGATGGCCGGACGCGTGATTGAACCGTCGTCCTCCCGAATGCAAGTCAAGTGTCTAACCACTGCGCCACGTCACTCGGTAAAACAACAATGTGCTTCTTTCCTGTTTAGCTAACAAAAATTGAAAGGCATATTTGGAGGTCTCGAACACCACATACATCCATTTTAGGAGAAAAAAAAGTTGCTGTGACATGAATTAATATAATACACGTTCTCAATCACAGTGTCAGTAATAATGTGTGTAGTATTTACCAGGAGAGGAAATTAGTTATCAGTATGTTAAGTTGTGGTGTGTGGTAAAGACCTGTGTAAACTATTCATCTGTTTGCATAGAATCTCTTCGTCAGCTTATGATGCTTCATATTCTCACTTTTTTTTCCTTTTAGTGTGCCTTTAACTAATTTTTTATCATCTGGTGATGGTTATTACTAGCCTTCTTTCTCTGACAAATCTGTCAAGTACATCTTGTTTTCATAATTTACATGTTTTTTTTTCAATTTTTAATAACCTGCTGACCTCAATATTCAGTTCTCCTCAATTTTGTTTTCTGTACACTACTGATCTGTAAAGGTAGCATCAAAAATTACTTTGATTTTAGATTATGTTTGATTCTAGTATGAGGTGCAGGCATAAGTTTCATATTATTGGGGCAACTTAACACACAGCATTGTGGAATGACCTGATTGAATATTGTCAGATGTTTTCCTCGTAGAATAGCACCATTGTACAAAATACAAAATCCTCTGGAGAACATAGAAGCTCAACTAATGTCTGGATTTCAGTTGTTGTGAAGAAAAAAAGCAAAGGAAAATTTATAATTAGCATATTACCAAGTACGGAGACAGTTTCTAAAAGTAAGACATGTGGTTACTAATGACAAATTGACAATTTCGCCTCAACTGAAGGCCCTGGTGCTTGAAGGTCATCACATTGCTGTCAAGTAGTGGTTCAGAAGGCCCATGTAAGCCATTCATCAATGATATGCATTGTTCACAAGCTTGAGGAAATATCTAAGTTCTCTTCCTTGAAACTAATGCCTTAGCAAACGTATCATGGAGAGGAAATGATAGCCAAAATGTTGCAACATTGTCAGCCTCGGTACTTACTTTAGCACCTAAATACTGTGTGTAGGAGTATAAGCCCAAGATCAAACAGCACTCAGCATGAGAACTACAAAGAAGCTGCAAAAGCACAAACAACACAGGGATGTTCATGTTAAGTGATTTTTGTAGGATTACTCTGGTTTCCCTGGTATCATGTTGATAGTTTGTGCTTATTAAGATAAGACAGTTGTTAGAAAACACTATCAAGATATCCTGGTGTGGCTATGAGAGGCATCACGTAAAAATTCTGCAAGAAACTTTCCAAGGGAGTTTCTTTGCTGTAAAGCAAACTGTCAACAAATACTTCACTGCTGACAGTGATGCATTTGGCTTTGGAATATGAAATTTTTCTCCATATTCCATATTCATCCAACTAACTTCCAGTACCTTCTTCTTCTTTCTTCCTATCAAGAGCCAATTTTTGGGCAAGGATTTACAGGACAACATTGGGATATTGAAGAGGTAGAGCAGTTCATGAGCTGCAAAAGTTAGGAGCTCTTCAAAAATAATACATGCGGTAGCTGTATTCCCTTAGTGAATGAATTTATGCAAAAAGTCCAAAGACTGATTCTTCAACATAAATACACTATTGGCCATTAAAATTGGAAAACTATGAAGGCAGCATGCAACAAACATGAAATTTGCATGAAATGTGGTACATGCTTGAACATGCAAATAATTAACATTTTCAGTCAAATTGTGTGAAGTAGGTAAGAATAACACCACACACATTTTGTGTATAAGAAAAGATTATCCACTGTATTTCTCACTCAAAATAGTGTTTGATGTTTCTGAGTAGATCATGTTATGCCTTGTGTTAGAAGATGGGAATGTCTGCCAAAACATGTCTGAATTGGAGAGTGGAAAAATCATGGAATATTGAGACTACAGTTTATCCGTGCATAATATTACTGGTCTTATTTGTCAGAATCTCATGACTGTCACAGGGTTATGGAATTGATAATATCAGGAGGGTGATACTCAGTATTGTGCAGCAGGACCTCAACAGCCGCACATGACTATCAGCCAAGACAACAGCTTTCGTGTTAACTCATCTGTGTGGAATTGTACAGCCATATCATGGACCTTGAGTCAGAAAATGGACTTGTTTACAGCAAGGCATGACAATGCAGTGATGTGTCCACCTTGGACTGCCAACATGGTGATCTCTGTTGTGTTTTCCCTTCATGTGGTGGCAGAGACAGGTGTGGTAACAGTGGTGCCTATAATGGCACCACTGGACACAGTGTTGTCATCACATTGTGTATTTGGAAGGTCCCAGTTCAATGTACACCATCACTGTGGACATATTTGTGGTGGAGGCTCTGAGATGAATGATTGTCGCCTGATTGCATTCATCATTGTCTTATAGAACCAGTACATGATGTTATGGTATAGAGTGTCATTGAGTACACAACATGATCAGCTCTGGTTCATGTAGGCAATCATTTTGACAGCAACCATTACATTCCTGATGATGTGTTAAGGCCAGTGGGTGTGACATATTATCAAGGTCTCTGTGGGATTGTATTTCAGTAAAACAATGCAAGAGTTCATGTTTCCCAGGCTTTCTTGACATATATCAAAACAGAGGGTGTTCTGCCGTTACCACGTTCTCCAGGTCTTGCACCCACTGAAAAAATCTGTTTATTGGAGATCAGCACACCACCACTTGCCCAGTCGCTATGGTTGATGATCTCTGCCATAGATTTGAAGCACCATGGAATGATGTAGCTGTATTTGTCTTCTGAGCTCAGTTCAACTTGATGTCCACCCATGTGACTGTCATTGTAGTTGCCAGAGGTAACACCTCTGTCTTTAATATCCTTCGTGGTGTTTCAGTTTTAATAGTCAACGGTGTATCTCTTTTCGTAGTGCTAAATAATGGAAGGAGTAAAGGAAACAACTGACCATTTGGTTTGGGCACTGAGTTGTCAATAAGCACATAAATGTATGAAGTCGGTAGCATTAGATAGTATCGACCCCACTGGAATGTGGGGAATCAAGTGAAGTATTGTCAGGGTGACCATTCCGACATCACTGAAAGTGTGCATTTCTCTAGTGGAGAGAGGAAAAAATTCACCAAAGCTTATGTCACATCCATATAGATTTATTAGCATTGTTTATAATACAGTGATGCTCTAGGTACGTGACCAGAGGACAGGCGGTGTGCTGGCTGGCCACAGCTGTGAACAGTGCAGAGTGCAGTGTGTCTTGGAGTGAACCATCAGGGCCATCAGTGATAGATGCAGGACCATACAGCAAGTAGTCTCATTGAATGGAGCTGAATGGTGCTCATTTCTGCACCAGTGGAGAGCTGTTGAGCAACAGTGCTTCTCCAGACCCCACGGCAGCTGCCCGTTCAACGGTGGTCACTGACTCGATGCGCTTTGCTAACTAAGTGAGTGCTATTTGTCAGTAACTGAACATGGCATGTTGTATTGTCAGTGCCCCAGGTATAACTTAATCCTTCTGTTGAAATGCTGAACTCATGTCCTAATTCTCAGTGGTAGTCATACCAATGTGCTGAGGCTTGATACATGCGTAATGCTGAAGCAGCAGGTTACAGCAATCAGTGGCAGTTATGATCATCAGGCAGTCAACTGCAACAGCTGTCTAGCAGTGTTATGTAAACAACACTAAGAATGCTGCTAACCTTTAGACTGATCCTTATTCAGAGCTAACAGAATACACATAGGTACATGCACTCGCACGACTGCACTGCCCCAGCCTACTACATTGTGCTGACACTTCAGCTTGACTTGCATGAGGGGTTGTGTCAGAGGGAGTGGGTGAGGGGACAAAGGACGCAGAGAGCAGGAGGGATGATTGAGGAATGGTGGTTCATGGCATGGAGGGAGTGGAAGCAGACACACAGTGGCACTAGGGAACTCATTGTAGTTGCAGGCAGGCGGAGTCATGTGCAGCACATTATGAAGTGGAAGAATGGACTGAGAGGAGAACAGATGAAGAGGGAGACTGCCTAGAAGAGGATGTAACTGTGGTCTTAACAAAGTTAGAGTCATGTTTCAGGATTGAAGGTAGCTGTAGGGCAGGAGCTAAAAGAGATTGAGAGAAGGGGATTGCAGGATCAAAGGCTGCAATGTAAGGACAATTCCCGCGTATGCAATTCATAGAAACTGGTGCTGGGGGCAAGGGAGACTGTTGGGATGAGTTATGGAACAGTGATTGACATCAAGCATGCTTTTCTCAGCCATGTATTTTACCACTGGATGACCAACTCTGCTCTCTGCCACAATTTGACAGTGGTCATTCATTCGTGTAACAAACTGGTTGGTGGTCATGCTCACATAAAATTCTGTGAACAACTTACAACAGAGCAGGTAAATGATATGATTGCTTGCACAGGTTGGTCCTTCATGTGTTAGGACACTATATGCCTGGGAATGGGATGCACTGGGAGGATGCTAGGGACTGGTAATGGGAAAGACTTTAAATATGATGGTCCTCATTTCTGGACATGATGGTGTGTAACTGAAACTTTGGTGAAGGATATGGTTAATTTGTTCCAGTCGCGAAGGATACTGGGTGCACCTTTGCAGTGTGTTGACAGGCGTGGTCAGAGGATTAGGGGCATTTGTAGGTACAACAATGGAAATCTGTTTCCAGAGTAGGTTTGGCAGGTATTGACTAACGTGAAGGCATTAGTAACATCAAATCAAACAATGGAAAATCCAGGATGGAGTGTAACAACATTATGAAAAGAAAAGTAGCTACTCGCCATATTGTGGAGATACTAAGTTGCAGACAGGCATGATGAAAAGACTGTCACAGATAAGCTTTCAGCCAGCATGCCCTTCATCAAAAATAGGCAACAGACACACACACACACACACACACACACACACACACACACACACACACACATGCAAATGCAACTCACACACACGACTGCAGTGTCTGGCAACTGAAGCACACTTAGTAAGATCTTCGTTATATAGGACAAATTATTGCTCATCACTGGAGGTATGCCATCCGTGGGTGGCTAGGCTATATGGGAGAGTCATTTTAGTGTGGAAGGAATGACATCTATCAAAATGCATCCCATAATATCTCTTCTGAATCCATCTCCCTCCTCCTCCCCACAACTACCCACATCACGTCCATATTCTACATGTTTCCCAAAATCCTTAAATCTAACCACCCTTTATGCCACATAGTAGCTGCTTACTCTGCTCCTATACAAGAATCTCAGCTCCTTATGTACAAAACTTACAACCAGTTATCTGCAGCTAGCTTCTTCATTACCCCCCACTCTATTAACACTTGAATTCCAACTCATTACTGTTGATGCCACCTCTCACTGCACCAAAATCTGCCCATGACCATGCCCTTGCTGCTACCAAATATAACCTGTCCTACCAACACCAAACCCACCACACATGATAAACTGCATCCTTACATGTAACTACTTCTCCTTTGAGAGGAAGATATATGAAGTAGTGTAATCATAAAGATTTAATTTTCATCTGGAAAAAGTCAAGTTGTGTCCATGAAACTTGGTGGCTGTTATGTCATTCCTTCTCTACATATACATCCTTCAATGTGACACAATTTACCAACCAATGTATGTCTTAGCAGAGACTTTGGTTGTAGAAGTCTGCATTTGGTGTTTGGGAAACGTTCATCTCATCTTCAATCTGGAAATGCGTGCTAAAATGGTGTTTCCTTCATCTGAGGAAAGAGTAAGAAGTCATTGGATGCCATATCGAGAGGATATGGGGAATGAGGCAAGATTTTATGCAGTGTATGTGACTGCGCCCTGTGTAGAAAGAGCTGGGGCACTGTTGTTGAACTGACCCAGCCAGGTTCAGGATGCAGAGAAAATAAAGTCTATGTAGACAATCAGAATCAAGTTTATTGAAATGAACATAAAATTTCAATCCTCCTTCGGAGCATAATTGCACAACACGAGAAATAATTCATGATTAAGTCTCTGTCTTGAAAGTGAGTGGTATGCATAAGTCTGGTGGGCTGTCAGCGAAGGAAATCGGAATCACAGCTACTAGTATCAAAGCACTGGTTCACAAGGAACTTATTGCCTCTAATTACACAGACACTGCATTGTACCAAAATTCCCAAGTCCCAGAGGCGACACTGTAAGGACAAGTCTCTATGTAGCTCAAGGATGACTGCTGTCGGCTCCACATACTGTTAGAGGTAAATATCCCAGGCAGGTAGACCAACATTGGATGACAGGTCAGGGGATGATTCCGAAGAGCTTCTGATTGAGGAACCACAGCAGCAGTCAGCATAAAGCCCAGAGAGCTCATCTGTAGAGAACTGACCAGTTATAGCCACCCACCAGAATAAATACTGTTGAGGCACCAGGATGCAGTGAGAGCAAGTGATCATGTGGAAGTGAGAAGCTACGCACTATCTGCACCCTCTTGGTGTTCTGCTATTGCGGCCTGCTGGTGAGTTGTGTTCTCGGAACTGCAGTGGGATGTTCACAGTTGTAGCCCCTGTGACTTTTGGCATAGGCCACACATGGTGCGGCACTGTTAGTCTGGACAGCTGTAAGCCTCAGCATAGCATTCCTCCCCCCCCCCCCCCCCTCCCCTCTCCCAGGCCCCTTGGAAGAGAGGTGGTGACACATCTCAGCATATTAGAAGTTGATGCTGCTGTCAGTCTCCTGAGGATGCAGAGATCCTGGAGTACTACTGTTGACATCCATGGGATTGGACACATGGTTCACCAGAAGTCTGGCGTCCTGTAGCCCGCAGGTCCTGCAGCTGTGACCACCAGAGGTCATGGCTAATGCTCCTGGGTCCAACTCTGGAACAGAAAATTGTATGAATTCTTTTGTCTTAGCAGCAGGCATACTTAAGTGCACATGTGGTTGATATGCTTCCTGCAGCAGGAGCCATCAGGCCATCGATCATTGCTCTGCCCAAAAGGCGTGTGATATGAGTTGGTGTCCACTGGAAAAACTAGTGCCCAAACTGCATTCTGCGGGTATAGCACTGAGTGCAAATGCCAGGCCATGGAATTTTTCAGCCAGGCTTTATCTGTCCTGTGGAGAGGAGCAGTAGGGGACAAGAAATAAAGTGAGTGCACCATTGAGACCATGATGTAGGTGTAACTTCGCCAATTAGGTTTCAAAAGTGCAGATGAACCTCTCTGCCAGTCCATTGGAATGGTTCCACATGCACCAAAGCTTTGCCGTTATCTGCACAAAAATAGTGAAATTCTGCTGATGTGAACTGAGGCCTGGATAGTTTGTGTTCATGACATTGATTGCATTTGTGAAACATATGGAAAACTTCTGCCAGCATCTATCACAACCATCAAGAGTAGTCCATAAATGGCCCTGCGATATGTAGATGATTGTGAGACCATGGGGATGTCATGTCAGACCAAAGAATACACCAACAGGTTGGTATTGTCTGCTTGCTTTGGCATATCATGCATGCTGCACCCATGTTAGCGTCCATCCAGAAGATGTGTTGGTTGGCCAACTATTTGATGAGGATCATACCACAATGATGTTCATGAAGCAATGTAAAGATGCAGTGCTGGAGTGTTTGTGGATTGACCTCTCTGGTGTGGCCACTATCTCCTGGGGCCAATGGGAGTAGGCAACTCATGTCGGTGGTATCACTAGACCTGAATGTCTGGATGTTCAAGAGGCTTGTGATCCACTGGCTAAACATTCTCCATCAGTCACAAGACTTCTTGGAGGACTGGGTCTCTTGGCGACCAGCAAGCAATGACTGCAGTATCAATGGGTAATGAAAGCAGACTTCAGGAGCTGCATCAAATTTGTGGTCTTGTCTCTCTGGCAGACAAGACAGGACATACCTGTAGGCATGTTGTGCTGTGGACTGATAATGGATGTTATAGTGATACCCCACTAGGAACAGTGCCCATCTCTGCAGGTGTCACAGGGTCCTGGTTAGAATATAATCATGTAAAATCCTAAGAAGCAAAGGAAACTAATTCATTCTAATATGGATGACAAAGAAAAAACTCAGACTGAAAATAAAAAGTTTAGGTAGCCAACAAATGATGCACGTGAAATAACCAAAAACAAAAATGATCTATAGATGCACTGCAATACGAGCCGCATTCAAGTTCTAAGGCCTCCGATTTTTTTTTTCCGGACTGGAAAGAGATAGAAACATGCGCATTGTTTTAAAATGGCGTTCATTGTCAATACGTCCCAGAGATGGCAGCACCGTACGGCAGATGGAATTTTACCGCCAGCGGCAAGAATGAGAACCGTTTTAAATACTTAAAAGGGCGACGTTTTCCTTACTTGAACAGCGTGCAATCATTCGTTTTCTGAATTTGCGTGGTGTGAAACCAATTGAAATTCATCGACAGTTGAAGGAGACATGTGGTGATGGAGTTATGGATGAGTCGAAAGTGCATTCGTAGGTGCGACAGTTTAATGAAGGCAGAACATCGTGTGACAACAAACCGAAACAACCTCGGGCTTGCACAAGCCGGTCTGACGACATGATCGAGAAAGTGGAGAGAATTATTTTGGGGGATCACTGAATGACTGTTGAACAGATCGCCTCCAGAGTTGGCATTTCTGTGGGTTCTGTGCACACAATCCTGCATGACGACCTGAAAATGAAAAAAGTGTCATCCAGGTGGGTGCCACGAATGCTGACGGACGACCACATGGCTGCCCGTGTGGCATGTTGCCAAGCATTGTTGACGCGCAATGACAGCATGAGTGGGACTTTCTTTTCGGCGGTTGTGGCAATGGATGAGACATGGATGCCATTTTTCAATCCAGAAACAAAGCGCCAGTCAGCTCAATGGAAGCACACAGATTCACCACCACCAAAAAAATTTTGGGTAACTGCCAGTGCTGAAAAAATGATGGTGTCCATGTTCTGGGACATCGAGGGCGTAATCCTTACCCATTGCATTCCAAAGGGCACTACGGTAACAGGTACATCCTACGAAAATGTTTTGAAGAACAAATTCCTTCCTGTACAGCAACAAAAACATCTGGGAAGTGCTGCGGGTGTGCTGTTTCACCAAGACAACGCACCCGCACATCGAGCTAACGTTACGCAACAGTTTCTTCGTGATAACAACTTTGAAGCGATTCCTCATGCTCCCTACTCACCTGACCTGGCTCCTAGTGACTTTTGGCTTTTTCCAACAATGAAAGACACTCTCTGTGGCCGCACATTCACCAGCCGTGCTGCTATTGCCTCAGCGATTTTCCAGACTCCTAAAGAAGCCTTCACCGCTGCCATGGAATCATGGCGTCAGTGTTGTGAAAAATGTGTACGTATGCAGGGCGATTACGTCGAGAAGTAACAGCAGTTTCATCGATTTTGGGTGAGTAGTTAATTAGAAAAAAAATTGGAGGCCTTAGAACTTGAATGCACCTCGTATAAATGGCTTAGGGGCAGAACTACCAAATTGTAAATACTCAAAAATCGACAAACTAAAAATTCTGCTTTCAGAATCCGTAAATATTAAAATAATCTGCCTAAACAAACACTGGTTAACAGAAGATAGTATAAAAGTATTAAATAGTATTAATAGTTTTAAGGCAGCAGCTAGCTTTTGTAGAATAATCAAATGTTGTGGAGGTTCCTGCATTATTGTCAATTCTTCTGTAAGTTATACAGTAAGAGATAGTTTTAATTATTTAAATGAAGAGAGCGTGTTTGAAAGTTGCTCTGTAGAATTGTGGTCTGAACCCACTGGTTATAGCAAAATTCAGAACTCCTGGATGTGCGGTAACAAAAGTGTTCTTAGCCAAATTTGAATGCCTCCTAGAAAAACTCCAGAAAGAAAGAAAGAAAAAAGTTGTTATAGCAGCAGACTTCAACTTAAATGTTTTAGTTGAAAGCAATGATTCCACAAAATTTTGTGACTTAATTCAGAAATCTGGTTTCAAGCTAAATTTTTCTGAAGGCACTAGGGAAAACAGCAGATCAGTGACCTGCATTGATAATATTATTACTAACTACAAATTTGACAGTGGAAATAAGCACAAATACTGCTTAGACTTGGGTATTTCAGATCACTCAGCTCTTGTTTATTGAGCTCCCAAAAGCAAATAACCTAAAGCCTCCAGAAGTGTATATAATAAGGAATTTCAGTAAAAGTAAAATGGATTTATTCCGCAGTAAATTAAGTGTAATAAGCTGGCCTGTAGACCACAATAGTTCAAGCTCGATAAACTATGACAAATTCTTAAATTGTTTCTTAGAGGTATTTAATGAATCATTTCCTCATAGATATAAGCAAAAGAAAGTAAATCGTAAACTCAAATGGATTACAACAGGAATAAAAATTTCTAGTGCCAGAAAGAGAGAGCTCCACAATGAGTTAAAATCAAACAGAAATCTGGTTTTTGTTACTTATGTCATACAGTATAAAGCTGTATTTAGGAAAGTTTTAGTGGCAACTAAAAAAAATGGCAAATAATAAATTCATACGAGAACACAGAAATAAGACAAAAGCAGTGTGATCAGTTGTTCAGTCTGAATTAGGAGCCAAAGTAAAAATTCATGAGATTTTGAAAATTATAGTAAACCCTTTTCAGATGTCATGTTGTTTCAATGAATTCTTCCTTAATGTAGTAAGATCAGATGTGGATATGACATTCTATCAGGGCATCACAAATTTGGAAAACAGCCAGAACATATATTTTAAACAATTTGAAAAAATCACCCAAAGGGATGTGGAAAAAGAAATATTGCCTCTAAAAAACAAAACCTCACATGGGTGGGATGAAATAACAACATCTGTAATCAAGTGTGTGTATGATATTATTTCTCATCCACTGTCAATTATTATAAATCAATCCTTTGAATAGGGATGCTTTCCAAATGTGTTGAAATAAGAAAGGATCGACAGAAGATATGGGGAATTACAGCCCTATCTCTCTCCTGCCGGTCTTCTCTAAAGTGTTTGAAAAGATTGCAGCAAAGCAAATTAATAAATTTCTTACTGTAAATGATATAATTTTTAAAATCCATTTCGGATTCCAACAGGGTAAAAGCACTGTGAATGCTATAAATGAGTTTATCCAAAAAATATGCTCCATGTTAGATAAGGGTAGAAAAGTCACAGGAATATTCTTTGATCTAACTAAAGCTTTCGATTCAGTGAACCATGCAGTACTCCTCCACAAATTACAGATGTATGGAATCAGAGCCACTGCTTTAAAATGGTTTAGCTCTTAACTGTCAGGTAGGAAACAAAGAGTAATTTTAACTACAAATGGAACCAATTATTCCTCAGACTGGAAAACAGTTCTCCAAGGAGTCCCACAAGGTTCGATATTGGGTCCCTATCTGCTTCTTTTTTATGTAAATGACTTACCACTTGCTATTGATGTTCATTCAGTCTTATTTGCTGATGATACATCAGTTCTAATTGAAAATGAGGTATCTGAAAATATAACAGAAAAAGCCAAAAATACTTTAGAAAAACTCGAATATTGCTTCTATCAAAAAAGACTAAAACTAAATGTAACTGAAACCAAAATGATGCAATTTGAAGCTAAATCAGTAGAAAGGTCTGAAATAAAGGTAGCTTGCAATGATCAGGATATCACAGAAGCAATCCACATGAAGTTCTTAGGCCTAAATCTTGACAAAAATTTAAATTGGAAGGTACACATAGATTACTTAGCAAATAAACTGAACAACTTAGCATTTTCAATGTGTATTTTGTCAGGTGCCACAAACATGGATACCAGAAAGATAGTTTATCACTGCTTCTTTGAGTCAGTTATTCGTTATGGCATAATCTTCTGGGGAAATTCAGCAAATGTCACTAGGCTCCTAGTATTACAAAAGAAAGTAATTAGAAACGTATGTTGCAAAAAAATAGGAATCCTGTCGACCACTGTTAAAAAAATTTAAAAATACTATATATCCCCTCACTTTACATCTGTGAGATGGTGGTGTTCCTATATAAAAATCAACATACACTAGACACTTTCCATTTTGACCACAACTACAGCACTCGCCACAAAGATAGCTTCAAACTTCCAACACTTCGTTTAAAACTTTATGACCAAACGCCAGAGTACATGTGGTTAAAAATTTTCAATAAAATAAAAGGCAGTAATATATTTATGATGGAGCTTGGTTCACTGGAAAGATTGCTCTTTACTCTTCTGGTGGAAAAGTGTTATTATTCTGTCGATGAATTCATTGAGGACAACTTCACAGCCTGAACACAGGGATTGTATTACATGTATTATTTTGTGTACATGTGTAGCTGTAACTTATAAATGTAAAATATGATATAAACTTTTGTGTTTCTCTTAAAAAAGTGAAAAAAGTTTCTTTTGTAAACCTTGCCATGTCTCCTGTACATCAAATCAAATGATTTGAAAATTGTACGTAATGAGATGAATAAATCACATACCACATATCACATGAGGGTTGAACAATGGCAACAAAGCCTTATGAGCCATTAACATGATAAATCACCATCAGCACACAAAGTCGTGAAGTTTTTTCAGTGCAAAAAATGATAACTGAGGCTGGCTTTTTGATTAGACAGTAGTTTTTCCGTGTCTGCAGTAATATCTTGGGAACAAACACAATTAGGAGTTCAGCTTTATTGACTGTGTGAGAAAGAACAGCCTCCAAGCTGTAGTCAGAGGCATGTGCCATGACTGTCAAGGACTTGGAAGTGTTCTATGCCATCAGGCACGTTGGTCAGCCTGTTTGAACTCTCAAAAAGCAATGTAACCATTGGAGTATCTCATCTTTCTTCCAAAGGAGATGATGCAGTGGGTACAGTGACAGCTGGCACAATAGGTACGAATGTGCTACATCTACACCTATGCTTTGCAAACCACCGTGAGGTGCATGGCAGAGGGTATGTCCCATTGTACTAGTTACTAGGGTTTCTTCCTGTTCCATTCACATATGAAGTGTGGGAAGAATGATTGTTTGAATGCCTCTGTGTGGAGTAATCATTCTAATCTTATTGTCACAATCCCTATGTGAGCAATACTTAGGGGATTGTCATATATTCCTAGAGTCACTATTCAAAGCCAGTTCTTGAAATTTTGTTAATAGTCTTTCTCGGATAGTTTCTGTCTATCTTCAAGAGTCTTCCAGTTCAATTCCTTTGTTATCTCTGTGACACTCTCCCACAAATTAAACAAACCTGTGACTATTCGTGCTGGCCTTCTCTGTATACGTTCAATGTCTCTTGTTTGTCCTGTTTGGTACGGGTCCCACATACTTGAGCATTATTCTGCAATGGGTCACATGAGTGATTTGTAAGCAGCCTCCTTTTTAACCTGATTGCACTTTTCCAGCATTCTGCCAACAAACCTAGGTCTACCACTTGCATTACCCACGACTGAGCTTATGTGATCGTTCCATTTCGTATCCCTACAGAGTGTTACCTCCAGGCATCTGTATGAGTTGGCTGATTCCAGCTGTGACTTATTGATATTATAGTTATAGGATACTATATCTTTTCGTTTTGTGAAGTGCACTATGTTACTTTTCTGAACATTTAAAGCAAGTTGCCAATCTTTGCACCACTTTGAAATGTTATCCAGAACTGACTGAATATTTGTGCAGCTTCTTTCAAGATTGTATTTCATTATAGATAACTGCATCACCTGCAAAAAGCCCGATGTTACTGTCAATATTGTTGCAATGTCCTTAATATACAACATGGACAGCAAGGGTCCCAACACACTTCCCTGGTATGCACCCAAAGATACTTCTACCCTGACAATGACTCTCCATCCAGGATAACATGTTGTGTCTTTCCTATCAAAAAATCCTCAGCCGGTCACAAATTTCAGTTGATACCACATAATCAAACTTTTGACAATAAATGAAGATGTGATATTGAATCAAATGCTTTCTGGAAATCAAGAAATATTGTATCTGCCTGAATGCTTGATCCAAAGCTTTCAGTATGTCATGTGAGATAAGTGCAAGTTGAGTTTCACAAGATTAATGTTTTCGGAATCCATGGTGTTTGGCATTGAGGAGGGCAATCTGTTCACAATACCTGATTACATTTGAGCTCAGAATATGTTCTAAGGTTCTGTAGCAAATTAATGTCAAGGATATTGGACAATAGTTCTGTGAATCATTTCTACTACCATCCTTGTAAATGGGTGTGATCTGTGCTTTTCTCCAAGAACTGGGCATAGTTTTTTGTCGAAGGGAGCTGCAATAGATTATAGTTAGAAAAGGGGTTAAATCAGCCACAGATTCAGTATAGAATGTGACAGGGATTCCATCAAGGCCTGGAGCTTTGTTCAGTTTTGATGAATTCAGCTGTTTCTCAATACCACTAACACTAATACTTATTTCATTCATCTTTTCAGTGATACAAACATTCAATTGGGACAATTCTCCGGATTTTTCCTTTGTAAAAGAACATTTGATTATGGAATTAAGTATTTCAGCTTTTGCTTTGCTACCCTCAATTACAATTTCTGCCTCATTTGCTAGGTGCTGGTCACTAACTTTGGTGCCATTAACAGACTTCACACACAACCAGATTTTCTTTGGGTTCTGTGAAAGATCATTTGACAATACTCTGCTATGGCAGCCATTGAAGGTATCACACACTGCTATGGCAGTCAATGAAGGCGTCACACACTGATCTCTTGATAGTCAAATAGGTTTGATTTGGCATCTCTTTATCTGTAGCCCAATGCTTTGTTTTACACCTATTATGCAGTAACCTCTATTTTCTTAGAAGTTTCTTTACAGTGACTTATACCGTAGAGGTTCCCTCTAATTTTGGACTGTTATCTGGGTATATATCAAGCCAGTGTGTGGTCAGCTATTCTTTTAAACTTGAGCATTAGTTCCTCTACATGCTCCTGTCCTGTGATGAAAGTTTCAAGTTCTTCATTAAGATATGACACTACTGATTTTTTATCTAGTTTATTGAACATATACATTTCTCTGCTTGGTTTAGTTGTCCTTTGTACTTTGGTAATCATCGTTGCCACAACTGTGTCATGGTCACTGATACCAGTTTTGATATGGACATCCTCAAAGAGGTCAGGTCTGCATGTTGCCATTAGATCCAATGTGTTTCCATCATGTGTGGGATTCCTAACTATTTGTTCTAGGCAGTTTTCAGAAAAGGCATTTATTACTGTTTCAGAGGATGTCTTACCATGTCCACCACTAACAAAAGGTAATTTTCCCAATGAATTGTTGAATGACTAATGTCTCCACCAATGATTACAGTATGATTGGGGAAGTAACTGAAGTTTTCAGTTACATCAGGAGATGAGTCTGTAATAGTTCAGTTGACCTAACATGAATTTGAGTTGTTTGGCAACTCTGAGGGCCAATGGGTTTTGTGTAGCCTCGATGTGATGCGTAGTGGGATGTATCCCTGATATGCTGAAAACATGTCCCAGATTGTCCACTTGCAGAACGAAGAAGCAGCATTTTTCCTTGTTGCATTTCAGATTAGCCTACTGGAGCACACTGAACGGGGAGTCCAGATTGGTGGCTGGATCCTGTGCTTTTTCGCCAGTGACATTGATATTGTCAATATAATTTGCCATCCCTTAGATGTCCCATGTTCCAAATAGCATTGGAATGTGGCCAGTGTGCTGGTGATGCTGAAGGTCAGGTGATTGCATCGAAAAAGATCAAATGATTTATTGACCAGAAAGGTTTTGGAAGCTTCATCCAAGGGAAGCTCCAAGTAAGCGTCGTATGTTTCAGTTCATGCAGAAACTTTGCCTCCAGCAAAGTGCACCATGATGTTCTGCACTTTTGGAATAGATATGGTCCCCTGATGTGTGCAATAGTGGTCAGAATTCCTTCTTGCTGTAAGCGATGAAGCTTGTGACAAAGCATTTCACACAGAACAAAAGGAACTTTGTACACCTGAAAAGACATAGGCATCACCTAAGAGACGTGCTTTGAAGCTGGTAACACTGGTTCATAAATGTGAGAAAATTGAAGTGTAATTTGAACAAAAGTCCTGCAGGTAGAAACTTGGGACAAGTGGCTGGATGTGCTTCATTGAATTGTGGACTACTAAACCGAGAGCATTGAACAGATCCAAACCCAAAATGTTCACGACCCTTTTGTAACACCACAAGGATTCAAGGTGAGAGAGAGAGACTGCTTGGCACTGAATGTGAGAGTTGACCTTTACCTCAGTGGTATTTTACTATAATTTTTCAACTGGTTAGAAAGAGGTTGTAGTGTAGGGAACCCCAGGTGGCAGTATGTCTCCCTATCAACAATAGTGCTTGAAGCTTCAGTATCAGTATGAAAGACAACAGGGATAGCACTAAAGGCCAATTCCAACCTATGAGATGTAGGGAGGATGGCCTGGACATGGAGGACATCAGGACTGCAGACACAGTCAACATAGTCTGAATCAAAATCCCTGTAGTCTAGTTGGGCACAATTGACATTCATGTTTATTTAGGATTGGAACACTTCAACTTGTGTCCATTCTTACCACAGGCAGTACATTCTGTCCTACGAAAGCAGCACTGCTGTGTTACAAAATTTCTACATGAATCCACTTGCGGCAACTTTGCTACAGGAAGGTTTGGTCAGTGAATCAAACTGACCTGGCGGATGGTGCTGAGTCAGGGTCCAGCAGGTTGGTCAGGTGGCAAACACCTGTGATGAGTCCTGCAGAGCTGCCAAGGAATTTATGGACTATTCAAGTGCCCAGATAAGGGGAAAGTGTGTACTTAAGGAGATGTCATTGAGCTTTAAGAGACCGTTATGTTGTCCTTCGATTGCAGAGTGGACCAGGATCATATCTCTAACTGGGAGTTCCACATGAGACTGTTTGCACTGAGGATTAGAACACTGGAAAATGTAATCTCGAGTGGAGTCTTGCAAACAAGCTATCCACTCCCTTTACAAATGTTAGTTTTGTTTATGGTAGCTGTAGCTAAAAAAACTTGTTGCAGGCAGCTGCCACGTGCACTTGGACATCAGACTAGTCCAACAAACACAATTTTAAACATTCATAAGGCAAAGAATGAGGTTCGACTTCAGGATTGAGCTGCTGAAAGAGGTAATACATTTATCCTCCAGTGTTTGCATAAAAAAAAAAATTGTGTTCCTGGACATTGTCTGAGGTCCCATGGGAATGAATGCTCTTTGAGGCAGATGGTGCATTTGGCACATGGTTCTGTATTTTTGTCAAATGCCTAGAATGGTGCACGTGCCATTTGGAGTTCCTTTACCAGTCAGCCGAAGTGAGACAAATGTATGGTGATTTCCAGTAGTGGTGATGGCAGCCATCTTCTCTAACATCAGCTCCTGAGACTGCTGCAACAGACAATGAGACTTGTGTATTCATGTCTGTAGATGTAGGCACGTTTGCACAAGAGCAAACATTAGTCCACAAGAAATTTGGAAAATACATGAAGAGTCACTACCTACCTAGAACAAACCACAATCATGCAGAGTGAGTCTACAGAGAGTCCAGAGAAACTAAAGCCTAGGTATACAATGAGAAGAAAGTTTATCGAAACAAATGTAAAACTTCAATCTTTCTTACACAACACAAGAAATAGTTCACAGTAAAGTCAGTTCCTTTGAAGTGAGTGAGATGTCTTAAGTCCAGTGGACTGTCAGCCACAGAAAACTGAATCACAATTACTAGAGTCAAAGTTCTGGTTGATGAGGAACTGATTGTCATTAATTAAACAGACACTGCTTCATCTAAAAATATCAAAGTCACAGAGGTCCATACTGTAGATTCCAAGTCTGAGGGTAGCTCTATGACAACTGCTGGGGTCTCCACATAGCATCAGAGGAAATGAATCACAGTTACTAGAGTCAAAGTTCCGTTTGATGAGGAACTGATTCTCATTAATTACACAGACACTGCCTCATCCAAAAATATCAAAGTCGCAGAGGTCCATATTCTAGAGGCCAAGTCTTAGCATAGCTCTATGACAACTGCTGGGGACTCCACATAGCATCAGATGTGAAGATCCTAGCAAGTAGCCTGACTTCAAGCAACAGATAGCGGCATGATGCCAGAGCTCCTCTGTGGAGAACTGACTACGGTAGCCACAGCTGCGTGCTGACCTAAATATCTTCAAGCATCAGGCTAGAGTAAGACATATTTTTGAGCATGTGATCCAGTGGAAGCAGGCAGGTCCATGCTGACTGTGGCCTCTTGGAGTGCTGCTGCTGCCATCTGCTGGCAAGTTTTGCACTTGGAACGGCAGGGGCAGTGTTTGCCAATGTAGTACCTGTGACCTTTGGCATAGGCCACCCACGGTGCAGTGCTGTTATGCTGTGGGCTACAAGCCCTAACAAGGTTTATACATCCCAGGACAACCAGGAATTCCAGGAAAAATTTAGGTATTGTTTCATCCAGGAAAAACTCAGGAATTTTTCATTTTATACTTTTCAGTTAAATTTTTGTAAATTTGATGGGTAATAACTGATACTCTAATTAAGAATTTTACTTTACCGCACTACTGCAGAATAATACTACAGCAGTAATATGTAAACCAGGAAATAACACCAAAATAAAACTTCAGTTGCAAAGAAAATGTGCCATTTACGACAACAAAATGCAGTGCACACAAATGTCTGCCAACAACAAAGTGGCTCAGAGGATTTAGGATGTGAAAGCAATGCAACACTTTGTAACAACAAACTGCTGTCTGTGAGCATGCTGTCACAACTGTTTACATTTCTAGTAGATCATGGAAAAATATTGCAAATTGTGGTTTGAGAAGCATTACTTTCAAAGTTCAAATGGCTCCGAGCACTATGGGACTCAACTGCTGTGGTCATCAGTCCCCTAGAACTTAGAACTAATTAAACCTAACTAACCTAAGGACATCACACACATCCATGCCTGAGGCAGGATTTGAACCTGCGACCGTAGCAGCAGCGCGGCTCCGGACTGGAGCGCCTAGAACCGCACGACCACCGCGGCCGGCTACTTTCAAAGTGAATTTCCTTTTACACAGGATCAGTTATGTTATGTGTGAGAATGTCTGTTGAGTTTTGTAAATTATGGAGCATTTGAATCTCACTCAAAAGTTAACACTTTGAGGACCAGCCACTTCAAACAATTTTGGGCCCTGAAGACAAGCTATCTATGCTGTTACTTAAAATTATACTGGCACAGTAGTCTTTTATATATCTTAAAGAATATCACATACTAAAAAGACTCAAGCTTCAAAGTTAATTTTTCATATTTATTTTAGCTCTTTCATAGATAACAGATTATGCAGACAAATGGAAAAACTGATAGAAGTTGACCTTGGGGAAGGTCAGTTCGGATTCCATAGAAATGTTGGAACACATGAGGCACTACTGACCCTATGACTTGTCTTAGAACATAGATTAAGGAAAGGTAAAATGTTTCTACCATTTGTAGACTCAGAGAAAGCTTTTGACGATGTTGACTGGAATACTCTTGTGGGAGCACGCAGGTGAATAGTTGCGTGTGCACAGTACAGGGGCAGCGGCAAAGACTCTAGTGTGTACATAATCATTTACTCTTTGCTTTGCATTTGTTTTGTTTTAAATGTTCTATATTAATGTCTGGCTCATTGCTTCACAATATAGTTGAACATCAAGAAATGAACGAGTCTATCATTAATAGAATGGAGCTACGTAGTGGTTACACTCTCTTTCAAATTCTGAAGGTGGCAGGGGCCAAATACAGGGAGCAAAATGCTGTTTACAATTTTTACAGAAACCAGATGACAGTTATAAAGAGTTGAGGGGCATGAAAGGGAAGCAGTGGTTGGGAAGGGAGTGAAACAGGGTTGTAGCCTATTCTCAATGTTATTCAGTCTGTATATTGAGCAAGCAGTAAAGGAAACAAAAGAAAAATTTGGAGTAGAAATTAAAATCCATGGAGAAGAAATAAAAACTTTACGGTTTGCTGATGACGTCGTAATTCCTTCAGAGACAGCAAAGGACCTGGAAGAGCAGTTGAATGGAATGGACAGTGTCTTCAAAGGAGGATATAAGATGAACATCAACAAAAGCAAAATGAGGATAATCGAATGTAGTCTAATTAAATCAGGTGGTGCTGAGGGAATTAGATTAGGAAATGAGACACTTAAAGTAGTAAAGGAGTTTTGCTATTTGGGGAACAAAACAACTGATAATGGTCGAAGTAGAGAGGAGATAAATGTAGACTGGCAATGGCAAGAAAAGCGTTTCTGAAGAAGAGAAATTTGTTAACATTGAGCATAGATTTAAGCGTCAGGAAGTCTTTTCTAAAAGTATTTGTATGGAGTGTAGCCATGTATGGATGTGAAACATGGACGATAAATAGTTTAGACAAGAAGAGAACAGAAGCTTTCGAAATATAGTGCCACAGAAGAATACTGAAGGTTAGATGTGTAGATCATATAACTAATGAGGAGGTACTGAATAGAATTGGGGAGAAAAGGAATTTGTAGTACAACTTGACCAGAAGAAGGGATCATTTGGTACGACATGTTCTGAGGCACCAAGCGATTACCAATTTAGTACTGGAGGGCAGTGTCGAGGGTAAAAATAGAAGGATGTAGGGTGCAATAGTTACTCAGAGATAAAGAAGCTTGCACAGGATAGAGTAGTATGGAGAGGTGCATCAAACCAGTCTCTGGATGGAAGACCATAACAACAACAACAACAGATTATGCAATAACAATGGCAGACATTATAATTATCACTTAAAAAAGTGTGAGGTAAGTTCTTGAGCGATTTCACATGTAATTGGCTTTTTTGTGGAAAAGTCTAAGTGCTTGACAGAACATCTATTCAGTGAAGTAACCCATGAAATGTTCTTCAGTACACAGCAGTGAAATTTATAGTTGTGCATGTCAGAAATATTCATCATCATCATCATCTTCATTTAAGACTGATTATGCCTTTCAGCGTTCAGTCTGGAGCATAGCCCCATTATAAAATTCCTCCATGATCCCCTATTCAGTGCTAAGATTGGTGCCTCTTATGATGTTAAACCTATTACTTCAAAATCATTCGTAACTGAATTCAGGTACGTTCGCCTTGGTCTGCCCCGACTCCTCCTACCCTCTACTGCTGAACCCATGAGTCTCTTGGGTAACCTTGCTTCTCCCATGCGTGTAACATGACCCCACCATCTAAGCCTGTTCGCCCTGACTGCTGCATCTATAGAGTTCATTCCCAGTTTTTCTTTGATTTCCTCATTGTGGACACCCTCCTGCCATTGTTCCCATCTACTAGTACCTGCAATCATCCTAGCTACTTTCATATCTGTAACCTCAACCTTGTTGATAAGGTAACCTGAATCCACCCAGCTCCCATACAACAAAGTTGGTCGAAAGATTGAACGGTGCACAGATAACTTAGTCTTGGTACTGACTTTCTTCTTGCAGAAGAGAGTATATCGTAGCTGAGCGCTCACTGCATTAGCTTTGCTACACCTTGCTTCCAGTTCTTTCACTATGTTGCCATCTTGTAAGAATATGCATCCTAAGTACTTGAAACCGTCCACCTGTTCTAACTTTGTTCCTCCTATTTGGCACTCAATCTGTTTATATTTCTTTCCCGCTGACATTACTTTCGTTTTGGAGATGCTAATGTTCATACCATAGTCCTTACATTTCTGATCTAGCTCTGAAATATTACTTTGCAAACTTTCAATGGAATCTGCCATCACAACTAAGTCATCCGCATATGCAAGACTGCTTATTTTGTGTTCACATTCCTTAATCTCACCCAGCCAGTCTATTGTTTTCAACATATGATCCATAAATAATATGAACAACAGTGGAGACAGGTTGCAACCTTGTCTTACCCCTGGAACTACTCTGAACCATGAACTCAATTTACCGTCAACTCTAACTGCTGCCCGAGTATCCATGTAAAGACCTTTAATTGCTTGCAAATGTTTGCCTCCTATTCCATAATCTCGTAGAACAGACAATAACTTCCTCCTAGGAACCCGGTCATATGCCTTTTCTAGATCTATAAAGCATAGATACAATTCCCTGTTCCACTCATAACACTTCTCCATTATTTGCCGTAAGCTAAAGATCTGGTCCTGACAACCTCTAAGAGGCCTAAACCCACACTGATTTTCATCCAATTTGTCCTCAACTAATACTCACACATTCCTTTCAACAATACCTGAGAAGATTTTACCCACAACGCTGATTAAAGAGATACCTCTGTAGTTGTTACAATCTTTTCTGTTTCCATGTTTAAAGATTGGTGTAATTACTGCTTTTGTCCAGTCTGATGGAACCTGTCCCGACTCCCAGGCCATTTCAATTATTCTGTGCAGCCATTTAAGACCTGACATTCCACTGTATTTGATGAGTTCCGACTTAATTTCATCCACCCCAGCTGCTTTATTGCACTGCAATCTATTGACCATTTTCTCCACTTCCTCAAATGTGATCCGATTTCCATCATCATTCCTATCCCATTCTACCTCGAAATCTGAAACATTACTGATTGTATTTTCACCTACATTGAGCAACTCTTCAAAATATTCCCTCCATCTGCCCAAGGCATCCACAGGATTCACCAGCAGTTTTCCTGACCTATCCAAAATACTTGTCATTTCCTTCTTACCTCCCTTTCGAAGACTGCTAATTACCCTGCAGAATGGTTTTCCAGCAGCTTTACCCATAGTCTCCAACCTGTTTCCAAAATCTTCCCAAGATTTCTTCTTGGATGCTGCAATTATCTGTTTGGCTTTGTTTCTTTCTTCAACCTAACTTTCTCTGTCTACCTGAGTTCTCGTATGTAGCCATTTTTGATACGCCTTCTTTTTCCTTTTACAGGCTGCCTTGACTGTGTCATTCCACCAAGCTGTTTGCTTCATCCTACTTTTACACACTACTGTTCCAAGACATTATTTAGCCACTTCTAGTACTGTGTCCCTGTACCTTGTCCATTCCTTTTCCAATGACTGTAATTGACTACATTCAACTAACTGGTACCTTTCTGAGATCGCTGTTATGTACTTGTGCCTCATTTCCTTATCCTGAAGTTTCTCCACTCTTATCCTCCTACATATGGACCTGACCTCCTGCACTTTCGGCCTCACAATCCCAATTTCACTGCAGATTAAATAATGATCAGTGTCATCAAAGAATCCCCTGAATACACGTGTGTCCCTCACAGCCTTCCTGAATTCCTGACCTGTTATTATATAGTCAATGACAGATCTGGTTCCCCTGCCTTCCCAAGTATACCGGTGAATGTTCTTATGTTTAAAAAAGGAGTTTGTGATTACTAAGCCCATACTGGCACAGAAATCCAAGAGTTGTTTCCCGTTCCTGTTGGCCTCCATATCCTCTCCAAATTTACTCATAACCTTTTCATACCCTTCTCTTTGATTTCCAATCCTGGCGTTAAAATCACCCATGAGCAGAACACTGTCCTTGTCCTTTACTCTAACAACTACATCACTGAGTGCCTCATAAAAACTATCCATCTTATCTTGATCTGTCCCTTCACAATGCGAATATACTGACACCATCCTAATTTTCTTGCTAGACGCTGTCAAATCTATCCACATCAGTCGTTCGTTTACATACCTTATTGCAACTACGCTGGGTTCCATTTCTTTCCTGATGTAAAGCCCTACACCCCATTGTGCTATTCCTGCTTTGACTCCTGGCAGGTAGACCTTGTATTCTCCCACTTCCTCTTCTTTCTCACCCCTTACCCTAATGTCACTAACAGCTAAAACGTCCAGCCCCATCTTACTTGCAGCCTCTGCCAGCTCTACCTTCTTCACAGAGTAGCCCCCATTGATATTAATAGCTCCCCATCTCATTATCATTTGTTTGCCAAGTTGTATCTTAGGAGTCCCTGGTTTGTCAGTTAGAGGTGAGACTCCGTCACCTCCAAAGGTCCGAGGCATTTTGCTCTGATTGTTGTCAGCATCATATTTAAAGTACCAGGGTAGCGGGTAGCTAGCCTTACTTGCCCCAAGTCCCATTGGGTTTTACCCCTAACGGTTGAGGGACTAACCGGTGGATTTGGTAGTCTTTGCTGTATGAGCACAAAGGTGACCACGACTCAGAAACCAGACTAATCTCCCGATGTAATCAAAAACTTAAGAGAAAACCTTAGTTCACTTGTATGTAAGTTCCACAGTCACCCCTAGTCATTGGTGGGGACTTTTAATCATCCAAAAATTAATTGGGAAAATTACTGTTTTGTTAGTGGTGGGTGTGATAAGACATCCTGTGACACATTACTAAATGCCTTCTCTGAAAACGTATAGTTAGGAACCCCTCATGATAGAAATATATTGGATCTCATGGCAATGATAGACCTGACCTCTTTGAGGATTCCACATCGAAACTGGTACCTGTGACCATGATGTCGTCATGACAACAGTGATTACCAAAGTACAGAGGACATCAGAAACAGGAAAATATGTTTATGTTCAGTAAACTAGATAAAAAATTGCTAGTGTTGTATCTCAATGAGGAACTTGAAACTTTCAGCACAGAACAGGAGCATGTAGAAGAACTATGCCTCAGGTTTAAAAGAATAGTTGACCATGCAGTGGATAGTGTTGCTACGAACCAAGAAATACTAGTAACAGTAAACTCTGTGTGTTCCGCCAAAACTTCAGTGGTCTCAGAAACACACTGGAGCTTCTAAATCTTGACATTATTGACGCTGGATCTGTAAACCATATACAAGTAATATGTCTTACATAACACCATGTGACAAGTGGCACTGCAATGCCTCAAACTGATGGATACTCATTGGCAGCCAGCTATTGTAGATCCATAAAGGAGAAAGGAGGGACTGCAATCAATGTTAAAACTAATGTAAAATATAAATCCCTAGACAGAAGTACTTACAGTGTAGATTCTCACTTTGAAGCCTGTGGAACTGAAATTACTACAAATAATAAGTCAGTTATAATTTTGGCAGTTTACAGGGCCCCTGCAGGGAAAATATGTATCTTTCTAAACCATATGCAACAACTTTTGAACCAAATATATTCAAAACACAAGGATTTAATTATCATGGGTGATTTTAATATTAA
Source organism: Schistocerca piceifrons (assembly GCF_021461385.2). NCBI lineage: Eukaryota > Metazoa > Arthropoda > Insecta > Orthoptera > Acrididae > Schistocerca > Schistocerca piceifrons. Next base: position 67,742,450 of record NC_060144.1, on the reverse strand, counting down.
CTTCTCAACTACAAACAGCAGTAGAAGAGAATTAGAACACCTGATGGAATCATTTAACCTAACTACAGTAGTTAACTTTCCCACTAGAAGTACTTGTAAGAGCCTAATTGATAATATATTCCTGGACAGATACAGAAGCAGCAGTATTATTGTAAGTCAAATACTTAATGGTCTGTCAGATCATAATGATCAGCTGCTTACAGTAAATGATATCAAATTGTGTGATAAAGCTAAACAATCCTTTAAAACTGTCAGATCAGTCAATAATGATAACTTAGAAATATTCAACCTTCTCTTACAGCAGATTGACTGGAGGAATATTAATCAAAAATTTAATCTGTTCTCTAATGAGTTTGTGTCATTATTTGAAACTGTATTTCCAAAACAATCCTCAGGTCTCAAAACGGAAACCCTAGATTACTAAAGGGATCAGAATTTCCTATAGAACAAAAAGAAATTTATATGAATCCGAAAGGTTATCCCATCAAAAAGGAGGACTATAGATTGTACTGTAATATTTTAAAAAGAGTAATTAAAAATCCAAAACTATGTACACAACATCTGAAATCAATAAATCAAACAACAAATCAAAAACCATCTAGCATATTATAAAAAGGGAGAGTGGTAAAAAAGTAGAGTGCATGACTGACATAGAATTAATTCAGAATGGAGATATTGTAAAAAATACTGAGGAAGTTGCTAATATCTTCAATAAACATTTTTTAGCAGCTGCAGAAAAAATTGGCTGTGAAGACTCAATGGATGATGCAATAGCCCTTCTGCATAAAGCTTACAAAGCCAGAGTTTGCCAGAGTCAGATAACCCCCCATAACAATTAGTGAGATCAATAAGACAAACAGAGAGATGAAGTCAAAAAACTCTTGTGGGGCTGATAACATTTCAACTAAGATACTCAAGCACTGTCGTGCCTATATAAATGCAGTCTTGTGTTACATTCTTAATGAATCCCTAAGACAAGGTATTGTTCCACTTAGATTTGCCTTTCAAGAAAGGTGAAAAAACAGATGTAACAAACTACTGCCCAATATCCCTGCTAACAAGTTTTTCAAAGGTCCTCGAGAAACTGGTATACCGGAGAATTGTTAATCACCTGAACAGCCATAACATTCTCAGTCAATGCCAGTGTGGTTTCGAGCAAGGCCTATCAATTGATGATACTATTTTCTCTTTCAGCAATCAAATTCTCAAATCTCTTAACAGAAAATTGGCACCAATTGGAATCCTATGTGACCTATCCAAAGCTTTTGACTGTGTCAACCACGAAATTCTGCTAAATAAAGCAGACCACTATGGATTAGGTAGAATAATGGGAACATGGATTAAATCTTACCTTATTGATAGGAAACAAAGGTTAATAATTACTGATAGTAGTGGAATTCCAGCTTTATCCAAGTAGGACACAGTCAACACTGAAGTACCTCAAGGCTCGGTACTGGGACCCTTACTGTTTCTTATATCTATAAATGACCTCCCACACTGCACCACATCAGTGAGCAAGTACACCCTATTCACTTTTGATACTTCTCTTCTAGTTGACAAAGCAACACGGAACAACCAGGAAACATCTGCGAACAAGGCATTTGATGACGTTCTGAAATGGTGTAACTGTAATGGACTCTCTCTAAATATTAAAAAAAAACTCATTATGTACAGTTTCACATGGCACATAAAGAACCAGGGGATATAAATATAGAATGTAATGGACAACAAACAAAGCACGTCGACTCAGCAAAGTTCCTGGGTTTGTATGTAGACTGCAAGCTAAATTGGTCCAACCATATCCTAGATCTAGAAAAAAGGCTACATTCTGGAACATTTACCTTATCCATAATTGCATCAACCACACATAAGAAGGCCATAAGAGCTGCTTATTTCAGGTATTTCCGCATGCTTTTGGTACGGAATCATCTTTTGTGGTAACCAGCCCTTGGCATAGAAAGTTTTTATTGCTCAGAAGAGATCTATACGTATCATGAGTGATGTGCAGCCAAGGCACTCGTGCAGTAATCTGTTTAGGAAACCACAGGTATTTACAGAGATGATGATGATGATGTTTGGTTTGTGGGGCACTCAACTGCACGATTATCAGCGCCCGTACAAATTTCCAACCTTTGCTCAGTCCAATCTCACCACTTTCAGGAATGATGATGAAATGATGAGGACACCAGAAACACCCAGTCATCTCAAGCCATATTTACAATGATATCTCAGTACTTATACTCCCTTGTATGTTTCATTAATATAAACCACTCTCTCTTCAAAACCAATAGTGAATATCATGGTCACAACCCAAGATCAAAAGAGGACTTTCATAGTAACACTTGTACAGAAAGAATAAATTATACAGGCATCAAAATTTACAATTCTGTACCCAGTGTCATCAAAAGTCTTGCCCCTGAAACACCAGAGTTCAAGAGCAAACTGAAGGAATACCCAATACAAAAGTCAATCTATTCAATTAGTGATTTTTTTAGTACGTAGGTGCAAGTTTTTATTATACAACTGAGTAAGCCATGAATGTTAGCATAAATGAAATCTGCCAGGAAGTTTCATATCAGCGCACACTCCTCTGTAGAGTGAAAATTTCATTCTAGAAACAACCTCCAGGCTGTGGCTAAGCCATGTCTCTGCAATATCCTTTCTTTCAGCAGTGCTAGTTCTACAAGGTTCGCAGGAGAGCTTCTGCAAAGTTTGGAAGGTAGGAGATGAGATACTGGCAGAAGTAAAGCTGTGAGGGCCGGACGTGAGTCGTGCTTCGGTAGCTCAGATGGTAGAGCATTTGCCCGTGAAAGGCAAAGGTCCCAAGTTCGAGTCTCGGTCGGGCACACAGTTTTAATCTGCCAGGAAGTTACTTTGATATTGTTAATCTGAATGTGTTCACATAAGTGTTAATTCTGGTGTATATGTTTTTATTTCTCCTAGTGTGCCATGTTGTTACAATGAGTTTTGTCATTAATTAACCATATTGGGTGCTGCTGTATTGTTAACATTGTAAAAATACTGACTCGTTCCATATCCTTGCAATCCATTGCAGCTGGCCGGTGTGGCTGAGCGGTTCTATGCACTGCAGTCTGGAACTGCCTGACTGCTACGGTCTCAGGTTCGAATCCTGCCTTGGGCATGGATGTGTGTGATGTCCTTAGGTTAGTTAGGTTTAAGTAGTTCTAAGGGACTGATGACCTCAGCAGTTAAGTCCCATAGTGCTCAGAGCCATTTGAACCATTGAACTCCATTGCTATCAGGATCAACGGAACTTGCAGTAAAATAAAATAGATATGTATCCAGTAAACAGTCCATAATGGGAGGGAACCTCCATGATATACAGTTGCTTAAAGAAACTTTTAAAGAAATAAGAGATTATTGCACAACAGGTGTAATCCAATGTGTATGGCTATAGATAGAGAAATGCTGAATGAAACACATTTGGCTGTCAAGAGAGTAATGTATGATGGCTTCAGTGACTACCATAGCAGAATATTGTTGAATGCCAAACTGAGTCTACAGAAGTTGAAAAGGTGTGCTGGTGTTTCTTATATCTTCTTTCAGTTATTAAATGTAACATAAGAATTGCTTCTATTCACTGAAGCCACTCTGGTTATTATGAAGCACATAACATTTTTCCTTGTTTTATTTTTTTTCCCCTCACTGTTGTATAATTGTTAGTTTTAAAACGGGAGATGCCATACAGATTTTGAGTTATTCTCAGCTGTAACTGCTCGTGTCCTGTTTGCTCTTTGTATGGATTAAGCTTTTGTGAAAATCTAATAGTGGATCAACAGTTGACAGATTTTGCAAAAAGTCAGAAAAATCACATTTCTTGCCATATTTTCATATTGTCCCTATTGTTTCTAACTTCCTTGTTTCTCTCTTACGTGGGAGTGTGCCCTTTTATTTTCTGGGTGAAAGAAACCCTGCTTCTGCAAGCTTTTGTTTCTTTGTCTGCTGTTGTCTGGTAAGTAGAATTTTTCTATTTTTATTTGCATGCTGTTTAGTGTGAGTTTAATGGATGTGTACATATAGTTGAATATAATTTCTTCCATTTTTTTGAAAGTATCTGAAACATAAATGATTTTCTTCCTCTATAAAAATGTGTTGTGTAGAAGAGTACTATACTCAAAACTCATTATATTGTCTGAAATGAATTTTACATACTCTATATCATGTGTAAGCAGCATAGCGGACATGTTATCCTATGCTCGTTCAAGACGTAATCGGACTTACATTTGCAAACCAGAATCTGGTTGTCAAGGAAGAGGAATATTTATAACCAGAAGTTTGAAAGAAGTCAAACTATTTGACAGGGCAATCTGTCAAGTCTACATATCGAAGGTTTGTTTTCATTCCTTTCATTTGGTTGTAAATAGCTGAGCATAAAATATAAAATTTTGGTTTTGATTCTTATAAATTTGTTGTATTTCATTCCTATTGTATTTTTAAAGTACTTGTTTAATTTACTACTGATATACATTAGGACATTTTTAACTTTGTAGTTGGTTGATGTGGTTTTGTTGTCTTACTACAGTTCTTGCAGCTAATTACTTTCTCAATGTGATATTAAATAATAGCTATGAACTATAATTTTGTATCTTCAGTGGGAGGTGACTACTGTTGCTGCAGATACGTGGCAAGATGAATTTGTAGGTGTTGCAGTGGTGTAACTGGCAGAGGTGTTACTAGATTACTGCAGTTAGTAATTTGTAAAGTCACAATCTTCTAGTGCTTGTGATGTCAACAGTGGTACTTTTACACCATCCCTAACTCTTCACTCTGACACCATCTGTCCCTCAGTGTTATGGTGCATCTGATTCATACACATTCCGAATCTCTGATGTTTTCACATTAGAAACAGTAATGTTTACAGGAATGGGATTAAACAGTGAATGTGAGTAGAATGTGCCATATGTGCCAGTAGATTGTTTGCAAATGCTGAATCAGCTGCTAAAATTAATAATTCAGGTACCGTCTGTGACATAAAATGAGTTTTTGAAAATTACTTAGCCTGTTATTGTGAATTTTAATTATAGTTTCTTTTGTTATAACAGTGATGATATACTGTTCTTGACTTACATTAAAAATGTCTGGACTTACTTCTTACTCAGTATGTGTTAATGCTCTTACACAAAATCGAGTAAAAATGACTGCTACTTTTATCACAACTATTCTCCACTATTGTTCCATCAGTTCTCATTACAGATTTATGTAAATTTACACGAATACAAATCCAGAAAGAAAATAACTATTTGTGTAAAGAATTTTATGGCTTTTTAGCAACAATCTACACTCCCAGAATTCAGGTAATTTACAAAAGCATTGACCAAAATGCTCTTATTCTTTTTTCCACCAGGTGTAGTATCTTGTTTCTGCCACTGAACTGCAGAACTACATCCTGAGTATTGCAGTGGGATGTAAAATTTGATCCCTTTATGTCTCATATTGATATGTTACAGATTAAATGTAGTAGCATACAATCGTATAATTTGAGGAGTGCTTTTCATTATCATAAAAATATTTAAAAAAGCAAAGTGATAGAATTCCAAGCAACATTTTAATTATTACTTTTTAACAGCTTTTAATTTTGGCTTCTGGTAAGGATTCTCTCCAGACTATTTCAATCAGTTTGTTGCAAATATTTATCAATCAAGGTACACACAGTGATGGTTGCTTTGAATCAAGCAACAATAAGGCATATATGACCTCCGTGTTATAGGTACCATGTGACTTTTCCTCTTAATCATTTATAGTCCTATTTGCTTCATCCACTTCTCTTTTATCTCAACCCTGTTCCAAAAGCTAATTTTTCTGCCATGGGTCATCCAGTAACGTGCGGTCATTCTAACTTCACTGTTAAGGTAGCAGTGACACTGGAAGAGATATTTTGCTATTACCGTAAAATAAGCAATTCAGACATTAGTCTAAGCTTCCCCCCCCCTCCTTCATGCTTTATGTAAAATCTGGTGTTAATATCCCTTAACACATGGTAGTGTACTCTGGTGTAAAAATGCACAGTCTGTGTATGGCACTTGGACATACTAATGTCATTAGTTCATATTTCAACTTATCACATGTCATTTGCTGACCACAAATCTCCTCTTAAATTATCTAACAATCTACACTCAATTTTAATAAGTTTGCAGTATAAATGGTTCATGCAATGTTTTCTTTTTTCATTTAATGTCATCAGACAACTATCAAAATATGCTATTTCATTTTAGAAGTCTCATACACACTTATCTCAATTTGTTTCATACATGACTGCTGTGACATGAATGCTGAGCAACCTAATAACAGATATTGATTAACTTAACTTCAGTTCAAAACACATCTCAAAGGAAAGTTTTTTTGTAGAAAAAGATTATCCAAATTAGGTGCAGGGTTCCCCCAGGAACATCCTCTTGTACTCTTGTTAAGAAACTTTGTAATATATTATGCTGGTGTATGAGTTCATAACTTTTTGGTTTTGCATGTTGCTGTGGGTGTATTTATCAATTGTTATTTTTTATTTGTAGTTCACTGTTGCTGTTTGAGTTTTCATATTGTCATTTTGTCATTTTAAGATAGAGAGTGAAGCTGTGGATACTAGAAAATGGAGTGCCAGTGGAGAAATCTGAACATTTCCAACTTATTCTTCTGTTTGAGTTCAATAGAAGGGTGAGAACAACAGTGGCAGGCAGAAACAGTTGTGCCATGTGTGGGGATAATGCCATTGGACAGAGCACAGCCAGAAAATGGTTTTCTCATTTTAAGGAAGATTATTTTGACATTAGTGACTCTCCACATTCAGGAAGACTTTCAGAGCTTAATTAAGATTGTTTAAACATATTAATCCACAATAGTCCATGTCAGTGTACTCAAGAACTGGCAGATATGATGAACTGTGATCATTCCACCATTGTGTGAGATTTGCATGCCAAATGGTTCAAAAATCGGTTGTAGGTGTACCACTTGCTGTAAGCCAAAGTCACAAAAATCAGCAGGTGACCATACGTGCATCTTCGCTTGCTTGTCATCAATTGGCTCATGAAAAACACAACTAATCTTATCCTGTATTGTTACTGGTGATGAGAAATGGTTCTTTATGCTAATATAAAGAAAAGAAAGAAATAATGGAGCCCAATTGAAGAAGGAAGTCTGTGTATGAAGACCTGTGCACGTTTACAAAAGATAATGGGAACAGTGATGGTGTGGTGTACTATGAATTGCTTCCCCAAGGTGTAACCATCACTGATGACATTTACTGTGAACAACTGAGACATATTTCAGATGCAATCAAAGAACAATGATGAGGAAAACTGCTTGAAGTGATGCTGCTCCCTGATAATGCACACCCAGATTCTGCTGGACTGACAAAAAACACTATACAGGAGTTGGGTTTGGAAGTAATTCCACAATTACTTTATTCACTTGATCTTGTACCCTCATATTTCACGTTTTCTGCTCTCTTTCAAACAACTTTCAAGGAACTTTCTTCCCAGATGAAAGTGCACTCCAAACATGGCTTGACAAGTTCTTCACTTCAGAGCCACACGATTTCTACAGTCACAGAAATGAAAAGTTATCCCAGCATTGGCAGACTGATAGTGATGGAGAATATGTTATTGATGACTAAAGTCTCTCATATGTGTATCTGTTGTATTTATTAAATCTATGGGAAAGTGCTACCAACTGATGCACCAACCCAATATTTGTACCCCAATGAGCTTCATGGCAGATAATCCTATCCACCATATGGGATCATATTCTGGGGTAACTTGTCAAACCAAGCAAAAGGTTTTAGAATGCAAAAGTGTTTAATAAGACTAATTTATGGTGTAAATTCAAGAACATTCTATAGAAACCTGTTCGAGGAACTGGGTATTCTAACCACTGCTCCTCAGTATATTTACTCCTTAATTAAATTTTTTCAGTTAATATGTCTCCATCTCCAACCAATAGCACAATATATCTTATCAATACTAGGAATAAGAACAGTCTACATAAAGACCTAAAATCACCTTCCTTGGCCTTAAAAGGGGTTCAGTATTCAGGAACACATATTTTTCAATAAATTGCCAGCAACAATTAAAATCTTGGTTTCAGATAAAACACAGTTTAAACAGAGTTTGAAAGACTTCTTGGTAGGCAACTCCTTCTGCTCCATGGATGAATATCTTAACAGGGACTGTTAGACCAGGTTAAGTAAAAATGTTGTTAGCCTTCAGTTTCGACAGACATTGCTCACAACAGTCAAGATTAGGTATTATTAAGGTAATTTATTAGAAGTGCATAATTATGTGTCATTGTGACAGTGTATTAATTCTGTAAATATTAGCAGTTCCAGTTCACTGTAATATATTCACATATCTTGACTGTCTCCTGACAAATGTTCAGGGAAGTGAATGTTATATTCAGATGATCTATGTTTTTTTATCTTATAGTTCCTGACAGCTTCCACATCCACAATAATCATCTCGTTTTTGGGTCTATGGAACGAAAACGGAATCTTATCTAATCTAATCTCCATAATGTCAGTGATATGTACTGTGATCATAATACAAGAAGGAATACTAAACTCCACTATCATTTCCAAAAAGCTCACAGAGATACATAAAAATTTACAATATTCCAGTATTAAACTAGTTAATTCACTGCCAAGTAGCATCAAAGATCTACACAATAACAGTACATTATTTAAAAATAAAATAAATACCTATTTATTTGATAAAACTTTCATTCATTAGATTTTTTTAAACAGAGACATATAGAATTGTTGTTATTCTTATATTTTTATTGTTTGTTATGAATTGCTGAACAGTATGTGCTAATCTGTAATCTATGGATGAGGCACTTAGTGGTAGGCAGGCACATTTAAGAGGCTATTGAAAAAAATTAGCTTTCAGAACAAAGTCTGTGAGGAATGGGTGAAGATACTGTAGTGCTGCCCACGTAAGTTGCTGAGACATGGCGAGGACTGGATGGTGGGTTACTAGATGCGCCATCAGGGGAGCTGTGTTGGGAGGGGGGGGGGGGGGGGGGAGAAGGAAGCAGAGAAAGATGGTAGAGAACATGCAGATGAGCTGCTGGGGGAACAGAAAATGTATGAGGTTGGAGTGGGAGCAGAGAAGAGAGTAGAGGCAGATGGTGGACAGTAACGAATGATGGTCAAGGCCAGAGGGTTTACAGGAGTGAAGAATATGCTTCAGGGAAAGTCCCCACCTGTGTAATTCAGAAAAACTGCTGGTGGTGGTGGGAAGAATCCAGGTGGCATGGGCTGTGAAGCAGTCATTGAAGTCAATCATACTTCGTTGTGTGGTATGCCTGGAAAGTGGGGTGGTCCAGCTCAGCTGTCTCTTGGCCATAGTTTGACAGGTGCCATTTATGCAGTCAGACAGCTTGTTAGTAGTCACAGTCTGCCTACATAGAATGCCACACTGTGTCTACAGCTAAGTTGGTAGACTACGTGGCTATTTTCACATGTCCCTGCCTTTGAAGGGGTTGCCTGTACCTGTGATAGGAGTGGTTTAGTTGATAGTGTGAGGGTGTATGGAACAGGTCTTTCATCTAGATCATTTGTAAGGATATAAGCCTTGGGCAAGAGGTTGGGAGAAAGGATGGTATGGGAACAGACAAGGAGATTGCGTTGTTTGAGCAGGTGGTGGACACTTGGGAGATCACCTTCATAACATTTGCCCTCTCTCTGCTTCAGTGATTGTCACCCAGCACAGCTCTCTCAATGCTGCATGTAGTACCTAGTAGCCCACCATTCTGTTCCTGCAACATCTCTGCATACTCTCACAGGCAGAACCACCCCAACCCCATGCACCTCCCACTCTGTGCTCCACCCCTTTTCTCTATCCCCACTACACATCCTAGCTGACATCTCTACTTACCTCAGTTGTGCTTGGAGAGGTGAGGTGTGTGGTTTATGTGTATATAAATGTGTGTATGTTTGCGTGTCGTTTGATGATAGGCTTTGTCTGAAAGCTGATGTGGTTAAACAGTCTACTTTTAAATGTGCCTGTCTGGCACTCAACGTCTCCCCTGTGTCATGATTAGAAATTTATCCTAATTCATACTGTTATTCCGTTCTGACTTTCCCATTGTTTGAAAGTGCCAATCCTTGTAGGATGTCTCTTTTTCACTTTGTTTCTAGTTTTACGTTCTTAATTTTTTCTGCAACTGTTTTTGTAAATAACTGTATTTTCCATTGTTACATGTTCTATGTAATTTATACTTATATATTCTTTGACTTTTTACAAATTCATACATCTAGAACAATCATTGAATTATGTATATCAATACAAGCGGAGAGAAGGAAAGGGTACATATTTCCTGAACAAAATATCAAAAGGAATATAAAATCCAATATATCTTAAATCATAAGACATTTGTTATACATCAATGACAAAAACATGTAATTAAAAAAAAAAAAAAAAAAATATTACTAATGGCGTACATTCAAAAAAGTAATGAGACTGTAATATTTCTTCTGTAACGACAACCATGTAAAAATTGAGAATACACTTGTTCCTAGTGGCACATGTACTTTGGCAGCTGTTTAGTAGGTGTTTCAGTAGCTCCTTTAACAGTTGATTCTAATTTTGCAGAGATCTATAGGACTACTTGTTGGTTGCTATGGTCTCTTCAGTATATTCCAGATGTGCTCTATAGATTCAGATGGAGGCCTCACACAGGCCAGTCCATATTGTGAACATCTTCACTTGTAAAAGATTCATACAATATCATTTAGGAAAAGAAAGTCTTGACTAACAGCTCAACTGAAAAATTGCCCATGTTACAAAACTGTTAAGGCTTTCATGGCCACTTTTTGACAAGCTGCCTGTTGGTTTCTCTCTCAGGTTCTTCAGCTGACATTTGTTTGATGATTGACATTGGCACTGGCATTGTCAAAGCTTCATCCTCCATTGCTAGTGATGAACAGGGGTCGAGCTCACAGCCGCAGATTATATGTACCTGGTATGCTAACATCCAAGGGCTTTTCCATGGTCATTTCGCATGTAGTGCTTCCCTTGCTACTGCAACAGTCGTTTGCTGCAGGATGGCAATCCAGGATGTCTTCACCTTGAGGCTATCTTTTCTTGTTGAAGCTATTCTCATATTTATGGATATGTATAGCTTCTCTGAACAAACAAGTGTGATAGCTCTTCTCTACAGCAAGAACTTCCATGTCGGCAGATTTTACTATGTGGTCGGTCTCACACAGCGCATGCTCTGCCACGGCTGATTTGTCCACCTGCCTCAACATGCAGTGCCGCTTATTTTCTGTGACCCTGGTGTTGATTGATCATCTAGTGATCCCAACATAAACTTTTTTGCAGGTTCATGGTATGTGATATATTACTGACATTGCAAGTGGGTCCCTTTTCACCACTGCTGATCAGAGACACTCCTTGATTTTTTTGTTGGTTTATAAATAGTCTTTATGCCGTGTTTGTGCAACATACAACTGATTCTGTCTGTCACTGTGGAAATGTATTGCAGGAAGGCGGTACTTGACATTTATTTTTCCAATGTGTCCCTTTGTGAAGTTTCTGACTTTTTTTCACAACCTTCATACAGGGTGCTACTTTTTTCAGTGAGCTGAGGCATTCTTTCCTCTTCTTTAAGACCACATATAGAAACCAGTCTCATCAACTGTAACAATGTTTCCAAGGAATGGCTTGTGCCTATGTAAAGCCAAATGGTAACAGGTCAGCAAAGATAAACATGTAGTTATTTGCTGATTTTTGTTGGTGTTGCTTAACACATGTGGTACTCATGTAACCAAGTTTCGTAAAGTGAATGTAAATGCCATACAATGGTTGTGTGATCATATTACCTAATCTGTGCCAATTTGCACATTGTTTAGCAAAGATTTTTATCGCCCAACTGATTTAGATTCACCATACAAGTTGAATTTTCCTCCTCAGAACTGAGAAAATCATTTCCATGTCATTCTCCCAACAAATTCTTCCCTCCCATACAAGACACAAATTTTTCTCAAGGCTTCTGCCACACATCTTTGATTAAACTGGTAGAGTAAGATATGACAGAATTGTTCATTTTCCTGCACTTGGCACTTCATACTTATTAGCCTTGAAAATGACCAAGTCTTGCTGTTAGCAACATACAAGTTCCTGTTCACAACAATCAAAATCCAAAAAATCCAAACTGGAGAGAGTGGGGAGGGGGATAAGAAGTCTTGCAAAGAAGTGATGACAACCTGATGAAGCACGATGTAGACTTATGCACCAATCTAATAAATCAGCATACACGTAATACACTGAAGAGCCAAAGAAATTGGTGCACCTGCCTAATATCATGTAGGCTCCCTGCGAGCATGCAGAAGTGCCGCAACACAATGTGGCATGGGGTTGACTAATGTCTGAAGTAGTGCTGGAGGGAACTGACACCATGAATCCTGCAGGGCTGTCCATAAACCTGTAAGAGTATGAGGGGGTGGAGATCTCTTCTGAACAGCACCTTGCAAGGAATCCCAGATTTGCTCAATAATGTTCATGGCTGGGAAGTTTGGTGGCCAGTGGAAGTGTTTATAAAGTCAGAAGAGTGTTCCTGGAGCCACTCTGTAGCAGTTATGGATGTGTGGGATGTTGCATTGTCCCTCTGGAATTGCCCAAGTCTGTCGGAAAGAACAATGGACATGAATGAATGCAGGTGATCAGACAGGATGGTTACATATGTTTCACCTGTCAGAGTCATATCTAGACATATCAGGGGTCCCATATCACTCCAACTGCACATGCCCCACACCATTACAGAGCGTCCACCAGCTTGAACAGTCTCCTGCTGACATGCAGGGTCCATACACGTAAGAATCCATCTGCTTGATACAATTTGAAATGAGACTCATTCGACCAGGCAACATGTTTCCAGTCATCAACAGTCCAATGTCAGTGTTGATGGGCCCAAGTGAGGCGTGAAGCTTTGTGTCACGCAGTGATCAAGGGTACACGAGTGGGCCTTTGCTTCCACAAGCCCATATCGATGATGTTTCATTGAATAGTTCATACACTGACACTGGTTGATGGCTTATCATTGAAATCTGCAGCAATTTGTGGAATGGTTGCACTTCTGTCACATTGAATGATTCTATTCAGTCGTTGTTGGTCCCATTCTTGTAGGATCTTTCTCGGACCACAGCAATGTTGGAGATTTTATGTTTCACCAGATTTCTGATAATCACGGTATGCTTCTGAAATGGTCGTATGGGAATATCCCCTCTTCATCCCTGCCTCAGAGATGCTGTGTTCCAGCGCTCGTGTGCCAACTATAACACCATGTTCAAACTCACTTAAATCTTGATAACTTGCCATTGTAACAGCAGTAACCAATCTAACAACTGTACCAGACACCTGTTTTCTTACATAGGCACTCCTGACTGCAGCACCACATTTTGGCTGTTTACACATATTTTTATTTGAATATGCATGCCTATACCAGTTTCTTTGGTACTTCAGTGTCATAACGCACCAATAATAATTGTAGTAATATGTCGGTAATAATAATAAAAACATATTTAAAAAAGGGTTTTGCCAGTATGTAGCTATAAATATAACTTTTCCTTTAAAATCCTGGTTGATACAGGTTGTGTTATGATTCTGGTAGACTAGGAGATGTTGTTCAGTTTGTGGCAGTCCTTTCAGGTATCCTAATTTACCAGATTGGTTGTACATATTGAAACATTCATACTCAATCGAATAAGGGCCTTCTAAGTGAGATGTGGAAGGTGGAAGCCAGCAAAGGGAGCCTCCTTCACCTCTAATAATGGGGCTCTGAACTTACCTTCACCACAGTTCCATTGGTGTCATGTGGTGGCCATGCAGTGGATGGCATAGATCAGCAGGGAGGTGCCCCATGGCCACTGTAATGAGGAACAACACTCTCCAAACCAATCCATGAGACATTGCTCAGACTGTGTCAGCCTATTTTGCCACAGTTACTACAACTACTCAGGATGCAGGTTTCCAGTGCCGTATAACATTGATGAGAGGAGCAGTTTGGTCTTTCAGTCCACCACTGAAGATTACAACTGACCATTTTCCATATGGGAACTGGATTCTGCATTGTCTGTGGCTCATGACACATTCCCTGGTCACGACAGAATCCATTACAGTATGCTGTGGCACCTCACGAGTCGAAACAAAGACATCCTCCTCACACATTTTAAAGCCATTTCAGTGTCAGGTCACTTTCCCAACTCATGGCAAGAGACAGTTTCAATTCCTCTTTTAGAACCTGGGATAGACCTTAATGCCTGAGTAGTTACCATAATGTTGCCCTCACTAGCTGTGAGTTAAGGACCTTTGAGCAAATGAGCAACTGCCATCTTATCTGGAGCTTTGAATCCAGGCAACTCCTTTGCCACTTTCAGTATGGGCTGATGAGGTATCACTCCACATTTTCTAACTTGGCCCTCCGGATGGCGGGTATACAACAGGCTTTCCTGCACTGGCACCATCTTCGAGATATATTTTTTGACATCAAGGAAGCCTACGATACTACTCGGAGGCATCTTATCCTCAAGCTGCTTCACAAATGGGGTTTTCGTGGTTGTCTTCCCATTTTTATTCAGTCCTTTCTCTCACCACCGTATTTTTGATACTGTGTCAGTGACATACTGTCTTACCACTTTGAGGAGGAGAACCTGCTCAAGATAGCTTTTAAATGTGACTGTCTTTGCCATAGCTGTTAATAGCATTATGTCAGTATGAAAAGTCTTGTCCAGTGTTCTTTGTTTGTGGATGACTTTTCTGTGGTTTTCTCTTCTTCAAGCCTTGCAACGACATGTTATCAGTTGCAACTAACTCTTCAGTGTTTGGATGAATGAGTGCAGAAGAATGGTTTTAAGTTTTCAAATGAGAAGACTGTGTCTGTGTGTGTTCTTCTTAACCATTCTTATTCCATTTTAAACTTTCCTGAGTTGAGGATGAGGGACTCTGTTCTTAATTTTAAATACACACTGAGGTTTCTCCTAGTCTACCAGAATCATAACACAACCTCTAAGCTAAATTGTTTGCCACATCTTAAGGACCCGAAAAAACAGTCCCTTAAGGCTCAAAGTGTTTTAAAATGTCTTAGCCGTAGTACATGGTGGGAGGGGGGGGGGGGGGGGGGGAGGCAGACAGGACTTGTCTGCTCCGGTTGTGCAGAGCATTTGTGTGTGATGATGTCGTCTAGATTACAGGTGCATGGTGTATGGGTCTGTGAGATCCTCTTACTTAAAGATGGTAGACTTGTGGACATGGTGCACCATGAAGGGATTTGCTTGGCCATTGGGACATTCAGAATGAGTCTCATACCAAGCCTCTGTGCAGAGGCTGGTGAACCATCACTTCACATCAGGTGGCACCTACTTATGGTGCGCCAGGCATATAAAACACTGTCCACACCATACACACCCCCATATTATACCATTGCTCGGCCTCCAATGGAAAGGCTTTTTCATGGCTCACAGCAGGCAGCCCTATGCAATTCACACACAGGATTGCCTTTAGACATGGGTGTGGTCGGTCTTAATGTTTTAGATCACAGTTGGAGAAGATTTCCAACTTTGGTTCCTCTGGTGGCCCAGACTTATTTTCGACTTGACCAATTTTAAGAAGGACAGGACTCCAGATTTTACATTCCAATCTCTGTTTTTTAACCATCTAGATATGCGTCATAATTTCACAGTAGTGTACACTGATAGCTCCAAATAAGGGAATTCCCTTGGCTGCTCTGTCATGTTTGCCAACCATGTCACCAGGATTTGTCTTCATGGTGAGTATACCGTTTTCTCAGCAAAGCTCAACCTGGTCCTGAAGGCGCTGGAGCAGATGCGACATATTCGGGGCAAATGATTTCTCATTTTCTCTGATTCCCTCAGTGCCTTACAGCTGTTACAGAATCTGAATTCAGTTGAGAAGGTGGCCCAGCAGATGTCATTCTTCTGGGTGCCAGGTCATGTAGGGATACAGGGAAATGAACAACCTGATCAAGCTCCCAAGGAGGCCTGCAGGGAACAAGATGTGGCACAGTGTGCTACCCACCTTGAGGTTCTGGGGGGGGGGGGGAGATGAAGTGACCCTCTTATGTCTTCACATTGGGCACTGTCTGAGAGGATCCCCCATTTTGTGATGCTTGTGGTGTGCACATCTCTGTAAGACATATTTTAACAAAGTGCATTTTATACCGTGAGGCAAGGCCAGAAGCAAATATTGGTGGGGATCTGCCCTCCATTTTAGCTGATGATGAGATGAATGTGCCTAAGGTTTTAAAGTTTTGTGATGTGTCTGGACTTTGGCCTAAACTTTTAGGCTGGAGGTTTTAGTGTGTTGCAGAATGGCTGGCTCCTCCTTTTTTATTCTTGTGGTCAGCCAGCAACATCCATCTGCTGTATTGTTTTAGCACATTATACCACTTTCTTCCTGTTTAGTTAATGTTTTATTATTGACATGATATATCATTCTGTGCTTCTGTGCTAGTACATACACAGTTTTCTAATTTTTGTTACCTTTATTTTATGTGTTGTTTTATACTCCTGTTTAGTGATTTTACTGACACTTGTCTCAAACTGTTTTTATGCGAGTGCTGAAGACCTTTCTGTCGTGCGCCCATACCAACATATCCAACCATCCATCCATCCAGAACACTAATTTCGGAAATCCACTCTGTGGATTCTAAGAACTCATCGAACCTTTGAGGTTACCATGACAGGGTGTCTACGATTATGTTTTGTTTACCCTTGATGTATGTGATTTCAAAACTGAACTGGTGAAGTATGTGCACCACTTGGCTAACCTTCTATGTAATAATTTGCACATCAATAGAAAAGGAACTGCTTGATGCTCACAGTAGACTTAATTGTGCTTGCCCCATAAGTAGTTCTCAATTTCTTAAATGCCCATGTAACCCTGAGAACCTCGAGCTCTGTCACATTATATGAACATTCGGATTCAGGAAGGGTATGGCTTGCAAAACTGATTATCTTATGTGTCGGCTCCCATCATCTTCAGTGATGTGAAATAAGCATGCTCCTTATCCCTATGACGAAGCATCTGTACTCGGTCTAAAATCCTGTGACACATTGGGATGGAGTAGTATGTCTGTATAAAGTAAGGTTTTCTTTATTTTGTCAAAGTCTGCTCAACATCAATCAGTCCATATCCATGAATTGTTTTTCCTCAAAAGATTGAGCAGTGCGTCAATATGCATTAACTGATCTTGAATGAATTTCCTAAAAAAAAAAAGAACCCAAACCCAAATATGCCTTGAGTTGTTTTTTATTCTGTTGTGGAGGGAAATGTTTGAATGCATCAAGTTTTCCTGGATCAGGTCATGTACCCTGTGGTGAGATAATATGACCCAGGAATTGGACCTTTTCTTTTCCAAACTCCCAACTTCGTTAAATTAACTGTGACCCCATATTTTGCAAATTAGTATAATACTTGTGCCAAAAGCCTCACATGTTCTTCCCATGTGGGAGTAGCTGTTAACATGTCATCAACATATAGAGTGACTCTCCTGAGGAATTCTGGCCTCTAAACTTTGTCCAGTGTGGAAATGAAAACATTTGCACTCACATTTCAAGCCAAAAAACAATCCACAAAATTCATAGCTTCTGCCCCAACACACAAAGGCTGTGTACTTCCTGCTATCTTCAGGTAATGCTATTTGCCCATATGACACTTTAAAATCAATTATTGTGAGGTATTTAACATTGTGAAATTTCAGTATTGTTCTTCAAGGTTGTCAGGGTGTGTCCTGACAGGAACAATGATTTTGTTTATACTTTAGGTGTCAGGCACAAGCCTGATGCTACTGTTGGGCTTGGTGATAGCTAAAATAGGGCTACAGTATGGGGATTAGGAGGGTTGTATGATCTTCCAATTTATCATCCTTTCAATTTCTTTCCTCACAGCTTCTCTTTCTGACCAAGGAATTGGATATGAAGAAAAGCAGAATGTTTCGTGTGGATAAACGTCCATTTCATAGTTGTAACCCTTTATTACCGTGGGGCACCTTCTAAATACTTGCACATACTGAAGTATTACTTCTTGTAACACCTCCTTCTGATCCTCTGAAAACAGTTAGATTCACTTACCCTGGTTCAGACAGTCTCTGGATTCATGTCTTCTTCAGGCAGTTGCTCACCCCTTTGTGTATCAAGAAACAGTGCCTTTGGATATGAGAATTGTACTCTGATATCAGTGTATTTTCAGTTGTGCCGGTTTTAATTAAATTTACGACACATTTTTCCATGACCATAAAAATATACTTTAAAGAAAAACTGGGTATTAATGCCTGAAGTTTAACTGCTTTTGACTAGCTCTCCTCCGCAGTCAGCATACGACAATTCTGCTCTGGAAAAGTTAGTACATGACATAGTCTTTGCAGCTCGTTAAACAGATCTTGTGATATTTACATTTGTCAATGCACCCATATCAAGTACCACAGGTACATCCATATCACATATCCAGGCATTAATTACAGCTTCCAATGACTCCTCATTATCCTTACCTAAATTGTTTACATCTTCCTGACACAGTTCTTCTTTCATGTCGACCCCTTGGTCATGGCTGAGAAAGTAATTTCGAATAAACTGCATACCCACACCACTTTTATTGGTCTGTGAATCGGAGCTTAGTGCGACCTGTTTGAATTTTCTCCTGATTGGTTGGGGGTTAGCATCTTCATTGTGAGTAACTTTAGCTACTTGCAGTTGTGGGTTTGACCTTATCAGTTTGTTTCCTATATTGCCCTGGAATTAAATTCTTCTTTACCTTGAACACCACTGGATATATGATTGTTATTCCTTTGATTGTAATTGCCAGGTGGAGGACTGCCGGATGGTCTGTGTGCGGTCGGTTCCTGCCAGTTATTGTACAGTTATTGCCACCTGCAGAGGGTGCATTGTGAATTTGTTGGCCACATCCTCTCTGTTTGGTATAAACCACTCTATTGTAATTCTATTTGTGATTTCTTTTGAAACCTCATTTGTACTTTTAGTTTCTCCAATTACCATAATTATTTCTTGTATTACTGTTGTTGCACAGGGCATACAGATACCAACTATGTTGGATATTGCTACCATTGCCGTTCTGCTGTTGACTATTTTGCAGAGGTGCTGCGTATGAATTTTCTGTGATTGTGATGGTCCCTGTTCATGTATTAGGTCAGTTGAGTCGAGTACAGATAAGATGTACCCTATATCATTTTCAGGTGTAGTGATCAGATTTTCTCTGATACGAGCAGGCAGGCGACTTTTCAGTATTTTCGATATTTCCACATGGGAAACTGGGTTTGTCCAATACTTGGTTTTGTTTAAGTATATTTCAAAATACTTCCTCAGTCTCCCCTGTTTACTACTGAATCATGATGGCTTAAAACCTCTGCTGGATGGCTATGGGCCAATATTTGTCCAAAAAAGTCCATTCAAATTGCTCATAGGTATGACATCTCTCAGCCATATCTGTTGGTCACAATAAAAAATTACTTTGTGTGTACCATATGAAAAACTGAATCTTCTGTGGATCTGTCTAGTTGTGGGGTAACCCACTGTGAAAAGCGCTGATAAACACTACTGGACTTGTTCTCTTACCCTGTGTTGAAAAAATCGGAAATTACCTATGAAGGAGCAGACACTCACCCGCTAATAAAGTAGACAAACATGTAGTGTTGTCTGTTGCCGCCATGGCATTGTTCGGTTGCACATTATTATACTCTGGATATGTTTGTGCTGCTGGTATTGACAGTGGCAGTGCCTGTTGTATTTTGTAATTTCTTTCGTCTTGGTCTGAAGGGCTGGTAACATGTGGTTCTTACCACTATTTATCCTGCCCAACCGAACTTGATTGCTTGCTATTGGTGTCGCTCTTCTGAGATCTGTAACATTAGTTAGACTGCACTGCAACTTCTCTTCTGCTGCCTTTAAGCCTTATGCTCCTCTGCAACCTGATGTGCGAGGGTCATCCATTTATCATTCCCACTTTGGCTCTGTCCTCTAAATTCTTTATCTTCTTTTCAATTTTTTCTTGTGCTTTCTTCATGGACTTAGTGCCTAAATCTAAATTATTCAATTTTACTGACAGCTCCTGTACTTCTTCCAGCAAATCTTTACATAAAGATTGCAACTCATTAACAGTACCTGTTGTACTATCTATATTTCTCTTACATCTGAACCTGCATGTCACTCATGATCATTAATTTACCTGCCATTTCCCCTTGTGCCTCACTTATAGGTGACACTTTTTGATCTACGTTGTTTATCTCCTGAGACAAATGGCTCTGAGCACTATGGGACTTAACATCTGAGGTCATCAGTCCCCTAGACTTAGAACTACTTAAACCAAACTAAACTAAGGACATCACACACATCCATGCCTGAGGCAGGATTCGAACCTGCGACCGTAGCGGTCGCGCGTTTCTCTCCTGTGACAAATCAGTGAATAACTCCACCTTTAATTTCTTCCCCATATCTGCAAGTTTGCTTATTAAATCATTAGAAAGATCAGTGCGTAGACTTTGACTTAAATTATTGAACCTCTGTGATAAATCATTCTTAAACCCACAAAATTTTTCATCAAGTTTTTCGGTTTGTTGCATAGAAAAATTCTTAAATAAATTCTACATTAGATCAATGAGGCCTTTATACATGTCCCGCATTGAACGCATTGATGATGCATCAGCATTTTATGTACCTGCCGTGTCTTGTTCTGTCACATTTGAAACACATTCTCGTGCCATGGAGAAACTGAAATTTACTGATTCCACGCTAGCATGTCTTTATTGGCTGCATGCGAGAAAATGCTTCTCGGCGAGGGATTTGGAAACCAGTCTCATCTGCTAGGAGCATGGTAGCATTATGAAGAAATATAACATTGTCATCAGCATAAATTGAATTTGTGTAATGTTCCTCGCTGCTGTCAATATGACTGACGTTTTCAGTGTCACTGTCATTTGCCATTGCACCCATTGCAGTGACATTTTGTATCACTACACTATTTTCATTAGTTTGACAGCCTTTTTAACTGGTACCATTTTTTAAAACTATTTTTTAAAGTTATAAATATGAAATAAAATTGTGAATTTTAATCTTAAAATTGATTGTGAGAATTTTCCTGATCAGTACATGATGTATCCTATACTAGTATTGCAGATTATTGTTGCTGTTTACAATTTTTGTGTCAAAAAAATCAAAATAATGTTAATCCCTATCTCTATTGCTTAAAAAAATGCTTCAGATTTATAGCCTGATAGAGTAAGGTATGGACTACTTTTGATTGAGGCATTACCAAGCACAGTCATGGATCTAGTTAGAGTTCTTTCCTGCCATATAGGTGATCTTCTTAAATGTTATCAGTACGATTCCTCCGGTTAACCATTTGTAATTTATGCATACCATGTTGTGTTTGCCCTTGATTTCCTTTCAGCAGTGTTATTCCAATCATGAAACAAAAAAATAAAAAACAATTAGTACAATAGAATGTTACGAAACATGATTTATATTGTTTTAATATTGCACCTGTTTAATCTGTCTGGCACTGTATGGGGAGTGGTCACCAGTTCTACCAATTAGTAATTTTAAGAACAGTAATTACAATGGAAATTTTCTGGTGCTGCACAAGAGGTGCAACAAGTTGAGTTCGCTCAGGAGCATGTATCTTTGCTAATTTACGCACAGCAGTACACATTCCAGACAGCCAGGCTTATGGTTTTTTATACAGGGTGTTACAAAAAGGTACGGCCAAACTTTCAGGGAACATTCCTCACACACAAATAAAGAAAAGATGTTATGTGGACATGTGTCCGGAAATGCTTAATTTCCATGTTAGAGCTCATTTTAGTTTCGTCAGTATGTACTGTACTTCCTCGATTCACCGCCAGTTGGCCCAATTGAAGGAAGGGCAAGCACTTCGGTGCTTGTGTTGACATGCGACTCATTGCTCTACAGTACTAGCATCAAGCACATCAGTACATAGCATCAACAGGTTAGTGTTCATCATGAACGTGGTTTTGCAGTCAGTGCAATGTTTACAAATGCGGAATTGGAAAATGCCCATTTGATGTATGGATTAGCATGGGGCAATAGCTGTGGTGCGGTATGTTTGTATCAAGACAGATTTACAGAACAAAGGTGTCCCGACAGGAAGACGTTCGAAGCAATTGATCGGTGTCTTAGGGAGCACGGAACATTCGAGCCTGTGACTTGCGACTTGGGAAGACCTAGAACGACGAGGACACCTGCAATGGACAAGGCAATTCTTCGTGTAGATGATGATAATGCTAATGTCAGCGCCAGAGAAGTTGCTGCTGTACAAGGTAACATTGACCACGTCACTGTATGGAGAGTGCTACGGGAGAACCAGTTGTTTCCGTACCATGTACAGTGTGTGCAGGCACTATCAGCAGCTGATTGGCCTCAACAGGTACACTTCTGTGAATGGTTCATCCAACAATGTGTCAATTCTCATTTCAGTGCAAATGTTCTCTTTACGGATAAGGCTTCATTCCAACGTGATCAAATTGTAAATTTGCACAATCAACATGTGTGGACTTATGAGAATCCGCATGCAATTGTGCAATCACGTCATCAATACAGATTTTCTGTGAACATTTGGGCGGGCATTGTTGGTGATGTCTTGATTGGGCCCCATGTTCTTCCACCTACGCTCAATGGAGCACATTATCATGATTTCATATGGGATACTCTACCTGTGCTGCTAGAACATGTGCCTTTACAAGTACGACACAACATGTGGTTCATGCACGATGGAGCTCCTGCACATTTCAGTCGAAGTGTTCGTACGCTTCTCAACAACAGATTCGGTGACCGATGGATTGGTAGAGGTGGACCAATTCCATGGCCTCCACACTCTCCTGACCTCAACCCTCTTGACTTTCATTTATGGGGGCATTTGAAAGCTCTTGTCTACACAACCCCGGTACCAAATGTAGAGACTCTTTGTGCTCGTATTGTGGACGGGTGTGATACAATATGCCATTCTCCAGGGCTGCATCAGCGCATCGGGGATTCCATGCGACGGAGGGTTGATGCATGTATCCTCGCTAACGGAGGATATTTTGAACATTTCCTGTAACAAAGTGTTTGAAGTCATGCTGGTACGTTCTGTTGCTGTGTGTTTCCATTCCATGATTAATGTGGAAAGTTTGGCCGTACCTTTTTGTAACACCCTGTGTAAATGAAAAATGTGTAACATATAAGATTGTATTATTAGCTGATAGTTGTTTGAGTCTTGAAGTTATGTATCTCCTCTTCTTCTTTAAAGCCAGTGTTATGGCGTCCAGCTTGCTCTGCTTAAATTTATTGCTTCTCCAAAGTATTACAGGTACCAGTGACACAGATAGATAGATCAGGTGAAATAAAGAACTAAGAAGTGACATTGATTCCACATCATAAGAATTAATATATTTCACATTATTAGTGAACTAAGCTGGAATTTACATCATCTCTCTATCACAAACAGGAACAACAACAGTACGAGACTGATGAAACATCCACTTGAAGTTTTTACAAAACATAAGAAAATCATTGTTCTTCACTTTTTCTTGCTATATCCAAAGGCTTGATTGCTATGGACATACCGCATTTTAATCTTTGCTGCAAACTACTTAGGTGCATTAATGGATAAAAATAAACAAAGATAAATAAAGCATACATATATTCATTTAGGTAAACCAGCATTAGTCCCAATACATTATATAAATTGAAGTAATTGCTATAATCAGACAGACCTTCTCAATATGGGTGTTCTCAAACACTTTGACACAATATATTCAGTCTCATTAACAGTGTCATCCACTTGTTTTATGTGGGTAGAATTTTTACAAACCTACAGATGATGAGCAGGGTGGAGAGGCTGCTGTGCAGGGGACATGAGGCTGGGTAACCCAACTGCTTCTGGTTAGTTTTTGTGTAACATTGTTTTTTGAACTCACTTTTTGCTTAAAATCTTGGTAGTGTTGTTTGAAAGATGAAGTTCTATCTAGTTTTACACCAAGATGTTTGTCCTCACATCCTTGGGTTGAAGTGACCTGTACTTCCCTTTTAACCTTCCTCATCCTATCCCTTTCTCCTCCCCAAGGAAGGAATAAAATAAATTTCAAATTATACTTCAAATACTTATATAATCATCTGTCAATAAGCAACAGTATTTTGCAATATAGTTGGTGGAAAGGTGTAGAGAGATCATGTGTGCCTCATAAGGGTTAGTTATTGTCACAAGTGGCACAACACAGTTTTATTGTCAGCAACAGATAAAACAACCTGCAGCTCATTTTGTATGGGATGTTATTCCCAGTATTACATCAGTTTAAAATGGTGCAACATGAAGAATAATGTAGCACATTCTGATGATGTAATGATAGACATTAAGTTGTTGAGCAAGGCTCCTCAGCAGTAATATGCTGTATCTCTGTGCAGGCAAAGTCTTGTTCCAGTTCTTGTCTGATCATCGCTATTTAACTGTTCTGATAATTCTCAAAGTCTTTCAGTGTTAGTGTTGGAATGATCACTTCAATTTCTACTAACATCTTCGTCATAACTGGAATGCAATCCATGATCGTACTGCTGAAGTAATGTTACTTTCTAGTAAATAGTGATTTATATCTGTGATACAATTTTTCATATCTTGAAAAGTTTTTAATGCAATAAAGTGAAATGAATGGAGTGTGAAATAATTGAAGATGCACTGACATGAAATTAAATCAGAACAAACCATTTAGATGTGCTAAATCCACAAAATAATGAATATGTAGTGACTATTGTCACAACATAGAATCAATTATGAAAGACAGAATAATGAATTATTTGAATAAAAGCAACCTTCTGCGTGAATCAGTTTGGTTTCCAAAGAAGAAGTACAGAAACAGCCATAGCAGAATTCACAAAAGTGGTGCTTGATGCTCTTGAAAAGAATAATGTGTCATAGATCTTTCTAATGTTTTTGATACTGTTGACCATAAGGTTCTACTAAAAAAGTCAGAATCATTAAGAATAAGAGGTTGAATGACCTTTTGACAACTGTATTTCAACTAGTAGTAACACAGAAATTTTAAGCAACTTTCATGGAGTGTTCAGTGAAATCTTTTCACTTAAAACAATATGTAACAAAATGATTGGATATGTAACAGAATGACTGGTGGTCTTAAATGAATAACTCAAGATACAAAACCTTCTAGTGCCAGAAAAAGGCAACTCCATGATGATCTAAAATATAACAAAATTAGGCATTTTATTGAATATGTTAGTTGTTATAAAGCTATATTTCAAAAATTTGTGAAAGCAACTAAATAAATGGCAAACAATAATTTCATTTAAAAAAATAAAAATAAGGCAATGGCTGTTTGGTCAGTTGTGAAATCAGAGTTATGTGCTAGAATTAGTACTTGCAAAATATCTAGTATTAACTAGATGAGACTTGTAAATATCAGAGTGTTTGAATCAATTCTTCAAAATGTAGTGAAGATAGACATTGATGTAGCAGAATATCATAATAAAGTAAAACATTTTTGGACTTCAACAAGAAGCTCAATATCTTACAGATTTTAAAAATGTTTTGATAAGGAAGTGGAAAACATTATACTGTCAATAACACTAAAAATATGCTGTGTGGGAAAGGATGCCCATTACGGTGAATAAAACAGTATATCATGTAATACCTCCACTAATTCAAATAATCAACCAATCTTTTGCATAGGTGTGCTTTTCTGATGTATTGACATACCAGTACGCAGAAGATAGACCTCTGTTCGAGAAAGAGTCAAGGAAAGTCTTAGGAAACTAGCAATCTGTGTTGTTCTTCCAATCCTATCAAAAGTCCTGGAGAAAGTAGCTGTAATCTGGACTTAGATCTTTTCTTTTTTTTTTTCAGTTGTGTTCTTCCAAGTAATCTGTTTGGATTCCAACAGGAGAAAAAAAACACTTGATGCAGTGAACATCTTTCTTTAAAATATAAGTAAAGCACTGAATCACAGAGGAGTAAAGTTGCAGATATCTTCTAAATTCTGACAGAAGGCTTTGATTTAATAAATAATGCCATGTTTATTTACAAATCTGATAAATATGACATTAAGGGTAATGCTCTGCAATGGCTTGCATCATACCTGCAGAACAGAAAATTAAGGGTAACTGGCTTTTCAAATCTAGTGAAGTATATTCAAAGTGCATAAGGAGTGCATCAAGGTTACCCATGAATGTAAATTCCCCAACACTCATCAGTTTTGTTTAAAGACAATACTTCTATTTTAATTGAAGGTGATAGTGCTGAAAAAATTCTGAACTCTATTGTGGGTTCACTTAGTATCCTAGAAAACTGGCTTCAGTTAAATGGGTTGAAACAGAACCTTAAAAACCCATTTGGTACACTTGAAAATGGAAGATTCAAAATGTGTGGAACTTAAAATGCAGCAAAATAATCAACATATGGAAGAAGTTGATGTGATCAAATTCCTTGAATTAAATGTGGTCAAGAACTCTAGCTGACATATGCAGATTGACTTTTTATCAAAAAAATTAAATAGTTTTGCATTTGCTAGCAAATACGAGCAAATGATATTGCCATGAGTACTTGAAAAATAGCATATTGTAGCTATTTTGAATTTGTATTTAGTTGTGAGATAGTTTTCTGGTAAGTTCAAGCAATGTATCTTGAATACTGAACTTTCAGAAGAAAATTGTCATGATGTGACTTACCAAATGAAAGCGCTGGCAGGTCGATAGACACACAAACATACACACAAATTTCTAGCTTTCGCAACCAACGGTTGCTTCGTCAGGAAAGAGGGAAGGAGAGGGAAAGACGAAAGGATGTGGGTTTTAAGGGAGAGGGTAAGGAGTCATTCCAATCCCGGGAGCGGAAAGACTTACCTTAGGGGGGAAAAAGGACGGGTATACACTCGCACACACACACACATATCCATCCACACATACACAGACACTAGCAGACATATTTAAAGACAAAGAGTTTGGGCAGAGATGTCAGTTGAGGCAGAAGTGCAGAGGCAAAGATGTTGTTGAATGACAGGTGAGGTATGAGTGGCGGCAACTTGAAATTAGCGGAGATTGAGGCCCGGTGGGTAACGGGAAGAGAGGATATATTGAAGAGCAAGTTCCCATCTCTGGAGTTCGGATAGGTTGGTGTTGGTGGGAAGTATCCAGATAACCCCGATGGTGCAACACTGTGCCAAAATGTGCTGGCCGTGCACCAAGGCATGTTTAGCCACAGGGTGATCCTCATTACCAACAAACACTGTCTGCCTGTGTCCATTCATGTGAATGTACAGTTTGTTGCTGGTCATTCCCACATAGAATGCATCACAGTGTAGGCAGGTCAGTTGGTAAATCACGTGGGTGCTTTCACACGTGGCTCTGCCCTTGATCGTGTACACCTTCCGGGTTACAGGACTGGAGTAGGTGGTGCTGGGAGGGTGCATGGGACAGGTTTTACACCGGGGGCGGTTACAAGGATAGGAGCTAGAGGGTAGGGAAGGTGGTTTGGGGATTCCATAGGGATGAACTAAGAGGTTACGAAGCTTAGGTGGATGGCGGAAAGACACTCTTGGTGGACACTCTTACCAACTGACCTGCCTACACTGTGATGCATTCTATGTGGGAATGATCAGCAACAAACTGTCCATTCGCATGAATGGACGCAGGCAGACAGTGTTTGTTGGTAATGAGGATCACCCTGTGGCTAAACATGCCTTGGTGCACGGCCAGCACATCTTGGCACAGTGTTACACCGTCCGGGTTATCTGGATACTTCCCACCAACACCAACCTATCCGAACTCTGGAGATGGGAACTTGCTCTTCAATATATCCTCTCTTCCCGTTACCCACCGGGCCTCAATCTCCGCTAATTTCAAGTTGCCGCCACTCATACCTCACCTGTCATTCAACAACATCTTTGCCTCTGCACTTCCGCCTCGACTGACATCTCTGCCCAAACTCTTTGTCTTTAAATATGTCTGCTAGTGTCTGTATATGTGTGGATGGATATGTGAGTGTGTGCGAGTGTATACCCGTCCTTTTTTCCCCATAAGGTAAGTCTTTTCGCTCCCGGGATTGGAATGACTCCTTACCCTCTCCCTTAAAACCCACATCCTTTCGTCTTTCCCTCACCTTCCCTCTTTCCTATCCATCCGCACATATACAGACACAAGCAGACATATGTAAAGGCAAAGAGTTTGGGCAGAGATGTCACTCGAGGCGGAAGTACGGAGGGAATGCTTTCGTTTGGTAGGTTACGTCATCTTTGTTTTTAGATATATTTTTCCCACATGGAAAAATATATCTAAAAACAAAGATGATGTGACTTACCATACGAAAGCACTGGCAGATCGATAGACACACAAACAAACACAATCATACACACAAAATTCTAGCTTCCACAACAAACGGTTGCTTCATCAGGAAAGAGGGAAGGAGAGGGAAAGACGAAAGGATGTGGGTTTTAAGGGAGAGGGTAAGGAGTCATTCCAATCCCGGGAGCGGAAAGACTTACCTTAGGGGGAAAAAAGGACAGGTATACACTCGCCCACACACCCATATCCAACCAAACATACACGGACACAAGCAGACATCTGTAAAAGCAAAGAGATTCAGCAGAGATGTCAGTCGAGGCACAAGTACAGAGGCATAGATGTTGTTGAAAGACAGGTGAGGTATGAGCGGCGGCAACTTGAATTTAGCGGACGTTGAGGCCTGGCGGATAACGAGAAGAGAGGATATACTGAAGGGCAAGTTCCCATCTCCGGAGTTCTGACAGGTTGGTTTTAGTGGGAAGTATCCAGATAACCCGGACGGTGTAACACTGAGCCAAGATGTGTTGGCCGTGCACCAGGGCATGTTTAGCCACAGGGTGATCCTCATTACCAACAAACACTGTCTGCCTGTGTCCATTCATGCGAATGGACAGTTTGTTGCTGGTCATTCCCACGTAGAAAGTTTCACAGTGTAGGCAGGTCAGTTGGTAAATCATGTGGGTGCTTTCACACGTGGCTCTGCATTTGATCGTGTACACCCTCCGGGTTAAAGGACTGGAGTAGGTGGTGGTGGGAGGGTGCATGGGACAGGTTTTACACTGGGGGCGGTTACAAGGGTAGGAGCCAGAGGGTAGGGAAGGTGGTTTGGGGATTTCATAGGGATGAACTAAGAGGTTACGAAGGTTAGGTGGACGGCGGAAAGACACTCGTGGTGGAGTGGGGAGGATTTCATGAAGGATGGATCTCATTTCAGGGCAGGATTTGAGGAAGTTGTATCCCTGCTGGAGAGCCACGTTCAGAGTCTGATCCAGCCCCGGAAAGTATCCTGTTACAAGTGGGGCACTTTTGTGGTTCTTCTGTGGGAGGTTCTGGGTTTGAGGGGATGAGGAAGTGGCTCTGGTTATTTGCTTCTGTACCAGGTCGGGAGGGTAGTTGCGGGATGCGAAAGCTGTTTTCAGGTTGTTGGTGTAATGGTTCACCTTATACACAAATGGAGCAGATTCGTTTGCCACGAAGACCTAGGCTGTAGGGAAGGGACCATTTGATGTGGAATGGGTGGCAGCTGTCATAATGGAGGTACTGTTGCTTGTTGGTGGGTTTGATGTGGACAGAGTTGTGAAGCTGGCCATTGGACAGATGGAGGGCAACGTCAAGGAAAGTGGCATGGGATTTGGAGTAGGACCAGGTGAATCTGATGGAACCCAAGGAGTTGAGGTTGGAGAGGAAATTCTGGAATTCTTCTTCACTGTGAGTCCAGATCATGAAGATGTCATCAATAAATCTGTACCAAACTTTGGGTTGGCAGGCCTGGGTAACCAAGAAGGCTTCCTCTAAGCGACCCACGAATAGATTGGCGTACGAGGGGGCCATCCTGGTACCCATGGCTGTTCCCTTTAATTGTTGGTATGTCTGGCCTTCAAAAGTGAAGATGTTGTGGGTCAGGATGAAGCTGGCTAAGGTAATGAGGAAAGAGGTTTTAGGTAGGGTGGCAGGTGATCGGCATGAAAGGAAGTGCTCCATCGCAGCGAGGCCCTGGACGTGTGGAATATTTGTGTATAAGGAAGTGGCATCAATGGTTACAAGGATGGTTTCCGGGGGTAACAGATTGGGTAAGGATTCCAGGTGTTCGAGAAAGTGGTTGGTGTCTTTGATGAAGGATGGGAGACTGCATGTAATGGGTTGAAGGTGTTGATCTACGTAGGCAGAGATACGTTCTGTGGGGGATTGGTAACCAGCTACAATGGGGCGGCCGGGATGATTGGGTTTGTGAATTTTAGGAAGAAGGTAGAAGGTAGGGGTGTGGGGTGTCGGTGGGGTCAGGAGGTTGATGGAGTCAGGTGAAAGGTGTTGTAGGGGGTCTAAGGTTCTGAGGATTCCTTGAAGCTCTGCCTGGACATCAGGAATGGGATTACCTTGGCAAACTTTGTATGTGGTGTTGTTTGAAAGCTGACGCAGTCCCTCAGCCACATACTCCGGACGATCAAGTACCACGGTCGTGGAACCCTTGTCCGCTGGAAGAATGACGATGGATCGGTCAGCCTTCAGATCACGGAAAGCTTGGGCATCAGCAGTGGTGATGTTGGGAGTAGCATTAAGGTTTTTTAAGAAGGATTGAGAAGCAAGGCTGGAAGTCAGAAATTCCTGAAAGGTTTGGAGAGGGTGATTTTGAGGAAGAGGAGGTGGATCCCGCTGTGACGGAGGACGGAACTGTTCCAGGCAGGGTTCAATTTGGATAGTGTCTTGGGGAGTTGGATCATTAGGAGTAGGATTAGGATCATTTTTCTTCATGGCAAAGTGATATTTCCAGCAGAGAGTACGAGTGTAGGACAGTAAATCTTTGACGAGGGCTGTTTGGTTGAATCTGGGAGTGAGGCTGAAGGTGAGGCCTTTCGATAGGACAAAGGTTTCAGATTGGGAGAGAGGTTTGGAGGAAAGGTTAACTACTGAATTGGGGTGTTGTTGTTCCAGATTGTGTTGATTGGAATTTTGAGGTTTTGGAGGGAGTGGAGCTGGAAGTGGGAGAGACTGGATTTGTGTCCAATGAGAGGAGGTTGAGGTTTGCTGGAAAGGTTGTGAAGGGTGAGTGAGTTGCCTTCCCTACCCTCTGGCTCCTACCCTTGTAACCGCCCCCAGTGTAAAACCTGTCCCATGCACCCTCTCACCACCACCTGCTCCAGTCCTGTAACACGGAGGGTGTACACGATCAAAGGCAGAGCCACGTGTGAAAGCACCCACATGATTTACCAACTGACCTGCCTACACTGTGAAGCTTTCTATGTGGGAATGACCAGCAACAAACTGTCCATTCGCATGAATGGACACAGGCAGACAGTGTTTGTTGGTAATGAGGATCACCCTGTGGCTAAACATGCCTTGGTGCATGGCCAGCACATCTTGGCACAGTGTTACACCGTCCGAGTTATCTGGATACTTCCCACTAACACCAACCTGTCAGAACTCCGGAGATGGGAACTTGCCCTTCAGTATATCCTCTCTTCTCGTTATCCGCCAGGCCTCAACGTCCGCTAAATTCAAGTTGCCGCCGCTCATACCTCACCTGTCTTTCAACAACATCTTTGCCTTTGTACTTCTGCCTCGACTGACATCTCTGCCGAATCTCTTTGCCTTTACAAATGTCTGCTTGTGTCTGTGTATGTGTGGTTGGATATGGGTGTGTGTGCGAGTGTATACCTGTCCTTTTTTCTCCCTAAGGTAAGTCTTTCCGCTCCCAGGATTGGAATGACTTCTTACCCTCTCCCTTAAAACCCACATCCTTTCGTCTTTCCCTCTCCTTCCCTCTTTCCTGATGAAGCAACCACTGGTTGCGAAAGCTAGAATTTTGTGTGTATGATTGTGTTTGTTTGTGTGTCTATCGACCTGCCAGCACTTTCGTATGGTAAGTCATATCATCTTTGTTTTTAGATATATTTTTCCACGTGGGAAAAATGTATCTAAAGACAAAGATGACGTAACTTACCAAACGAAAGCATTCCCGCTGTACTTCTGCCTCGACTGACATCTCTGCCCAAACTCTTTGCCTTTACATATGTCTGCTCGTGTCTGTATATGTGCGGATGGATATGTGTGTGTATGCAAGTGTATACCAGTCCCTTTTTCCCCCTAAGGTAAGTCTTTCCAGTCCCGGCGTTGGAATGACTCCTTACCCTCTCCCTTAAAACCCACATCCTTTTGTCTTTCCCTCTCCTTCCCTCTTTCCTGATGAAGCAACCGTGTGTTGCGAAAGCTTGAATTTTGTGTGTGTGTTTGTGTTTGTTATTGTCTCTATCAACATACCAATGCTTTCGTTTGGGAAGTTACATCAGCTTCACACAAATTTCAAGCTTTAGCAACCCACGGTTGCCTCTTCAGGAAAGAAGGAAGGAGAGGGAAAGACGAAAGGATGTGGATTTTAAGGGAGAGGGTAAGGAGTCATTCCAATCCCGGGAACGGAAAGACTTGCCTTGGGGGGGAAAAGGGACAGGTATACACTCACACATACACACACACACACACACACACACACATATCCATCCGCACATATACAGATACAAGCAGACATATGTAAAGGCAAAGAGTTTGGGCAGAGATGTCAGTCGAGGCGGAAGTACAGAGGCAAAGATGTTATTGAATGACAGGTGAGGTTGCCACTGCTCATACCTCACCTATCATTCAATAACATCTTTGCCTCTGGACTTCTGCCTTGACTGACATCTCTGCGCAAGTAAAACCAGAAAATGCTCTCTGGCTTTTCTGATTTCTTTTGTCATCTAGAACTGTCCCAAAGCTAACTTATGTAGAGCTACATCTCCTTTCATCACATTTAAAATTTATCCTTGCGTCACTCTGCCATTGCCAGTCATCTTAAAAATGTGAACTGCAACATTATGGCAGACAAAACAGCATTCAGAAAAGTTCGTCGTAGATTAGGTGACAAAACTGTGAAATTACTCATTCAATTGATCCCATACAAGCCACCAAAATTTGCAGAAAAACAGTTCTTATTTTCATGAAGAACTATTTGTTAATCTCCTATTACAACAACTTTAGTACTGCACTCTCAAAAGAAACTTAATCAGCTAACCTTTTTTTTTTTCCCCCCATGAACACACAAAACAACTTTCCAGTGTTCAGCTTCTCAAGCATGTTACCAGTCTCATCAGCAGGAATACCTTAAATACCCCATCCATATCTGTATTCCACAATATTACAGTTACTGAGAAAATAAGAGAACTTCTTGCAGAGAAAGCAAATGAAATCCTCAAGGATACTTACATTTGATCAATATGCAATAAAGTGACATTGAACATAAAGAACAAAAGTCATGGTTTCTCTGTTGAAGAGGTGTGAATACTCAAAGATACTTGCAATGTCATCAGCATGTTGTGGCCTTAAAATCCAGTTATCAGTCTGTAAAAGCCGGTGACCTTTAGTTACATACTATTCATACGTACACTCTGTTCACAGCTTTGAGATTCTTTTCTAAGGAACAAATGCAGAGAATATGAACATTGTTTTCAAACTGCAAAAAGGTCTATAAGAATAATTATTTAGAATAGTAGTCAAGCTCATTGTAAAGATTTGTATAAAACAGTGAGGACTTTAACTACACAGTGGGAATGCATTTACCAATCAGTTGTTAGAAGATCTAGACTAAACTGTACAATAAATTCCCCAAAGAGATTAAAGAGATTACTAAAACAAGCTTAATTAAAAAAGCCGTTAAGAAGTACCTGTGAAGTAACACATTCTGTACAGTGCTGGATTATTTAGATAACTCAGAATAGGGGTTGTGTAAAGAATATAACACAGATAAATAATGATAATGATAACAAATATCCATGATTTCACATAAGGCTTTCACATTATATTTTTTCCTTCTACTTTTCGTTTATCAAAAAACCATACTTCCAGAGTTATGCAATGTATAGTACTAATACCTTACATTCTTTCTGAGCTCAGTGTGTCACTTGTTATAGAGGGATGCTGACTCAGCTTTTCAGGCTAGCAAATAGGAAGTTGCGATACATTATGAAACAGTGTGTGTGAAGTACTTGCAGTGTCTGGGAATGAGAAATGAGTGAACAGTGTAGAACTGATCTTTTGCATAACTAAATAACTTGTTTGCAAACCAGTACTGTACACTAGAGATAAGCCAAATGAGGTAGCTGCTTTAAGGCCACGGCCGACTACCTGTCCCTCTTTATCAAACTAGATCTGTTAGTATATAAATGCTTGTGTATATGAATTATGTTATTTTTGTTGTTCTTAAATTGTAAAAAACGGCCTTGCTGTGCTGGTACTGCGAGCGGCTGAAAGCAAGGGGAAACTACAACCGTAATTTTTCCCGAGGACATGCAGCTTTACTGTATGATTAATGCTACAGAAGAATGCTGAAGATAAGGTGGGTAGATCACGTAACTAATGAGGAGGTATTGAGTAGGATTGGGGAGAAGAGTAGCTTGTGGCACAACTTGACTAGAAGAAGGGATCGGTTGGTAGGACATGTTTTGAGGCATCAAGGGATCACAAATTTAGCATTGGGGGGCAGCGTGGAGGGTAAAAATCATAGAGGGAGACCAAGAGATGAATAAACTAAGCAGATTCAGAAGGATGTAGGTTGCAGTAGGTACTGGGAGATGAAGAAGCTTGCACAGGATAGAGTAGCATGGAGAGCTGCATCAAACCAGTCTCAGGACTGAAGACCACAACAACAACAAATTGTAATACTATGGCATGTACAAATATCCTTATAAAAGTGATCCACAGGTGAACAACACTACTACATTATTGCATGTCATTGGATTTTCATTGATTTAATCCCCATTGTGATCTATCATGTGTCTGTAATGGTCCATTTGTGTGTATTTTACAATCGCTGTAGATTTAAACTTTGCCTTCTGGCATTTGAAAATAGTTGCATACATTCCGTGGCCCAGGTATCTGGCTTCAGACTCCATTTCTTCTGTAACAATGCCCGTGTCAGCCTGTAAAGTTGGAGACATCAATGACAAAGTTTCCAACTCTCAGAGGATTCTGTGGGTCAGTATATACATCTTAGGTGGGACATAAACGGCGTGGAATAATCGCTCGTTGCAACAAGTGTCACAACATGCCATAATAACAGCACGCCAGTTTGGAAATATGCTGCATATGCCCCAGCATACAGTTTGTGTTCAAACAAATCAAAAATTCCACATGCAGAAGAAGGGTTGCAAAGCAGAATAAACTAAGAAAGTAAGTTCCTTTTTAAAAGTCGCAGACATCATTTGGATTGAAAGGGTAAAGTATAACACAATGCATTATGCCAAAGTGATCTGTTACCCCTCGCCATCAACCCATTCATTTTGTTTCAGTGCATTCAATTCATTTCACTTATTTCCATTGTGACAGGGTAAGCCCTCTTTGTCCACTGATTCCATTGCCAAAGTGCTACTATTCCCAAATTAATTTAGAGTTTGGAACTCATAGGTTGAAACATTTGTGACACTGAAAGTTTAAGTCAGACTTTGAGGTGTGCTCAGACAACCTAATTGTTAAAGCGACTGTTCACAGTAAGTAGTAAGTCCATATTTGAGTTTCTGTCTGCCAGAGTTTGTCAATTTTCACTACATATTCATTAAAACGTCTTGTAATTTGTGTATTGGACCATTTTCAAACTCAATGCTTTGATTTGTTATCTGTCTTCAGATAGACTAAAAGTCAACTTAAAAATATACCACTCATTGCATTTTATATTACAATTGAACAATATAGTCTAGTCTGTTATATTGATTGTAACCTTTTCAGCCATTTCTGGTGGATGGATTCAAGTTTGATCTCCGACTCTATGTTTTGATTACATCTTGTGATCCGCTTCGAGTATATGTTTACAATGATGGCCTTGTCAGGTAAAATTTTTGAATAATTTGAATATTCCATTGTAGTTTTAATACATCATTTATAATGTTTCAAGAGATTTTGAAGCTATTGGTTATGCAGATTGTTGAGCATGCAAAAGCTAGATGTATGCAGAGCTAAGGATTATTTTTTTCAGTGCTTGTCTAAATTATTTTTATTAAAATTTACTTGACTCTTTATTACTTTCATAAATACTGTGTTCTCATTGTTCATGGTATTAATCATAACACACTGTGTATTACTAATTTATAGTGTGATGTAAGATGATTGCTTTTAAACAGAAAGTTCTACGGAGTGACTCCTGTGCAACAGACAAAAATTTTACTGAGAAAATTTTGGTGCTGTATCTTATTTCCATCGTAAAGTGACTGCCCATAATTTAATTTCTTCTACTCATTAAAGATTTATATTGAAGAACTATTTTTGATATTCTGGTATCCCTCATTCAATTTATATAGCGTGAATCACATAAAATTTAGACCACAAATATTGCAGAAGTGGAAAATGCTGTTGATGTGTGGTTTTCACAGAATGGATTGGTACTCAGGGACTCACATTGTTAGCCAGTACACAAATTCTAATAAAACTTAGAAAGTGCATTTCTTGAGCAAGTATGCAGTTTTTAAATGGAACAATACTTATTGACATCAGCATACTAAAAGTAAGGTAAATTATAATGTCAGTGATGTTTGTCACAGGATTCTAATCTGAGTCATTTATGAGATATCTTATTTTTAAAAGTTCCCACACTGACTATGGGCTGGACAGCCATTGTGTTGGTCCACATGTTCCTTCTAATCTACAGAGGAATGTCTTCAAGTATCCATGGGAGATGTCTGTTAGGAGGCTGGGACACTTGTGTATGTTCATTGTTCCATCTATCAAATACGGCCAATGAGCTGATTCTTCATCATCACATTTACGCTCCATGGACGCTGATGTGCCACCTGACAAAGCCAAAGCGAATTGTCAGCAGACCAACAATATTTGTTTACGCTATTTACTTGTTCATAATTCTATGACTGATAAGTATGGCTTCATCAACTACCAAGATACATGATACATCTGGAGCATCATGTCTTAATGCCCATGTACAGAAGTTAACATGATCCTCATAAGCATTTCAATGCAGCTCCTGATAGAGAGATGGTAGGGATGGAACCTGTGCCGATGGATAATGCATAAGACGCGTGCCTGACTCATACCATTTCTCCATGTGGTTGCATGGGAGCTAACATGCAGATTAATGGCAGCTGCAGCAAGAACATTGATTTCCTCCTCTTCTGTCATCACTTATTTCATTCTGTTATATTGTGTTGGTATTACACTACCACTTTCATGCATATGGTTGAAGAGGTTGATAAATAATTGCCAAGATGGTTGACATTTACTGGAATATCTTGCTGCATAAACCGTAAAAAAATGAACTGCATTCTTTCTACACTCTCCATGCACCATGAGCATATTTGCTTTTTCTGCATTAATAAATCCCATTGTCCATTCATAACATACTATTTGGACTGTCACACACCAACTGATTGGCAAGTCGCAGTGCATTCAAGGGACACATAAGCTCACCGTAAGCAAACATGACAACATTGAAACTAGCAGCTATGCGGGTTGAACAGCACAAACAAGCGTCAAGTGTGGAGCTTTTCAAAGTACAATATGTCGTAAATGACACACTGGAGTCCTGTGACGAACACCACTGACATTCTAATTTACCCCACTTTTAGTTTTTTAATGTCAATTGGCGTTGTTCAATTTCAAAATGTGTATGTTTGCTCTAAAAATACACTTTCTGGGTATTACTACAATCTAGTTATTGGCTAACAATCCATTCTGTAAAAATTGCATATCAATAGCACTTTCCATTTGCAGAATATTTGCAGCTGCTAAGATGCACTGTAAGTTTTTTTTTTCCATTGAAAATTGCCAAATTTGTAGCCCTCCATGCAGCTGGAGGAATGTATACCCCTATCAAAGCTGTAGCAGGCTGCGCATGTGCAACAGGGCAGGGGCATATCCTTAATTGACAGTGTGCCAGTAAACAGGTAACACAACCCAGCATGGCTGTGATTTGTAAAGTGAAGTTCAGTTGCTGATTATAGCTTTTCTGAAACAATTGTCTGCAGTTATTCTTCGCTCACATTTGCTGCTCATTTAGTATCCATAATAATTACCACTTATGTTTAAGGTATCGTAAGTGTTATCAATGGAGACAGAACTGAATTAATATACATTGTGTTTAATACTTAATGTTAAGCAGTGTGAAAACCTGGTTTTGCTTCATAAAATCTCTCTGTGAACTGTGTAAATGGAAGAAAGGCTTTCACAAAGTAGTAAATATGCATCAAAATGAAACATGTAAACGTGTGGAAGAAAATGAACATTGCTGATTCAAAAGCTTCTTTAAACTGGTTAAGCAGATTCAAGGAACCATACAGTATAGAAACTCACAAAATTATGGAGTTTACTTTAAATAAATGTGTAGAGGAGATGCCATTAATTCATAGTTGGTTTGAAGAAAAAACTTGCTGTTATACCCACACTGCTTTGTTTAAAGCCAATCAGTCGGGTTTCATAAAAGATCTGTGAGTAAATCACACTTTATCATTTCAAGATGAAGATAGTCTCTCGTGCAATCAATTATTGCTATGGCACATTAGTATACAGCAGTGCAGTGATAAAATGAGTGGCTAAATGTTTCAACAGTTAATAACTGTCTGTGGGGTATGCAAGCCAAATTAGGACCAAAAATTTAAAAAAGCGCTGGTTAGTGGCACATATATTATAATCAGTATATCAGAATCTGTAAGAATGACAAAGAATAATTTTTTATGTTTCTTTCACAACGATTACTTGCTTTTTCCATTGCTTTTGTTGGACACATGTCCTGAAGATAAATACACCTCTCTCTTTGAGGAGAAGGATGAAAAGACTATTGACATATTTCAGATGCCGCCTAGAACAATCAGTGTGATAAAGAATTTTTTCAACTATGAAAAGTATTTTTAAATCAAACAATGGAGACACTAGGTATCAATATCAGCAATGTAGGAATAGATAGATGCCTACCTACTGTAAAGAAGACATATCAGGTTGCAGAAAGACACGATTAAAAGACACTCACATGTATCTTTCAGCCACGCGCGCGCACGCACGCGCACGCACACACACGCACACACACACACACACACACACACACACACACACAAGCAAGCACACCTCTCACACATGCGACCGCCAACTCCAGCATCTCGGGACGGAGTTTTCATTGGCAAGTTTTACGAATTTCATTAAACATGCCTGGTATACAGCAGTAGTCTGGGCCATTTCTTACTACACATAAGTTCTGTCTAAATACAACTAACAATTACTGTGAAGTGTCTAGATGAATTAATTTTTCTTTCCTCAGGTGTTCCTGGTGTAAGAAAAATGTTAGTTTTCTTTATTCAAATGACACTTCACTTTATACAGTGATGAGATGGGAAATAAAAGAAAGAAACTATTTCATTATCAGTAAAATATAGATTGTTCAAAAATTATCAGAAGAACTGTGCTGCAGGAATTGTTATAAAATAATGTATCTCTAACAAATATTTCATTTCAATAAATCCTGGTTGATGAAAGTTGCCTTTAATGTAACATCAAACATTGCCTTGATTTCTTATCCTCTGCTAGTCGAATTTGTAAGGATCACATCAGCAGTAGTTTAGCTGTCAATATGAACTGCTTCTTATTCCAAAAATTAATAATGTGTGACTTTTTTGTGTGGTTTATGTGCTTCACATTTACACATGTCACCTATGGATATTTGTGCAATGTGGCACTAGGCTCAGTCATGGCTGATCATGCACATGTACAAACCATTCTCATAATCGCTTCTTCTTGTGGAAAAAATTAGTAACTTCAACGATTTTTAAAAAAAAAAAAAAAAAAAAAAAAAAAAAAAAAAAAAAAAAAAAAAAAAAAACAACCTTGCAGTTCACCTAAGCATTTCTTTCATTGTATTCTCCCTATGTAAAAAATTTCATGGTGGGTTTCAACATGTGAGACTGGGCCATTCCCTTGTCAGATGGTTAATATTATTGTGCAGTACTCAGTATTGCACAAGAAATATTGAGTGTGTGAGGGCTCCTGTAGTTTCATTTTCTGTTGCCATTGCCAATTCATTCCTTCCTTCAGACAATAGTTCTGATGTCCATATAGCTTAGTGAGTGAACAACTTGCTGCAAGTTGAGGGTGTCACTTCAGGTTTATGATCAGTGTGCTCTCTAGATAACTTATTGAGCATAACTGAGATTTATTTTTGAGATGGCATGTCCAAAGTTAGAAATTATTCTTGATAATGTTAGACAGATGGTAGTTACAAGAGGCCAGCAACTGTGACGCAGAACTTGTACAAAATTAACAGTATGGATTGGTCTGTTTGCAGAGTCACAGAATCTCCCTGATGAATAAATAATGATCTCACTGAAACAGGGCCATTAAGGACAAAACGTATAAGAAAGTCAGGGTCAGTCCTATGCTCCTCAGTGAGCATTATGCCCAAGTGAATGCGTTCTTTTGTAACTTTCCTCTGACTGTTGTGAGGTGACAGTTCTGTATCTATACTGTATGAGGCAACTCTGTTAACAATAAATGAATATGAGTTTCCAGTATATGTAAATATGAATGAGTAATGTACACTGAAGTATGATGATAATTGGGTCCACAGTCTCTGTGAATGAAATCATTTCTGCTTTTGGCTGTTAAAACATTTTTTATTGCAAATAATGTTTTAACAGTCAAAAATAGAAATTATCTCATCTAAAAATTTTCACTGAGGTGACAAAAGTCATGAGGTACCTCCAAATATCATGTCAGGTCTCCTGTTGCCCAGTGTAGTGTAGCAAATCAACATGGCATGGACTCACCAAGTCTTTGGAAGACCCCTGGAGAAATATTGAGCCATGCTGCCTACATAGGTGTCCATAGTTGAGAATGTGTTGGAGGGGCAGGATTTTGTGCACAGATTGAGCTCTCGGTTATGTCTCATAAATGTTCAGCTGGATGTCGGGTGACCAGTGTGGCCAAACCCTTTGATCAAATTGCCCAAAATGTTCTTCAAACCAGTCACGAACTGTAGTGGCCCAGTGACATGGTGCATTTTCATCTGTAAAAATTCCATTTTTGTTTGGAACATGATGCCCATGAAGTGGAGGAAATGGTCTCCAAGTAGCTGAACATCCAGAGGACACAGTCCATCCCATGTAAACACAGCCTACATCATTATGGAGTCACCACCAACTTCCATAATGCCTTATTGACAATTTGGGTCCATGGCTTGATGGGGTCTGCATCACACTCAGACGCTACCTTCAGCTCTTACCATCGGAAATCAGGACTCATGTGGCCAGGCTACAGTTTTTCAGTTGTCTGTGGTCCATCTGATATGGACACAGTGCAAGGAGAAGGGCTGCAGCTGATGTCGTGCTGTTAGCAAAGGCCTTCATGTCAGTCATCTGCTTCGATAGCCCATTAATACCAAATTTTGCCTCCCTGTCCTTACAGTTTCATTTGTTGTACATCCCCAATTTGATTTCTGTGGTTATTTCACACAGTGTTGCTTGTCTGTTAGCACTGAAAACTCTAAGCAAACACTGCCACTATCGGTCATTAAATTAAGGCCATTGGTGAGAGATAATGTCTGAAATGTGGTAGTCTTGCACACTCTTGACACTATGGATTGCAGAATATTGAATTCCCTAACAATTTCCAAAATAGATGTCCCATGCATGTAGCTCCACCTACCATTCCGCACTCAAGGTCTGTTAATTCCCATCATGTGACCACCATCTTGCTGGAAACCTTTCCACACGACTCACCTGGGTGCAAATGACAGTTCCATCAATGCACTTTCCTTCTATACGTTGTGTATGTGGTACTACTGCCATATGTACTGGTATATGTGCCTATCATTATCCCATGACTTTTGTCACCTCAGTGTAATTGGATGGATAAAAAATGTATTTGCCAAGCGGTGGCAGGAGAAAACATGTATAAAGGTTAAGGTAATGTGCAAGCTATCAGAGACAGTGGCTCTTTCTTCTGTTAGAAGGGTTGAAGGGGAATGGAGAGGGATAAAGAAAATGGACTGGTGAGGTTCAGGAAATTGGGAGAGCTCAGAAAAGGCATCCAGAACCTCGTTTCAGGTGACACTTACTGGATGAGATGAGAAGGCTGTGAAAGCTTGCTCATTTCCTTAACCTATATATGTGTTTGTGTTTTATTTATCCAATTATATTTTCAAAACTTATATGTATTTATGTGTTTTCTTCTGCCACCACTTGATGAGTAGATTTTTTATTTATCCAATTTCATTATATTTTCAAAAATGGATTATTTTCATTGATTTGCCAATAATTCTGAAAATAAACATTTTACCTTCCAAACATTAGATTTAATAAATAAAATTTACAATGTAAATTCTTTATACAAAAATAGTTTATCAAAACGATCTTTTGCATCAGTTCTTGAACTACAAACAGCATAGTGAACGTATTATAGTGGCCAAGATAGACACGAAGCCCATGCCTACTACAGTAGTACAAGTTTATATGCCAACTAGCTCTTCAGATGACGAAGAAATTGAAGAAATGTATGATGAGATAAAAGAAATTATTCAGGTAGTGGAGGGAGACGAAAATTTAGTAGTCATGGGTGACTGGAATTCGAGAGTAGGAAAAGGGAGAGAAGGAAACATAGTAGGTGAATATGGATGGGGAGTAAGAAATGAAAGAGGAAGCCGTCTGGTAGAATTTTGCACTTCGTTCAAGAATCATAAAAGAAGGTTGTATACATGGAAGAATCCTGGAGATACTGAAAGGTATCAGATAGATTATATAATGGTAAGACAGAGATTTAGGAACCAGGTTTTAAATTGTAAGACATTTCCAGGGGCAGATGGGACTCTGACCACAATCTTTTGGTTATGAACTATAGATTAAAACTGAAGAAATTGCAGAAAGGTGGGAATTTATGGAGATGGAACCTGGAGAAACTGACCAAACCAGAGGTTTGTTTCAGGCAGAGCATAAGGGAGCAATTGACAGGAATGGTGGAAAGAAATATAGTAGAAGAAGAATGGGTAGCTCTGAGGAATGAAGTAGTGAAGGCAGAGGATCAAGTAGATAAAAAGGCAAGGGCTTGTGGAAATCCTTGGGTAACAGAAGAAATATTGAATTTAATTGATGAAAGGAGAAAATATAAAAATGCAGTAAATGAAGCAGGCAAAAAGGAATACAAACATCTCAAAAATGAGATCGCCAGGAAGTGCAAAATGGCTAAGGAGGCATGGCTAGAGGACAAATGTAAAGATGTAGAGGCTTATCTCACTAGGGGTAAGATAGATACAGCCTACAAGAAAACTAAAGAGACCTATGGAGAAAAGAGAGCCACTTGTATGAATATCAAGAGCTCAGATGGAAACCCAGTTCTAAGCAAAGAGGGGAAAACAGAAAGGTGGAAGGAGTATATAGAGGGTCTATACAAGGGCGATGTACTTGAGGACAATATTATGGAAATGGAAGAGGATGTAGATGAAGATGAAATGGGAGATACGATACTGCGTGAAGAGTTTGACAGAGCACTGAAAGACCTGAGTCGAAACAAGGCCCCGGGAGTAGACAACATTCCATTAGAATTACTGACAACCTTGGGAGAGCCAGTCCTGACAAAACTCTACCATCTGGTGAGCAAGATGTACGAGACAGGCAAAATACCCTCAGACTTCAAGAAGAATGTAATAATTCCAATCCCAAAGAAAGCAAGTGGTGACAGATGTGAAAATTACCGAACTATCAGTTTAATAAGTCACAGCTGCAAAATACTAACGCGAATTATTTACAGACGAATGGAAAAACTGGTAGAAGCCGACCTCGGGGTAGATCAGTTTGGATTCCGTAGAAATGTTGGAACATGTGAGGCAATACTGACCTTGTGACTTATCTTAGAAGAAAGATTAAGGAAAGGCAAACCTATGTTTCTAGCATTTGTAGACTTAGAGAAAGCTTTTGATAATGTTGACTGGAATTCTCTCTTTCAAATTCTAAAGGTGGCAGGGGTAAAATACAGGGAGCGAAAGGCTATTTACAATTTGTACAGAAACCAAATGGCAGTTATAAGAGTCGAGGGGCATGAAAGGGAAGCAGTGGTTGGGAAGGGAGTGAGACAGGGTTGTAGCCTCTCCCCAATGTTATTCAATCTGTATATTGAGCAAGCAGGAAAGGAAACAAAAGAAAAGTTTGGAGTAGATATTAAAATCCAGGGAGAAGAAGTAAAAACTTTGAGGTTCGC
Organism: Schistocerca piceifrons; assembly: GCF_021461385.2. Taxonomy (NCBI): domain Eukaryota; kingdom Metazoa; phylum Arthropoda; class Insecta; order Orthoptera; family Acrididae; genus Schistocerca; species Schistocerca piceifrons. Next base: position 67,698,211 of record NC_060144.1, on the reverse strand, counting down.
CAATGACATTGTAATTCTGTCAGAGACTGCAAAGGACTTGGAAGAACAGTTGAACGGAATGGACAGTATCTTGAAAGGAGGATATAAGATGAACATCAACAAAAGCAAAACGAGGATAATGGAATGTAGTCGAACTAAGTCGGGAGATGCTGAGGGTATTAAATTAGGAAATGAGAGACTTAAAGTAGTAAAGGAGTTTTGCTATTTGGGGAGCAAAATAACTGATGATGGTCGAAGTAGAGAGGATATAAAATGTAGACTGGCAATGGCAAGGAAAGCGTTTCTGAAGAAGAGAAATTTGTTAACATCGAGTATAGATTTAAGTGTCAGGAAGTCGTTTATGAAAGTATTTGAATGGAGTGTAGCCATGTATGGAAGTGAAACATGGACAATAACTACTTTAGACAAGAGAATAGAAGCTTTCGAAATGTGGTGCTACAGAAGAATGCTGAAGATTAGGTGGGTAGATCACGTAACTAATGAGGAGGTATTGAATAGGATTAGGGAGAAGAGAAGTTTGTGGCGCAACTTGACTAGAAGAAGGGATCGGTTGGTAGGACACATCCTGAGGCATCAAGGGATCACAAATTTAGCATTGGAGGGCAGTGTGGAGGGTAAAAATCATAGAGGGAGACCAAGAGATGAATACACTAAGCAGATTCAGAAGGATGTAGGTTGCAGTAGGTACTGGGAGATGAAGGAGCTTGCTCAGGATAGATTAGCATGGAGAGCTGCATCAAACCAGTCTCAGGACTGAAGACCACAACAACAACAGCAACAACATGGCAATTACCATAAAACATAAGAAAAACTAGACTAAAAGTCTAAACACAGCAAAATTTAACAAAGTACAGGGTACAGGTATGAAATAAAATACGAGGGTTGTTTTTTAAGTAAGGGCCTTTTTTGTTTTTAAAAAAAGATACAAATACTTTTGTAAAAAAACTTTTATTTTCTGATTCTACACACTTTTACCTATTTTTCTACTTAGTTGCCTTGTTTATTTAAGCACTTGTCATACCGTATAACTAAGTTTTTAATTCCCTCTTCAAAGAATTCGGCCGCCTGCTCCAACAGCCAAGAGTTCACGGCCGCTTTCACTTCATCATTGTCATTGAAGCGCTGCCCGCCAAGATGGTGTTTCAGGTACCGGAAAAGCTGAAAATCGCTAGGAGCAAGGTCGGGGCTGTATGGTGCACGGTCCAAAACTTCCCAGCCAAAAGAATCAATCAAATCCCGAGTCTTTTGAGAGGTGTGAGGCCTAGCGTTATCGTGCAGGAGCAAAACTCCTTTTGTCAGCATGCCGTGCCTTTTGTTTTGAATTGCTCTGCGGAGCTTCTTTGGAGTTGCACAGTAGGCATCTGAGTTGATTGTCGTTCCTCGTGACATAAAGTCCACTAGCAAAACACCGCGCCGGTCCCAGAACACAGTTGCCATAATCTTGCGCTTTGACGGTGTCTGTTTGGCTTTGACCTTGACGGGTGAGGTTGTGTGTCGCCATTCCATCGATTGTCGCTTGCTTTCGGGAGTGATATGGGATACCCATGTTTCATCTCCAGTGACAATTTGACTCAACATGACATCTCCTTCTTCCTCGTAACGAATCAAAAAGTCCAATGAAGTGGCAAATCTCTTCCCTTTGTGGTCCTCTGTGAGGAGTCTGGGTACCCACCGAGAGCACAGTTTCTTAAAGTTTAGGTTTTCAGACACAATTTTATACAAAACCGATCGTGAAACTTGTGGAAATTCCAAACAAAGAGTGGAAATTGTGAATCTTCTGTCCTCACGAATCTTTGTTTCGACTGCAGCCACCAAATCATCAGTGATCACAGAGGGCCGGCCTGAACGTTCTTCGTCATGGACGTTTTGACGGCCATTTTTAAACTCTCTAACCCATTGACGCACTTTACCTTCACTCATTGCATTCCAGCCATAAACTTCTGTTAACTGACGATGAATTTCTGCAGCTGATAGGCTTCTCACGGTCAAAAAACATATCACTGACCATATCTCACACGCGGCGGGCGATTCAATAATCGTAAACATTATAAAGTAGCACAGCGATGCGTACACGTCAGCTACATAGATGCAACTTGCATCAGTGTGAACGGGAAGGATGCCGGCAAGTGGCGCAATGGCTTGTTACGGCATCCGCGCGAACTACGGGACTATATGCGCGAACGGCCCTTACTTAAAAACAACCCTCGTACATATGTTTAAATTAAAATGTAATTTATAGAGTTGCAACTCACCATATAGCGGAGATGCTGAGTCGCAGATTGGCATAACAAAAAGACTGACACAAATAAAGCTTTTGGCCAGTAAGGCCTCCGTCAAAAATACATGACAGACTCTCTCTCTCTCTCTCTCTCTCTCTCTCTCTCTCTCTCTCTCTCTCTCTCTCAAGCAAACACGACTTACACACACATGACTGCAGTCTCAGTCAACTGAAGTCACTCTACAAGCAGGAGCTCCACTGCTTGATGGGAGTGACAAATGAGTGAGGGTTAGGAGGAGGCTGGGATGGAGGGGGTGGAGGACAGTGAAGAGCTGCTGAGGAGCACTCCGTGACGAGGTGGAGAGAGAGTGGGCAGCTATGTGCAGTCGAGAGGTTAGACAGAGGGGAGGGGGGAGGGGGAGTAGCTGAAAAGGAGAGAAGTAAAAAGACTGGGTCGGTTGGTGGAATGAGGGCTGTGTGGTGCTGGAGTGGGAAATGGGAAGGGGCTGGATGGGTGAGGACAGTGAGTAACAAATGTTGAGGCCAGGGGGTTATGGGAAAGTTCCCACCTGTACAATTCAGAAAAGCTGGTGTTGGTGGGAATGATCCATATGGTACAGTCTGTGTAGCAGTCATTGAAATGAAGGATCTCAAGTTTGGGTGTGTGTTCAGCAGCAGGGTGGTCCACTCGTTTCTTGGCCACAGTTTGGCTGTGGACATTCATGTGGGCAGACAGCTTGTTGTTTGTCATGCCAACATAGAGCACTGCTTGCAGCTTAGCTTGTAGATCACATGACCGGTTTCACAGGTAGCCCTGCCTTTGATGGGAAAGGTGATGTTTGTGACTGGTGTGGAGTAGGTGGTGATGGGAGGAGATACGGGACAAGTCTTGCATCTATGTCTATCACAGGGGTATGAGCCATGAGGTAACGGGTTGCAAGCAGGGTTTGTTTAGGGATGGACTAGTATTTTGTGTAGGTTCAGGGGATGGCGGAATGCCCATGTGGGAGGGGTGGGAAGGATAATGATCAGGTCATTTCTCGTTTCAGGGCACAATGAGAGGTAGTTTAAACCCTGGTGGAGAATGTAATTCAGTTGCTACAGTTCTGGGTGGTACTGAGTTACGAGGGATATGCTCCTCTGTAGCCCCACAGTTTGTCTTTGGGCTGTGGTGGGAGGCTGGAAAGAGTCTTTGGGATGTGGTGGGAGGCTGGAAAGGGAAGGCACGGGAGATTTGTTTTTGTACAAGGTTGGGAGGATAATTATGGCTGTGAAGGCTTCATTGAGGCCCTCAGTATATTTCATGAGGGACTGCTCGTCGCGGCATGTGCAACGACCACGGTTGACTAGGCTGTATGGAAGGGTGGCAGCTGTTGAAGGCAAGGTATTGCGGGTAGTTCGTAAGTTTGATATGGGTGGAGGTACTGATAAAGCCATCTTTAGGTGTAGGCCAACATCTAGAAAGGTGGCTTGTTGTGTTGAGTAGGACCAGGTGAAGCAAATGGGGAAGAAGTTGTTGAGGTTCTGGAGGAATGTGGATAAGGTGTCCTGACCCTTGATCCAGATAGCAAAGATGTCACCTGTACCAGGTGAGGGGTTTAGGATTCTGGGTGTTAGGAAGGATTCCTCCAAATGGCCCATCAGAAACTTCATTCCCCTAATAACTCAGTACCACTCAGTACTGGAGCAATTTAATTACATTATCCGACAGGATTTCGACTACCTCTCATCCTGCCCTGAAATGAGAAATGTCCCGCCTACTCTCTTTCCCACCCCTCCCACAGTGGTATTCTGCCTGCCACTGAACTTACACAATATACTCTTCCATCCCTACGCAACCCCTGCTCCCAATCCCTTACCTCATGGCTCGTATTCCTGTAATAGACCTAGATGAAAGACTTTCTCATACATCCTCCCACCACCACCTACACCACTCTGGTCACATACATCACCTATCTCATCAAAGGTAAGGCTACCTTTGAAACCAGTCATGTAATCAACAAGCTGAGCTGCAACCACTGTGCTGCATTCTATGTGGACACGACAACCAACAGGCTGTCTGGCTATGAAGTCTTTCGTGATGTATTTCTTGAATAAAAATCTCACGGTGTACATGCCGCGTCAATTCAGGATAAAACTCTAAGCTTTCGACCACTACCTCCATGGTCATCATCAGGGCTATAACCGACTGTCGTAAACTAGCGAGGCTCCCACTTTTATATGCAAAGCACAGCTTCTGATTGGCTAGAATACATCACAGCAACAGCGATATGGTGTGTAGTGAAGTGGTGCCCTCTACTTCCATAGATGTAGTTTATATCCCGCATTGCTTGCAGCGCCATCCCTTGAATCGGGAGGTAAAGGGTGGGAAGTTTTCCTCTGTGATTGTTCTTTATCCAGTGCACTCTTCCAGGTGTTGCTAAGTGCATAGCCATTGTCTCTGTTAAAGTTATTATCGCTAAATCTAATTTTGACTGCTTCTCGAATCATAGCGTCCCAATAATTCAATGTGTGGGCTATTACTCTTGTTTCTTCAAATAAAATCTTATGCTTGTTAAGCAGGTTATGCTCAGCCACCGCTGATTTCTCCAAGTACCTGTATTTCAGGTGGCGCTGATGTTCGATGCAACGGTTCTTATGGACTAGCCCACGTAATTCTTCCCACATTTACAAGGAATACTATAAATTCCTGGCACCCTTAAGCCAAGACTATCTTTGACTGGTCTCATCATTTCCTCAATTTTCCTAGGTGGTCAGAAAACTGGTTTTCCTCCTTGCCTCTTTAGGATTCTGCCTATCTTGCTTGTTGTAGCACCGCAAAATAGAAGCAGCGCTATGTGTTGGTCCCCTTCTTATTTATGGACGGCATCATGTCTTACTTTCTTGGACAATACTGATTTAATTTCACTAGAAGAATAACCATTCCTCTTAAAAACAGTCATCAAATGTTTAATCTCGGGGCCGAGGTGGTCCTTGTCAGAAATAGTCCTAGCTCTGTGTACTAAAGTATTCACCATAGATCTCTTCTGAGATGGATGATGGAAGCTGTGGCTATGCAAATATAAGTCTGTATGCATTGGCTTCCTGTACACAGAATGGCCAGGTCGTCCATCCGGTTTTCGCTCCACCAACACATCTAAAAAAGGTAACTTCCCTTCCTTCTCTACCTCCATTGTAAATTTTATGTTTGGGTGTACACCATTCAAATGTTCAAGGAACTGCTGCAGCATGTCAATGCCATGTGGCCAGATTAAAACGGTGACGTCAAAGTATCTGTAGAAGCAACTTTCTTGTGGTAATCTGTAACACTGAGGATTACTGAGGCATTCCCCTTGTCAGCAGGTAAAACAACTAGATCTTCATCCTACTGCAACATTTTCAGGCCTTGTCTCTCCTCTCTGTTGATGTTTGACTTAGGCGTCTTGGATGTCGCTAAAATCCATTGACAATGGGAACGCCATGGTAATCCTCAATGCTACAGATTACCACAAGAAAGTTGCTTTTTTACTTGAGGATAGCATGTATTGGATTCTCAGACGGGATCCCACAAGCCGTCCTTTGCATATAAAAGTGGGAGCCTTGCTAGTTTACGACAGTTGGTTATAGCCCTGATGACGACCATGGAGGTAGTGGTCGAAAGCTTGGAGTTTTATCCTGAATTGACGCAGCATGTACACCGAGAGATTTTATTCAACAGGCTGTCTGTTCGCATGAATAGGCACAACAAACTGTGGCCAAGAAACAGCACACTGCCAAACATGATCTCCTTCATTTCAGGGATTTTCCATCATTTGATTGTAATTGATTGAAGTTGCATTAGCCACAGGGAACTTCAAATATACTTGTTCATCGTGTTCTTCAGGAATATGTTTGATTGCCTACTTTTCTGTCACAGTTGCACTCCAGAACTGATGGTTTTTGTGAAGGTTAGCCACTTGTTTCCCATGTTATGGTACATTTTTTACATTACACAGAGTAATTATAATGCCCTTGAACATTTTTTGAAAATGTTTACAGATAAATGCAAAGAACACTGTAATAAATGGTACAGTATGTGAAAGAGAGAGTCTCAAAGTTTTTACAATGTTTATATATGTTCTTCATGTCCACCCTTTGTCACATGACACATGTCTACTCAGTAGTCCAGTTCTGTCCATACCCAACCCAGCATATCAGAAATGATGATAAGAACAGCTGCTGTGATGCAGTGTTACAAGTCTTTGAGGTTCTGTTGTAGAGGTGGAACACAAACACTATCCAGCAAGCCTGATGACTGCAACGGCTGTTCAAGTAGTGCCACGTCAACACCAGCAACACGGCATATCCAGCAACATCGCAATGTCTCATTCAGATACTCCCACACACAATTGTAAAAATGTGGAGGGACACCATCTTATTGAAAGATGAAATTCCTGCTATTAGTTTTATGTTGTGGCATGAGCCACAATTGTAGGATGTTGAGATAGGTGACACCAGTGACAGTTCTCTCAGCAGATAAGAAGGTTCCACGGACTGTTTAGTTTGACACAACACATGTTAACTTTCTCAGATCCCAGACACGTTTGACAGTTGTATTTTAATTATTCACCCTCTATATGCATGTGTTATGTCAGTTGACCTCTCCTGAAAGATGAAAAGTTGCTTCACCAGTGAAGATTGATTTGTTTGTGAAGTCCCTGCCTGGTTTGCTGCCATTTTCAACGTCTATAGTTGGTAGTGACCTCGTTAGTAGTTTCCCAAACTAACTTGCCAGCATGAAGTTCAAAAAAATTTCAAGAGTGTCTTTCACATCCTGTCTGGCCCTGGCAGCCAGAGACATGTGTGAGTTGCATTTGTGTGTGTGTGTGTGTGTGTGTGTGTGTGTGTGTGTGTGTGTCCGTCTGCCTGTATGTGTGTTATCTAAGAAGACCTTTTGGCCAAAACCCTATTCGTTTAACAGTCTTTTTGCTGTGCTTGTCTGCGATGCAGCATCTCTACTATATGGTGAGAAGCAGCCTGCTGCACTTTTCATAATATTGTCATTTACATACACAGATTTTTTTTTTTTCAGATATTTCAGGAACAAAACACACTTTAGTATTCTGAAAATGCTGCCTCCATGCATTGAATTTCCTTGGAAAATGATTCCATAACTCTTGTCCATTTTGTATTCCATTTAGCTGGAACTACACATCCCATTGTAAGTCAGCAGCCAAGGGAGCCTTAAAGATACACAGCGTGTGCAAGAGTAATCACTAGAGGCACCTGTTTGTGGTGAAAATTTTTGCCTGATTTCGTCATTTTTAAAAAGTTATTTCGGTATATTTTTCGCTAGTTTTTTTTTCCATTTCGTCAATAATGTCGTTATATTTTATTTCCACTTTTCAGCAGTAAAAGGTACAGGAAATACATTTATGGCACATTTGCAGCGAAAAAGCTTTTATTTTACATAAATTGAAAAAGCATAAAAATTATAAATCATGAAAGTTTGGAAAACATTTATCCTGTCCTAGTGTATGTACGCAACACACAAGTCAGTCCGAGAAAGACAAGGCTACCATGACTTCCATATTACTGGGAGTCAGAGGTGTTATCCTGTCAGACATTATGTTGCAGCATCTAGAAAATGATCTCTCACTATCAACATTACTGACTGGGATCCACAAAGCCTCCACTACAGCTTTACAGAAATCTGGTATGTATTTGTTCATCCATTCTCTCAGCTTTGGATGATCAACTTTTTCCATTGGAATGTCAGCCTCAATGAAAGCTCGAGTAGTCGATAAAATGAATTCTTCTTTATCATTTTTCGCTCGTTTTGCCCCTGCAGTGACTTCCGTGAGTGTAGCTTGTCTTTTTATACCAGTAGTTGTTAGCGCCTTCTCCTTGTTCTTCTTATGGGAAGAACTGTTATTAATGTGTTTCAAGCATGTGTCCTTCCTCTGCCACTCAATACGCACATTGCAGTATTTGCACATAAAGCATCTTCGTAGCCGGCCGTTGTGGCCGTGCGGTTTTGGGCGCTTCAGTCTGGAACCGCGCGACTTCTACGGTTGCAGGTTTGAATCCTGTCTCGGGCATGGATGTGTGTGATGTCCTTAGGTTAGTTAGGTTTAAGTAGTTCTAAGTTCTAGGGGACTGATGACCTCAGATGGTAAGTCCCATAGTGCTCAGAGACAGCCAGTATCTTCCTACTTTTGTCGAAAACAAAAAATCCTTCGGACGAAAATTCCTTTTCTCGGTCGAAAACTGTCACTACCATATTAATTATCTGTAGCACGACAACACAACACAAAATACCACACTCAATGCACCGGCGATCCACAACGATTTCCAACACGCAATACTGAATACACCGCCAGAACATTGTAGAACGTCTTTGGAATACTCGATATATTATACATATCGAAATGGTATACAATCAATATTCAGACTGTATTACCATAACTCCAATCGAATTTCTGCAGTTAAGTTCAAATGGCGAGATTTTGCAAAGTTTCGTCAATTATTTTGCGATTTGGCTTAAAAGTAAATAGTTTCGCGTTTTCATCAAAATGTTTAAAATTTCGCGCTTTGCAAAAAACAGGTGCCTCTAGTAATCACCAATAAAGTTAATAAGCCTGTAGACTTGAGATAGAAATGACTTCAGGAGGTGAAATGTTAGCACTGCCAACTGACAAACACATAGTAAAAGTGATGTCATTATCCTAGCTTTCAGAACTATTAGTTCATTTCTCAGGGAGAAGAAAGAGAGATAAAATGGGGAAGTTCAAAAAGGAAAGGCAGGTCAAAAAATGGCTCAAATGGCTCTGAGCACTATGGGTCTTGGTCATCAGTCCCCTAGAACTTAGAACTACTTAAACCTCCCTAACCTAAGGACATCACACACATCCACGCCCAAGGCAGGATTCGAACCTGCGACTGTAGCAGTCGTGCGGTTCCAGACTGAAGTGCCAAGAACCACTCAGCCACAACGGCCGGCAAAGGCAGAGGCCCCTACATGTTGTGAGGGGGAGAGTAGACAGGTGTGGACCCAAATTGAGGTGTGTGGGAATGTGGGATGATGACTCTCCCTCCCCCAACCTTTTTTTTCTGGAAGTGCTTATATTTTTACATAGGCCTTAATTAATTACCAGATTTTTCAGCTACCATTTGGAGGACAAAGTAGTATGAAAACTGAGAGTCTCAAAATAGTAAAGAATTTCTAGAACTTACAAAACTAACACAGATTGGCATATTCAGGATTTTGTTTCTAGGGGATGGGGATGGTGGGGCACAAGTGTTCTGTCTACATTTAATAAGGACATAATTTTCACTATTTATTTTCAGCCCAAATGTTAAAAAGTATCATGCAAATAATGAAATCCAGTATAGCTGCTGGAACTTTATCTTTATCAAGTACTTATCAGTCATGGCAGTTTGGAAAAGTAATTCACTATTTCCTCTAGATTCTAGAACAACTGAAGTGTTGTGATCCACAGAGGTGTAAGCAAGACCATGCAGTCTACTTTGATTTGTACTGTTTGTTAGATAGATTTTTAAACATTTTAAGTTTGACAGTGCCCTTTCTGCTGTTGCCCTAGAAACTGGAGAGATTAGGCTTGGAGCAGAGGTCAATATTATGAATATATTCTTTAGGCCTGAACTTGGTTTGCCTTTCAATCTTTTTTCTTTCCAAACAGAAAACTCTTAATCTGCAGATGAAGGTTCTGGCAGCATTGACTGATGAAGTTTGACAGACTCTAGTATATGTTAGGCCTCCAGTTTACACATTTCCTTGGAATTATACTGTCAGGGGTTGTAATTAAATTTGGATGGGTCTGAATACGTCCTCAAGCTGGTATTGTACGTGATGCAAGGATGATAAGGCTACATTTCATTTGTAATAATAATAATAATAATAATAATAATAATAATAATAAAGATTTTATTGTCTTTAGGCCATTACAGCAATTGACAACGTCAAATGAAGTTTAAATTTATAATACAGTGTGATAAGGTATTGACTACTGAAATATTTTAGCTTATATTACAATAAATGTACAGTGGGTCATCTGTTGGATTACTGCATTTTACAGTTGAAGAATTCATTGATATCATAGAACGGGTGGGCAATAAACCATTCATGCAGTCTTTCTTTGAATGTATGTTCAGGAAGGTCCTGTATGGCATGTGGCAGCTTATTAAATAGCTTGTGCCCTGTGACTTCGTAGCTATTTATTGATTTTGATAGTCTGTGGTAAGGCGTGTATATGTGTTCGATGCTTCTTGTGTTGTAACAATGTACATTTTCTCTACGTTTCACATCTTGTAGGTTCTTCTTCGTAAAGATTAAGACATTGTATATATAGAGGTTTATTACAGTCATAATTTTTTGTTTAGTAAATAAGGGTTTGCAGTGAGCCTTATGTGAAGAATTTGTAATTATCCTAATGGCTTTCTTCTGCAATAATAGGATGTCACGTATATGAGTACAGTTACCCCACAGGATAATGCCATAGGATATTATACTTCGGAAAAATGCAAAATAAGATGATCTGATGTATGTTTCAGGTACACAATTTCTGAGTTGTCTTAATAACCCCAGGATAACTTTTCGTCTAAATAAACTCCCAGGAATTTAACAGAACTAGGGTCATCAGATAGTGGCTTGTCTCTTAGAGTGAAGATTATCTGCTGAGTTTTGTTTTCATTTAGCAGGAAACCATTTGCTCTGAACCAATATGCTGCATGAGTGAGTGTATTTTCAGCACAGGTTTCAAGATCATTAAGATTGTTACTGCTATGAAGAAAAGTCGTATCATCTGCATACAATACAGTGGTGGATCTAATAAACGAGGGGAGGTCATTGATCATTATCAGAAACAGGAAGGGCCCCAGTACAAATCCCTGAGGCGCACCTACTTTAACATTTTCTATGTTTGACATTTCCTTACCAACACAAACTACCTGTTTACGGTTGTTGCGATAAGCTTTTAATAGTCTGAGACTGTTTCCTTTGATGCCGTAGAATTCTAGTTTCTCTAGTAGTGGTGTGTGCTCAACACAGTCGAAGGCTTTGCTTAGGTCACAGAATGAGACCTGAGCAAAGCCTTTGTTCTCAAAAACTTTGAGGATGTAACTGACTACCGTGTTGATTGCATCAATGGTCGACAGATTCTTCCTAAACCCGTATTGTGTAGCATTAATTATTCCTAGATTCTCAAAGTGAGATGATAATTGTTGGTACATGATGCATTCTATTACCTTGGAGAATGAGGGTACTATTGAAATAGGCCTGTAGCTAAATGGAGAGTCTTTATCTCCCTTTTTGTATACTGGGACAATCCTAGACAGTTTTAACTCATCAGGAAAATATCCCTCAAGTAAGCACTTGTTTATGCAATGGGTTAAGGGGTAGAGAATGCGGTCACACACTTTTTTTAGCAGGTTGCATGATATGCCATATATATCTAAGCTATCAGATGATTTCAGTTGTTTTATGACCCCTTGTACATATCTAGGCGATACTTCGGAGAAGGTTACCATGCTTGTATTTAGTGACTGTCTACCCCAATATTGGGAGAGTAACTCTGATGGACTAATGTCTGGTTTGATAATTGCGTCTCCTATTTCTTTCACTGAATTAATAAAAAACTCATTGAGTGTTTGTGGTGGGATATTAATTTTGTCTTTTTTAGTATCTCTGGCAGCACTGTTAATTACTTTCCAAGCGGTTTTGCATTTATTGGTGGAATTATGTATGCTGTTGGCATTGTAGGTTTTTTTGGCTTGCAGGATGGCTTTTTTGTATTCATTCCTGCATTCCACATAGGCTGATTTGGCACAGTCAGACTTTATAGTATTGCATATGTTGTACAGTAACGAAACTTGTTTCTTTAGATCTGTCAGCTGTTTAGTGTACCATATATTTTGTCTGTTTTGAGATCTGGATTTGTGGCTGCTGTCCATTATTTTGATTTTCTTTAGGGGAATACTATGGTTAAATAGGGTCAAGAATGCATTAAAAAAGCTATCAAATATTATTTTGGCTGGCAGGTCATTACTTGATGTGTAATGTCCATCGACACTACAATGGCCAAACCAGTCTCTGTCAGCAAGGGAATTATGAAATGTGTTAATTTTATCCTCAGTTATGGGTCTGGTAATCACAACTGTTGGGACAGGTCTGTTTGCATTGCTCCTATTGAGGGGAATTTTACTTGCATAATTTAGAGATACGGAGTCATGGTCAGAGAATGGGAACACTACAACTTCGCATGTGTTTTCAGTGGTCTTGAAGTTTACAAAGATGTTATCTAAACATGCTTTGTTTCTTGTGGGCCTGTTATTAACATGATGTAAATTGTATTGTCTTAGTAAGTTTTCCAGATCTGCAACACTACCCTTACATTTCGTAACGTCAAAATCAGCATTCAAATCACCTCCTATTGCAATATCATAGTGTAGCCATTTAATATTACTTAATTCACTCAATAGCATGTCCATTTTTTCTAAAAATATGTTAATGCTTCCCTTTGGTGATCTGTACATGGATACTACTATTAGCTTATGACTATTAATGATTATACCCGTAACTTCAAAGTGCTGTTCATCACACAAGGAATTTAGGTCTAGTTTGGTTATTGTACAATTGAGTGACTGGTTGGAATAAATTGCCACACCACCTCTAATGTGCTCTTTCCTACAATAGCTATTTACTATACTAAAATTGTCAAATTTGGCAACTGCAAGTTCATTGTCAGTAGCCCAGTGCACACTCAGACAAAAAATATCAAACTGGTTATCAAGACCAAACTCATTTATGATAAGTTCTTTATCATTCAGTCCTTGAACGTTAAGGTAACATATTTTAAGATCCATGCTCTTATTGCTTACACACTGAACACCATGGTGATTGGTTTTCAAACGTTTTTCAGGGCTTATCTTTTGGATTTCTGCCTCTTGTTGCCTTTTACTAAAAAATTGTTCACTTGGAGTGGTAGCACATCTACTGTTGTATACCTACTCTTCCCTCCTTATGATGATATTGTAGATGAAGCTGCTACTAGAGGAATTGATGGAACTGCTGTTATGGTGTCTGGAGGCACTGTTGTGGCATCTGGTGACTGAGGAGATAAGGTGGTTGCTTCTTCTTCTGCTGCTGGTGAATCTTGCTGGTGAAGTGTGATAGGTACTGCTGCTGCTGCTGCTGTAGGCATTGTTGTGGCAGCTGGTGACAGTGGAGATTTGGATGTTGCTTTATCTTCTGCTGCTGTTGAATCCTGTAGATGAAGTGTGGTGGGTACTGCTGCTGCAGCGTTTGTTATGTATGTAGGTACAATTGCTGCTTCCACCTCTACTTCTACTGCTGCAATAGAAGTAACCATTTCTTCAGGCTCTGCTTGTGTCAAGCAAGGAACTGGAAGAGCAGCAATTACTTCTTGGTTGTGAGATGCTTTCAGTATCATGCTGATGTTTTGGCACAGAATCTTCTTGCCTCTGTTATTAAGGTGCATGCCATGTCTCGTGTAACAGTCTCTTTGCAAGGAGTCCATACTTATAAAATATGCATTTTGGTAGGCCCTGCAAATCTTTTAGTATTGCCTGTTTGCTTTTATGATTTCCATGTTCACACATGACCATTCCGAAAGGTCATGCCTATGTGGAATTCCGACTACAAAAACTGATTTCTCTCCTGTTGAATTTAGTATTGCCTTAAGGTTTCGTGTTGCACTGTGGAGGTCGTTTTTATATACATTATTGGCTCCAGCTATGACGACAATATGACGATCATTTTCAGTTTCTATGTTTCTAACGAGTTCTTGGATGGGTGCACCTGATTTGACAATACTAGTTGCTTGTATACAATGACTGTAACGTAGTATTTTTGCGATCTCACGTCCATGGCTATCAGAGAATATTTTCACTTTGAGTTTGTCTTCATGTTTATTGCGGAAGTTTCTGCTCATGTGCTTGTCACTATATAGATTTGGCATGTTGTTGTCGTCACAGTTTTCTGTGGATTCCACATTTATATCTGAATCTAGTGCATGAAAACGGTTTTTTGTTACCACGGTAATTCTACAGTCACTGGGTTCCACACGACCAACCCTTTTTGGCCTAGTAAACATATGTTGCTTTGTTGTTTCTGCCTTTAGGCCTATATCCACTTCAGAGCACTCGTCCAGACTGCTATCAGGACTATTGTCTCAATATTTAGTGTGGTCACAGACCTCAGTTTCGAGGCTTCGCTACACTGTTTTTTGAATTCCTTACCACCATCCCATACCATTTCTTCTAAGACATTGGTTACATTGCTGAGTTGTGCTGCAACAAGGTCACAGTTAACACTATTAAGCATTCTGTTAAGAGAAAGGGTTAAGAAGAAATTTTTTCTAGTTGTGCAAGAGAAACAGTGAACTGGATATGAGTGACTGCACACAGTAATTGATGTGCTTCTTGAACAATTTGTTTGTTAGCACCCAATTATGTGTTGCAGGGAAGGCACTATAACTCAAAGCATTTCTTTAAAGTGTGGTATTACCTCGTGTTAGTAAATCCACTACGTTTCACACATCGTCAAAAGTGCAGTGTGTCCGATCACCCATATTAATCTTTGACAGAATGTCTCTATGTTTAGCGGAACTGCTAAAGAAGTTTCCAGTGAATTGTACTATGTCTACACAATTTATGATGTCCTGCAGAGAACACAAATCAGCTAATGCTAAGTTTAAGAAGTGTGCACCATAACCATTGGGTATTCCTTTCTAGTGAAAACTTGTGCGTCATGAAAATGACCCTTCATTGCCGCTGCTATGTCAAACCCCTGACCCTCCAAAAATTCCCTGTGAACTCTTGACTAATTTCTAATGTAACAATACCAGAGAAGGAAAGTTGCTACTCACCATATAGCAGAGATGCTGAGTCGCGATAGGCACAACAAAAAGATTCACACAATTATAGCTTTCAGCCATTAAGGCCTTTGTCAGCAGTAGACACACATACACACATGCACAAATTTATTTACGCATAATTTTTGGATGTAATTCTACTTTCTTACATAATTTTTTGCACCGCCATGGATCCTTGCTCCTGCCATCTGCATCAGTACAGAAAAGTTTTCTTATCCCTATCCAGATTCCAGTCCCACATACTGTTCCTGCATTGTTGCTTGGCTCATGAAATCCCCCCTAATGGCCTTACCATCAAATTACCCATCTCTGGTTGCCACCCCTCCTTCTACTATGACCTCCACCTGTTCCAATTCCGCCAATTCTTAGCCCTCACCAACGTAGTCCTGCAAAACCATATCAACCAAAGCCAATCATCCTTGCAGTACCTTCTCTCCATCCGCAAAATTCTCCTGCTATGTAATCCCAAATTCCTGGAACCCATAACACACAATGAAACCCTTGCCCTGCAAGAAATAGAGCAACATGTTCACGACACCTCAAATAGCTCTCCATCCTGCTCACTTCCTACTCCTACCTGTGAGTACCACTGTCCACCACTTCTACAACAACCTCCAAACCTCCCCCATGCCCCTTCATAGCTGATGACAAGTGTGTGTGTGTGTGTGTGTGTGTGTGTGTGTCTACTGCTGACAAAGGCCTAGGCCTAAAGCTATAATTATGTGAATCTTGTGCCTATTGCAACTCAGCATCTCTGCTATATGGTGAGTAGCAACTTTGCTTCTCTGGTATTGTTACATTCTATCCTGGGTTTTCCTTCATTTCTAATGTAATAATATAAAGTTTGCCAGCCCACGTTCTCTATAGTCTGTAGCTGGTATAAACATCAGAAAGTCATCAGGGATCATATTTAATTCTAAATCTACATACCGAGCACATAAAGATAATTGGTCAGTTCTTTCCCTGTCTCTTGGTTCATCAGTAAGAATGGTGAAGCACTTTATAATAGCACCACATGTTTCTGTTACCTAGTTCTGAATGCCAGCACTAATATACTATGTGTTATTAGGACCATTTTGAAGATGCTTTTGCAAAACTAAATCATCAGCTTCAGCTTGGAATTACAGGAGAGGTCCAAAATTTTGATTATTAAACTCACTGTCATGTGATGCTAATTTATTGTTTGCCATGAAGAGCCTCTTTCTGCTTGCCATGTAGGATCACAGCTTTCACATTTGATAGAAGTACTGTCCTATGGTTAGCATCTTGATGCGCTTTCTCGCTTTTCAATTGGTATACAATAGATTTTTCCTTTCCTTCTGCTATCTTTGAATCAATATGAGTAGATTTGAACCATTTTATGTTATACATTGTCTTTGAAGGACCTGAAAAAACCTAGAACTATCTTCCAGTTAGTGTATGGCTTTTTTTATTTCCACCTTTCCCAGCTGTGTCCAGAGGACAACATCCACAAAATGCTGCTAGTGTGTGTTCAGAATATGCAAACTGAGTGTTCCTAAGAACCTCTGTTTGTGGAAATGAAGGTTTCTGTTGGAAATTGCCAGGATTGCATAGTTTTCAGATGGTACCCTAATGGATTTCAACAGTTGTTCTTTACAGAAGTCACCTCTATGAACTTTACATATTGTCCAATATTCCAGTTATTACTGGTACTGTGAATTGCTATGTTCACTCTAATTTTACTTGTATCTGAATTAGTTTTGGATGTGCTGACATTAACAGAAGTTGAGTTTTCAATTTGTTCAAAACATTCAGTTTTTCTTACAAATTTGTATAGAGATAATTGCTTCTCTTCCATCAGCTTCATTTTTATTCCAACCACAACACTTGACTTACTGCATGAAAGACATTAGTCATATCCAAATGCTGAAGTTAGAATACTTGCTAAAATCCAACATATACCTTTAGTGGTGGTGCAATATTTTTTCTGCACCACTCACTGTTAAGCTACACTTAGTCATGTACATTTTGTGTGTAGTCACCATGCGTCTTGTGTCTAATCAATGTGTGCCTATGCTTGCTGCACACACAAGTAGAGACACACTTGTAGGTACACGCCTCTTTCCAGCATGTGTGGGTGAGTGATTCACTTCACACCTAGAGAGAAGTACATATGCAACCACAGCGATCATGCTGCCGCTGCAGGTTAAAATATACTCATGTGGCTGGCCAGTGGGCAGTGGCTTTGTTTACAACAGCAAGCCAGGTGTGTTGGTGATATGCAGCAGTGAGGCTGCAGCATAAATGTGCCCTCTAATGGCAGGCTGTACTTAACAATGCATACTTTGAGGAACAAAACATTACTTGATTCTTGACATTTATAGTGAACAGGTTAAGAATTTGGAAGTACATGTCATGTAATCATAATGTTGAATTCTAAACAAACTTAATATTTAGATAAAGGTAACAATTGTCAAAGCAATATTCTTGTAAAGTCCTTCATTTACATTATGAATGCATATTTTGATGTCACTTGAAGAGCTCATAGACTGAAATGCCTGTACTTTTGTTGTTGTTCTGATGAATTCAATTCACAGGCTAAGCTGGGTGTGTTGTGAAATTTGGGAAGCTTTGTGAAGCAGAGAAGTGAGCAATTTCTGCCATAAATGGATCTGCAACTTGTCAGGACTGGGTGGTGACTAATGAAGAAATGTTGGACATTAGATGTGGATTTCTGATTCTACTTGCAAATACAAAATACATTATGGATGTGCATTTCTGCTCGAGTTTTCATTGCTGTCATTAACACAAGCTATTTATGAATCAAAGCTGCTCAGTGGGAACCAAGATGGTTTCTGCATATTAAGATCCCCAGAATCACTGCTCTTCCACAATATGTATTCATCGGAACTACAAATGAAGGATTTTTATTTTGTTCTGATTAGTGTTTGTTGTAGCCACATCATTCTAATTCATAAGGAATGGTAGACAATTATTTGGTTTCACACTGTTCATGGAATTAATCAGAAAACAATAAGACACACACAATAATACTGTTCAAATTCCATGTTTTTTGTGTTCTACAGTGCTATAATTCCTGATTGACTGGTGGTAAAAAATAAGGCTGTCATCAATCTGAAGTTTGTTTTGAACATCACAGTACTTTACTAGACAGAGTCCTGTTGCAGATAGTATGCTGTTGCTTTCCTCCAGCCTTTGAACTGACGTACTCAGTTACAGGAGGAACAACATTTTAACATGGATCCTGAACCACAATACAGTTCAGCATTTTTCACATCAGTAAGCATTACCAGAGCTGAAAAAAGTGCTATGTGATAAAAATCGTAGGACTGAGCAGGGATCAAACCCAAGCTCTTTGGATAGGTAGTTTGGCACTTTACCAGTGAGCCACCAAGCTACACCTCACTTATTACATAAATAATGCTTTATTGGCACAACACATATAAGAGAAAGGCTCAACATGATGCTGATTCTGATAGACACCACTAAAGAATTCTCCTGATCTGAAAGAAATATGATGAAGTCGAAGTCCATGATGGTGTAACTGGTGAAAGTGTTACTAGGCACAGGTTCGCAGTCTACGTTCCACAGAAGAATATCAATCCTCTCAGTCCCAAGAAGGCTGGTATATGAGGAGGTGGACACTCTGAGGATTGAATCTCTCTTCTCTGTAGTTTGAAGACTCAAGATAAACATAAAAGAAATTAAAAAATATAATAAACACGCACACACACACACACATTCTATTAACTGTAAATGTCAACCCTGAATTAAGCATTTCATCTTCCAAAATGTCAGGTTGTCATCAACTTACCTTAACATAGCTTACCAGGATGTCACGAGAGCGAGGAAAATTTCGGGGATGGTGTTAGATTTGTAGATTTCTATACAGTAGGTACCTTGAACTGTAACTTCAAAGTGGCATAACTGTTCCCGGTAGCAAGAACTCAAAGTGTCAGAGTTAACCTTGTTACCATTGGTATAGCCTTTCTGTATTTGGTATTTTCCTTCAATATCAAAGGTCCGATGTAGTAAACATCATATCGTATCATAAATATCGTTAACAAAAAAGGGAAAAGGAAAAGGGGTCCTATATGTTGGATAGCATCAATTGCAGTTTTACTCTGGGAAATGATATGATGGAAAACACTGCTAAAAAATCTCAGGCTGCCTAAAATGCAAACTAGGAGTAACCATTTATGCAGGCCCTGCTCATGACAAGGCCCTCACCCTGCTGCACTCAGTGAATCAAGGTTTTACTTACTTTGATCAAACAATGGAAAATCCAGGATGGACAAAAAGAAGTTATAGCTTTTGGCTATTAAGGCCTTCGTCAACAATAGACTGACACACACACACACACACACACACACACACACACACACACACAAGCAAATGCAGCTCACACAAACGACTCATTTTTCAAGATAGATAGATGTATTTACTTTTGTATTCTTGAACTGTTCATTAAAAAAGTCAGACATCTAGCAACAATCTTGTTCCTTTCAGTATACTTTATAAATAGTATTATGTGGTCATCAGCCTGCCTTTGGAGGGCATGTTTATGCTGCAGTCTCACTGGTGCACATTGCAAGCACACCTGCCTGGCTTTTAACAAACCCATTGCCCAATGGCCAGCCACATGGGTGTATTTAACCTGCAGATACAGCATGATTGCTGGAGTAGCATGTGAATTGAATCACTCATGTTCACATGTTGAGAAAGATGCATATACCTAACAAGCATGTGTCTCCTTGCATGTGGAGTGAGGACAGGCACATGGCAACTAGGCTGAAGCTGCACAGGAATAAATGTAGCATTAATGTGACGAAATGGAACACAGGACTATTGACAGAATTGTGTACCAAGGAACATATGAGTAATATAGGCCATTAACAGGGTTGCCGACTTATAAAAAATATTGGGGGGCGGAGGGGGGGGGGGGGCATATGCTGGGGGTCTTGCCCCAGGAAATGTTCTAAATTTTGGGTGAAAAATAGTGTGTTTTAAAGTTTCTTAAAGCATTTTAGAGTCATATGTTTAGTGAATATATAGCTCTGAAAAGACTGAAATTATGTTTAAATAAATTCTAAACTATCATTAAAAGAATAAAACAAAATTTTGCTGTCAGGCAGTAATAGCACTTTGATTAATAAGTGAAACAGCTAATTTAAGCTTAATATGAATAAGGCTCAGGGTTCATTAAATACAAACAGTATCTCAAAGTTAATGCTTTAATACAGTTAATTAAGTTAATGCAGTATGCCTAATACTTTCAGTCAAGAAGTATGTAAATAACGGATTTTAAATGGGTCTTACTCCCTAAAAATATTTAAGTACTTGAAAATAACTAATACAGTACTATAGTAATAGAGTACTAAACTAGTACTAATATTTTGAAACTGAAAATTTAACATTATGTGTGCATATAATTCTCTATTTTATAAAGATTTTTAATATTGCTCTAAATGCCATTATTAGGACTAGTGTCTCTAGAAAGGTGCAAATCTCAACCATCTGACTGGATTACTGCATATGAAGTCGTTGATGACTGGTCGGATATCCAATTCATTTAAAACATCTCGGTAGGCATGAAGAACAGGCAAGTTGTTCAATTGCTTCTGTCCCATTGTTAATCAGAGATATAATTTCAGATGTCTAAGGGTGCTAAATGACTGTTCTGCTGTTGCTGTTGTGATTGAAACAACTTGGAGAAGCTTAATGCACTTCGCTACTTCGCATAACATTTCTCCAACTGCAGGCTCTTGTGTAATGTACTTTCTTACATCACACGTGTTTTTGAAGACCTGTTGTTTTTTATTAGCGATATCGGCTAACATATTCAAGTGTAAGTGCTGTCTCTCAATTTATAGGTCATTTTTGAAAAACTCACTTGATTTTTTCCAAATTTGTTTCACCTCTGTTTACTAAAAACAAGCACTCTTGTTCAACTGCAATGACCTGTGTGAGTCCAGTTGAAGCAAACCACTCAGTAATGCAAGATTGCACTGTATCACAAATTCAGTGTAAATAGCTTTGTAGTATTCTTTTGGGATTTGGAAAGTGTGCAGTGAGCTGGCTTTGCTGTTTTCATACTTTTTTGGTATACTTTGATTCCGAGGAAGCAAAGGATCATCAACTTGTGAAGGTTTTTCTCTTAAACACAATTCCCAAAAGTGTTCAGAACTATCATGGCTTCCATTCAATATACGAATCAAGCCCTCTTATATTTATTCCAGATCTGCAACACTTAGATGAGGGTATCGAATTTTTTCATTGAGATCCTCTACTGGGTTCATTGCATCGCAATAAAGGCATAAAAAGAAATAAGTTTCAATAAAATTACAATGAAATGAATACCCCTAGCTGCATACAGGCATTGATACACGTCAATGGGGACAGTTGAAAATGTGTGCTCTATTCATCTGGGCCACTGAGGACACAGAGGATAGTGCGACTGCAGGGACTTATCTCTGGCAAGATGGCATAAACTGTCTACAACTGCCAAGTTTAAACTGTGAGCAGTGCAGTGCACACAACTTGGTTTTGTTTTCATATCCAAAACTAACTTTTTTAGTCCTTTGAACTTACTTCTCATATTCGAGGCACTGTCATAGCACTGTCCTCTTAAGTTATCCATTGACAAATTGAGATGAGCAAAAATGTCTTTTAAAATAATAAACAGAGTGTGATGTACTACAGTGGCACTCACCTGAAGATGGCCAGAAGACTCTGCGCTGAAATATCGTGGCAGGTCGTTACTGATATCCAGCAGTTCTCCCGTGTTTTTATGGAACTACTAAACAGAGTTTTTGATTCAGTGTTGGGGGTCTCGTGTAAGGATGATTAAGGAACCATCTACAGTTTGAATACAAAATGACTTTTGTTTGTGAATCGAAGAGTCACTTGTTTCATCAACCATAATAGAAAAATTGAAGCCAATACCTTTCTCAACACGGACTTTCTTAGTAGATCAACGATCTTGTTTTGAATATCGCGGGACGTCCACTTATACCCCGAATCTCCTAACCAATCTTTAAACTAAGGTATGTCATTCTTTCAGAGTTCCAACAATTGAAAAAAAATTGAGTTTAGATCTTTGCGCCCTCTAATGGCTAGTCCTTGTCAGCATAGGAATTGCAAGGTAGTAAAAATTGTCTCAAGAGGTAAACGTCTTTTCGTCATATCACTATCTAACTTTTCATTCAGTTGGGAGGCCACACATTGGTTAGTGATAGAATTTAGTTGCAGAACACCTTCCTTATGCATAAACATATTTTCATGAAGACAGAATTTTTCCAAAGCCTTTTTCCAGTTATAAAACCCTATGGAAGTAAATGCATCTTCTTTTTTTTTTTGAAGAAAATTGTAATAAGTTTTTAGCATCTGCCTCTTTGCAGGTTTTGCAAAAACTTTTTTGGTAGATGCTTCATATTTTAGGCATGTAAATTTGATCAACCAAGAGTTCTGAAATGATCTTCCCTTACTGGATTGTTCAGATTTTGGCTGTGAACGGTTCTCGCCTGAAGACAACAAAGCAATTGATGACACAATAATTGTTGGAGGTTGACTTGCAGTATCATCAACTTCCATGCGCACCTTTTTGGTAACAAATTTTTCCATTGCAAACTTAATTCACAATACACTAAGAGAGTAAAGTAAACGAGTAAAATATAGTCATATAAAATAGTCCACTAGACACTAAAGTCTGAACACTAAACATGTCTGCAACATGCACTGAATGAAACTATCCACACTGAATGAGTGTGACAGCAGGGTGGGCTTTATATAGCAGCGGCGTTGTAATGTCTCAAAGCGTCAACGCAACGTGAGGCGAAGGGTTCCAGGCGCTTCTGTTCCAATCCTTTTGATGTCGCCGTAGCTGCAGTGCTGGCCTGCCGGTGCCAGACTTTACCCGAAGGTTTGCACACCGGGACAAATTCTAAGTGTGCCTGCAGCACAGTAACACTATCATGATTCACACCACTTGTTTTCAGTTAACTTGCTTACTACTGTAATAATTATTTGTTTTAAGTCATTATTGAATGTATTTTAAAAGGTAACTATCTTCAAACAAGGGAAATAAAAAAATTCAACAATTTTGTGATTTTACAGAGTATAATATAACTAATAAATTTCTTAAATTATTTGGGGGCACACCCCTCCTCCCCCCCACCCACCCACCCCCTCACCCCCCCCCCACCCCCACCCCCCACCCCAAACATATTTTTGAGGGGCTCGACTCCCTCAGGCCCCATGGAGTCAGCGCCTGTGGCCACTATGGACTGTGCATTGTCATTGGTCATCTACGTGTCATCAGTCAGGGAGACAATGTGATTGTGTTTTCGTATTAGGAAAGCCTTAATACAAAAGAACTGGTAGGCATGAGAACACAATGGACCTAGGGTTTAGTGTGCTGATCCATATTAATGTGGAACTGAGCTATTTAAGGGGGTAGGAGGTTGACCCTCAACTCCAATGCCCCTATAGTATATAACAAAGGTTACTTTTCAGTTGTATGTGTAACATGTGAATGGACTCGCAGCCTGACTCATAACATTCCAGCCAAGTAAAGATCATATTTACAGGTTGACCAACCTGTTGCCAACAACAATTCTGATATGTTTCATGATTACACAGGTAGAATCGGCAAACCACAGTAATGAAATGTTCATATGGCATTTTTGGCCAGGAGCCCCGTTTGGGTAATGCAGCCTCTGAGTGCAAGTCTTTTTATTTTATGCCACTTTGGTGACTTGTGTGTCAGTGATGATGAAATGATGAGGAGGACAACACACACATCCAGGTCCTAACGGAGAAAATCTTCGTCCTGGCTTGGAATCAAACCTGGGGCCCCGTGTTTGAGGATCAGCAATATTTACCCCAAGACCATGAGCTGCTGACAAAACCAGTGGATGTTGAATGAAGGAAAGGCGTAAAGTTCATGAACGTCCAATAAGAGAACAAAAAGAACAGAAAAACTGATTTCCGAAACATAGGTAGAAACTACTGAAAGAAACAGAAAACCCACACCTACATGCTTTTCTAACTATAGTTTGCATAGCAGTTTTCACAGGCATAGTGATTTAATTGTTGAAAAGATAAAATATAAAAATGCAGTAAATGAAGCAGGCAAAAAGGAATACTAACGTCTCAAAAATGAGATTGACAGGAAGTGCAAAATGGCTAAGCAGGGATGGCTAGAGGACAAATGTAACAATGTAGAGGCATATCTCACTAGGGATAAGATAGATTCTGCCTACAGGAAAACTAAAGAGCCCTTTGGAGAAAAGAGAACCACTTGTATGAATATCAAGAGCTCAGATGGAAACCCAGTTCTAAGCAAAGAAGGGAAAGCATAAAGTTGGAAGGAGTATATTGAGGGTCTATACAAGGGTAACGTACTTGAGGATAGTATTATGGAAATGGAAGAGGACGTAGATGAAGATGAAATGGGAGATATGATACTGCGTGAAGTGTTTGACAGAGCAATGAAAGACCTAAGTTGAAACAAAGCCCTGGGAGTAGACAACATTCCGTTAGAAGTACTAACAGCCTTGGGAGAGCCAGCCCTGACAAAACTCTACCATCTGCTGAGCAAGATGTATGAGACAGGCGAAATACCCTCAGACTTCAAGAAGAATATAATAATTCCAATCCCAAAGAAAACAGGTGTTGACAGATGTGAAAATTACTATCAGTTTAATACGTCACGGCTGCAAAATGCTAACACGAATTCCTTACAGATGAATGGAAAAACTGGTGGACACCGACCTCGGGGAAAATCAGTTTGGATTCCGTAGAAATGTTGGAACACATGAGGCAATACTGAACCTACAACTTATCTTAGAAGATAGAGTAAGGAAAGGCAAACCTACCTAGTATTTGTAGACTTAGAGAAATCTTTTGACAATGTTGACTGGAATTCTCTCTTTCAAATTCTGAAGGTGGCAGGGGTAAAACAGGGGGTGAAAGGCTATTTACAATTTGTACAGAAACCAGATGGCAGTTACAAGAGTCGAAGGGCATGAAAAGGAAGCAGTGGTTGGGATTAGATTAGATTAGATTAGATTAATACTAGTTCCATGGATCATGAATACGATATTTCGCAATGATGTGGAACGAATCGAATTTTCCAATACATGACATAATTAGGTTAATTTAACAACATACTTAAGTTAATATAACTACTTTTTTTTGTTTTTTTTATTTTTATTTTTTTATTTTTTTTATTTTTTTAAATATTTTTTTTCTTAATTTATATCTAAAAATTCCTCTATGGAGTAGAAGGAGTTGTCATTCAGAAATTCTTTTAATTTCTTCTTAAATACTTGTTGGTTATCTGTCAGACTTTTGATACTATTTGGTAAGTGACCAAAGACTTTAGTGCCAGTATAATTCACCCCTTTCTGTGCCAAAGTTAGATTTAATCTTGAATAGTGAAGATCGTCCTTTCTCCTAGTATTGTAGTTATGCACACTGCTATTACTTTTGAATTGGGTTTGGTTGTTAATAACAAATTTCATAAGAGAGTATATATACTGAGAAGCTACTGTGAATATCCCTAGATCCTTAAATAAATGTCTGCAGGATGATCTTGGGTGGACTCCAGCTATTATTCTGATTACACGCTTCTGTGCAATAAATACTTTATTCCTCAGTGATGAATTACCCCAAAATATGATGCCATATGAAAGCAATGAGTGAAAATATGCGTAGTAAGCTAATTTACTAAGATGTTTATCACCAAAATTTGCAATGACCCTTATTGCATAAGTAGCTGAACTCAAACGTTTCAGCAGATCATCAATGTGTTTCTTCCAATTTAATCTCTCATCAATGGACATACCTAAAAATTTGGAATATTCTACCTTAGCTATATGCTTCTGATTAAGGTCTATATTTATTAATGGTGTCATACCATTCACTGTACGGAACTGTATGTACTGTGTCTTATCAAAATTCAGTGAGAGTCCGTTTACAAGGAACCACTTAGTAATTTTCTGAAAGACAGTATTGACAATTTCATCAGTTAATTCTTGTTTCTCAGGTGTGATTACTATACTTGTATCATCAGCAAAGAGAACTAACTTTGCCTCTTCATGAATATAGAATGGCAAGTCATTAATATATAATAAGAACAACAAAGGACCCAAGACTGACCCTTGTGGAACCCCATTCTTGATAGTTCCCCAGTTTGAGGAATGTGCTGATCTTTGCATGTTACGAGAACTACTTATTTCAACTTTCTGCACTCTTCCAGTTAGGTACGAATTAAACCATTTGTGCACTGTCCCACTCATGCCACAATACTTGAGCTTGTCTAGCAGAATTTCATGATTTACACAATCAAAAGCCTTTGAGAGATCACAAAAAATCCCAATGGGAGGTGTTCGGTTATTCAGATCATTCAAAATTTGACTGGTGAAAGCATATATGGCATTTTCTGTTGAAAAACCTTTCTGGAAACCAAACTGACATTTTGTTAGTATTTCATTTTTACAGATATGTGAAGCTACTCTTGAAGGGAGTGAGACAGGGTTGTAGCCTATCCCCAATGTTATTCAATCTGTATATTGAGCAAGCAGTAAAGGAAACAAAAGAAAAATTCAGAGTAGGAATTAAAATCCAGGGAGAAGAAAATAAAAACTTTGAGGTTCGCCGATGACATTGTTATTATGTCAAAGACAACAAAGGACCTGGAAGAGCAGTTGAACAGAATGGACAGTGTCTCAAAAGGAGGATATAAGATGAACATCAACAAAAGTAAAACGAGGAAAATGGAATGTAGTCAAATTAAGTCGGGTGATGCTGAGGGAATTAGATTAGGTAATGAGACACTGAAAGTAGTAAATGAGTTTCGCTATTTGGGGAGCAAAATAACTGATGATGGTCAAAGTGGAGAGGATAAAAAATGTAGACTGGCAATGGCGAGGAAAGCATTTCTGAAGAAGAGAAATTTGTTAACATCGTGTATAGATTTAAGTGTCAGGAAGTTGTTTCTGAAAGTATTTGTATGGAGTATAGCCATGTAAGGAAGTGAAACATGGACGATAAATAGTTTGGACAAGAAGAGAATAGAAACTTTCAAAATTTGTCACTACAGAAGAATGCTGAAGACTAGATGGGTAGATCACATAACTGTTGAGGACATATTGAATAGAATTGGGGGAAGAAATTTGTGGCACAACTTTACTAGAAGAAGGGATTGGTTGGTAAAACATGTTCTGAGGCATCAAGGGGTCACCAGTTTAGCAATGGAGGGCAGCATGGAGGGTAAAAATTGTAGAGGGAGACCAAGAGATGAATACACTAAGCAGATTCAGAAGCATGTAGGTTGCAGTAGGTACTGGGAGATGAAGCAGCTTGCACAGGTTAGAGTAGCATGAAGAGCTGCATCAAACCAGTCTCTGGACTGAAGACCACAACAATAACAGTACTTTGTGAAATATTAATAATTTTGAGTGCATGGTTCAGTTTCTTGTTGTTAAATTATGAAGTTATGAAAGACGTGAGAGAGTACTGCTTCTACAATGCTTACAATAAAGGTATGACACATGCATTTATCTGATATTCAGACATACTAGGATGTTTTTCAAACACTTTATCTTAACAGATTTCTATTTTTTGGACAGTATGCTAATGCGATATAATGATGTTAGCAAGTTATTACACTAAAACTTTTTATATACAATGGAAGCTCGATATAACTCTGTTGTCCAGACATGCTTTACTACTGCATTATAATGTAATCGTGGTATATCAAGAGTGAGCCATGTAATGAAAAATAAGCATGGAAAGTTAGGAAGAACACATAATGCGATATTATACATACTGTACCATACTGTATGTAATTTTAATGAACATTAGAAGTAAAACATTTCATAAACTTACCAAGTAGGGTATGGCAATAAGCAAGCTTCTCTCAAACGTGAACATGAGCAGTCACTTCTTTTTTATGAAGTTACTGGTTGTGGTCTGTTTTAGACCATCTTCAGACCTCACACCATGCTGGTAGACAGTGGCAGTGAACAAAGTGGGCACTACGAATCCACAAACAGTAACTGCTCTAATTAGTGTTCGTGGAGTCGTAGCACTTGCACCATTCACTGCCACTGTATACCAGCATGGTGTGAGGTCTGGAGATGGTCTAAAATAGACCAAAGCCAATGACCCAATAAAAAGGGGCTTTCTTGCAGTTGTGACTGTTCATGTTATTTTTAAGTGTAAAAAAACCGCTTTCTCCAAGAAAAATGTTCTCAAAAATTAAACTTCTCTCAAACGCCGACCAAACAATAACACGAGTTTCAGCACTGTAAATAAAGCTCACTATCAAATACGGTATGACAATTTCAACACTGATTGCAGGCTACAGTGCATCATTGTTCTACTGCTTTAAAGAAGTCAGTTAACTTTCTTTGGCAGGTCATTTCATGCAGTTTCTTTAGTGCATATTGTTTTATGCTCATTGCATGCAACAACCCAGTTTGGTTTTGTTTACTTTGTCGCTCCATCCACGTAATCACTTTATTTGTATTACCCAATATTTCAAATGTACTGGAAGCATCGCCTATACTTTCTTCTTCAGCTTCATCATCCTCATCTACGACTGGTTCACTACTCTCATTTTGAACAGTGTCAGTAATTTGCTTGTCATCTATTTTCCAAAACTGATTGTTTGTTGTTGACAACTACCCAAAAGTGTCCAATATACAATGTCACATACAGATTGCTGTTAAACTCTGTGTCACTACAGCATTCACATGTTGCATTTTCTTCAGTGGAACACTTGTTCCAGCAAAAACCTAATGGTAGTCAGACTGAAGCCTTGCCACACCAGGCCTGCTGAATACACAACATTCTTAAGATAGATTTCAAGAACATTTCCATTTCCTCACATGAATTTTCTGTTGAAGTGAACAGTTCATGGCAAATGCTTGTATGATGCCCTGATCCAGAGGCTGAATTAACGCCATCATGTTTTTTTAGCAAAGATAAAGTTTTTTTTTTCCACCTTCTGATTACAACACATAAGCAGGTGGATGAGCTGGATAGTTATCAAGGATTAGTAGAGCTTCTTCTCTCATCTTAAGTGACTGTAGGTGCTTTTTCACTGATGGAACAAACTCTTTTTGAAACCAGTTGGTGAAAATGTCACATGTCATCCAAGCAGTCATTGAATGCCTCTTAGGGAATTGTAATGATGAGATGTTTACATGCTTGAAACATCTCAGGCTTTTACGTTTATCTATACAAAGAGATTTCAGGTCATGTCTGCTTGATTTATTTGTGCCAAAGAGGAAGGTTATTCTGTCTTTATTCGTATTCGAACCTGTCTTATTTCCAGATTTTGTTGTATCAAGAGTTCTGGTTGGAAGCAATCGATAATAAAGTGCCATTTCATCACAGTTATACACTTGATGATCATTTTAACTTTCATCTACCATTATTTTGTGTAGAATTTTAGGAGATTGTGATGCATATTTACCTTGCTTCTCCTTCAGTGGTCATTTGGCGAATTCCGTGTTGACATTTCCATCTTGAAAACCATCCATGAGAAACTAGAAAATCTTTGTTGCCATGTAAATCAAATTGAAAATTTTCAGCTTGGGCTTTAATAATTGACCAGAAAGTGGCACCCACATATAAAGGCATTTGTCAAGTTCACTGTCTTTTCCTAGTTTTGGCTTTTTTCTGCCCATTCCCACATTACTTTCAACAGTATTTACAAAACTTTTAAGTTTATTCTCTTCTTTCACTCATTCCCTGATGATTCCTTCAGGTACACGATGCTCACGTGTTAAACTTGCTTTAGTTTCACCATTCTTGTCACAGTCAATAATTTTTAGTTTATCACTCACAGAATGTGCTTTCCATTTCTGTGACATCGTAACAAGCTCACAGAAAGCTAGACAATGAATGAATAATTATGAATAAATGATGGTTGTGCGTATTTTGATTATTTCCAAATACCTTGTTGATTGCATCACAGTGTTAACCGTGACGTGTGTATTCGAAGCTTCTGGCAAGCAACAATCCTAATATGTTGTTAAGGCAAATTAAAAGTTGAGTTTAATTACATCCAACTGTTCTGATTACTGTTTAGAGAGCTTGGAGGTCGTAGAAGTAAATTATACTGCAGAAAGGCTACATGCAGGTTATAATACGATTTGTTTCATGGTTATACAGTATACTGACAAGGGGAGGTCCCCAGCAGTGTGATTGACTTTTTGAAACTATCTATATGATTATGTAAGCTACAGTCCCAGATATCAAACACTGCAGAGCTATTCACCCTGGTGGGCCCTCGTTTGCGAGTAATTTTTTATTTTTAAATATTTGTTGAAGTGACTTTGATTATCATTCTTATTCAATTAATAGCTTTAAATAAAAAAATTTAATTCCATTCCTTTGTCACATAGTGTCAACTTCATTTGCTCTCTAAACAGTAATCAGAACAGATGGATGTAATTAAACTTCTTTCTCCATTTGAGATCTATGTTCATGTGTTTTTAATTAATTTTATGAATTAATTTCAATTTAATTTCTTTTGTTTTGTCACCCTGTTTTTTTAGCCACATTATTGTGATCATTATATCTGTTTCTTATTTTGCTTGTATTTTGTTTTACTTATAACCCTGTCGCTCATTTAAATTTTTATCTGTGTTATTTTTTCTAAAGTATGATAGGTATTAAGGTTAGTTTTAAATTTCTGTATGATGATTACCATGCAAAAAATGCACATCTGTAAAAAAATAAATTTTTCACGCTGTTGCACAAATATAAATAGATTATTTTGTCTTTTGTTTTTTGACTTAGAGATTCGAATTTTCAAATAATTGAATATTATTATAGATAAATATAATTAAATTCATATTCACAATAATTTCAATTGAAAAAAGAATAATATAAAGAAAAAATGAAACAAATGAAGAAGTTCACTGATTAAAACAATGTGACAAAGGAATAGAAATAAAAAATTACATTTAAACCAATTAATTGAATAAAAGTAGTGATCGAAGTAATTTCGATAAAGATTTAAAAATTTTAAAAAATTTAGTTGACATGACATGATTCCTGCATGCCATGCTGTTATGCTATTTATTACACCACACAGCCAGACTACATCAGGCACCTTTTTTAATACTACTGTCACTCAAAATTCTGAATAATTTGTCAGTTACTGGCAAAAGAGAGCCCAGCAGGGTGAATGACTGCAGTGTATGATACCTGGGATCTTAATCTACATCACTATATGGATAGTTTCAAAAAATCGATTGCACTGCTTGGGATCTCACCTTATGAGTGTGCAAAAATCGTTCATAAATGATATTTTATTTTGGGGCACATACTTTATGTATTGTTATACTCGAGTCCTTGGTTTATTGGACTGCAGTATATCAGACTTCTACGGTATTTTGTGGTTATTGTAATTAATATCATACACATCGGTCACACATTATGAGTGGAGGTGAGAGCACTTACTGTGACCCACCCCACTGAGAACCAAAGACTGGACTCATGGCTGGGTTAGACAAAGATGAAGCCTCCTGTAGCTAAGTGTAGGCCTTAGTGGCCAGCAGTTGTGTGTCATATTTATTAGTTCTGTCAGTAGAATTTACCCTAGTGACAATTAACTAACTTTTTGGTACCACGTTTTCTTGTCTTCTGTCTGTGTGTTATCTGTGAACTGGCCATATTTTTCATCATTTGGTAATCCTTCTATTTCTTCAGTGATCTTTTCAAGTTCAAAGATCATTTTTCCATGTTTAGCAACCCTTTTCTGTATTCAGGTACAATTTTGCCTTGTTTAGCAAACGTTTTTCCTGTATTTAGTGATCATCGTCCTTTGTTAAATGATCTTCTTTGCTTTCTGTAGCTACTGTTTATCATGATCCATTCTTCTTAGTCTTCATCTTCTTTTACATGTATCTAGTATCTTCCTCCATTTCCTTGCATTCGTATATGTTTTTTAGCAATATTAATGTATGGTTAACAACTGTCCCTTCTTTCAGTTTTGCAGTCTAGTTTTCACACATTGTTTGAGCAGCCAATTTGCCCATGTGCAGCTGTTGTTTCCCTTCTTTCATCATTGGGTGCTTTTTTTACACCTTTAGTGATTTTCTTCATATTGATTGACCTTGTTTTTGTACATAACAATCTTTTTCTATCTTTTTAGCTGTCCCCTTCCTTTGTTTGATACCGTTTATTGTCTATTTAGTGACCATTCTTCACTGTGTAACTACTGAACCTTTTTTCTTAAGCGGGCCACTTTTTTCCTTTCTTCGATGAGGATTTTTCTATATTTTGTTGACTACCGTACCAGTATGTACTATTTTTTATTCTGTTGGGTAACATTTTCATTATTTGGTGACAATTTTTCTTCTTTTGGAAATTATTTTTGTGCAATTGTTCCTATCCATTTGCTTGCAGTTCACACGTACACACACACACACACACACACACACACACACACCTATTTTTTAATAAAAAGTTCTCAGGTTTCTAGTGGCGCAATATGGTTAAAATTCTACTAGCTTTTGACCAAGCACTCCTTGGCCATTGTCAAGTGATATGACTGCCAGTGGGCTGCTGTCATTTATTTACTCTAGCTGTGATGTCATTGGTGCTCATGACATCATCATATATAGGCATACGTTGACTCAGTATTCGATATGCCCAACTCCATGGTGCAATCATTGTGTCCCACACTGGACTGAACTGCAGGCCACTATCTCTGTTAAGAACATTATTGGTATTCTTGTTTTAATTGCTTCTTTAATTACAAAGTTCAAGAGGTTTTGGGGCAAATCATAACAGAGGCTTCGTCAAATTTAATTTGGTGACCATTTTTTAAAGCATGCTCAGCTAAAGCAGATTTCTGGTGCAAAGTAGGTAATAACACCTCTCGTGCACTTTCCTGTTCTAAAGTGCATACTATTTATGTGACAAGACTGACCTCACTCGCAAGATAACTTGCAGAATGCGGGTGTTCTGAGACCTGCTGCATCTTTAACTGGTCTCAGTAATTGTCAGATTTTTGTCAGAGGCCTGAAGTTTGATTTTATAATGTGCCTTTTTAGCAGGCAGTATATCAAGCCTGACACAAAACCATAGAATGTCAAAAGAACAAGTTTCTTTTCCTGCATCTTGTTGGTATGCTTATTGTGAACTTTGCTTGACATCGTTTCATTTATTTGTTGATCAGTGTAGCCATTGTTCTTGAAGACCTTGCATCAGTGGCTCAGTTCCTATGACGCAACTATGTTTGTAACACAGTGCTCTACTGTCCCTTGTGATATAGCTGATGGAATGCAAGTACAGATCAGTGTGAGTATGTTTTCTGTAGTCACTGTTAGGGCAATGCACTATCTTTTTCAACCTCCACACTGACTCGGATGTTACCATTAATATTTCTCGTGTCCATGGGGCCACAACAAAAGTGTCATCAACCTATCAGAAGAAACTATTAGACTTGAATGGTGCTGTGTTTAATGCAATATCCTCATAATTCTTCTTGAACAGGTTTGCAACAGCTGGAGCTAATGGGTTTTCCATAGCAATTTATTTATTTATTTATTATCATCCCAATGATCACATTTGTGATATAGGATTTGTCAGGGTACATTTTAACAATTATATAATATCTTTACAAAATTTTTATCTGTGCTGAATTAATATTAATCTATCTTATGTTTAATACAATATACAACTAATAAGTGTTTTTATAACATAATTTCTTATGCACTGATGTAATTTCATTTGTCACATTAACTTAAACTTATATTGTTATACAGTCACGCAGATATATCCACTTATGCTGTAATAACATTTGTCAAGCATGTGGTTCTTTATAAAAGTTTTAAATTTATCCTCATTTTCCAGCTCTTTGATATGTTTTGGTAGTTCATTAAAAAGTTTGATGCCTTGATTACATACATGTTTCTGACTTCGGGTCCTTGTTACAGCTTGTATGTGGAGATCTTTACATTGCCGTGTATTGTAATTATGGAAGTCTGTATTGGTTTTCATTTTGTCCTGATTTCTTTTGATCACCAACAGACATTTCAGAATGTATAATGATCGAATTGTTAAAATTTTCAATGCTTTAAAAAGGGGCCTACAATGTGTTTGAGGTGGGCTGTGGGTCATTATCCGAATAGCACGTTTTTGTAATTTGAAAATCTCATTTAGATGACAATTTGTTTTTCCCCAGAATACTATCCCATAGGATGCAATCGACTGAAAATTGTCAAAATATATTAATCTGGTACAGTCATTACTACAAACTCTTGAAATTATTCTAAGTACAAAACATGCTGAATTTAGTTTTAGTGCTAAGCTCACCACATGGTCCTTCCAGTTGATCTTCTCATCAATGTGCATACCCAGGAATTTTGCACACTGTACCCTTTCAAGTTGTTTGCCCTCCATGGTGGGATTTAGGTCGTCATGTTCACTTATTTTTCCATATTGCACATAATTAGTTTTTTTTGCATTCAGTGTTAGCTTGTTAGCACTAAACTATTTTTGTATATCTTGTAGGACATGGTCCACAGTACTGTACAATGACTGCTTCATATCACTAACTATTAAACTAGTATCATCAGCAAATAACATGATTCTAGCTTTTCTCTCTGACACCTGAATATCATTAATGTAAATGAGGAACAGCAAGGGGCCTAATACACTTCCTTGGGGTACTCCTACTGTGACCTCCCTTGTATCTGATCTTAGTTTAATTTTTTGATTAATATTTGGTGCTGTAATTTCAACCAGCTGCATCCTCTTCTCCAGATAAGACTCAAACCACTTTTTTACCGGTCCTCTGATACCTATAGCTTCAAGCTTTTGCAAAAGTATGTTGTGGTCAACAGTGTCAAAGACTTTTGACAAATCTAGATTTATCCCGACTACACTTTTTCCCTCTTCCAATTTAGTGAT
Source organism: Schistocerca piceifrons (assembly GCF_021461385.2). Lineage (NCBI taxonomy): Eukaryota > Metazoa > Arthropoda > Insecta > Orthoptera > Acrididae > Schistocerca > Schistocerca piceifrons. Next base: position 67,663,195 of record NC_060144.1, on the reverse strand, counting down.
TATTTCTTTTGTGTATTCCAGTACAGCTGTTTTGGTACTTCTCCCAGCTTGAAATCCATGCTGATTACTGTTTATCAGATTGTGCATATTAAGATGATGTGTGACTCTATATTTCATTAGTATCTCTAAAACGAGAAAGTTGGGAGAAGTGAGAAAGGTCTGTAGTTTTCTATTTTAAGTTTATCACCCTTTTTCAACAGGTGAATGACTTTAGAAATTTTCAGTTTTTGTGGAAACACACCCTCAGCCATTGACAAGTCTGCTATGTGCGCCAATGGTTTCGCTATTTGATTAGCTGTTTTCTTTACTAATATTATTGGCACCTCATCTACTCCAGCTGACATCTTGGACTTGAGACTTTTAATCACTTTTAAAACTTCCTTTTCGTTTTTTGGAACTGGCATCATACTGCTGGCTGCCTTGGGTGCTACCATCTTAATCTGCTCCCCAAAATTCCTGTTTAATGTCTGGGTTACATTTAAAAAGTAATTGTTTATATAATTAGGCATGGCATATTTATCTACCATTTTATCCTCCTCATCTTTTAGAATAATTTCCTTGTCTTTGATAGGTACCCCAGTTTCTTTTCTCACAATTTCCCATGCTATTTTAGTTTTATTTCTGGACTGTTTTATTTCCATATTATTACTTAATAACTTTGCATTTGCAATTACTCTGCGGTATATTTTCCTACACCTTTTTACATATTCTATAAAATCAGTATCTATACACTCCCTCAACTCTGAATTCAGTTTTTTCATGTTTTCACATGATTTCTTAATGCCAAGAGCCATCCAAGAACTTGACTTTATGTGTCCAGTAGACTTAATTCTGGTCAGTTTCTTTGGAAAACACATCTCAAAGTTCATCATATAAATCGATGCAAATACAATATATGCCTCATCTGTACTTGATTGTTTCATAACATGTAACCAATTTTCATTTTCTAAGATAGTTATGAACTGATGACAGCTGTCCACAAAGAAGTTTCTTTTGTAAATATTATTTACACCTGTATCTTCCTTTGACCTTAAAGGGATTTCAATGGTGAGAACATTGTGGTCAGACAATACTAAATCTATGTTTGTTACCTCTATGTCAGTTGCTGACATATTTGAGAATATCTTATCTATGAGGCTATTGGAGGTGTTTGTTAGTTTAGTTGAATTGTTTATGTGTGGTGACATATTGAAACTCTTTAATATATCCAAAAATTGCCTTTTTTGTTGACTTTCAACTAGAAGATTAATACTGAAATCACCACAAAGAATAATCACAGTTTCTTTATTGTAAAAAGTATTTAGCAACAATTCTAATTTATCAAAAAAGACTTCTATGTTTCCACATGGTGACCTATACACTGTTATGACTATGACTTTTTTCATCAGGCCATATAGCTGGACAGCACCTGCTTGTAAAAACTTTTCAGTACTTAAGTTCTCTGCTTCACATCTCTTTTTAAATTCTAACTCTTGTCTAAGGTAAATACCGACTCCACCATCTTTTGCAATTTTCCTACTATAATGATTTGCCAGTTTAAATGGATTAACATGAATACTGCTAATTTCTTGGTCCTTACACCAATGTTCAGTAACACACAAGACATCAGGTTGGGTGTTACTTACTGCTATTTCAAGTTCTCAATATTTGTTCTTGAGGCACTGCACATTTAGAGTCATAATCTTTAGAACAGGGGAGTGAGCAACGGTGGTATTTCTCCTTTCGTTTAACACTGTTATCTTGGAGTTTTCATTATGGCTGGATACCAAAAATCCTGTTGTACCACAGGTTTCATGTTTCTGTTGCTTTCCCTACTTGAAGTGGATGATGCTGATTGATTGTTTATACTAACTGTGGCAGCTGATGACATTTTAATATTCACTATAGCAGATGCTGATGTTTTTAGTGCTTCAGCAAATGTTGCTCTTGTCAAGGTTTTCATTTCTTCTGCTTCTGCCCTCATTTGGAGTGGGATTTTAGAGAACTTTTCTACTGTTATACGGCTTATTTCTTCTAGTATCTTTTCACCCATCATCTTTTTTCCATAATAGTTCCTGTGCTGTCCATGCCTCGTGAAATGATTTCTCACTGAGCTGTTTGCATCCACAAAAGTTGCACACTTAAAAGCACAGCAGATCTTCCTGAATTTATTATTTGTTGACTTTATTTCCTTTTTTACACATGATTCCTTAATTAGATCATGTCTATGTGGCACACTTACAACGAGAACCTTTAAATTTAGATCTGACAGCTTTTTTAGAGTTGTTTGAAGTGCCCTTGTCGCTAGTTGGCTTTCATTTTTGTATATGTCATTTGCTCCACCTATTAGCACACAGCATGTTCCAGTTTTAACTAAGTTTTCACAATTATTTACTATTTCATTAAGGGGAGCACCAGGTTTGACAATGCCTGTTACTCTAAATTGGGACTGCCGATCATTTATTATTTGTGCCACACCCTTTGCATGACTATCACCTAATACACAGACTTGATATTTGTTGTTCTCCAGGTGCCCTTGTTCCGTCGGTTTTAAGGTACACTTTGAAGAAACATTTCTCTCGTTGGAATACACAGATGATCTAGATTCACTTTCATTTGTCTTACTTTTTGAGTTCACATTTCGTCCTGTCATGTCTTTATTACCCATTTTTCTTTGCACTCTATTTACTGACAATTTCATACTGTTAGAAAGATTTGGTTCACTACTAGCAGAAGTTTTGTTTGAAACGAAAATTGCCGGTATGTTTTCATTACACTTCGTTTTTAAATCGTCGTATTTCCGTTGCTTTATCAGTTCCTCTAACTTATTTACATAATGATTTGCAAGCACAAGGTCTTGCTGAAGCGATGCAGTAACACTTTCTTCTATGCAGTTATCGTAACTTGACAAAGCTACCGTTAGTAGATCGCAGATGCCATCCATCTGATCATAATACTGGCTGTTATACAGAAAATAAGAAGATTTAAGAGTGTGCCTATATAGCTCGACCAAATGATTTACTATTAGTCCCAAAACCTTTTTGATAGGCACATTTGTAAAAAGTGCCACCAAATTAAAATTGACCATAATGTCACCCTCACTAAGTCAAAGACAGTTAACTCCACTGAGTTTTTAAAATGATGTTCATATTGTCATACACGTGGAGTGAGGAGATTGGCCATATACATCACTAGCTTGTATATCAGTGAACCAATGATGGATATGATGAGGCAGAAGGACATAACATCCTTGTGGATCTTTGGAAAAACATAAGCAGTAGATAGTCTAGGTACCTGAGAGGGAAGATCTTGACCACACTGTCTTCCACCAAAGAACGCTTGAGAAGTTCAGACATCCCTCTTTATTATTCTCAATGGTGGGTTGGTGTGAGCTTCTGGTAAGTATCTTTGTCCTGTAGCACCAGATCTTCATATCATTGCATATTCCATAATTATGGCTGTATTGCCCTTGTCAGCAGGGAGGACCATAATTCCTTCATCATTAAATAGTGTGCACAGGTCAGTGTGCTTAGCCCTGGTCATGTTGGGTGCTGTGGTGGCTTTGTTTTCATGACAGTGTGGTTCATTTCACGCTGTATTTCATCCACCGTTACACTGTAAACCGTGTGGGCTGCCTGTTCAACACCACTTGTTATTTCAAACAGGAATGACCGATAGGAAGGAGTGAAGTTAAATCCTTTATACGTGCTGACACTGCACTCATACTACATCTGTCTCCATCAAGGTGATGTGTTGCAGTCTGAAGGTATGTGGTCTGCACTGTGTTCTTGCTAAATTCGACTGAACTTCCCTTTCTGCTTCTCCATAGTTCATTTCTTTGATTATATTTGCTGGGAAACTGTAGCTGCATCAACACAGTCCTAGTCTGTGTGCATCCTTGATAGTTGCAGATGCAAGGCCATAAGAGCATGTCCCATTTATTGCCAGGTGTTGCCTAGTGTTGTGTATACTTTCTCATAGAAATGCAGAACTGGCATGATGAAATATGCTCATGGAGACAATGATGCTGATGTAATGGGGTACCATAGCCAATTGTAGAACAGTCTTCTCGTCATGGCAGTCCAGTAGGAAGGCTAGTGAACTCAATAAATTAGCCTTCTTGATGTGCAGCATCCCCAGATATTAAACACTTTCACCAAATTTCCTCCCAGTAGAGATACATAATGTAAGAATGCAGAGTCCCAGGTGCTGCTGTTACGTCCTTCCGCACTAGCTTCCAGCTGTGATGTCACTAGTGCTCACAGCATCACCATATGTGGGACTATGTTGATTCATCGTTTGATGTGCCCACTTCAATCTCATGGTTGCTGGGTGCTACGCCTCTCTGATCCTCGGGCCACCATCTCTATTAAGAGTGTTATCGGCGGTTACTTAGACCAGTTAAAGATGCAACAGATGTGCCAGTCTTACATTCAACATACAGTAAACACTTTAGAACAATGCAGCAAGGTGCATGAGAGGTTTTACCACCTACGTTACCTGGAGAAATCTGCTTTATTTGAGCCTCATTTATCATAACCTTTTTTATTGATTTGTGACTTTTTTTTTTTTTTTTACGTCCTATGGTTTCTCCACAGTCTTATTTGCTTGAGAGTAAAATACGACAGTGGAGAAAAAACAGAATGCAATAATGACATGGAGGCAGTTAGTGCACAAGTCAGCTTTACTTCATCAGTGAATAATATTTGCTATTCGACTACTTAAAGATAATAGGCAATGTACAGACATTGTGCAGTTGTCATCTTTGAATAACAAATTAACTGTAACATACTTATAAGGAGCTGTCAAATGAAAACTGAGCACCCACCACAATGGGAGCACTGAATGGTTGCATTTGAAAGTAATCACCAAAAGCACTAAGACATTATGCCACTGGGAGACGAGATGATCATTGTTTCATAGAATGTGGTCAGCCAATGGCTGGTCTACAATTGCACCCTCTCTTGGACATCTAGATCAAATTCCAACTTGTGTCCTTAAAGAAAGAGCACCATTAACAAAAATAATTAATTTATCATTCAAATCTGGCTCCTTTCCCGAATACCAGAAACAAGCTTAAGTATTACCTATAGTCAAAATAGGTGAGGTAGCAAATGTACAAAACTAGGACCAATTTCGATATTGCCATTCATTCCTAAAATAATAGGAAAAATCATAGAAAATAGGTGGATGAATTACACTAAATATAACCTATATTACAATGAACAATTCAGTTTCAGGTATAAGAGTGTTACACAGTCTGCTATAGCACAGTTTTTGAAAGTTCTTGAAACATGGGCAAAGATCACCATGCTGTTGTCTGCTTGTTAGATCTGTCAAGGGCTTTTAACAATTTTTTTATAAGGTGTGTTCAGATTTGCTGCTGTGTGATATTAATTTTTATTTTCTTCCTTTCACTACTGACATACATATAACATTGTTGGCAACTGTATTTTGACTGTCATTATATATTCGCTGAACTAGAGTGGTAACTAATTTTTATGACAGTAATTTGACAGTAGCTGAAAAACTGTCAAATTACTGTCATAACAAATTAATTACCACCTTAATTCAAGAAATATAGAATGACAGTCAAAATACAGTCACTGTCATAACAAATTAATTACCACCTTATTCAGCAAACATACCAGGTGGTTATAATTAAACTTTCCTTATTTAACATGTTAAAACATGAAAGCTAATAACCATGCAAATATTAAACTTGTTAGCATTAATGTCCAGAGTATGACTTCCATGCATTACAGCACCACTGTCCAGTTCCATTTATGCCATCAGGTGCAGTGATCTGTCATCGTGGTTCATAGTCTCACACATCTAACCAGTTTCAGTGCGCTTGTTGATGTGTCAACATGAGCTTGGTATTATTGGTGAAGCTGTATTATCAAAACAACAGTAATGCTGCAGCTGCATTTAGAGAATATCACGAGCTGAAAGGATTATGGAAGGGTCCTCTTTCTCCACCTGCTGTGCAGAGCATGATGAAGAAGTTCAAATCAACTGGAGAACTGGGTGTCACTCCAGTATGAGGCTGATGACTGTTTGCACCATAGGTTGTTGATGAAATCGCTGTTACTATGGCAGACAATGCTGCTTCAATTCCCGATCATCAGGAAGTGCACACGCTGTATCATTAAAATTGAACATCCCATGGTCCACTGTATGGAAGGTGCTTCAAACTATTCTCAATGGTATCCATACAACATCCATATCATACTGCAGCTAGCATCACAGGATGCACAGCAGGGTGTTTACTTCACTCTACACTTTATTGCAAGGATTGAAGTTGATGAGGGCTGACCCTAGACCATCCTATGGACAGATGAAGCTCATTTTTCTCTGACAGGTGAGGTGAACACACAGAATTGCCGAGTGTGGGGATCTTCACCTCCATTCACTGTGCATAAAGTTTCTCTATATGGTGTACATGTCTCCTCATGGTGTGGCTTCATGGCTGCATTCATCAGTGGCCAATTCTTTTTTTAACAGGGTAGCACTCAAAAACCAAAGATGAGTAGTGTGACTGGCCAGTGTTACTGCAATATGCTTCGCCAGCATGTCATACCCATCCTACAGGAGAGAGACTCATTGAACTCAACAGTTTTCATGCAAGATGAGACCCCACTGCACATCGCTCATGAAGTTCCCCTGCTTTTCTGAAACAAATTTTGAAAGGATTGAATCATGACGTGATCGTTTCCATATGCTTGGCCAGCACAATCACCTGATCTCACTCACTGTGATTTGTGGTTGTGGGGCTATCTGAATGACAGGGTTTACCAGGTGAACATTTACACATGTGCTGATCTGAAGCACAGCATATCAAGAGAGATAGCCAGCATACTAATGGACATGCTTCGTTCTTCTGTGCAGAATGAAATCCTGTGCTTTTAGACTCTTCTGGATACTGATGAGCGCCATATTGAACCCCTTTTATAGCAGTAATGGTACCGGTATGTAATGGTATGATGTACTGTAGCACCACATTAAAAGTGTTTCAATTGAATTGATTCTGCATTATTTCTCTTCCCCATGTCCTTGACATTAATGCTACCAAGTTTGGCCCTCATACAGTAATTAGTTTCCGTGTTATAATGTGTTAAATAGGGATAGTTTAGTTACAATCACCCATTAGAAAGACAGTCAAAATACAGTCACTAGTGATGTTACATATGTGTCAGTCCATCTTGACAATATATACGTCATTCGATAATGGCAATTTAGCTGAAACAGATCTGTAGTGAAAGAAAAAAATAAAAGTTAACATCACACAGCAGTGAGTCTGGATACTCATTATAAATATGTCACTTACTGACATAGTATGCAGCAGGTCCTATGGAACATAAACTTTTGACGTTGTTGACCACTAGAGGTGTTAGGAATAAGGGGTGTGGTAAATAAGTGGTTTGAGTGTTATGTAGAAAACAGAGTCCAGCAAGTTCAATTTCACATACTTCAAGAAGATTATTGGTAAAATGCTTATAGACTCAAAATATACTTATATAGATGTACCTCAGGGGAGTTTATTGAGCCTGATCCTTTTACTAATTTATATTAATGATTTCCCATTGTGTGTCAAAAATTAAGAAAAAATACTGTTTGCTGATGACAGCACTACGCTGATCACAGATAACAAAAGCTTGTTGTGAATTCCAGATGAGTATGCTCACAGCAAGAAGCAGAACAACAGTAAATGCAATTAACACACAATTTATTACTAAACACACACAGACTAAGAAATATGGGCACACGATATAATTTTTCACAAGGAACTGAGCGAGTCAAAGATGTTGTTGGTGCAGGAAGCTATACTTGCTGCAAAAGAGACATCTTTTCTAATATTTTGCAGCATCAATGGTGTGGTCCTCACAGAGCTCCTCTCTCCCCTTCCCGTGCAGTGTGAAGCACTGGTGGATGGAGGTCGCTGAATGTCACAGCTGCTGATATCATTTTCGAGCACTTGCGCATGACCAGTCATGCCATGGCTGGCTGCAATGTAGGACACAGCTGGGCCATAACTTTTGGCAAGAAGAAAAGGATGGCTTCTTGAGGTTATTAAGTTGTGGGGGCAAGGTGCTTTCTTTGGATGTGACAGAAGAGAAGGTGTGCCTGCGAGCTTCCTGAAAGTAGTCATTTACTAGGAGCTGTAATCATTAGGAAACAGTTGGCCATGATGTTATTGCTGCAGGTTCAGTGCCATTGGGTAGTTTGTAGTGGTGAGTGAACTGTCTGGAAATAAAACCAGTCACAACCTGTCATTCCTTATGCTGTCCTTCAACCATGAAAACGTCACCTATAAGTTTCATGCTTATGTCATTTGCTTGAATTGGTTGCACATCAAGGCTTCCTTGAATACAGTGTCAGTATTTTCAATGTTTGATGCTCCAGAGTGACATGAGAGTTATCACCAGTTCGAGTACTTCCTGCATCAGGTCTGCTGCTTGTTTCTCGTAAAATCTTGGTGAGTTTGAGTAGATGCACTGAGACAACGACTGGCATCCCATGTAGTAAAATATCAAAAATGTTGTCTTCCCATTTCATAATACAGTGCAGTGCTGCACTGATCGTATCATCCCATAACATGACGTATTCACAGTCTGCTAAAGCCTGGTGCATGAAAATTATAGTGAGCCATGGGGTTGGGACATTGATGTTCCTAGTCGTATGATATGTTGTTTCACTCTCCAGAATAGAGCTGGCAGCTCTGTAGTCATTGCTGATTGTACCAGTGAGTCAAAATCGAGCGGCTCACTGTATAAAATGTCACATGTGTGGTCTGGGAAACAGGGGGAGGGGGGGGGGGGGGGGCAGTGTCACTCACAGCAGATGCTGTCTTGTTCATACTGGGTATTCGGAGATGGTGATGCCATTCACCACAGGTAAGAATGCATGGCAACCAGTTCACCATGTAATGAATATATTTTGGTGTGAAATTTTAGATTCTCCTTGTGTAGCTTGAGAATCTCCTTTGGCACTTCTGCTTAAGTCATTGTCACCTGTCACCTTTTGTATTTCCAAGTCAGGAACCTGAAAAGCATTAAACGGTTGCAGGCAGGTGTTGTGTAGAGATGGAGGAAGGTGCTCTTGGAGTAGGCCACTCCAAACGGACTGTGGATGTAATGGCAGACCGCCAGTGTTAAAAGGTACTGGCTCTCCACTGATAGTTTGCCTGAGAATAACTCATGTTAGATCTGGAAAGAGACGAAATCAATGGAGAAAATCTGCACCCAAGATCAGTTCTCGAACATCAGTGACCGGAAACTCATATGGAAAATTTCTGATGCAGACCAAAGACCACAGTGCGCAAGACAGTTTCGAAAAATTTGATACGACTATCATTTGTGCTGTGTAGTTGGATGGGAGGTATCGTAAGCTCCATTGATGGTTCGTCTCTGGGAATGGTGTCACTTCTGAGCCAGTGTTGATCAGGAAGTGTTGATTTGTCGTGTTGTCTAACACATACAGCCTACTACTGTCTCTCAGAAATGGGGCAAAACTAGTTTGGCCCTGTTTTAGCTCTAGGTGATGTAAATGAGTGCAGTGATCCAGAAAAACTATTGCAGACCTTGTCTTACGTTTGGGTGGTTGCATGGTTTAGCATATTTCATGACAGTACTCACTTTTCCATGGATGTTTATGAGATGATATTTGACTTTTATGTGTTGGCTTCAGTCGTCTACTGAAAGTATGATTCCATAATGCTGTTTTCGTCGGCTGCGGAATGTCCTGGTTCAATGCGTTTGCCTCATTTTTGGGCTTCAAATACCATTTTTCCGAATGTGCTTCCTTCTTGATGTTTATATAAAAAAGTAGTAGAATAACTCATTTCTGCTGGTCACTTGCAAATTATTATAACGGGGACCTGTACATTGTTCCACCATCACACACCGAGTGTTCACTGCCGACTGACTATGGTTAAAGACAACTCCAGCGTCAAAGACATTTCACACAACACACAAGCTTCCACTTGTAACCAGTCTCTTTGATATTATTTGTCACATCTACTAATATTAATCAATATGCTGTCACTCTCGAACATGTAAGCAAATTACCTTAAAATAAGGCCAAAAATATAAGAAAACATTTACAACCTCCCTCATTAGATTTGGTATCGACAAATCCGGTAGAAAATAACACATCTCCCAGATCCATTACAACGGCATGGAGCAGTTGCGTACCCGTTTGCCAAAATGAGTGTGAAACCAATGCAGCTACAGTTGCATCAGCTACTGTGCAAGGAATATTATTTTCAGCTGTGGAAATGGCTATCACGGCTGTCTGAAGGTCACTGCCATCATGAGGAGGCAGGGAGTGTAGTGACGTCACTCTCATTTTTGTACATAATCACTCAGATTCTATCAGCTGCTAATAGCTGTTGACAGCATGTTGCACCAGGAATGTACTGGTAGCAGTCATTGTTGTCTGTGACATCCATGTATTGTCATTGCTGTAAGATACCAAAAAGTCTGTCAACCACAACTAATTTGTGTTCCATAATTTCCTTCACATGCAAGATCATTGCCAGCTGTGCTGGGGTTAGTGCTCTGAGATCAACACTGGGCAAGATCCCTAGGACCACACACGGTGTAGTTGGCTACCTGTAACATGAGGTTACAGACAGATTCAGTTGATAATGCCCAACATGTACGGACTGGTAAAATGATGTAATGTGAGGCTGCATAAATCTGAGGTACTTGGAAGAATATTGTCTTGTTGGTGTGAGGAAAGATTAAACTCATAATTAGAAATGCAGAGGAGGTCAAAAGTCATTACGCATTGTTTGTGCATAATTTCATCATTGTTGTAGATGATGGTATGACATGATAGAATGTCACTTTTATGTTTCACACGTAACATGGGTTGGTCCATGTGGTAGGAAACATTATGCGAGTCTCTGTTGGGATCACTGTTTTGTCCATCTTGTTCATAAATGTGGCAATCATGGGATGGCTCAATTGTCAAATCGAACATAGTCCAACGAAGTACAGTTTTATGTTACAGTAGCTGCAGGGTCACCACTGTGGGAATTACAGCTGGGGATGCTCATAGGAAGAAGCAGAATGCCAGGAAATGTAACTAACACACACTTTTTTTTTACTGAACATGGACATACAAAGAAATGCATAATACTGTTCATATTGAAATGAGCAAGTCAAACATATTATCCCTGGAGGAGGATAAACTCGCTGCCAAAGAGTCTTGTTTTCTAATATTTTACATCATTGATGGTGAGGTCCCACCAAGGTAATGATGCTATCAGAGATGTCCATAAATATTCACTAGACAAGAGAGTAATACTAAATTTATATATTTATTTTGATGTATTTATTTATTTTGTGGTCCAGTGATCCATGTCCTGAATACCTCATAGGGCACGGAACCTGTCAGTGTGAAGAAGACAAAATTTATGAACATCTGATTGAATAAAAAACACAGTGGTCCCAGGCCAAAAGTCAACAAGTCTGTATTAGAATGTGTAAATGAGACCAAATTCTTGGGGATGACTGTAGATTGCCAGGTTAAATGGACAGAGGATGTGAAGGTTTTTGCAAAGAGAATATGTACAGCTTGTTATGCTCTTTGAATCCTTGCTCCAGCCTGTAATATTTATTGCCTCAAAGCAATGTATTTTGGGTGATTCCTGACCCTCATTAAACTATCTAGAAAATCTTCAAAAATTATTATTAGTGTCAACTGTCCCATGCCAAGCAACAAGTGTGTTTATGTTGGAATCAAAAAATGTTCAGCTATTTTAAGCACAAACCTGAGAGTGGGCAGGGCAGTTGATTATCTTGAGCAATTTTATTAAAAATGTGATCAACGTATCTTCTCATTTGTGATACAGCAGTCTCACTGGTTGATTCCTGTCTGCAGTGGCCACAATGAGCTCTCAGGTTTTCTGTCTCCATACATTAATTAAATAATAAATCTTTCAAGATTGTCTGTTCTCTTTTAAAATACATTTATTCAATATCTGGTGAACACCACAATGCACTCGTTACTACACTGATGACTTGAACAACCCACAAGTGCATCTTCTTTGTGCCAAAACTTGACACACGTTGCATCTTGACAAGAACAGAGATATAACGATTTTAATACAAAGATACGGGTACACAATTTATATAATCAATATAACCAAAGATCACGTTTTATTAATATATTATTGAGAAAAGCAGATATTTATTAATTCATCTTTCAGAATAATTGTAGACTATGATCATAATTCAAATTTTAAATATTCTTGACTTCAAATCATCAAAAATTCAAAAATTGTTACATTTTTCATAAAATAATTAATCTGATATTGCTTTATGCTTTATTTCTATTTAAAAAGCATACAATCATTTTTATTGTAACATCAGATTTATATTAAATACAGAATTACAATTTCAATTCCATTGGCTCATGTTGTGTACTAATTTTTAACGGATTCTCTAACACATGATGGGAAAGGAGATGCACTGATCAGTTCCATTGCAATATATACATTCAATCCTCTGTTATGTGATCATGTTTTAGATAATAAGTGCTAGTAAAAAACATACTGACTTCAAGGTACAGAAAAAGACCATGCGGATAATGACAAATAGCAGCAGTAAGGCTCATTGTGTTCATCTATCTAGTATGCTAAAAATTCTGACTGTCCATGTGGATGTATCTTTTGGAATATAATGTAAATTAGGAATAATTTTCATCTATATGCCACAAACAGTTCAATACACTAGCATGGAATCAGAGTGAGTCACTGATTACATCTAAACAGGAAAAACAAACCTAAAATCCAAATATATCATTTTAAAGCAATAGAAAATCTAGGATAGAATAAGGACAGTATTATGAAAAGGATGGACTGATACTCATCATTAGAGGATATGTAAAGTCACAGACAGGCACAACAAGGAGACTGTTAAATATGTGAGCCTTCTGCCAAAAGATCTTCATATTAAGTAGACAGTACACACATATTCAAGCAAGCACAACTCCCACACATGACCACAAGAAATTAAAGATGTAAATGGTACCAGTTGCTTTAGCCAAAGTCTTAAAAAAAGACATATTAAATAACAGTTATTACACTGTAAATGAATGTTTAAAATAGCCTCTGATAGCCAAATAATACCATTGATAATGTAATATTAACTTTACTTCCATCAACATGTGTTATGTAACAATACATGAGATAACTGTGTATGCTATACAATGAAATATAGGAACTACAAAAAATGAGAGCAAATATGTATGTTATGCAATAAAAATCATTTCATCAACCACTGATGGCATCCTTAAACAATCTACATTGTACCACAAATGAATAAATTAGTCAGTCGGTCTTCAAGTGGTGATCTTTACTGCTGGATAAGGCACAGCTAGTACACTGGTTGTAAATGCAAAACACTGAATGCATGGAGACTGAGCTTCACTTTGGTATCAGCACTAGATAATAGTATACGCTATTGAGACTATGCCTACTTGGAAAGTAATTAACAGTGCTGCCACAGATACTAAAAAAGACAAAATTAATATCCCACCACAATCACTCAATATGTTTTTTATTAATTCAGTGAAAGAAATAGGAGATGCAATTATCAAACCAGACATTAGTCCATCAGAGTTACTCTCCCAATATTGGGGTAGACAGTCACTAAATACAAGTTTGCTAACCTTGTCCGAATTATCGGCTAGATATGTACAAGGGGTCATAAAACAACTGAAATCATCTGATAGCTTAGATATATATGGCATATCATGCAACCTGCTAAAAAAAGTGTGTGATTGCATTCTGTACCCTTTAACCCATTGCATAAACAAGTGCTTACTTGAGGGATATTTTCCTGATGAGTTAAAACTGTCTAGGATCGTCCCAGTATACAAAAAGGGAGATAAAGACTCTCCATCTAGTTACAGGCCTATTTCAATAGTACCCACATTCTCCAAGGTAATAGAATGCATCATGTACCAACAATTATCATCTCACTTTGAGAATCTAGGAATAATTAATGCTACACAATACGGTTTTAGGAAGAATCTGTCGACCATTGATGCAATCAACACGGTAGTCAGTTACATCCTCAAAGTTTTTGAGAACAAAGGCTTTGCTCAGGTCTCATTCTGTGACCTAAGCAAAGCCTTCGACTGTGTTGAGCACACACCACTACTAGAGAAACTAGAATTCTACGGCATCAAAGGAAACAGTCTCAGACTATTAAAAGCTTATCGCAACAACCGTAAACAGGTAGTTTGTGTTGGTAAGGAAATGTCAAACATAGAAAATGTTAAAGTAGGTGTGCCTCAGGGATTTGTACTGGGGCCCTTCCTGTTTCTGATAATGATCAATGACCTCCCCTCGTTTATTAGATCCACCACTGTATTGTATGCAGATGATACGACTTTTCTTCATAGCAGTAACAATCTTAATGATCTTGAAACCTGTGCTGAAAATACACTCACTCATGCAGCATATTGGTTCAGAGCAAATGGTTTCCTGCTAAATGAAAACAAAACTCAGCAGATAATCTTCACTCTAAGAGACAAGCCACTATCTGATGACCCTAGTTCTGTTAAATTCCTGGGAGTTTATTTAGACGAAAAGTTATCCTGGGGCCAACATGTAAACTATATTAGTTGTAAGCTATCTGGAGTAATTTATTTATTAAGACAACTCAGAAATTGTGTACCTGAAACATACATCAGATCATCTTATTTTGCATTTTTCCAAAGTATAATATCCTATGGCATTATCCTGTGGGGTAACTGTACTCATATACGTGACATCCTATTATTGCAGAAGAAAGCCATTAGGATAATTACAAATTCTTCACATAAGGCTCACTGCAAACCCTTATTTACTAAACAAAAAATTATGACTGTAATAAACCTCTATATATACAATGTCTTAATCTTTACGAAGAAGAACCTACAAGATGTGAAACGTTACAACACAACAAGCATCAAACACATATACACGCCTTACCACAACTATCAAAATCAATAAATAGCTATGAAGTCATAGGGCACAAACTATTTAATAAGCTGCCACATGCTATATAGGATCTTCCTGAATATACATTCAAAGAAAGACTGCATGAATGGATTATTGCCCACCCGTTCTATGATATCAATGAATTCTTCAACTGTAAAATGCAATAATCCAACAGATGACCCACTGTACATTTATTGTAATATAAGCTAAAATATTTCAGTAGTCAATACCTTATCGCACTGCATTATAAATTTAAACTTCATTTGACGTTGTCAATTGCTGTAATGGCCTAAAGACAATAAAATCTTTATTATTATTATTATTGTTAATTGCATTATCAGTTTTGTGAATAAGCTGTTAGCAACACTGTTCCAGAAAGACAAAGAAATATGAGGATCTTCATAGTCCATCCTGTATCATTTATTTATACAGGTTCAACAACTGTTGATTTTCTAGTTGCCCTTAATAATCTATGTCACTACTGTTCACCTGTAATGAAAGGTGTGTTCAAAAAGAAACCAAACTTTTGCTATAACACCTTTATTGTACAACATTTGAAGCACTGTCCCCCTCAAAATAATCCCCTCCACAGGCAATACATCATTCTCATAGTTGCTTCCATTTTTGGAAAGCCTCCTGAAATGCATTTTCTGGGATGGGACACATTACCCTGAATCTCCTCTGTGGTTTGGAACTGATGTCATTTCAATATGGTTTAAAAGTTTGGGAAACAGGAAAAAGTCTCATGAGGCTAGGTTCAGGGAATATGGTAGATGGCGCACAGTGGGTATGTGATGTTTTGCTAGATTGCCATGGACAAGGAGTGACCCATGAGCCAGTGCATTAAAATGATGTAACATCCAAGCTTGGTTTTCCCACAAGTCAGGCTTTTTCCTGCACATAGCATCTTTGTGCACTCTGGGATTCATCAGCAACTCCTTGAACAGTTTTAAATGACGATTTCTACAAATCATCTGTTGGTGTGGAAGGTTTTCCAGGCGTCGGATTGTCACCAACCAACATTGTGCCCTGTTGAAAATGCTTAAACCACTCATAACACTGCAGGTGACTCATACAGTCATCACCATATGCTTGGCTAAGCAAGTTTTTACCAAGTTTGTAGCAAAATTTCGTGTACACATGTTGTTCTTTGAGGTCTTTTTTTGTCACTTTGGCACTAATCCACTGATCAGCTTCTGCACTAGCTCAGTTTAGTGGGTATATAGCTTTCTCAGTAATTGTCAGAGTGAAATGCAGCAAGTGCTGCTTTGTTTTCTAACCCTGCCACTATGTATTCTCAGTAACTGCAGCTTGCTCCCTCTGCTGATTGGTGTCCTATATCAAAAGTCTAGTTTCTTTTTGAATGCACCTCATAGTCTTATCAATACAGAATTTCCTTCATTACCACAGAGACTCATAAATGTATGTACAGTCCATCTTGTGTCTAATACTCTCCAGGAGTAACAGCATGTCTTCATCAGTGTGTTAATGTTATACAATACATAAAATTGCGTGTTTGAATGTACATTTATCATCCTGTATCCCTAAATTCTCTCTTATTTGAACATATTATTGTGTTTAAGTCAAAACATCTCAGTATTTGAAATAAAAATTTTGGTATACAGATTTGCAACATGCCGGTATCGAGAACCAACTCCTAGTAATACAAGCAACGTGTTCATGCATCTGACAAACTATGCTGTCAATAAGTACAGTCGTACCTATGTTGTGGATGATGAAGCAGGTAGCAAAAGGTAAGTTCCTAAATTAGCACATCTGGTTGGTTTACAGAAGTGTGATTGCATAGTTAACTACTACTGTATTCATAATAAGTTGTCACCTCTGAAAGGTTAACGGAATCAGTGCCATACTGTTCAAAGCAATTACAAAAACTAATATGTCACAACACAATCATAACTTGCTACACTGCTCCTGTAATTCACTCTGATACACTGTTACATTAATTTTTGCAGAAAGATATCTTCCTTAAACAAATGGTTGGAGAAAAAAGAGTATAATGTTCAAGAACTTTGGCAGAACATTGATGAGGTCGTCATAAAGACGATAATTGCTGCTCATCCTGTCCTAAAACACAGTTATCATGCTTGTTTTCCGGGTCATGACTACACATACGCTTGCTTTGAACTTCTGGGTTTTGATATACTATTGGATTACAGGATGAAACCATACATTCTTGAGGTAACTTGAAATTTTCATACCTAACATCAGTCTTGTTTTAAAGGTTCCCTATTTAAAACTTTTGCTGTAAATAAAGAAACTAAAAGCAGTTGGACTGTAATGCTGTCATTGCCTTGTATCTCATTAGCAACAGTCTCTTTTTCGCCATTTCATCACATCAGCACATCAGATAATCAGCAGGGCATCTTAAATCTATTATTATTATCTTTGTACATACATTTAATCACACTGAGTAACAAGACGTAGTTGACAGTAATAATTCAATAACTGCTTGTAGTTACTTGTTGGGTACAGTCCTTTTTCCTCATGGCAAAAATATTAAAATTACCCAGAAACAGAGGGGTGATGGGTTGTGATTAAGATACTGGACTCACGTTCAATATGATCTAGGTTCAAATTCCTATGGTTTGATATTCTGTGGTTTTCTTAAATCACTTTCAAAGAACTTCGCTAATTTGCTTCTCATCTAATCTGAGCTTGTATTAGTCTACAATGACTTTGTCTTCAGTGGAATTTTAAAACCAATTCTCCACTTTCTCAGTCAAAATTATTAGTAAAAAAGACAATCAGCACTTTAGAAGATAATGGTCATTACTAGAGACCAGATTAACTGCATTTGCATGTTGCATAGGTATTTGTAGATTTGGCTCCTTTTCACTGGTTATTGCATATTTTAACTAAAAACTACTGATGATGCATATATTTTAAAAATCTAGATGAATGGGCCCTAGCTTGATCTCATTTTGATGTCTAACAGAGTGACTGTGATGTACACCTGTGTGTGATCATTAACCGAGAGGCTACTGGCTAGTGAACTGCTTACTGAACAGGAACGGGCAGTCATTGTCAATGTGCCTGTTGCCGCCATCTCCACTGAACCTCCTCCCCAGTTACGCCATACACATCAGCAACAATTAAATTGACCATATTGTTAATCATAAAACCATTGTTTCAGTTTAGTTTTCTTTTCATTTGTGCATAGTTTAATGTCTTTATGTGTAGTGTGTAACATGTTGTGCACCATGCCACCTGAAAAAAAGAAATGTCACTTTGTGGATAGCTGACCATTCTGAAACATTCACATATAATGGAAATGTTTTATATTGTCGAGTTTGTGAGAAAAACATTTTGTGCAAAAAAAAGGTTGCAAATAGACCCGCATATCAAGTCAAGTCTTCATATCGCAGGAATGCAAAAGAAAGGCTCACAACAACAACAGCTTTTGACAATGGCAAGTGGGAGTAGTGGGGATTTAACCTCCAAAGGTAACCAAAACAATCCTATTCACATGGATGTATGTGGAGCATTTATTGCTAGTAACATTGTTCTTCACAAGCTTACAAACCGTATCCTCAAAGGTTTCCTGTGCAAATATTGCTTAAATCAAAACATACCAGATCAAAATATACAATTTTGTGTAAAAGTTACATACCATCAATTTACACTACTGGCCATTAAAATTGCTACACCAAGAAGAAATGCAGATGATAAAGAGGTATTCATTGGACAAATATATTATACTAGAACTGATATGTGATTACATTTTCACGCAATTTGAGTGAATAGAGCCTGAGATATCAGTACCCAGAACAACCACATCTGGTCGTAATAATGGTCTTGATACACCTGGGCATTGAATCAAACAGAGCTCGGATGGCGTGTACAGGTACAGTTGCCCATGCAGCTTCAACACGATACCACAGTTCATCAAGAGTAGTGACTGGCATATTGTGTTTTCAGTTGTTGAGAGGTCTGGAGAATGTGCTGGACAGGGCAGCAGTTGAACATTTTCTTTATCCAGAAAGGCCCGTACAGGACCTGCAACATGCGGTCATGCATTATCCTGCTGAAATGTAAGGTTTCACAGGGATCGAATGAAGGGTATAGCCTAGGGTCATAACACATGTGAAATGTAACTCCAACTGTTCGAAGTGCCGTCAATGCGAACATGAGGTGACTGAGACGTGTGACCAATGGCACCCCATACCATCACGCCGGGTGATACGCCAGTATGACGATGATGAATACACTCTTCCAATTTGCATTCACCTCAGTGACGCCAAACACGGATGCGACCATCATGATGCTGTAAACAGAACCTTGATTCATCTGAAAAAATAACGTTTTGCCATTCGTGCACCAAGGTTCATCGTTGAGTACACCATCGCAGGCACTCTTGTCTGTGATGCAGCGTCAAGGGTAACCGCAGCCATGGTCTCCGAGCTGATAGTCCATGCTGCTGCAAACATCGTCAAACTGTTCGTGCAGATGGTTGTTGTCTTGCAAATGTCCCCACCTGTTGACTCAGGGATCGAGACGTGGCTGCACGATCCGTTACAGCCATGAGGATAAGATGCCTATCATCTCAACTGCTAGTGATACGAGGCCATTGGGATCCAGCACGGCATTCCGTATTACCCTCCTGAACCCACCAGTTCCATATTCTGCTAACAGTCATTGGATCTCGACCAACACGAGCAGCAATGTCGCGATACGATAAACCGCAATCACGATAGGCTACAATCCGACCTTTATCAAATTCGGAAACGTGATAGTACGCATTTCTCCTCCTTACACGAGGCATCACAACAACGTTTCACCAGGCAATGCCGGTCAACTGCTGTTTGTGTATGAGAAACTGGTTGGAAACTTTCCTTATGTCAGCACGCTGTAGGTGTCGCCACCGATGTCAACCTTGTGTGAATGCTCTTAAAAGCTAATCATTTGCATATCACAGCATCTTCTTCCTGTCGGTTAAATTTCGCATTTGTAGCACGTCATCCTCATGGTGTAGCAATTTTAATGGACAGTAGTGTACCTACAATTTATGGAAAAAATAAACAATGAGATCAAGGACAATGTTATTTGGATATCAGTTGATGAAATTACCAACACTTGCGGGCATTACATTGCAAATTTAATTGTGTCTGTAAAACAAGAGCCTTCCTCTTCCTATTTAGTGGTCAGCAAAGAACTTGAAAAGACAAAACATTATATGATTGAATGTGGGTATTAGAAAAATATTTCCAGAATCTTCTGCAGATGAAAAGGTGTTTGTGTTTGTTGTTCAGCTTCCTATGTGACCAGAGCAGGAAAAGCCCTCCAAGTATTTTATCCCACTGTGATTCATGTGATGTTATTTGCTCACAGAGAACATTGCCATGCTGAAGGAGTATGATCCACATCTGGGAATGTAAATAAACTGCTTTGAGGGGTTCAGAGCACAAGTGGCATAACTCCACCGACAATAGTTTTGAGTAAGAGGAGCCTTCATTAAGAAGTGTATAAACAGTTATTAATGTTAATAATTTAAATGTATTGATAAATATAGAATAATATGCACTAAAGACTCTCCAAATATATTAACAAAACAGAACGTCATGCAGGAAATGTGTTGAAAATGATATGTTAAACAAGAAAGAAAGGAGTTACTTAATTTGTGCATTGAACAAATTAACAAAACAGAACGTCATGCAGGAAATGTGTTGAAAATGATGTGTTAAACAAGAAAGAAAGGAGTTACTTAATTTGTGCATTGAACACTTTTATCAATCATCCACTGTAATGCCAAGTACATTGTGCTATTACAGGTTCGTAGTTTTCCTTGTCCAAAATCTGATCCTGGGAATCCAAACATCGAGTAGACGCCTTCATAGGCAAGTTCTTGAAGAATGCATGATACATAGGAGGAATAAATTTTAGAAGATCAAGCATATCCTTCTTCTTGTCTGTTGTCATAGTCCGCCTGGTCTTGTAAAGATTCCCTTGTGTCCCTGCTGCAAGGCTTTGAAGAGGTGCCTAACGTGTGCT
The DNA here is from genome assembly GCF_021461385.2 of Schistocerca piceifrons. NCBI lineage: Eukaryota > Metazoa > Arthropoda > Insecta > Orthoptera > Acrididae > Schistocerca > Schistocerca piceifrons. Next base: position 67,642,206 of record NC_060144.1, on the reverse strand, counting down.
TACAGAAAACCACCACATGAAATTCTTCAGTTTGGCGGAAACTTGATTTAAACATAATGGAAAATGGCACTGCCCATTCAGATTGCATCCATACGACTTGCAGCCAATTTAACACATGCCCACCAGTAGCCCTTTTCCTGATCTCTGTGCTATCTAGTAGCTACTTCGTTGACACAAGTTTTCATTCTTCACTATGCGAACAATGAAATGCTTTTTCTTTTTACACCCTTGGATAATATCTACCCAATCACCAGCTGAGTAAATATATTGTTTTCTGCGACCGGCCAATTCAATCAGACCAATGTCTGCATCATTAGGCAGGTAGCTATGGCCAGGTATCATAAATTTGTGGTTTATTACTTCCACATTCGTGCCTGGGTCTTGCACTAATTTCATCAAGGAAACACACAATTACAATTACAGTTCTGCCATTTACATGAATTAGAATATGCAGTTATTACTTTGTATGTCTTTGTGTATCCCTTAAGGTGTTTCACAACATGGGACACAACATCTTGGGAACCTCAACCACCTTCTGTTTCATCCTACATGTATATGTATCCATTTCCATCTTTTAAAGAATTGCATCCCAGATTATACACATATAAATTTCTCTTATAGTAGGCAACAGGTGTCTGCAGTTTTGGAAAGAGCAGTGCCTTTTGTAAATCAAATATAAACATGTAGAGGTCAATAGATATTGCATTTCTTTCTTATTTCATTGACTCTCTTGCATCTTCAGCCTGTGCTAGGTGTTTGTCTTTCTCATTTTTTAGCCTACATCTCTTTTCTACACCGTCCTCAGTTGCTATCTTCAACTGTAGTTGATCACACGTTTTACAATTATCTTTGGATGGAGGCTTGAAGTTTAGATTAAATTTTGATCTGGAAACATGATATTAATATTTTGCTTTCACCGGTTCTTTGCCAGTGTTCCTATAAAATTGAATATAGAGTTCATACATTTGTCTCACTCTTAGATCTTGGCTGAGATATTGTCAATCGGGATTATCCTTTCTGGTATAATGGCTCTGGTAAGATGGAAACAACTTGATATGTTCTTGAACACTGCTGTCGTCCGTTTTATTTCCAGGTGTTTTTCTTCCTTGTGAATCAGTCACAGCAAACACTTCCTCCTTTCCTATACACCTGTATAATCTCTGTTCATTTATTTGCAGTGTCCCTATGAAGTACTTTTGCACACCTGTATATTATTATTTCTTACCCTAAGAAAGTATTTGTATGTGACTGCTTTTGGAGAACCAGATCCATCCTTCAAACATTTTCTTTGTACCAAGTTTGACTGAACAAGTCCAAAAATATACGCATTCTGTATGGAGTAGTCTGCTAATTCCAAAAATTTTCAAAAACTTCTTTCCTCTTACTTGCCTCCATTTTTGGATTTTGTTCCCTCATGCAGTTACACTCTTTGTCCTCAAATATCTTTTCTGGAACATTCTTTCCACTATGAGATATATATGATTGTCTGCTGTTCCTGATATACTTACAGATGTTCCATTTATGTGTGTTGAGAGTTCACATCCTTTTACATCCCCTGTGCACTTCCTTGTAATCTAAAACTATGATAAATAAAGTTACATCAAATACTGTGTTCTGTGCTACAATGCAGTTATTGTATGTTCATAGTAAACACAATATGTAATTGTTATAAATTGCACTTCTGTTCAGGTGGTAAAATGCAGCACCCTTTGACAGGTTATGCTAGAAACAGTATCTTATTCATTTTGGCTACATATAGAATATTATTAATTATTATTGGTGTGGTTTACCTGTCATGTTATCATTCAAAGAAACATTTTGCTCACTACCTGGTGGATACTCTGAACAACACTCCATAATATGGTCACTACGAGTATCTTCACATTCCATCTTCTACTAATGTGCATGGACATACGTATATTGTGCTCTGAACAAAGGCGGGAAACAGTTAAAGCATTAACACAGTTCTGAATTCCATGCACAGATGATGAAACCTCAGAGATGTGTACTCATCGCTCTGAATTGGAGATCTCTCTCTTAACGAATATCTCTGTAACTCGTTTTCAGTTAAAAGTGGAGTTACGCCATTTGTGCTTTGAACCCCTCATTTCATTCACAAAGAAAGTGTTCCGTAAGACACCTGCTCGTATCAAGATCTACAAAGAAAAACTACCAAGTGTGCCTTTACCGCCCAAACCTGTGGTAACTAGTTGGAGTACATGGGTTGAAGCTGTGTCGTTTTACAATGTACATTTCGAGGTCATCAGAGGCATGACTTCAAGACTTCAGTAGCACAGAGGCTTTGGAAGTTTTCCCCATATACTTGCTAGTATTAAAAATATTAAAACACTTGACACTCAAGGTTTGACACTGAATGAATCTATTCAGTTAGAAATTAGTTTAGTGAACTGTCGTTGCCAGAGGTATTCCCTTGAAAATTTACAGAAAAGTTTGAAAACATTTTGAACAATAACCCTAGCTTTGAGCCCATGTCCCAAATTTATGGTTTATTAATGAGACAGGTGAACTTTTAGTAGCATGGAGAGCTGCATCAAACCAGTCCCAGGACTGAAGACCACAATGACAACAACAACAGGTGAACTTTCTCCAGAAACAAAAAAAGTGCCAGCATAGCACCCAAATTCAAATACCGCGTGGTTCTCAGTTGATGTAGAACATTCCTTTTCTGCTTATAAAAGTGTTTTGAGTGATCAAAGACACAATCTTACTTCCAAACAATTGCAATGACGCCTGATCATTTATGTTGACGATAGTAGCAAAATGTAAAATAAATTGTAAATGATACTTTAGTATGATAATATTAATTAAACATTATTGTTGTTCAAAAAATTCCTTATTGTATATTGTTTTCGAAATAAAATATTATGGAGATCTTGTGCATGCCCTTCTTCGTGCCATATATCTCAAAATTGGACCTGTGCATATTGATAGTGTTGCAGCAACTTAATCGCATTGCATTCACTTATTACTGACAACAGTAGCAAAGAAGGGGCAATATATTAAACATGGTGTTCATCTTCCTTTTGCAATTTTTTAAAAACTTATCTCATAAAGGATCCTGACTAACCTCTACCAAAAAGAATACAAATCGTGAGATCAGCATTCTAAATCTCCTGATTTTTCTTGTGACTGGCACTCTTCCTTGCAGTTGATATGCATAAGGGCAGCTTAGAGATATATCAAACACAGTAACTACTATATCTAAAAACAAAGATGATGTAACTTACCAAACGAAAGCGTTGGCGTGTTAATAGACACACAAACAAACACAAACACACACACATAATTCAAGCTTTCGCAACCCATGGTTGCTTCGTCAGGAAAGAAGGAAGGAGAGGGAAAGACGAAAGGATGTGGGTTTTAAGGGAGAGGGTAAGGAGTCATTCCAATCCCGGGAGCGGAAAGACTTACCTTAGGGGGAAAAAAGGACAGGTATACACTCGCACACACACACATATCCATCCGCACATATACAGACACAAGCAGACATTTGTAAAGGCAAAGAGTTTGGGCAGAGATGTCAGTCGAGGCGGAAGTACAGAGGCAAAGATGTTGTTGAAAGACAGGTGAGGTATGAGCGGCGGCAACTTGAAATTAGCGGACATTGAGGCCTGGCGGATAACGAGAAGAGAGGATATACTGAAGAGCAAGTTCCCATCTCTGGAGTTCTGACAGGTTGGTGTTAGTGGGAAGTATCCAGATAACCCGGACGGTGTAACACTGTGCCAAGATGTGCCGGTCGTGCACAAAGGCATGTTTAGCCACAGGGTGATCCTCATTACCAACAAACACTGTCTGCCTGTGTCCATTCATGCGAATGGACAGTTTGTTGCTGGTCATTCCCACATAGAAAGCTTCACAGTGTAGGCAGGTCAGTTGGTAAATCACGTGGGTGCTTTCACAGATGGTTCTGCCTTTGATCGTGTACACCTTCCGGGTTACAGGACTGGAGTAGGTGGTGGTGGGAGGGTGCATGGGACAGGTTTTACACCGGGGGCGGTTACAATGGTAGGAGCCAGAGGGTAGGGAAGGTGGTTTGGGGATTTCATAGGGATGAATTAAGAGGTTACGAAGGTTAGGTGGGCGGCGGAAAGACACTCTTGGTGGAGTGGGGAGGATTTCATGAAGGATGGATCTCATTTCAGGGCAGGATTTGAGGAAGTCGTATCCCTGCTGGAGAGACACATTCAGAGTCTGATCCAGTCCCGGAAAGTATCCTGTCACAAGTGGGGCACTTTTGGGGTTCTTCTGTGGGAGGTTCTGGGTTTGAGGGGATGAGGAAGTGGCTCTGGTTATTTGCTTCTGTACCAAGTAGGGAGGGTAGTTGCGGGATGCGAAAGCTGTTTTCAGGTTGTTGGTGTAATGGTTCAGGGATTCCGGACTGGAGCAGATTCGTTTGCCACGAAGACCTAGGCTGTAGGGAAGGGACCGTTTGATGTGGAATGGGTGGCAGCTGTCATAATGGAAGTGCTGTTGCTTGTTGGTGGGTTTGATGTGGACGGACGTGTGAAGCTGGCCATTGGACAGATGGAGGTCAACGTCAAGGAAAGTGGCATGGGATTTGGAGTAGGACCAGGTGAATCTGATGGAACCAAAGGAGTTGAGGTTGGAGAGGAAATTCTGGAATTCTTCTTCACTGTGAGTCCAGATCATGAAGATGTCATTAATAAATCTGTACCAAACTTTGGGTCGGCAGGCCTGGGTAACCAGGAAGGCTTCCTCTAAGCGACCCATGAATAGGTTGGCATATGAGGGGGCCATCCTGGTACCCATGGCCGTTCCCTTTAATTGTTGGTATGTCTGGCCTTCGAAAGTGAAGAAGTTGTGGGTCAGGATGAAGCTGGCTAAGGTAATGAGGAAAGAGGTTTTAGGTAGGGTGGCAGGTGATTGGCGTGAAAGGAAGTGCTCCATCGCAGCGAGGCCCTGGACATGCAGAATATTTGTGTATAAGGAAGTGGCATCAATGGTTACAAGGATGGTTTCCGGGGGTAACAAATTGGGCAAGGATTCCAGGTGTTCGAGAAAGTGGTTGGTGTCTTTGATGAAGGATGGGAGACTGCATGTAATGGGTTGAAGGTGTTGATCTACGTAGGCAGAGATATGTTCTGTGGGGGCTTGGTAACCAGCTACAATGGGGCGGCCGGGATGATTGGGTTTGTGAATTTTAGGAAGAAGGTAGAAGGTAGGGGTGCGGGGTGTCGGTGGGGTCAGGAGATTGATGGAGTCAGGTGAAAGGTTTTGTAGGGGGCCTAAGGTTCTGAGGATTCCTTGAAGCTCCGCCTGGACATCAGGAATGGGATTACCTTGGCAAACTTTGTATGTGGTGTTGTCTGAAAGCTGGCACAGTTCCTCAGCCACATACTCCCGTCGATCAAGTACCACGGTCGTGGAACCCTTGTCCGCCAGAAGAATGACAATGGATCGGTCAGCCTTCAGATCACAGATAGCCTGGGCTTCAGTAGTGGTGATGTTGGGAGTAGCATTAAGGTTTTTTAAGAAGGATTGAGAGACAAGGCTGGAAGTCAGAAATTCTTGGAAGGTTTGGAGAGGAGGTGGGTCCCACTGTGACGGAGGACGGAACTGTTCCAGGCAGGGTTCAATTTGGATAGTGTCATGGGGAGTTGGATCATTAGGAGTAGGATTAGGATCATTTTTCTTCATGACAAAGTGATATTTCCAGCAGAGGGGAAGAAGTAGCAGGGTACTCTTTTTTTGCTCCTTGCCCCCCATCCTCCCACCCCCTCTCCACCTCCCTGTCCCAGTGTTCTGATGCTGTGCCTGTTGGGAGTCTAGTCACTGCATGCTCCACCAGACAAAAATGCAATTGAGTATGCAAGTGTACTGAAGACATACACAAAACAGTGATAATTGAGACACACACACACACACACACACACACACACACACACACACAGAGAGAGAGAGAGAGAGAGAGAGAGAGAGAGAGAGAGAGAGAGAGAATGGCCAATGTTCAAGTATATAACAGGGACAATTCTACATTATTATTTATTTACTGTATCATTCAATATATTGTCAGATTTCCACATGTAAAGCAGTTAGTAAACATTACAATTTTGCCACATGTAATGTTCACCATACGTTTGTGGGATTTTGATATGTGCAGAATGTTGCCTTGTGCTGGTAGTAGGACTACGCTGCACTATTTCAGCAATGTGCTGCTGTTCCTGCACAGATTGTTGAACTACACCTTCAAAAGAAAAATGAGAACTTGGAAGAAAATCTGTTTTACGCACTGTGCTGTAAACTCTGGTCAGCAATCTACGATCAGGAATTTGACATGTCAGAAAACATCGATAGTATCATTCGAATGCAGCAGGAGAACTACCATTACAGATGCCATGAATATACACCATATGTGCACACCCTTCATTAGTGTAGATGCGTGGTATTTTAGCCAGTGTGTGCAACAATTAACTGATGCTTCTCTCTGACATGCTCTCAGTCCCTTGCACTACTTCAGTCATAACACACAATGGACAACTGCACTTTCAAAAGGGTATTTTAAGACAGAAAGGCAACCCAAGCAAAGAGGTTAAAACCAATGAGGTAGGAGAGTAAAGCATCAAAGACATTGGGTTGGTAAGACATGTACATGCAAGTCACCGACCCAAAAACAAATTTACATAAAATGTGTTCTATCTTGGAACAATTCAGTGTAGCGCATATGTCCATATTAAGATATTTGCTTCAAATGGATTTTCTCATCACATTCATGAATATTGACCATTTGTTCTGCAGACACCCTATATGCATGGTGTCACTCCTATGGGCTGTCAGGTGCTTTTCCTTTGGTGTTTCGGCAGTTATTTTGAATAAAGTTCTTTGCAATATGTTGCTGGAGTCATCCCAAACAAATACTGCTCATCATGTCTCACATATGATGCCCAGCGAGAATACAAACTTTTAGTATGTTTCCCTTTTTTTTAAAAAAAAAAAAGAAAAAAAAATCATAACTTTATATATTTGTTTGATAGACTGATCCCAGATTAGTCTTGCTTGTTTTATCAGTATGCATTAAATGTATTAACAGGGACAGTAAAACATGAAGAACAGTCAGCAATTCATCAAAAACAGAGAAGCACTTCTACATGGCAATAGCAGTAAACACAGGCCAGCAAAGTGCTGTTGCTGCTGGAGTACTAGTTATTCTTCATGTTTTTTGTCCCTGTAAACACAAATCAGTAAATCAAATATCATACTAGACTACTTTGGGATTACCCTGTCAAATGGGCATATAAAAATCCACTTAAAAACCATTTTTCTGTGACAAGAAACAAACCAACACTTTTCATCAACTCTGGGTTTTGTATGAAAGATGTTCTGAGCAGTACATGCTCGGGCTGGCTCCAATTGTTGTTGTTTTTGTTGTGGTCTTCAGTCCTGAGACTGGTTTGATGCAGCTCTCCATGCTACTCTATCCTGTGCAAGCTTTTTCATCTCCCAGTACCTACTGCAACCTACATCCTTCTGAATCTGCTTAGTGTGTTCATCTCTTGGTTTCCCTCTACGATTTTTACCCTCCACGCTGCCCTCCAATACTAAATTGGTGATCCCTTGATGCCTCAGAACATGTCCTACCAACCGATCCCTTCTTCTGGTCAAGTTGTGCCACAAACTTCTCTTCTCCCCAATCCTATTCAATACTTCCTCATTAGTTATGTGATCTACCCATCTAATCTTCAGCATTCTTCTGTAGCACCACATTTCGAAAGCTTCTATTCTCTTCTTGTCCAAACTATTTATCGTCCATGTTTCACTTCCATACATGGCTACACTCCATACGAATACTTTCAGAAATGACTTCCTGACACTTAAATCAATACTGGATGTTAACAAATTTCTCTTCTTCAGAAACGCTTTCCTTGCCATTGCCAGTCTACATTTTATATCCTCTCTACTTCGACCATCATCAGTTATTTTGCTCCCCAAATAGCAAAACTCCTTTACTACTTTAAGTGCCTCATTTCCTAATCTAATTCCCTCAGCATCACCCGACTTAATTAGACTACATTCCATTATCCTTGTTTTTCTTTTGTTGATGTTCATCTTATATCCTCCTTTCAAGACACTGTCCATTCCATTCAACTGCTCTTCCAAGTCCTTTGCAGTCTCTGACAGAATTACAATGTCATCGGCGAACCTCAAAGTTTTTATTTCTTCTCCATGAATTTTAATACCTACTCCAAATTTTTCTTTTGTTTCCTTTACTGCTTGCTCAATATACAGATTGAACAACATCGGGGAGAGGCTACAACCCTGTCTTACTCCCTTCCCAACCACTGCTTCCCTTTCATGTCCCTCGACTCTTATAACTGCCATCTGGTTTCTGTACAAATTGTAAATAGCCTTTCGCTCCCTGTATTTTACCCCTGCCACCTTTAGAATTTGAAAGAGAGTATTCCAGTCAACATTGTCAAAAGCTTTCTCTAAGTCTACAAATGCTAGAAACATAGGTTTGCCTTTCCTTAATCTTTGTTCTAAGATAAGTCGTAAGGTCAGTATTGCCTCATGTGTTCCGGTGTTTCTACGGAATCCAAACTGATCTACCCTGAAGTTGGCTTCTACTAGTTTTTCCATTCGTCTGTAAAGAATTCGTGTTAGTATTTTGCAGCTGTGACTTATTAAACTGATAGTTCGGTAATTTTCACATCTGTCAACACCTGCTTTCTTTGGGATTGGAATTATTATATTCTTCTTGAAGTCTGAGGGTATTTTGCCTGTTTCATACATCTTGCTCACCAGATGGTAGAGTTTTGTCAGGACTGGCTCTCCCAAGGCCGTCAGTAGTTCCAATGGAATGTTGTCTACTCCGGCGGCCTTGTTTTGACTCAGGTCTTTCAGTACTGTGTCAAACTCTTCACGCAGTATCATATCTCCCATTTCATCTTCATCTACATCCGCTTCCATTTCCATAATATTGTCCTCAAGTACATCGCCCTTGTATAGACCCTCTATATACTCCTTCCACCTTTCTGCTTTCCCTTCTTTGCTTAGAACTGGGTTTCCATCTGAGCTCTTGATATTCATACAAGTCGTTCTCTTATCTCCAAAGGTCTCTTTAATTTTCCTGTAGGCAGTATCTACTGTGAACATGGCGTCCGGTACAGTTGTTTATAGCGAGAAAGTGAACAAAAGTTATAGTTGTGTGGTGAAAAACGGAACATACATAAATTATAACAGTGAAATAGTGAAGCTAAATGAACGTGTATCAAGCCTGCAATTAATTGTAGATGTACTAAGGCGGGACATTGCGCATTTAGAAAATGAAAATGCCGCACTGAAAAAGGCGCGTAATATCCCGATCGCCAAAGCAAGTAAAACACGGAACTGGGAGCACAGGACTAGCATGATCACGGAAGAAAGAAGCGAAAAGGTGATAAATACAACGAATGGAACGAACTGCGGCAATAAAAGCAGTTTCAGTGTCCTACCTACAATAAACGAGTGCTCTGAAGTGGATATAGGCCTAAAGGCAGAAACAACAAGGCAACATATGTTTACTAGGCCTAAAAGGGTTGGTCATGTGAAATTCAGTGACTGTAGAATTACTGTGGTAACAAAAAACCGTTTTCATGCACTAGATTCAGATATACACTCCTGGAAATGGAAAAAAGAACACATTGACACCGGTGTGTCAGACCCACCATACTTGCTCCGGACACTGCGAGAGGGCTGTACAAGCAATGATCACACGCACGGCACAGCGGACACACCAGGAACCGCGGTGTTGGCCGTCGAATTGCGCTAGCTGCGCAGCATTTGTGCACCGCCGCCGTCAGTGTCAGCCAGTTTGCCGTGGCATACGGAGCTCCATCGCAGTCTTTAACACTGGTAGCATGCCGCGACAGCGTGGACGTGAACCGTATGTGCAGTTGACGGACTTTGAGCGAGGGCGTATAGTGGGCATGCGGGAGGCCGGGTGGACGTACCGCCGAATTGCTCAACACGTGGGGCGTGAGGTCTCCACAGTACATCGATGTTGTCGCCAGTGGTCGGCGGAAGGTGCACGTGCCCGTCGACCTGGGACCGGACCGCAGCGACGCACGGATGCACGCCAAGACCGTAGGATCCTACGCAGTGCCGTAGGGGACCGCACCGCCACTTCCCAGCAAATTAGGGACACTGTTGCTCCTGGGGTATCGGCGAGGACCATTCGCAACCGTCTCCATGAAGCTGGGCTACGGTCCCGCACACCGTTAGGCCGTCTTCCGCTCACGCCCCAACATCGTGCAGCCCGCCTCCAGTGGTGTCGCGACAGGCGTGAATGGAGGGACGAATGGAGACGTGTCGTCTTCAGCGATGAGAGTCGCTTCTGCCTTGGTGCCGATGATGGTCGTATGCGTGTTTGGCGCCGTGCAGGTGAGCGCCACAATCAGGACTGCATACGACCGAGGCACACAGGGCCAACACCCGGCATCATGGTGTGGGGAGCGATCTCCTACACTGGCCGTACACCACTGGTGATCGTCGAGGGGACACTGAATAGTGCACGGTACATCCAAACCGTCATCGAACCCATCGTTCTACCATTCCTAGACCGGCAAGGGAACTTGCTGTTCCAACAGGACAATGCACGTCCGCATGTATCCCGTGCCACCCAACGTGCTCTAGAAGGTGTAAGTCAACTACCCTGGCCAGCAAGATCTCCGGATCTGTCCCCCATTGAGCATGTTTGGGACTGGATGAAGCGTCGTCTCACGCGGTCTGCACGTCCAGCACGAACGCTGGTCCAACTGAGGCGCCAGGTGGAAATGGCATGGCAAGCCGTTCCACAGGACTACATCCAGCATCTCTACGATCGGCTCCATGGGAGAGCAGCAGCCTGCATTGCTGCGAAAGGTGGATATACACTGTACTAGTGCCGACATTGTGCATGCTCTGTCGCCTGTGTCTATGTGCCTGTGGTTCTGTTAGTGTGATCATGTGATGTATCTGACCCCAGGAATGTGTCAATAAAGTTTCCCCTTCCTGGGACAATGAATTCACGGTGTTCTTATTTCAATTTCCAGGAGTGTAAATGTGGAATCCACGGAAAACTGTGACGACAACAACACGCCGAATCTATATAGTGACAAGCACATGAGCAGAAACTTCCGCAATAAACGTGAAGACAAACTCAAAGTGAAAATATTCTCTGATAGCCATGGACGTGAGATCGCAAAAATACTACGTTACAGTCATTGTATACAAGCAACTAGTATTGTCAAACCAGGTGCACCCATCCAAGAACTCGTTAGAAACATAGAAACTGAAAATGATCGTCATATTGTCGTCATAGCAGGAGCCAATAATGTATATAAAAACGACCTCCACAGTGCAACACGAAACCTTAAGGCAATACTAAATTCAACAGGAGAGAAATCAGTTTTTGTAGTCGGAATTCCACATAGGCATGACCTTTCGGAATGGTCATGTGTGAACGTGGAAATCATAAAAGCAAACAGGCAATACTCAAAGATTTGCAGGGCCTACCAAAATGCATATTTTATAAGTATGGACTCCTTGCAAAGAGACTGTTACACGAGACATGGCATGCACCTTAATAACAGAGGCAAGAAGATTCTGTGCCAAAACATCAGCATGATACTGAAAGCATCTGACAACCAAGAAGTAATTGCTGCTCTTCCAGTTCCTTGCTTGACGCAAGCAGAGCCTGAAGAAATGTTTACTTCTATTGCAGCAGTAGAAGTAGAGGTGGAAGCAGCAATTGTACCTACACACATAACAAATGCTGCAGCAGCAATACCTACCACACTTCATCAACAGGATTCAACAGCAGCAGAAGATGAAGCAACATCCAAATCTCCACTGTCACCAGTTGCCACAACAATGCCTACAGCAGCAGCAGCAGCAGCAGCAGCAGTACCTATCACACTTCACCAGCAAGATTCAACAGCAGGAGAAGAAGAAGCAACCACCTTATCTCCTCAGTCACCAGGTGCCACAACAGTGCCTCCAGACACCATAACAGCAGTTACATCAACTCCTCTAGTAGCAGCTTCATCTACAATATCATCACAAGGAGGGAAGAGTAGGTATACAACAGTAGATGTGCTACCACTCCAAGTGAACAATTTTTTAGTAAAAGGCAACAAGAGGCAGAAATCCAAAAGATAAGCCCTGAAAAACGTTTGAAAACCAATCACCATAGTGTTCAGTGTTTTAGCAATAAGAGCATGGATCTTAAAATATGTTACCTTAACGTTCAAGGACTGAAAGATAAAGAACTTATCATAAATGAATTTGGACTTGATAACCAGTTTGATATTTTTTGTCTGAGTGAACACTGGGCTAATGAGAATGAACTTGCAGTTGCCAAATTTGACAATTTTAGTATAGTAAATAGCTACTGTAGGAAAAAGCACATTAGAGGTGGTGTGGCAATTTATTCCAACCAGTCACTCAATTGTACAATAACCAAACTAGACCTAAATTCCTTGTGTGATGAACAGCACTTTGAAGTTACGGGTATAATCATTAATAGTCATAAGCTAATAGTAGTATCCATGTACAGATCACCAAAGGGAAGCATTAACATATTTTTAGAAAAAATGGACATGCTATTGAGTGAATTAAGTAATATTAAATGGCTACATTATGATATTGCAATAGGAGGTGATTTGAATGCCGATTTTGATGTTACTAAATGTAAGGGTAGTGTTGCAGATCTGGAAAACTTGCTAAGACAATACAATTTACATCATGTTAATAACAGGCCCACAAGAAACAAAGCATGTGTAGATAACATCTTTGTAAACTTCAAGACCACTGAAAACACATGCGAAGTTGTAGTGTTCCCATTCTCTGACCATGACTCCGTATCTCTAAATTATGCAAGTAAAATTCCCCTCAATAGGTGCAATGCAAACAGACCTGTCCCAACAGTTGTGATTACCAGACCCATAACTGAGGATAAAATTAACACATTTCATAATTCCCTTGCTGACAGAGACTGGTTTGGCCATTGTAGTGTCGATGGACATTACACATCAAGTAATGACCTGCCAGCCAAAATAATATTTGATAGCTTTTTTAATGCATTCTTGACCCTATTTAACCATAGTATTCCCCTAAAGAAAATCAAAATAATGGACAGCAGCCACAAATCCAGTTCTCAAAACAGACAAAATATATGGTACACTAAACAGCTGACAGATCTAAAGAAACAAGTTTCGTTACTGTACAACATATGCAATACTATAAAGTCTGACTGTGCCAAATCAGCCTATGTGGAATGCAGGAATGAATACAAAAAAGCCATCCTGCAAGCCAAAAAAACCTACAATGCCAACAGCATACATAATTCCACCAATAAATGCAAAACTGCGTGTAAAGTAATTAACAGTGCTGCCAGAGATACTAAAAAAGACAAAATTAATATCCCACCGCAAACACTCAATGAGTTTTTTATTAATTCAGTGAAAGAAATAGGAGACGCAATTATCAAACCAGACATTAGTCCATCAGAGTTACTCTCCCAAAATTGGGGTAGACAGTCACTAAATGCAAGCATGGTAACCTTCTCCGAAGTATCGCCTAGATATGTACAAGGGGTCATAAAACAACTGAAATCATCTGATGGCTTAGATATATATGGCATATCATCCAACCTGCTAAAAAAAGTGTGTGACTGCATTCTCTACCCCTTAACCCATTGTATAAACAAGTGCTTACTTGAGGGATATTTTCCTGATGAGTTAAAACTGTCTAGGATCGTCCCAGTATACAAAAAGGGAGATAAAGACTCTCCATCTAGCTACAGGCCTATTTCAATAGTACCCACATTCTCCAAGGTAATAGAATGCATCATGTACCAACAATTATCATCTCGCTTTGAGAATCTAGGAATAATTAATGCTACACAATACGGGTTTAGGAAGAATCTGTCGACCATTGATGCAATCAACACGGTAGTCAGTTACATCCTCAAAGTTTTTGAGAACAAAGGCTTTGCTCAGGTCTCATTCTGTGACCTAAGCAAGGCCTTCGACTGTGTTGAGCACATGCCACTACTAGAGAAACTAGAATTCTACGGCATCAAAGAAAACAGTCTCAGACTATTAAAAGCTTATCTCAACAACCGTAAACAGGTAGTTTGTGTTGGTAAGGAAATGTCAAACATAGAAAATGTTAGAGTAGGTGTGCCTCAGGGGTCTGTACTGGGGCCCTTCCTGTTTCTGATAATGATCAATGACCTCCCCTCGTTTATTAGATCCACCACTGTATTGTATGTAGATGATACGACTTTTCTCCATAGCAGTAACAGTCTTAATGATCTTAAAACCTGTGCTGAAAATACACTCACTCATGCAGCATATTGGTTCAGAGCAAATAGTTTCCTGCTAAATGAAAATAAAACTCAGCAGATAATCTTCACTCTAAGAGACAAGCCACTATCTGATGACCCTAGTTCTGTTAAATTCCTGGGAGTTTATTTAGACGAAAAGTTATCCTGGGGCCAACATGTAAACTATATTAGTAGTAAACTATCTAGAGTAATTTATTTATTAAGACAACTCAGAAATTGTGTACCTGAAACATACATCAGATCATCTTATTTTGCATTTTTCCAGAGTATAATATCCTATGGCATTATCTTGTGGGGTAACTGTAGTCATATTCATGACATCCTATTATTGCAGAAGAAAGCCATTAGGATAATTACAAATTCTTCACATAAGGCTCACTGCAAACCCTTATTTACTAAACAAAAAATTATGACTGTAATAAACCTCTATATATACAATGTCTTAATCTTTACGAAGAAGAACCTACAAGATGTGAAACGTAGAGAAAATGTACATTGTTACAACACAAGAAGCATCAAACACATATACACGCCTTACCACAGACTATCAAAATCAATAAATAGCTATGAAGTCACAGGGCACAAGCTATTTAATAAGCTGCCACATGCCATACAGGATCTTCCTGAACATACATTCAAAGAAAGACTGCATGAATGGTTTATTGCCCACCCATTCTATGATATCAATGAATTCTTCAACTGTAAAATGCAGTAATCTAACAGATGACCCACTGTACATTGATTGTAATATAAGCTAAAATATTTCAGTAGTCAATACCTTATCACACTGTATTATAATTTGTAACTTCATTTGACGTTGTCAATTGCTGTAATGGCCTAAAGACAATAAAATCTTTATTATTATTATTATTATTATTGTTACCCCGAGTGAGATAGGCCTCTACATCCTTACATTTGTCCTCTAGCCATCCCTGCTTAGCCATTTTGCACTTCCTATCGATCTCATTTTTGAGACGTTTGTATTCCTTTTTGCCTACTTCATTTACTGCATTTTTATATTTTCTCCTTTCATCAATTGAATTCAGTATTTCTTCTGTTACCCAAGGATTTCTACTAGCCCTCGTCTTTTTACCTACTTGATCCTCTGCTGCCTTCGCTACTTCATCCCTCAAAGCTACCCATTCTTCTTCTACTGTATTTATTTCCCCCATTCCTGTCAATTGTTCCCTTATGCTCTCCCTGAAACTCTGTACAACCTCTGGTTCTTTCAGTTTATCCAGGTCCCATCTCCTTAAATTCCCACCTTTTTGCAGTTTCTTCAGTTTTAATCTACAGGTCATAACCAATAGATTGTGGTCAGAGTCCACATCTGCCCCTGGAAATGTCTTACAATTTAAAACCTGATTCCTAAATCTCTGTCTTACCATTATGTAATCTATCTGATACCTTTTAGTATCTCCAGGGTTATTCCATGTATTCAACCTTCTTTCATGATTGTTAAACCAAGTGTTAGTTATGATTATGTTGTGCTCTGTGCAAAATTCTACCAGGCGGCTTCCTCTTTCATTTCTTAGCCCCAATCCATATTCACCTACTATGTTTCCTTCTCTCCCTTTTCCTACACTTGAATTCCAGTCACCCATGACTATTAAATTTTCGTGTCCCTTCACAAACTGAATAATTTCTTTTATTTCATCATACATTTCTTCAATTTCTTCGTCATCTGCAGAGCCAGTTGGCATATAAACTTGTACTACTTTAGTAGGTGTGGGCTTCATATCTATCTTGGCCACAATAATGCATTCACTATGCTGTTTGTAGTAGCTTACCCGCATTCCTATTTTCCTATTCATTATTAAACCTACTCCTGCATTACCCCTATTTGATTTTGTGTTTATAACCCTGTAGTCACCTGACCAGAAGTCTTGTTCCTCCTGCCACCGAACTTCACTAATTCCCACTGTATCTAACTTCAACCTATCCATTTCCCTTTTTAAATTTTCTAACCTACCTGCCCGATTAAGGGATCTGACATTCCACGCTCCGATCCGTAGAACGCCAGTTTTCTTTCTCCTGATAACGACATCCTCTTGAGTAGTCCCCGCCCGGAGATCCGAATGGGGGACTATTTTACATCCGGAATATTTTACCCAAGAGGACGCCATCATCGTTTAATCATACAGTAAAGCTGCATGCCTTCGGGAAAAATTACGGCTGTAGTTTCCCCTTGCTTTCAGCCGTTCGCAGTACCAGCACAGCAAGGCCGTTTTGGTTATTGTTACAAGGCCAGAATTACACATTGCAAAAAAGAAATTGGTGATATCAGCCGAAACCCCAGAGAAAATGTGCCCCTGACAACTCTTGGGAGAGGCTCTTTTATGCACACACACACACACACACACACACACACACACACACACACACACACACAGTGGTTTTGATCACAATCCATAAAAATGAGCTTTTTGTGATGTGAATTCTTTTGAACTCATATTTTCAAACTCATTAACCAAGACTGATTCAGTAGAAGGCATTTTAAGTCATATGTGAAAAGGGATTCTCATTTTTAGGCATTTGAGCTGTATAGGAAATGAACTGAAACAGTTGTATCCCCAACTGCCCAAATGGTTTATGGAAAGAATTTCTTGAACATACTCAGCGTATGATCCTGATTACACTTTTATCAATAATTATACCTGTTTCTGAGTAAATAGTGTTTCCACAGAACATCCATATAACATTCTCTTGCTTCTGTTTCTTGTGCCTTTATCCTGCGGTTTCACAAGGTCGGCATGGTTGGGGTCGGATTTGGCAAGGTTAATGTTAAGGGGTGGCTGGACGCCCTTCCTGTTGCCACCCCGTACCCCCCCAGGACAGATTTAGTATACCCCAGCTGTCTGCATCTAGTGTAATCCATGGAAGAATGTGAACATGTTCGGATGTCTGCGAGTTGTTGAACTGAGGCAGGACGTGAGGACCAACCTGGTATTCACCTAGTGGGATGTGGAATACCACCTAAAAACCACATCCAGCCTGGCCGGCACACCAGCCTTCATCAGTAATCCACCGGGTGGATTCGATTTGGGGCCGATGCACCTGCCCAAGTCCAGGAAGCAGTGCATTACCGCTCTCGGCTAATCTGGCGGGTACATCCATATAACATTACAGACTGGAAATAAGCAAAATAGGCTTCTTCGTCATAGTCTGAAAGGTGAAAGCACTGAGAATGAGCTCATAACACTCAGCGGTATCTGTTGTTCCTGACTAAGTTTGCATGTGAAGTGAATACCCAAGTGCTTTGAAGTTGAATTTCTATCTTGAGGGCAGATCATTAACATATATCAAAAATAATAAGAGATTTAAGGACAGAACTCTAGTGAATAAATGAGGAATAACTCACCACACATAAAGTAATTATTCCCATTTAGTAGTCCACAAATTCCAGCAGTACATTCTGCTTCCTGTTGGTTAAACAGGGTATAAGCATGTAACCTAATTCGCCATATCCATAATTATCTGTTCATTGATTTTTTAAAGTATATGTGAAATGACAAAAACAACATACAATATCTTTCTGGCATGAACTAACTGCAACCTTAAACTGGTGGAATAATAGGCGTGCACAATGTTGTGATACCAGAGGTCTACCTACTGGCTACGTTCACTCAGTGCAGATCAGTCCTGCTGCAACCTGTTAAATCCTACCTTCCTTGCCTGGTCTGCACTCACACTGACACAGTGCTTGCAGTTTAATTAACCTGATGTGGTTTGTCTGTTAGGCCTCTCGGTAACAATCTTCAGTCTGTAGAAGTAATGAAGTTGTAACAAGTTGTAAAAAGGTTCTCACTCAATGTAGCACACAACTCAACAACTTCAGTTTCACAGATTAACACTTCTACTCATCTTTAGCAGACTTCTTTGAGTTGAAGACCAATCTATCAGATATCAAAAGAATAATGAGCACACACATATGGTTAGACCCTACGATATCTAACATTCACAGGTCAGTGTCTGTCTGTCTGACTGTTAAAAATGCTTTTTCTCAGGCGAGTTGACATTTATGTCACATACTGAGGTCTGTGGTCCCTTGGCAGTATAATAGACATTAGCTTCTTAGTCATTGCATTCAAAAGATATGCTCATTTATGTTACATATTTTGATACTCACAACTGCACTCATAAAAACCTATAGGGTACTTCCCTCTGGCCTAGATTTGTGGAATGTGGCAAAAAGGAAGGTTTCACAGTGAAATCGAAGGGAAAAATCTGAAAACTATAAATCTGTGATTATATCACAAAAAATAAATCAATAAAAATAAAAAAAATGTCATTTTTTAACTGACTGTCTATTCTTCCATTTGTTAAGACCTCTTTTCCTCCAGGATGTGTACATGTATCAAAAAAGATCTGTATGCCTTTAGCAGTATAATAAAAATAAGCTCCAAAATCAGTGCATCCAAAAGATACAGCCATCCATATTATACATTTTGATACATGCAAACTCACTCATCCAAACATGTAGGGTACTTGCCATTAACCTAGAATCTTGAAATTTGGCAAGGACCAAGGTTTCACAGTACAAGTAAAATAAAAATCGGAAATTGTTAATTCATAATTAAATCACATGAAAAAAATTATTTTATCATTTGTTGTCCAATGTCAAAGTTGAAATTAAAACAATCAGTAGTTCTGCACTCAGGCTGACTGGGCCAAATGCGTAAAATCAAACATCAGGCAAAGAATGACTTTATTACTCATATGGTTTGTTTCAAAATTTATCATCACCAGATATCCCAGAGCAACTGCTACATGTGCAGCAGTTGTTCCTGGATATCTGGTGATAAATAAATTCCAAAAGTGTCGTATGAGCAATAAAGTCATTCCCTGTCTGATGTTTGACTTTTTTTGTGACAAGTCATCCTAAATGCAGAACTGCTGATTGTTATAATACTGGTTGCCTCCCTCATGCATGACTTTATGTCACATCTACATTATTGAAATTAAAACATTCTCAAACATCTTGGAATCCCTGGGACTGATAACTTGCCAATATAAATGTCGATAACAGGCAAAAATGATCGAGCATCTCAATGCCCGGAGTAAATGAGCTATCTATATACAGAATTAAGTTTGTATGGAATCTTCACTGTGCGAGTCCTACTCACACATGACCAACTTTGAAAACTGTCAGTTTTACTGTCAGCTCCAATTACACTCTTTACCTCTCTGTTAACTTCAAAAATTTGTACATAAGAGCTGCTGGCTATTTAGCAACAAGCTCTTTATTTTGACAACTATTCTCTTTTCAAGATGCACACTTTCATTCCAACATAGATTGCATTAGATTTTGCTAATTCCATATCATTAATATTACTGTTAATTACTAATGAGTCACTTTCTCTTTCAGACTGATGCTAATCCACACTGTTATTTACTATGTCAGGAACATCTTTCAGAAATTGCACACAATCTTTTTCAGCTTTGTCAAAGGAATGATTATTTATGTCAACATTATCTATACGTACCCCATCTTCTCAATGTTAATAGAAACAATTTGCTTTAAATTGAAAATAATCTCATTACTATCACTACAATAGATCTGTGCTACTTCAGATACATCATTCTGACAAAAATCAACAACTTCCATCTCCTTACTACACTTTTTCAGTTACATTTCTACCAGCTTACATATTCTGAATCCAAGTATCTAATTTATTTTTAAAACAAGTTTTCACTAACTTTATCTTCTTGTCCAAATCTGCTTTAAAATACTAATATCACCTTTCAGTTCTAGTTAAATTACCAATGTCACACTTAAACTCCTTACTGTTTTTTTTGTTTCCTTCATGATCTTCACCAGTAATAACTATATTTACTCATTTGCTGAATTTTCATGTCTTGCTGATTTTCATCACATGATTCTTGCCCAGTTAACTTGTTCCACCAAATCGAAACTGTCTTGTTCCTTCACATTGCAGTAGTCAGTGGGTGAAGCCCATGTAATTTCCTCCACTATCTGACTGTCATTTACTTTGTCATTAAAGTTAATTTTAACCTTGATCTAAACCCATTGTCATCATAAAGTTGACTTTCAATTGTTCCATTTTTTTCTCTATCTTCAAACACACCTTCATCGCAAGACTCTTTCTTCATGTTTACCATCTGATCATCACTATCAAATTCATTGTTTCCTTCTCCCTTGTTGCTCATTTGCAAACAGTTTAACAAAAACACTTTGCATCCAAATTTTTTCTGCCCCAGTGTCTACTATTGTTGAAATCTGTTGCCAGCTCACTGCTCCTCCCACACAAAGTCATTTGTACTTGCCAATCTGTAATATGCACATTCTGCAACTCTGGCCTACTGGTTCCTCATTGTCCAAAATGGCGTCACTAGTGGTTCAGCCAGTTCTGTCCTCCCATTGGTTGAAGTGTCTCCTTCTGTCCATATTTCACACAACAAAATTGGCGTTATCAAGTAAATTGTTTGTGCTCTTTCCTGTTTGCAGTCTAAGCATATTTTTTTCTCTTATGCCACATGGAATACTGTTCACTTTCTGATAGTCACTTCACCACTGTAAATAAATATTTCATAATGCAACAAACAGTTCACTGCTATGTTCCATTTTTCTGAGTTCATAAGTTCTAATTGCACCAAGGTGAAACAATTCCTTACACAGCAGCACCATAAGTAGCTAAACCAGTCTGATGCAGTTTGGATCGTGGGCCTTTCAGTAACGATCTTCAGTCCATAGACATAATAAAGCTGTAAGAATCTTAATGGTTATTGAAAGTTTTCCACTCAATGAAGCACACTACACAGCAATTTTAGTTGAAGTGATTAACAGTTTTATTCACCTTTTGCAGACTTTGTTGACTCGATAACCATTTTACCAAATATAAGAAGAATAATTAGTGCACATGTCAGGTTAGACCGTACAATACCTTACATTAACAAGGCAGTGGAAGTGTCAGTTCTACTGTGGACCAAAAACAGATTTCACATTTACATAAAAATTACTCTATTTGTATTAAGCACTGCTTTGTAGTTATTTATTAGAATAGCATACACTGTAAAAATTCTATTAATTCTAATGAGCATCACCATGTCCAAGAATACGTCACTCCAATGACAATAACATTCCACACTTATATTTCTGTCTTTTCAAAATGTCCTTTAATTTAGTTTAAATAATTCACTCAAAAGTTATGAAGCATTAGAGTTCTTGAGTTTTGCAGCTGTTGGTGCACATAATTTTGCTTACAAAACATGCATAATTGTGGCTCAAGTCAACACTGAGAAAGTGTCATAGATCTTATTAATCAACACAGACCATGAATTCTTAATTTTTAGTAATGTCCAACTACTTTTGGAAGAGCATAAGAATAAACTGTTATTTCACACTTATACTTTGAAAATGGCCAGGTTGAATTTAAATATTTCAAGTTAACTACAATAACTGATGTGATTCTGATTTGTAAAAAAGTTGCTGGTCAGAAATTTAGGAAAATATGTGGTCACTATTATCCCTGTGCAATGTGGATCCTTTTGTTTAGAATCATGAGCACCTTTTTGCAAATTATAGAAAGCTGTATGCCCTCTCGTGCAGACAAATTAAGATAACAAAAACATGTAGCCGAAGTTCTGAATGTTCTGACGAAATATGCAGTGAAGAATGGGAATGGCGTGAAATGTTGATGTTAGTTATTGTGTAGACAATTAGCTTTTATACAGTTTAATATATGTTTCTAGAATGTCCAAATGCTTATCTTTGCAGTGGTGTGGGACATTATGTGGAATTAGGTTGTGGCTCATTATGTGGAATTAGGTTGTGGCTCATTATATGGAATTAGATTGATTAGCTCACAAAATTTTTCACATATTGTACCATAGCATTACAATCAAATTGAATAATGATAATATTACAAAAGGGATAGATGCTACTCACAATATAGAGGAGATGCTAAGTGGTAGACAGATACAGTGAAAGACTGCTATATATTTAAATTTTTAGCCAAAAGGCTTCTTTCTGAATTAGAAAAAAACACACACACACACACACACACACACACACACACACACACAATGACAAGGGCTAGCAAAGATTTAGGCCAGCAGTGAGAGTTCCCAGACATGCAATTTAATCAGAAAAGCTGATGTCTGTAGGAATAATTCATATGGTGCAGCTGTGAAGCAGTCATTGAAGAGAAGCTTATTGTGTTGGGCAGCATCTTCAGCAACCGAGTGGTCATATTGGTTCTTAGCCACAGTTTTTTGGTGGCCACTGATGCAGACAGACATGCTTGCTTAGAAATCAGCACAGTGTTTGAAACTTAGTTCATAAATCATATGGCTGCTTTCACAGGTAGCCCTCCCTATGTTGGGATAGGAGACACCTGTGATTGGACTGGAGTAGCTGATGGTGGGAGGATGTTTGGGACAGGTCCTGCATGTAGCTCTATTGCAGGATTATGACCCATGAGAAGCTGTGGGAGAAGGCTTGGGATGAGAATGAACAAGGACATTGTGTAGCTTCGGTTGATGGCGGTCTACCACTGTATGAGGGGTGGGGAAGGATAATTGGTAGGATGTACCTCATTTCAGGACATGATAACAGGTAGTCAAACACCATGACAGAGCATGTGATTCAGTTGCTTTAGTGCTGGGTGGTGCTGATTCACAAGTGGAGCCATTCTGTATGATCAGATGCTGGTATGTGGGAGGTGGTTGGTAACTGGAGAGACAAGGCACAGGAACTCTGTTTCTGCACGAGGTTGGTGGGTAATTCGATGTGTGAAGGCATCAGTGAGACCCCTGGTACATTTGGAGAGGGATTGCTTGCCACTACATATGCAATGACTACAGGTAACTAGGCTGTATGGAAGGGAGTACATGGTATGGCATGGGTAGCAGCTGTCAAAATGGAGGCATTGCTGGTGATTGACAGACTTTATATGGGTTTCGATGTAGTTGTCTTTAGGGTGGAGATCAGCATCCACGAAGCGGGTGTATTGTGTTGAGGAAGACCAGGTGAACTGAATGTGGGAGAAAGTATTGATGTTGTGGAACAATGTGGGTAGGGTGTCTTCATCCTCGGTCTAGTCCATGAAGATATCATCAATACTTTGAACCAAGTGAGTTGTTGGGATTCTGTGTGGTTAGGATGAGTTACTGTCGATGGCACATGAATAGGTTGGCATAGGATGATGTCATTTGGTGATTGTCGCTCTATGATGGATATGTTTGTAGTTGATCCTTTCAAAAGAGGCTGAAGCTGTTGGTCCATTAAAGCAGAGGATCATTCACTGGAGGTGCAGTAACCAGCCACAATTGGGTGTCCTGGGTGGTTGGATTTATGGACTTTAGGGGAGATCCTTGTAGATTTCTGGAATGGGTCACTGTGTCAGGGGTTGTAGGTGGACATCAGACAGCTGTCTGAGTTGCTCCACCAGGTAATCTCTGTGGTGCCAAAGTTGCCCTCCCCCCGTGGAGAATACAGTCCCACTGTTCATATGTTATTGCCTACCTCCTGTAATCCCCAAAATGGCCTGCAGTCAAATTACCCACACAGTGACCTCTATCTGTTCAAGTTCTGCCCTGCACCAACCTAGTCCTGCAAAACCATGTGTATCAGGACTAAACCTCCTTGCAGTACCTCCCCACATGTGTTAAACTCTCTTGCTTCTGCATCCCATTTCACACACTGAAACTCTTGCCCTCCAGGAACTAGAACAACATGTACAACACTGCCTATACAAGACCCTCCAAAACTTCAATAAATCTGTTCATAGCCAACAAACACTTCCTCGCAGACCTACTACATTTACTACACCCTCTGAATCTCCCTCCCACCACCGTACAGAGTCCAGAACCTAAACAGACCCAAAACACTGTCATGAAGATTTTTCTAACAGCATCAGTCACACAGAAGTATCAGTCCTTTCCAAAGACCTTTGCTCCACTCCCAGAGTCAGTCATGCTGAACTTGTTAAAGACCTTCTCTTCTTCTCCCACTCCTATGGTGGAAATACTTTTCACCACCACCAACCCTGCCAATCAGACTCAGACCAAAACCAATACTGAACTCTGCCTGACTCAGTTCACCCTTCCATCCAGCTGTGGTCAACCCTCACCACCTCAAAATCTCTCCCTGTTAACATTCCAGAATGTCTTAACCTCAACTGCTACCTCACTATCATTCCCCGAAGACCTACCAATGAAAACTAACCTCACACATGCAGAAAGAACCACAATCAATCACCTGAAACTGATCCTGATATGCCAACAAACACTCTACCACAGTGGTGATAAACAACGGGGATTACCTCGTGGAGGTACTTCACCAGTTGTCAGATTTGTTCTCTCAAAAACCCTGCCAAGTGACCCCATTTCAGAAATCCAACAGTATCTCCAGTCCCTTCTGAAATCATTAGGCCCATCCTGGAACCTGTCCCATGTATCTATCATTCTCCTCACCCTTACCACTCTCCTACCTCCTACATGCTTCCTAAAGTCCGTAAACTGAACCTCGCAGGATGCCTGATTCTGGCTGGTTACTTTGCCCCCACTGAGAGAATTTCTGTTATCATCATCAGTCACCTTCAACCTATTAATCGTGACCTACTGTCCTATATAAAAGACACCAACTATTTCATCCACCGAATCTCTGCAGTTCCTCTTCCTTTACCTCACAGTATCCTGCTTGTCTCTGTTGATGCGACTACCCTCTACACCAGCATCTCCAATGCCCATGGTTTTGCTGTTATTGGAGACTAACCTTCACCAACACCAAACTGATTCCAAACCTACCCTTCACTTCCTGGTCACCATGACCAACTGTATTCTCTCCCACAATTACTCTTTCTTTGAAGGCATCACCTACAAACAAATGCATTTTGTGGTAATGGGCAACCATATGGCAACATCCAATGTCAGCCTATTCAGGGACCATCTAGTGGAATCCTTCCCAATCACGCAGAAATCCAAACATCTCATTTGGTTCAGATTCACTGATGTCGTCTTTATGATCTGGACTGAGACTGAGGATACCCTATCGGCATTTCTTCAGAATTTCAACACTTTCTCCTGCATTCACTTCACCTGGTCCTCTTCAACCCAACAAATGGCCTTTCACAATGTTGGCTACCTAAGTACCTCCACTCATAAAAAACATGTAAACCACAAGCAATACCACCACTTTGACAGCTGCTGCCCATTTCATACCAAGAAGTCCCTTCCATACAGCTTGTCACCTACAGTCATCACATCTGTAGCGATAAGCACTCTCCAAGTATATTAGGGATCCCACTGAGGCCTTCACAAACCGAAATTACCCTCACAACCTTGTACAGAAACAAATGTAACATGCCTTGTCTCTCCAGTTGTCTACCATCTCTCACATATCCACTGTCTGGCCACAAAGGTTAACTTCCTTTGTGACTCAGTACCACCCCGGACTGGAGCAACTGAATCACATTCTCCACCAGGGTTTCAGTTACTTCTCATTGTTCCCTGAAATGAAGAATATCCTACCCACTATCTATCCAACCCCTCTCACAGTGGTATTCTGCCACCCACCAAGCCTATGAAATGCCCTTGTCCATCCCTACTTCACCCCTGCTCTCAATCCCTTTGCCTCAAGGCTCATATCCTTGCAGTAGACCTACATGCAACACCTGTTCCATACATCCTCCCACTATTACAAACTTCCATTCAGTCACAGGCATCTCCTATCCAATCAAAGGCAGGTCTACCTGTGAAAGAAGTCATATGACCTACGAACTATGCTGTAACCACTGTGCTGCTGTTTGTTACATGAGCTGTCTGCCTGCATCAATGGCCACCAACAAACTATGGCCAAGAGCCAGTTAGACCATTCAGTTTGTGAATCTGCTGCTCAACGCAATGTGCTTGTCTTCAGTGACTGCTTCACAACCTGCCAGAGTGGCTTTACCTATTGACACCAGCTTTTTTGAATAAAGTGCACGGATGGTAATTCACTCCGCAATATTTCTATGTTCCCATAACCTCCCTGGCCTCAGCCTTCGCTAGTCCTTGTCATTCACCTACCTATCCCTGTGCTTGCTCCCACTTTAGCACTGCACAGCCTTCTATTCCACCAATAGACCCACCAGTCTTTTTCCTCTTCTGTACTACTCTCCTTTCCTGTCCCCCTCCCCCTCACAATAAGACATTCTGAATGCACATAGCAGCTGTACCCTGTCCCCACCATGTCCCAAACGGGCGCTGATGACCTCGACGTTGAGCACCCATAAGCCCCAACACACACACACACACACACACACACACACACACACACACACACTGCTCCCAAAAGCAATAGTACAACTTCTCACTTCCCTGCTCTGCTATCCTGCTCCCTCCCTGCCCCAACCTCCTCCTTACCCCCACCACCCCTGTCAGATTCTCTCCTGTGAGATCATTGGGATTAGTATCATGTGTGTGTGTGTGTGTGTGTGTGTGTGTGTGTGTGTGTGTTTTCTAATTCCTTAGATGGCCTTTCGGCCAAATGCTTATATGTACAGCGGCCTTTTTGATATTTTGTCCCCTTTATATGGTGAGTAGCACTCTGTACATTTCATAATATTATTGTTATTCCATCCTGGACTTCCCGTTGTTTTATTTTGCCTAACAGCTTTGCTTTCATCCACAACCCAGTGCTGCTTTCCTTTGCTACTATTCACTACTTTACTCAGAGTGGGTCTCCTTCATTCCTTCATTCTGTTGTTTCCTGTGTTTTATCTTTCACCTCCCAACTGTCCTGTTTGCAGGCTACACCTGGCTACATGACTGTGCTGTTTGTTGGTGCAGTATTTCATGCTCCACATTATTCCTGCTGGTATAGTTAACCCTAGACTTTCAAATAGGTTACACTTAATCCCGAAGCTTGCTACATGAACTTCTTGAACCTCGACCTTTTGACATTACCAGCCCTCTTCCCTCCATTTTATTTCAGCACACACATACTAACCTCACCTAATCCATTTACATCTGTTTTCCCTTCTCTTCACACATAGCCACCCACTGAGCTGCATCCCATTATTACCATATTTTTATTTATTTTTCTCTTTGATCTCATTGTATTTTCACATTTTTGGTACATTTTCAACTTACACTATTGACCCTACTCCCTCAGGTTTCACCTTTCTCCTACACATTTATCCATTTCTGCACTTTTTGTGACTTTCCCCACTCATATTTTACATATATTGTGTATTTATTACAAGATTTTTCCCTTATATTTTTAATTCTCCACTAATGATTCTTCCTCCTTCCACCTGCACCAATACAGATAAATATCTGTACCCCATGCGGAACACAGTCCGAATTACTGTTCCTGCTTTACTGCATAGCTCAACAAATCCCCTCAAATAGCTTATCATCAGATTACTCCTTCCACACAACCACTACCTGACCAAATGCTGCCAGTCTGCAGCCCTCACCATTGTATTCCTGCAAAACCATGCATATCAGGCCCAAACCTTGTTGTAATAGCTCTTCTGTATCCATAAAATTCTCTGGCTCAGCAATCCAAAATTTGTCCATCTCATCTCTGACAATGTCCAGGAACTAGAGTAGTGTGCACACCACCACCTCAAGAAACAATCCAACCTGTTGACCACCTTCTCCCATCTTGGATCACCACTATCAACTACCTCTGCAGAAGCCTTCTAACCTCCCCCACATCTCTTCTTAGCTGCCAAACCTTGTCTTGTGTATCTACTACATGTAGCACAACCTCAGAAACTCCCACCCACCACCATACAGGATCCAGTACCTAGACGGACCCAAAACACAGTCATCAAGCGTTCCTCCAAAAATCTTAGTCTTGCAGAAGTATTAGTCATTTCCAAAGACCTTACCTTTTTAACCACTCCCAAATTCAATCATAATGGACTTGTTAAAAACCTTCTCTCCATCTGCTGGTCCCAACAGTGGAAACATTTTTTGCCACCAACGATACCAATCAGACGCAACCCAAAGCCAATGTTGAATCCTGTATGACTCAGTTCACTCCACCATCCACCTGTTATACACCTTGTCCTCCCCCCCCCCCTCCCCCCCCCCCCCCCAAAAAAAAATCGCCTACTGTTCACATTTTAGAATTTCTTAGCCTCAAACCTTACCTCACCATCATTCCCCAAACCTCTCAACGTGGAAACTAACCTTACATCCACAGAAAGAACCACTGTCCACCACCTAAGAACTGATCCCGACCTTATAATCCCACCTGCCAACAAAGGCTTCACCTCATTGGTTTTGAACCACAGGAATTACCTGGCTGTCAGATACGTCCTGCCATAGTGACTCCATCCCATAAAAGTGAAAGTGAAAGGATCTCCCATTCTCTCCTCAGATCCTTAGGCCCATTGCAGAACCTCTCCCCCTGAGTCTCTCACTCTCCTCACCCATACCACTCCTATCTTCTACTCGCTTGCTAAAGTCCATAAACCCAACCACACAGGCCACCCAATTGTGGCTGGTTGCTGTGCCCCCACTGCGAGAACCTCTGCTGCCATAGGCCAACACCTTCAAACTATTAACCACAATCTGCCCTCTTACACAAAAGACGACAACTATTTCCTCCAAAAACTCTCTGAATTCCTGTTCCTTTACCACATGTTAATGATGCACCTGCCTCTTAACATCCTCAGAGCCCATGGCCTTGCCACTGTTGGCGACTACATTTCCTGATGCCTGACTGACTCCAAACCTACAACATCCTTCCTGGTCATCATGACCAGCTACATCCTCACACTCAGTTACTTTCTCTCTGAATGCATTATCTACAAACAAATCCAGGGTTCAGTAGAGGGCACCCACATGGCACCACCATCATTGGCAGTTCAAATGTATGGCAAATGATGGTGCCCCTTAGGGAAATGGCAGCAAGGGACAGGAAAAGATACCAGGTGCACTAAGCAAGTGTGCCTGGGGGTCTCATTCAATATGCTGAAGAGGCTTATTCCAGCAGCTGCTGAGGTAACAGGGTGCAACCAGTTGCAGATTGTTATGCATGTTGGAATAAATATTGCCTGTCATCTGGGCTCCAAGGTCATACTTGGGTCATTCCAGCGACTGGCCGCGAAGGTTGAGGAAAAGATTTCCACATTGAGTTTCCACAAAGCTCACAGTTTGCAGCATTGTACCCAGAACTGATCATTGCCTTTGGTTCTGAGTCAAGTGGAAGGACTGTACCGCAGACTTCAAAGTTTCTGTGGCAAATTGGGCTGCGACTTCCTGGACTTGTGTCATAGGGTTGAGAACTGTAGCATCCACCTGAATGGATCAGGAGTGCACTACACACTCAGATAGCCGACTGTGTGTGGGGTGCACGCAATGGTTTAATAGATTAACTGACTCTACATCCAATCCAGATAATGATAGCTGTAGGAAACTCATAAGTATCAGTGTATGATAAAAAAATACTAATGGTAAACTGCTGAAGCATTTGCAATAATTTGTCAGAGTTTGAGGCGTTCATGAAGAGCAGTGAAGCTCACATAATACTAGGTACAGAAAGCTGTTTGGAACCTGAAATTGATACAGTGAAATTTTTGGGGAAAATTTCAGTGTATATTGAAAGGATAGGCAAATGGAAAGTGGAGGTGGTGTATTTGTTGTCATAGACTGGCATAAAAATTGAAGCTGCATGTGAGGTTGTTTGGGCAAGACTTAGAGTCAGGCACGGCCATAAAATGATAATTGAATCCTTCTATCGTGCATCAGACTCATCTCCTGACTTTAGAGAAATCCTCAGTTCACTTATACGTAATTTCCTCAGTCATACTCTAATGATTGGCAGAGACTTTAATCATCTAACAATTAATTGGGATAATTACAGTTTTGTTAATAGTGGATGTGATAAGACATCCCTTGAAACGTTACTAAAGGCCTTCTTAAAGGCTTTCTTTGAAAACTATCTAGAACTAGAACAGATAGTTAGGAACCCGACTCATGTTGGAAATATATTGGATCTACTGGCAACAAATAGACTTGACCTCTTTAAGGATGTCACATCAGAACTGGTATCAGTGACCATGACATGACGGTGGCAACAATGATTACCATAGTACAAAGGGCAATGAAAACAAGCCAAAAGATATATATGTTCAGTGAACTACATAAAAAATCAGTAGTGTCATATTTCAGTGAGGAATTTGATACTTCCAGCACAGGGCAGGAGCATGTAGAGGAACTATGGCTCAAGTTTAAAAGAAAAGTTGATAATGCATTGGATAAGAATGTACCCAGTAGAACAGTTCATAAGGGGTATACAGTCACTGCAAAGAAACTTCTTAAGAAACAGAGATTACTGCATAAAAAGCCTAAAACAAAGCATAAGGCTATAGATACAGAGATGCTGAATAAAAAGTGTTTGACTGTCAAGAGACCAATGTGTAATGCCTTCAGTGACTATAATAGCAGAATATTGTCAAATGATCTTTCAGGGAACCCAAAGAAACTCTGGTCCTATGTAAAGGTTGTTAGTGGCACAAAAGATAGTGTCCAGACCCTAACAAATGAGACAGGAGCTGACACTGAGAGTAACAAAGCAAAATCTGAAATGCTTAACTCAATTTTAAAATGTTTCTTTACAGGAGAATTGCCCCAATTTAATCTTCATGCCATTGAAAAGATGAGTGAAATCAGTGTTGGTGTTGGTGGCATTGAGAAAGAGCTGAAATCGTTAAACCTGAACAAAACTCCAGGTCACAATGGAATCCCTATCAGATTCAGTACTGAATTTGCAACTGAGTTAGCCCCTGTTCTAACTATAATCTGTCATAGATCCCTCAAACAAACAAAAATGGCTGGTTCTTGCAAAAAATTGCGGGTCAAACCCGTATACAAGAAGGATAGTAGAAGTGATCCACAAAACTACTTTTTGTGTTAGCAGAAGAGCCAACACCGTGTTAAGAGTGGAGGCGGAAATGCACACGTTTTAGCTCAGGCAGGCTGGTGTGAGGAGGGAAGAACTATACTGACATGAGGTCTGGAACATGACAAGGAATGAGAATTCAGAATGCGGACGTAATTAGTTTGATACTTAACTTTAATCCATTAATGATGAACATCGCTCTAGACAGTACATGATTCACAATATTATCTGTTCAGAATACATTCTGGAAGATAGTAATTATAGTAACTGAATATGGCACCTTGCTAGGTCATAGCAAATGACATAGCTGAAGGCTATGCTAAACTGTCGTCTCTGCAAATGAGAGTGTATGTAGATAGTGAACCATCCGCTAGCAAAGTCGGCTGTACAACTGGGGCGAGTGCTAGGGAGTCTCTCTAGACTAGACCTGCCGTGTGGCGACGCTCGGTCTGCAATCACTGATAGTGGCGACACGCGGGTCCAACGTATACTAAAGGACCGCGGCCGATTTAAAGGCTACCACCTAGCAAGTGTGGTGTCTGGCAGTGACACCACATTCCTGCCCCACAAATCGGCATATGGTTGTGGTATAAGGCCTCTGTCCGCCGTGGGGAGGACCCCATGTTGACGTATGCAACAAGGTGGGGAGCCTAACAACATGCGAGGATGTGCCATCCACACCCTGCCATTCGGACTGCGGGGAGCTAGGGAACGCCTGAAAACCTACTCCAGGGTGCACTCCAGCATGCGGTGTATGCGCTCGTAGAGAGACAGGAGGGGCCTAAGGGTCGACCTCCCTCGGGCCGGGGCACCCAGTGGGCTAAGACGACGTATGGTCCGGAGTGGGCAAGAGTTCCATGTCGGAGGACAACTGGGAGTGATCGGCGGCATGTGGCCCTAGGGGGTGCCCGGCGGCTGCAGCGACGCGTCCACTGTGGGCATTGCCGGCAGGAGAACAGGCGGCGGTGTGGCGCCATGGGGCAAAATGGAAGGCAACGTCGGTAACACCTGAGGCTGACGCGAGCCAGTAGATGGGTCCCCGGGGTGCTGACTGGACGGCACCGTTGCTGAAAGCAGATGGCGAGCGGCAGTTCCCATGCGACGACAGAGGTGCAGCTGATTGAGATGCCGGCGCACCTCACCAGAGGCCCCCAAAACCAGATACATAGCACGTCCGAGGCAGCAAAGAATGCGCCCTTTGAGCCAACGCCGTGAACCTCGATAGCGGCGGTAGTAGACAACGTCGCCTGGTGCAAAAGCAAGTCTCTGCCACTGCACGGGAACCTGATGCAGTGAATGTAACAAAGACATCAAGGTTCGATGATCACGACCGTGGAGCAACACAGCCGGCGAGCGACCATATCGGGGCTGAGAGAAATACGAGAACAAAAAGAGCAATAACATGTCCTCCCAAGAATGCGACTCTTTCAACTTCAACATCTGTGACTTGATAGTCCCGACCAATCGTTCAGTGGCACCGTTTGACTGTGGCGAAAACGGCGCGGATGTCCGATGTTGAATACCATTGGCCTTGCAAAATGACTGAAATTCTGCGGACATGAATTGTGGGCCATTGTCGGAAACAATTGTCTGTGGAAGACCTTCAATGCACAAGATAGCAGATAATGCTTGGATGGTGGCAGATGAGGTCGTGGAATACATCCGGACAACAAAAGGAAAATTACTGAATGAATCTATCACAAGCAACCATCGAGCATTGCAGAATGGACCAGCAAAATTGATGTGTAAGCATTGCCAAGGGAAAGTGGCTTTTGGCAATGCAAAGAATTTCCGCGGTGGTGCTGATTGTTGTTCGGCACACACCATGCAAGAAGAGCACATATTCGTAATTGTGGCATCGATTCCGAACCAAGTACAGTGCTGATGAGCAAGTTGTTTCGTTCTCACTATACCCCAATGTCCTGGGTGGAGAAGCTTTAAGACAGAGGTCTGTAACGAACGTGGGACCACGACCCTGGACTGATCATTATCAGAACGCAACAGCAAAACACCACATCGAACAAAAAGTCTCTCCTTGTGAGCAAAAAATCGGCGAACCAACGGGTGCCTGATCCGTGACTTTGACAAGGGCCATTGCGTAGCAACAAAATGCAGAACGGTAGCAAGGACAGGGTTGGCAGTTGTGGCTGTAGCTACACGATGAAAAACAATCAGAAACGATTCGACCACGTAATCAGTTTCTGAATCACTTAACATGCAAGCAAGTTCGGAGGAATTGAATGCTCTATCCTCAGCAACAGCTTAGCAGTGGACAGATACAAGATGTCATAGTGGTACTGCAAGAGGAAAACAAACCAGCAAATGAATTTCTGCACTGTACGTGGAGGTACAGGCTTGTTCGGATGAAAAAGCGATGTCAAAGGTTTGTGGTCTGTGATTATGGTAAAGTGATGACCCTACAAGAAGTCATGAAAATTTGTAACACCAAATACGAGAGCCAATGCTTCTTTCTCGATCTGTGAATAATCTTTGTGGAGACGAGAGCAATTTGGACGAAAAGGCAATAGGGCAATCGTGCGAGCCATCTTTGTGCGCAAGCACAGCACCGATCCTGAAATCCGATGCATCCACCATCAACAAAAGGGGCTTCTGGGGATTGAATGGTGTAAGGCAAGTATTGGACAGGAGCTCCGATTTTAACCGGGGAAAGGCTAAATGTTCTTCTTCCGTCTTTCCAGAGATCACAGTATCATCCAGATAGTTTGCTGCAGTAGGGACCGACGCACAAACAGTTTGTAGATATTGCTGAAACAATGCAGGGGCAGATGCACACCCGAATGGCAGTCGTTTGAATTGATACAAACCAAGATTCGTGTAAACCACCAAAACGCACTGGCATTCTTCATCCACTGGTATTTGCAAGTACGCATCTGCTATGTCCAACTTCGAAAAATATGTGCCTGGGCACAGTTTGTCAAAAAGATCTTCTGGGCGGGGTAAAGGAAAAATTGCAATCACTAGTTGTGGATTCACTGTTGCCTTGAAGTCCACACAAAGTCTCAATTTTCCCGAAGGTTTTGGCAAAATCACTAAGGGTGATGCCCAGAGAGAAGCTTGCACACATTCAATTACACCTTGTCATTCCAAATCGTGTAATGTTTTTGTGACCTCATCATGCTACACGTGGGGAGCATTGCTCGCTCTGAAAACTTTCGGTTGCGCGTTTACTTTCAGTTCCAATTGTGCATTATAGTTCTTAGCACAACCAAGGTCCGGTGCAAAAATGTCTGCAAATTCTTCACATAGACGAGAAACACTGTCTGAAGGCACAGTCTGGTTCACTGATAGTAACTGATTTACTATTACCTTTGAGAGAGATACAATAGCACAATATAAGAGCTTTGTTCTTGTGATCTAACCACATCTAAATCTGCATTAGAAGATGTGAACAACAATTCAAGCCACATCCTATGTGACTGTTCATGTATATAGCCTACTTTACAAAATTAGATGAACTACCAAAAAGCTCCTTGCATCATTGATGCCGAGCTGCCATGAGCTACAGATCATTCCTCAGGCAACACCCATTGTGATTTATGTATTACTTTTTAGCAGACTCCGATGTTAGATACGTCTCTTTTCCTAATATATGCAATTTTGATATTTCAATGCTCCACACTTTTTCCTCACATGCAAACTCTCTCATAGGTCTTCTTATAATATTTCAGGATCACTTTGTGTTCTCCAAAACATTTTTCTTTTTTTTTTTTTTCAGCAAGATCAGGCACTGTCTGCAGGGGGAAGCAACTGTTAAAACTAATTTTTTGAAACCAGCCAGAAGTCATACTTAATATTTTATATTTACCAGTTTCACTATTGAAATGAACAAGAGTATCATCAGAATATACTCTATAAAAGATACAAATTGGGATAATACAGAGACCTTACATTGGTGTAACATAAAGTACATCTTTACTTTCAGTATGATTTAAAATTGGCTGACAGAACTAAAGATTAAACTGGCAGTACTATAGTACTTAAACTTATATTTAAAGTACAATGGTAAATGCTGATATTAACAATGAAAAACTTTAAATGTAAGTCACCATACTGGAAATAGAATATGAACTGCAAATATAAAAAGATCCATAAAATATAATGTGACAGTTTGATTTCTTCTTCTGATGGTGAAGATAGTTGCTATGATGAAAGAAATATTTGTGGTTAATTTTATTTAGCTACAGCTTGTTTTGTGATGACGTTTTACTAATGATTGTGACTGCAGCTGAGTCTGTAACAAATACAAGTCAGTATATGATGTGAGTTGCCTAGGTTATTTCAGACAAATGGCAAAATAATGACAGAAACTATATTAAATTAGGATCCCCATTGTGACTCTAGTTATTAGCATTACTGCAGATAATGTAAATTGTTATTTTGTTGCTACTTCTGACGAGAGACAATACTATTATGCAGCTTTTATTGTGAGCAGCAGTTGGAATGTACACTAAACATAGTATATGAGTAAAGAGTGCGGAGGTGTGCATTGTCCAAGTCAGGTGGAACAGTTTTGTATAAAGTAAAAGTCTAAGGTCAATTAGTTCATCATTATCAACTGCAGAAATACAGTTATTTGTAAAATAACTTTGGCTTAAGGTGTATGTTTGTTGCTGCACTCACCAGACTTATACATGGTAATCGGTATGAAAGTAAAAGAGTTTACATAGGAATAGCAAAGAAGTGCTGATGCTTGGAATTCTGTATTGTATTTCTACCAACTTCAGTGATGTAACATGACTTTTTTGTCATCAAATCAAGCTTCTGTAATTGATTATTCTTGATTAAAACATCCAGTAATAGTAAAAGTACACATCTTAGAGAGATAATTTCATTATAGCACCATACAGAATATATTTAACAGGTCTGTCTGAAATGAGCTTCTACAAATACTTCGGAACCACAGTTGTGAATTAAATATACAGTCTGATGTACACATGACTGCTCTTTATTGTACTTTTGTTATAATGTCCTTTGCGCAAGTTACATGAGTTTTATAATTAAAATAACACATACACAGTGATACTGGACCTTTGAGTAATGTTTTTAAAATGGTTTATTGACTCCTTTTCTGAAAATGCATCTCTCCTGTAACTTCCTTAGAAGAAACACAGTACATTCAGTACTGCACATTTATTTATTTAAACAGTTGGTCATTGTGGTTTGCGTACTGTAAGACCTTTGGTACGCACACCATCAGATTAATTGACTTGTCACTCTAGCGAAGTAGGCGAGTGTCAGCAATATGTCTTGTGGTCTTATGGTGGCGTGTTTATCTTCTGCAGTTAGGCCAGACAATAGAAATGCCACTTGCACGCTTAGAGTAGCAGATTGATGGTGACCAACTTTAAACAGAACTTGATTAATTTTCACACATGTTTATTAAAATAATAACAACATAAAATTACTTAACTTTATTCTGGATGCTATTTACAATTGACAATCTGAAGTTCCTTTGGTCTTGGTACGTTAATCTTATTCTCACATATCTCTGATACTTGACAAAGTGTCTATTCATTTCTCTTCATGACTATGTACAGAAATATGATAATCTTATTAGGCACAGACTGAAACTTGACTATAGACTGGTACAGACTAATGCAGACTGGTGCAGACTAATGCAGAATGATGCAGACTAATGCAGAATGATGCAGACTGACTAATCGAAGGTCTGTACACTCGTTATAATACCTCGCACATTCAGGTATCACTGTGCGAGTGATCTGCAAGGAGAAAAGGTTCTACATTAGCAGCAATCTCATTGGCTGCGTTACATATTAATACGCGGATCGGCGGAAGCAGAATTTGGTCCACCTCTAAGACAGCGCCATCTCGTACTGCGGAGACGGACGACCGCTGCATCCGCGCTGTTGTGCTTAGCGGGGTGCGCTCTATTGGGAAAGTTGTGTACGCGCTGACTACGCGGAACTATGTACACAACACTCATAATGTGCAAGATGAGACTTGTCTTGGCCTAAATCCAGTGTATACAGAAAAAAGGGTTATACTTAGGTTTACAAATTACCATGTACTGAAGTTCATGTATTCACTTACTAAATAGAATCAGTGGTGGTGTAGATATTCTTTAATAGATCTTTGAAATGTACTGATATTTAGAGCACATTTTAAACCATTTGGCAACTTGTTAGTTTTATTCCCACATATCAAGTATCTTTCTGGCATGAATTTATATTAACTATAATTATATGCAAATTTCCTTTTAAGTTGGCATTGTAATTATGTATGTCACATTTTTGCATATACTGCTACAATGCCAAATAAATTTTTAGTATACATTCCTGTATTCATAATTACATGACTGTCTGACTCAGCTCCTTGTAAAAATTCCAAAGATCATCAGAGCTACTGGGAGATTTTCCCAGAATATGAGATCGTGCTTCAGATGCACATTAAAATAAGCATAGTAAGCACACATTGCTGACTAGGCATCCATGCATCCTTTTAGGTTCCTTAACAGATAATAGCCAAGACTCATCTTGAAAATGCTGTGATAAATATATTTGTCCCATTTTAGGTCATTTTGTTCATTTTGTTTCCAGATATCAAGAAACTTTGTTGCCTCTCTAATTACAATGAGTTGATTGTTGTTGGTGACAACAGAATAATTCAAAATCTTACTGTGACTATCTACTTAGCCAACTTGTAACAGCATTCACTAAATGCTGGATATATATATATATATATATATATATATATATATATATATATATATATATATATATAATGGAAGGAAACATTCCACGTGGGAAAAATTATATATAAAAACAAAGATGAGGTGACTTACCGAACAAAAGCGCTGGCAGGTCGATAGACACACAAACACAAACATACACACAAAATTCAAGCTTTCGCAACAAACTGTTGCCTCATCAGGAAAGAGGGAAGGAGAGGGGAAGACGAAAGGAAGTGGGTTTTAAGGGAGAGGGTAAGGAGTCATTCCAATCCCGGGAGCGGAAAGACTTACCTTAGGGGGAAAAAAGGACAGGTATACACTCGCACACACGCACATATCCATCCACACATACATGTGTGGATGGATATGTGCGTGTGTGCGAGTGTATACCTGTCCTTTTTTCCCCCTAAGGTAAGTCTTTCCGCTCCCGGGATTGGAATGACTCCTTACCCTCTCCCTTAAAACCCACTTCCTTTCGTCTTCCCCTCTCCTTCCCTCTTTCCTGATGAGGCAACAGTTTGTTGCGAAAGCTTGAATTTTGTGTGTATGTTTGTGTTTGTTTGTGTGTCTATCGACCTGCCAGCGCTTTTGTTCGGTAAGTCACCTCATCTTTGTTTTTTTATATATATATATATATATATATATATATATATATATATATATATATATATATATTGAAATATGTCTGCTTGTGTCTGTATGTGTGGATGGATATGTGCGTGTGTGCGAGTGTATACCTGTCCTTTTTTCCCCCTAAGGTAAGTCTTTCCGCTCCCGGGATTGGAATGACTCCTTACCCTCTCCCTTAAAACCCACTTCCTTTCGTCTTCCCCTCTCCTTCCCTCTTTCTTGATGAGGCAACAGTTTGTTGCGAAAGCTTGAATTTTGTGTGTATGTATGTGTCTGTTTGTGTGTCTATCGACCTTCCAGCACTTTCGTTCGGTAAGTCACCTCATCTTTGTTTTTTTATATATATATATATATATATATATATATATATATATATATATATATATATATATATATATATATATAATAGAGGGAAACATTCCACGTAGGAAAAATATATCTAAAAACAAAGATGATGTGACTTACCAAATGAAAGTGCTGGCAGGTCGACAGACACACAAACATACACACAAAATTCAGCTTTCGCAACAAACTGTTGCCTCATCAGGAAAGAGGGAAGGAGAGGGAAAGACAAAAGGATGTGGGTTTTAAGGGAGAGGGTAAGGAGTCATTCCAATCCCGGGAGCGGAAAGACTTACCTTAGGGGGAAAAAAGGATGGGTATACACTCCCACACACACACATATCCATCTTCACATATACAGACACAAGCAGACATATTTAAAGACACCCTCCCACCACCACCTACTCCAGTCCTGTAACCCGGAAGGTGTACACGATCAAAGGCAGAGCCACGTGTGAAAGCACCCACGTGATCTACCAACTGACCTGCCTACACTGTGACGCATTCTATGTGGGAATGACCAGCAACAAACTGTCCATTCGCATGAATGGACACAGGCAGACAGTGTTTGTTGGTAATGAGAATCACCCTGTGGCTAAACATGCCTTGGTGCACGGCCAGCACATCTTGGCGCAGTGTTACACCGTCCGGGTTATCTGGATACTTCCCACTAACACCAACCTTTCCGAACTCCGGAGATGTTAACTTGCTCTTCAATATATCCTCTCTTCCCGTTATCCACCAGGCCTCAATCTCCTCTAATTTCAAGTTGGCGCCACTCATACCTCACCTGCCATTCAACAACATCTTTGCCTCTGCACCTCTGCCTCGACTGACATCTCTGCCCAAACTCTTTGCCTTTAAATATGTCTGCTTGTGTCTGTATATGTGTGGATGGATATGTGTGTGTGTGGGAGTGTATACCCGTCCTTTCTTCCCCCTAAGGTAAGTCTTTCCGCTCCCGGGATTGGAATGACTCCTTACCCTCTCCCTTAAAACCCACATCCTTTCGTCTTTCCCTCTCCTTCCCTCTTTCCTGATGAGGCAACAGTTTGTTGCGAAAGCTTGAATTTTGTGTGTATGTTTGTGTTTGTTTGTGTGTCTATCGACCTGCCAGCACTTTCGTTTGGTAAGTCACATCATCTATGTTTTTAGATATATTTTTCCCACGTGTAATGTTTCCCTCTATTATATTAACATCATTAATTTGAACCCAACAATTACGTTTGTTATTGTCACTGTTGCATTTCGAAATCTTTCCTGTCGTCTTATTTTCTCTTTGTAAAAAAGGTCTTTAAATATGTCTGCTTGTGTCTGTATATGTGTGGATGGAT
Source organism: Schistocerca piceifrons (assembly GCF_021461385.2). Lineage (NCBI taxonomy): Eukaryota > Metazoa > Arthropoda > Insecta > Orthoptera > Acrididae > Schistocerca > Schistocerca piceifrons. The sequence goes on along the minus strand of NC_060144.1, from coordinate 67,601,974 downwards.
ATGTGTGTGTGTATGTGTGTGCGAGTGTATACCCGTCCTTTTTTCCCCCTAAGATAAGTCTTTCCGCTCCCGGGATTGGAATGACTCCTTACCCTCTCCCTTAAAACCCACATCCTTTGGTCTTTCCCTCTCCGTCCCTCTTTCCTGATGAGGCAACAGTTTGTTGCGAAAGCTTGAATTTTGTGTGTATGTTTGTGTTTGTTTGTGTGTCTATCGGCCTGCCAGCACTTTCATTTGGTAAGTCACATCATCTTTGTTTTTAGATATATTTTTTCCACGTGGAATGTTTCCCTCTATTATATTAACATCATTAATTTGAACCCAACAATTACGTTTGTTATTGTCACTGTTGCATTTCGAAATCTTTCCTGTCGTCTTATTTTCTCTTTGTAAAAAAGGTCTTTAAATATGTCTGCTTGTGTCTGTATATGTGTGGATGGATATGTGTGTGTGTGTGCGAGTGTATACCCGTCCTTTTTTCCCCCTAAGGTAAGTCTTTCCGCTCCCGGGATTGGAATGACTCCTTACCCTCTCCCTTAAAACCCACATCCTTTCGTCTTTCCCTCTCCGTCCCTCTTTCCTGATGAGGCAACAGTTTGTTGCGAAAGCTTGAATTTTGTGTGTATGTTTGTGTTTGTTTGTGTGTCTATCGGCCTGCCAGCACTTTCATTTGGTAAGTCACATCATCTTTGTTTTTAGATATATTTTTTCCACGTGGAATGTTTCCCTCTATATATATACATAAAAACAAACAGGACTGATTTATGTGAACCAATATGCACATCCAAATCATTGATATAAATCAGGAACATAAGAGGTCCCATTACTGACTCTTGAAGTACATCATAGGTGATTGAGGGTACTCCTGGGTGGATGGTACATCTACATGTTTTATGCTTGCATTTTGTTTGCAGTTTCTACCAAATGAATTGGTCCATTCATTTGCTAGGCCTCTGATTACATAGTATTAGATGCCTACTGTTTGTTAGTTTTCATCAGCTGATCCACCCAGAGTGCTCGTGGTTCTTTTGTGAGTTCATGCATGTCAGATGTGGGGCCATGAGCTATTGAGGCCCATTCTTTTTTTGTGGGCTGAACTTCCTTCCCTGTGCCCCTCCCTCCCTGTCCTCACTCTTTCCCCTATGCCCCATCCTTCCCCTCTCTCAGTGTTCTTACTTGTGTCGAACTGGCTGTCCACCTAGTTTCCTGCATTCCTCCCAATTTTGTTCTCCTTGGCTCTTCTTTTTCATCCTTCCTTTCTGGTCCCTCTTTGAGGTTCTAAATTTTCTCTCTGTAATGTGAGCCATTTGCAGAAGAACTCTCTCCCTAGTATTTACGGCCCGGTTACATCTTCCCCTTCCTTCCCCTGTTCCTCTCCCACCATAGCCCTCCTATGCCCTGCTGTGTCACCAGCACGTGTGGTGGGGCTGTCATGCATCCACCTGGCTAAGTCCCCTCAAAGGGCTCACACTTCTGACACCTGAACTGTTGCCTCCCCATGTACACTGAGGAGTGGTTTCTTGTCATTCTGGGACACAAGAACACCCAGCAGCAGCAGCTGTGCCAGTCGGCCCTTGATGTAGCTGGGTGGTGTCCATGAGGAGAGCCCCTGATCAGGGTGGATGCCTTGCATGTGGAACATATCAAGCTCCAAAAAGCTGGCTGTTCATCTATGGCCGTCTCTTATGTTGGTAATGTATCATTTAATGCTGCTTCTTATGACCCCGTGGCCGTCACTTCCGTCTGTATGCCAAGAAGAAGTTTTTAATTGAATACAGTGTGTACAAACTTGATTGTTAGTACTTTCCTGCTGACCACGGGATACTACAGTTATTGGCAACGAGGATAAAACTTTCATTTTCAAATGAAATTTCCACCTCAGAGGAATTTCTTCAGTCCTTGATGGAAACTCTACAGCAGATTCGGGCAGCGCTCACAAGGTCAGAACATCGCCCTCACTCTCTGGTGCTGCAAGAGGTAGTCCATAGAATTGATTTCATCACAGGTAAGTTGAACACTTTACATGTGGCTCCACTGCTGTTTCCAGCTTTCAAAAGGTCTGTCAAACCATGGTCAAATTATGTCGAATGATTGGAACAAGATTTTTTGGCACATGGGATCCATGATGAAAATTGAAGTCGGTTTTTTTTTTAGCAACAATCGGTCTACAGGTGTATCATTCAATTCAACAATTGAACCCTGAGGAGTCCCCTCATGATATCTCATTTACCCATATTAAGGGCTGCCTTTTTGAGTACTTTGATGCACAAATACACGTCACCTCCACCCATCAGACTTTCTTTTCTTGTCGAAAGTCCCCAGATCAGATATATAAGGATTGGATTATGACACTCCAGGGTGTCTCCCACGATTGAAAATTCCGTTGCACCAATGTTGCATGCAAGCAGTCCTATGCCTCTTCATTGATTTGCAATATGGTGGTGTTTCACGCACTGTATGGGGGTCTTCGGGCTGATATTTTTAAGTTACAGGACCTGTCCCTTGACACCTGTCTGCTGGTCATTCATGCATTTGAATAGTCTCACTGGCTGCAACGGCCACGTCTTGATCTGGATGTTTTTTCAGCTCGCCAGTTGCCTAGCACCGCGTGGGAGTCTCATCGGTCCGTCAGTACATCCCGTGACAGAAAGTCTTTCACCCGTTTTCCATCATGTCTGGACTGTTTCCAGACTCACCAATGGTCGGAGTACCCCCACCAGCTAGCAAGGTGCACAGCTTGCTGCCAAACGAGCCATATTGCTGTTGCGTGTCAGGCTTCACAGAAACATTGTGTGGATGCCATGTTTCCTGCGGACACACAGGCTCATCATGAATCGTCGCTGCAGGACCTAGAAGCCTCGCATTCCATTAACAGACAAGCATTCTCCATGATTCCCCAATCAGGAGCCCATTTCCTCCTTACCTTGGAAGTTGCGCATATTCCTGTGGTCTTCCAAATTGGCATGGCATGTTCTGTTTCCATTGTGGATGGTGCCACATACCAACGCTTGGGAGACTGGAAATTTGCGGTAAGTTACTATAGGACCAAACTGCTGTGGTCGTCAGTCCTTAGTCTTACACACTATTTAATCTAACTTATGCCAGGGACAACACACACTCCCATGCCCGAGAGAGGACTCAAACCTCTAACTGTGGCAAGGCGCCTCAGATGACGCAACCAACACTTTGACTCACCCGCTTTGTCTCCATACACTCATGCCTTGTGTAGTTTCAGTAATCATTACATATCAGTCGATGGCGTGTTTTCAACACAACTTTCTTACAACAGTTGTTCCTTCACAGCTCAGTTTTTGGTGATCGGCTCACCCGACACTACTAACCTTCTGGCTGTGGACATTTTTGATCATCTGGGTTTGTCAGTGCAGGATGAGGTACAGACGGTTTTGATCCCCTCCTTGAATACAAAACGTTGTTCTCAGTTTTACTGCACATGTTCAACTTCTTCCCTCTGCTGTCCCTCGTTTTTTTAAGGCCTGCCCAGTCACCTTTGCTCTCCGAGACAGGCTCGAGGTGAAACTTAGCCATTTACGAGATAAAGGCATCCTTTCTCCCATCGAGCACAGTCGCTGGGCAATGCCTATCGTGTTGGTTGAGAAGCTGATTGGTGCTTTAGGCATCTGTAGTGATTTTAAGGTAATGATAAATTTTCAGTCCATCATCAATGCATATCCTGTCCCATCGGTGGACGACATACTCACACGTCTTGTAGGATCAACTGGTTTTACCAAAATTAATTTTCACGATGCTTATTTGCAGCTGCCATTAGATGAGGAATCACTGCAGATCCTAGTCATCAATACCCCATGTCACCTTTTCCAGTACAGCCACCTCACATTTGGCATTGCCAGCTCCCCCGCCATTTTCCAACATTATTTGGAACACCTCACAAGTCAGGTGCCTGGTGTGGCACATTTTCTGGATGATGTCATTGTCAGCGACTCGTCTGCAGTGGACCTCAAGGACAAGCCGGATAGGCTGTTTCAGATTTTTTCCAAGGCTAACCTGCATTGCCGGAAAGAAAAGTGTGGCTTTCGCACACGAGGTCAGGTATCTTTGGCTCACAATTGATGTCTGCAGTACCCATTCCTCTTAGGAGTATGTTGAGGTGATTCAAAATCTGCCTCCTCCCACCAACGTGAAGCAACTGCAATCAGTACTCGGTCAAATTAACTATTATCAACGTTTTATATCCCACACTACTGAGATTTCGTCACCCTTGATCAGATTGTTGTGCCAGGGTGTGCTTTGGGTTTGGTAAGCATCTTATGAGCAGGCTTTCATACATTTCAATTCAGCTATCTCCCACCTCTCTGGTCTGGCCGCTTATAACCTTTCCCTGCCCCTCATCGTTGATGCCGATGCATCGGACTATGCCCTGGGTGCATTCCTCTCACAAGTAGTCAAAGGCGTTGAGTGACCAGTGGCTTTCGCATCCAAAAAACTGACCAATGCTCAAACCAAATATAGTCAAATTGAAATGGAAGCTTTGGTACTGGTTTTCAGCCTGACAAAATTCTACGATTTTGTGTATGGTCATCATTTTTCTCTGCAGACCGACCACAAACCTTTGGTTTCTTTGTTTCACCTGGGTGCCGCAGTGCCCACACGGACATTGCACCGCCTCCAGTGTTGGGTGCTCTTCCCGGCGATGTTCAACTGTGATATTGTCAATCGCACCTCTGAACAACACGCAAACACTGATTTCCTTTCCTGGCTGCCTACCGGGGCAGACTGTGAGTTTGACACCTCCCCCTTGGTTTCTTTCCGTGTGGAACCAAACATCGATGCAGTGCAGGATGCACTTCCGTTGGATGCCAATGCTGTCCGGTGGGTCACTGCTCAGGATCCGACACTGCATGCTCTCTGCCACCAAATCGCTGCAGGTTCGCTGACCAACCGTTGTAGCGTCCGCGATGTGGAAGTCAAGCATTTTTAGGATCATCGGTATAGTCTATTTTTCCACAATGGCATCATCCTTTTGCATGATGATTCGAACATTCCCCGGGTGGTCATACTGCGTGCACTACGCCAACATGTCCTCGACATCTTCCGTACTAACCTTTGGGGAATCGTCCTCACCAAACAGCTGGCCTGCTGACACCTTTACTGGCGCGGCTTGTATAAAGACACTGCCTCCCTCGTGTCAGCCTGCACCATGTGCCAAACACATCAGGCAGCATCCCGACGTGTCTTTTTCGTGGCCAGATGCAGCTGCTCCATGGGAACGTCTCCACTTGGATTTCACAGGGCCGTTTTGTGGCTCCCAGTGGCTCATCTTGATCAACTCTGGGTCTGGGTACCCTTACGTACCCTGCATGATGAACACCACTTCTGCTGATACTATCAAAATTCTCTGGCACCTCTTTGCTGTCAAGGTACCCCCCAAAACAATCGTTACAGGTAATGGTCCACAGTTTACTTCGACCGAGCTAAAGCAGTTCTGTGCGACCAATGGAATTTCTCTGATCCACACCACCCCGTTTCACCCTGCGTCAAACAGCGAGGCAGAACGTTTTGTGTGGATGTTCAAGACCCAGCTCGATAAGCTGCTGAGCCATCACCTGCTGAAGGAGATCGTGCTTCTTTTTTTGGATACATACCACGCCGCCCTCCATGCTGGTAAAAGTCCAGCGGAGATACTTCACGGTCGACCATTCCACTCTCCCATATCTGTCCTTGTTCCAGAGACTTCTCACCCTCCTGCCCCCTCTCCAGTGCAATCCTTCTGCTTCGGGCAGAAGGTCTGGGTGTGGATCTTATGAGTGCAATGGGCAACTGCCATCATCACCAAGCTCTGCAGCTGGCCAATGGCGTCTCTCCGGTGGGCCGATGGTTCCTCCGCCTGCTGGTACCTCAACCAGCTCTGTCCCCGTCTGGTGGACCACGGCACCCTGGGTGAGCTGCCAGTGCCTGTTGCTGGCTCCCCTGTGACAGAACCTCCGCTTTCGCCTCCACTGCTACCTCCACCACTAGCTGCCCCTGCTGCATCGCCACCACCAGCCCCTGCGGCCATGAGCCTATATATGTCGACCAGGACACCCCTACTCCTATGGGCGTTTGTGGTGCTGTGCATTCTTTTTCCAGGGGGAGAAATGTCGTAGCGGCCTCTTATCAGTTAGAGTGCCCACACGACAGACAAGCAAGGTGGGCTGCCAACCTCCCTTCAAGACCTCAGATCAAAACATCGCTATTGGATGTAAACAGCAACAGACTTTCTGCATAAACATGACACTACTTCGTGAAAAGCCATGTGAACTAATGTGACTATGTGTAGCACTCTGCCAAATCAGTGTTATAAGCATGCTAGCAGAGTCAGACCGGCATTTGTTGTGAGTCATCATTGCTGATGGTGGCGGCAAGTGATATTTTCTGCATAAGCAAGGGAGAGACGTAATTTTCAGGATGTATGCTTTCTTCATGCAGAAAGCAAGCACATGCACATAACACAGCTGTCACTTGGAATCGTCAACAATGCAATCCTCGTCTGTGCCTTGACATACACAGACTGCCATCGTTCATGGATCTGACATTAGTGAAGTGCAACACTTTAGTGAAGGGCAACTATAGTGAAGGGCAAGTGCTGTGGTTCATAGAAACATCAAATAATCCGGAATGCAAACGTTATGAACATAAGAAATTTCTAAAACCTTCTGGATAAGATCAATGTTAAATAGCTGCCAGTGACTGTATTTGAACTAGTCAGCAAAACTAACTACTACTCCACACTGCATGCACAACAGCTCATATAATGTTCCATTTTGTTTTATAAACTTCATTAATTTGTTGTATATTATTTTTTCCAAAACTATAAAAAACCAGAAGATTATTGTAATGGGCAGTAGTTCATCAGTCAACTTTGTCATGAGCTTTAAAAATAAGGATTTCTTTGGATGTTATAGCAGGTCAGAAAAATTCCAGATTCTTGTCAACAGTTACAAATGCGAAGGGGCACAGATCCTCTGGGTATGCTATCAATTACTGGTGGTAAGTGGATTTGGATTCTTTAATGGTTTTGACCAAAAAAAAAAAAAAAATGTATACGCTCTCTGTCAGACAGTTTTGCAATATCGATATTGTTAATTACTTTGAATTTTTTGATATTGTTAATTACTTTGAATTTTAGTATGTTGCAGTATAGTCTTTTGCTCAACAGATGTTGGTACTTTCATCATGATAGTGAGAAAATAAAAAGCAGCGTAAATGCATTCTGGAGTGTTTTATCAATCTGATAATGCCATTGAAGTGCAGTGTCACTGGAGGTGGGAATTTGAAACAGAAACCCCAACCCACTTCACAATTAATTGTGTTATTGATAAGTAAGATGATGATCCTGATCAGTGAATATGGTTTTGTGAATGGTATAAGCAAAAGGTAACGGAAGATGAACAATTTGTGAAGAGGTTAGTGTGGTCTCATGAGGCTCAGTTTAACTTAATGGAACAGGGAATCTGGATCACTGCATCTCCTGGGCACCAGAAAAGGCACACATTCATGTGGATAAGCAATTTGTGTGTGGTGTGGACTAGCATCTATGGGCTTAAAGGATCCTTTTCTTTGATGTCACTGGAAAACTGTACCTAGAAATGTTATTCGAATAAAGTTTATGAGGTGTATGTGCACTTTATGGAGCTGATGATGAGGTCTTCTACTAACATTATAGGACACTACCACACTACCTCCTAACCATAAGAGCTCTCCTGAATGACAGTCTTCAGGGACATTTGATTGGGTGAAGAGGACCTATTGAAATCCCCCACGGTCTCCTTATCTAACCCCTAACAACTTTTACTTGTGAGAAACTGTGGGAGATAAAGTATATTGACATGAGCTGCATACATTGCAGAATCTTAATCAGGAAATTACAGTGGCAAGTACACTGATCCCTATTGAAACAATGACTGATGTAACTGCAGTGACTGATCGGCATTCCACTATGTTTCTGTCCACCAACTGCAGATATTTTAAACATCTAAACTAACTACATGCTTAACTAAAGATAGTACTACATCTGTGAACAGTATTTAAATGTGAAATAAATATGTAATAAGTAGTTTTTTAGTCCTTAAACACATTTTTGGTGGACTCTGTATTTCTTCTTTTGCTCTGCATTGAATCTGTATTGTTTTTCCCATGTTACAAGACAGTATTCTCATTGGTTTTTCAACACTGTAAGGAAAAGATAGATTGCTATTTACTCTAAAGGTGACACTAAGTTGCAGATGGGTACAACTAAAAGACACTTACTTACACATTAGCTTTTGGCTACAGTCCCCCATTCAGATCTCCGAGTGGGGACTATTCTGGCGGATGTCGTCATCAGGAGAAACAAAATTGACATTCTACATTTCGGAACATGGAATGTTCGATCGCTTAATTACGCAGGTAGATTTGAAAATTTAAAAAGCAAAATGGATAGATTGATGTTAGAAATAGTGGAAATCAGTGAAGTCTTACTGCAGGAGGAACAGGACTTCTTTTCAGATGAATACAAGATTATAAATACAAAATCAAATAGGGGCAATGCAGGATTAGGTTTAATAACAAATAAGAAAATAGGAGTGTGGGTAAGCTATTATGAACAGCATAGTGAACACATTATTTTAGCCAAGATAGACACAAAGCCAACACCAACAACAGTAGTACAAGTTAGTATGCCAACTAGCTCCACAAATGATGTAGCGATTGGAGTGTATGGTGAGAGAAAAGAAATTATTCAGATAGTTAAGGAAGACAAAAATGTAATTGTAGCTTGGGACCGGAATTTGACTGTAGGAAAAGGAAGAAAGGGAAAAACTATAGGTGAATATGGACTGGGGAAAAGGAATAAAAGAGCAAGCTGCCTGGTAGAATGTTGAACAAGCATAATTTAATCATAGTTAATACTTGGTTTAGGAATCATGAAAGAAGGTTGTATATGAGGAAGAGACCTGGACACACCAAAAGGTTTTACACTGGTTATGTAATGATAATACAGAGATTTCACAACCGTTTTTAAAATGTAAGGCATTTACAACAGCAGATGTGGACTCTGACAACAATTGATTGTTACACAATGCTTGTCTAGGGCAGGGGATAGAAATACAGTCGAAGGCGAATGGGTAGCTTTGAGAGTTAAAATAGAGAAAGTAGCAGAGGATCAAATAGGTAAAGAGACAAGGCCTAATTGAAATCCTTGGATAGTACAAGGGTTACTGAATTTAATTGATGAAAGGAGAAAATGTAAAAATGCAGCAAATGAAGTGTGTGAAAGGGAATACAAAAATCTAAAAAAATATATTGACAGGAAGTGCAAAATGGCTGAGAAGGAATGGCTAGAGGACAAATGTAAAGATTCATAAGCATATGTCACTCAGGGGAAGATAGATATTGCCTACAGGAAATTAAAGAGGCCTTTGGGAAAAAGAGAAGCAGATGTATGAATATAAAGAGTTCATATGGAAAACCAGCCCTAAGCAAAGAACAGAAAGCTGAAAGATGGAAGGAGTATATACTGGATCTATATAAGAGAGATTAACTTGAATGCAGCATTATAGAAATGGAAGAGGATGTAGATATAGACGAGGTTGGAAATTTGATACTCTGAGATGAATTTGACAGAGCACTGAAAGACTTAAGTCAAAACAAGGCTGTGAGGGTTGTTTCAACTACAGTGAAGAAGTTTTGCTGGAAAGCCGTGACACATCCTTCATACAGCACTGATCTCTCTCCATATGATTTCTATATTTTTGAAGCTCTGAAAAAGGCATGTAGCAAAAACAGTTGCACCAAGTGTTGGCACAGTTCATCATGTTATCAGTAACAAGCTCAAGTACAGGAAAATAATGTCAAGGTTTGTCCCAAAAGATTTAATGCAACAACACAATGAAATGAGACTCAAAGTGTGTGCAGACTTGCAAGAGCAATGTGAAAGCACTTTAATAAGCAAGATTTTGATGTTTGATGAAACTTGAGCCAGAGTTAAAAAGTCAAAGCAGAGAGTGGAAGCACATTAGCTCCCCAATCTGAAATATTCAAAATGTGAGTATCAGCAGGAAAAATCATGTTGATTGTCTTTTGGGATGCACAGGCTGTTGTCTTTTGTGATTATTTGGAAGATCAGCATACAATAAACAGCTTCAGACAGGCTGGTGAACAAAGTAAAGTCAACAATGAGAGGAAAATGTTATGGATGTCAAAGAGAAGGTGTGATATTGATACATGATGATGCTCACTCTCACACCACCCAGCTGAGACACCATAAAAAAAGGAGGTTGAGAGACACTACTTCTATATATCCAGATTTGCCTCCTTCAGATTTTCATTTGTTTGTTCCACTCAAGGAGGCATTCTGTGGGAAAAAGTTCAGCAACAATGAGGAGGCCAAGGAATTTGTGGGGAATTGACTCAGACAACAGGACAAAGACTTCTTTGCATCAGGTATAAAAAAAATTAGTTCATCATTGGGACAAGTGTGTTAATGTTGGTAGGGATTATCTTGAGGAGTAGTGAAAGTATCATTTTTTAATTAAATACACAGCTCTTTTCTACATCAATTTGTCTCTTTATTTATTCAATGTCCCTGATATATCTGATGTTACCAAATTTCTTGATATTCCCAGCATGCATTGTATACCCTCTCTATTTCTGCTATCAGTTGCTGCAGAAACAGCAAAGCTCATCAACTACTTTTTGTGTCTCATTTCCTAATCTGACTCCTTTAGTATAACCATTGTTTTACTTTTGTTGATTTTCACCTTGTAATCTCTGTTCAAAATACTGCCATTCCATCCATCTTCTTTACTGAGTTTTTTGCTATCTCAGGCAGATTCGCAATGTAGTCAGCAAATCTAATGTTTTCATTTCTTCTCCCTGAACTTTAAGTCCTTTTCAAATATCTCCTTGGTTTCCTGTAGTACTTTCTCAATCTACAAACAGAATAACATCAAAGCTAGGCTACAATCCCGTCGTGGACCCTTCTCGAATTATGCTTCCCTTTCATGCCCTTCAGCTTATAGGTGCATTTGGTTCCTGTATAACTTGGTATGCTCCAGACTTTAAAACTGTGTATTCCATCCTATACTGTTGAATGCTCTGTATAAATTTGCAAAGGATGTAAATGTCGTTTGCCTTTTTCCAGTCTATCTTCCACCTTAAACCATAGTGCCTATATTGCCTTGCAGGTTCATACATTTTCCAATGACCCACGCTGATATTATTTTTAAGGTCGGCTTCAATCATTGTTGCAGTCTTCTGTAAGTAATTTGTGCTGGTATTTTGCAACAACGACCTACTAAATGAATAGTTCAATAATATTCAAATCTGTCAGAACCTGATTTCTTTGGAATAGGAATTACTGCAGTCTTCTTGTAGTCTGAGGAGATTTTGCCATTTTCAAACACCTTACACACAAGGTGGAATTGTTTTGTCATAGCTGGCTCTTCCAAAGACATTAAATTTTGAGAGAAATTCATCTACTCCAGGCTCCTTATTTCAACTTAGGTCTTTCAGAGTTCTGTCAAATTCTCCTCACAATATCATATCTCCCACCACATCTTCATGTACTCATCTTGTCTTTCTATAATACAGGGTGATTCAAAAATAATACCACAACTTTAGGAATTTAAAACTCTGCAACGACAAAAGGCAGAGCTAAGCACTATCTGTCGGCGAATTAAGGGAGCTATAAAGTTTCATTTAGTTGTACATTTGTTCGCTTGAGGCGCTGTTGACTAGGCGTCAGCGTCAGTTGATGCTAAGATGGCGATCGCTCAACAGAAAGCTTTTTGTGTTATTGAGTACGGCAGAAGTGAATCGACGACAGTTGTTCAGCGTGCATTTCGAACGAAGTATGGTGTTAAACCTCCTGATAGGTGGTGTATTAAACGTTGGTATAAACAGTTTACAGAGAATGGGTGTTTGTGCAAAGGGAAAAGTTCTGGACGGCCTCCAAGAAGCCCTGATCTTACCCCCTGCGATTTTTTCTTATGGGGGTATGTTAAGGATATGGTGTTTCGGCCACCTCTCCCAGCCACCATTGATGATTTGAAACGAGAAATAACAGCAGCTATCCAAACTGTTACGCCTGATATGCTACAGAGAGCGTGGAACGAGTTGGAGTATCGGGTTGATATTGCTCGAGTGTCTGGAGGGGGCCATATTGAACATCTCTGAACTTGTTTTTGAGTGAAAAAAAACCTTTTTAAGTACCCTTTGTAATGATGTATAACAGAAGGTTATATTATGTTTCTTTCATTAAATACACATTTTTAAAGTTGTGGTATTCTTTTTTAATCACCCTGTATTTCAAGTTTGTTTCTCTTGTATAGATCATCTATGAATTCCTTTCACCTCTCAGACTTCCCTTCTTTGTTTAGCACTGTCTTTCCATTTGAAAATTCATACAGTGCTTCTTTTTTCTCCAAATATCTCTTTAATTTTCTTATATATTGGGCCCATCTGTCCTATAAGGATGCATGTTTCTACAGTCTTGCATTAATCTTATACCCATTCCTCTTTGCCAGTTTTCAGTTCTTGTCAGCCTCATTTTTTTAGATGTCTACATTCCATTTTGCGTGCTACATTTTATATACACACACCAAAAAAAGTTTTGCATCACCCCAGTTCCCAGAACTCCTGAAAATAGACATTATTATATCACAGACACAGTCCCTTTGACTGCTTACAGATGTCACTAAACTGGCCCAAAGATGTAAACTCCCATGGATGAGCAGTGCCTGTTAGATGGAGGGGGTCCGACAACTGATCAGTTCCAGGTATTCCACCAGGAAAGGGAAGATTGGTACAGCTGATTCATGAAAGTATATGTGGTGGATCTCGAGTCACACATGGTCAAATACCTGTTGTCATAGGTAGGAAAAGTAGGTCCTTTTTAGGATAAATCCAGACAACAGGTTCCCCTGCCTAAAGACTATCTCCAGCAGTTTAAAAAAATACTGAAACAATCACTCACAAGGCAGGTTTAACACTTCAAATATCACAAAGAAAAATAAACCATTGGAAAGAGTAACATGGGGCATTTCACATACTTAACAATCCTCCATCAAAACATGCAGTCATTAAAAAATAAAATACAACTATTAGAAGTTGAGCTCCAATCTTTGAACTGCACAGCAGTTTGTATTACTGAGCACTGGTGTAGAGACACAGAAATCCAACATGTAGTATTATCATTGTGTGAAAGGGAAAAATCTTACTGCAGAACTACTTCAAGGGGTGGAGGATTATACATTTATATCAGAAAAGAAACACAGTTCAAATCAGGACATGACCTCAGTGCAGTAAGCGAAGACAAACACTTTGAAATATCAGCTATTGAATTAACAGGGCTTGATATCACAAAGAAATTAATTATTTTGTGTGTGTATAGATCTCCCAGTGGTAGTGTGGACACTTTTTTCAATGAATTGACAGAAGTTCTAGATCAGGTCTCAAGTACAATGGTCAACATAATTCTGTGTAGGGACATTAACATCAACACTAATATCATAAATGAATCCAGCAGCACCTTCATAAACATCCTTCAAAGTTTTGGCATGTCCCTATTGGTCAATAGTGCAACAAGGGTTACTACAGTGACTGCACCAGTAATTGACCATGTGGCCACTAATATGGACAGGGAAAAATGTGATGTAGCTGTAAAAGATCTCGGACTATCAGACCATCTCTGTCAAATAACAACAGTAAAATCAGGCATCGAATCATTCCCTAAACTACAAGCCTACAAACGACATCTATCAGAAATCAAAATAAAATATTTTTCAAAATAACTAGAAAAACGAAGCTGGGATGAAGTGTATAAGGAAACCAACGTGAATATGAAATTCTCTAAATTCTCCACATTGCTTAAATTGAACTTTGAAAAGGCATTTCCAAAAGTGTGCATGTCTGTATCAACATCTCACAAAAACAGATGGATAACAGCAGGTATTAAGAAGTCCTCCCAAACACTTAACACCTCAGTTCCATGAAAAAATTCGCAATGGTCCAGAATTCTTAAATTTCTATCACAGATACAAAAAGATCTATAGGAAGGTGCTGAATGCTGCAAAAAAGTAATTTAATGACAAAATAATGTATAATGCAGAGAATAAAAGCAAAGCAGTCTGGGATGTCATAAAAAAGGAAACGGGGAGAGGCAAACAATCGCAGAATAACATACTGCTAAGGGAGGGGGCAAGGTAATAAATGATCCACAACGCTTAGCAAACTATGTAAATGAGCATTTTTCCCCAAAACAAATATAGCACCTGTAAATAATGTTGCACTAAATACAATGATGTTACTTCCAACCACAGAAAATGAAGTCAATAGATCTGTTCAGAAACTAAAAAGCAAAAAATCAGTAGGCTTAGACGAAGTACCAATGTGTGTACTGAAACAATGCATAGTTACTTTTATACTTTCCGGGACTGGATCAGACTCTGAATGTGTCTCTCCAGCAGGGATACGACTTCCTCAAATCCTGCCCTGAAATGAGATCCATCCCTCATGAAATTCTCCCCACTCCACCAAGAGTGTCTTTCCGCCGTCCACCTAACCTTCGTAACCTCTTAGTTCATCCCTATGAAATCCCCAAACCACCTTCCCTACCCTCTGGCTCCTACCCTTGTACCCACCCCCGATGTAAAACCTGTCCCATGCACCCTCCCACCACCACCTACTCCAGTCCTGTAACCCGGAAGGTGTACAGGATCAAAGGCAGAGCCACGTGTGAAAGCACCCACGTGATTTACCAACTGACCTGCCTACACTGTGAAGCTTTCTATGTGGAAATGACCAGCAACAAACTGTCCATTCGCATGAATGGACACAGGCAGACAGTGTTTGTTGGTAATGAGGATCACCCTGTGGCTAAACATGCCTTGGTGCATGACCAGCACATCTTGGCACAGTGTTACACCGTCCGGGTTATCTGGATACTTCCCACTAACACCAACCTGTCAGAACTCCGGAGATGGGAACTTGCCCTTCAGTATATCCTCTCTTCTCGTTACCCGCCAGGCCTCAATCTCTGCTAATTTCAATTTGCCGCCGCTCATAGCTCACCTGTCATTCATCATCATCTTTGCCTCTGCACTTCCGCCTCGACTGACATCTCTGCCCAAACTCTTTGTCTTTAAATATGTCTGCTTGTCTCTGTATATGTGTGGATGGATATGTGTGTGTGTGCGAGTATATACCCATCCTTTTTTCCCCCTAAGGTAAGTCTTTCCGCTCCCGGGATTGGAATGACTCCTTACCCTCTCCCTTAAAACCCACATCCTTTCGTCTTTCCCTCTCCTTCCCTCTTTCCTGATGAGGCAACAGTTTGTTGCGAAAGCTTGAATTTCATGTGTATGTTTGTGTTTGTTTGTGTGTCTATCGACCTGCCAGCACTTTCGTTCGGTAAGTCACATTATCTGTGTTTTTAGATGTATATGAATTAGTTTATTTTAAATTGGTGTAAACTTGTAAATGCTTTGAAATGTCCTGTATCCTTGTAAAAAGAGATCTACGGATGAATAAAGTTCTACTGCTACTATTACTAGGAAGGAGGTACATGGGTCGTGTTTTCTGTAGTTCAACCATGCCTAAACGGTCAATACTGTGGTTTGATTGCACCCGCATTGTTACTTTGTGCCAGGAAGGACTCTCAACGAGGAAAGTGTCCAGGTGTCTCGGAGTGATCCAAAGTGATGTTGTTTGGGCATAGAGGAGATACAGAGAGATAGGAACTGCCAGAGATATGCCTTGCTCAGGCCACCCAAGGGCTGCTACTGCAGTGGATGACTGCTACCTACAGATTATGGCTCGGAGGATCCCTCATAGCAATGCCACTGTGTTGAATAATGCTTTTCGTGCAGCCACAAGACATCGTGTTACGACTCAAACTGTGCGCAATAGGCTGCATGATGCGCAACTTCACTCCTGACGTCCATGGCGAGATCCATCTTTACAACCACGAAACCATGCAGTGTGATACAGATGGCCCAACAACATGCTGAAAGGACCGCTGAGGATTGGCATCATGTTCTTTTCACTGATGAGTGTCGCATATGCCTTCAACCAGACAATCATTGAAGATGTGTTTGGAGGCAACCGGGTCAGGCTGAATCCCTTAGATACACTGTCCAGTGAGTGCAGCAAGGTGGAGGTTTCCTGCCATTTTGGAGTGGCACTATGTGGGGATGACGTACACTGCAGGTAGTCATGGAAGGTGCCGTAATGGCTGTATGATACGTGAATGCCATCCTCCGACCGATAGTGTAACCATATTGGCAGCGTATTGGCTAGGCATTTGCCTTCATGGACGACAATTCGCACTCCCATCATGCACATCTTGTGAATGATTTCCTTCAGGATAATGACATCGCTCAACTAGAGTGGTCAGCATGTTCTTCAGACATGAACCCTATCAACATGCCTGGGCTGTTTATGGACGACATGACCCAGCAACCACTCTGAGGGATCTATGCCAAATAGCTGTTGAGGAGTAGGACAGTCTGGGCCAACAGTGCTTTGATGAACTTGTGGATAGTAGGCCACAATGAATATAAGCATGCATCAATGCAAGAGGATGTGCTACTGGGTATTAGAGGTACCAGTGTGTACAGAAAACTGGAGCACCACCTCTGAAGGTCTTACTGTATGGTGGTACAACATGCAGTGTGTGATTTTCATGATCGATAAAAAGGGCAGAAATGATGTTTATGTTCATCTCTACTCCAATTTTCTGTACAGGTTCCAGAACTCTCGGAACCGAGGTGATGCAAAAGTTTTTTTGATGTGTGTATATTCTCCTTCTTTCATCATTTAAATTAAAAATCTCCTATGTTACCCACTTATTTCTACTGTTCCTTGTCCTTTTGATTATTTGACCCCTGCTGCCTTCACTATTTCATGTGTCTAAGATACCCATTGCTATTTCTTTCTCCTGTCCCTGTCAATCATTGCCTAATGTTTTCTGTGAAACTCTCATCGACCTCTGGTAGTTTCAGTTTACCCAGGTCCAATTTCCTTAATTTCATACCTTTATACAAATTCTTTGGTTTTCATCTGCATATCATAACTAGTAAATTATGGTGAAAATTTTATGCTTACCCTTGAAAATGTTTTGTAGTTTAAAATCTGGATTTGTAATCTCTGTCTTACCATTATATAATCTACCTGAAACATTACAGTGTCTCCATATCTCTTCCACATACATAACTTTCTTTCATCGGTCTCAAACCATGTATATGCTATGATTAACTTGTGCTCTTTGCAGAATTCTTCTAGATGATTTCCCTTTGATTTGCATAATAGATTTTTCTGTAAGTTCATTGTGTGTGCAGCTAGTTGGTACATAAACATGTGCTACAATGGTGTGTGCTGATTTTGTTTCTGCTTTGGTTACTGTAATGTTTTCACCATGCATTCATATCTCATATTCATTATTATTTAGTTCTGCAGTATTCCTATGTGATTTCTTTATTTATAAATCTGTACTCATCTGACCAGAATTCCTGTTCCTCCTGTTATCACACTTCTGTAACTTCCACTACGTATGACTTCAACCTATCTATTTTGAATTCTTTAACATACCTACCAGGTTAAGGGCTCTAACTTTGCAAGCTCCACCCAGTGGAATGCTGGTTTCGTATTTCCTTATAACGTCTGCCTCAGTAGTCCTCACCCACAGATCCAAATGGCAAACTATTTTAGCCCCATATTAATTTGCCAAGTAGGGTGCCTTCATCATTATTTATTAAGATTTTGTCAAACACCATGTATACAAGGCATTAATTACTTAACTAAGGTTATCATCATTTGTATAAGGAGATGGTGACAATGTCCTTTCTTTGCAAGAAAGGTCCTGTGACTCACAACATTCAGCATTTCAGTGACGTAGTCCATTGGCTATCCCACGGTGACTGTTATGATGTGTGTGTGTGTGTGTGTGTGTGTGTGTGTGTGTGTGGAGGAGGGGGGGGGGGGGAGAAAAAAATGATAGCTTAAAATTTTTATTACCTACCTCATTCCCTTAAATTCATCTGTGGTATCGAAGAAGTTGTCAAGAAGATATGATTTAAATTTATTTTTAAAACTGTTACTGCTGTCTGTCAGACATTTTATTTCATTTGATAATTTATCAGAAAGTTTTACAGCAGCGTATTTTACCCCTTTCTGTTTCCCAAGGTAGGTTAAATAGACAATAACGTTGTTTTTAAGCTGGTCCATGTTGTTGAACACAGATTTCATTACTGAGTAAATGAACTGTGAGGCTGTTGTAAGAATTTGTAACCCTTTAAAGAGATGCCTACAAGATGTGTGACTTTCTTTTGAACAATAAATACTTTTTGGGTGAGTGTTGTGTTACATCAAAATATTATTCCATATGACATCAGAGAGTGAAATATGCAAAGTATGTTAGCTTGCTAATTTCTATATCCTCAGAATTAGCAGTTTTTTGGATTGCAAAAGTTGCTGAACCTAGTCACTTTAGGAGATCCAAACTATGAATTTCCCAATTAAGATTCTCATTTATATGTACACCCAAAAACCTATTATGCTCTACCTTGGCTACTGACTTCTGTTGATGTGTTGTATTTATTGAAGGAGCTGTACTCCTTGCAGTAGAAAATTGGATGTACGGTGTTTTTTCAAAGTTCAGAGCAAGCCCATTCGTAGAAAACCAATCAATAACTTTTCCAAAGATATAATTTGTATCATTTTCTATGGGAGTTTCTTTTACTGGATTAATTATGATGCTTGTATTATCAGGAAACAGTGTCAGTTTAGCTTCTTGTTTTGGATATGAAAGGAGGTCATTCTCATATATCGAGAACAGAAGGAGACCCATGATCAAACCATGTGGAACACCTAATGTAATTTCACCCCAGTTAGATTAAGTGGGAAACGTCCTTAAATCAGTTATATCATATAAAGGAACTTTTTGCTTCCTGTTCTGTAGTTATGACTTAAACCACTCGTATGCTGTTCCATTTATACCATATAATTGTAATTTCTGTAACATAATGTCATGGTTCACACAATCAAATGCTGTGGATAAGTCACAGAAAATTCTTATTGGTGACATTTTATTATTTAAAGACTGTATTATGTGGGCAGTGAAATTATATATTGCTGTCTCAGTGGAACAGCATTTTTGAAATCTGAACTGTGGTTTACTAAGTATCCCATTACTGCTGAGACTGCTAACCACTCTTGAGTACATTACTTTCTCGACAATTTTTGAAAATGCTGTGAGCAAGGATACTGGCCAGAAATTATTGTCATCTGTGGTTTGCCCTTTTTTGTAGAGAGGCTTGACAAGGGCATATTTTAACCTGTGGTGCAACTGGAAGCTGGCTTCCTTCCATTCATTATATGTTATTGTTGGGCTGTTGATGTGTTTGTGATGCATGTCTCTTGTGTTTGTGATGCATGTCTCTTGCTTTTTGATGACTCTTCCAGAAGCATGGTGCTTTTTGAGGTTATATCAGGCTATGAGTGTTACCCGGTCTTCAATGATGAAGGTTGTGTCAGCCAAGATGTAGGTTATTCTGTTTTGCATGTATTTTGAGATACATATAATTATTTTCAGATAGGCTGGCTTCACTCATTCTAGTTGTTTGAGTATATGTGACATTTCCATATAAGTTGTGTGCTGGATGATGCAGTGGGCACAGCCTTTATGTTGACTAGTCTCAGGACTATTCTTACAGATAATAGATTCAGTTTCTTTATCTCAAATGTTACCTTGATTGCTCTTACTACTCTGTTCAATATGCTTGTGAAACGTGTGGTCTGTCACCTGCATTGCAATTCCAGGGCATTTATAGCTTTTAGCTATTTGCAGTTCTTTTGTCCTGCAGGTGAATTTATCATTGTTTGTAGGAGTTTCTTTTTTCCATAATTTCACTGCTTTTCCCTTATCCCTGTTTATGACAACAGTGTTTTCCTGGGACCATTCTTGCAGTTTGTTAAAGGCTTCTTGCAGGGGTCCCCTGTTTCTGATAGTAGGATCATTTCACCAGCATACAGCCATATCCTCACTTCTTCTGATTGGATCATGTCATGGGTAATGATATTGAATCTAGGGGGATTTATAAAGTTTCCCTGCACTATTCGAGCCATTTGCTGCATTCTTTGGGACTGTATTATGCCATCAAGGGTTCTGATTATGTTTTCTGGGAGGGCACCATCATCGTTATGCCATACAGCAAACTACATCTACATCTACATCCATACTCCGCAAGCCACCTGACAGTGTGTGGCGGAGGGTACCTTGAGTACCTCTATCGGTTCTCCCTTCTATTCCAGTCTCGTATTGTTCGTGGAAAGAAGGATTGTCGGTATGCTTCTGTGTGGGTTCTAATCTCTCTGATTTTATCCTCATGGTCTCTTCGCGAGATATACGTAGGAGGGAGCAATATACTGCTTGACTCCTCGGTGAAGGCATGTTCTCGAAACTTCAACAAAAGCCCGTACCGAGCTACTGAGCGTCTCTCCTGCAGAGTCTTCCACTGGATTTTATCTATCATCTCCGTAACGCTTTCATGATTACTAAATGATTCTGTAATGAAGCACGCTGCTCTCCGTTAGATCTTCTCTATCTCTTCTATCAACCCTATCTGGTACGGATCCCACACTGCTGAGCAGTATTTAAGCAGTGGGTGAACAAGCGTACTGTAACCTACTTCCTTTGTTTTCGAATTGCATTTCCTTTGGATTCTTCCAATGAATCTCAGTCTGGCATCTGCTTTACCAACAATCAACTTTATTTGATCATTCCATTTTAAATCACTCCTAATGCTTACTCCCAAATAATTTATGGAATTAACTGCTTCCAGTTGCTGACCTGCTATTTTGTAGCTAAATGATAAGGGATCTATCTTTCTATGTATTCACAGCACATTATACTTGTCTACATTGAGATTCAATTGCCATTCCCTGCACCATGTGTCAATTTGCTGCAGATCCTCCTGCATTTCAGTGCAATTTTCCATTGTTACAACCTCTCGATACACCACAGCATCATCAGCAATTAGCCTCAGTGAACTTCCGATGTCATACACAAGGTCATTTATGTATATTGTGAATAGCAACGGTCCTACAACACTCCCCTGTGGCACACCTGAAATCACTCTTACTTCGGAAGACTTCTCTCCATTTGGAATGACATGCTGTGTTCTGTTATCTAGGAACTCTTCAATCCAATCACACAATTGGTCTGATAGTCCATATGCTCTTATTTTGTTCATTAAACGACTGTGGGGAACTGTATCGAACACCTTGCGGAAGTCAAGAAACACGGCATCTACCTGTGAACCCGTGTCTATGCACCTCTTGAGTCTTGTGGACGAACAGCGCGAGCTGGGTTTCACATGACTGTCTTTTTTGAAACCCATGCTGATTCCTGCAGAGTAGATTTCTAGTCTCCAGAAAAGTCATTATACTCGAACATAATATTTTTTCCAAAGTTCTACAACTGATAGACGTTAGAGATATAGGTCTATAGTTCTGCACATCTGTTCGACATCCCTTCTTGAAAATGGGGATGACCTGTGCCCTTTTCCAATCCTTTGGAACGCTGTGCTCTTCTAGAGACCTGCGGTACACCGCTGCAAGAAGGGGGGCAAGTTCCTTCGTGTACTCTGTGTAAAATCGAACTGGTATCCCATCAGGTCCAGCGGCCTTTCCTCTTTTGAGTGATTTTAATTGTTTTTCTATCCCTCTGTCGTCTATTTCGATATCTACCATTTTGTCATCTGTGCGACAATCTAGAGAAGGAACTACAGTGAAACAGCTTTGGAAAAAGACATTTAGTATTTTGGCCTTTAGTCTGTCATCCTCTATTTCAGTACCATTTTGGTCACAGAGTGTCTGGACATTTTGTTTTGATCCACCTACCGCTTTGACATAAGACCAAAATCTCTTAGGATTTTCTGCCAAGTCATTACATAGAACTTTACTTTAGAATTCATTGAACGCCTCTCGCATAGCCCTCCTCACACTACATTTCGCTTCGTGTAATTTTTGTTTGTCTGCAAGGCTTTGGCTATATTTATGTTTGCTGTGAAGTTCCCTTTGCTTCCGCAGCAGTTTCCTAACTCGGTTTTTGTACCACGTGGCTCTTTTCCATCTCTTATGATCTTGCTTGGCACATACTCATCTAATGCATATTGTACGATGGTTTTGAACTTTGTCCACTGATCCTCAACACTGTCTGTACTTGAGACAAAACTTTTGTATTGAGCTGTCAGGTACTCTGAAATCTGCTTTTTGTCACTTTTGCTAAACAGAAAAATCTTCCTACCTTTTTTAATATTTCTATTTACGGTTGAAATCATCGATGCAGTAACAGCTTTATGATCGCTGATTCCCTGTTCAGCGTTAACTGTTTCAAATTGTTCAGGTCTGTTTGTCACCAGAAGGTCTAATATGTTATTGCCACGAGTCAGTTCTTTGTTTAATTGCTCAAGGTAGTTTTCAGATAAATCACTTTAAAAAATTTCACTGGATTCTTTGTCCCTGCCACCTGTTATGAACGTTTGAGTCTCCCAGTCTATATCCGGCAAATTAAAATCTCCACCCAGAACTATAACATGGTGGGGAAATCTACTCGAAATATTTTCCAAATTATCCTTCAGGTGCTCAGCCACAGCAGCTGCTGAGCCAGGGGGTCTATAGAGACATCCAATTACCATGTCTGAGCCTGCTTTAACCATGACCTTCACCCAAATTATTTCACATTTCGGATCTCCGTCAATTTCCTTCGATAGTATTGCACTTTTTATTGCTATAAACACGCCTCTCCCTTCATTGTCCAGCCTGTCTCTGCGGTATACATTCCAATCTGAGTTAAGGATTTCATTACTGTTTACATCTGGTTTCAGCCAACTTTCTGTCCCTAGTACTATATGGGCATTGTGACCGTTTATTAATGAGAGCAGTTCTGGGACCTTTCTGTAGACGCTCCTGCAGTTTACTATTAGAAGATTAATATTGTTATTCCCTGTTGCATTTTGCCTACTCCTACCTTGTCGCGTCTCAGGAGGCGTCTTGTCGGGCCTAGGGAGGGAATTCTCTAACCTAAAAAACCCACATGTGCACTCCACATGTACTCCGCTACCCTTGTAGCCACTTCCGGCGTGTAGTGCATGCCTGACCTATTGAGGGGGACCCTACATTTCTCCACCCGATAGCGGAGGTTGAGAAATTTGCACCCCAGATCTCCACAGAATCGTCGAGCCTCTGGTTTAAGCCTTCTACTCGTCTCCAAACCAGAGGACCGCGATCGGTTCTGCCCTTAGCAGACATAATAGCTGTGATTTGCTAGGTACTACTCTGTTTAAAAATATATATCTTGGAGAGGAACATAAATGAGTGATCAGATTTACTTGAAATGTCTTTCGCCAAACAGTTGCCTAGAGCCTGACCACATACCATTGTAAAACTTTCCTATTTTTTTTTTAATTAAAAAAAAACTATTCCATAAATTCTTTACAGACTTGATAACTGCAGTATAAAAGAATGGCACAAAGAATTACTTTTAAAGTCAACAGTTTATTCACTGGAACACAACTCTGTTATACCAGCACTAATTCTCTCAGTAATGCTATCTGGCAGCCAAAGTCACAAGAGATGACTAGATGTGCCCCTTGCAATTTGTGAATAAATAATCCAACTGTTAACTCTACAGGTTTCAAGACACTTTCTATAAGAGCTTTAAAGTTGTCAAATGGGCTCATGAAATACTCTTTAAGTCCCTAGACTTGCATTACACAGCAACTTGCTGCCCAGAAATAAAAGTAAACTCAAAATATGTAGTCTCACACCCTGATGTCAAGTAACATGCATTATATTACACTTTAATAACACAGCTTTTGAACCAATTGGCCAAAATCAAGAAAAAGAGTTTTATAAAAAATTACACCCAAACACATATCACTAAGAGATCAAATGAATTGCTTCTCATAAAACATTATGTCTACATGAATTTTTTATGCTAACCTAAGAGATAATTATCTGTACATTTTCAATATCAAGTAAGGATGTGGGAATTCAGAAATAAGGAAACCTAGTTTTGCATCCTGTGGTGCGTGCAGTAAATGTTGTAGATATGCTTTTGAGGAAGTTCCACCTCAGTCTCTTGTCACAAAAGACCACCTCTATTTCTGAGGAGACAGGCAAACGGTTATCTTGACTTGCCTATGGCTGGCTAAGCTTTGCTGCAGCACCACTTGCCCTCTTTGCAAAGTGGCTTTGTACCCCTTTTTGGTACATACCAGAGCATGTCCACTATAATACCACCACTACCGTAAATACCTCAGTCCTGTTTACATGCCAGAATGTCTCGTGCTGTAGTATCTCTAAAGAAAACTCTTACAAAAGTTCTCTAACTGAAACTGCCAGCTCACTGCTTAAGTTTATGCTCTCGAGTGCACAATAGCTAGCATTCCTGTCAGAAGTCTTTAACATACTGAAATGTTCACTTTGAAATTTCCTGGTAACTATTTGTGGGGCTCGGAATGTCTGCCCAAGCTACTCATAATATCATTATCCACACTGAAATCACTCTTGGAAATTTTCAAACCAGTCAGTGGTGTTTGTACTGTAAGGTCTCAAGTTTCCACTTGCTTTCAGCCATTTACAGTACCAATGTACCAAGGTCATGTTCTCTAATGTTATAAACCAGATCACTCAATCATCCAGAACCTTGCCTCTCTAACTACTGCACGGGCTGATGTCCATTTTCAGGAACCAGTGGTCAGGCTGACCTCTCTACGAAGACCCCTCAATTGTGGTTGCACCTGTAGTATGGCTGTTTATATTGTTGAGGTATGCAAGTCACCTCATCTTAGTCAGGTATAAGGTTCTGATATAAAGATAGAAATTGAGAATCACTACTGTTTCAGAAGAAAATTAAAAACGTATGTTATCAGGCACTCTTTCTGCAAAATCATCTAAATATCTAGATTGAGGATTGGAACATTATGTTAGCTACATAGAAAGTAGCAATGCTTGTTGTTAAAGCTACATGTGAAGTAGTTGGAATGTACTAAAAATAGGACTCAGTATTTACAGATTTAGGTAAATATTTGCTTTGAAGAATCCCATTAAAATCAAATAAATTTTAAGTTAAGAATGCAGGTCAACAGCAGCTATCTATTATAACTAAGGAGACAGCAACTTTCTTCATAATTTCATTTGTTAAATTTAACTATCATTGGTTTCAATAGCACTGAGTGGTGTAATGATTGTGTGTTGTTAATACAGTTTACAGAATAAGTTTATATGATATCCTTGTGTTACCATTATTGTATATCTTGACTCATTTCACATCCCTGGAGGGTCTTCTTCGTGATGGGATATGCAGAACATGATGAATGAATGAACATACAAACTAATGTGTTGATTTGTAGCTTAAATATTTCCAGAAGACTACAGTTTTTTTTCTTTTTCATGATAGGTAAATCATTCTCCAAGTTTTCATACTGATGCCCAGATTGATCGAGACATAAAGGAAAATCTTCTAATGGACACATTTAATATTTTGAACCTATGTCAAATGGACAAAAGGAAAGTTATGGAGGAAGACCGAAAACGTGTTCGAGAAAGGCTCCTTCAAGGAATACTTCATAAGGATCAGAGGTACCTTTTAGCGCTGATAACAAACTGAAATATTGGTAGTAATCTCAACAGGAATGCCAAATAACTTCTTTTATTCATTTTGTGGTGTGTAAACAGCTACTGTTGTATACATATGAGGCAGCCATGGATGGCTTTAATTATAATGGATTTCTGAACACCACAATTAATCTTCTGATAAAATCTGCTGGTTACTATTACTCAGACATCAGACACTCAAAATCCTCAAATACACCTAAAAATAGGTCTGTTTTAAATATATTTACATTCATCTACAGAGAGTATAGATAGTGTTAAACCAAATCTATGAACCTTCCATTTATGAATTTGAAAATAGCAAAACTTTCAAGCATAATAAAGTGCATGTAAAACCTAGATAATTATTGGTTGCTGTTACTTCTCTAATCAGTAATATATCATACCGGTCATCCAAATCCATGTACTTTAATGCGTGAATCACAATTTTGCAGAACCTTTGAGTTCTTCTTGAAATTTTACAATTTATTTCACATGTGCTTTGCCATTTGAGTATGACTATACAGCAAATTTTGTTAGTGGTTCCGATACATGTAAAGCTAGACTTGTCAAGGAAAGTAAGACTCAATTTTTCTTTCAGTCATGTACAGGATTCCCACCTATGTACATTCCTACAGTTCCTCTCATACTGAATTTTAGAATATTGGACCATGTACTTAACGTATGCTGTAATGTGATTAGTGAGTTCTGCTATGCTATGCAAAAACAGCGCTGGCTACTTTTTTTTTTTTTTTTAGCAGCTTCCTTCATTACATATGTCTTTTCTTAATTTTTAAAATGCAGATTTGAATTAGTCATTGCTACCTACCATCTTCCTGTAAACTTTACAGAAATAGAAATTCTTCTATGGAAGAGAAGGAAATCAAGGAGAAAATTTTTCAGTTTGTTTTCAAATTTAACTTAGGTGTCTGTCAAGCATTCCATATCCATGGGTAAATGATCAAAAATTTTAGTGGTGGCATTGTGCACTGCTTTTGTACTACAGGCAAGGTTAATTTGGGATAATGAAAGTCAGTTTTTCTTTCTGATATTGTAATTATTTACATAATTGTAGCTTTTGAACTATAGTAGATTACTTATGACGAACTTAACAAGGAAATAAGTATGTTGTGAAGCAGTAGTCAGAATGCTTAACTTCTTGAACAGGTAAGTACAAGAAATGTATGGAAAGTGTTGTACAAATGGATGCAGTGTAGAGAGTTTCTCTGTTCCTTTCAGCTTAGCCATTTCATAAACCAGTTTAAATACTTTAGGTATATACTTTAGGTCTAGCATAATTCAGAAACAAATTCACTGTATGTCTGTTTAGAAAACAAAATGAAGAAATAAGAGGAAGAATCTAAGCCTTGGTACTCATGTATAATTGCATCACCATACATACTCTGCAAACCAGTGTTAAGTGCTTGGCAGAGAATACTTCACATTGTACCACTTGTTAGGGTTTTTCTCTGTTACAGCTGTGTATGTAGTGTGGAAAAAGACTGCTTAAATGCCACTGTGCTTGCTGTAAATAGTCTAATCCTATCTTCACAGTGTCTGCAAGGGTAATACTGAGGAGTCTGAAGCATATTCCTAAATTGTTCACTTGGCACTGGTTCTTGGCACATTGTAAGCAGGCTTTTGTGGAATAATTGGTGTCTACCCACAAATGTTTGTCGATTCAGGATTTTCAGCACTTCCATGATACTTCCCCATGGGTCAAGGAAACATGTGACCATTTATACTCCTCTTTGGTAATCCGAGCTAGTCCTGTTTGGCATGGGTTGCAGATACAGTATTTTGAGGTGGCGCATACAAGTGTTTTCTAAGCAGTCTCCTATGTAGACTAACTGCTCTTTCCCAGTATACTGCCAGTGAACCCAAATCTGTCATCCGCTATGTGTATAATTTTGACTGTGTGATCATTCCATTTCATTATTTGTTATTGTTGTTGTTGTGGTTCGAGGACTGGTTTGATGGAGCTATACACACTAGTCTGTTTCACGCAAGCCTCATCATCTTTGTGTAACTTTTTATTACCAAACTGACAGCTCCCTGATGCCTCAGAATGCGCCCTGTTGTCTGAGCCCATCTTTTAGTCAAGCTGTGCCACACAGTTGTTATTTCCCCAATTTGATTTAGTACCTCCTCATTAATTATTCTTCTTCAGTAGCTCTACAGCCCTTGGTGAGCCTTGGCTTCTTCAACAATCTTCCTCCACACTTCTCGGTTATTTGCTGCTCTTTTCCACCCCCGGACTCCCATATTGCTGATATCCATTATTACCTCATCGATCCATCTTCTTCTAGGTCTCCCTTTTCGCCTAACTGAATGGATCATACCTTTCATCATTTTCTTTGGCATTCTATCCTCTGCCATTCTCTCCAAGTGTCCTAGCCATCGTATTCGCTGTGATTTAACAAATTTTACTATGTCCCTGCCTTGTATTAACTCCTGTAATTCAGCATTGTAGCGTATTCTCCAGCCTTCTTCCTCCCTTATTGGCCCATAGATTTTGCGTAGTATTTTCCGCTCAACGCTTCTTAGAGCATTTTTATCGTGTTCTGTCAATGTCCATACCTCTGAGCCGTATGTGATAACTGGGCGGACTAGGGAATTATATATTAGCAATTTAGTTTTTCTTGTAACAAGGCTACTTTTGAAAAGCTGCATATTTGCAAAGTAAGCTCTGTTTCCTGCTTGTATTCTTTCCCTTATAGCCTTTCCAATACTGTTATCATTTGTTATTAGGGCTCCCAAATAGTTAAAAGAGGACACTCCATTGAAGCATTTCCCATTGATGTTTAGGTTTTTAGGGGTTCTTCTGGCCTCAGATTGTGACATTACCATATATTTTGTTTTGTTTACATTTACTATGAGGCCAATTTTTAAGGCTTCTGTTTCCATTGCCCGGTATGTTTCTAGGAGTGTATTGGTATTTCTTCCTACTATAGCAATGTCATCAGCGTATGCACATATCTGGCTAGTTTTCATAAATATGGTGCCTCTTTTATTGATTTTATTTACTGCACTATGCAGGGCAATGTTGAATAGGACAGTGGAGAGGCTATCCCCTTGCTTCACACCTTTATTAAAGTCAAAGCTCTCACTTGTTCTACTAAGGACCTTTACTTTTGCTCTTGTCTCTGTCATTGTCATTCTGATTAGTCTTATTAATTTAGCACATATACCAACTTCTTTCAGTACTCTGTATAGTTCTTGCCGAATTATGCTGTCAAAGGCTTGTTTGAAATCGATGAATAAGAAATGCAGATCTATATCATATTCATAGAACTTTTCCATCATTTGCCTTATCACAAATATTTGATCAGTTGTTCCTCTGCCCGGTCGAAAGCCACACTGATATTCCCCTAGTATGCCTTCTGCACACTTCCGTATCCTTTCGTTTAATATACTCGTGAAGATCTTATAAGCTGTACTTAGGAGTGTTACACCTCTATAGTTTTCACATGCTGTTCTGTCCCCTTTCTTATAAATGGGGACTATTATTCCAATTTTCCAATTATCTGGCATAGTTTCTGTTTCCCATATATCTGATATTAATGTGTGCAGTTCCTTTATTACAGCCTCACCACCAGTTTTTATTAATTCAGCAATTATGCTGTCTTCCCCAGGGGCTCGATTGTTTTTTGACTTGTGCACAGCCTGGGAGACCTCTTGTAGTGTTGGTTTTCTTGCCTCATTGGTTTCATTGTCTACTTCCAGCTCCACTCTTCCCTCCTGTGCAGCTGTCTCTTCATCTTCTAGGCTGGTGCTTAGTGTATCTTTGAAATATTCTGCCCATCTTCCCACTATCTGTTCTTCCTCCCTTATCATTTTCCCATCTTTACTGGAACAGGCCATTGTTTTTGGTTGGAATCTATTCTTCATTTTGCCTATGGCATGATAGAACTTTCTTATTTCACTCTGTTCCTTTAGTTCTTCTAGTTCTTGAAATTTCTTCTTATTCCACTCTCTTTTCTTTCTCTTGCACAGTCTGTTAGCTCTTCTCCTTAATTCTCTATATTGTTCCACATTATTTCTGGTTTCTCTCTGTAGCATTTTTGTTCTTGCCCTGTTCTTTTCCTCTATTGCTGACCTGCAATCTTCATCAAACCACTCCTGGGTTCTTCTGTTCCTTCTTATGCCTATTATTTCCTCTGCAGCATCCTTAATGGCTTTTTCAAACCTGTTCCACCTTCCATCTACTCCTTCTGTGGTCTCTTCATTGCTCAACTTTCTGCTTAGCGTTGCTTGGTATTTTTTTACTTCATCGGGGATGTTCAGTTTGTCTGTATTCCATTTCATCATCTTTCCCATTCTGTTGCCATTTGTTAGTGACAGTTTCTCTCTCAAGACTGATTTTATCAGAAAGTGGTCTGAATCACAGTTTGGTCCTCTGCAGCTCCGTACATCCGTAACTGACGTGGAGTGGCGTGCAATCACTAAAATATGATCAATCTGATTGACTACTCCATTGGCTGCAGACTTCCAAGTTCCCAGATGGATCCTTTTATGTGGAAAGCAGGTACTTTTAATAATCATATTATTCCTTGCTGCGAATTGGCATAATAAGTCTCCATTCTCATTGTTTTCTTCATGTAGTGAATATTTTCCAGAAACTCCATACAGATGTTCATTCCTCCCTATTTTTGCATTAAAATCTCCTATTACTAGCATCAGGTCATATTTAGGTACTGCACCGTATACTTTTTCCAAGTCTTCGTAAAAATGTTCTTTAATTATATCCTCTTTTTCCTCTGTTGGTGCATGTGCATTAACTATTGATATATTCCTAAATTTACCTTTTAGTCTGAGTCTGCACATCCTTTCATTTATGGGTTCAAATTCTAGAAGGCTTTTCCTAACTTCCCTAGTTATTATAAACCCTGTTCCAAGTTGGCCTGTTCTTTCTTCTGGTCCACTATATACCAACGAGTACTCAGGTTTATCTATCTGCCCATTCCCCTGCCATCTTATTTCCTGTAGCCCTACAATATCATATTTGAATTTTAAAATTTCATTAGCTATTTCTTTCATCTTTCCAGGCTGAAGCATTGTCCTCACATTCCATGATGCTACTGTTAGATCCTTTATCCGTTTCCTTTGCCGGGGTCGTGATACATGCTTTCCATCCAGTTTCCGAGGCTTCTGTTGAATTTCCGTAATATTCTTTTTTTTTACAGTATGGGGTTATTAGCCCCATGCCCAACCCCCAAACTGGAGGACCAGGATTTGTATGAGGTTTACTCCTCTAGGGAAGCTGGCTTCACTACGCCTCTAGAGCCCTCCCTGCCCTATGTTGTGGGACACACTTTGTCTGGCTCCTCTGTCGGGACCAGTCCGGCTTGGGAGACCCTGCCAGTAGCTATGCTACCGCCGGCATAGCTCTCGACTTCACCGAAGCACGCAAACCCTCCCGCCCGGCACTGAGGGTGCCTACTATAAGGCGGTGTCCCCTGAGAGGGCATTAATTATTCTGTGTACACATCTTCTCTTTGTGATGTTACAAGTATTTACTAAAATTGAAATACTGAAAAAGTTTCTTGAAATTATATAAATTATTATATAAATTATATAGTATTGTAAAATAAATCGATGGACACATAAATGAAAATTGTAGTATAAAGCTTGGATGGTAGACAGAAGTAAAGCAGCTACATTGACTCCAGTGGTGGTCTTGTGACCGAATTTATAAATAAGCCTGCTCAGCAGAGCACATGGGCTTTGTTGAATATTTCTACTAAAAAATCAGGAGTACTGCTAAAACTATCTGTTAATATGCATGAGGCCACCATTCAGAAATTTGTGCTGGTAGAAATGTATGTAAAGCTATTCTAACTCAGTGGACAGTTTATCATTCGCTAACTTGTCTTTCTACCTCCACAAGATAACATGAATTCTTCACTATGTGGAATAACAAGGGATTTAGAGCATTGGTTTGTAGCCAGCCTCTTTTGATTGAGCCATGTGATCAGTTAACAGCTGCACACTGCCCTTACTCACTGGCATGGGCTACACGGAAACTTGACTGTAGCGATTAGCAAGCACCTGTGGGTAACATCATATCTTCAGCATTCTTCTGTAGCATGACATTTGAAAAACTTCTATTTCTTTGTGTCTAAACTGTTAATTGTCCATGTTTCACTTCTATACAATATACACTCCAAACAAATACCTTCAGAAAAGACTTCCTAAGACTTAAATTTATTATATGTGGTGTTCCAAATATGTATAATTAAGGTGAGGATGCCCAATGAACTCTTCAGTGTGGATACACACGATGCTCGAACTCTTATGGGAATTGGTGAAGAGAATTTGGGTCTGTTGGGAGGTGTCCATGCATTTACAATGACTACTGTATCTGGATGGTTTAGTGGTCAGAGCATCTGCCTAGTAAGCAGGAGACCTGGGTTCAAATCCTGCTTCAACTTTCTAATTGATGTAAATCAATGCCCACTTACAGTCAATGTCTGTAATACCTTTGTGACTTATATTTGTGTTTTATGTTAACAAGTTTTTAATAAATGCTTTTCTTGCTATCACCAGACTCCATTTTATATACCCTCTACTGTGACCATCATCCGACTACCAAAAGTTGTTGACTACTTTGTGTATCTCATTTCCTAATATAATTCTATCAGCATCACCTGATGTAATTTGACTACATTCCATTACCTTTGGTTTACTTTTGTTGATGTTCATGTTATAACCTCATCTCAAGACACTATCCATCCATTCATCTTCTCTTCCAAATCCTCTACTGTTTTTGACATAACTATAATGTCATTGACAAAGATTGAAACTTATATTTCTTCTCCTTGAACTTTAATGTCCTTTTCAATGAATAACATTAGTGAGAGGATACAACCTGGCCCCTATCCCATTACATCAAGTGGGAAATTGAAAATTCCCAAATTTTTAAACACAGAGTAAAAGAATATTTCACTAGCCACTACTTCTAAAATATGTATGACTACTTGGACTTAGGAATGTAAATTCTGCCTAACTCTAATATTTGTGGAAATACATTATTCCACCAGACTGTTTCTGTAATAGTTTATTCAGCACTACTAGGTACAGACGTGATCTATTTTTAAGTGTACAGTATCTATAGCAGATGTGCTACACATGCACTTGAAAATGGACCATGCTCAAAACTAGTCATGCTGAATGTGCCCATCCAGAAGAAATGATCTGATGTTTGTGTCAGATAGATCCTGATTTTGCTGGTATATGGACAGCTAATAGTCTGTGTAAAGTTAAAATGCTTTGGATGAAGTATTAAATAATAACAACAGCTGAGTAATATAAAAAGAAGAGCAGTGGCTTCTTCCTTTTCCAAAGTAGATGTTTTTCTCCATACATACATATATAATCTAGAAGTATTTTAGTATATTTAGCAGTTTGAGTAGATTGCTGCTAGTTATAATATATTGTTAGAATATTTTGCAAAAGGAGCCAGTTGTGGTTGTTTCTGCCTGTTAGTGTATTACTTGACTCATTTCAAATACCTGAGGCCTCCCCTTCATCACAGGACTGATGGAACATGATGTGAATGAATGAATGTAGAGGTCATAGATAAATTTTCACTTCCTCTATTTTATCCCTGCTACCTTCAGAATTTCAAAGAGTGTACTCCAGTCATGTCAAAAGCTTTCTCTGAATCTACAAAGTCTATAAAAATTGATTTGGCTTTCTTCAGTCCATCTTCTAAGATAAACCAGTATTGACTAGCATGTTTTAACATTTCTCTGGAACCCAAACTGATCTTCCCCATGGTCAGCTGCTATTTGTTTTTCCGTTGTTCTGTAAATAGCCCATGCAGTATTTTGTAACAATTACTTATTAAAACTAATTATATGGGAATGTCCACACTTGTCAGGAACTTTCTTGCATGCCAGGTGGAATAATTTTGTTATATGTGGCTCTCCCATGGATTTCAGTAATTCTGAATGTTGTCCAGTTCAGGGCCTTCTTTTGCCTTTGGTCTTTCAGAGCTTTGTCATTTTGCGGTATCATATCTCCCATCTCATCTTCATTTATTTTCTCTTCTGTGTAAGAATGTGTACAAGATTGTTTTCATTATATAGACCATCTGTGTATTCCTTCCATCTTTGGCCTTCTCTTCTTTGGTTAGTATGGGCTTGCCATGTGAACTCTTAATAGTCATTCAGGTGCTTCTCTTTGCTCCAAAGGTCTCACTTCAATTTTCCTGTGCTCTGCATATATCTTTCTGAAAGTCATCATGCTTCTACATTCTTGCATTGTTCATTTAACCACTCATGTGTTGTAACTTTCTGTCAGTCTCATTTTTAGACACCTGTATTCTCTTTTACATGCTTCATTTAACTGCTTTCTTATATTTTCTGTTTTTTTTTTTTCAGTCAAATTCAAATTCTCCTTTGTTATCCATTTATTTCTACCTTGCCTTGTCTGTTTGACTATTTGATATTCTGCAGCCTTAACTATTTCATGTATCATTCATTTTATTTCTTTCCTTGTGTTTCTGTCAGCTGTGGAACTCTCAACAACGTCTATTTCTTTCAATTTATCCAGGTCTTCACCACCTTCAGTTTTAACCTGCAGTTCATAACCATTAAATTGTGGTAAAAGTACACACCTGCATGTGAAAATGTTTTGCAATTTAGAATCTGGCTTCATAACCTCTGTCTTGTCTATTATGTGATCTGTTTGAAACTTTTTGTGTCTCTTGATATCTCCCATGCGTTACAATCCTCGTTCATGATTCAGGAACCAAGTATTAGCAATAATACAGTGAAAAGGAAAGTTGCTACTCGCCATATAGCAGAGATGCTGAGTCGCAGATAGGCACAACAAAAAAGACTGTCGCAAATAACAGCTTTCGGCCAGTAAGGCCTTCATCAGAATTAGACGGCAAACACACACATACACACCCACACAAATGCAACTCACACACTCATGACTTCAGTCTCATGCCACTGAGACCACACTGCAGTGTGTGTGTGTTTGACTTCTAATTCTGACGAAGTCCTTACTGGCCGAAAGCTATTATTTGTGACAGTCTTTTTGTTGTGCCTATCTGCGATCAACACATCTGCTTTGTGGGGAGCAGCAACTTTCCTTTTCACAATAAAGTATTAGCAATAATTAGAATTACGGTTGGTTGGTTGTTTCGGGGAAGGAGACCAGACAGCAAGGTCATCGGTCTCATCGGATTAGGGAAGGACGGGGAAGGAAGTCGGCCGTGCCCTTTGAAAGGAACCATCCCGGCATTTGCCTGGAGCGATTTAGGGAAATCACAATTAGAATTATGCCTGATGCAAAATTCCTCCAGGCTGTTCCCCTTTTCATTCCTTTCCTTTGGTCCATGTTCTCCTAAGAAATTTCCTCCCGATTCCCCGCTGTTGGATTCCAGCTCCCCATCACAATTAAATTTTCATCTCCCTTAACTTTCTGAGTAATTTCTTTAATCTCCTCATGTATTCTTTCAGTCTCTTCTCATCTGAGTAGTTACATGTTATGAAAACTTGTACTACTAAAGTGAATGTTGGCTTTGTGTCTATCTTGGCAGTAAGGCTTTCACTACATTGTTCATAGCAGCTTACCCCCCTTTCTGTTTTTCATAGCCTTAAAAATCGTGAAGCCACAGCATTGTATTTCTGTACATTTAATACAAGTTACTAGTTTTTGCAGAACATTGAAATCTTATCAAGGTCTGACTGGATAGTTTTTTCATATAGTGCTTCATTATAGACAACTGGATCACATACAAAAATCCGAGTTAACTGTTGATACTGTCTGCCAGGTCATTAAAGTACAAGACTGACACCAAGGTTCAGTACACTCCTTGGGCACTAATTTCTCTCTTGTTCTTGCTATACTGAAATACTCAGACAAAATTTTGCCAGCTATGTGGATGAGTAATAAAGCACAACAAACCAAAAATAAGTAAAATAACATTTTCAGTATACAGACTTACATTCTTGACAGTTCTAAGCTATTTCTACTCAAAGTATTGAGTAAAATACAAGTAAGTAAGCAAACCAGAATACAGCAGCAGTTAGTGAGTTTTGTTAAGCATTATTACTTTGAGTAGAAATAAAACACAGAGTTTAGAACCATCAAAAATTAAAATCTGTATATTTAAAATGTTATTTTAGTTATCTTTGGTTTGTTAAAAAGTAGTTCATTCTTATATTTCATGTTTGGGTGATTTTTAAATGTTGTCATAGCTAGAAATAACAGTATTAATTGAAAATATAATCTTCACAAACAGACTGCAAAAAAGGTACCCAAGCAATATAAAAGATGCACAGTAATTTTGAATTAATATTGTTTGAGTGTAAACACAATTTGAATATGTATTTTTATTGATAAATATGTCAACATGATGTGAATGTAATGAAGTTAAAAACATAGATATAAAACAATTTGTTTTATGTAGAATGTTATTAGACTCTGCTTGAAATGTGAATAAAATTCTAATGAAACTGTACAGTGTGTAACTTTGGACAAAATATATTTTAAAATTGTTATTTCCAAATATAAAGTCTTCTTTGAAAATGAGTGTGTTTTAAGATCCTGTAAATCTTATCTGATTTTATTAAATTATACAGTTTGTGAAATGTCATCATTATTGTCTTCAAGGATTAGGCCTTCTGGCCTGTTCTGCCTCAGAATTGTTCACACCATCTCTTTAAGGAATGTTCAACATTCCTCTTTCCGATTGCATTATACTCCATTGCCACTTTAGTTATTTATCATTAGACATACATTGGACCTTGTCTTTTCAGTTCATTTGGTATTTTTGTTATAGGTTTGTAATTGGGTCAACATCTAGATCTTCCATAATATTTGTATTTTTTTTTTATAATCCAACAATGAATATCCCAGTACAGAGTTGAAGAATTGATGATTCGATTTGTTGTAATTGATTAGATGTTAAGGTCCAATGTTCACTACCATAGAGCAGCATAGGTAATTCTATTACTTTGTAAAGTTTAATTAATATTTCTTTCCATACATAGGAATATCTGAATCTAACCAATTTTAGCTCTACATCATCCAGCTTGGAAATTTGTGAAATGTAAATTTTTAATGGTTTAGAAAAAAGAAAAATTCTTAAATTTGAACTTCCTTTATAACAGTAGATGAAATTTATAGAAAGCTCAAGTGAGTTGCAACTCAATTTGTCAAGGTATACAGAATGCAGGTCTCTACATCTGATGTTATGTTGTTATTGGAATTAATCTTGACTCCTTACACATTACTGAGCATATAAAGCCTATTAAGAAAAAATCAATGTATAAACAGTTTTAAATACATAAATTTCTTACAAATCTTATTGTAAATATCAATGCAAAGATTCATCATAATATAAGAAAATTACTGCTTCTAGGAAAGGTACAAAAGACACTGTGGATCAAACAAATTAAACATAATACTAAAGTATACTCTATAGTAAATAACTTCATTGAGCAATTATTTACTGTAAATAGATGTTAACTACCAAACATCACAACAAAATTTTAAAACGGAAGTTGTAGCTTCAATGAGCATCTAAATATATGCTTAATAAGTAGCTCTTTACAACTCCTCACAATTTTTACCTACTTTCCACATTACTTTTCTTCTATAAATCTCGCAAATAAATAACCTTTCCATAAACTTCAAGATTCTCTTTCATTTGTTTCTCTTATTCTGAAAAGGATAGTTGCTACTCATCATATAGCAGAGATTCTGAGTCACAGATAGGTTCAACAGAAAGACTGTCAAAAATTAAGCTTTGGGCCAAATACACTCGCACATCACTCATGCAAATGCAACTCTAACACACATGGCTGCCGAGGCCAGGCTGTGAGCAGTGCTTCATTGTGGAAGAAACACTGTGGAGGGTGAGGTTTAGGAGGAGGCTGGCATGGGACGGGTGAGAGACAACAGGAAAGGGACGGAATGGGAACAAGGAAGGGGATAGGTGGGTAAAGGACAATGACTAACAAAGGTTGAGGCTAAGAGGGTTACAGCAGTCCATGATACAATGTAGGGAGAGTTCCCATTTGTGCAATTGAAAAAAGCTAGTGTTGGTGGGAAGGATCCAGATGACACAGGCTATAAAGCACTCATTGAAATGAACATTGTGTTGGGCAGCATGCTCAGCAACTGGGTGGTCAAGCATTTTCTTCGTCACAATTTGTCAATGGCCATTCATGCAGATAGCTTGTTGGTTGTCATGCCCATATAGAGTGTAGCACAGTGATTGCAGCTAAGCTTGTAGATCACATGACTGATTTCACAGGTAGCCCTGCCTTTGATGGGATAGCTGATGTTTGTGACTAGGCTGGAGTAGGTGGTGGTGGAAGGATTCGTGGGACAGGTCTTACATCTAGTTTGATTATGGGGATATGAGCAATGAAACAAAGGGTTGGGTGCAGGCATTGTGTAGGGATGGATGAGGATATTGTTTACGTTCAGTGTGTGGTGAGTGGCTAGAGAGATAAAGCACGGAAAATCAGTTTTTTTACAAGATTTGGAGGGTAATTACAGTCTGTGAAGGGCTCAGTGGTGCCAATGGCCTTGCTGCAGTGTGAACAGTTCCCATCAGATCACTGAAGATAAGCACTGTTGGGCTGGGCTAGCACTTGAATGGGTGACCATCCGGTCTGCCAAACGCTGTTGGCAAGTGGGGTGCACTCAGCCCTTGTGAGGCAAACTGAGGAGCTACTTGATTGAGAAGTAGCTTCTCCAATGTAGAAACTGACACACGGCCGGGAGAGTGGTGTGCTGACCACATGCCTCTCCATACCCACGTCCAGTTATGCCTGTGGGCTGAGAATGACACGGCAGCTGGTCAGTACAGTCAGGCGTTCCAAGGCCTGTTCAAATGGAATTTAGTTTTAGTTCTTTTAGAAGGGCTCAGTGAGACCTTTGGTATATTTCAATAGAGAATGCTCGTCACTACAGATGTGACTGTCATGGATGGCTAGGCTGTCTGGAAGATACTCCCTGGTATGGAATGGGTGTCAGCCATCAAAGTTGAGGTATTGCTGGTGTTGTTGGTAGGTTTGATATCGATGGAGGTATTGATGTAGTCACATTCGAGGTCAAAGTCAACATCAAGCAACATCATTGAAGGTGGCTTGTTGGGTTGTGGAGGACCAGATGAAGCAAATGGGGAAGGAGGTGTTAAAGTTCTAGAGGTATGTGGATAGAGTGTCCTTAACCTTGATCCAGATCACAAATATGTTATCAGTGAATCTGAACTAGGTGAGGGGTTTGGGATTATGGGATGTTAGAAAGGATTCCTCTAGATGGCCCATGAATAGTTTGGCATAGGATGATGCCATATGTGTGCCCATAGCTGAACCCCGGATTTGTTTGCAGGTGATGCTTTCAAAAGAGGAGGATAGTGTTCATGGCAACTAGGAAGGAGGTTGTAGGCTTGGAATCCACTGGGCATCCAGTGTTCAGTAGCAGTAAGGCAATGGGCGTTAGGAATGTTAGTGCAAAGGGAGGTGGCATCAGTAGTGATGAGTAGGATACTATGTAGTAAAGGAACAGGAACTGTGGAGAGTCAGTGGAGGAAATGATGGGTGCTTTTATATAGGAGGGTGAGTTGCAGGTAATAGGCTGAAGGTGTTGGTCTAAGAGAACAGAGATTCTCTCAGTGGGGTCCAGAAACTACCAGTATAGTGAACTGGCTCAGGCAGAGTTCAAGATTAGTCTTAGGTTGAGTCTGACTGATAGGGGTTGGTAATGAGAAAGTGTTTCCACTGTAGGACCAGGAGAAGGAGAGAAGGTCTTTAGCAAGTCCTGCATAATTAAATTGAGTGAGGAAAAAAGCGAGACCTTAGGAAAGGGCAGATACTTCTTTGGGGCAAAGACATTTGGAGAAAAGGTTCATGACAGTGTTTGGTGTTTATTTAGATTCTGGATTCTGTATAGTAGTGGGAGGGAGCTATTAAGGTAGGGTAAATCTAGTAGGTCTGCGAGGCAGGGTTTGTCAGGTATGAGGGGATATGGACAAGGTTTGGAGGCTGTTGTAGAGATGGTGGATAGTGGTAGCCCAGTGTGGGGGTAGAAAGTGAACAGAGTGGAGAGTTTTTTGAGATGGTGTTGTGCATGCTGCTCTAATTCCGGGAGGGTAAGAGTTTGAATATGTGATATGGGATCCAGGAATTTGGGATTGCATAGCAGAAAAATTTTGCAGGTGGAGGGGAGGTATTGCAAGGAAGTTTGGGCCTGATTGACATAGTTTTGCAGGATATGTTGGTGAGGGCTAAAGACTGGGAGAATCAAACAGATGGAGGTCACTGGTGAAGGAGGGGTTGCAGCTAGAGATGTGTAATTTGATGGTAAGGCTCTTTGGGAGGATTCCATGAATCAAGGAAGAACACAGTAAAAGTATGTGGGACCGGCCTTTGGCTAGGGATAAGGAAACTTTTCTGCTTCACTTGTTGTCTCCCAAACTTCATTATGTGCTTTATTTATGAGCCACACTGTAACAACCATGTCAGCCACAGAAAACAGATGGCTGCAAGACCAAGCTGATTGTTGGTGCAACATCTCATTTGCCACATTACTCCTGCTAATAGCATTAATCCTAGACTTTCAAATTGATCATTCTTCTTTTATCACTCTCATGTATTTTCATGTGTTATTTCCATATCTTCCTGTCCCACACAAACTTTTACTTCATCCTGTGAACCCCCTGCCCCCCAACTCCTTCTCCTCTCTTATTCCAGTTCCCACATACTAAGTTCACTCAATCTAGTCACATCTGTTGTCCCCCTTCTTGTCAATTTCATTTGCTTTTCATGTTTCACTGCTGGTCTTCTCCCCCCTCAAATTTCATCTTGGTTTTCATACTTCATCTGTTTTGCCCTTTTCGTGATTTTCCCCAAATATTTTATTATATTTTAGTGCATTTTTTGCACTTATTTCTGCATTATGTATGTATTTCTGAATTTTTATCCTCTACCATCTATCCTTGCTCCTTCCATCTGATACAGAAAAGTTTCCCCATCCCTAGCCAGAACTCAGCCCACATACTTTTACTACATTGTGGCTTGACTCATGAAATCCCCCAAATGGTCTCACCATCAAATACTAATCGGTGGCTGCAGCCCCTCCCTCCTCAATGACCTCCATCTGTTCAGATTCCACCAGTGCTTAACCCTCACCATCATCCTGCAGAATCATGTCAATCAGACCTAAACTTCCTTGCAGTACCTCTACTCCATCCATAAAATCCTCCTGCTATGCAGCTCCAAACTCCTGGATCCCACACCACACATTGAAATCCTTGGCCTCCAGGAATTACAGCAGCATGCCCAGTGTCACCTCAAAAAACTTTCCATCTGGTTCACTTTCTATTCCTATCTTGGACTACCACATCCACCATCTCTACAACAACCTCCAAACCTCCCACACATCTCCCCATAGCTGACAAACCCTGTCTTGCAGACCTACTACATTTACCCCACCTTCATACAGAATCTAGAATCCAAACAGAACTGAAACGCAGTCATGAATCTTTCCTCCAAAAGTCTCCAAAGGTCTCACCTTCTGCCCCATATCCAAATTCAATCAAGCAAGACTTGTTAGAGACCATCTCTCTGTCTCCCGGTCCCTATAGCAGAAACACTATTTTGTCACCCATCCTACCAATCAGACTCAACAATGTGAACCCTGCCTCACTCAGTTCTCTCCTCCATCCAACCATGTTTCACCCCCACTGCCCCCAAATCACCTGCTGTTAACTTCCCAGAATTTCTTAAATTCGAACCTTGCCTCACCATCATTCCCCAAATCCCTCCACATGCTAACTAACCGTACACCTGCAGAAAGAACTACAATCCACCACCTAAAAACTTATCCTAACCTTATAATCTCCTCTGCTGGCAAAGGCTCCACCACTGTTGTTTTGAACTGCAAGGGTTATGTGGCAGAAGGATTCGCCAGCTGTCAAATTCATACACCTACAAACCATGCCACAGTGACCCCATTTCAGAAGCACAGCAGGATCCCCAGTCTCTCCTCAAATCCTTAGGCCCATCTCAGTACCTTTCCAAGGAGTCTATCTTCCTCCTCACCCATAACCCTCCCCATATTCCTACTTTCTACAGGCTTCTAAAGCCCATAGATCCAACCACCTAGGACACCCCATTGTGGCTGGTCACTGTGCCCCTGCTGAGAGAATCTCTGCTCTCATAGAACAGCACCCTCAGCCTTTTACCCACAACCTACCCTCCTATATAAAAGACACCAACCATTTCCTTCACCAACACTCTGCAGTTCCTGTTCCTTTACCATATCGTGCCCTGCTCATCACTATTGATGCCACCTCCCTTTAAACTAACCTACCTAATGCTCATGACCTTATTACTATTGGACACTGCCTTTCTGAAGACCTGAAGGATTCCAAACCTACAACCTCCTTCCTAGTCACGATAACCAACTATATCCTCACCCACAATTACTTCTCATTTGAAGGTCTCATGTACATATCAATTCTAGGGTACATATATGGGCACCCACATGACACCATCTTATGCCAACCTATTCATGGGCCATCTTGAGAAGTTTTATCTAACCATACATAATCCCAAACCTATCACCTGGTTCAGATTTACTGATGACATCTTTGTGATCTGGATCAGGGGTGAGGACACCCTATCCACATTCCTCCAGAACCTCAACGTCTTCTTCCCCATTTGCTTCACTTGATCCTGTTCAACCCAGCAAGCTATCTTCCTTGACGTTGACCTCCATCTCGAAGATGGCTACAACAGTGTCTCTGTCCATATCAAACCTACCAACCACCAGCAATCCCTCCACATCAGCAGCTACCACCCAGTCCATACCAAGAAGCCTCTTCCATATGGCTTTGAAACCCCTGGCTATCGCAACAGTACTGAATAGGAGCCCCTTTCTAAATATACCAAATGTTCCCACTGAGCCCTTCACAGATCATAAATACCCTCCCAACCTTGTACAAAAACTGTTTTCCTGTGGTCTTATCCCTCCAGCCACCCACCCACCATCTCCCAGTCCCACCATCCAACCACAGAGGAGCATTCCCCTTGTGACTCAGTACCATCCAACACTGGAGCAACTGAATCACATTCTCTGTCAGTGTTTCAACTACCTCTTATAATGCCCTGAAATAAGGACTGTCATCCCACTATTCTTCCCACCACTCCCACAACGGTATTCCACTTCCCACCAAACCTTCACAATATTCTCATCTGTCTCTACACAATACCTGCTTCCAATCTCTTGCCTTGTTTCTCATATCCCTGTAATAGGCCTAGATGCAAGACCTTTCCCATACATCCTCCCACCATGTTGCCCAACATGACATTCTTCATTTCAGTGACTGGTTCACATCCCGTGCCATCCAGATCCTTCACACCAACACTAGCTTTTCTGAATAGCAGAGGTGTGAACTCCCCCTATGATAGATCGTACATTGCCGTAACCAGTTTGGCCTTAACCTTTCGTTAGACATTGTTCTTTACCCAACTATCCCCTTTCTTGTTCCCCACCAAGCACTAGACAGCTCTCTGTTCCATCAACACACCCACTGTCTTTTTGCACTACTGGTCATTAAAATTGCTACATGACGAAGATGATGTGCTACAGACGCAAAATTTAACTGACAGGAAGAAGAAGCTGTAATATGCAAATGATTAGCTTTTCAGAGCATTCACACAAGGTTGGTGCCGGTGGTGACACCTACAACGTGCTGACATGAGGAGAGTTTCCAACCGATTTCTCATACACAAACAGCAGTTGACAAGTGTCGCCTGGTGAAACATTGTTGTGATGCCTCGTGTAAGGAGGAGAAATGCATACCGTCACGTTTCCGACTTTGATAAAGGTCGGATTGTAGCCTATCGCGATTGCAGTTTATCGTATCGCGACATTGCTGCTAGCATTGGTCGAGATCCAATGACTGTTAGCAGAATATGGTAATATGGAATGCCGTGCTGGATTCCAACGGCCTCATATCACTAGCAGTCAAGATGATAGGCATCTTATCCGCATGGCTGTAATGGATCGTGCGGCCACGTCTCAATCCCTGAGTCAACAGATGGGGACGTTTGCAATATAACAACCATCTGCATGAACAGTTCGACGACATTTGCAGCAGCATGGACTATCAGCTCGGAGACCATGGTTGCGGTTACCCTTGACACTGCGTCACAGACAGCAGTGCCTGCGATGGTGTACTCAATGACGAACCTGAGTGCATGAATGGCAAAACGTCATTTTTTCGGATGAATCCAGGTTCTGTTTACAGCATCATGATTGTCGCATCTGTGTTTGGTGACATCACAGTGAA
The DNA here is from genome assembly GCF_021461385.2 of Schistocerca piceifrons. Lineage (NCBI taxonomy): Eukaryota > Metazoa > Arthropoda > Insecta > Orthoptera > Acrididae > Schistocerca > Schistocerca piceifrons. The sequence continues at coordinate 67,557,993 of NC_060144.1, read as the reverse complement.
CGCACATTGGAAGCATGTATTCGTCATCGCCATACTGGTGTATCACCCTGCGTGATGGTATGGGGTGCCATTGTTTACACGTCTCGGTCACCTCTTGTTCACATTGACGGCACTTTGAACAGTGGACATTACATTTCAAATGTGTTACGACCCGTGGCTCTACCCTTCATTCGTTCCCTGCAAAACACTACATCTCAGCAGGATAATCCACAACCGCATGTTGCAGGTCCTTTACGGGCCTTTCTGGATACAGAAAATGTTTGACTGCTGCCCTGGCCAGCACATTCTCCAGATCTCTCACCAATTGAAAACATCTGGTCAATGGTGGCTGAGCAACTGGCTTGTCACAATATGCCAGTCACTTCTCGTGATGAACTGTGGTATCGTGTTGAAGCTGCATGGGCAGCTGTACTTGTAAACGCCATCCAAGCTCTGTTTGACTCAATGCTCAGGCATATCAAGGCCATTATTACAGCCAGAGGTGGTTGTTCTGGGTACTGATTTCTCAGGATCTATGCACCCAAATTGCATGAAAATGTAATCATATGTCAGTTCTAGTATAATATATTTGTCCAATGAATACCCGTTTATCATCTGCATTTCTTCTTGGTGTAGCAATTTTAAAGGCCAATAGTGTACTTCTCTCCTTCTCCACTGCCCTCCCCCCTCCTCTCCCTCCTTCTAACCTTCTGACTGCATCTAGCTGCCCTACTTCTTCCTGTATCCTCTCACAAGCAGAAATTTACCATCCCCCACTTGTACCCTGCTGTCCCTTCACAACGTGTTTCCTCTTCTTTACCCCCACCACCCAGATTGCTTCTCCCATTGTATTGTGCTCCTCGGATCTGGTGTCAGGAGCCAGAGACTGTGGTCATGTGTTTTTAAATTGTGTTTGCTTGAGTGTGTGTGTGTATGTTATCTAATTCTGAAGAAGGGCTTTTGGACCGAAAGCTTCCTTGTTTGACACTCTTTTTGTTGTGTCTGTCTGTGAGTCAGCATCTCTGCTATATGATGAGTAGTAACTATCCTTGTCATAATAAGTCATTATTCCATCCTGTATTTTCCATTGTTTAATTATATTTCTCGCTACTTTATCATCTACCTTGATAGCTGAGTGGTCAGTGCAGTAGAATGCTATGCAAAGGGCCCAGGTTTGATTCCCGGCTGGTTTGGAGATTTTCTCTGCTCGAGGACTGGGTGTTCTGCTGTCTTCATCATCATGTCATCCTCATCGTCATGCAAGTCACTGAAGTGACAACAAGTAAAAAGACTCGCTACAGGCGACCGGTCTACTTGACTGGTCTAGCCACATGACATTTCATTTACTTCTTCATTATCATCATCGTCATTATTCTGCTACCAGGTGCCACAGACGTTTAATGACTTTCAGAGGAGATGGACTTAAATAGCCATTAGAGAGCACCACTCTCTGGCCAAGTGAGTACAGTGGCCAATACCATACCACATGACTGCTATATAGGCAGCCCCCAAGCCCATAACCAGTCAGTTCAGTGCTCTCATTTAATACTTTTTGATCTATCTTCACTGTAATAGGACTGTTTGACAACTGTCTTGCTTTTCACCGGTATATTCTCTCTGGCTGCATTTCAGATTTGTCTCTGTACTGCTCTGAGTCTTGTTTTAATTGTTGTGGTGACAGCTTTGTGTAGTGCCTTGTTGTCATCTATGTTGTTTCTTCACGTTGGTCTCTTGTCTTGTTCGCAGTCAGTCTGTTGCATTTTGTTCCCCTGCTGTTAGTTTGGGTTACTCTTCCGTAGGTGGCTCTCCTGCATGGTGGGTTCCTCCATTTCTCCATTCTTCTGGAACTTCAATGTTGTAATCTTACCCTCCCACACATCACTATTAAAATTTCTCTGTATTTAAAAGTTTCGAAAGCTTTGAGAGGTGTAAGATATACAAAAGAAGCACTTTTTACTTATCTTCATTTTCTCTTGTTGTTGGCTGCAGTTCTCGCATCTAGGAGGACATTCTTGAGGCTGTAATTTTTTTAGAACGTTGTGGGTTCCAGAAGACTAAATAATTGATGAAGTACTATCTGTTGTTATGATTTTCTTGTATTTTATCCCATTCTTTTATATCACACTGACTTAACAATCTTCACTTCCAAACACAAATTACATTGTTATTGACACAGCCCAATTAATACTTGTTTCCATCAGAGGCATGTCCACTTCTACTCACATTCTGCTTACTAACAATATTCCAAAGAGTTTACAAAGCAAAAAGAGTTTACAAACTTTCCAGACAAGAGAAGAATCTTTACTAATTTATATCATTATTTTATAAATGAGTCCAGAAATAAATTTAATAATTAGCATTAGATTGCGTAAATAATATTATGAATTTAATTTCTTTTTATACATTTTTGTCTGAAACATAATACATCATATACAAAATCAAATGAAATTCTTTTAGTAAAACAGCTGAGAATGTTCACCTATGCGTGATTTAAAATACCTTTTGATATCACCTATATCTATAAAAAAAAAAGAGTTATGTATATAATAGACAGAAACATTCCACGTGGGAAAAATATATCTAAAAACAAAGATGATGTAACTTACCAAACGAAAGTGCTGGCATGTCGATAGACACACAAACAAACACAAACATACACACAAAATTCAAGCTTTCGCAACCAACAGTTGCTTCATCAGGAAAGAGGGAAGGAGAGGGAAAAACGAAAGCATGTGGGTTTTAAGGGAGAGGGTAAGGAGTCATTCCAATCCCGGAAGCGGAAAGACTTACCTTAGGGGGAAAAAAGGACAGGTATACACTCGCACGCACACACATATCCATCTGCACGTACACAGACACAAGCAAAAAGACACAAGCAGACATTTGTAAATGCAAAGAGTTCAGGCAGGGATGTCAGTCGAGGCGGAAGTACAGAGGCAAAGATGTTGTTGAATGACAGGTGAGGTATGAGCGGCGGCAACTTGAAATTAGCGGAGGTTAAGGTCTGTTTTGTGGGGGCTTGGTAACCAGCTACAATGGGGCAGCCAGGATGATTGGGTTTGTGAATTTTAGGAAGTAGGTAGAAGGTAGGGGTGCGGGGTGTCAGTGGGGTCAGGAGGTTGATGGAGTCAGGTGAAAGGTTTTGTAGGGGGCCTAAGGTTCTGAGGATTCCTTGAAGCTCCGCCTGGACATCAGGAATGGGATTGCCTTGGCAAACTTTGTATGTAGTGTTGTCTGAAAGCTGACGCAGTCCCTCAGCCACATGCTCCCGACGATCAAGTACCATGGTCATGGAACCCTTGTCCGCCAGAAGAATGACGATGGATCGGTCAGCCTTCAGATCACGGATAGCCTGGGCTTCACTGCAGTGGTGATGTTGGGAGTAGGATTAAGGTTTTTTAAGAAGGATTTTTTACCCACCAGGCCTCAACCTCCGCTAATTTCAAGTTGCCGCCTCTCATGCCTCACCTGTCATCCAACAACATCTTTGCCTCTGTACTTCCGCCTCGACTGACATCTCTGCCCAAACTCTTTGCCTTTACAAATGTCTGCTTGTGTCTGTGTATGTGCGGATTGGATGTGTGTGTGTGTGTGCGAGTGTATACCTGTCCTGTTTTCCCCCCTAAGGTAAGTCTTTCCGCTCCCAGGATTGGAATGACTCCTTACCCTCTCCCTTAAAACCCACATCCTTTCGTCTTTCCCTCTCCTTCCCTCTTTCCTGATGAAGCAACTGTTGGTTGCGAAAGCTTGAGTTTTGTGGTATGTTTGTGTTTGTTTGTGTGTCTATCAACATGCCAGCACTTTCATTTGGTAAGTTACATCATCTTTGTTTTTAGATATAAAAAAAGAGTTATGTTTGAAAAGGGTGTCCCATTACAATGTGCACACAGATATCTGGCTACTCATGAATATAGCAATCATCACAGCATTAATATTTATCATTGCAATAAACTTTGACAATAGCACATAAATATCCATAAGTTTCTTCTCAATACATAATCATTACTTCAAACCCTACCTCTTACTTACTTCACAAAAACCATGTTGAATAAATCATAAAGAAAATCGCAACTTTCCATAAATTTCAAAATTACAGTCCATCACCATTTTTTCATCAATTCTCGTGACATGATAACATTTTCTTACTTTTCATTGACAAGTTTATATAGATCCTGTTAAATGTTTTCCAACTTCATCATCCTGTGTACAAGAAGTAAATGTATGTTTTCATGTTTTCAGCTTTTTCTTCTAATATGAGCAATAGTCTGTTCTACAGACACTGCCAACTACATTACAGTGCTCAGGAAAAAAACTAAAATAGGCTTTATGCATGTGAGGGAGGGTTAGTATCTTTTAATTAAAGAGCATTAGGGAAGCATAGTACAATGAAAGCAAATTAAAGCATGATGTCACAAGCAGTACTTAAGGTTTCTGTTCAAGAATGACTTACAGTTTTTATGAATAGACTGTCAGTTAACTACAGTACATCACATCATCAAAATTGTTTAATAATGGTTAAACCTTTTCACATCTCTCCACTGATATGAAGGCCCAATACCTTTACTTAATTTTCCATTACAGTTAACATTTTTATATGTCAGCACTTTCTCATAGATTAATATCAGACGGTATTTGATTATAGATAGGAACAATAACTTTTCATTAATACTAATCATAATTTATTTATAATCCCACTTACTTGTAATCTGACAGGATTCTGGGTAAAAACAATATGAATATATTGAATAGTTTTAGTTTTATGTTCCTCTAACCTCTCCTCTTGAAATGAACTTCCACTGTTAGAGACAATAATACACATTTATTACGAGTTGGATTACAGAGATCTGTATTGAGTGTAGATTTCATTGATGCTAAAATGCTCTGCAGATATTTTACAAAGGTATTGATAAGTCATTCACTGAATTCACAGCTCTTGACATTGGGCCCTCCAAGTCTCTCCTCAAGCAGCCTGTATGGTGCTGGAAGCTCCATGCCATGGTTGCTGTGACATGAAAGCGACCTCCAATGCCTGCCCAAGAAGTATCTCAAACAAAGAATGCAACTCAAAACCAATATTGCAAGAGGAAGACGATGATAAGCTTCTGACAGGTCAAGTTTAGAAAAATACTGGCCTCCAGCAAGCTTAGTGAACAATTCTTCAGGTCGAGGCATAGGTTAAATGTCAATAAGGCATTGAGCATTTACAGTGGCTTTGAAATCGCCACAGAGACAAATATCACCATTTGGCTTAGCAACGACAATGACAGGAGAGGACCACTCACTGGAAGTGACAGGAAGCAAGACCCCTGAAGCAGTGAGACGATCCAGCTCCCGTTTGACCTGATCACGATGGGCCACAGGAATGGGGCGAGCCCGAAAAAACTTAAGCCGAACAGTGGGTTTGAGCATGATATGAGCTACAAAGTCATTTGTACAGCCTAACCCAGGAGAAAAAAGGGACAAAAATGTCGTCAACAAGGAATCCAATTGAGCATAAGGAATAGCATCAGAGACGATATTGACAGTGTCATCCATGGAGGACCCAAAAACACAAAAGGCATCGAAACCAAAATGATGCTCTGCATTACTATGGTCGACCACAAATATGGGAACAGCACGAACGACAGATTTGTGAGATACCTCAGCGTCAAATTGTCCCAAGAGAGAAATATTCTGTTTATTGTAAGTCCATAATTGCCTAGTGACAGGTGACAGGATTGGAGAACCTAACTGAAGATACGTCTGAGAATTGATGATAGTGGCAGCAGAACCAGTATCCACCTGCAAGCGAACATCTCAACCAAGTATTTGGACAGTGAGGAATAACTTCCCTGAAAGGGAAGAAGTGCAATTGACAGACAACACAGACCAGAATCAGCGTCATGTTCATGAACATCATGTATACGGCCCAACGTTGTGGACAATCTTCCCATGAATGTTTCATAAAACACCGCAGACATGAAGGAAGTTGCTATGGGTTTTGCTGCAGTTTCTTAGAGGTTTTATAATGGATTATACTGTAAATGATGAAAGTATGTGAATGCAGCTTGCCGCTAACTTGGTGTAATGTTTTGTCTGTAAAGACGTGTATTTGTTGCCTTTATGATTCCTTCACTCTCACACATAAACCTGTACAGTAAAGTAAGGGCCTCCTGTTTTGTCTTTAGGCTGATCCGTGATAAGACAGGCAAACAATTATACTAATGGAGGATTCTGAGTATTTTCTCTAATTTCATTCACTCTCTCTCTCTCTCCTTTATCTATGTACAATTTTAAATATAATATTTCATTACGTGAAATCAGCCCAATAGAATCTCTGGTGGAGCCCTTCGTCTTAACATTCAGTGGCTGGCTTGCTGTAAAAGATCTTTATATCTATTATTATTGTTAAGCGCTGCATTCAGTTGGGAAAATCGATCGTTTGAACAATTCGTTCCTTTTACGACAGATTTCGAATTTCAGATGTGTCCGAAGCCTTTTTGGACGATTTTATAAAGACTTGTCGATTGCAGGCTCTCTTCGTCACAGCTGAAACTTCCCCACTAATTACAGGGCCAAGACAATCATCAATGATTCAGACAAAGAACTCATTCATCATTCACTCTAGAATGAAAGGGTCACAAACCTTATTTCTGAGGAAAATTGTATATTCAATCCATCTCCATTACATGTTCCGTTTTCTGTTGATTCCAAGTCTTACTTAATTTGCATTTACAGTTTTTCTCTCTCTTCAAATAACCCGCTAGTGGCACAAACGTTAATAGCTCGCTTTAGTGAGAAGAAGAGCAAATATGTCTCTTTTAGAAACCCGACAATCTTCCAACAGATACTTCCGAAGCTGTCCTCGTTACCCGTCCCTAACAACCATGGCGAATACATATATGTATCTCTGTTCTTCCAAAGAATAAATGTACTAGAAAAATACCTTGGCGTCGACGAGCTGTCGGCGCATATATTACTAGAAAATCCGATCAGATACTTTCCAAAAGTGAATAAATGTGGATGATCTGATTGATAATTATTAATTATTGTGTGGTAGAGGGTAATTTTCCGTGGGGAGATTACAGTTTGTTTATGGTTAGGCCGAGGCTGCACTTGGGAGCATACTGCGGCCACGTCGGCCAGCAGGGACACACCACACGCTTCGTCAACATCGCACAGAGGTTTCATTTCCCCGATGTCGCCCCATGCCTCTATTTGTTCTCCAGCGGCGCGAAAAATTTCAAAAAGACTGAGCGATTGATAGGACTTCTTCTAGAGCCGGATTTGGCAACTAAAGGGCACATTGCCTAACTTCCTTGTTGGGCGCCGACCGGATAATAGCATCCCGTACCATGGAATCGGCATAGGATTCTTTGTGAACTTCAGTAACAAATTGACACTTTTTACTGAGGCCGTGAAATTCAGCAACCCAAGAGGGATAGGATTGATTCGGTTGTTTTTGACAACGATAAAAGGCAACACGAGAGACTACCACATGCGTTTGCTTTTGAAAATAGACGGACAGAAGTGAGCACATTTAAGCGAAGGACAAAGACGCGGGATCTTTCAAAGGAGCCATTTGTGACAACAACCAATACATTTGAGGTGAAATCCATGAAAGGAACAGAGACTTACATGTTTGTTTGTTTGCAACATGAAATGCCAAGAAGGGCTGTCATAGACGTTTTTCGTAATCAGACCAGTCTTCCGCTGTCTCGTCGTAAGGAGGAAAAGTAGATAGAGATAATGACGAGAGATGCCCCACATTTGATGCCGCGATGAAATCACGAATTGCATTTGTGAGAAGCGTTTGCTGCTCAGCGAGTCACAGCACCATCATTCACTGTTTTCAAGTTTACTTTTCTGACTTACTAGATTTGCCAAGAATTCTGTAAATTCACTGCTTCTTGTGTTTATTTCAGCTAATTGTGCACTGCAGATTGTAAAGTTATGTATTAACTATTGAAGGCCTTCTGTAGTCTGTTCTTTATTTTCAATAACTTTTTAAACTTCTCTTTACTTTCAACAATGAATTGTTGGAAAGATGTTATAAATAATTGAGTGAATATTGCAAACATAATCTGTCCTCTGAGACTCACTTTTAGACTCACTCCACTAATTTAAAAAATGGTTGTAATTATCTGCCTGTTACCCTGTTCATTGTTGTAGCCATCAATGTTAAGTCTATAGTCCATTATTGTTTTTACAATTCTTTCAGTGTACAAAAATATCTTCAAATATATTTTTCTGTTATTATTCCTGCAACAGGTTCATTTAATTGGTACATATTCTTATTTATTTAATCTCATCTGAGCCCCCATATTCTAACCTCTTATTTTCACTGGACTGAAATAATGGAATTTATAATGTTTAGCACATCTCAGTAACTGCTACTATATTGTGGTTTGCATTCACTTGTCTCAATACATCGAGAAGAAATAAAATATATAGAGGTACTGTATATTTTTATTTAATAAAATTGCAGCCAAATAGTCATATACAGTTACTTTGGTTAACATTTTACATTTAAATTTTACATTTTTGCATATTCATTTATCGATTTCACTCTTTTACTGCATAGTTCTATGTGATATCGTTCACAGGCTTCATTACACAGTTCACATACACATGTTGTGGTTGGGTCGTGATAAGTTTTGTTTTTGCAGATTAGATGATGAAAGCCGTGAATAGAAAGTCTAGTTACGACATGTCGCTGTTCGAAGTTTGGTGCTGTCCATGAGCGGTTCATCATTGCTTTGGTGCCATAGAACTCCGGCCATATTTTTTCTCGTTTGTCCTCCAAGATCTTCAGTTGCTTTCTGGAAGCCCTGGTGTGTGGCATCATATATCGAAGTCTGATGTCTTCAATTAGGAATGTCTCTCTCGCTAGCAGGTACACTAGTCTAGACCTTGCTGTCTTTGAGAGACCTAGTGCTCTTTTTAGATAGGTTGATTTTTACCTTTTCTAGTGTTTCTAGATTTTTTTCTGTCAGGTGGTCCCATATAACCTCCATCCCATAGGCCAGGATTGGCAAGATTTTTGTGTTGAATAATTTCATGGCTGTTTCTAGACTGAGCAGGCGGATGTTTTTGATGTCCTGTATAGCTATTATTGCTTGGGCTGCACTTTCTGTTGTATGTTTTGTGAAGCATTTGGCTGTTGGTTGCAATGTCACTCCTAGGTATTTAAAGTCAGATGAGATTTTTATTTTTTGTCCTCTGATGCTGATTTCCGCATTCTTGGTTGTTTTGCCTCTGTTATGTTTATGAGTAGTTTGTGTTCACTGCACCATCTGTCTATTTTCTCAATGATTCTCTGCAGCTTCTGTATATCTGTTGAACCTATGGTTATGTCATCAGCGTTTGCATATACATACACATCGTCTTCATTTTCTCCACTTGAGAGTACTTCTTCAGTGGCAAGAATGTACAGCAAAGGGCTCATTGGGTCACCCTGTAAGACTCCGTTTGATTGCAGAATGGGGTTCGAAAAAGAGAGGTTATCTGATATTGTAATTAAGTTGTATTCGAGGATTGACTTGATTATTCTTGCCCATACGCTATCTTCTCCCATTGTGTTTTCCACTTTTCAGACTATGAGCTCTCTTTCCAATAGGTCAAAGGCTTTGGTAAAGTCTATGAACACTGTGTAGAACATTTGTTTCTTTTGCAGCGCTTCATCGATGTTGTTTAGAAGAAGCCTGACTGCCATAAGTGTTGATCTTCCAGATCTGAAACCCATTTGTCATTCTGGGAGATGACTGTCCACAGAGGCTTGGATTTTTTGTGTTATTATCTTTGAAAAATTTTCCAGGGCTATGCCTCTGTACTTGCTTGGGTCCATTGGGTCTCCTCTACCTTTGTAGAGAACTTTTATTGTTGAGTGTCTCCATTGTGTCGGAATTCTTCCAAGTTCCAGGCATTTGTTAAACAGTTTGGTCCATATGTGTTGGAGGGCCTCTTTTGCATCTTTTATATGTTCATTATATATATTATCGGGTCCTGCTGCTTTCTTGTTCTTCAGTGCTTTTGTTACTTCCTTCATGTCTTCTTCATTTTGAGGTTCCCATATATTGTGTTTTTCCTTAGTTTGATGTTGTTTCTCTTTCTTTGGGGGTGTTCTGATTCCTCGTTTGCTCAGTATCTTACTGAAGTGGTCTTCCCATTCCTTCAAGTCTATATTTGGTGTATGAGCCATTTTTCTTGGTCTTGCTGCTATGTATGGATCTTTCTCTGCTTCGTCCGCTTCTCTTTTTGCTTCTCTTTCTATGTATTATTTTTTCTTCTCTTCTATTAGTTTTTTGTAGATTCTCCTCTCTTCTGCATATAGTTTGTATGTTTCCTCATCATGCTGGTTTCTTAGTCTGTGGAGAGTTCTTAGAACAGTGTTCCTTTTGCTGTAGCATTCAGCATCAAACCATCTTTTGGCCGTCCTTGTTTTTGGGATTGTTTGTATCACTGAATTTTTCAGGAGGTCTTCTATTTGGTCTGTTACTTTTTTAAGGTCTCCTTCCTCTATGAAAGTTTCTATTTGCGTTAATTGTTCTTGCTGGTTCGTTAATTTTTCTATATCAATTTTTCTTTGTGTGATTTGGTGGGTCTTTCTTGCTGGCGGTGATGTGACGATATTTATTTTTATCTTCATTGGAATGTGCTTTCGTATAGGAGTAATGGAGTCATGCCATATTGGTTGAATACTTCCTTCTATGTCTGCTCTTGTTAATGCGATATCAATGGTACTTTTCCCATTGTGGCATATGCATGTAGGTATTTTTCTATCGTTAAGTAGGGTGTTCACTGTTACAAATGTAGTACAGGTATCATAAAATGGATCAGTAGAGGCAGCTGAATCACCATAGATAAATCCCTAGAATTGGTGCCATCATCAATTTAGACAAAACTGCGCCAACAACAAGAACAAATAGTAATGGAAAATGAACAGAAGATGACTATAATAACATTTTTCACTGTATATTTAAAATGTTATTATAGTCATCTACTACTTAATTGTCTCATTTCCTAATCTAATTCCCTCAGCATCACCTGATTTTATTTGACTACATTCTATTATCCTTATTTTGCTTTTGTTAATTTTCATCTTATATCCTCATTTCAAGACACTCTCCATTCCATTCAGCTGCTATTGCAAGTCATTTGCTGTCTCTGACAGATGTACAGTGTCATCAGCAAACCTCAAACATTTTATTTCTTCTCCCTAACTCTAATTCCTACTCCAAATTTTTCTTCTGTTTCCTTTACTGCTTGCTCAATGTACACATTGAATAACATTGGGAATAGGCTACATCCTTGTCTCGCTTCATTCTCAACCACTGCTTCCCTTTCACACCCCTTGACTCTTATAACTGCTAATTGGTTTCTGTACAACTTTTAAATAGCCTTTTGCTCTCAGTATTTTGCCCCTGCTACCTTCAGAGCTGTAGGGAAAATATTCCAGTGAACATTGTCGAAAGCTTTCTCTAAGAGTACAAATGCTATAAATGTAAGTTTGCCATTTCGTAACCTATCGTCCAAGACAAGTAATAGGGTCAATATTGCCTTGCATGTTCCTACATTTGTCTGGAATCCAAACTGATCTTCCCTAAGGTTGGCTTCTACAAGTTTTTCCTTTCTTCTGTAAAGAATTCATGTTAGTGCTCTGCAACCATGGCTTATTAAACTGATCTTTAGTAATATTCATACCTATCAGCACCTGCCTTCCTTGGAGTTGTAAGTATTACATTCTTCTTTAAGTCTAAGGGTATTTGACCTGTCTCATACATCTTGCACCCAGATGCCAGAGTTTTGTCATGGCTGGCCCTTCCAAGGCTGTCAGTAGTTTTAACAGAATTTCATCTACCCTCAGTGCCTTGTTTCAACTAAGTGCTCTGTCAAATTCTTCTCTCAGTATCATATCTCCCATCTCATCTTCATCTACATCCTCTTCCATTTCTATATTTGTCTTCAAATTCATCTCCTATGTGTAGACACTCAATATACTCTTTCTACCTCCCAGCTTTCCCTTCTTTGCTTTGTATTAGTTTTCCATCTGAGCTCTTGATATTCATACAGCTGCTTCTCTTTTCTCCAAATGCCTCTTTAATTTTCTTGTAGGTGGTATCTATCTTTCCCCTAGTGAAATATGTGTATGAATCCATACATTTGTCATCTAACTATTCCTACTTAGCCCTTTTGTACTTCCTGTCAAGCACCTTCTTTAGACATTCCCTTGTTCCTGCTTCATTTGATGCTTTTTATATTTTATTCACTCATCATTAAATTCAATATCTCATGTATTATCCAAGTATTGCTACTAGCCTTACCTTTTTTTCTATTTGATGCTGTGCGGCCTTCACTATTTCCTTTCTCAGAGCTACCCCATATTTTAATGCAGTCAAGACTGTTTTTGATCCATTTTTAAAAACTTAAAATCTGTTTCAGGGCATATTATCATTGAAAAATTCGAAATTTTGAATGTATTTGCATACCATATCTGTACAGTTAATAAAGTTTGAAACTTAAATAAACTTTTGTTACGGAAGCCTTCTTCTGAGTCAAAGTTGTGAAATCCACAGCACAGTTTGAAAACTGGCTTATGTGTCATACTCAAATTTTCTAGGCCGTTTCTTGTTAAGTACTGGAATTTGCAGTTCTCTGCACCTTTGCACTATCTGCAGTTACACATTATTGCATCTATTGTGTCCATCAGAAAGTATTCTTGTTCTGCTCCATACATTTAAATGAGGCAGCCTTTATTTCTGCAGTGGAGAATAAAGTTAATCCTAATGGGACAAATTAGAGCCCTGAGTGATATGTAATGGAAGGTCTGATAATTTTTGAACATTTCAGCTCATCTGGTTAAACCAGTGTTCAGTTTACCATGTTTTCTGACATACATAATCAGTGAAATTATCTAAAGTAGTAAAAAAAAAAAAAAAAACCTTTCAATAAGATATGGCCACAGTTTTCACATGGATTTTTGCAACAGCCAATTTTCAGATAATGGGCTGAACTGCACTCTGATCCTGTATAATCAGTCTGTATTGATGTTTTCTTAAGTTTTTCTTCTTCACTGTGGAAGTAGTATCTTTCATATGGTGGGAGGCCATTCCATTGTCAATGTGTAAATTATGAACTAAATGGGAATATGGCTTGGGACACTGCAACATGTGGCAGAACCCATAGCAATTTTGTTGCATGACCTCTCTCCAGAGGTTGTAGAGATAAGACTTTCATTCTTGAGTTATTATTGGCACATCTATAAGCTGGTGGCGATTTTGTTCATTCTGGCCCTCAACATGCTTCGCATTTTACCTATAACTTTTGCAGTTGACTCGAAAGCTAGTGTTTTTGTGAGTAACTTAGTTTCTGAATATTTATTCATTGGATTAAGAAAAAGAAATTTAATTCAAATAGTGCCAAGTTCAAATTTGTTTATCCACTATCATTCTGTCATTAACTGCATATACAACTGCTTGGCTGTTTGCATTGACAGAACTTGTAACTTTTTTAAATGAAATCGTTACTTTAAAGTTTGAACTGTTGTTTGATGATTATTAGCAGAAAAAGATTGTTAATTGTTTATCAATAACAAAAATTGAAGTACAAAGGTATACTGTTCATCTTGACCAATAATTTAAATTTCAGTGAGATGGTCACAGTATGAATGAAGGCAAACATGACAGTAAAAGACTTATCAGAAACTGCAGGATTATTACAACATATGGATTAATGTTAAGATGAGCAATTTTAAGTTATTATACTGTTTTGTGAATATCATTACTGTATCTTCTGTTAGACAATATCAAGTCCCCATTACATTCCATCACTTACATTGCTGCCATTGTGTATCCAAGATCAACTAACTGTCATGCTTCGAAGTACAGATTAATTCTTTTGGACAATATTAGTCTTATGATTAAAGGTAATCAAAACATTATTGCAAAGACTGAAATGCAAATTATTTTGGACTGTGCAAACATTAAATTTGATGTGAACAGTATTGTGTTTGTCGGTGTCTGTTACTTTTCCTATCCATAATGCATCTGTCTCTGTCTGTCAGTTTCATTTCTTTTTGATTACCACAAAATAGTTGAGAGAAATATTGTAAGTTTTAAAGTAGATTATCTTACATTGTCACAGTCTCTGTTGCAGTGTCCTACTTGTCTGTATGGGCAAGTGACTGCATTCTTTTTTTAAAATTATTTGGACAAAATCAAAAATATTCCCTCTCTGTATATACATATTTTTAATTTTACTTGTAACTTTTACATATTGTGTCAGTTTCTTAATTGTTCAAACTGTTGCACACATTACTCTGGAGAGGTAATCAGTTTGCTGATTTGATTGCTTATAAAGATTCATGACGACTCATAGTCAATTGTAAATGCCACTCCGTCTATTGCATCTCCAAATGTCCTGATTTTCAGATGTTATCCTTACTGTTTACTCCCATGTTTACCTGTTGACCACTTTTAAGTGTTGATCATGTTAGATAAATTCTTGGCTGGCTGGAGTGGCCGAGCAGTTCTAGGCGCTACAGTCTGGAACCGCGCGACCGCTGTGGTTGCAGGTTCGAATCCTGCCTCGGGCATGGATGTGTGTGATGTCCTTAGGTTAGTTAGGTTTAAGTAGTTCTAAGTTCTAGGGGACTGATGACCTCAGCAGTTAAGTCCCATAGTGCTCAGAGCCATTTGAACCATAAATTCTTGTACAGTGCTTCTCTTAACAGGTAGTGTGCAAGATGGATTGCTGGTGACCCAGCCTATAGTTTTCAGACAGCAGAGTCAATAATGAAGGCACCTTATTCCATAATAATTGGATATTTAACTATTTTTCATATTGATTGAACAACACACTGCCAGGAAGTTTCACACTTACATTTGTTTGGCCTGAAGTATTAGATGATTACACTTTAGCTAGCACTGTGTTATTTCATAACTTTGTGTTTCATTTCGTCATTACTAATAGTTAAATTGATCACATGTAGAAACTAATTTGTGAAATATAATTGGATAGACTGCTGTGTTCGTTCTGAGCATAGAGTATAGTGGTTGAAAAGCAGCTGACTCATGATGGAACTTATGTATAAAATTGAATAGAGTCACATCCTATCACAGATCTTAATTAATGGTTGATTGTTGCTGAAACTAATTAATTTCACAGAAAGTATCATTAATACTACTGTACACAATGCACCCTTCGTGCCTTATGCATTCAAATAATTTATCTTTTCTACTTAAGAATGGAAAACACCATACTAATTTTTTATAAAAAAAATTTTAATCTACACGTTCATAGACCTGAAAGGCAGTACCAGACAAAAGGAAAAACATTAGAAATACAAAATCATGAAATAACAAAGTAGGAGTTCTAGTGTAAAGAAGGGAAAAAGAATATAGGTAAAATATATTGTATTGAACTTGACTTGAAAGTCACATAAAGGGCCGGACCAAGTCGGTATAGCAGATAAAACAACAGAATAATGAAGAGTTAAATGCAGCAGGCAGGATTTGAAATGCAGAAGCTGAACCACAGCACAAGAGGAGTCTATAGCTCACAGATAGAGGAAAATTGACAAGGAAAACAACAGTAATAGAATGAGAGATAAAGTATGTAGGAGGCAACATATTAAGGAACCCACATCACTTAAAGCTTGAGATGTATACACCTGTCTGTGTTCCCGCCAGTGCCCTAGTTTTCACATCTTTTTCTGACTATATTTTGTTTAATTTTCATCTGTGTCATTGTTTCCTGTGAGATAAACATAAAGATACACTTAGATTGTAGTATGGGTTGTGTTGCTTTAAAACATTAAGTGCAGGCTAAGTGATGGCTACATTACTTTTTACAGGAGTCATCTATAGAATGTCCAGTAAATGAAAATAACATTACTGTTCACATGCAAAATGTTGGCAAACTACAGTTTACACTATTCAAGCAGTTTCCCATTGAGAATAATTTAATTGAATAACTAGGAAAGTGTAGATGACTGGATGGATACCACTTAATACAACACTACTGTAGGCATACTATGAGGAAATGGGGAATTGCTAAAACCAGGAAATAAATATCAGTGGATAAGGTAACATACAAGAAAAGTGAAATGTGAAAAAGTAGCAAAACTGATAACTGAAATAAACAACATACACACAAACACAGCTCACCCACATGACCACTGTCTCTGGCTGCTGCTCAAGAGTCTGGTCCCAGCAGCCAGAGACAGTGGTCCTTTGTGTATGAGCTGCATTCTGCATGAATGTGTATATGTATGTTGTCTGTTTTGGAAGAAACCTTCTGGCTGAAAGCTGATATATTTAGTTGTTGTTTTGCCTGTCTACAACTCAACATCTCCGCTATATGGTGAGTAACAATCTATACTTTTCATAATATTGTCATTATTCCATCCTGTGTTTTCCATTGTCTGAAAACTGTTAAAGAACAAGTCAAAAATATTGTCCAACCTGGAATCAGGTTTCACCATTTGAATAAACTTGAAAATAATATTTTAAGCTAAAAAAAAAAAAAAAAAAAAAAAAAAAAAAAAAACCATCTCAAGGTGGCTCCTACGGGAACAACAAAGGTGTGTTTATATGAGTAGGGACAAATTTGCTTTGTAGCAGCAGTGAGAAAGAACTGTCAGTGAAACAAGAAATCATACACTCCACAAGCCACTATGAATGCATGGCGGAATGTACTTTCCATTTTACGTTATTAGGGCTTTTTCCTGTTCCACTTATGTGTGGAGCATGGGAAGAATGATTGCTTAAACACCTCTGTGTACACTATAATTAGTCTAGTCTTGTTTTCATATTGGTTCTAGAAACTTTCTAAGCAGACTTTCAGGGGATAGTTTGCATCTATTTTCAAGGGTCTGCCAATTCAGTTTTTTCAGCTTCTCCATGATGCTCTCCCATGATTGAACAAAGCTTTGACAATTTGTGCTGCCCTTCTTTGTATACATCCAGTATCTCCTGTTAATATTATTTGGTACAGGTCTCACACACTTAAACAATATTCTAAGATAGGTCATATGAATGTTTTGTGTGCAATCTCCTTTGTAGATTGATTGCATTTCCCTAATATTCCACCAATGAACTACAATCTGTCACCTTCTTTACCTAACACTGAGCCAATGCGATCATTGCATTTCATATCTCTACAAATGGTTACATCCAGATATCTGTATGAGTTGACATTTCCAACTGTGACTCATTGATAGGACTGTAATAAGACACTAAGTATTTCATTTTGTGAAGTGCCAAATTTTACATTTCTGAACATTTAAAGCTAGTTGCCAATCTTCAAACCATTTTGAAATCTTATCACAATCTGACTGAATACTTGTTCAGCTTTTTCATGCAGTGCTTTATCAGAGATAACTGCATCATCAGAAAAACTTCTAAGGTCACTGTTAATATTTTCTTCAGGGTCATTAACATAGAAAAAGTACAGAAAGGGTATCAACACACTACCCTATGACACAGCTGAAGTTGCTTCTACTTCTGCCACTGACTGTCCACCCAAGCCAACATGCAGTTCTCCACACAAGGAAATCTTGTTCTTTGACATCTAATTATTTACATAATACTGTATATAGAAGGTCAATAAATGGAAAATCATATGGAGAGGTTAAATTATAATATTAGAAAGAATTGTTATATACTAGATTCAGTAATCATAGATCCTTATAATTATTTAAGTGACGAATGTCTCGAATGAATAAGTCATCAATAGGCATATAAACAAGACTGAGGTCATTGCCATCTTTTGGATGAATCCTTCTTTGGCAGGTAGGAAAAAGGCAGGGAATTAGAAGGAGGTTTGAGGGAGGGCAGCTGGCAACTAGAGGGACAGATAACAGATGCACAGAATAAGAAAATGCGCCAAAGAGCTCATTCTGCCACAGGCATAGGAGCTGTGCAGTGCACAGAGCACAGCAATACAGAGAAGTGGAATGGAAATGGTAGAGACAACAAAGGAAGAGTGTGACTGTTGAAAGGTAGATATGACTGTGGAGTCTTGCAAGCATGGTACATGTCTATGTAATTCAGAGAAGACGGTGTTTTGGTAAGGCACCCTATCCACAGGTTGTGAAGCAGCCGTTGAAATATGAGAACATTGTTCTCAGTAATTTGTTCAGTCATTGAATGGTCAACTCTGCTCTTGGCCATCCAGGTGGCAAACTGACTGGCAGTCATGCCCATATAAAATCCCATTCAAAAATTACAGCAGAGATGGTATATTACATGACTGCTTTTACAGGCAACCCTGCCTCTGATAGCATATGATAAGCCTTTGTAGGGACTGGAGTAGGATGTACCTGGTGGGTGTACCTGACAGGTCTTGCACTTTATGATCCATATGCAAGGGATTTTGGAATAGGTTGGGCTCATATATTTCATAGATTAGTGAAATTCATGTGAAAGAATTTCCCCTCTTGTTGACCAACATCTCCAATCAACATCCCAAATCCTGCCCTCTCACATCAAAGACACTAATCACTTCCTTCACCAATTCTCCACCATCACCACCCCTTTACCATATGAATCACTAATAGATACATTCTCGAGTCATAAACATACAAATTTACAGAAGCCATACACATCAAGAAATATTGTAAATATAGATACAAATTGTATTTATATTACATGTGCCCAGTATTTTGCAACCTCCAAAGCGCTTGGAGTGGCTTTCAGGAGATCATTCTTCATGCAGGATGTAGGGTGCAAAGGGCACTGAAGCATGTGGCTTGTGGTTTGTCCTTGTCCACAGTTGCAAGACGTGTCTTCTGTTATGAAGCCTCATCTCTTCAGGTTGTCTCTCGATCGTCCAACTCCTGATCGTAATCTGTTTAAAGATTTCCATGCCAGCCAGCTTTCATCATGTCCAGGTGGTAGCTCTTCAGCTTCAGGTATCCATCTGTGCAAGTGAGGCATCGACTTCTTCCGTAACTCCAGCCTGGCCTTCTCTGGTGAAACGGTGAGCTACTCAGTGTCCTCAGGAAGCTCTTTTGCAAGCTCCGCCATTGCTGTGGTGGATTATGTCCATGCAATGGATGGGCACTGTTCTGTTCCACTTTCAGTCTCTGCTTGTTGGCGTTTCGTTGAGAGCAGTGTCTGGCATGAGATGACCTGTAGCAGACTGGGGGAGCATATTTGGCAGTAGAAAAGCACAGTGCCATTGCAGAAGAGTGAATAGTTTGTGGATGTCAGCCCCACTGTGTCCCCACTAGTTTGCAAATTAGGTTATGGACCACTTAGAGGAAACCCTCCAAGCATCCCTAAGCCCCAAATCCTGTGTATGGTACAGATTCTTTGATAACATCATCATGATGTGGACTCAGGTCCAATACAACATATCCACAACCTCAACACTTCTCTACCATCTGCTTTATCTGGCCCTCTTCAACCCAACATGCCAACTACCAGGATTTATCTACCACCTCACTGTTGGTTTCATCCACACCTCTGTTCATATTAAGCATTACCTGCATTTTAACAGCTGTCACCCCTTCCATGCCAAAAAATTGCTCCCATATGGCCTAACTACCTGTGGAAAAGTATTCCCTTGCCCACTGTACTGAAGTTTCACAAAGAGCTTCACAGAAAGACACACCTCCCAAAAACTAGTTCTTAAACAGATTTCCCATGCCATATCTTCGCATTTCCCACCGCCCAGAGTCCCACCATCTGACTACAAAGTGGCACCTTGTCATCACCCATTATCACCCTGTATGGATAACTGGACTGTATCCTTTGCCAAAGCTTTAATTATCTAATCATCATGCCCAAAAATTGAGTCATTCTACCCAAGATCCTTTCCATCCATCCTAAAGCAGTATTCCCTCACCCACCCAACCTACACAACAGCCTGCTCCATCCCTATGCCATTCACACCCCCATTCGCTTGCCACACGGGTCATATCCCTAAGTAAGACCCAGTGGAAGACCCAAGTGTAAGACCTGCCCAGTCCACCCACCCAGCACTTCTTACTCCAGTCCTGTCACAGGCTAATCTTATGTGAGAGGCAAGAGCACCTGTGAAAGCAACCATATCATATACCTATTCTGCCACAATTGCTGCACGGCTATTTATGTTGGTATGACAACAAACCAGGTGTTTATCAGAATGAATAGCCACCATCAAACTGTGGTCAAGAACAAAGTTGACCACCCAGTGGCACATAATGTAGCTGAGCATAAAATGCTTGATTTCAGTGGCTGCTTCACAGCCTGTACCATCTGGGTGCTTCCCTCCAGTGCCAGATTTTGTGAACTATGCAAGTGGGAGCTGTGTTTGCAACACTTCTTTTGGTTTCTTAATCTTCATGTACATGTACATCTACATACATATTCTGCAAACCATCGTGTGATATGTGGTGGAGTGTTACCCTGTACCACTATTAATCATTTCCTTTTCTGTTCCACTCCAAATAAAGCAGGGAAAAACACCTGTCTATATGCCTCCATAAGAACCTTAATGTTTGTAATCTTGTCTTCATGGTCCTTACGCAAAATGTACATTGGCAGCAGTAGGATCATTCTGCAGTCAGCCTCAAATCTCAGTCCTCCAAATTTTTCCGATAGTGCTCCTCGAAAAGAATGTCACCTTCCCTCCAGTGATTCCCATGAGTTCCCGAAGCATCTTAAATGCTGTCAGACCTACTGGTAACAAATCTAGCAGCCCACACCTAAAATCCTTAAATGTCTTCCTTCAGTCTGACATGGTGCGGCTCCTACTCAAACAGTACTCAACAGTGAGTTGCACTGGTGTCCTGTAAGTGGCCTCCTTTACAGCTGAACCATACTTTCCTAAAATTTTGTCACTAAACCAAAGCTGACCATTCACCTTCCTTACTAGAATCCTCACATGTGCATTCTATTTCACATTGCTTTGCAGTGTTACGGTTAGATATTTTAACTGACATGACTGTATCAAGCAGCACACTACTAATACTGTATTTGAACATTTTGGGTTTGTTTTTTGTACCCATCTGCAATAACTTACATTTTTCTACATTTAGAGCTAGCTGTCATTCATCATGCCAACTGGAAATTTTGTCTAAGTCATCTTGGATCATCCTACAGTCACTCAACGACACAGCCGGCAGCTGCGAGAGGCTGCAGTCATGTGTGTGTGATATGTGTTTGTGTATGTGTGTGTGTGAGTGTGTGTGTGTGTGTGTGTGTCATCTACTTTTGAGAAAGGCCTTGTTGGCCGATAGCTTATATTGTGACAGTCTTTTTGTTGTGCCTATCTGCAACTCAGCATCTTTGCTCTATTGTGAGCGGCAACTTTCATTTCTGTAATGTTGTTACATTCCATCCTGAATTTTCCATTGTTTGATTATATTCAAAGTATTGTATTTGAGGTTTTATGTGACAGAGTCTGTTACTGTCATACTATGGACTGGACTTATAGTATTCTGACTGGTAAATACAATAACATTTACATAATTTCAAGTGATGAAAATAAAAAGAACAAAAGAAATA
The DNA here is from genome assembly GCF_021461385.2 of Schistocerca piceifrons. Taxonomy (NCBI): domain Eukaryota; kingdom Metazoa; phylum Arthropoda; class Insecta; order Orthoptera; family Acrididae; genus Schistocerca; species Schistocerca piceifrons. Next base: position 67,536,541 of record NC_060144.1, on the reverse strand, counting down.
CACAGCTAAATGACTGACAGGTTAGCAGCATCAGTTCAGTCACCATGAAATTATTCTATGTAAGCGTAGGTGTCCTGATCTTAATTTGTTTTGAGATCTGTGTAAAAGTTATGGAATGTAGCTAGAACAAGTGAGTGGAGATCCAAAAGATCTTTCTTTTTTTCCTTTGGAAATGGGTAGTGTGTCATTACAACATTTTCCAGGCGGGAGTCAAGCACCTATCTTCCGTCTATAAATCAACCTTATTGATTGAAACTGTTCACCCTCATTGAGACTCTTTTTTTAAAAAAAAACATTATACCATACTCTTTCATAAAACAAAGCCAAAAAACATTGTACCATACTCTTTCATAAAACAAAGCCGTTTATACATCCTGCCATGTAAATTGATTTTCCTGTGTATCCTTCTTTTGAAGTTGTAAGGTGTCTTTGAGAACACCAGCAAAAACCAAGAAGTCGGTATGTGACAGTTCTGCAACTGCAGTTTTCCTTTTCTTGCCAACTGAACACACCAGTTGATACCAGTCACACAGATGAGCCACTGGGACTTGCAACATCTCCTTTTGTTTTTTTATCAGACCATGGTCAATGTCACATTGTAAGTGACTATGGCCGCTAACCATGAACTTATGATTAACTATATTCAGACTTGGATTTTACTGTTTGGCAAACAACAACGCTGCAACCAAATAAGAGTTTTTATTGTGCCCTCTGCAGGTGCCTGAGTAGAATGTAGTTTGTTTCACTTCTGAAGGAATTGACATCAACTCCTTGAAAACACACATTGGAATCTAATTTCCAACATGAGCACCCTCTACTTCATGCCACATGTAGCAATTTATGCTACCCATACTGGTTTCATCCATGGTCAAATTTTATGGCAACAGTGGCTGTTTATAAAAAAACAGCTGAATTATTCAAAAATGCAGTCAGCAGACACTGTTGTAAGTTGAAAATGTAACATAGCACCAAACTATCTGAGCAGGAATGTTTTTTGTCTTTGTCCTTTTGAAGGTATACATTGTCTGCCTCGGGGTAATGAGCAGCTAACTCATTGTTAATTTCTTCCATAGAACTGTCTTTCACTAATGCAAATTTCTTTTTATCATGTAAAACATCACATTTGTGACACGTATTCACTTTAGGCTCTTTAAATGTAAGGTTCATCGTATGGAACTCTCGTATATGTGTCTGAAAAGTGGCCTATCCTTTCTGTCACAGTAGAGCTTGTACATTGTTTGCAAATTCAGATATAATGGGAGAAGAACCCTAATACTTTCTCAACATGTTTGGTGTGATATATAATGAGAAAATGATGAAATGTGGTCTTTTACTTCTTTTAGTTTCTCAGGAGAGTGTTTGTTACCAGTTGGTGCTTTTCCCCTGTTTTCATCGCTTAAACTTCCAGATGCATTAGCATGCCGATTGGTAAGTGCAAGTGTAATGAACATCTGGACCTCATTCATGAAACATCCTCTGCAAACACAAAATTTTATTCTGAAATGAAACAAATCAGTAATCATATGGCATTTTGCTTTGTCGGGATCCTGTGTCCTTCTCCATTATTTTGGAGATGCTTTCGAGTCAATGAAGCTGACCCCATAGCTTACTCTTTTGTCTCGATCTCCAAGAGCCCAATATTCATTAAATCTTTGTACCCCAGCTGTGTTCTGTTCATCAGTAACTTTGTCTAGTTTTTCTTTACATCTCAAACTGCACATTTTTAGAGGTTTGTTTCCTTTGACTGTTATATATTTTTGTGCTGTGTTCCACTTTTGTTTTCGTTCTGCTCTTCCTTTTTGAGAATGAATAGCTTTCACAGCATTTAGTGCAGACATTTTTTTCTGGTTCAGCAGTCACATAGCCAACTTTCTGTGCAGTACTGTCAATTTTCTTCCTCTTTGAAGGTCACCCAGGAGTCACAATCTTAAACACATTTGTATCTTCATCCTCACTTGATTCACTCTCTTCCGGTACATACTCTTCGTCAGTGTCACAATCAACAGATACGTCTGACAAAGGATCACTGTCATTGCATATTGCATCCTCAACATCCTGGATTATTCCTAACCTCTCCTCAGTTAGCTTAGATAACACATAGGAGAATGCATCTTCCTGTTTTTTCCACGTTAACTACAGTGTTTCACACACTTATTTCATTAAGAGCTGAAATACACAGAAACAAGCTTTAAATAAAAGGAAATTTTGCCTGTGAAGCAGCTATTATAATAATACTTCTTCATGTATTCACTACTGCACATTACGTGTTTCGTCATTTTTGTCCTGTGTTAAAGATTTCTTTGCATGTTCTATTATTCTGAATGATCTAAACATGTCTTCAAAATTATAGTTTTCTGTTACTACTGTTCTGTCATATTAATGTGATCAAACCAGCACACGTGACTATATTGTACACTGAGAATAATCTGTTTTCATACTCTAAGCAAATGTTTAAAAACATCAAATAGTACTCAAAGAACTACCACCCATCATTATACTATTAAATGTGAATAAGTCTGTTTTCATACTTCAGGGAAATGTTTATGACTTCAGGTAGTACTCAGACAGGTAACAATATATTATAAGTATTCTGTAATGGTAGGATGCATCGTTTCAAAGAGATTAAGTCATCATCTGCATTATTTTGCATGACCAGGTCAAAGAGTGCTACAAGATTTGTACTATGTTGCACTGCAGTACTAGTAATGTAAGTTGACTTGTACTGTTTTTCCCTAAATAGATAACAATATGTTTACTTGTACTATTAGGACCAAATGATGTACAGAATATTCTATTCAATGCCGATTTAAACTAGTAAGACCAAAAGATCAAAATCCCTTCTAGGACTCTGACCATAGACTTATCTTCTTTTGACCCTTTTCTGATTAATCTCTCTTTCCCTGGCATCCTAGAACAGCCACACCAGGCTTGTCAACAAATGACTGTATAGAAGCCTTAGACCCACTTAGCAATTCTGCAGAGGACCAGAATTTTCTGAGGTTCTCTCCAAGATTGAATGCTAAGGTATGATTGTAGTAGTTATTGTAAGCTTTGTGCATTAGTCTTTGTACAGATTAAGAATTTCTGTTAACTTTTGCTTGTCATCAGTTGTGCATTCTCTGTTGAACAGAGTGTGCAGCAGCTTTTGCATCCTCAAAAATTTTTAAATTTTGTTATGAAACCACAGTGAGCCTTTTCCATCCTTAATCCACATACTTGGTACATACTTCTTCAGAGTATGATTTACAATTGGTTTAAACTTTGCCCATAATTCCTCTACACCCATTGTACTGCAGCTAAATGATGGCAATTCATTGTCTAAGTGGCATACTAACAGTTGTGTACCTGTTGTTTCTAGGAGATATACTCTCCTAGCCTTCTTGAATGACCTATTAACTTAAGTAAGCAAAGTCACTAAGATGACATCATGACCACCAATCATAGCTACCAGATCTAAAAAATTTCCATTGCATGTGGGCTGTCAAACTAGCTACTGAAGATAGATTTCAAAATATGTGTTCAGATGAACTTCACAAGACTGTCTGCTTGTACCCCCTCCAATGAATCCATAGATGCCTCAGTCTATATTTGGTCGGTTCAAGTCTCCTCCAACTAATATTATATGATCTGGGTATCCTGGCCTCATTCTCCCCTAACCCATAGTCCTTACACACTATATCCAACAGTTTCACCTTCCTCTGTCCTGTCATCCCCTCCCAATCTCCATCTCCAAGTCATATTATCATGCACCACACCTCACCAGCTCTGGCACCCATGTATCATGTGCCTACCCTGTACACCTGCCATGCCTCCCTCCTGCATTCCTTGCCATCAAACCTGCTACCTCCCTCTGAGTCATAAGATACCCAACCCCTCCTGCTTCCAACCTCTCTCCCTCTATCACAAGCTAACCAACATACTCTATGCTTTGAATGACTAGAAATTCAAACCAATAGTAACAATAACTTTCATTTATATTCAATATTAACATATATTTTGAGAAATATTGTTAATCATTGATGTGTGAAGTACATTTGTAAATGTGTGCTGGTAACATTTACAGTAATGACCATCATAATGGGCCATCAATTGCAAACAAGATTGCAAAGCAGCAGGCAGCATGGGAAGAAAAGCATACAGGAAATTTCCGAAGAATATATCCATGCAATGACAGTGAAAAGTATGAGCAGTTCTTCAATCAGACACAGAGCTCTGTTTTCCAAGACACAGCAGCTTCAAGAGCTCGTGAGGAATGTTCCCGCCAACAGAGAGAGGAGATAGAGGTACCAAATGTTTATAATCAAACTAAGCAGCATAGCTGCTTAAGTATGCCATTTGAATCTTGTTAAACCAGTAACAAACTCCTTTGAAAGATGTAGTTTATGTATTAAACAGTATAGTATTTTGTAAATTGATTTTTAATTGGGTCTCATTTAAGCTATGAAAGTTACAGTGCTGAAAAATTTCATATTGGAATATTGCACCTGCATATGTCAGAATGTGTATTCTCTATATTTTCAATGCCAAAGAAAAATTATCTTAAAATTTACCAACCACCTAGACTTTTTTACATCAAAATTCATTTATTCATCATGTTCTGTAGATTCCCTCAAGGAGGAGAACCTTCAAGGATGTGGAACAAGTCAAGGTATAAATTAGCAGAAGATGAGGAAAACATAGAAACTTAATCTCTATATTCTACTAATAATAAACTTTCACTTTGCTGAAAGTTCCTGGCAGAGTAAAACTGGGTGTCGTATTGGGACTCTGATCTGGGACATTTGCCTTTGATGATGCAAGTGCACTGCCAGCTGTGCTCTTCATGCATGACTCCTGACCTGCCCTCAGAGCTTTACTTCTGCCATTATCTCTCTCCTACTATCCCAACCTCACAAAAATTATCCTGCATAATTAATGGGACTTGCACTCCTAGAAGAAAGGATTTTACAGAAAAATGGCTTAGCCACAGCCTCGGGGATTAATTCCAGAATGAATTTTTACTCTGCAGAAGAGTGTGCACCGATTTGTGTAGGTCATTTGGTAAAGCATCTGCCCATGAAAGACAAAGGTCCTCCTTTTGACTTCCGTTTCGGCACACAGTTTTAATGTGTCAAGAAGTTTCAGATCGGCACACATTCCACTGCAGATTGAAAATACATTGTGGAAACAATCCCCAAAGCTGTGACTAAGCCATATCTCTGCAGTATCTTTTCCTCCAACTACAAGTCCTACTAGGTACATGGGCGAACTTCTCTGAACTCTGGAAAGTAGGAGAAAGGTACTAGAGGTACTAGTGGAAGCAAAGCTGTGAGGACAGGCTTTGAGTCATGTTTGGATGGCCCAGTTTGTAGAGCATTTGCCTGCATAAGATGAAGGTCACAGGTTTGAGTCCCAGTTCGGCACACAATTTTAATCTGCTAGGACATTTCAGTGAGTGCTGAGTGAAAATTCACTCTGCAAACAATCGCTATATTGCTTAATGCTGTTCATGCACATGCTATTTAAATTTAAACAATTAATTAAATTTAAAAGAAAGCTTCTGCTTTGAATAATGCAGCTGATCCCTCAGATATACCTGTAGAGCTGCTATTTATCTGCTAATAGTAGCTCAATATTTATTTAATTACGACATTAGTTTCCAAATGAAATATGTACCTGCATCTGTAAATACTTAGTCCTACTTACAGTATGTTACCACCTGTCTTGCAGTTTTAGACTGTACGCCATGTAACTGCCAGAACTTTTCAATTCTGGATATTCAGATAATTTGTAGAAAGTGTAGCTATGAGGTGTGTTTTTCATTTTCTTATGAATTGGCAGGGGTTCCTAATTTCCTGCTTTTTGTTGGATAGGAGCTTGTTGAATATCTTTCCAGTAGAGATCGTGACACCATTCTGAACACAAGACAAGAAGCAAAGTCTACATAAAATTCTTTTTTGTGTCTGCTATGGTGATTGTGTAGATCACAGTCGACCTGAAACCAATTTTGATTCTCGGTAACAAAAATCAATACGTGTGAATATCAGGTACATGCATAGTATTTTGGTTTTACACATTTGTATTCTGGTTGCTATGGGTATATTTCTCAATTTTATTTGTAATTCACTGTTGCTATTTGAGTTTACATACTGTCATTTTGTTAACTGGGTATAATGAGTGGAGTTGTGGATGCTAGAAAGTGGAGTGCCAACTGGAGAAATCAAAACATTTCCAACACGTTCTTCTGTTTGAGTTCAATAAAGGGGTGACAGCAGCGGAGGCAACCAACAACATTTGTGCCATGTATGGTGATAATGGCATTGGACAGAGCACAGCAAGGAGGATCACTTTGATATTAGTGACTCTCCACATTTAGGAAGACTTTTAGAGTTTGATGAAGATGTTTTAAGCACATTAATCCACATCAGTATACTCGAGAACCGGCAAATGTAATGAACTGTGATCATTCCACCAATGTGCAACATTTGCATGCACTGGGAGAGGTTCAAAAATCGGGTGTATGTTTACTGCATACTCTAAATCAAAATCACAAAAATCAGTGAGTGGCCATGTGTGCATCGCTGCTTGCTCGTCATCAATTGGCTCGTGAATAACACCAACAATTCCTATCCTGTATCATTACTGGTGACTGGAAGTGGTAGGTTTATGCTAACATAAGGAAAAGACCTGCACACATCCACAAAAGATAATGTTATGCATCTGATGGAACAGCGATGGTGTGATGTCCTAGGAATTGCTTCCCCAAGGTTTAGCGATGACTGCTGACATTTATTGTCAACATCTGAGACATCTTGCTGATGCAGTACAAGAACAGTGACCAGGAAGTCTGCGTTAAGTGATGCCACTTCTCGAAAATGCCCATCCACTCTCTGCTGGACTTACAAAAAACACTACCAAGGAGTAGTGTTGGGAAGTCATTCCCCACCAACCTTATTCACCTGATCTTGCGACCTCAGATTTTCATCTTACCCACTCTCTATCGAATGACCTTCAGGGAACTTTCTTTCCAGATGAAAATCTGCTCCTAACTTGGCTCAACAAGTTCTTCACCTCAAAACCACTAGATTTCTAAAGTTGTGGAGTTGAAAAGTTACCCCAACTTTGGCAGACTATTGTAAATAGTGAAGGGGAATTTTTTATTGATGACTGGAGTCTCTGTTATGTGTGTCTGTTGTGTATATTAAATGTACGTGAAAATGCTAAGAACTTATGCACCAATCCAGTAGGCTATTTTGAGAAGTGAGTCTCAGAATTCCAATATCTTTAAAAATGCTTCTGTGAATGAACTGTTAGCCACTTTACATGGTAAACTTACTGCCTACTTTTTCCAAATAAATGCTTTATTAATTTTGGTGCACTGCTGCAGAAGATGATTCCATAAGAGATAAGGGAGTGAAAACATGCAGAATAAGCGAACACACTTGTCTTCAGGTCAACATATTGATTGATGTTTCTAAAGGCCAAACATGCTGAACTCTGTTCCTAAATGTAAACTTGAATATGAACTTTAAGCACCACTCAGAGATTTGGCCTTAGTCCTGTTCCAACTGGGTGACCGCTGCCTACGAGGCAGTACAAGGAGCCCTCTATGATCTTGGTGCATCTGCTCAGTATGACACGAATCCCTCCAGCCATTATTGCAAGTAGATAAGTCCTGATGATGCAGCTCCTCATTTAGCGTCACAAGTCTGTGTGGACTCCATTCCAGACCTCCCAACCTCAGAAAAATCTGAGGTACTGGGAATCAGACACTGGTCCTTCCCCAGCAAAGGCAGCAATGTTAACCATTTGGCTGTACAGGCAGTCACTCAGTTCTTGATTTGTTTATCTATATGTTAATATTCAATGTAACTGACCCACAAGGAATTTCATGCAGTGTGTTTCAGTTCAAGTATGACCATCAATGTGTACTTCTGGTACTAGCATCTCATTATTGCTTGATGAGCATCACACAGTATGAATCATTATGTCATTAAAGCTTAAAATGTTAGCTGTGAGCCACTTGTAGGCCTGTCCAGCAGTCAGCTGACACTGTAGCTGTTAAGGATGGTTTTATATCTTTGATCAGTATGTTTGTGTCATCAGCAAACATTATTATAGATTTTGAACCACTTTTTAAACTCATTGGAAAAGCATGGCAGTCAATTAAAAGCAGGAGTTGACCCAGTACTGATCCTTGTGGGATCCCAAGTGTAATGTTCCCTCATTCTGAGCTTGGTGTCATGCCTGTAACTCAGCCTGTCGAGGGGATGCTCCAGTTTCTGTTACCAGTATAAGAAGCCATTCCTGCAATAGGTGTGATGCATATACTGTAACACCGAGTGAGGTGGCGCAGTGGTTAGCACACTGGACTTGCATTCGGGAGGACGACTGTTCAATCCCGTCTCCGGCCATCCTGATTTAGGTTTTCCGTGATTTCCCTAAATCGTTTCAGGCAAATGCCGGGATGGTTCCTTTGAAAGGGCACGGCCGATTTCCTTCCAAATCCTTCCCTAACCCGAGCTTGTGCTCCGTCTCTAATGACCTCGTTGTCGACGGGACGTTAAACACTAACCACCACCACCACCACCGCATATACTGTAACACTTTACTTTTCAATGTAGAATTTTATGGTGTACACACTGAAAGCCTTTTATAATTTCACAGAATATGCTAAAAGGATATTTTATCTTGTTTAGTTCTGCTAGCATCTGATATTACTTACTCTCCAGAGAATCCTTTATGAAGAGCAATCTGAGAGACAGGTAGCAAGTTCCACTCAGTTAAATGAGTCAAAATTCTGTCTGTATATATATGAGTGAATATGTACCACTTTTCCAAACACGTATCAAATTGTATGCAGCGAAACAGGTGTGTAATTAGAGGTGGTTTGCTTCCCTTCACTTTTATAGGTGGATGTTACTAACGAAAATTTAAGTCTGTCAGGAAATATGCTCAAAATCATTTATCAATTACATAGATAACTTAAGGGTAACCCTATCATTTCAGCACAAGATTTCAGTATCATTCTAGAAACAGCATGATAACCAAAATTACTATTTTTTTAGTGATGTGATGAAATCCATAATCTTCTTGGGATGTTTTTTTTTTTAATTTAATGCCTGTTGATAGTGCATGCAGTCTATGCACAAGTAAATCTCATGCATCTATATTTGTTTGTTAATTTTGGGTTTAACTTTTCCTGCTGCCATGGAGAAGTAATGATTAATTAGGTGGCTAATTATTTAATAGTGTCACTATTTCTGCCAGTGCTATTTTCTGGTTACTAAATTTCATTTCACCCTTATTATATTGTAATGTGAGTGTGAGATGGAGTATGATGACCATCTTATTACATGCAATCTTCAAATAATTTTATTTGTTGTACAAAAGATTTGTCAAAGAATACATGAAACAAATATAATGCAAATGTATAGATAAAACATCTACTCACCAAACGGTGACAGGCGAACACACACAAAAAACTGTTTAATTTTACAAGCTTTTGAAGCCAGTGGCTCCTTCTTCTGAAGGTCAGAGTTCAAGGGGAAGGAAGAGTGGTTTTGGGAAACGGTTACAGTTCAGAGCAGCAACCTGAAACCCCGGGTCAGGGGAGATTTACCAGACAGTATGAGAAGGAAAAACTGATTGTTGGGGACTGCACTAGGTGAGATTTGAAAACTTGAGAGCTTAAAGATGGAAGACAGGTCAATATGAAAGACAGAGTTCACTACTAAAACATCAGTTTGTAAGAGTGAAAAGCTAAGTGCATTTTATGTAACAGATGTGGGAGGGGGAATGGCAAAAAATAGACAGGTCAGAAAATGAAAGGTGTAGTAAACTAAAATGGAGTGAAGAAAGGAGTAGTTACTGTGAACGAATGCTGAGACAGAAGAAATTAATGTTAATTAAGGTCAGGTGGGTGGTAAGAATCAAGGCCACGTTATAGTGCTAGTTCCCACCTGTGGAGTAATGAGAAACAGGTTTGGGTGAAGAATCCAAAGGGCATGTGTGGTGAAACAGACACTGAGGTGACAACTGTCATGTTGTTGAGCATGCTCTGCAACAGGTTATTGTGTGTTGCTGGTATACACCAACTGCCTATGCCCATTCATCCTAACTGATCACTTGGTGGTGGTCATGCCGATGTAAAAGGCCGAACAGTGTTTACATAACAGCTGTTATAAGACATGTATCATTTCACAGTTAGCTCTCCCTTTGACAGTATATGTTTTGCCAGTTACAGAGCTGGTATAGGTAGTAGTAGGAGGGTGCATAGGGCAAGTCTTGCAGCGGGCATGGTCACAGGGGAAGGAGCCATACGGTAGGGAGATGGGTGCATAAGGAGCATAGGGTCTGACAAGGATGTTGCAGAGACTGGGAGGGCAACGGAAAGATATTCTACGCGTGGTGGGCAAAATGGATCTCATTTCAGGTCATGATTTTAGGAAGTCATGCCCTTGTCGAGTTAGCTGATTAATACATTCAAGACCAGGATAATAATGGGTGAAAAGTGGTGTGCTCCAAAGTTGTTTTTTGGAGGGATCAGCAGTACCAAGATTGGATGTGAGGACCTGAGAAATCTACTTTTGAACTAGGCTGGTGGGGTAACTAGTTCAGTGAATTCTGAGGTGAGAATGGTGATGTGTTGCTGTAAGGAGTCTATGCTGAGGTGAGAATGGTGATGTACTGCTGTAAGGAGTCTGCATCCAAACAAATACTTTTGCCTTGAATGCCACGGCTGTATGGGAGGGAACTTTTGACGTGGAAAGGATAGTAGCTGTCAGAATGTAAGTACTGCTGTTTGTTAGTATGTTTAATGTGGACAGAAGTGTGTAGCTGGCCTTCAGTGTGGATGAGATCAACATCAGGGAAAGTGGCATGGAATTTGGAGTAGGACCATGTGAAATTTTAATTGGAAGAAGGTATTTAGAGATTCCAGGAATTTTAACAGGTCAGCCTCACCATGAATTCATATGGAAAAGATGCCATCAATGTATCTTAACCAAACCAGGGGCTGAAGGCTTATGGATGCTAGGAAAGCCCCCTCCATGCCACCCATGAAAGGGTCAGCATAGGAAGGATCCATTCTGGTTCCCGTGGCCATACCCCTGATCTGTTTGTAAGAGTATTTTACACACATCACTGTGTTACAGCAAAACACTTATCAGTATAATTCACATAGTGTATAATAGAATATACTGTTCCTTTTGTGACACAGCAAGTGAATTCTTCCCAGTTTTTATGTTTTTGTCTACTCCCACAAACAGTCAGTTTTTATTTTATTTTCAGTACATTTATCTGTTGGCATGTAACACTTACCTGAAAATCTCAAGATCTTATTTAAACTTAATTTCACTTGAGTTTATTATTCAGATTATAATGTTATTTGTTATGTTCACACCAGTGTGATTGACTTTCATTGGGGCACTCATAATCTGAAAATACAATTAACTTATGTCAGTACTACAGTTCACAACATGCTACCTTTCCCAACATCCAACAGACTCCACACCTACAACCTGATCACCATACCAACTATATCCTCACACGTAACTACGCCTCTGAACACATCACCTACAGGCAAATCCAAAGTACAGTAATAGGCAACACATGATGCCATCTTATGTCAGCCTATTCATGCACCATCTAGAGAAATCCTTCCCAACCACCCAGAAGCCAAAACCCCTTACCTGGTTCAGATCCTCTCATGAAATCATCTTGATCTGGACTGACATTGAGGTCACCCAGTCCATATTCCTCCATACGTCAACACCTTCTTCCCCATTTACTTACGTTGTCCCTCTCAACCAAACAAGCCATTTTCCTTTATGTTGAGCTCAACCCCAAAGATGGTTACATGAGTACCTCCATCCATGTCAAACATTTCAACCACCAGAAATATATTCGCTTTGACAGCTATCACCCATTTCATACCAAGAAGTCCCTTCCATACAGCCTAGCCGCATCTGTTGTCACAGCTGTAGTGACAAGCAGTCGCTCACCAAATATTCCGAGGGTCTTGCTGAGGCCTTCATAGGCTGAAATTACCCTCACACCACCCAGGGCTGTAGCACCAGGGTTTTGACTACCTTTCGTCATGCCCTGAAGTGAGGACTGTTCTACCCACTATCCTTCCCACCACTCCCACAGTGGTATTCTGCCACCCACCAAACCTACACAGTATCCTTGTCCATCCTTACTCCACCTCTGCTCCCAACCACTTGCTCATGTTCATATCCCTGCAATAGACCTGAATGCAGTGCTTGCCCATACATCGTCCCACATCCACTTGCTCCAGTCCAGTCACAAGCATCACTTATCCCATCGAAGGCAGGGCTACCTGTGAAAGCAGTCATGTGATCTACAACACTGTACTGTGTTCTACATGACCATGGTAGCCAACAAGATGTCTGTCTGCATGTATGGCCCTGACAAATTTTGGCCAAAACATAGGTGGTCCACCCATTTGCTGAGCATGCTGCCTAGCATAATGTTCTTTACTGCAATGACTGTGTCACAGCCTGCACCATGTGAATCCTTTCTTTCAACACCAACTTTTCCAAATTGAGAATGTGGGAACTCTCTCTGTAATATTTAATATATACTACTTTCGTGTAATGCCGTGGTCTCAGCTGTCTTTAGTCCCAGTCTTTTTCCCACCAATCACCTTCCCTCCTCCCATTCCAGTACTACACAGCTTTCTATTCCACCAACACACACATCAGTCTTTTTTTCCCTCTTCTGCTTTTTTCCTTGTGCACTGCCCTCATCTCATCCCCCTACCCCCCCCACCCTGCCCACTGTAACTATGTGATAGTTCCTAGCTGCCTACCCCATTCCCACCATGTCTCTGCATGCACCCACAAGCAGGACTTTTCCTTCCCCCACCCCTATTCTGCTATTCCTCCCTTTCCCCACATCATCTTCCTCTTTATGCCCACCACCCAGATTGCTTTACCCATTAGGCGCAGTTGCTTGCAGTCCAGCCTCGGTGGTCATATGTGTGAGTTGTGCTAGTGAGAATGTGTTGTGATGAAGTAAGCTGGGATATTTTTACTTCCCCTCTTCTTTTGCCATCCGCCTCCTTAAAAATTCATTTTTTCATCTTTGACTAATTACTATTAACATACATGAGTATAATCTCCGTTTTCATATAAGAGAAAGGTTGGCCCTCAATTTTACAAAATATAACACCGGATCTAATTTTGTGCTTAGTTTTATGTATGTAATTGATTTTATAATTTATTTTGACTATTCCTAATGAATACTTTCATTATAGGATGAAATCAGTGATTGTTTCATAATTTAAATTCTATTGTTGATGTATAAACAAGTATAATGTAAACATTTGGAGGAACAACTAATAGTATTCTTAAAGGATCTATTTGGCTCTACTTGAAAACATGTTAGCAAAGCCGCTCTTAATTAATTCCAAAGTAATATCCATTTTCATCAAAAGTATTGTTTGCGTAACTATATTTGTTAATTTCATGATTTTAACAAATAATTCAGCTTAATTCTTGCAGTAGAAGAAACTGTTAAAAAGAAGGTAGTTTTCAATGTATTCAGTTAATTTAATGGGTTAAATTTTAATTTTAATTTCTGTAAATTAAACATCAAACAGTATGTTGTAGTTTCAGTGCCTATTATTTTGATAATATGTAAGGTCCTGATTTTTGGTCCTGACACAGTCAGTCCATGGCCGAGTTTCAGATGCAGAGCCTGTATTGGTTAGATCAACAAATCCGACAACAGCGCCATGTGCAGTGGTTCCCCCACTCTTGAACTGAGCCCACCCCTCCACGATTCGCTATGTTGCTAAGTGTTGGCTTGGTAGCTGTTAGAGATGGAAGAGTTGATCGTCGCTCCCACTAAGTGCGAGGTTCGAGTAGTAATCCGGTTTCTCCATACAAGGAAGTTACCCCCTGTGGAGATTCATCGGCAACTGACTCAGTTTTTTTGGTGAAGAGTGCATGTCCGTTAAGCACATCTGCAAATGGTACGGGGCTTTTGCTGAGGGTCGCATGGCAGTTCACGATGAAGAACGGAGTGGAAGACCGCCAGTTTTGGATGCGATTGTCCAAAAGATCAACAGTGAGCTGCTAAAAGATCGGAGGGTCACTGTCTGTGAATTTGTTGAATGCATTCCTGAAGCTTCCCATGGCACAATTGAAAGAACTTTAACAAAAACACTGGGTTATTGCAAGATGTGTGGTCGCTGGGTCCCCCGGATGCTGATAGACGGACACCAGGGGCAACCCCTTGACTGTGCTCACAGATGTATGGTCGCTGGGTCCCCCGGATGCTGATAGACGGACACCAGGAGCAACCCCTTGACTGTGCTCACAAATTTCTTCAACAATGTGAAGGGGGGAGGCAACAAGGAGAAATTGTTGGACTCTATCATCATGGGAGGTGAAACACGGGTGTTTCATTACACCCCCGCTACAAAACAACAATCTTTTCAGTGGCATCACTCTGGTTCATCACCACCAAAGAAATTCAAACAAACACAGTCGGCAGGAAAGGTTATGGCGACTGTGTTTTGAAATTGGAAGGGGGTACTACTTATCGATTTCATGCAACTTGGGATGACAATAAACTCAGAGAGATGTTGTGAAACATTGACCAAACTCTGGCAAGCATTCCAGAATCACCAGGCAGGACAACTGAAGGAAGAAGTAGTGCTTCTTCACAACAAAGCTTGACCCCATGTTGCTTGTCAAACACAGGAGCTTTTGAAGAAATTTGGGTGGACAGCTATGCCCCATCCTCCGTACAGCCCAGACTTAGCCCCCAGCGATTATCACTCTTCCCCAAGCTAAAGGAACACTTAGGTGGCAAACACTTCAAGAGCTACAGTTAAAGTCCAAGCAGAGGTCACATGCTTCATCAGCATGTTGGCAGGAGACTTCTTCGACTTAGGAATACAAAAGCTGGAGCACCATCTTCAAAAGTGTGTCAAATAAATGGAGACTATGTGAAAAATAGACAGAAGTGTAAGCTTTTCAATGATGTATAAATTAATAACAATAAACAATGCTTTCTATTTGTAAAAAATATGAGAACCTTACTTTTGGTATAACCCTCATATTTCAGCCATTTAGAGTTAGTAGAAAATGTACATTCACACATGTGTGTGATCAATCATATGTGGGAATTTTAATACAAGAACAATCAGAAGTATATAAAGAATGACTTCAGCACTTTCAGCCGACTGATATCAGATGTCCAGACCACCAGTGGGTCTTTACGCTGTGTAAAAATCCATAGTTATATCACTTGGCTGAGAAGGTAGCTCCATTACTTGATCCCTCCATGTTACCATTATCTGACATATTCTCTTTCTTATCTGAGCTGATAATTTTTCCAACAAAATACATGTGGTTGCAGTGAGGCTAGAATTCAGACAATGTAAATGTTGCATCTTGAATTGCAGATTTGTAGAGTTGAGTAGAAAATGTACATTCACGCATGTGTGTGATCAGTCATATGTGGGAATTTTAATACATGCTGTAGTTATTCTCTGAGGTGCAGATAGGGGGTCTGCACAGAGACCTTAAGACAGTTTGATCCCTCCCTGTCTGCAGTGCTGCAGATTGCGTGTATGTTTCAGATTTTGCAAGCCACAAGATAAACTTTTTCAGCAGACTTTGACATATCAAATGTAGCCAAAAGCCATAGTGATATATCACAGTGGGTTTCTGTAACAGACTCTGCACTAATGAAGAGTTGTTCAGTGGTGGCCAAGCGGTCTTGTTCTCCTATTTCCAATGTTGAAATTTCTCCTTAGCACAATGACCTTACCATGCTATATAATACACCATTCTCCCCCGACCCTCACTAATACATGATCACTGTGATATTCCTACTTCCCACAGAATCACATAATAGTGCAACATTCTTCTTATTAGCCAAGCAATACTAGTTGCCATATACACCTGTCCTATGTACCTTACCTCCTGTATTTACACGTTAGGATTGCATAATATCCTTCCCAGAGTCGCATGTACTACTCTGCATCTCCCCCTCCCCAATAATGTGATGAGCCTTTAAGTATGATTGAATTATTTCTAACTGTCCATGTCATCTGTCCATGTCCATGCAATATGAGTGTGATACCATATACCTCTGACTTACTCCTGTATATACAGGTGTAATCACCACTATGTGATATGAATACATGAAACATTACAACGATAGTAATGTATGCACATGGAAAGAGGGAGAATAGTGTTGGTACTCCTAACAGAGAAGAAAAAAGAGGAAGAAAAAGAATATGTGTGTTAAGATCGAATAAAGAAAGATGATAGACCCAAAGACTGATTCCCTTCCCAACCCCTAATCCAAGGTCCCCTACCTGAAGAGTAATCACCATGATGCTGAACTTAATGTTTTATAGGATTTATTCCTTTGCTCTGTATAACAATTGTGTACTCGTTATTTGTTTATTGCTACTGCTGCATTTTATAACACATAGTAGCCATTGTGGGGAATTCAGTTCCACTACAAAGATCAGATTCTCCTGAGTTTATGAATTTCTTTAATGTATCAATACTGTAAAGTCCTTTTTCTTGACCAGTTCGTGGATCCATCAAAAACACTGCTTTAGGACGTGGCATTCCCTCTGTCCACCATACCTAGGAAAAACTTACTCATTTGCTTCTTTAAGTTTGAACTCTGACAAAATTCTCTGACTAGAACTAAGTCATTTGTCTGGAATTATGACCTTTTTGTTCCCTCACTGTATTTCCTTATTCATGATTCTACCTGTCTGTGCAGATTATTATCTACTGTCTTATGTAGTTTATTTTGAGTCCATCTTTCTTAAAGTAGGTCATTTAAATAGTTTTAATAATGGCTCACTGACAAAATTTTTATTCATCACTTCTGCAGGGGTAGTCCTGTAGACATATGTCGTACTCATTCTAGATTACATGGAACTCGAGGATCATCTGCACCAAAATTGTATGTCTATTAGACCAGTATGTCCCACATATACTTCCAGTCTCTTTCATGACTCATTCACATGGGTTTTGATGTACAAATGTGTATAATTTATGTATAAACAATATGAGGAATCTTTCCCTAGTTTGTGGAATGCATAATCTCCACTGCATTTTATCAGCTTGTAACTGCTCAAACAGTGCATTCTCAGCTATCGTCCACATAGTCTTGGCTTCTAATAATAGTGATGTCTGTTCACATCTTTCTTGTTTATTACCAAAATATTCATCAGTTTTTATTACTGTTTTACTTGCAATGCTAGTCTCCTCACTTCATCATTAGTATAGCGTATAATCAGAAAATTCACTGAAAGTTCGTGTAATCATTCATGCCTAATGGCAATTATGAGAATGCATCTGGTACTGTATTCTCTGAATCTTTTATATAATTTATTTCTATTTGATATTTTTGTAGCAATAAGGCCTAGTGAATTAATCTATTGTGTAATAGACTTCCTTCCATAATAAAGACTAAGGCTTGGTGGTCCATCTGTATTACAGTACTAGGTCCCCAGATGAGTGTTTGAAACTTTTGTGTGATCCATACAGTTGCCAACAATTCCTTCTCTGTTGCTGTGTAGTTAAGCTCATGCTTGTTTGATTGTTAAGACTCCTGCTAGTGAAAGATACTGTCCCATGATCTCCTAATGCTGAATTGTGCTTCCTTTGAAACAATTCCTGAGCAATAACATACTCAGAAGCATCGGTTGCTAACTTAAAAGCTTCATTCATCACTGGGTGTTTCAAGATAGGTGCATTGACTAACACTTCTTTAACATTATTAGATGCTTCTTGTGCTCCTTCATCCAATATCTACTTTGCTCTTTATTTTAACAATGATGGTAACATTAGATCATTCATTGATTGGTCATTTATGTAGCAGTGATAGAATCCAGCTAAACTCAAAATAGATTGTAACACTGTTTGCATTTTTTGGTTGTGGGCAGTCTTTGATGGCTCTAATTCTTTCTCAATCTGGTGTAATTCCTTTTGTTCCTACCAGTGTCCCAGAAATGTCCAAAGTGCGATTTTGAAAGTTTATTACGTGTCCCTTTTCCATAAAATTTGTCAAGCATTTTAGTTAATAGTAAAGTGTTCTTCCCAAGTCTTGGATACTACTAATATATCATTTACATATATATTTAATTCTTCGGGCAGTTCCTTACCAAAAGCTACAATTAGTTCTCATATGAACACTGAGGCCAATATGTGTGAAGTGAAAGGTAATACTTTAAACTGATAAGATTTGCCATCAAGGAGAAAAACAGTGTATTTTCTTGAGTCATTATGCAATTTTACCTGCCAATACCCATCCATCAGAACCATCGAGCTAATAAAGGGTTATTATAAATGCTTAGACTCCTGTCTTTTAACTTATTTTCTACCATCTTAGTTATTTCTTTGTTCACAGATGGTCTTAAACTTATAGGAACTGGGTATGGCCTGCAAAAGAATGATTCATGATCTTTTATCTTAAAGCTGCATATGTAATCTCCGATCACTCCTGCCTTGTCAGAAAACACAATCTTATATTTAAATAAAAGATCAAATAAATTGTTTTGTTGCTCTTTTGTTAATATATGTGATTCGTGAAATCTTATTTTTTTGATTGACAAATTAATGTCTTCTGTTAGTTTTTTGTTACCAACTGCATAGTATTTAATTAGAAGTCGGTATTATTTCCTACTATTTTGCCTTAAATGCTTCATCATAATCCTGACAACCATGAGTCCATATAAAAATCCTGTATCCTTCTACTAGTGCATGTGAGTGTGAGTGCACCAAGTGCAGTGTCGCTGCGCATGTGTACGTAAATCAATCACCAACTGTATCAGCACAGGCTACCCACTGGAGGGTGCCTGTAGGAAGCATGCCAATGATACAGTCTCTACCATGCCATCTACTGACGTCCCACCCCTATATATGCATGGAGCAGGGCTGACTCACTCCCACTACATTCTTTTAGTTTGTACCATTCACATCAGCTGTTCTGTGTATCACTTATTTTGCATCTTCTGTATGATTCTTTTGTCTTGTTATGTGTGGAGTCATGAGAGGCTTATTTCTACCACTGTTCAGAGGTTTATTAACAAAGCCATATTTGTGTAATTTTGATGGGTTTCATGTATTACTTGGTTACCACATGACTGACAATGAGAATGGGATCAGTTTCCACATGTGCAGTTTCATTAGATTGTCATTGTGGGCGCCATGCTACTGGCCCTGATTGAACAATTTACTTTGGCTGTGACCTTTTTGTTGGTGCACAATATGTGATCTTTCCTCTGCCACTACTACCATAAATCAAGGTTCCTACACAACCACCTTTCATCTGCACAGTATCAAGGAAGCGAGACATGCTTCTACCGTGAATAGCAACTTGTACTACCTAAAACCTTAGCATCTACCGGTAGACCCCAGAGGGGAAGGCGGAGGGGGGGGGGTCTTCACTGTGCCCAAATGACAGCCTATGATTGTCCATATAACTAACCCTGTTAAAATGTTCAGGTACTATCCCACCCCAGTACATGAGAAAATTGAGGAAAAAAATATGTAAATAAAATAAAATTGATAATTACTCATGAAGAGATGCAATAGAATTCTATCCAGCCTTTCAGAAGAACACAGATTCCTAGAAAAACTGTACAATCAACAATGTCACACATAAGTAATCATTTGCTTGATTGAATTGGTAATTCTACCCCCCAGCACTAAAGAACACCTTCCATTAAATGAATCTTATTTAATTTAAGCTTATTAATACAAAAAGGACATATTCTAGCATCCAATTCCAGTGATACAAATTGTTACTAAGACAACATAGATAATCATCTTTAAGCATCATCTCTGCTTATTTGTTCCACAACTAATAAAAGTTTAGCATAATCTTTAGATGTATATCAGTTCATTCCTTTGGTAAACCTTCAAAATATTCTCGTCTTCTCCAGGATTTAATTAATTGTAATATTTCAGGTCCAGCCTGTTATGAAATTGACCTTCTTTGGTTTGACCATTCTCGATCCAATTGTCTAAAACTAATCACTGATTTGAGCATGCTTTCGCTACTTGCAGAATGTTGTGGCTATGTGGCTACTCAGAGACTAAAATTTATTTTTAACTAATGAAAGTTTATTTTCTTTTCTTTTAAATGTAATTGCTTTTTAGTGGTCAAATATTGCGGAGGAAGGGGAGGGGGGGGGGGGGGGGGGGGAGAAAGTAGCCCCCCACACTGAGCAAGACGGGAAAAAAACTCAAAATAAATCCTATGTGCCACCACCACTTTTTATATCTGAATTTAAATTTCAGATTTTTGTAATATAGACCATCTCACGTGTTGGTGTGTCGTGTATCAACAAGCAAAATCTAAATCAAATGTCACTCATCACTTTTACTACACAAATAATGGTAGCAGTTGGAATTTCCACTTTGAAATGATTCAACTAGGGCAATGTGGTCCCAACAGTTACATCACTAACAATATATACGAGCAAAATATGGTGTCTATAATAACTCAGGTCCAAACTGTGTTTGCCTGTGCGTGATTCACTGAACCAGAAAATCTTTGAGAATATTGCTCGGTAAGCAATTACTTCACATACAACAATGTTACTACCCCACAGTATGACTCTGTACTTTAAAAAAAAAAAAAACCCTCAAGGCTGACAACCAACTACCTCAGAGTGTGCTTCATAAATTTCACTTAATCATTTGCAACACCCAAATCCACTGGCATGTACACAAACTAGTATCACAGGAAACATGACATGGATCATTCCAGACAAAATTACTGAAGTTAAAACTTCAGTATCATTGTATTTTAACAACCCCCGAATTTTGTGATCAGATACTGACACAGCATACAAGCCACACTTGACTAAGCTCATACCAACTTAAAATCACTTGACCTTTGGTCAAATGTCATGTAAAATTCAGAAAACAATTATGCTTACCATGCTTTCATGTCATTTTCACATTATGTGGTGTACAATCTTAACTGTATTATAATGGACCTGGCATCTCCATGTACAAACGTCACTGTAATCAACTTGAACCAACTTCTACATAGAGAAGACTACACAAAACATGGGATGCATCTCAATGCAAAAGGAAAACAGAAAGTATGCAAAACTATCGCTACTTCTGCTAGGTGCACATGGAGGGCAACATTGACAAAGGTAGCTACCTCCACAGTAAACTGCAGTCATATGATGACACCAGTTTTGGGACAGGGTGTTCATATGATAAACAGAAGTGACACTGTTATCCAGTCCACTTCTCAGAAGAGAAGAAAGTCACCAGAAACTGTCAGTGCACCAACTACACATATAAACAGAAGTGAAACCATTATCCGGTTCACTTCCGAGCAAAGAAGAAAGTCTCCAGGAACTGTCAGCACATCATCTACACATATAAATGTCATGTTGTCATCTCCAGGTCAAGTGGGTCAGTTAAAAGGAAATTTTCAGTCAGTGAATAAGAACATTCAAAGAGCAGATGATTTAAATGTAAGCATTCAGCCAGTGAGTGTAAGCAATCAAGCTGTAAAAGTGAGAAAAGCAAGTATGCAAGACATGAGTGAAAACAAACAAGCTACTGTATGTGCATCTTCTAGAGTGAGAAAAGTTCCACAGAAGAGCAGTGATTTTTTATGGATGGCACCAGGGAAATCATCTCATCATCATCTGGATCCAACATGATCAAGAAACTAGCCAGAGACGTAAGTAGACAATCAACAAGTGACAGAAGAATGTACAAGCAAAGTGAACAAACTGATATACTGCTACCGAGGAATCCAGACCTACCCCTTTGTGAGGGTGACTAATTATTATTTGTAGGTACATATAAATATCAGGTCATTAAGAAACAAAACTGATGACCTGGGTTTTTTGTTAGGAGTGAACAAGAATATTATATTATTTATCAATGAACATTGGTTAAGTTAAGACCAACTGCAGTTATATGTACCCCCAGGCTTTGATTTAGTAACAGGTTATTGTAGACCAACACACAACTATGGGGGAGCCTCTATATATGTTGGTAGTGGTATAGACTTGGATTACAGTGCCCTTGGTGTTAATGATTACTGTATAGAAAATGTACTGGAAATAGCAGCAATGTTACTGCCCATGTTAAAACTCATAATTGTGTCTGTATACCGCACACCTAATAATGATGTTGAAGTATTTGCACAAGCCTTACAGAAACTGGTACTACATCTCGATAAGTGGCCTAAATATAGGATTTTAATTTTTGGTGACATAAATATTGATATAAGGCAGAACACACCTAAACAACTTAATCTTCTGAATATGCTAAGATCACATGACCTGCACTGCATTAATGAAAACCCAACAAGACAGTCTGCCTGCCTTGATAATGTAATCACAAATGTTGAGACAAATTGGTATGAACTAGGGCTATTCAATACTCATTTTTTATCAGACCATAAAGGTATTTGGTTAAAATTGATAACAAAAGAGCCAGCATCTGTCTCCAATAAAATTAAGTACATTAGGCTTTTGAATGAAGAGAACATTGATAACTACAGAACACAAATAAAGATGACAAATTGGAATTACCTTCTGCTGGAAAGTAATCATATTGAAAAAGCATTTACATTATTCATTAGTGTATTGTCAGATACATTTAAAACTTGCTGCCCTGAAGTAATGAGAAAAAATAAGGGAACTATGAGGAAACATGGTCTCACATCAGTGCATAACTGGTTCACACCTGACCTACAAAGGTTCAGAATTCTGTTAATGATTTCTTTTGACAAATCAAAAAATAGTGAAGCCGAAAAAGCAAACTACATAAGTTTGAGGAACAAATACAAGGCAGAAATTAGGTTAAGCAAGTGCAAGGCAAATGATGATTATATTAATAAGTCCCAAAATAAATGCAAAGCAGCCTGGACGGTTATCAAGACTCATCTGGGTAGAAATAAAGATGTTAACAAAAATAATTCATGTGATGCTTGTATCACATCGGATGCATTCAACACCTTCTTCATTAATCCTGCCAGTATGAATAACAGTGCTGCAAATGAACATATCCATAAATGTGACAACAACCATATCTCAAATAATAGAAATTCATTTCTACAAAATTTTGAGGGTATGGTTCCTGTGTTTAAATGGAAAGAAGTAAAAGTAACAGATATTAAAACTGCAATAGCAAAATTAAGTTACTCAAAATCAGAAGACATTTATGGTCTCTCCAATTTTGTAATAAAAAAAATAGCAGATGTAATAGCACATCCACTCTGTTCTCTTATGAACCAGATGTTTGTCAGTGGCTGTTTCCCTTCATCCTTAAAAATGGCAGTCGTTACTCCACTGCACAAAAAAGGTGACAAGTCTTGTCCTAATAATTACCGTCCAATCTCCCTTGTACCCATCATATCAAAACTAGTGGAATACTGCATACAGCTCCAAATCAGTCAACATCTGTCTGTGCATAATATTCTTAGTGTCTCTCAGTATGGCTTCAAGTCCGACCTGTCAACGGCAAAAGCAGTTGAAGATGTTGTTTCATATATATTGTCATCATTCGAACCAGGATTATCAGTTAATGCCACTCTTATGGACCTCAGCAAGGCATTTGACTCTGTCAGTCACAGGATACTACTAGAAAAACTGCACTGCTATGGTATTAGAGGCTCAGAACTATCTCTGATCAGATCCTATCTTACCGACAGGAAACAAATTGTGCATTTTAACAATATGAGGTCAAATGTCTTGGATATCATGCAGGGTGTACCATAAGGCTCTGTGTTTGGACCTTTACTTTTTATAATATATGTAAATGACTTGCCCAGCACCATATTATGTAAATCCACACTCTATGCAGATGATACAGCTTTTGTTACAGCAGGGAAAGATTTAAGAAAATTAAACGAAGAAAGTGAGGCTCATCTCAGAGCAGCCATCAAGTGGTTCCAACTCAATGACTTCCATATAAATCATGATAAAACTGTAAATATTCTCTTTAGCTTGTGTGTTAAGAGTGATAAGATTGATTGTGTCTCAGCTAAACTACTTGGGATCCAACTTGACTCAAAATTAACGCGGAAGAGTCATACCGATTATATTTGTACTAAGTTAGTACGTGTGACATATTTGTTAGGTAAACTAAGGTCATGTGTTAGTGGTAAGTTATTACACAATGCATACTATGCCTTTTTCCACACCCATTTAACATATGCCACTTTGTTGTGGGGAAACTCACCCGGAGCAAAACAAGTTTTCATTTGGCAAAAGAAGGCAGTCAGATGCATCCATGGAGTCAGAAATAACGAGTATTGTAGACCATATTTCAAAAATCTAAAAATACTAACAGTTGCAGTCCTCTTTATACTAAGTTGTCTGATACACACAAAAGAAAACCAACACGAGTCACAAACTATGGCAATCTATCCATCACCATGACACACGTATAAACAGCAAATTGACATCCCAGTTGCTAGACTAAAGAAAACTCAAGATAGTTACAGGTACATGGGAGTAAAACTATTTAACATGTTGCCAATAGAGGCACATAATGTGTCACTGAATGAGTTTAAAAGTTGTTGTTGTGGTCTTCAGTCCTGAGACTGGTTTGATGCAGCTCTCCGTGCCACTCTATCCTGTGCAAGCTTTTTCATCTCCCAGTACCTACTGCAACCTACATCCTTCTGAATCTGCTTAGTGTATTCATCTCTTGGTCTCCCTCTACGATTTTTACCCTCCACGCTGCCCTCCAATACTAAATTGGTGATCCCTTGATGCCTCAGAACATGTCCTACCAACCGATCCCTTCTTCTGGTCAAGTTGTGCCACAAACTTCTCTTCTCCCCAATCCTATTCAATACTTCCTCATTAGTTATGTGATCTACCCATCTAATCTTCAGCATTCTTCTGTAGCACCACATTTCGAAAGCTTCTATTCTCTTCTTGTCCAAACTATTTATCGTCCATGTTTCACTTCCATACATGGCTACACTCCATACGAATACTTTCAGAAATGACTTCCTGACACTTAAATCAATACTGGATGTTAACAAATTTCTCTTCTTCAGAAACGCTTTCCTTGCCATTGCCAGCCTACATTTTATATCCTCTCTACTTCGACCATCATCAGTTATTTTGCTCCCCAAATAGCAAAACTCCTTTACTACTTTAAGTGCCTCATTTCCTAATCTAATTCCCTCAGCATCACCCGACTTAATTAGACTACATTCCATTATCCTTGTTTTGCTTTTGTTGATGTTCATCTTATATCCTCCTTTCAAGACACTGTCCATTCCATTCAATTGCTCTTCCAAGTCCTTTGCTGTCTCTGACAGAATTACAATGTCATCGGCGAACCTCAAGGTTTTTATTTCCTCTCCATGAATTTTAATACCTACTCCGAATTTTTCTTTTGTTTCCTTTACTGCTTGCTCAATATACAGATTGAACAACATCGGGGAGAGGCTACAACCCTGTCTTACTCCCTTCCCAACCACTGCTTCCCTTTCATGTCCCTCGACTCTTATAACTGCCACCTGGTTTCTGTACAAATTGTAAATAGCCTTTCGCTCCCTGTATTTTACCCCTGCCACCTTCAGAATTTGAAAGAGAGTATTCCAGTCAACATTGTCAAAAGCTTTCTCTAAGTCTACAAATGCTAAAAACGTAGGTTTGCCTTTCCTTAATCTTTCTTCTAAGATAAGTCGTAAGGTCAGTATTGCCTCACGTGTTCCAGTGTTTCTACGGAATCCATACTGATCTTCCCCGAGGTTGGCTTCTACTAGTTTTTCCATTCGTTTGTAAAGAATTCGTGTTAGTATTTTGCAGCTGTGACTTATTAAGCTGATAGTTCGGTAATTTTCACATCTGTCAACACCTGCTTTCTTTGGGATTGGAATTATTATATTGTTCTTGAAGTCTGAGGGTATTTCGCCTGTTTCATACATCTTGCTCACCAGATGGTAGAG
Organism: Schistocerca piceifrons; assembly: GCF_021461385.2. Lineage (NCBI taxonomy): Eukaryota > Metazoa > Arthropoda > Insecta > Orthoptera > Acrididae > Schistocerca > Schistocerca piceifrons. The sequence continues at coordinate 67,510,594 of NC_060144.1, read as the reverse complement.
TTTTGTCAGGACTGGCTCTCCCACGGTCGTCAGTAGTTCCAATGGAATATTGTCTACTCCGGGGGCCTTGTTTCGCCTCAGGTCTTTCAGTGCTCTGTCAAACTCTTCACGCAGTATCGTATCTCAAAGTGTCACAAAGAAATGGCTTAGAAAAAAAGCTTTTTATACAATAGAAGAGTTTATAATGTGCACTAAAGATGATCTTAAGTACCGGTACTAATATGGTTTCACTTAGATTAAACTTATACTTGTAAATATAATGCAAATACCTTGTGCAGCATCAAGGACAAATTTTTGTATCTTATTAGACAATAATTATCTACAATATATTACACCATTTCTGTTAGTTATGTAAACTGTATATGTACACAAATGATGACATCAATTACATTTTTAATGTCTAAAGATGGATAATAAAATAAATTAAAAAATAAAAATAAATAGAATATCAACAATATGGTCAGAGTTACTTGAGATAGCAGTTATATGTGCATTAGATTTGCCTTCTTGTATGAATATGTGTGTGTTTTGCCTAGCTTTACGGAAGACAGCTTTGGCCAAAATCTAAGTGTGTAACAGTCTTTTCATTAGGCCTGGTTGTAGCAAAACATGTCATCCTTACAGTGAGTAGCAACCTATTCTTTTCATAATATTGTTAACAAAATAAATACTTTTACATTAATTCTTTCTGCATTTATTGCTGCCCTCAGTGTTCAAACCCATACCACTATGTTTACATCCAATGAACTTCCCATTGGCTGACTCTCTCCAAAAGTGGTGACCATATCTTGGGGCACCACACGTAACTAACTTGGATATGTCATAACCAGACTTCTTGAATTGTCCTCTTCCTATTAATGGAATTGGTGGATATTTGTTAAAGAAAACACATAATGTTGTTTAGATTATTTTCTTTTGCCTCATATTTATTGGCATATAATACCCTCCTTTGTAATATGCAGGATACTAATTACACTAATTAAGAAACATTCAAAAATTTCAGAAGTGGCAAACTAAAATATTATTGTTTTTACAGACATAGCAGCTTCACATTTTAGCAGTTTGACACTGACTGACAGAGAAGTAACTTATGTTCACAATTTCACTAGTAGAGTGCACTGAACTGAAAATTACATAATGACACACAGAGGCCTGACACTACATGATATTATTCTAATGGCGGAACATGAACTGAAAATCACATGATGTTTATGTTTTCTGTCACAAGCACTGACTTAGTGACTGTACTTTATGATAGCTTGATGTGAACTGCAGATTCTTTGTATGCTACACCTTTTTACAGGTGCACATAACATGGAAGATTTGAATTTGATAAAGTATAAGTTTATTACATGTTAGTTAATAGTGTAAAAGAGTGGAAAATTAAAAGAGGCAAAGACACAATATACGGTGATGTAAGTTTTTTAACTGATAGCTGTATAATTAGTAATTGCCTAACTAAAGAGCAGTATTAACAAAAAATTAAATGAATGAAATGGATGAAAATTCAATATTGAACTAGGAATGATGGAACTGGAATGAGGAATGGGTGATACCTTAAAAAGAACAAGACCAACCAAAGTAGATGGTGAATGACTGTTCTTTAGAAGTCGGTCCTCAGTTCTCCTTTTCGCCTTAGTCAACCATTCATTTTGACATATTCATTCACAAAAGACATACCTCTAGGCTATGTGTGTGTGTGTGTGTGTGTGTGTGTGTGTGTGTGTGTGTGTGTGTGTGTGTGTCATAAAGTGTCTGCAACCTTCCTTCTTTCTCTCAATGAGCTGAAAATCAAGGAAGAAGCAGCGATACAACAGAGTACAAAACCAAGAGACTGTAATTATGTGCAACAAGAATCTCCTATTATTCAAAACAGCAACAGGATAAAAACACACACACACAAACACACAGATAGAGAGAGAGAGACTTTAAGTTAGTCACTGGGGGTTACTATTGTTGCTTACCAATATCTGCAATAATGATGGTACACTAGATGAATTCACTTACGATTAATTTTTATTTTCATTGTCCATCTTTCTTTTGTCCTCAGTCAAACCAAAATCATCTTGATTTTTGATGTGCATTTGTTCTATAATACAAAAAAATGCATTTGGTAGCAGTCTCATGTATCAACTGTGAAAAAAAGGAATATGCACATGTGTAGACGTACATATAAATTGCAAGTACAAAAATAACCATAACATAAGAATTTGGGGGTCACAAAATCCTGATGACATTGTGAACTTGAAAGAGACTCAATGAAAACTAAATATGTTTTGTGCCATTTCTGTTCACACAGTTTCTGGGACTTTCAGTTTTGTAGATGAAACTGTGACAAGAATGTCATACCTGTACATGCTGCAAAACTGTTGTTTTGCCAACTTCATGAAGATTCCAGTGATTTAATTTGTGTGCAGGACAGTGTGCTTCCTCATTTCCAACTTGAGGTGTGGCATTATCTAACTGTCTCTGGGAACATAAAACTTTGAACTTTTCTCTAGTCAGTGACATCTGCAATGTGTTTCTGTGTTTCATAGCTTGTCCATGATAAACAATTGAAATTTGTGTTTTTCTTTTTGACTGACCTTTTTCGTAATATTGTCATGCATATATTAATAATGAATTCTCCGTACCACTACAAAATGCATGCCTTCCTTCTGAAAAACATTTGAATCTTATTTGATTTTTATGAGAATATTGAATAAAATATTTAGAAAGCTGAGATAAACTTACACATATTACGTACTGTAAAGGGCATTCTTCAATGAAATATAGTTCATGTTATTAATGACCAATATGTTTCCTTTCAAGCATTTGCACATATGTAGAGCATACCAAGATCCCTCTTAGTGATAACATATACAGAATAAGAGTAATAAATAATATTTGTTATTGTTGGATACATATGCTATAACTCTTGATTCAGTTCACATTTTGGGAGGTTCTTTTAATTGATAGGATTTTCAAGATACAGTATGCATTTATTAGTAAACAGGATTGGTTTCTGTGATCAAAGGACTGACTGCATAATCCTTTTTTTTTTCTTTCTTTCTCTCAATAAGCTGAAAGCCAAGGAAGAAGCAGCAAGACGACCAGGTGCAAAACCAAGAGACTGTGATCATGTGCAACCAGAATCTCCCATAATTCAAGACAGCAACAAGATAAAAGTAATACAGCCTCCTCCAAAGAAGAAACATCCTGCCCCCATCCAGGTACCACAATTAATATTTTCATTTAAATCTAAGTACTGATCAATTTCATACCAACCTTTCTTTGTACCATTCTTTAAAAGTATTTTGATACTTGGTTGTATAATAAAAATAGTGATGGTAAATTGGAGTGTGAATAAGGATAATTGTTTATACTAAGAGAAGTGGGCTTGTGAGATATATGAGTTTTCAGATTTTGAATATTTCTGTGATATAAAGTTATTGTAGACTACATGAATGCTCTTGCTTTGATAAGGAATTTATAGAACTGGCTTTGCATACTACAACTACAGTAACAAATTTATTACAGTCCTTACCCACACTATAAACTGCTATTATTACCCATTTATGATGGGTTCATTTTTCAAAACATCTCTATGATAATTAGCTTCTAGAAATACGTTTGGTAGCAGTCTCATGTATCAACTGTGAAAAAAAGGAATATGTACATGTGTAGAGCTACATATAAATTGCAAGTACAAAAATAACCATAACATAAGAATTTGGGGGTCACAAAATCCTGATGACATTGTGAACTTGAAAGAGACTCAATGAAAACTAAATATGTTTTGTGCCATTTCTGTTCACACAGTTTCTGGGACTTTCAGTTTTGTAGATGAAACTGTGACAGGAATGTCATACCTGTACATGCTGCAAAACTGTTGTTTTGCCAACTTCATGAAGATTCCAGTGATTTAATTTGTATGCAGGACAGTGTGCTGCCTCATTTCCAACTTGAGGTGTGGCATTACCTTACTGTCTCTGGGAACATAAAACTTTGAACCTTTCTCTAGTCAGTGACATCTGCAATGTGTTTCTGTGTTTCATAGCTTGTCCATGATAAACAATTGAAATTTGTGTTTTTCTTTTTGACTGACCTTTTTCGTAATATTGTCATGCACATTACTGCATCTCTTTTCATTTTATTGGGAAAACAACTCAAAAATATTTAGATATCTAAAAACAAAGATGATGTGACTTACCAAATGAAAGTGCTGGCAGGTCGACAGACACACAAACAAACACAAACATACACACAAAATTTAAGCTTGAATTTTGTGTGTATGTTTGTGTTTGTTTGTGTGTCTGTCGACCTGCCAGCACTTTCATTTGGTAAGTCACATCATCTTTGTTTTTAGATATATATTTCCTACATGGAATGTTTCCCTCTATTATAACCAAAAATATTTAGATGTTTTCCAAGGATGCAGAATATGAAGCCATTGTGTTCACCGCTAGACTCATGAGTGTAGCTGCTAGATGCGTGAATGCACTTCACAACTTCTACAACCAGCTATGTACTTTGCACACTATTATGTATAACATGCTCATGTGCTGAGATAATGAGATCTGTTATGATGGAAAGCAGGTTATTATGCACTGTACGTCAACGTGTCAGCATATTTTTTTCCAGCTAAAACATTAATAACAGGACAAAATCTACTATCCTCATGATATTCAAATGAAGAGACCTGAACTGATAAAAGAATAGATATAATCTACAAGTGCCATGGGGTCATCAACAAAGCTATTATCCACATGACTATAGATACATATAGGTTACGTTTCTGCAGACATGTATGGTTACTCCTTGAAATATTCCATAAATAGGTTGGGTTATGTGTGAAAGAGAAAGGTTTTCACACAAATAAATGACAATAAGGCTTTTATAAAAATTGAATAATAAGTATATTGTTGTTTATATATGTGAATCAAGTTAGTCAGGCCCTCACCAAGCTACATACCAGTCGTCTGTGGAAAATCTGACTGAAGTACAATGTTAAAAAGAAACCCATCAGTGATACTTCAAGCAGGCCATCTTGATGAATGAATAATTCATCAACAATCCTTCAGATGATCCATAAATTCCATCAAATTGTGTGACTCATATTCATATTCACAAAAAAAAAGAGTTATTTGCAAGAAAAGAGTCTTCTTCCAGCTGATCTAATTCTGATGAGTTTCATTGTGGAGTCTCTGTTGATTGTGGACATCTGATGCATTATTACCCTTCAGCAGGTTTTCCTCGCTATCTAATGACATCTTGGGTTGTCTGGCATTCTGCTGGATATCATCATCATACTTGCATGATATTTTGGTAACACAGCTCACAACCTTCATCAGGTTTGACCTGAGACTGCTCCTCGAGTGGATTTTATTTATTTTATTTGCTTGTCATGTTCTGTAGGGCCAAATTGAGGAGCAAATCTCCAAGGTCATGGAACGTGTCAGTACATGAACTTACAACATAAAAGTAATAACAGATAAAAATAAATGTTCATGAACTTGAATGAAAATCAGTGCATAAGTTTAAGCAAACGCTATCAGTAATACAATGAGAATCAGCTTAATTTTTCAAGGAACTCCTCGACAGAATAGAAGGAGTGACCCATGAGGAAACTCTTCAGTTTTGATTTGAAAGCGCGTGGATTCCTCTAAGATTTTTTAATTCGAGTGGCAGCTTATTGAATATGGATGCAGCGGTATACTGCACACCTTTTTGCACAAGAGTTAAGGAAGTCCGACCCAAATGGAGGTTTGATTTCTGCTGAGTATTAACCGAGTGAAAGCTGCTTATTGTTGGAAATAAACTAATATTGGTAACAAGAAACGACAATAAGGAATATACATATTGAGAGGTCAATGTCAAAATACCCAGACTCGTGAACAGAGGTCGACAAGAGGTTGTGAACCCACACCACTTATTGCCCGAACCGCCCGTTTCCGAGCCAAAAATATCCTTCTAGAATGGGAAGAGTTACCCCAAAGCATAATACCATATGACATAAGTGAATGAAAATAAGCAAAGTAGACTAATTTACGTGTCGAAGTATCACTCACTTTCGATACCGTTCAAATAGTGAAAATGGCGGTATTAAATCTTTGAACAAGATCCTGAACGTGGGCTTTCCATGACAGCTTACTATCTATCTGAACACCTAGGAATTTGAACTGTTCAGTTTCACTAATCATATGCCCGTTCTGTGAGATTAAAACGTCAGGTTTTGTTGAATTGTGTGTTAGAAACTGTAAAAACTGAGTCTTACTGTGATTTAACGTTAGTTTATTTTCTACAAGCCATGAACTGAGGTCATGTACTGCACTACTTGAAACCGAGTCAATGCTGCACACAACATCCTTTACTACCAAGCTAGTGTCATCAGCAAACAGGAATATTTTAGAGTTACCCAAAATACTAGAGGGCATATCATTTATATAAATAAGGAACAGGAGCAGCCCCAACACTGATCCCTGGGGCACCCCCCACTTGACAGTACCCCACTCAGATCCCACATCACAGCCATTATCAACATTTTGAATAATGACCTTTTGCTGCCTGTTGCTAAAGTAAGAGGTGAACCAATTGTGAGCTACTCCCCTTATTCCGTAATGATCCAACTTCTGGAGCAATATTGAGCGATCAACACAGTCAAATGCCTTTGTTAAATCAAAAAATACGCCAAGCGCTCAAAACGTTTTGTTTGGCCCATCCAGTACCTCACATAGAAAAGAGAATATAGCATTTTCAGTTGTCAAATGACTTCTAAAGCCGAACTGTATATTTGATAGCAAATCGTGTGATATAAAATGATCAATTAACCTTACATACACAGCCTTTTCGATAACTTTTACAAACACTGATGGCATAGAAATAGGTCTAAAATTATCTACATTATCCCTTTCTCCCTTTTTATAAAGCGGCTTTACTACTGAGTACTGTAAACGCTTAAGAAACTGACCATTCCTAAAGGAAAAATTACAGATATGGCTAAATACAGGGCTAACATGTGCAGCACAGTACCTTAATATTCTACTAAACACTCCATCATAACCATGAGAGTCCTTAGTCTTCGGTGATTTAATTATTGACTCAATCTCCCTCTTCTCTGTATCACAGAGGAGTATTTCAGATGTCGATCTCCGAAAGGCATTTGCTAAGAAATTTATATGATTTCCTGTAGAAACTAAAGTTTTATTTAATTCACCAGCAATGCTCAGAAATACTGTTCATATATCTGATTTATCAGTAACAGAAATATTATTACTGCGAACTGACTTTATATCATCAACCTTGTGCTGCTGACCAGACACTTCCTTCACAACTGACAATATGGCTTTAATTTTAGCTATTCTATTTGCATACCACATACTTTTTGCCTTGCTAATAACATTTTTAAGCACCTTACAATACTGTTTGTAATGGGCTACCATAGCTTGATTGTGACTACTTCTAACATTTTGATATAATTCCCGCTTTGTTCTACATGATATCTTTATCCCACTAGTCAGCCAACCAGGCTGTCCATTGCTGCCAGTACCCCGTTTAGAATGTTCTAATAGAAAGCAACTCTCAAAGAGCATGAGAAATGTGTTATGGAAAGCATTGTATTTATCATCTATATTATCGGCACTATAAACATCTTGCCACTCTTGTTCCTTGACAAGTTTTGAAAAACTCTCTATTGCTGTTGGATTAACTTTCCTACGTAGTTTGTAATTAAACATGACGTTGGTTTGAGTACCAAAAACCTTTTAACGTTAAAATTTGTGCATCATGGTCTGAAAGGCCATTGACCCTTTTTCTAACAGAATGCCCATCTAGTAATGAAGAATGAATAAAAATATTGTCTGTGACTGTGCTACTGTTCCCCTGCACCCTAGTTGGAAAAAACACAGTTTGCATCAGATCATATGAATTTAGGAGATCTACCAACATCCTTTTCCTTGCACAATCATGTACTAAATTAATATTGAAGTCACCACATATAACTACTTTCTGGTACTTCCTACAGAGTGAATCAAGAACCCTCTCTAGCTTAAACAAAAATGCTCTGAAGTCGGAGTTAGGGGACCTATAAAGAACAGCAATTAGAAGTTTAGTTTCACTAAATTCAACTAATGCTGCACAACTTTCAAATATCTGTTCAGTGCAGTGTCTATGTACTCAAATGAAATACTGTTTTTTACGTACAGAGCCACTCCCCCACCCCGCAAGGAACTCCTTGAGAAACAGCCAGCTAATCTGTAGCCTGGTAAAGGAAGCCTCTGAATTATCAAATTATTTAAGTAGTGCTCTGATATACCAATAATTTCGGAGTTAACATCTATTAGCAGTTCACTAACTTTACCTCTAATACCTCTTATATTTTGATGAAACATGCTAATTCCTTCTCTACTTGGAAACATTACATCCTCTGGAGGTGAGCCCTTAGTTAGAGGCACTTCCTTTAAGCAGGTATACCTATCAGCTGACTTCAGTCTAAAAAAGATGCAGCTCTAACACCAACTACTACAGGAATTTTTCCATGAGTGATTCCACTACCACCACCACCACCACCACCCACTACACTGTCACCTACAAGCTTAGCCAGCCTCCCCTTCCCATACCTATTGAGGTGCAGGCCATGCCTAGTGAAACACCATCTACTGATAGACCCAACTGGCACCACTGAGATGTGATCCATGCCCTCTGCCATCAGTGCCCTCCACAGCCCCACATTAACGCGCCTAACAGCCGCATTAAGGTGAGGCTGGTCATGATGCTGAAACAGTTGCACGAAATGCACATTAGTGCCACCAGTTTGAGTAGCTATCTTAACCAAGTCACCACTGACATCATATTCCCCATCCCTATCGAGACTGCTCCCTGTTCCACCCACTATCACTACCTGGTCCTCTTTCGTAAAATTCTTACATTACTCCCCTATGCTTTCAGTCACCTGAACCAATCCTGCATAGGCTTCACAATGCTGGTGATGTGGTACGCACTCCCCAACACTTCCTGCAACTGCTGGCCCACACCTCTACCATGGGAACTACCTAGCAGCAGAACCTTCTTTCTGCTAGACTTTGCAACTAACCTAGGCCTCCTAATTGCTGAGGACTTCTGCAAGTTACCTACATCTACGGCTACATGAGGCTCTTCTCCACTCAACTCTGACAGTTGGTCATATCTATTACATGTATGCAAAGTAAAACTGTCTGAATACCTCCTCTTCCTAGCTACCTTCTTGCCAACTGCCAGTTCCCATTCCCCACCACCCTTCACCCTCCTCAACCTATCTAGTTCCTCCTTTGCGCATTGTAACTGCACCTGAAGGGCACAGATCTTACGCTCCTGCTCCTCTATTAACTTGTTTCTACTACAGATTCTACATTCCCAGGAGAGGATCTCCCTAAAATGACCACTGGCTTCCCCACTGCGTTCCCCCCAATGAAAATACTTTGAACAAATCCCACACCGTAATCCACTACTCACAAACCTATGACAGAGCCCACACTTTTCACTCATGGTAAAAATTTTACAGTTACTGAAAAAAACTATACATCTACGTTACCAAAGTTAGTTACACCAGTAGAACTATTTGAGAACTAACAATAATGGTCTCGAAATTCTCTGCCTACTAAGAAAGCAGCTACTTGTATTAATACTACTACAACACAGCCGATACCAATACCAGCAAAACTTCACAAAATTATTAGCTAAAACCAAAAAATTAAAATGACCACTGTAACACTAAGCGAAGTTAAAACACTAAATGAAAATTTTACTGAAATATTCACTAGAAAGAATAATAAACGTCAGCTGAAAACTAAAGTACGAAATTTACTAACGACTTCAACATACTGAAAACTCTATAAAACACAGCGAGCGAACGATTACAAAAGTTTATTAAGTCATTATTTTGCCACAAACGGCACACAACACCGCTGAAATCTATTAAATTTAATAACTGTATTACAGAGCACAAATAAGTTTGTCAGTACTTAGCTTATATCCGCTACAGCTGCAGTGCACGCTGCAAAATGTAAACACACTGATCTGATCCAATATTTATGTCTGTGGCCTTCCTCCTCCACTGGTGGTTGCAGGCACTTGCTGTGGTCTTCTGGAATGTTGCCATTCCATTTTCCATCTGCTGCAGTTCTGGGTATTCCCTCTGTGGTGTGCGCCCACAAGGCCTGCTCCTGGGTGTTCCATATTCTGTCTGTTACATTAGGAATTCTGTCTGAGGTACCAGGCATACCCTTGCTGTCTGTTCCTACTCACTGTGATATGCTGGAGTGTTTCCATTCCATTTTCAGTCCGTTGTGGTTCCGGATGTTCCCTCTGTGGACAGCATCAATCGGACCCACTCCTGGACATTTCACCTTTGGTGCGCTATGCCTGACACTCTGTCTAGTGATCATTTTATTTATCCATGCCTTTCATTCTTCTTTTTGTGGAGTGCTGCAGCTGTCCCCGTTGCTCCTTGAACAGTTGCGGAGCAGGATCCCAGGCTCTACTTAGTTCTACTTACCTAATGTTGTAGTTGATGAGATAGTCAGTCTCTTTTATCTCAGGTAATAGCTCTTGCCACCCTGCACAGAAGAAGGGTTACTTAAGACATTAGTCCACACAACACGTGCTCTGTCAGACCAAGAGAGTCTACCGACAGAAACAGAGCATCTTAAATCTGTGTTCTGCAAAAGTGGATACACGACCAAACAAATTGAGATGGCACTCCAACCAGCCACTACACCACAGGTTCCAGAAGCAGAGCAAGATAAAGCAAAGAAGGTGACGTATCTGCCCTATGCTGGTTCTATTTCTGCCAGAATCAGTAGGATCCTCTGAAAACACAATATTAAGTGTGTTTTCTGTCCATCCATCAAGATCAGGGACTGATGGGGAGTGTTAAAGATGACCTGGGGTACAGAAACCAGGGATTTATAATAAACCTTGTCAATGTGGCATGTCCTACATTGGCCAAATGGCAAGAACAGTGGATATCATGTGCAAAGAAAGTCAGAGGCACACCCGATTAAGACAGAAGATGAAGTCAGCCATTGCTGAACAGTGTCTATAACTAGATCATGCCATGAATTATGATGAAACCAAGAGTATAGCACAAACACCCAGACTTTGGGACAGTGTTATAAGGGAACCAATTGGGATAAAAGTAACTGACAATCTCATGAACCATGACATGGGGTACCAGCTAAGTGAAGCCTGGTATCCTGCTCTGGAATTGTTAAAGAAACAATGAGGACAACTGCAGCAGTCCACCAATAGAAGAACGGAAGGCATGGATATAGAAAATGATCACCAGACAGAGTGCCAGGCACAGTGAACCAAAGATCAAAGATGGAACATCCAGGAGTAGGTCCGATGGACGCAGACCACGGAGGGAACATCCAGAGCCACACCAGACTTAAAATGGTATGGCAATACTCCAGCAGATCACAGTGACTGAAAGTGGCCTGCAGGGGGATGCCTTGTACCTCATACGGAATTCCAAATGCACAAGACCGAAGGTGGAACACCCAGGAGCGATTCTGGTGGGTGTGCACACAAGACCAAAGGTGGAACACCTAGGAACGGTTCTGGTGGGTGTGGACCACAGAGCGAACACCCAGAACTGCATCAGATGGAAAATGGAATGGCAGCATTCCAGAAACCGCAGTGAGTTGGCACAGAATGTCTGCAATCACCGGTGGAGGGGATAGGCAACAGACATAAATACTAGACCAGGTCCACTCGAGGAACAGTCTCAAGTTACACCTGATGGAGATTGCAAGCAGCATTACTGAAATACCGTGCAAGCATGATGCTGATATCGAGCACCACACCCGACAATCCAAGATATTATTTGATGCATTTTTTACAAATTACCGTAATAAAACACATGTGCAAAATGTTTTGTTCAATGACCATCTTTCATTTAGACTGGCCACTTAGGTTTCAGAGCCCAATGTGTGTTTTAATCACAAGGCTATTTCATGTTTTTGCGATGTGATTGATTGACAGTTTGCTTCCAGATGTTTTGCTGAGTGCTTGTTCCATTTTATGCACCATATTTTGATGATTAACCTAGCCATCTTCTTCAGCTGCTGTGTGATTTGTTGTTATTTGCACTTGCTGCCTGGACTCCAACTAGACTGTGAACTATTATTAGGTTCATGCTGCTATTTATGGCTGAGTTTGGTTGGTGCCCCTATTTTTCAAATCACATTGTGAATTTTATAGTACTGTTGATAGAGTTTAAATGTTCTAGGAACTATTAAAGTTTTTCTGCTCCATGTGGCAACACCACAAACTTGTAATCTATGTACTGATAGAAACCCATTGGTTTCAACTCAGCTGATTCTGGGGCCTTTGCTTCAAAGTGTTCCATGTATTGGTTCAGCATGACAGGTGATAATATACTATTCATCATCTATCAATGTTGCCATATAAGCCCCACCATATTAGAAGAGCCAAAGGCCACTTTGTACCAAAGCGATGACATGAAATAAAGCATATCTCATTTTGTTCTTTCCTCACAGAGAAAATTTTGGAAGAGGCAACCAGTTGTGTTGTGGTTGGCCACATGGACAGAAAATGGGTGGGCCCTTTCTCAGCAGCTTGCATCAACAGTACACAGTGAGAGTGTAGTGCTGAAGACAGTTTTCCATTGCCTGCCATCACCTCCATGTATATTCTTACACCGATCAAGCAAGCAGCTTGTCATTGGCAAGAATGCTCGATGATCTCCTGAACTGAGTTAGCATTTTGACAAGGTACCCTCGGCACAAAACCAGGAGCTGCATTCAGCTGTGGGAAAACGAAGCTCTTTATCCTCCCAGAGCATGTAAAAACTGGTGCAGGGTTTTGGAGGACGTGCACTGTGTGAGAGCTCAGAGGTATTTGCTGTCAGTCCCAGTGCCTCTGAATTCAGTGGTTGTGGAGTGCCGAAAGTGAGAAGTGTTCCATCATCCCTATACACAGGGTTCAGCCTTTCAGTTGATATATTCTCCTGCTTGTCATTGTTGCCAATGATGAATGTGTTTCCTCACCGAGAAATGACCCTAAAGGGCCATGAATAGGTGGTGAGAGTGGGAGCCAGATGGAATTGCCTTTGAGCCACACAAATTGACAGCTTTGCAACTTCTTGTGGATGAAAACTTTCCATTTGCCATACCTCAACAGACTGAGCAGCCTGAGAATTCCCATGCATCAACTCAGAAGTTGTACAAAATTTGTAGAAACTGCTGATAACTGTGATGACAGTGATATAGGCGTGATGAGGTCATTGGTCACCCATAACTTCTCCCCATATAGCATCTGTGTGGGGAACAGTGTTTATCTTGTTTCATTGCCTTGCATAAATGCAGCAGTGCTAGTGTCAAGACATGAAACCATTATAGAGTGCATGTAAAGTTTAAGTAGGTAGTAAATCATAGTCTGAAGAGTTAGGTGCCTAGTAAGTGGATAAAGGATGTAAAAGGAGAGTGTTTCTGCTAGGTAGAGCAGATAAGCAGTTATTAACATCTCACTTAGACATTGAATTGGCATCACTTAGTCCCAGTAAGATGGATGTAGAAGAATTGTGTGCAAAGTTTAAGCAGGTTGTAAATCATGGTCTATGTGCCTAGTAAGTGGAGAAAGGATGGAAAAGACCCATGATGGCTTAATAACGAAATTCGGTGGATGCTGAGGAAGCAGAAGCTGTTGCACTCTAGGTTCAAAAGGGGATGCAAAAATGATGACAAGCAAAGATTAGTAGAGGTTCATGCATCTTTGAAAATATCTATGCACAAAGCATACAACAACTACCACTGTTACACCTTAGTAAAAGATTTGACAGGGAACCCAAGAAAATTGTGGTCATATGTAAAATTGCTAAGCAGGTTTAAGGCTTCCATCCAGTCTCTTGTTGATCAGTCTGGTGTGGCAGTCGAAGATAGCAAAACGAAAGGTGAGGTTTTAAGTTTCACATTCAAGAAATCGTTCACACAAGAGAACCATACAAACATACCATCATTTGACCTTCAGACAGACTCCTGTATAGACAATATAGAAATAAGCATACCTGGTGTAGAGAAACAACTGAACGATTTGAAAACAAATTAATCTGAAAACAAATGAATCACCAGGTCCAGATGGAATCTCAGTTTGGTTTTACAAAAAGGACTTTATGATATTGGCCTCTTATCTACCTTGCATTTATGATGAATCTCTCACCCAGCTTAAAGTCCAAACTGACTGTAAAAAAGCACAGATGAGTCCGGTATATAAGAAAGGTAAAAGAACGGACATGCAAAATTACAGACCAATATCCTTAATTTCTGTTTGCTGCAGAATCCTTGAACATATTCTCAGTTTGAATATAATAAACTGGTTTTAGAAAGCATTGCTCATCCGAAACTCAGCTTGCCCTTTTCTTACTTGATATACTGAGAACCATGGATGAAGGGCAACAGGTAGATCCCATATTTCTGGATATCCAGAAAGCATTTGACATGGTGACCCATTGCAGCCTATTAATGAAGGTACAAGCATATGGAATACCTTCATGGATATTTGAGTGGCTTGAAGACTTGTTAAATAATAGAACCCAGTATGTTGTCCTCAATGGTGAGTGTTCATAAGAGACAAGGGTATCATCAGGAGTGCCCCAGGCAAGTGTGATAAGACCACTCTTGTTCTCTATATACATAAATGATTTAATAGAGGGAAACATTCCATGTGGGAAAAATATATCTAAAAACGAAGATGATGTGACTTACCAAACGAAAGCGCTGGCACGTCGATAGACACACAAACAAACACAAACATACACACAAAATTCAAGCTTTCGCAACAAACTGTTGCCTCACCAGGAAAGAGGGAAGGAGAGGGAAAGACGAAAGGATGTGGGTTTTAAGGGAGAGGGTAAGGAGTCATTCCAATCCCGGGAGCGGAAAGACTTACCTTAGGGGGAAAAAAGGACGAGTATACACTCGCACACACACACATATCCATCCACACATATACAGACACAAGCAGACACACATAAATGATTTGGCTGACAGGTTGCACAGTGATCTGTGGTTGTTTGCTGATGATGCCGTGGTGTATGGTAAGTTGTCAAAGTTGAGTGACTGTAGGAAGACACAAGATGACTTAGACAAAATTTATGGTTGGTGTGATGAATGGCAGGTAGTCCTAAATGTGGAAAAATGTAAGTCAATGTGGATGAGTAGGAAGAACGAACCTTTAATGTTTGGATACAATATTACTAATGTTCTGCTTGACACAGTCAAATTGTTTAAATATCTGGGCACAATGTTGAAAAGCGATATGAGTTGGAATGAGCATCTGAGGACTGTGGTAGGGAAGGTGAATCGTCGGCTTTGGTTTATTGGGAGAATTTTAGGAAAGAGTGGTTCACCTGTAAAGGAGACTGCATGTAGGATGCTGGTGCGAGCTATTCTTAAGAATTGCTCGAGTGTTTGGGATCTGTACCTGGTTAGTTTGAAGGAAGACACTGAAGCAATTCAGAAGTGGGCTACTAGATTTGTTACTAGTAGGTTTTAACAATACATAAGTGTTACGGAGATGCTTCAGGAACTGAAATGGGAATACCTGGAGGGAAGGCGATATTCTTTTTTACAAACACTATTGAGAAAATTTAGAGAACCGGTGCTTGAACCTGACTGCCAAACAATTCTACTGCTGTAAACATACATCACACATAAGGACCACATATATAAAATACGATAAATCAGGGCTCATAGGGAAGCGTACAGGCAGTCATTTTTCCCTCACTGTATTTGTGAGTGAAACAAGAGAGCAAATGACAAGTAGTTGTACGGGGTGTCCTCCATCATGTACCTATTGTTGACTTGCAGAGTATCTAGGTAGATGTAGATGTAGATGCAGATCTTAAAGCCACCTTTAAAGTGCAATGTATTCACTCTAGCATCTCATTGCTAGCAGGATGGTAGCTAGTTGTGCGTATGTGCAGGCTGCCACAGAGCTGAAGCAATTCTTCAAGCATCTTCCCTTCAAACTGTGGTCTTTGTACTTGTCTGTGATATGCCAAAGCATGCAAACCATGACCACACTAACACCCTGGTCACCGATTCAGCACTTCGTAGAACAGTCAACCATTGTTAACATATAGTGGTATCCATCAGATTTAAGCAATGGTCCTACAGTGTCTTCATGAATGTGGGCAAATTTGCTGTTGGCAGATAGCACTCACCTGTCACAAACACATGCCTGGCGCTCCTGCATGCATGTGCCTAGGCGTAACAACCTCTCTGTATGCCTGACCAAGCTGCTTTCATAGCTACCAGCTTGGCAGGGACTCTTGATACCACAATGAGTGAGGTTGTGGTAGACATCAAAAATTTTACACCACCAGATTTCAGGAATGAATGACATCTTCCTCCAGTTATGTCACACCAATTGTGCCCTGAAGTGGCAAGCAGTCAAGTTTTAAAGTCGGAGGCCCACAATTTTCCAGGACATGGTGAAGAAAAGCATTATCTTCCTGCTTTATGATCATATCATACAAATGAATAATACTCAAACTAGCACAGTTGTGGAAAAGGCTGTCCAGTGCAACATTGCCTTTGTGTAATGTGTGTTGTATGTCAGTTGTAAATTGAGTTATAAATTCAGCCTGTGTACATTGTCAGGGTGATATGAGCTCTGTTACTAGCTGAAAGATAGTCATTAGCAGTTTGTGGCCCATGAATAACATGAAATTGTGGCCTTCTATGAAAGATCTGAAATGCCTAACAGCCAGGTAGATGGCAAGTAGCTCTCCGTCAATTCTGCTCCATTTCTGTTGCTGCTCAGATACATTTTACATTTTTTGAGCAGAACACAAGTGATTGCAATCGGTAGGTCATGTATCGCTGCAAAATGATGCTGACAGCCATCAGTCTAGCATCTACCATCAGCACTAAGGGAGCCAGTAAGGCAGCTTTAGACAGTGCCAGTTTTAATTTGTGAAAGGTTATCTCAGCTTCTGAGGTCCATGGTATTTTTCTACTGCCAACAGTATTTTTTCCATTTAGCAATTTGTTGAGTGGCTATTGTTCCATAGCCAAGTGAGGCAAATGCTGCCTTTAATAGTTTAGTAGTCCTATGAACCTGCATAGTTCTCTGAATGTAGGAGGCAACAGCATCTGCTGAATAGCTTCCATCCTCTAAGGGCAGGGAGAAATGTCTGCATTCAAGATCACATACCCAAAAAAATTCACATCCTTTTTTGTAGTAATATATTTGTTAGTTAAAATGCTGTGGTCATTAAGACATTGAAATAGCATTCATGAGTGTTGTATATTTTGTTGTCCTGTCTCAGAGAACACTAAAATGTCATCCATGTAACAGAAAATAATTGATGGTTTGGTGTCAGGATTCACAGAAGTTGAATGTATGTTGGAGGAAATGGACTTAAATGTCCATTAGAGGGTTAACTATCACTGCAGTGTTGCACTCACATACCAAGTGCACTATCCAACTCATCACATGAATATGCCAACCAATAGTGCTCCTCACAGCCAGTATTAATACAACCAGCCAGTGAATGGTAAGTCAGTTCTGTATTTGCATCTGATGTTGTTGGTTACTGTCATCGCTATACTGTAGACTTCACTTGACGCTTGATTTTTCTCTCTGTTTCGAATTGACCTGCTGATATTATTGTGGCAAAGATTTCTGCTTTGCACCTCACTGTCACACAGTTTGCTTTGGGCTTGTCCTAGTTGATGTCTTTTCCACTGTGAGTCAGCTGTGTTTAGCTCAACTACCACTTGGTGTCATGTTCTCTTCCACTTTCTGCCTTGTGGCTTTGTCCATTTCTCTCCTGTGTTCTGATGCATGCTCTTATTTCTAGCTACTCACAACATAGCAGGTAAAACTCTGAGAGCACTTTGCGCATGAAGTGCAGCTACATTTGCACTGCATTTCTGAGACTGAAGGGCATAGATTTAAACTCAAACAAATCAAAGGGCATTGTGACAGTTTTCTTATGCCTATTCACCAAGCCCATCAGAATTGTGAAAATGCCTCTGTACAGTCAATTACACTGAAAGACTTGCAGGTGCCGCATTGCTGTTGAAATTTGCTATGTTATGTGCAGGATATACATAATGAATGGTTTAAAGCTGTGTAATTTCCATTGAGGTCCCTATTTTGTTGCTTATTCAGACCATTTTTGTGGCATAGATGTTGCAACTCCAATGCAACATTTTTCAATTCCTTAGAGGAACCTGATAATCATGATTGAATGGATACATTTTTCTTGTTAATTTCTCTTTTTCTCTCCAATTGCACTGAGAGTGACAGTCAGTGAATGGTATGTCTTCCTACAATTTGAGAGCCCTTCTTGATAAGATTTAGGTAAGTCATGTTCAGAAGTAATTATGACATCAAGCTGAACAGTTTTCACAAACACAACATTCTATTTCCATGTGCGTTGCATTATGAACAATGGAAGGATATGTGGACACATCCAGTGAAAACAAAATGGTGAAACAAGAGGAGCTTTCACCTCCACAGCTGGTGGCTTCACCTTCAGCTAACACAGTTCCTCCACCTTCGCTTGTCACAAACAAGAATCAGCACTTCGTAAGTTGCTCATCCTGGATCAGTAGCTTAAAGCTTCCTGCATTCCAGTCCACTAAACTGAAGCTGTGGTTCACACAAATGGAAGCTGTCTTTTGACAACATGGTATTAGTGATGATTTGGACAAGTTTACAGATAGAGTAGTTTTGTCATTGTGTATTCTCCCCAAAGATTTCAACAATTTTGAGGGAATGTGGTTTACTCAAGGTGTCCTGTTTTGGCTTTGGCCTTTCAGTGCTAAGTTAAATTCAAATCACAGTATCAAACAGTAATGCTGATATTCTAATCACAGTATCATGTTTACATCTCATCTTCATCTACTTCATCTTCCATTCCCATCATATTGTCTTCAAGTCTGTTTCCTTTGTATGGCCCTCCTATATATTCCTTCCACATTTCAGACATCCCTTCTGTACTTAGTACTCACTTGTCAGCATCTCCACAATTTTACAGCTTTCTGCAATTTTTTATGTGCAGTTCATAACCAGTCAATTTTGTTAGAGTCCACCTCTGCTGCTGGAAATATTTTGAAATTTAACATATGTTTTCAAAATATCTGTTTGTCATTAATATTACATCTCAAACCATCCATGTGTGCTTGGGATGTGCTTCTTTGTGTGAATCTACATATGTGTTTTCTTTTCTGAGGGATGCTTTGGCTGAAAGCTAAATGTATAACGGTCTTTTTCTTGTGCCTATTTGCAGCTCAATGTGTCATCTTTATGGTGAGTGGCAATCTGGCCTTTTTCTAATATCACTGATATTCCAATCTGGTGTTTCCCTTGTTCACCCTTCTTTAATGATTCTTAATCCCAGTATTATGATGATTAAATTACATTCTGTGCAAAATTCTACTTCTTTCATTCCATTGTCTCAGTCCATGTTCTCCCATTATTTTTCCTTGTCATCCTTTCCCAACTATCATATTGTGGTCACCCATCACAATTAAATTTTCATCTCCCTTTACTATCTGAATTATTTTGTTTGTTTCATGATACACTGTTTTAATCACTTCATCATCTGTGGAGTTAGTTGCCATAAAAATGTGTATTGCTGTAGTGGGTGCTGGTTTCGTATCTGTCTTGGCAATGATAACTCATTCACTATGCTGTTCATAGAAGCTAACCTGCATTCCTATTTTCTTGTTCATTGTTTGACCTGCTCCTGCATTATTTCTGTTTGGTTCTGCACACCTCATTACTTCTCACTCTGTCTAAATTAAACTTATTTATTTCTCTTTTCAAATTCTTTGGCTTCCCTACCCATTTAAGTGGTCTAACATTCCACACTCCCATCCATAGGATGACAGTTTTGTTTTTCCTGTTGATGACACCCTCCTGAATAGTCCCCACCTGGAGATTCGAGTGGGGGACTATTTTACCTCCAGAATGCTTTGTCCAAGAAGACGCCATCATTATTAAGCAATACAGTAGAGCTCCATACATTTGGGGTGGTGGTGGTGGGGGGGGGGGGGGGGGGGGGGGGTTATGGCTGCAGTTTCCTCTTGCTTTCAGCTGTTTGCCATGCCAGCCAGCAAGGCCATATTAATTAATATTACAAGGCCAGATCAATCAGCCACACAGATTAGTGCAGGGGCTGAAAAGGCAGCTGCCACTCTTTGGGAACCACAGGATACCCTGGCCTATTCACAGGTGTCTCTACATTGTTGTTGCACTTACAGTATAGCTATCTATTGTTGAGGTGTGTGAGCCCACCACCCCCTTCTCAAATCGGCAAAGCCCACAATTCATAAGGAGAAATTTTCTTATATGATCCAAGTGCTTGCAATATTCAGTTGCACTCTGTACAAAATTCCATCAAGCTGAATTTCCCTAGTCTTTCTTCTCCCACAACATTTCCTTCCCTTCTTTTTACCTCTGTTGGTTTCTAGTCCTTCATAATAATTAAATTTTAGTCTCTCCTGATGACATGAATATTTTTTTATCTGATGAAACATTCTTTCAATCTCTTTATCATCAGCAGAGCTTAGAAGGCATTTAAAGTTTTACTAATCTATAGGGTGTTGGCTTTCTCTCTATCTTGGTTATGATAATGTGTCCACTATGCTGTTCACAGTAACTCCCCACATTCTTATTTTTAATATTCATTAGCAGATCTACTCCTCCATTAGTCCTATCTGATTATTTCTTGGTAATCATGTACCCACTTGACCAGAAGTCTTGTTCTCTGTGTCACTGCACACACTAATTCCCACTATATCTCTTTTCCAATTCTCTAACCTTTGTAGCCAGTTAAGGAATCTAACACTGCACAGTTTGACCCTTAGGAAGCTAGTTTTGTTTTTCCTTATGGCAACATCATCCTGAGTGGTTCCACAAATAGTTCTGAATGGCAGACTATTCTACTTCCAGTGTATTTTATCCAAGCAAGTGCAGTCATCATTAAGCCATAAATAGTGCTGCATGTCTGAGGATATGTAATCTGTTGTAATTTCCCCTTGCTTTCAGCCATAGCAATACCATATTGATTAATAATGTAAAGAGACCACAACAGTCAATGATTCAGACTGTTGCCCTTGTAACTGCCAAAGGCTGCTGTTCCATTCAGAAGCTAAATGTTAGTTTGGCCTCTCCATAGATACCTTTTCCAATGTGGCTTCATCTACAGTACAAGTATTTGAGGCACATTAAACATCCCACCACAACAAGATCCATGGCTCATAGGAGGCAATGTCATAAAGTGTAATTTATTGTTATTTTACTCTTTGCTTGGGTACTGGTAATGGTGAGAAGCAAGCATAAACTTTTCAAAAAATACATGAAACTATTGTTTCTTCAAGTATGCATCATTTCCCCCACAGTTACAGGATGGGGCAAATAAAAGTGGCCTGGAGAACAGTGTTCCAGGGAACAAAGAAACACAGCAGAGGAAAGGAAATACAGTACTAAGCTGAATATAGCAGATACTAAAAGTGACCACCATTCTTCTCTTGGCACTTTTGGGCCAGGGTTACAGAAGGCGGATTTGAACAGGATGCTGGAATTGGTGCAATCTCATCCAAAATGTTCTGCTGCAGTTCTTGAAGACTAAGAGGATTGTTGCAATACACCTTAGACTTGAGGGCTCACCACACAAAGTAATTGTACTCTG
The DNA here is from genome assembly GCF_021461385.2 of Schistocerca piceifrons. Classification (NCBI taxonomy): domain Eukaryota; kingdom Metazoa; phylum Arthropoda; class Insecta; order Orthoptera; family Acrididae; genus Schistocerca; species Schistocerca piceifrons. The sequence goes on along the minus strand of NC_060144.1, from coordinate 67,488,906 downwards.
ACAGATCAGGTGACCTGGGTGGCCAGCTAGGACAATGACCAGACTGACCTCTGTAACAATTCTGTCCGGCATGAAGATTGTGTAAGTGTGCTCCAATGTTCAGCTGGCTGTATGGGCAGTTGCTCCATCCTGTTGGAATGAACTGTAGGTCTTTTCCTCTTCCATTAATGCTCACAGAAATGATGTCAAAATGTTGGCAGTGTAACATGCCAAAGTCAGAGTGTGATGAAAGAAGATGGGACCAATAATGTTGCGCGCAGACACTGCACACCAAACCCCAACCTTCTGATCATGCAATGGTGTTTTGTGGAAGTTATGTGGATTCTTTACCATCCACAAACTGTGATTCTGTGAGTTGACATAACTGCTCAGGCTTCATCAGACATAAAGAACAGATCCATGTCCAAGCCATTCATTGTTATCTCGCACTGGAGGCGCTGAGGAGCATTTGCTGATTTTAATGAATGAACAACAGACACTTGGTAGAGACGCTGATGTGATATACTGTTCTCAGGCAACAGGTGTTGGGTTGATGTGGTGGGACTTTAAAGTATTTACTGGTGAACTGCAGCCACACATCTGGTGTGTGAGCATGTTTCAGAATGTTTCTTGATATATTCAAAATAGATCTTGCCTGATGCCATTTTTGGGTTAATTGTTGAATGGCACTCTTTGCTGGCACTTTGATACCATTAAGCTTCTCAGTGAACAACTGACCACACCATTTCCATGACTTTGCTGTCACATAACTTTCCACAGTGAACACCCATTGCTCCACTGTGAGTACCGTCGGCCCCTTTCCACCGCTCCACTCGTACTGACACAGCCTGCACTATGCTCTGAACCAGTATGGATCATGTGGTGGGCACATCACAGAGTGTGGTTGTATGCATACATTCACATTCAATCATATCCACTCATCCAGGTGACTTTTATTTTCCCCACCCTTATGATCTTTTTAATAAATAGATGGAAAGACAACTACTCACCTTTTGTACCTCTTAGAAACAAAGACAGAAATAGCCTTTGAGCTACCGCTAGTAACTTTTCACTGGTGTTAAATGTTTCTCTGCTTTACACATCAATCCAGTTGAGTGCTTGCCTTTCCTGTTTTGTTTATTGTTACCTTATTACGTATCCAGGATTTTTCATTCATTTAATACCTAAGTTCAATTATCACACATGAAATGAAAGTCTGCCTCCTCACTGAAAAATTTACCCTGTCTTGTTCACAATGTGTAAGGACTAACTATACGCCATAAGAGCAACATAGTGCTGTTAGTAAATGAAATTTTATACATATATGTATATATTATCTTTTCAGATCAGAAAGTCTGAAGGCAAAAAGTACATTTTAAACTCATTTGAGCCAAGTATTATCGATGACTCTGAAGAGAAAGACCGAATTACAAACATGGCTCAGCGTGATTTTTTGATTCGCAGCTATGGAATTACAGAACAGGTAAGATGTTGTGATATACAAATATCATTTGTACTTAACTTCAGTGATAATGTCATGACTTTTAATGTAAATGTCTTCCAGCCATATTTTGAATTATTTGATTTACAATTTTCTTAAGCAAAAATATTTTTCTTTTTTACTGATTTTTGAAAACTTTGTAAGCAGGCTTTCATTGAATGGTTGGTATATGTTATCAAGCTCATGCCATTTCAGGTTTTTCAGCATCTCTGTGATGCTCTCCTATAGGTCAAACACATCTGTGACTATTTGTGCTGCTATTCATTGTATATGTACAGTACCCCCAGTCCTATTGAGTATTGGTTTCAAACAGTTGAAAAATATTCTAGGGTGGGGCACATGAGCATTTCTCAGGCAGTGTCCTGTATAATGACTGTTTTTTTCCTAGTATTCTCTCAATGAACTAAAACTTGACACCTATTTTACCTACAACTGACCCTATATGATCATTCCATTTCATATCCCCCTACAAATTGTTAAACCCTGATATTTGTATTAATTGACTGATTCCAGTTATTACTCTTCAATATTTTAGTTGTGGATACTATATTTTTGGGTTCTGTGAAGTGCACAATTTTTCCTTTGTGAACAGTTAAAGCAAGTTGTCAGTCTTTGCACTATTTTGAAAATTAATGAAGACTTGCGTTATTAGTTGCCTCAGGTGGAGGAAATGCTTTTTTGTTTATTTAAAAGATTTTTGTTATTTTGACTATGATAAACTGACACTTCAGTTGCATGTTTGGCTCTCTAATGTAGAATGCGTCTCAAATTTGGCTAAGTAAAAAAAATCAGTGCATTTCACATGTTTATTTACATGTATAAGCCAACCTATAGATTTTCCTTTATGGGTCTGCTCCAAATTCTAGGTTATAATGTTTTACTGTTTGTGTCATATTTTCATAATTTTTCAATGTTTGTGTCAAGGCTTGTATGTGCTTTATCTAAATTGTATATTTTTGAACATTTGCAACTGCAGTGCAATATTTGTGCTCTATCATAAATTGATACCTAATTTGTGATTTTTTTAGTGTATTTACGTGAAAAAGTGTACGGTTTGAAACAATTTCTGACACTTAAGAGTTTTACAGATAATATAGCCCATAATAAATTGTTAGCTACAGTTGTATATTCTGATTTGTGTAATATTTCTACTTTTTCTGTTCATTGGCCCGTTTCTTCTTAGTCAGTATTTGAAACTATATGAGTATGACATTAATCTATCTCTTTTGAATTCAACCGCTGTGTTACAATACTTAGTTTTTTGCATGTTATAACTCTTGTATGATATTCCATTTAGGTCCCCAATTCAACAGTAATTATTATTGTCAGTATTGTTGCATATTAACACTGTTTCAGACATTAATCAAACAACTCCAGGATGGACTGTAACAATTATGAGAAGGAAAGTTGTCACTCACCATATAGCAGAGATGCTGAGTCATGGATAGGCGCAACAAAAAGATTCTCACAATTAAATAATTAAAGCTTTCAGCCATTAAGACCTTCTTCAACGCAAGACACACATACGTGCCCCCCTCCCCCACCCCCCTCCACACACACACACACACACTCAAACGCAACTCACATACACGACTGCAGTCTCAGGCAACTGAAACCGCACTGCCATCTCTCATCACTCTTACTACCCTCCAATGTGGTTTCAGTTGCCTGAGGCTGCAGTTGTATGTGTGTGTGTGTGTGTGTGTGTGTGTGTGTGTGTGTGTGTGTGTGTGTAGTGTTGACGAAGGCCTTAATGGCTGAAAGCTTTAATTGTGAGAGTATTTTTGCTGTGCCTATCTGCAACTCAGCATCTCCACTATACTGTGAGTTGCAACTTTCCTTCTCGTAACTGTTTCAGACATTGTTAAATGAGTTTGTTAGCGTACATAACTTTTAAAAAGTCTGAAAATCTTACCAGGCTACACAAAACACATTCCTGGCCACTCAGATTCAGATCTTCAAATAACAGCATGTAATTGTTGTAGAGTAATGGATCCAAAAATCAAATATTATCAGTGAAGCTAATTTGAGGTTAATTATTTAGTGGTCAATACAGGGTGATTCAAAAAGAATACCACAACTTTAGGAATTTAAAACTCTGCAATGACAAAAGGCAGAGCTAAGCACTATCTGTCGGTGAATTAAGGGAGCTATAAAGTTTCATTTAGTTGTACATTTGTTCGTCATTTCAGCCAATAAAGTTTTTGGTCCCTTTTTCTTTGAAGGTGCTACTGTAACTGGACTACAGTATCTCGAGATGTTAGAGAATTGGCTGTTCCCTCAGCTCGAACAAGAAGTACAACAATTCATATTTCAGCAGGATGGAGCGCCACCACATTGGCACTTATCTGTCCGTAACTACCTGAACGTCAACTACCCGAGGCGATGGATCGACCGCCAGGCAGCCTGTGACAGAGCACGTCATCACTGGCCTCCAAGAAGCCCTGATCTTACCCCCTGCGATTCTTTCTTATGGGGGTATGTTAAGGATATGGTGTTTCGGCCACCTCTCCCAGCCACCATTGATGATTTGAAACGAGAAATAACAGCAGCTATCCAAACTGTTACGCCGGATATGCTACAGAGAGTGTGGAACGAGTTGGAGTATCGGGTTGATATTGCTCGTGTGTCTGGAGGGGGCCATATTGAACGTCTCTGAACTTGTTTTTGAGTGAAAAAAAACCTTTTTAAATACTCTTTGTAATGATGTATAACAGAAGGTTATATTATGTTTCTTTCATTAAATACACATTTTTAAAGTTGTGGTATTCTTTTTGAATCACCCTGTATATAAAGTAAAGGGAAGTCAACCTTTCACCTTCAGCAGACTGATGTGTGGCATACAGACACATACAACAGAACACAGTATTAACAACCAGTTTTCAAGCTGTTGCACTTCTTGTGACAGAAAGTACACACAACCACATAGACAACCAAACTCACACTACCACTTCTGGGCCGATGAATGTGGGAGACAGTAGAGAAGGACACACAAGGCCAGAGTGTAAGAGGATAGTGCGAGTTAGGGGCAGGAAAGACAGATGACACACTGCCTGCATACAACATGAAAGGGATTATGAAGGAGTAGAGCATACAAGAGATATCGAGAAACAGATGAAAGAGATGAAGGTGGAGGAGACAGAGAGGAGACAGGGGAAGGAAGGAGAGAGAGACGGTTGGGGTGGGTAAAGAGAGAGGGGAAAGAGAGAGAGAGAGAGAGAGACTGACAGAGACAGAGACAGAGAGAGAGTCCCCACATAGGGGGTAGGAAGAGTGATGAGAGATGGCAGTGCACAGTTTGGATGGGAAAGGAGTGATGTGAACAATAACGGAAGAGAAAAATGAAAGGTAAAGTGAGACAGTGGGGAACAGGTTAGTGGATGTTTAGCTGAGGGGGAGTGTAGTGATGTGGGCCAGGCAAATGCCCAGTGGGCAGGACATTTATAAATGGGCATTTGCCTAGGAATTTATCCAAATCAGTTTTAAATGCCCAAAAACTGAGTGTTTATTAAAAAAATAATTTTTAAAGGTTTTGCTGCTAGAATGTGTAATTTACCATTTAAAATGAGGAATGAGAAGATACTCCCAATATTCAAAGTTAGTAAATGCTTACATTGAAACCTACATATATTATTCATTGTTTTTACCTTCATTACTAGGAATGAAAGGAAAGAGAGAAACAATATATATTTTTTACTGTACCAAGGAATGGCACATGTTGCTGACAGTATATAAAAACATTTTCCTCAGGTCATCACTTTGTAATGTAACACACTTTATAATCTGTGTCAAATCTCTGAATATTATTGACAAATGGTTACTGATAACAAAATAATTACTGAATGTATTAAATAGCTAGCATGTGCTTCTTGATGATAAATGTATTCTTAAATGTTAAACTGTTTTCAGTGAAAAAAAGGCTTCATTGTCAGATGTAGTGACATTTGAAACAGACAATAGATTTCTATTCTGCTTCTTTCTTTATCTACTTCCGTATATGTCTAGTGCTGTGAAGATAAAATGAGAACACAAACATAAAAAAAATGTAATAACAAAGAATTAATGTCCAAGATGCTGGAATCATTTGATTCTGATACTAGTTGATTCCTAGAGAATCAGTGATCCTTGAAATTGTGGAATTGGAATTAGCACATGACACCTGATTAGAATCATTATGGATATTTTTTTAACTCTGATTCCAATTATTCTAAGTAAATATTAGAGCTGTTGCTATTACTGCAAATAGTAGATGAAATTTTGGGTGTATGGCTGGTGATTTCAGGTAATTCATCCAATTCTGTTGGTTATTTAGTTAATTGGAATTGGTAACACTGATGTGACTATCTAACAGCCATTAAGTCTATGTGGCTGTGTGAGAAGCAACTTAACCTCGTGTTTGTGTTATTTAAAGTGTTATAGTCTCAAAAATGAATCCATTACTAACATCATATTTTCAAAGCCTGAATCATTTTTTGTTGAGATTGTAATGACTAAAAGTAACAGTTGCAATGCTGAGTATCTTGATGAGCTTTTCACAAATGCTTTGGAGAAGCATGAACCAGAAAAGTTTCTTGTGGTGATAGATGACAATGCTGCCAACAGGAAAGCTGTATTCCACTTGGGTGCCTAGCTCACCTATTAAACTAGTTGTGCTTAGAGATTTTAGGCTGCCAAACATTCAAACTTTCATGGCAAATCCAGTAAGATTTGTCAAAACAGTAAAACACAGCCATATTTAACAAGCAGTGTTCGATAAAATATCAGCTGAAAAAAGTTTCAGAGATAAGATTTCACTGAAGTTTCCAGGTGAGACAAGATTTGAACATTGTTTTCTTTTTTTATTATCTGCAACCCCAACAATTGACCTCATTAAAATTTAGTTATGTTTACAGTCCAATTTATTTCCCCTAACAACTCTCCCTTAACTCACAAGCAGCTTTTTCAACTTGGTTATTCAACCACTAAAGAAGCAATGTAGCAGAACACCTTTTCCAATACAAAATATCAGCTTAAAATTTTTTATTTGCGCCACTTATCAATCAATCTTTAAAATGCATAGATGCCTAGACATTTATGAATTTTGAGCATTTGCGCAGGCATTTATCGTAGGCATTTGTCCCAGCATATAAATGCCCAGGTTCTTACATCACTACGGAAGTATGAGAATGCAGAAAATGCTGGAGTATCAACTCCCATTTGTGTAGCTCACAGAAAGTTATTTTAGAAGAGAGTATCCAAATGGCATGTGTAGTGGAGCAGTTGTTACAGTCACTGGTGTTGTGGTGCACAGCAGTTTTGGCAACTGAATGGTCAAGTTTGTGGTTTGCTGCAGTTTGGCGGTTGTCATTCACAGAATGCTGTACATTAGTTGAAGCATAGCTGTTATATAACATGGGTTCTTTCACCGGTGGCCCTAAGTTTGTTGGGTACGAAATGCCTGTGACTGGATTATGGTTGAAGGATTTTGGGTGTGTGTGTGGGTGAATCCTGCGCGTGGATTGTCCACAAGGGAATGAGCCATGCAATGCAGGATTGAGACCATAATTGGAATAGGGATGGACAGTGATATTCTGAAGGTTGGGTGGGCAGTGTAAAAGTATTTTTGATGATGTGGTTAGTATTTTGGGTAGGATATCCCATTTTGCAGGGCAAGAAGAGAGGTAGTCAAAGACCTGGTGAACGATGTGGTTGAGCTTTTCCAATGCCAGGATGATACTGGCTGATCTGAGGAGAGCTGATAAATGGCTGGTAAGGAGATGACACAGGAGATTTGTTTATGGATGAGCTCGATAGGGTATTGTTAGTCAAGAAACTCTGGTAAGGTTGTTGGCATATTTTGAGAGCTACTGCTTTCCAGTGCAGATTCTACATCTGCAGGTTATGAGGCTGAAAGGAAGAGACCTTCTGACATGGAATAGGTGACAGCTGTCTAAGTGGAGATACTATTGGTGGTTGGTGTGCTTGATACAATTATTTCATTGTTGACAGTTATATGATCTGAACTCATGGCTAGGACAACCATTGTTTTTCCTCCATAACCTCAACAAATATTATCACATCATATGATTTCTTCCTTACAGGGATAACAACCTGGGGATACAGCACCTGCAGTGGAAAGGAGGATTTGTTGAAATAGGTAAATAACCAAGCTAAAGCCTTTATTGACTGACAACACCATATCCAGGTCATCCATAAACAAATCTCTTGTGTCATATCCTTGTGTAACACAAGGAAACCTATGAACCAGCTGCCAATCAACATGCTTCTGGCCTCTGACCCCGAAACCCCTGCCCTGAAAAGCTCAATCATATCCTACTCCAGGGCTTCGACTATCTCTCAACCACCCACGTCACCCAAAATAGTGTTCCACTGCCCACACAATGTGCAGAATACCCTTGTTCATCCCTATTCCAATCCTGCTTCCAATCCTACACCCCAAGGGTCATTTCTGTGTGGGTGACCTAGGAGCAAGACCTGTCCTTTACAACCCCCCCACCTGCCACTGCTACTGCAGTTCAGTCACAGGCATTTCCTGCCCAATAAAATGCAAGGCCATCTGTGAAAGCAGCCATATTATTCATCAGCTATGCTATATATGTTATATATCATATATATTATATATCAACTTTCTACATGGGTAATATAGGAAAGTAATTGTCTCCTTGGATTAATGGCCACCACCAAACTACGACAAATCACAAACTTTACCAATCAGTTGCCCAACTAGCTGTGCATCACAACACTGATGACTCCTCGCTTTACCTATACCCCTTTGTCTTCTGTCATTTTCCACATTACTCCTTCTCCATCCAGATCATGCATTGCCTCCTCCCACCACTCTTCCTCTCCACCTCATGTGGGCTTCCTCTCTCTCTCTCTCTCTCTCTCTCTCTCTCTCTCTCTCTGTCTATCTCTCCCTCTCTCCCTACTCCACCTGCACCCTTTCCCATTTCTCCCATTCATTTTCCTCGCACTGTCTTCACCTTTCTCTCATCATCCTTCCATCCCCCTCCCTCTGTATCTTTCATGAGCTCTACTCCTTCAGAATTTCTTTCATTTGGTTTGCAGTTGCTGAATCATCTGTCTTTTGTACTCCTGCCTCACACTATCCCACTATGCCCCCCTTGTCTCATGTGTCCTTTTCTACCTCACCCCACGTCCATCAGCCCATGCAACTACTCTGTAATATCACCACAGCCGCAGTAGCTTGCATTTGGTTGTGTATGTGGTTTTATATGTGTATGTAGTTACTTTCTGCCAGAATTAGTGCCAGAGCTCGAAAGTTAGTTGTTAATACTGTGTTCTGTTACATGTGCCTATGCACTACACATCAGTCTGTGAAAGATGGCCCGCATCTCGTGGTCGTGCGATAGCGTTCTCGCTTCCCGCACCCGGGTTCCCGGGTTCGATTCCCGGCGGGGTCAGGGATTTTCTCTGCCTCGTGATGGCTGGGTGTTGTGTGCTGTCCTTAGGTTAGTTAGGTTTAAGTAGTTCTAAGTTCTAGGGGACTCATGACCATAGCTGTTAAGTCCCATAGTGCTCAGAGCCATTTGAACAATTTTTTGTGAAAGATGAGCTGAATTACATAAAGCAACACCTGCTAATTCTCTATTGTCTCATCTGTCATTGCAGATCTTTGTCCTTTCAGTGGGGCTTTCAACTTTGGAAAGGAAAAAAGGCTGCAGGGGCCAGGCCTGGAGAGTACAGAGGATGAGGCAGCACACTGATTTTATTTTTTGTGCAGTAGCCATGCACCATCAGGAATGAATGTGTGGGTGCATTATTGTTATGCAAGAGGCATGAATTGTCTCACCACATTTCAGGCCCATTTCCTTCTCACATTTTCTGGTAGACATCACAACATGTCCCAATATTACCATTAATTAACAGTTCTTTGCTGTGGCACAAATCCATGATGTTTGCTGTGATACGAATTCATTATGAACTAATCTTCAATGCAAAAGAAAACTCTCAGCATGGCTTTGACATTTGATCTTATGTGATGAGCTTTTTATGGTATGGAGAACCTTTCCCAATCCATTGCGAAGATTGAACCTTGATCTCAACATCGTAACTGTAGACTCACATCTCATCACCAGTTATGATTATCTTAAGGAACATCTTGTTCTCATTTGTGCAATTCAAAAGATCTTCACACATTATGAGGTGAAGATATTTCTGGTCTTGACTCATGATTCGTGGGATGAACTTGGAGGTAACAATGCATTCCAAGATGCTGTGTCAGGATTTTATGACACGATACAACTCAAATGTAAAATTGTTATGCAATCTCTTGGACAGTCAGTCAATTTCATTGACATTCCTGACATGAGCATTGCTGGTAGATGTCAAAGGGTGTCCTGAACGAGGGCAATTTTTTACTTCCTTCCAGCCATTTTTAAACCATGTGAACCATTCTTAACACCATGTATGGCTGAAGCACACATCTCTGAAGGCTTCCTGCATCATTTGGTGTGACTCTGTAAAAGTTTTCTGGAGCTTCACACAAAAAGTTTAATGCAGGTGCATTAGTCATCTAACTCTGCCATCTTGAACTTTGCAGACTGTGCAACAAGACATTCTACTCAATGCAGCACTGAACAATAACTAACAGACACCCAACAATGAAACTTCCAGCAGTTACACACTAAACACAGACATGTGCAGGGATGCCAACCACATTTAGCTCCAGCACACCATTGGCATGAAATTATGAATGTTCCAGAAATTTTTTTAAAAAGCTGTTAGTGGCATCAAAGTTGATGTCCAGACACTCATGAATGATACAGGAACTGAAACTGGGTGTATAAAAATAAAAGCATAAATACTGAATTCCATTATGAAATGTTCCTTTACTAAGATAGATACAGGAGTACTAACTGAGTTGACTTGTCACACCACAGCAAAGATTATTGATGTACATATTAGTGTCACTGGTCTTCAAAATGAACACCACAAATTGATAAAATTGGTAATGGTACCAGGGCCTCTCAAATTCCATACAAAATTTTCAGCTGGTTTAACTCCCATTTTAACCATAAATATACTGTAGAACCCTTGAACAAATATCTGTACAAGCAATTCGAAGAAAGCTTAGGTCACACTCATCCACAGGAAGAGTAGCAGAATTTAGCCACAGAACTGTCATCCATGTGTCCCACCTTTTGTAGAACCATAGAACATATTCTAAGAGCAGACATAATAAACTATCTCAAACAGAACAACCTCCTCCATGCCAATCAAGATAAATTCTGAAAACATCTATCATGCAAAACCCAACTTATGTGATCTCAAGTGCCACTCTGAAAGTCATGGATCAATGCAGTCAGGTGGATGCAGTATTTTTTCACCTTCAAAAACCATTTACTTCTACCACACCATGACTTAACAAAAGTACACTTATGCAGGGTGGCTGGATTGAAGATTTTTTCATATGGAGGATGTAGCATGTCATCTTGGGTGGAGAATCATCAGCAGAAGTAGGAGTAACTTCAGGTGTATCCCAGGGAAGTGTACCGGGAATGTTGCTGTTCATGTTTTATATTAACAGCATGACAGACAATATTAATAACAACCTTAGACTTTTTGCAGATGATCCAGTTATCATTAAAGAAGTGTTGTCTTTAGAAATCTACAGAAATTTCCAGTCGGATATATATAAGATTTCAAAGTGATGCAAAAATGGGCACCTTGTTTTAAGGTTATAGAATTATAAAGTTATACACTTCCCAAAAATGTAGTAGTCTATGGTTTCAGTATCAGTGATTTACAAGTAGAATCAGTCAACTCATAAAAATCACTGAGAGTATCAAATTGTAATGATATGAAATGGAATGATCACATAAGCCCAGCATTAGTAAGGGCATGTGGCAAACTTCAGTTCATTCATGATATACTGGAAAAATGCACTCAGTCTACAAAGGAGACTCTTACAAATCACTTGTGTGTCGCATATTCAAAGACTGCTCAAATGTGTGGAACCCATACCATACAGGACTAATGGGGGATACTGAACATATGCAAAGGAAGGGGCGAGGACATGAATGGTCACAGTTTTGATGGAGTCACAGGAGAGAAACACAGAAATATTGAAAAACCCTAATTCCAGACTCTTGAAGCTGTATACAAATTATTTAATGAAAGCATAGTCAAAATATTTCAAAAACTGGTACTAAATGAATAATCTAGAGATATTCTTCAGCTGCCTGTAGGGACTGAGAAGAGAAAATTATATTAACTGCAGGAATTTCAGAAGCATTTAAGCAGTCATTCTTCCTGTGCTTCATATGCAATTGGAATAGGAAGAACCCGTAACTGCCCTCAGCATGTACTTCACAGTGATTTGCAGGGTATGTATGTAGATGTAAATCTAGAAGGTGTGACTGGATATTTGTGCAGTCTTTTTCAGACACTACTTCATTATAGGGATAACTGCAAAATCTGTAAAATGTCTGAGAATATTATTAATATTGTCTGCAAATTCATTAATGTACAATATGAACAGGAATGTTTCCAACACACTTCCCTGGAGCACACCTGAAATCACTTCTACATGTGTAGTTGACTCTCCATCCAAGACAACATATTGCATGTTACTGATGAAGAAATCCTTACTTCAGCCACAAATTTCACATAATACACCATAGGCTCATACTTTAATTATTGAATTTTGGTTTGGTACTGAGTCCAATGCTTTTCAGAAGTAGTGAATGCTGGATCTATGTGACTGCCATGATTCATGGCTTCCAGGATGTCACATGAGAGAAGTGAAAGCTGGATTTCATGTAACTGATGTGTTTGGAATACATGCTGGTCATCATGGAGGAGATCGTTGTGTATCAGATACCTCATCAATTATGTTTGAACTTGGAATATGTTCTAAGATACATATCGAAAATATTGGATGGCACTTCTGTGGATTACTTCTGCTCCCCTCCTTGTGCAGGTATGAGGTATGTAAGTAGTGCTCTCTTTCACCTCCTTGGTAACAGGAATTCCAATTTGCCATCAGGCTTTCCCAATTTGCCATCAGGCTTTGTTCAGTTTTAATGGTTTCAACTATTTCTCAACACCACTTCAGCATAAGTTCTTGTACCAGCCATGGGTGTCTGGAAACACTTTGTGCCACTTACAGGCTGTGATACATATCCAGAACTTATTTGGGTGTTGTGAGAGATCATTTGATAGCACTCTGCCACAGTAATCACGCAAGGCTTCATACACATAGCAGATTTGACAGACAGCATTTCTCTATCTATAGCCCTACCCTTTGCAGTAGTCACTTGTTCTTTAGAAGTTTCTGTACAGATGTTTTATACCATGGAGAGTATTTAATATCCCAAGCTGTGATACAAAGCATGTAACTATCCAGTTCTTGGTCGATTATTTTTTTAATTTTAGCCACAGTTATTCTTTGTGCTCCTCCCCATAACAAAATGTTTCAAGTTTCCCATTGATGGCTGACACTACTGTCTATCTATCTAGTTTATGCAACATCTACATATTTCTACTTATTTTAAGTGTCCTTTGCACTTTGATTATCTTTGTTCCTGCCAGTGGCTCATGCTCACATTTATGAGTTTCAATTAGGACATCCTCAAAGAGGTCAGATCTGTTTGTTACCATTAGATCTAATATATACCCATCATGAGTGGCTTCCAAGCTATGTGTTCTGGGTGGGTTTCAGAGAAAACACTTTGTACTTTTTACATGATGTCCTGTCATGCTGACCACTTACAAAATTAACTAATCCAGTCAGTTGTTGGATGATTAAAATCTACTCCATTGGTGATAATATGATAAAAGAGCATATGTACATGCAAGTTGAGATTTTCTCTAAAGGTTTCGGTTACATCTTGGAGTGAGTTTGGTGATCGATAGAAGAATCCAATTATAAATTAACCAGGAAACCCACGAGTCTGTAAATAACCCAGCTGCCATATATAAAACAACTACAAAGTTCTGATTACTTTACAAATGAGTTAATATGTTAAACATTTGACATTAAGCAAGTAAGCAAAAAACACCTAGAAAAGGTTTAACATTATGTTTAAAGTTTTTGGAAGCCACCGGATGCTTTCATTACCAAACACTAAATGATTACAGCCTAGGTAATTTGCATTCCATTTTACACAAAAATTAGTTTTTCCTGCATAGTTAGTAGTAAAGAAGTAATAAATTAAAATGTCATGCCTGCTGTGGCAGTTTTATTGCATGAACAGCAAAAAAGTGTAATAAGTGACAGTTCTTTTTCCTTCCATCATTTTGTGGGAGGTATCAGCATAAAAAGTTTCAAAAAGGATTAACATCTACATCTACATATTTCTACTTATTTTAAGTGTCCTTTGCACTTTGATTATCTTTGTTCCTGCCAGTGGCTCATGCTCACATTTATGAGTTTCAATTAGGACATCCTCAAAGAGGTCAGATCTGTTTGTTACCATTAGATCTAATATATACCCATCATGAGTGGCTTCCAAGCTATGTGTTCTGGGTGGGTTTCAGAGAAAACACTTTGTACTTTTTACATGATGTCCTGTCATGCTGACCACTTACAAAATTAACTAATCCAGTCAGTTGTTGGATGATTAAAATCTACTCCATTGGTGATAATATGATAAAAGAGCATATGTACATGCAAGTTGAGATTTTCTCTAAAGGTTTCGGTTACATCTTGGAGTGAGTTTGGTGATCGATAGAAGAATCCAATTATAAATTAACCAGGAAACCCACGAGTCTGTAAATAACCCAGCTGCCATATATAAAACAACTACAAAGTTCTGATTACTTTACAAATGAGTTAATATGTTAAACATTTGACATTAAGCAAGTAAGCAAAAAACACCTAGAAAAGGTTTAACATTATGTTTAAAGTTTTTGGAAGCCACCGGATGCTTTCATTACCAAACACTAAATGATTACAGCCTAGGTAATTTGCATTCCATTTTACACAAAAATTAGTTTTTCCTGCATAGTTAGTAGTAAAGAAGTAATAAATTAAAATGTCATGCCTGCTGTGGCAGTTTTATTGCATGAACAGCAAAAAAGTGTAATAAGTGACAGTTCTTTTTCCTTCCATCATTTTGTGGGAGGTATCAGCATAAAAAGTTTCAAAAAGGATTAAAATTAAATGTAAAGTTTGTTACAAGTCTCTCATTCTGAAACACTGCATGAATATAACTTGGGTATTTTCTTGCCATGAGTTACACTTCCTCAAGACAAACACACAGTTTCTAACTGTAATACTGTCGTACTGTGTTGAACTTTTAACATAATACCTCTTGAAACATAGCGAGGTAGAATCTCTCCATGTGCTACTATCCCGACTTCTTAAAATACATTTTTGTTCTTAATTTCCATTTAAAATTGTGTATAATGAGTACGTACCTAAGTCTGCCAAAATACTATTCACACTATATTTCAAGCAGGTTCATTATTCTTTTTGATAACTTTTGATCCACTAATTGCAATGGTATATTTAGTCTTTCTGGAAATTATATTGATTAAAAAAAAGAAATAATTGAAAATTTTACTACTGTACAGAATAGGGAATTTCAACTGATTTAATCACTCAAGTTGAATCTTCATTAGAAAGACCATTATCCAGACTTTACAGTAATGAATTTAAATTTTTTTGAAACTAATTAATTTAACAGATAATGAATGTTAAATTTGGGATACATCCAATATTGCTGTTGTCTGTTGTGCCGTTATACCTATTAGATTCGTAAGTTTGATACTTTACTTTTGTTGCCTTAATTTGTCTGGGCTGAATGACACCCATTGATTAATTAAGCTGCCAATTAAAAATCTGCAAATTTTATCATAATCTCAAATATGGCAACTCATCTGCTATGGCCTTCAGTACCCTCCTCACCTTACATCATAAAAGACAAGCAATTAATTTTTGTCCATGTCTTACAATTAAGTGGAATGTACGTTTCTCATATGAACCTAGAAAAGGTGTAAAATTAATGTGTGATTAGACTTTGCTGCACAGTGATGATAATAACAGCTAATGGCATTCTGCTTAGTTGATTTTGAGGTGGAGATAAAAGACAACAGATGCCAAAAATATAAGTACATTTATAGATGTTTCTACATCTAAAGTGATTAGTACAGTACACAAAAGTTTCCTGTTTGCCATTTTCATTTTTATTTTTCATAGTGCAGTATCAAAAGTTGTAGACAATTGCCTCATCTCCACTTTTAAAGAACTGCACACAGAGCTCTTACCAGTAATATTTCATTTAGAAAGTTCATAAGATGAAACCAAGGCCAAGTGGAACTTCATTTTAATGGACATTTCCTTGAATTATTGGATTTCATCTTACCAAATTTTTAAATTCTTCTGTCTGTCTCTGAGGTGCTTCATTTTAATTTTTCTATTTTAACCGAAACAATAACGGGTAGGTTCAGCATAGCCTCGGACACTGCAGACCCGGTAAGTGAATTACTATCGACCGGTGCCTGTGTAGTGTTGTGTCCTCAAGCAGTTCAAACCAGTTTAAATCATGAGAAGTGTGTATCTATGTTTTTGTTTCCATGTTGTTGAATTTTTCTTTTTCCCTCATTGGCTGGCTGGTCTGCACCAGAAGCAGAACTCCCACTTTTCGACATCTGACATACACAATTGTAGATACACAGTTGCAGCCAACAGTTGTTCACTGCCAGCCAGTCAGAGCCATCTTGCAGAAAAATGCCTTTGTTGTTTTATTGGCATTGTTTTGACAGTACAGTGGCTCACCGAATTTTGAAGCACAGAAGAAATAGGAAGTTGTACCATGAACATTGACTTACATTTAGGAACTCTTTTTCCTTTCAAGAAGAACTAAAAAACTTTCTGATAAAGGTTATTCATATTAGACAATGAGCCATAGTACACTTGAGTACTTGCTGTGGAACATTCAAGAAAAATTTCAAAACAACAAATTTTTGTAGAGGCATAAGAGCAGAAGAAAAATTGTGTGTGATTATTAAGTAAGATCAATTAGTGCACATTGTTTTGAAGGGAAATATTTCACAGAACCCACTGCATCCCGTTCATTATATAGAAGCTCTTGTATTTTAAGTTGCTTTTGAAGAAGAAGCGCATTTATTGCACTCCTGAGACTCTTCAAGGAGTAACAAGTGTAGTTACCTTGGACGGTACTTGGTGTGTATTCATCAAAGCTAATGTTCCTTCTTGAGCCTCTAAAGCTCTTTGTCAGTCTTTTTCTGCAAGGGTTTTTTTCTTCTTCTTTAATGATGCAGTGGTTGACAGTGATGACAGTTCAGTAACTGGAGCTAATAATGACTTCTCAGAATGGTCTCCATCTTGTGACACAGTTTGAAAAATGAAAGTTCTTGAGATAATTCCATTTTGCCCAGTGGTTCTGTTTCCGTTGACAAGGAACTGTGGAATGAAAATATCTTTTAAGAAATTCATGAGGTAAAATCATGGCCAAGTGAAATTGTGTTTTGGTGGACTTTTCCCTGGATCACCTAATCTCACTTTGCAAAGTTTGTTTTAAGTTCTTCTCTGTAACCATTTTAAACGAAATAATAATAAAATGATGTAAGAAAACATGGCTCTTTAGTTCCCTATTGCTACAAAAGTATAGATTTAGTATGTATATGTCTATTTTGATAACAAACCTGAGAAAGAAACTCTGTATGTATCATTATAATACTTGTAATTTTTCCCCATCAATTATGAAATATGAAAGAACTTCTCCTTGTTGTTTGTTTTTTATTAAAAAAAAAATACTTTTGCAGTGACAATTCTGATAAAGACAGATGGGAGACATTTGATACATTTATTGCAGAAGCTGAATCATAGCTCCATTGGCTTGCGCCATCTGCCAAAAGTGTTAAACATTCTGAATGTTGTTGATGTGGCAGCTAGTGTGAACACTGCCTAAAGACAGACCGAGGACCACATAACATACAAGGTTTACTGTGAGGTACAAAACATTTGTTAGTTTCTGAACATTTACAATCAACTGGTCAAAATATACCACTACATGTATTTTATTTATCGCAGAAAATATGTAACCATAATGATGAATTCTAAACAGAAGAAAACTAAATTAACATTCTCATAATGTCCTTCAGTTTGTATTATGAATATTTTTGCTTAACATGGTGAGCTCAATGAGCGTAAGGCATTAGAAAGCATCTGAAACATCTGGACATTTGATTCTTTCTCTGATGAATTCAATTCCTTGAATAAGCCAGATGCAATGGGAGCTGAAATTTGTGAAGCATAGAGGGGAGCAGTTCCTGCAATATATGGATTTGTAATGTACAAGGACTGGCTGGTGGCTGATGAGGATATACCAGACATTAGATGTTTGGTTTCCATTTTCATTTCAAAATCAAAAAGGATTTTATGGGTGTACTTTTCTGCTATAGATTTCATTGCTTGTTTATTTGCTCTCATTGACAAAAACTATTTATGAATGAAAGTGGCTTGTAAAGCAATCAGGACAGCTTTGGCACATCAAAGGCCACAGAATCATCCCTCTTCTTCAACATACTTTCATTCGAAGTACAAATGAAGCCATTTTATTTTGTTCCACTCTGTCATTGTTGTTTCCAGGTTGTTCTTATTTGTGAGGAACTGTATGCAGTTATTTAGCTTTGCTCTGTCTTTATAATCCACAGAATTAACCAGACATATAAAATGAAATACATGATAACACTGTTCAAATTTGATGCGTTTCGTATTGGTTCACTCAACCAAAATTCTAACACAAAGCTTATTCAGATGCGTCCAAAAAACTGAATCTTTTATCAGCAGAACACACTAAAACAAAGCACCACATGGAGAGAACCGAGGACAGGCATATGACTGTTGTGACTGCACATGTTGGCTCATGTGCAAATATCAGAGGCATGCACTTCATTGCCTCTTCATGCAGTGGCCACACATGCCTAGAGTGCAGGGAAAGTTGTACAGGTGTAAACACATCTTAAATGTATTTTACCCTATAATCTTGCTGCAGGTTCAATTTCTATCTTGGCAGATTTGAGCTTCTTGCTTGCTGCAGTTAATAGACAACCTCATTTCTCATCAGCTTCTTTTTTCTCAGTACAAAATCTCACTGCTGTCAGTTTCAGGTTGTAATTAGCTTTTTGCCTAGAATTATGTGAGCTCTGCTGATTTTTAGGAGTGTTGGCACTTGATCTCTACAATTTTAATAGCAGTATTGGGGAAAGAGGAGCTATTTATTTAGATCTTAAAAATAATTTTAGGTCTTCTTCAGGTGTCAATAATGGAGAATCACCTGATAGTCAGCTAGCTGGGTAACAGCCTCTCAGCCTTATGTCACAAGTGTAAGATGTCACAGTCTAGCTCGTCACAGAAGCTTTGTACTTTCTGTTCATGCCTTCCTGTCAGCTCAGAACCAGGGAACCACAATCACTTCTGTGCACTTCACTGAAATTGCATGAACAAGGCAAGTCTTCTATATGTTCTTTGCCAGTCACAGCAGTGATCCAAATATGACTTCAGAGCCAAGATGACAGGCACTGTTTGTTCCGGTCTGCTTTGCAGTCTGCAGTTGGTTGCATCCTGTTCCCTTGGTACCTGTGAGAATAGTCTCTTCAACATCTTCTGTGAGGCTCCCAAAATACACACTGAATGCACAAAGTTATTCTCCCAATCCCTTGCTGTCATTTCTCTAAGGGGCACTGTTTTTGCCATCCTTTTGAACTGTTGATGATTAATGGACTCCCAACCCTTTTACCTTTACCTCTCCCAGACACAAGATATAGCAGGCTTCTCAACAGGTGAAGTTTGCCTCACTGACTCAGCTTCAGTTTCAGTGGAAGACAGCACCTTAATCCTGTTTGTGGACCCCTCGTTCTCCCTGGTCCCTGGCTCCCCTGTGCAGGGTCCCAAAACCTACCATTGACCCAATTGCTGTCAAATGGACATGGCATGGTAGATCCTGTACTAAATGTAGGAGTGACAGTATCCACAGGAGAGTAGCGTAGTTGAGGTACCTTCACTATACCTGGTATATGTCTTTTAATAGCCTTTCAAACACGCCCATTCACAGTTGCTTCCAGTCACTTGACAGCAGCAAGGGTTATTTTCATCTACTTATGAACAGAAACTAATTCATCCTGTGTCCATGGACATTGTTCGTAGTGGTGCTGCATTGTGGCTGGTGACATATTTTACAGAGAACTAAACACATAATTGTAAACTGATTCTTCTTAATTTCTTAAACAGCGTAGCTGTGAAATATTAATTAACAAGTTAACTTCACTAATTGTTACTCCACTGCCAAAAAAGTTAACTTCGTTAAATGTTCAAGTGGTACTTTATTGGAGATTTATCATAAGTTAAAGGTAATCATTAACTCGTAATAGTAAACATTATGTTGTGGGTGTAGTGAAAAGAGCAAATGAACCAAACGTATAACTGTTGCTTGAATAAAAAAGTTTTGGTTGGGGAAGTTTATATAGGACATTAAAAAAAATAAAAACAGTTTAATCATTTAGTTTTATAATTATTATATTATAAATGGAGAATAACAGGAGAACCAAAATACAGCAGATCTGGATACAAACTTAACATAATCACTTAAATGCAGCCATGGATTTTCTTCAGTTGTAGAGCTATAATTCTATCCCACAGTCAGTGCACTGAATGAAAGTAGTACTTAATGCAAGCACAGAAAACAGATGACAATAAACAGCCAACACCTTGTTATTCTCATGCACACTTGATTGTTTACATCAGCCACATACACCCTGGCATAGCCACACACCTACATGACCCAAACCTGTCAGAACATGATTTTTGTAGGCAGCGAAGTTTCATGTTTGTCAGTCGGTACCTAATTAATGATTAATAAACTCAAAGAAAGATAATGGAAGTTAAAAAATCTGTTAACACTTAAAATTAACATAAAAGTTAATCCATTACTTGAAAGGTTAACTTCTTTAACTAACAATTAATGGATTAATGGTCTTGTGCCTGCTATTTTGGATGGTTAATGCTACAAGGGGTACAAGGATCCAGTACTGGGAATTGAACCTGGGTCCTGCGCATAGCAGCCAGACATACTGACCACCAAGCTACAGTGGTGGGCAGCTACACTTTTAGGGTCCAATATTTTCCTCTGTATTTTTTTTCTTCTTTCCCTAGTTGTTCAGCACACTCTCTTCCTAGTGTTATTGTCTCAGTTGCATGTAGTACAGTATACTTCATCATTACCCTGTAGTGTCTAATCTTTGCATCTTGTAGATGCATTAATACAGCACTGCAGTCGGCAACGTGTTTGGTGCAGTTGTTAGATCAGTTACTACTTCTACAATGGCAGGTTATCAAGATTTAAGTGAGTTTGAATGTTGTGTTATAGTTGGTGCATGAGTATTGGGACACAGGATCTCCAAGATAGCAATGAAGTGGGGATTTTCCTGTACAACCATTTCATGAATGTACTGTGAATATTAAGAATCTGGTAAAACATAAAGTCTCCAACATCACTGCAGCCAGAAAAAGATCTTGCAAGAATGGGACCAATGATGACTAAAGAGAATCGTTCAACGTGACAGAAGTGCAACTCTTCTGCAAATTACTGCCGATTTCAATGCTGGGCCATCACCAAGTGTCTGTGTGCGAACCATTCAATGAAACATCATCAATATGGGCTTTCAGGGCCAAAGGATCGCTTGTGTACCGTTGATTACTGTGTGACACAAAGCTTTATGTCTTGCCTGGGCCTGTCAACACTAATATTGGACTGTTGATGACTGGAAACATGTTGCCTGGTCAGACGAGCCTCGTTTCAAATTGTATTGAGCTGATGGATGTGTACAGGTATGGAGACAACCTCATGAATCTATGGACCGTGCATGTCAGCAGGAGATTGTTCAAGCTGGTGGAGGATATGTAATGGTGTGGGGCGTGTGCAGTTGGAATGGTATGGGACCCCTGATACATCTAGATATGACATTTGAAACAACATAGTTCTTATATAGGAAAACAGTGATCTGTAATTATTATAAATAAATTAGAAGCAGTCTTGATCGCTTAACTTTTTTAGTGGTGACCAGTTTTCATCTTTTTATCAGATCATCTTCAGAGCATGAATGTCTGCTGGAGGCAGTGGCGCATGGTAATTCTCTTGTTTGTGGCTGGTGGTGTACTGCCTACTGCTTGTGTCTGTGTATGTGTGGATGGATATGTGCGTGTGTGCGAGTGTATACCTGTCCTTTTTTCCCCCTAAGGTAAGTCTTTCCGCTCCCGGGATTGGAATGACTCCTTACCCTCTCCCTTAGAGCCCGTATCCTTTTGTCTTTCCTTCTCCTTCCCTCTTTCCTGACGAGGCAACCATTGGTTGCGAAAGCTGGAATTTTGTGTGTATGTTTGTGTTTGTTTGTGTGTCTATCGACCTGCCAGCGCTTTTGTTTGGTAAGTTTCATCATCTTTCTTTTTAGATATATATATATATATATATATATATATATATATATATATATATATATATATATATATATATATATAATAGAGGGAAACATTCCACGCGGGAAAAATATATTTAAAAACAAAGATGATGTGACTTACCATACGAAAGCGCTGGCAGGTCGATAGAAACACAAACAGACACATACATACACACAAAATTCAAACTTTCGCAACAAATTGTTGCCTCATCAGGAAAGAGGGAAGGAGAGGGAAAGACGAAAGGAAGTGGGTTTTAAGGGAGAGGGTAAGGAGTCATTCCAATCCCGGGAGCGGAAAGACTTACCTTAGGGGGAAAAAAGGACGGGTATACACTCGCACACACACATATCCATCGACACATATACAGACACAAGCAGACATATTTAAAGACAAAGAGTTTGGGCAGAGATGTCAGTCGAGGCGGAAGTGCAGAGGCAAAGATGATGTTGAATGACAGGTGAGGTGTGAGTGGCGGCAACTTGAAATTAGC
This sequence comes from Schistocerca piceifrons, assembly GCF_021461385.2. Classification (NCBI taxonomy): domain Eukaryota; kingdom Metazoa; phylum Arthropoda; class Insecta; order Orthoptera; family Acrididae; genus Schistocerca; species Schistocerca piceifrons. The sequence continues at coordinate 67,466,490 of NC_060144.1, read as the reverse complement.
GGAGATTGAGGCCTGGTGGGTAACGGGAAGAGAGGATATATTGAAGAGCAAGTTGTCATCTCCGGATTTCGGATAGGTTGGTGTTGGTGGGAAGTATCCAGATAACCCGGACGGTGTAACACTGTGCCAAGATGTGCTGGCCGTGCACCAAGTCATGTTTAGCCACAGGGTGATCCTCATTACCAACAAACACTGTCTGCTTGTGTCCATTCATGCGAATGGACAGTTTGTTGCTGGTCATTCCCACATAGAAAGCTTCACAGTGTAGGCAGGTCAGTTGGTAAATCACGTGGGTGCTTTCACACGTGGCTAAGCCTTTGATCGTGTACACCTTCTGGGTTACAGGACTGGAGTAGGTGGTGGTGGGAGGGTGCATGGGACAGGTTTTACACCGGGGGCGGATACAAGGATAGGAGTCAGAGGGTAGGGAAGGTGGTTTGGGGATTTCATAGGGATGAACTAAGAGGTTACGAAGGTTAGGTGGATGGCGGAAAGACACTCTTGGTGGAGTGGGGAGGATTTCATGAAGGATGGATCTCATTTCAGGGCAGGATTTGAGGAAGTTGTATCCCTGCTGGAGAGCCACATTCAGAGTCTGGTCCAGTCCCGGAAAGTATCCTGTCACAAGTGGGACACTTTTGTGGTTCTTCTGTGGGGGATTCTGGGTTTGAGGGGATGAGGAAGTGGCTCTGGTTATTTGCTTCTGTACCAGGTCGGAAGGGTAGTTGCAGGATGTGAAAGCTGTTGTTAGGTTGTTGGTGTAATGGTTCAGGGATTCCGGGCTGGAGCAGATTCGTTTGCCACGAAGACCTAGGCTGTAGGGAAGGTACCGTTTGATGTGGAATGGGTGGCAGCTGTCATAATGGAGGTACTGTTGCTTGTTGGTGGGTTTGATGTGGACAGACGTGTGAAGCTGGCCATTGGACAGGTGGAGGTCAACGTCAAGGAAAGTGTCATGGGATTTGGAGTAGGACCAGGTGAATCTGATGGAACCAAAGGAGTTGAGGTTGGAGAGAAAATTCTGGAGTTCTTCTTCACTGTGAGTCCAGATCATGAAGATGTCATCAATAAATCTGTACCAAACTTTGGGTTGGCAGGCCTGGGTAACCAAGAAGGCTTCCTCTAAGTGACCCATGAATAGGTTGGTGTACGAGGGGGCCATCCTGGTATCCATGGCTGTTCCCTTTAATTGTTGGTATGTCTGGCCTTCAAAAGTGAAGAAGTTGTGGGTCAGGATGAAGCTGGCTAAGGTGATGAGGAAAGAGGTTTTAGGTAGGGTGGCAGGTGATCGGCGTGAAAGGAAATGCTTCATCGCAGCGAGGCCCTGGACGTGCGGAATATTTGTGTATAAGGAAGTGGCATCAATGGTTACAAGGATGGTTTCCGGGGGTAACACATTGGGTAAGGATTCCAGGCGTCCGAGAAAGTGGTTGGTGTCTTTGATGAAGGATGGGAGACTGCATGTAATGGGTTGAAGGTGTTGATCTACGTAGGCAGAGATACGTTCTGTGGGGGCTTGGTAACCAGCTACAATGGGGCGGCCGGGATGATTGGGTTTGTGGATTTTAGGAAGAAGGTAGAAGGTAGGGGTGCGGGGTGTCGGTGGGGTCAGGTGAAAGGTTTTGCAGGGGGCCTAAGGTTCTGAGGATTCCTTGAAGCTCCGCCTGGACATCGGGAATGGGGTTACCTTGGCAAACTTTGTATGTGGTGTTGTCTGAAAGCTGACGCAGTCCCTCAGCCACATACTCCCGACGATCAAGTACCACGGTCGTGGAACCCTTGTCCGCCAGAAGAATGACGATGGATTGGTCAGCCTTCAGATCACGGATAGCCTGGGCTTCAGCACTTGTGATGTTGGGAGTAGGATTAAGGTTTTTTAAGAAGGATTGAGATGCAAGGCTGGAAGTCAGAAATTCCTGGAAGGTTTGGAGAGGGAGAGGAGGTGGGTCCCGCTGCGATGGAGGACGGAACTGTTCCAGGCAGGGTTCAATTTGGATGGTGTCTTGGGGAGTTGGATCATTAGGAGTAGGAAGAGGAGGTGGGTCCCGCTGCGATGGAGGACGGAACTGTTCCAGGCAGGGTTCAATTTGGATGGTGTCTTGGGGAGTTGGATCATTAGGAGTATCTTGTGGAAAGAGGACGTGTTGCTAGGCCATCACTCAGAACGTATTGTCACATTTAATTAAAACTGATATTTTAGTAATAAAACCGAGTAAAGTATGTTTAAGAGTTGCCAAACATTTATGTATACAAATTTTCTGGAAGTGAAGAATAGAACTATCTTGTTTTTGGAAAAGGAGGTCAACTTCATTGTCATCGCCATCTATCAATCAACAGAATTGTAAGTATACAAAATTCACTAAAATACAGGAAAAGAAATGCATTCTCTATAGTTTTCATTCAAGGTCCCGAGTTCGAGTCTCGGTCCGGCACATAGTTTTAATCTGCCAGGAAGTTTCATGTCAGTGCACACTCCGATGTAGAGTGAAAATTTCATTCTAGAAACAACCCCCAGGCTGTGGCTAAGCCATGTTTCCACAATATCTTTTCTTCCAGGAGTGCTAGTTCTGCAAGGTTCGCAGAAGAGCTTCTGTGAAGTTTGGAAGGTAGGAGACGAGGTACTGGCGGAATTAAAGCTTTGAGGACAGGGTGTGAGTTGTGCTTGGGTAGCTCAGTCGGTAGAGAACTTTCCCGCAAAAGGCAAAGGTCCTGAGTTCGAGTCTCAGTCCGGCACGTAGTTTTAATCTGCCAGGAAGTTTCATATCAGTGCACACTCCACTGTAGAGTGAAAATTTCATTCTAGAAACAACCCCCAGGCTGTGGCTGTGCAATATCCTTTCTTCCAGGAGTGCTAGTTCTGCAAGGCTCGCAGAAGAGCTTCTGTGAAGTTTGGAAGGTAGGAGATGAGGTACTGGTGGAATTAAAGCTGTGAGGATGGGGTGTGAGTCGTGTTTGGGTAGTTCAGTCAGTAGAGCGCTTGCCTGCGAAAGGCAAGGGTCCCGATTTCGAGTCTTGGTCCAACACCTAGTTTTAATCTGCCAGGAAGTTTCATATCAGCGCACACTCCCCTGTAGAGTGAAAATTTCATTCTAATCTGGAGTGGTTTAGGTGGGAAGGAAATGACATTCTCAGTTGCATTATTGTGACTGGTGAAACCTGAGCACAAGTGTATAAACCCGAACTGAAGACCTAAACAGCAGAATCATGTTATTGGGGTTCCCTACAATGACACAAGATGCAACAGAATCCATCACCCATGAAGATCATGTTGAAGTTGATGTACACAGCCATGGTATTCTGGAGTGACACCCTGTTAGGGACAATAAACTATCAATACTACCACAACTTCCTTCTGTACCATCTGTGACATGCACTTCAATAAAAACTCTGGCACAACTGGATAATGCAGTAACTCTCTATGCTATGGTGAACCATCTGTGACATGCACTTCAGTGAAAAAGTCTGGCACTACTGGATAATGCAGTAATACCCTATGCTGACTCTAGAGCCCGCACTGCAAATGTCATCAAGAATTGTGTACAGTGGTGGGGGCGGGAAATCCCTCCCCACCCACCCACTCACCAGACCTCAATTCACATGAGTTCGACCTCACTGCACAACTGAAGAAAACAGTGCATAAGAGGCACTTTGATAACAGGGTGGATGTCCTCACAGCATTTTGAAAACTGGTGGCACACAGTGATGGCAATGCCAATGGCATTCCACGCATTCCCCATCGTTGGCAGTGCTGCTTTGGCAGCCAGAGACTATGGTCATGTGTGTGTGAGAGTTGTTTGTGTGTGTGTGTGTGTGTGTGTGTGTGTGTGTGTGTGTGTGTGTCTGTGTGTGTGTGTGTGTGTGTGTGTGTGTGTGTGTGTGCACCAAAAGTCAAACAATGGAAAATCCAGGATGAAATGTAACAATAATATGAAAATGGGTTCTACACAACAGTGGTGACTACTTTCAAGGATAGTAACAGGTGCAAACATGTAACTCTTTTGTATCAGTTGTGAAAAAATAGTTGCCACTATTTAAGTTCCAACCCTCGTATATATTTAAGAATTTGAAGCTTTTGACCTGCATGTTGTTGTTGTGGTCTTCAGTCCTGAGACTGGTTTGATGTAGCTCTCCATGCTACTCTATACTGTGCAAGCTTCTTCATCTCCCAGTACCTACTGCAACCTACATCCTTCTGAATCTGCTTGGTGTATACATCTCTTGGTCTCCCTCTACGATTTTTACCCTCCACGCTGCCCTCCAGTGCTAAATTGTGGATCCCTTGATGCCTCAGAACATGTCCTACCAATCGATCCCTTCTTCTAGTCAAGTTGTGCCACAAACTTCTCTTCTCCCCAGTCCTATTCAATAGCTCCTCATTAGTTATGTGATCTACCCATCTAATCTTCAGCATTCTTCTGTAGCACCACATTTCAAAAGCTTCTATTCTCTTCTTGTCCAAACTATTTATCGTCCATGTTTCACTTCCATACATGGCTACACTCCATACAAATACTTTCAGAAATGACTTCCTGACACTTAAATCAATACTCGATGTTAACAAATTTCTCTTCTTTAGAAACGCTTTCCTTGCCATTGCCAGTCTACATTTTATATCCTCTCTACTTCGACCATCATCAGTTATTTTGCTCCCCAAATAGCAAAACTCCTTTACTACTTTAAGTGTCTCATTTCCTAATCTAATACCCTCAGCATCTCCCGATTTAATCCGACTACATTCCATTATCCTCATTTTTCTTTTGTTGATGTTCATCTTATATCCCCCTTTCAAGACGCTATCCATTCCGTTCAACTGCTCTTCCAAGTCCTATGCTGTCTCTGACTGAATTACAATGTCATCGGCGAACCTCAAGGTTTTTATTTCTTCTCCATGGATTTTAATACCTACTCCGAATTTTTCTTCTGTTTCCTTCACTGATTGCTCAATATACAGATTGAATATCGGGCTCACTCCCTTCCCAACCACTGCTTCCCTTTCATGCCCCTCAACTCTTATAACTGCCATTTGGTTTCTGTACAAATTGTAAATAGCCTTTCGTTCCCTGTATTTTACCCCTGCCACCTTCAGAATCTGAAGGAGAGTATTCCAGTCAACATTGTCAAAAGCTTTCTCTAAGTCTACAAATGCTAGAAATGTAGGTTTGCCTTTCCTTAATCTAGCTTCCAAGATAAGTCATAGGGTCAGTATTGCCTCACGTGTTCCAATATTTCTACGGAATCCAATCTGATCTTCCCCGAGGTTGGCTTCTACTAGTTTTTCCATTCATCTGTAAAGAATTCGAGTTAGTATTTTGCAGCTGTGATGTATTAAACTGATAGTTCGGTAATTTTCACATCTGTCAACACCTGCTTTCTTTGGGATTGTAATTATTATATTCTTCTTGAAGTCTGAGGGTATTGCGCCTGTCTCATACATCTTGCTCACCAGATGGTAGAGTTTTGTCAGGACTGGCTCTCCCAAGGCTGTCAGTAGTTCTAGTGGAATGTTATCTACTCCTGGGGCCGTGTTTCGACCCAGGTCTTTCAGTGCTCTGTCAAACTCTTCACGCAGTATCATATCTCCCATTTCATCTTCATCTACATACTCTTCCATTTCCATAATATTGTCCTCAAATACATCGCCCTTGTATAGACCCTCTGCATACTCCTTCCACCTTTCTGCTTTCCCTTCTTTGCTTAGAACTGGGTTTCCATCAGAGCTTTTGATATTCATACAAGTGCTTTTCTTTTCTCCAAAGGTCTCTCTTAATTTTCCTGTAGGCAGTATCTATCTTACCCCTAGTGAGATAAGCCTCTACATCCTTACATTTGTCCTCTAGCCATCCCTGCTTAGCCATTTTGCACTTCCTGTCGATCTCATTTTTGAGACGTTTGTATTCCTTTTTCCCTACTTCATTTACTGCATTTTTATATTTTCTCCTTTCGTAAATTAAATTCAGTATTTCTTCTGTTACCCAAGGATTTGTACTAGCACTTGTCTTTTTACCTACTTGATCCTCTGCTGCCTTCACTACTTCATCCCTCAAAGCTACGCATCCTTCTTCTACTGTATTTCTTTCCCCCGTTCCTGTCAATTGTTCCCTTATGCTCTCCCTGAAACTCTGTACAACCTCTGGTTCTTTCAGTTTATACAGGTCCCATCTCCTTAAATTCCCACCTTTTTGCAGTTTCTTCAGTTTTAATCTACAGTTCATAACCAATAGATTGTGGTCAGAGTCCATTTCTTACCCGCAATCCATATTCACCAACTACGTTTCCTTCTCTCCCTTTTCCTACTACCGAATTCCAGTCACCCATCACTATTAAATTTTCATCTCCCTTCACTATCTGAATAATTTCTTTTATTTCATCATACATTTCTTCAATTTCTTCATCATCTGCAGAGCTAGTTGGCATATAAACTTGTACTACTGTAGTAGGCGTGGGCTTCGTGTCAATCTTGGCCACAATAATGCATTCACTATGCTGATTGTAGTAGCTTACCCGCACTCCTATTTTTTTATTCATTATTAAACCTACTCCTGCATTACTCCTATTTGTCTTTGTATTTATAACCCTGTATTCGCCTGACCAAAAGTCTTGTTCCTCCTGCCACCGAACTTCACTAATTCCCACTATATCTAACTTTAACCTATCCATTTCCCTTTTTAAATTTTCTAACCTGCCTGCCCGATTAAGGGATATGACATTCCACGCTCCGATCCGTAGAACGCCAGTTTTCTTTCTCATGATAACGACGTCCTCTTGAGTAGTCCCCACCCGGAGATCCGAATGGGGGACTATTTTACCTCCGGAATATTTTACCCAAGAGGATGCCATCATCATTAACCATACAGTAGAGCTGCATGCCCTCGGGAAAAATAACGGCTGTAGTTTCCCCTTGCTTTCAACCGTTCGCAGTACCAGCACAGCAAGGCCGTTTTGGTTAGTGTTACAAGGCCAGATCAGTCAATCATCCAGACTGTTGCCCCTGCAACTACTGAAAAGGCTGCTGCCGCTCTTCAGGAACCACAAGTTTGTCTGGCCTCTCAACAGATACCCCTCCATTGTGGTTGCACCTACGGTACGGCTATCTGTATCACTGAGGCACGCAAGCCTGCCCACCAACGGCAAGGTCCATGGTTCATGGGAGGGTTGACCTTCATAGTTCTTGTTATTCATGAAAGTCCGGAAAACAGTTCAATTTGTTGTCAATGCACAAATTAGCATTATACTTCTGGTTGCTAACTGATGGACTTCCTTTGCAGTTTGGCATCTTGCACCTACTTCTCTCCTCAGACACAACTGATCGATGTCCAACATTGTCCTGATAAACACGGATTTGGGGAATTGGCTTTGATGCATGCCATATTTTCTTCTTCTTTGCATATTTAGTATCCACACTTGAAGAAGGTCTTTCCTCTTTCCCCCACTTATGCCCTTGTCCATTTTGCACCGGCCATCAGCCATTTCACCTTGAAACTGACAAAGTGGCCTTACCTAATTTTTGGGTACACCAATGTGCAGTTGCCATGCATTTACTACCATCATATCAAGGAAGTGAAAAAAATAGCTAATGGTAGTCCTCCTTTGATCTGATGTTGATTCTGTATAACACAATTAGTGAATCTAAAAGATCCATTCCTCCCATAAACTCGTTGGAGAGAAGAATAATTGACGGACAGTCAACTTCAAGCATTTCTTTGGCCTTCTTATCCTATATGTTCACCATACTTAGCGGTTTCCCTAGAGGAGGCACTCATGCAAGAGTCGTCATTCTTTTCTGGAGCCACACAATTCCTTCCATAAAATACTGCAGGATTCATTATCTAGAAAAAGAACAGTTTTCCTGCAAATTCCTTAATTGACAAATTTGTAATGTTTAAAAAATAGGCTCGCAAATTCTAGGATTAATGGTTATGATAATCATGTTTTTTTATTGAGATATACCTAAAATTACCTCCATCATGTAATATTTATTTAAAGTTGATAACTTAAGTGTTTCAAGATCAGTAATAATAAGAATCAACAGCTGAAATACACATATCCATGCTACACAGTACTCCAAAGACTCCACTGTTCAAGTAGTTGAAGAAATTCTTGAAGTACAGTACAGCTTCCTATACTTTTACTCTGAAATGTTATGAATTTGCTTTGCATGGTGACTGCAAGATAATGCTTCTTGATATGCAGATACAGCAATGTATTGTAAGCATTACACATACATTGAGCTCGTCCATAGAGGGTTAAATCATTGCCATATCTTCTCTCATATACCCCAGGACTATTATCATCATCTTCTACTGTAACAACGGGGGTGGGGGGACAGTTGGAGGTAGTTACTTCCTATTCAACTGATATTAGTTCTTGTTGGATGTCAATGACTTGTGAAGCAATGTTTTATTGTCACTTCCAGTGCTGTTTTAACACATTCATCACTGCCCTCTTTACACCCGACACTTGGCTGTGAACTGGCATGTTTAATGGATGTTTGAAATTAGATTGCAAAGAACAGAAAAATGATAGGAATATGGTTCTTGCATCATTTAAAAGGAAAAAGTAAGAGCTTTACAAGAATGTGAGTTTATTTTACAATATAAAATACAAATGGGTGTTATAATCTAAAAAAAGAAAACACAAAAATATCGCGGATAAAAAAGTTTTACATGATCTCTCTTTTGAGTAATGCCATTATTACTGTATCTAAATTTAAAACAAAATATTACTGGACTGTCTAAGTGCAGGTACCTGCAAACTAGAGTATTTTAATACTTCAGATGTGGTTAGCCTTTGTGTGAAAATCCTGGAAACACTGTGGGACGCAAAGGCCAAAGCCACAGTCCTTGCACCACCATCTGCTTTCCTTCCTGATGCACTTACCCATATCTTTCTTCCCCCTGTCTGAACATACTTTGCAATACCTAGTGGTATTCACCTTGTTTGCAGTGGGTGGGACCTTCTCTGGAAAGCGCCTTGCAAATGTCCTCTCAATTTGTGAGGGCGAAGCGGCTTGTTGCTGAAAAATATTTCCGCCCTTATCAGCCAATTTCTTCCCCACTCTGTGAATAAAGTCTACTAGGGATAAATTCTTCCTAGTGTTCTCTTTATATAAAATAAAACTGTTGACAGTTGACACGATAAACAAGTGGAAAAACAGCTTCTATCACCATTTCAAAGTTTTTCGGGCAAACGGGTAATAGCTGGAGAACTGATCTGCTGTGTCAACTCCAGCTTTATTCTTATTGTAATCAATAATAACGTCTGGCTTTACAATTTCTGCTATTCCACCTTTGGCCCTCACTTGAATACTAGTGCTGGTAGACTTATGCTTTGTGGAAAGACAAAAAACATCTCGTTTTGACTTCCACTTCACTGTCAAGAGATGGTGTTTCCTTTGAAAAACTATCTTTTTTTAGTTTTAGTGTTCTGAATATTCGTCGCAAATCTTCCCTGTTTTCCATTATTGTTCCCACTCCAAGAGCTTTTTTTTTTTTTTTCACAACATGTCCAAAAGAGATGGACTGGTGTAGTACCTATACATATAAATGCAATGTCCTTTGCCAAAGTACTGTGAACACAACCTTTTTACAAGGCCTGGATACTATTATCAACACTGCCTGCAGAACCCGTACATACATCACAGTTTAGCATATAACCAGTTGGTGAATCGCAGAGAGCATATAATTTTATTCCATATTTATTGGGTTTGTTTTTCATGTATACTGTGAAGCTTGTTCTACAACGAAAGGGACACATTGCCTCATCTATTGTCAGATTCATGCCTGGACGAAAACTAATTTTATTTTATTCACAAAGAAATCAAACAAAAGCCTTTCTTTGTGGAGTGGGTCGTGCTTTTCTTCGCCTATGCTAATGAATGTAGCATTGTCATTCAAGTGTAACATCAACAATGAAGCGCAAAATCGATCGCGACTCAACAATTTACCCGCAAATCCTGTCTGCGGAAACAGGTCTGTTGACCAATAATCACTGATTTTCGGCAATTTTACGACGCACATATGCAGAATAATACTGGGAGACCAGTAAATCTCTTACAATTTTACTGCACACCACTTATGCCAAACAGAGTTTATTTTCAGTCTACCTTTGCGTTTCATTGTCGTAATAACGTTACCAGCGTACCGATTCGTTTCGCTTTTGATGAGCCGAATAATGTCATCATCAAATTCACTCTCATCAAATAAATAACTAAAATATCAAAGTTCCTCAGTGGCATCTGAAAAATGCGACACTAAGCCGACTACTTCCTGGAAATCCGGCAGTACTGACTGATCGTCTAGTTCCGACCAACCTTGTTCTTTGTGCTCAGTGAGCCACACACGATCAGGTACCACAAGTGGTGACTGATGATCTGTACCCCTGTCTGCATAGAAAAAAATAATGCTAAGATTGGTACTAAAAGGTACTAGATGCATGTGAAGTAATGAACATTACTCACAATACAAAATGCGGTAATGAATCTTCACTTTATGAACAATTGAGACATATACATAACTGAATCATCACTTGTACTTTCGTCTGGAGAATACGAATCCTACTTGTCAGAATCATCAAATTCAGATCCTGCATCTTCGTAAAGAATATCTAAGATCTCTGACTCCGCCAACTCGCTGCGCGATATTTTCATGAACTGCAGGTAACTTCGTCTTTGCAGTGCTCCCAGCTGCTCCCAGGATGAGATAGCCGATAAGTGGTTGCCTCTTGCGGATGAAGAATGAAATACATGCACATTAGTTGACGAAACTGCTTCGGAGACGCGCTAAACGCACTTATGGAGCCAAATAAAGGCTCGCCCGTACGGTATACGGATGCCGTCGCCAACGTCAGGGCGTCCGCACCCGTATGGCGTATGGGCACCGTGCTGTAAGTGTTAATTTGATTTAACTCCATATTAATGGTTCTCCTGAAGTTTCTCCCTACAATAACATCTCATTAACCATCTGTTGTACACAGTGCAACAATGCTGACTTCAATCTTTCTATTCCACTCAGTATAGTCTTTCTCAAAACATTCTCCTTGTGTGTCAAATTGGAGTTTAATCTTCGGCACGTGCTCTGCAGTGAAATTCTCTACCTTTAAATCTAGCTTGTGAACATACTCCACGATCCATAATTTTTCATCAAACAATGGTTTCATTGTGTTGGGGAGGACCTTCAGTGCAATGACTTCTGTAATTAATAATCTGCATTGTAAAGACAAATTTGTCATATCGGCCTTCATAACATTTTGCTGTTAAGTTAAACTTGAGACTGTGCTCTTAAGCTCATTATTTGACAAGAAATTTCATTCCACAACTCTTCATGTTTAGTCGAAATGTCATTACAAATTTCTGTTGATAACTGATTATCTATGGCTGACATATCATTACTCGAACTTCACATGTCACTTTTAGTAGACATTTCATTACACAGAGTTGATATTTGAGATGCTACATGGTCTGACCTTCAATTAAACTTTTCATCCTGTTTTAAGGACAACCATTTAAAAACAGTTTCAATCATATCTGCTAAACTGTGATCTAGAGCAGAAAATTGTATCTGGTATATGTGTGTTTGTTGGCCTATCCATGCTTGAGCATATTCACTCTCATTGGCACTAAATTTTATTCCATGTAAAGTTTCAGGTTCCATTTTAGATAACTTACTAGTCTTCACCATAACATGCAAAATGACTAAAATCACATATGTGGAATCACTTAATCAAGTTCAGTATCAGCACAGACATGATTAAATTTGCCAAACAAGAGTGTTCTTCAGTACTAGGATAAAACAACAAAGCTCCATTACACATGCTCACAACAGGAAGTCAGCCATTTTGCATAACTAAAATACTCACTGTTGTTAAAGTTATGTACTATTGCAATTTTTTTTTCAAAACTGAATCCACCAAGCAGAACCTGTTTTGAATGATTACAGATTACATATGAAACCACTTTATGTTCAGGGAAGGAAAAAATAGACAGTGTAATACTTGCGTGTTCTCTTACAGTGTGATGTACTCTGCAACTATAAAATAATTTTATAATTATCTGATTTTTTAATTGTACAATTTTCCTATTTATTCACTCCAATTGATTTCTTCCTTGGTGTTTGCCAGCATCCTGTCACCAAGCAGCCAACATAATATATCCCATTTAAAATCAAGGAAGAAATGTGATTGAAAAGTAATGGATTTATTTAATTCCTCTGGAAATAAATTGTTTGGAGCTGGGATACATCAAAAGGACCACAGCAGGAGCGTAGCAAAGAAAGATATGGCACAAAAATTTCAATTTTGGTTCAGTTTGTGCCTGATGGTGAAAACAAAATTCTTCCATTAACTGAGTTTACAATGATCAGGTTCAGAGTAATTGTGGGGGAGCAGATAAGCTTGGTAATAGTGGACTGTGATAATATGAAGCGTAATGAGACAAAATGGTTTGCATTACACAAAAAAGGTTGATCAGACTTCATGACAATAAATTTAGACTGCAAGGTTCAGCTTGTATAGAATGCGAATCTGCATATAATTGCATGTAAATCAAAACATCACCAAAATAATCACTTCCCAGGGTAATTAAAAATTGCAACAGGGATAAATTCTGGGCATATTGTTAGTAATAGGATCTGTATTTGACTACCATAAAATAAACCTTTAAATGCATCTGATTGCTACTGTTATTTATTATATAGGCATAAATAATAAGGAAATGCATCCTTACATGAAGGTGGGCAGAAGAAGAAAGATGACATTCAGGAGGCTGTAAGTGCCTCAATAAGTTATTTTTTTAAATTGAATAACAAAAATACGTCAAGGATTTTAAACAGACTTCTACACACAATACAGGTGGATCTTTGGCATAGCACTCAAATTAATTTATTACGTTATGTAACTCCCATTTTATAGTAGTTGTAGCTGTCTGTAACTCCAAAGTCTTAGTATTGCTATTATGTATCTTATTGCACAGTTCAACACTATTAGGAAAAGGATTAATTGCTACTCACCATAAAGATGACACTGATGCCTCTGTCTTGGTTGAAGATCAGGAGTTGGAAAAAGTTCCCAAATCTGTGATCAGTACCCACAGTGGCTTAGAAACTTGGTTTCGGCAAAATGGATTGAATCTAAACGTATCTAAGATGCAATTCAAAACCAAACACTCAAAATGTGATCAGATTAAGATTGTTCACAACAGCCAAGATATAGAAGAAGTTGACTCAGTCAAATTCTTAGGTTTAAATGTAGATAAAGATATGAGCTGGCAGGCACACATTGAATACCTAGCAAACAAACAGAGCAACTCTGCATTTGCAGTGCAAATATTATCAACTGCAACTGACATGGACAAATGAAAAGTAGCGTATACAAGCTACTTTGAATCAATTATTAGGTATGGTATTGTTTTTTGGCTTAACTGACGAACAAAGTGCGGATTGTAAAAAAAATACAGAAAAAAATCATTCAAAATATGTGCACTGCAAATCATAAAGAACCATGTCATCCATTATTTGGAAAACTTAAAATATTAACTCTGCCAATCCTATACATTTATGAGATTATTATAGTTTTTGTACACCAGACATGAATTATTTGAGGGAAACCCTTTTGTCCATACATGTGATACTAGAAACAAAGAAAATTCTATGCTCCCCACCTACCACGTCAGACTTTATGCCCAGGGACCTCAGTACACAGAAATGAAAATTTGTAATAAATTAAAAGAAAACATGTTAATGCAGATGAATTTAGGTCCACTTAAAAGAAAGCTATATGAGGGACTGACACTGAAATGTTATTACTCAGTGGATGAATTTGCGTTGGACAAACTAGAAATTTGATCTGGATACAGCGTATTACATATTCCAAGAAATAGCCTTATAATGTTATTATTTCTTTAGTACTTTTACTTATTAGTGTAAAAATCATTGTAACAGTATTGTAAATTTTTCACATATCTCCTGTATGCAAATCAAATGAATTGCAGTGTACGTCATGAGATGAATAAAACACAATTCACATTTCACTGAGTTGCAGACAGCCACATTTAACTTTCGGCCAAAGCCTTCTTCAGAAAAGAAAACACACGCACGTCCATACAAAGAAGCATACCTCATGTGCACATGACCACTATCTCTGGCAGGTCAGACCAGAATGTTACTGTTCAATTCATTTTTAATTCATCACTAGAGGTTTTAAGCTCATTTTATAATTCATTTTTAACTCTGTGGTAGACTGTCTGATTAGTTCTTGCACTCTCTTTTAAATGTTTCCTGTAAATTTTCCTCCATGCTATGTGTAACCACAGGAATACAGTGCATTATGCAGTATACTTCTAATAAGAAGACTGAAATCATTGCTAAATTGCTCAAAGTTGAGTTACAAATAATAGAAAAACAACTCCTTTACCACAGATAGAGCTCATTTAGTTGTGTAGGGGCTTGTTGCGGTCAAGTATTACTGTTTGCACCTCATTGGCTGACTCCAGTGTGTCGCCAAAAGTGTGGCGATGGGCTTTGGTGAAGATGCACAGCAGGCTGCTACTGATGCATCGTAATGAAGCTGTGATGACTGTCAGAGATTGTATGAATTGAAGTCATTTCTCTTCCGATTTGTGGACTGATCAAACTTCTTCCAAGTTGGAGTCCTTTGTTCTAATCAAAAATAACTCTTAATTAATTAACCAAATATCTACGGGTGTACTGCCGGTCTACAGTGTCCAACGGGCACAATATTTCAGCGATCATACGTGTCGCCATCATCAGGTGAACTGACGGACTGAGCTCCTGTGAACGTGCCGGTACGGAGATCCATACGCTATGGCTGCTCAGGGGGAACTGGCTTCGGTTGCGGCGGCGGCCAATTTAAATACCCTCCGCCCGTGGCGCACTCCCTCCGCCATCCGCGCCCCGCGCCACGGTCACGCGTCTGAGATGACGTCGGTGTGATGGCTCTGTCCACCGTGGTCGTCACAACTATACGTTTGCTCGATTTACTCTTGATTAACCCAATCTCTGGTTCCCAAGCATTGGTAACATTATAACCACAGTCACGGTTTATGAGGTCATCATTGGTGGGAATTTCGATGGCCTCTCTAACAACGCTGTCCCAGTATCTCGACGTCTGTACCAGAATCCTCGTGCGTTCATACTCCATAGCATGATTTTCCGACAAACAATGTTCAGCGACCGCCGACTTGCTCGGATACATCAGTCGAGTGTGCCTCTGGTGTTCACGGCATCGATCCTCGACGGTACGCATCGTCTGACCGATATACGACTTGCCACATTGACACGGAATCTGGTACATGCCGGCCTTCCTCAAACTGAGGTCATCTTTGGCGCTCCCCACCAGTGCACAAGTTTTATTCGGAGGACAAAACACAGTTCCGACCCGGTGTTTCTTCAAAATGCGGGCGATTTTCCCCGAGAGTGCGCCTGTATATGGAATAAACGCAGTGCCTACCTCCTCCCTCGTGATTTCATCCATCTCCACAGGTTGTGCCGTAGTGGTTGGGCGGAGAGCACATTGAATCTGCCACTCTGAGTACCCATTTTTTTGAAATACAGTTTTCAGATGTTCCAATTCCTGGGGTACACTCTCTGTGTCAGAGATAGTGTGCACCCTATGTACTAGAGTTTTAAGTACCCCATTCCTTTGTGAAGGGTGGTGGCAGCTGTCTGCGTGCAAATACAGATCAGTGTGCGTTGTCTTCCAATACGCCCCATGACCTAGGGTGCCGTCAGCCCTGCTCTTGACCAAGACGTCAAGGAAAGGTAATTTACCCTCCGTTTCAGTCTCCATAGTGAATTTGATGTTGGGGTGTATGGAGTTTAGATGTGTAAGGAAGTCAAGGAGTTTATCCATACCATGTGGCTTTTTCCGTTACGTGGACGACACGTGTGTTTCATTACTCCATTTATGGCACTGAGCCAAAATGGAGTATTAGTTTATCAATTTTGGATTTACTCCATTTACTGTGTAATATGTTCTTCATGGTCACCTATTTCATAAAATTAACTAGTATCCAGACCAGCTAATAAAATCCAGATAACCATGCTTCTGCTCTTGCTAGTGGACTTCATCTCATTTGCAGTGTTTTCAGGGTTAGAGGCTGAAAGAAATCCTCCTGATTTTATGTATTGACCAACAATATTTCTTCTTTCAACACCAATCCATTTATATATCTTTATACATTGAGTTAATTGTCATCAAATATGTATATTACATCCATATCACAAACATTTGGGAACAGATATCTTGTACAATGAGAATATGTTTTGGCAAACAAAACAACCAAGGATGTAAGACCGAATGACAGTTTATGTAACTTCTTTTCTGCTTGCTTCTACTATGTCACCATTGTTATCATGAGTGCCATTCTTCCATGGCTATAACACACCTCCAAGCTGTGACATCTAAGAACAAGTAGCCCACAGCAGGTGGACAAGCTAAACTTGTTGCCCTGTCTTGCAGATAAGTTGTGCCCATGTATCTAGCCTTATTTGCGCATAACAATAAACCATTTCTCCAACAATATGCTGTCTGAAACTTAACTACTAATAAAAAATGTTTATTAAATATCAGGATTATCTTTCACCGTTTAAAAGGATTGAATGTATAACCAATCATTTGCCCTAAAATAATGTGTTACATCTCAAGCTACAGGGACATAATGCATCCGTGTTTCAAGGAATTACAACATGAATGGAAAAGTGAAGATGTGACAGATCAAGAGCATTATAAAAAGAATAAATAAATAAACCATCCAAGTACTGTACACTGCTGAAAGTTTTGTTCACCTGAAAGCTGGCCTTATACACGTTAACCATGTTGTCATGTAAATGTCGACGTTTTGGGCACACTAAAATGGGATCTAAAGTGCAGATGTAGTTTGGCTGTCGACAAAGAAAATTCTTCGTGTATGGCTCCATCCATGTGTGTGAATTGCTCCAAACAACATTCAGTATGGAGCAGAGGAGAGAATGGGACTGGAAAGCATGGTCACCCAGTATATCCCATACTCTCAGATGAAAATGCATTGGCTCTGCAACCACCTACTTTTGTAAAATCATGTGCAACAGTGTGGATCAATGACTAGTGTTGGTATCCAGGCAGTGATTGTTGATGAAAGCCCAGCTAGCACCTGTAAATGCAGATGTAAATCCACATTGAAGTAGACATGGGAGTTGTGGGCTACTTACTGGACCAGGATGGGCAGCAGTTAAGGGTCAAGGCAAAGATGCTTGCCACTGGAGGCTTCACTGAAATAATAGTGACAAGGCGAGTTCTTTATTATGACTCATGTAGATACAGATGGATGCCATGGTGCAGAAGCTGTGCCACCTGTCGGCACATGATCGGGTGGTGCAGTGTGTGTTGACAGCAGCTGCCTGGTCTGCAGTTGTGACATGCCCAGGATTGCTGACACAAACAGCCTTGCTGCTGCAAACAGCATGCCAGCCTACTGTGGCCACCAGCTGCCTCTGGCTTCTACATTGCTTTGCTACTAGCCTTCCACTAAAACACCAAGAAATAGTTGCGGCCATTACAGCACTAGGAACTAAATCAATAAGTATGCATAAAACAAAAACAATATTGGTCAGTTGAGAAAAATAATGCACCCTCACAGCATGCAGGTAAGGAAGAGCAAAAGAAAGGTACCAGTAACAGACTTATCTACATCCCCAAATATCTATCCATGCACTAAAAAATCTGCTCACCAAGCAGTGGCAGGAGGACATACGTATAAAAGGTATTACATATGCCAGCTTTCAGAGCCAATGGCTCTTTCTTCTGGCAGAATGGTTGAAGGGGAAGGAAGATGAGCGAAGAAAAAGGAATGGTGAGGTTTAGGAAGAGGGGTAGAGTTTGGAAAAGCACCCAGAATCCCAGGTCAGGGAAGACTTACCAGAAAGGAGAAAAAGTCTTTCCTTCTCATACCATCCAGTAAGTCTCCCCTAACATGGGGTTTTGGGTGACTTTTCCAAATTCTACTTCTTTCCCCAAACCTCTCCCTAAAGAAATTCCTGGTCCATTGCCAAGCCACTCCCACTTCCAACCCCTTGCCACAGGGGTCACATCCCTCTGGAAGACCAAAGTGCAAGACCTAGAAAATCAGCACATACTATTTCAGTCCAGTCACAGGCTTGTTCTATCCCATCAGAAGCAGAAAACCCGTGAAAGCAGCCATGTCATATAGCATTCCTGCTTAAATTTGTGCTTTGTATTTTATGTGGACATGATCGCTAACCAACTGTCCAGCAAATAAATGGTCACTGATAAGTGGTCACTGCCAAATTGTGGCCAAAAACAAAGTTGACGACCCAGTGGTGGAAGATGCAGTTGTGCACAAAATGCCCAAGTTCAGTGGCTGCTTCACAACCCACGCCATCAGGATTGTTTCCCCCAGCACCAGCTTTTCTGAACTACAGAAGATGGGAGTTATACTTGCAATACATCTTTGCTTCTGTAATCCTTAGAGTTTCAATCTCTGCTAACTCACTACACTCTACCATCACCCAACAGTTTCCCCCTCCTCTTTCCTGTCACCCCTTCCAAGTTCATACCTTCTTGTCATTACCACTGTGTGATGCAATTATTTGGTGAGTGGTCTTGTTTACCCCTAAATTATATAAATGTATGAAGTGTACTGTGCATAGTTAAGTCAGCCACTCCCTTCCAGCAGGCTGATGTGTGGTGCATAGTCATATATAACAGGACACCGTAATTTTAGCTATGGCTCTTCTTTTGGGAGGAAGCACACCTATTCACACACAAAACCTCACAGACCATCAAATGCACACTACTGTGGCCACGGTTTCACGGATTATTAGAGAGCCATTGCCCGGGCTGATGGATGTGGGGAGGGACCAGGGAAGTCACAAGGCAAGGGGGGGGTCAGGTGAGGCAAGAGCAGGAATACACATGTATCAGCAGCTGCATCACAAGAGGAACAGAGAATAAGAGATACATTTTACATATATTCCATCCAAAATTTCCATTATTCCTCACTGGACTGGAGATTTTCTTTGCTCATGGACTGGGTGTTGTTCATATCATCATAATTGTTCATATCATCATAATTTACATTCTACTACTGAGATCACTGTAAAGACACATCCTGAAAGCTCGTAAATTTAAAAACCATCCATTGGAAAATCCAGGATGGAATGTAACAAATTTGTGTATTCTCTCACCATATAGCGGACATCCTGAGTCGCAGATAGGTACAACAAAAAGACTGTCACAAATAAAGCTTTCAGCCATTAAGGCCTTTGTCAGCAACAGTTGACACACACACACACACTACAGTCTCAGGCATCTAAAACCAGTTTCCTGAGACTGCAGTTGTGTGTGTGAGTTTCATTTGCATGAGTGTGTGTGTGTGTGTGTGTGTGTGTGTGTGTGTGTGTGCGCGCGCGCGTGTGTGTCTGTCGCTATTGTTGACAAAGGCCTTAATGGCTGAAAGCTTTATTTGTGACAGTTTTTTTGTTGCGCCTGTCTGCAACTCAGCATATCCGCTATATGGTGAGTAGCAACTTTCCTTTTCATAATATTGAAATAAAACATATATTATCTTTATGAATGTATGGAGTGTATTATTTGTAATTTTAAATACGTGTGCATAGAAATTACTTCCACCTGTATACATTTAAGTTGCCTTGTCCAATATCTTCTGCATAAGCTGCTTTTGTAGACAACAGGACCATTAAAAATACTATAAAATACAACTCAATGGGACAATTACACTACAACTCACACATCTTGCCCACTTCCCATTTTTTTCATTCTTGTTTGAGTTTCCATTTAGAATTTTACTGTTAGTGGGTTTGACTGATTTGTCCTGATCTGAAGATCTTGAAAGGACTGGTGAATATGTAACATGAAGCAACCACGAACCATGTTTAGTAGATTGCAATTATACATTATCTAATGTGTAAGTATGAAGATTAAATTTCTTCCTTGTTGCATTTGTGTGTCATTCTCAGTTTCTCACAGTTGTTACTTTTCAGTTTCATTTCAATCATTTTGTAATTACATCCTTTGAATACTATTGATTACAGATCTACAAAGCAATGATGAAAAATGGTACTTTGCGACCTATTGATGAACAGAAATATGGATTGTATGGCAAATTGGGATACATAAACAAGATGATAACAGCAAATGCACGAAGATTCCCTCTAATGACTGGAACACAGTGCGCAAAAGTAAGATTTCACTCATTAATACAGAGAAATTGGCCAGTAAAAGTGTTGAAACATTTTCAGTTGTTAACTTCTTCTCTCTTCATTGCTTCTTAACTGAAGTAAATTTTGAATTTTACATGAAAATTGCACATTAATTACAATATAAATTTATTCCAGTCTTCATTTTGACAGACCTCTCAATTTTATTTACAGTTGGCTCATTTTTTCTTTTCTTAAATACCAATAAATTATTTACCTGAGTCTTATGATTTGAATATGCAGCATCAAGCAGTTTCTTAAGAAAAATTTTGTTTCAGATGCAATCTGAAGAAAAAGTACGAAGTATGTTGTTAGAAACACAGAGTAAGTGAAATTGTTGTATTATTTTATTCATAGCTGTTTTATTAACATTACATGTATAGTATTGTTTCAGTAAATTGTAAATTTTCAGTCTGGTAGAGAAATCGGGCAAGTGGAAGCTTGAGTTACTTTATTGTTAACAATGACTGAGTCCATAAATTCAAGCTAGATTCATTCATGCAAACTGTTGTGTTTATAATATTATTAACACCATATGATGGTTCTAATCATAGAGTTTTATATCTTGCATTTGTTATACCACACATGTTATTATGTGGATTTTCACATTGCATCTCACAAACATTTTATAGGTTAGTGTAATGAGTTGTCACACTCTTAAGCCGTTCGACATGCTACCAGTTCTTTCTTTGAACTCTACTCGACCTGGAGAATACACAAATTTTACATATGAATAGCTATGGTGTTCTTTTAATCATTGACAAAGGTCTTCTTAGGCACTTGTGGGTTTTATTGTTGTTCTGAAGAAGGTGTAGTTATCTACACCGAAACCTGGGTTAACACTTAACACTAGGTGCTTTTTTTGCAATCGAGGCGGCTTTTTAGTTTTTTGCTATATTAACCAACAATTGCTGATGGGCTGCAATGTTGAAGGTTCTTAAATTTTACACCCATTGTTTTTGAGGTCAGTAAATGCAGAAGCTGACAATGAGGCACCTATGTTAATGAAACATATGAAACTAAGTAGTATCACTCAAAAGACTGAAAGAAGCAAGTGACCACTCTACACCTATATCTATATACATACTGTTATAACGTCAAGTTTAACAAATATATTTCAGAACGACACAACACATATAAGTCACAGAGTAAGTTGGCAAGCAAGACATGTGTACACGTTAGCATTCGAATGAGCACTGAGTCCCAGTCTAGCGGCCGCTGCTCAGCTGGCCGCTTAGGTGGCGCAGCTGCTGCATGGCTGGCAGACAGTGCCGCACGTAGAGGACACGCGTAATTGCGCGGCGGCGCTTTGAATGATCAGCGAGTCACAACACTTTTCCCTCCTTTGAAATTGTTGCACTGGTCTTGATGGAGGTGTCCTGGAGATGGCTAACGTCCATAGGCGTTGTTTGACTCGCCGTAAAGTCTCGAGGAGGAGGCTTCCCGTACGGACGGAAGTGTCCCCGATGATAACAGGTCGAGATGACAGGAGATGTAGGGGTCGAATCTGCTGGGGCCCCCTGCACCAATCTGCCCATTGCGGCAAGTCCAGTTGATATGACAGGAGACATGGGCGATGTGTCGGCGTCCGTTGGAGGAGGAGGCGAGTAGATTTGCTCTGACAGAGTATGGTCATCCGGTTCCCGCATGGGCACATCTCCTGGTGGCGTCCATTCTTGTGCTGGCATCGCGATGACGGTGAGAGGGCTGCGTTGCGAGTATTGAGAGATGCCAAGATCCCGAGCGTCAGGTAGGGCCAAAAGTGGTGTAGCGGCATTCGGAACAGGCGTTGCTGGCACACGAGGCCAAAGCTGGTCCGAATGACGCACTGCAACACCTGTGTCCATTTGGATTTCATACAGGTGTCTGCCACGGTGTCTTAAGATGCGGCCTGAGCTCTATTTTGGCCGCCTGCCATACCCCGTACCCAGACTAGGTCGTCAGTGGTGAACCGGCCAAGGGAAGGCACCCACGGCCGTGAGGTGGGAGGCCGCAGAAGATGAAGTAGCGTGCGGGGCTGTCGGCCATGTAAGAGCTCAGCCGGGCTGTGGTCGCCCATTGGGGTGAAACGGTAAGATGCCAGAAACTGGAGAAGCGCATCATCAGCAGCAGAAGAAGTCAGAAGTTTCCGCATCTGAGCCTTAAATGTGCAGGCCAGTCGTTCAGCCTCACCGTTGCATTGTGGATGGAACGGCGGGGCCGTGACATGCATAACGCTGTGACAAGCACAAAAATCCGCAAATTCGGAAGAGGCAAATTGCAGACCATTATCAGTAACAAGAGTAGATGGGAGGCCTTCCAAAGAAAAAATGGGGGCGAGAGCACTGGTGGTTGCCACGGTGGTAGGCGACGTGCAACGGACAATGAAAGGAAAGTTAGAGTAGGCGTCAATTACGAGGAGCCAGTAAGTACCTAAAAAGGGTCCCGCAAAGTCAGCATGAATGCACTCCCAGGGCTTCTCAGGCGAAGGCCACGGTGACAAAGATGACTTTGGGGCAGCAGCCTGTGACGCACAAGAGCCGCAGGCAGCGACCATGTGTGCTATTTCAGAGTCGATTCCAGGCCAGTACACACGCCAGTGATTTTGTGTGAGACACACCCCAGTGCCCTTGGTGAAGGAGGCGCAAGACCGAAGCACGCAAAGACGCAGGTACCACGACACGCGGCAAAGCATTGTCAGTGGAGAGGAGGATAACACCATCCCTAGCCGTGAGGCGGTAGCGCAAAGCGTAGTAGTTCCGCAACGGATCAGAAGTCTTAGCGGATGGGCGATCTGGCCAACCCTTCTGAATACAGCATAAAACCCGGGAGAGGGTAGGGTCAGAACTCGTAGCAGCCGCCAGCCTGTTCCCAGTGATGGGGAACCCGTCCACAATCCACTGCTCGGCAACATCCAGGTGGAAACACAAAAGTTCGTCCCTATCGAATGCCTGATCAGGACCCGTGGGAAGGCGAGACAGAGCATCAGCATTTGCATGTTGAGCCGTTGGCCGGAAATGAATCTCATAATTGAAACGAGACAAGTAAAGAGCCCAACGCTGGAGGCGGTGTGCAGCCTTGTCAGGAAGTGACATTGATGGATGAAACAAGGAAACAAGTGGTTTGTGATCCGTAACAAGAAGAAATTTTGAGCCATAGAGAAAAACACCAAACTTATGAAGAGCTTAAATAATGGCCAAAGCTTCTTTTTCAATTTGAGAATACTTTTGTTGGGCATCGGTGAGCGTTTTGGATGCATAAGCAATGGGTTGTTCCGAACCGTCAGAAAAACGGTGCGCAAAGACTGCACCGACCTCGTATTGAGAGGCGCCTGTGGCAAGAACAAGACGTTGGCCAGGTCGATAAGTAGCCAGGCACGAGGCCTGTTTCAGCATAGTCTTCAATTTCTGGAAAGCTGCATCGCATGATGCGGACCAGTGAAAAGGCACAGTTTATGCAACAGGCGATGCAACGGCTGAGCCACCGAAGCCGCAGACGGTAAAAACTTGTGATAGTATGCTATTTTCCCCAAGAAGGCCTGCAGTTCCTTAACAGATGTAGGGTGAGGAGGGGCATCGATTGCAGCGACAGTTTGCTGAAGCGGACGAATACCATCCCGAGAGAGTTGAAACCCCAAGTACGTGATAGATACCTGAAAAAATTGTGATTTCTGAGGATTACACTTAAGACCGGCAGTCTGTAAGACATGAAAAAGTGTGCGGAGATTTTGAAGATGTTCTTCAGTGGTGGAGCCAGTGACAACAATGTCGTCCATGTAATTGATACACCCAGGGACAGGGAGCAATAATTGTTCCAAGAATCGCTGAAAGAGAGCAGGGGCGCTAGCAACCCCGAATGGCAAGCGTTGGTATTGATAGAGGCCGAAAGGCGTGTTAAGGACCAGAAACTGCCGGGAAGCAGTGTCAAGAGGAAGTTGATGATAAGCTTCTGACAGGTCAATTTTAGAAAAATACTGGCCTCCAGCAAGTTTAGTGAACAGTTCTTCAGGACGGGGCATAGGGTAAATGTCGATGAGGCATTGAGCATTTACAGTGGCTTTGAAATCGCCACAGAGACGAATATCATCATTAGGGTTAGCAATGACAACGACAGGAGAGGACCACTCACTGGAAGTGACAGGAAGCAAGACCCCTGAAGTAGTGAGACTATCCAACTCCCGTTTTACCCGGTCACGAAGGGCCACAGGAATGGGCCAAGCCCGAAAAAACTTAGGCCGAGCAGGGGGTTTGAGTGTGATATGAGCTTCAAAGTCATTTGCACAGCCTAACCCAGGAGAAAAAAGGGACGAAAATGTTGTCGACAAGGAATCCAGTTGAGTATAAGGAATAGCATCAGAGACAATATTGACAGAGTCATCTATGGAGAACCCAAAAACACAAAAGGTATCGAAACCAAAAAGATTTTCTGCATTGCTCTGGTTGACCACAAATATGGGAACTGTGCGAATGACGGATTTGTAAGATACCTCAGCATTAAACTGTCCCAAGAGAGAAATCTTCTGTTTAATGCACGTCCGTAATTGCTGAGTGACAGGTGACAGGAGTGGAGAACCCAACTGAAGATACGTCTGAGAATTAATTATAGTGGCAGCAGAACCAGTATCCACTTGCATGCGAACATCTCGGCCAAGGATTTGGACAGTAAGGAATAACTTCCCTGAAAGGGAAGAAGTGCAATTGACAGACAACACAGAATCAGACATGTTCATGAACATCATGTATGCGGTCGGATTTGCAAACGGAAGACACATGACCTTTCTTTTTGCAATTGTGACACACAGCCCAACATTGGGGACAATCCTCGCGTGAATATTTCGTAAAACACCGCGGACATGAAGGAAGTTGCCGGGGGTTTTGCTGCAGTTTCTTAGCGGGTTGTTTACGGCTAGGCCGAGGCTGCCCGTGGGAGCGCACTGCGGCCACGTCGGCCGGCAGGGATGCGCCGCAAGCGTCGTCAACAGCGCACAGAGGTTGTATTTCCCTGACATCACCCCACGCATCTATTTGTGCCCCAGCAGCATGAGAAATTTCAAAAGACTGTGCAATGGAGAGAACTTCATCTAGAGTCGGATTCGCCAACTGAAGGGCATGTTGCCGAACTTCTTTGTTGGGCGCCGACCGAATAATAGCATCCCATACCATGGAATCGGCATAGGATTCTTTGTGAACATCAGTAACAAATTGACACTTTCAACTGAGGCCGTGAAGTTCAGCAGCCCAAGCGCGATAGGATTGATGTGGCTGTTTTTGACAATGATAAAAGACAACACGAGAGGCTACCACATGCGTTTGCTTTTGAAAATAGACGGACAGAAGTGAGCACATTTCAGCGAAGGACAAAGATGCAGGATCCTTCAAAGGAGCCAATTGCGAGAACAACCGATACATTTGAGGTGAAATCCAGGAAAGGAACAGAGACTTACATGGTTGTTCGTCCGTGACATGAAATGCCAAGAAGTGCTGTCGAAGACGTTTTTCATAATCAGACCAGTCTTCCGCCATCTCGTC
Organism: Schistocerca piceifrons; assembly: GCF_021461385.2. Lineage (NCBI taxonomy): Eukaryota > Metazoa > Arthropoda > Insecta > Orthoptera > Acrididae > Schistocerca > Schistocerca piceifrons. The sequence continues at coordinate 67,440,758 of NC_060144.1, read as the reverse complement.
GTAAGGAGGTACAGCCAATGACAAGAAATTCCCCGCATTTGACGCCGCGAAGAAATCGCGCATCGCCGCTGTTAGAAGCGTTTGCTGTTCAAGGAGATTTTGGAATAGTTGCTCGACAGTAGCCATGGAACCCTGTGGGTCAACGGTGAAAAGGAAAAATCCCATCCTCGTCGCCAATTGTTATAATGTCAAGTAAACAAATATATTTCAGAACGACACAACACATATAAGTCACAGAGTAAGTTGACAAGTAAGACATGTGTACACGTTAGCATTCGAATGAGCACTGAGTCCCAGTCTAGCGGCCGCTGCTCGGCTGGCCGCTTAGATGGCGCAGCTGCTGCATGGCTGGCAAACAGCGCCGCACATTGAGGAGGCGCGTAATTGCGCGGCGGCACTTTGAATGATCGGCGAGTCACAACACATACTCTACAAACTATGTTGCTTCTTGAAATTTTGTAAGTAGGCTTCCACCGATGTTCGGTGAGATTTGCTGTTTGCATACTGCCTTTTTAAAGATGCCTGTAATACAGTTTTTACAGTATGAGACAATATAGGATCAATATATTTTCATAAGCAACAACAATGATGGTTAATACATACATACATTAGAGCAAAAAGTTATTTTGTTGAACTATGAGCTGGGTACTCTTCAAATGACAAAAATGATATGACCTATTTTTCTTAGTAGAATTTTGAGTTTGTGTTTTTATCCATGAGATTTAGAAAAGTCAACGTAGAATTTTCTGAAAACTTACCTTTTGTAATTGAAATATTTCATTTATCAATGTGTTATTCTACTAAAATTCTGTGGTTTGAAAACAAAAAGAACAGGGCTACAGTACTGTGGCACTAGGTTTTTGAAAGGATTATGTATATATTAGATTATGGAAACCAACACTTTTGAATAAATTAACTTTTTAATTACACTGTTTTCAGAAAAGAAGAGGCATGTCAGATAAGATAGACATTTCATAAAATAAACAACACATAAAATAAGGGAAAGGCAACCACTCACCAACAGAAGATTGATGCATGGAGCACAGAAACACATAACAGAATACAGCATTCACACTATCTTATGTGGACTACCTCTTTTTCATGCAAAAGTACAAACATTCAAACACACAGACACCCAAATGAACACTCCCATAGCCACGGCAAGATTAATTATTGGTACACAATCAGTGAAAGGAGCTGATGGAGGTGGGGAGGGATAGGAGAAGGCACAAGAAGGGGGTAGCGGGAAAAAGGCAGGTCTTCAGGTAGATGCCTCTGCGCTGCACTAGAGGAAGGCAGGAATGCAGATGTTACAGCAAGAGAGATGCAGGAAGAAGGAGAGGGGACAAAACTAAGGGGGAAGAAAGAGAGAAAGGTGAAGAGGGTGAATGGGAGGGGCAGCCTTAGAGTCTCTCCCGCTGCCCCCACCTTGAGTCCTTCCCTCCCCAGCTCCATTAACTCAGGCAACTGTTTTCAATAATTGAGTGTCAATAATTATTCTTGTCATGTCTACAGAAGTGTGTATTTGGGTGTCAGTGTTGTTCGGTGTGTGAATGTGTGTACTTAAAATGAGCTAATGCTCGAAAGCTAGTGTGTATGCTGTTCTATGTTACATGTTTCTGTGTTCCAAGCATCAATCTGTTATAGGTGAGTGGTTGACTTTCCCTTATTTCACATATTGCTCCCTCCAGGAATTTCCATTATTGTTATGAAACAAATAACTAGTACCAAGGTTAAAATTTCAAAGGCAAGTGGTTTTTACAAATTGTTAATTTTGAATATTTCTTTAAATAAAATGATCTACATGAACTACTTATATTGTTATCAGCAGCCTGTAAACTATGCACTCAGTGATAAGTTTTTGAAAAATACTACTTTGATAATGATTTGGATCATTCAGATACAATGCATGTGGCACAGAGAGCAGAAAAGGGGGAAAAATACAGTATTAAGCATGGCCTGACCTTAAATGAAACAATTTCACATTGCCACATTCAACACCAACTTATATATATGAATTAATGTGTCCCAGTTGTGACTCATTGATATTGCCGTCATTGGATATTGTGTTTTTGCATTTTGTAAAGTGCGTAGTTTTATGTTTCCGAACATTTACAAGAAGTTGTCAGTCTTTGCACCACTTTTAAATCTTATCAAGATTTGACTAAATATTTGAGAAGTACTTCAGACAGTAGTACATCATAAATAATTGCACTATCTGCAAAAAGTCTAAGGTTATTATTAATATTGTCTGCTAGATTATTAATATAGAATATGAACAGCAAGTGGGCCAACACTCTTCCTTGAGGACACCTGAATTACTTCTACATCTGTACTTTCTATCCAAGCACTCCCAAAAAGCAGTGGAGCTCCCATGATACTAGGTATTAGCTGCGATCCAAAATGGATATCAGTGACAGATTTGGATTTGATCTTAGTGTTTATTGCAAGATATAGAAATAAAATCATAATACAGACTTAGATATCACTTTTTGCCCCATACTATAATACTTTTCTAATAAACATTTGTGTGGTACTGGAGAGTTGCTTTTCTGAAGTCAAGAAATACTTCATCTACCTGACTGCCTTGATCCATGCCTCTCACATTGTCATATGAGTTGGGATTTGCATGAGTGATGTTTTCAGAATCCATGTTGGTTGCACTGAGATAGTCATTCAATTTGAATACCTCATTACATTTGAGCTCATAATGTGTAACAAGACCCTATAACACATCACGGGTACCCATATGTTAGCTTGTAGGGTGGTCTAGACCTGTGAATGTGGAATATTTTTAATAATTTGGAAGACAAATGGCAACTTGTAAATAGCCATAAGAAATTCTAGTTCCAACCATGTTAAAAACCTGTATAATATTGAAAAATCCAGGATGGAATGTAACAGTGTCATGAAAAGGATAGTTGCTGCTCACCATATAATGGAGATGCTGAGTCGTGGATAGGCATAACAAAAAGACTGTCACAAAATGAGTTTTTGGCCAACAATGCCTTTGTCAAAAATAGCCAAAATACACACACACAACACATTTTCTGACAGTCTTTTTGTTGTGCCTATCTGTGACTCAGCACCTCCACTATACCATGAGTATCAACTATCCTTTTGATAATATTGTTGCATAATGTTGACTTTTAAATCATTTTCTTGAAAGAAAAACAGCTGACAATACCAATTTTGTCCTTTCTCTGAGAACTACGGATTGCTGCGCTCCAACCGCCACCCCATTCCACCCTTGTGGCTGGGTATCGGAGTCCTTGCAACAGATGGATGTCAAAGATATTGGATGGTAGTTTTGTGGATCACTTCTGTTACCCTTTTGTGGAGAAGTGTAATCTTTGCTTTTTTCCAGTATTGGGGCACAGCTCTGTGTTCAAAGAATCTATGGGATGGTTGAAATCTGAGTTAACTTAGCCACAGATTCTGTGTCGGATCTGGTAGGGGTTCCATCAGGCTTTGGAATATTGTCACATTTCAGCTGTTTCTCAGCACCAGTGACAATATCTATATCCACTCTTCTTTGCATCAGTGGGAGAATTAAACTGAGGGTAATACTCCTGGATTTTCCTTTGAGGAAACATATACTTCCACATTCATTTTATTCAGTTGATGAGTATCTAACAGTCAATTCATATCAACTCTACTTGAACCTTAATTTAACTTATTGTAAATCTTATAATTCTAATTATTTTGAATGTTTGCTGTGTTACTAAATTATAGCATGCAAATCTGACAAATAACTTACACAATGCATGTTGAGATGCACTGTTATATTGTATTATTATATCTTATTATTGTAACTAAACATACATATCTCTGCTATATATTTTCATATTTCTGTTTATGTGTTTTTCATACATTGCACAGCATATCTTTTTTTATTTTGTACAACATAATATTCTTGTCACCAAAATAAATAAACAGATAAGATTGCAAATGTAGTTCAGCATACCTGCTTTTTCCTTAATTTCAGTTCCTGTGTGATTCATGAATAGTAGTCACTGGAGGGTTTACTCGGTACCCTCATGATAGTGAAACATTGTACATTGTGCAACATAATATTCAAGGCACAAAAACAAATAAACAAACAAGATTTCAAACAGAGTTAAACGTATCTGCTTTTTCCTTAATTTCAGTTCCTTTGTGATTCACGAATAGTAGTCATTGAAGGGTTTACTCGGTGCCCTCATGACAGTGAAACATGTTTCATTTAGCATCTCTCTCTTTGGACAGGATGTCCCCGGAGGAAAGGTCAGTATCCAGGGATATGACAGGAATGATCACATGAAGCAAAACACTTCCTATGGACGTATGCACTACTCCACATTGTTTATTAGATAGAACACATTTAACAAACATTTGTTTTGGGTTAGTGGCATGCACATATGTGACTTACCTACTCGAATGTGCAGTTGTCCATAGTGTGATGTGAGTCATGTAGGTCAAGAGATTGAGAGTGAATCAGAAAAAAGGCATCAGTTAACTGTCTTTGTATATACTGCAGTGCCACAAGTCTACACTAATGAAGAATATGCAGATATGGTGTTTGTTTGTGGCTTTTGCAGTGTTAGTGTTCTGCTGCTGCCAAAGAATACCATTGACATTTTTGAACATGTTGAATTTCTGATCATAGAATGTTTACCAGAAATTAAATACATATTCTTCCAAGTTTCCATTTTTCTTATGAATGTGTAGTTCAACAACTCTGCAAGAACAGCAAGACATTGCTGAAACAGTAAAGTGTAATGCCCATGCCAGCACACAGTGACAGTTGGGGCATATTGATGTCTTACAAGCATATATAAAATGTACCATTTCACATACAGTCTGTCCGCAATGGTCACATTGGAAGTAATGTCACACAACTTGAACTTTGTCATGGGTTAAATAACAATCATCATTTGCTTCCATTAATACTATTCGCTGACTAAGTCATGTTTGCATGGAATGGAATCAACAACACATAATAGTCATCAGTGGTCATAAGAAAATTCACACACTACAGTGGAAGCCAGTTTCCAAGTTCTTTTTTTTATCAGTGTTTGGTGTGTCATGATTGGTAACCTGTTGACAGTTCCAGTCATTTTAGATGAGTGAATGATGGAGCTGAGTTACTTGCATTTTTTGAAAATTCATTTGTTGAACACCTTGAGGATGTCCCTGTAGCCATGTGGACTGCAGTGTACTTCCAGCATGACAGAGCCCCTTGACATTTTACCAGACATGTTACGGAATATCTCAACTGCACTTATCCTAGTTTCTGGATTGTTTGTGGAAGTACAGTTAACTGGCCACCAAGATTGCCAGGCTTTACACCATTTGATTTTTTGTTTATGGGGTTGGATGAAGTCTTGAAGTGTAACAAAAATGAGAATAAGTGAGATGAACTGCATGGTCATATCATGGATGCTGCTGCTTTCATTATGGAACATGCTGAGGCACTCAGACAAGCAACACAATGTGTTCTCTCAAGAGTGCACAAATGCACTGAAATTGAGAGTGGGATATTTGAACATTTATTGTGAAATGTACAACAGCTGCCGGCCGAAGTGGCCGTGCGGTTAAAGGCGCTGCAGTCTGGAACCGCAAGACCACTACGGTCGCAGGTTCGAATCCTGCCTCGGGCATGGATGTTTGTGATGTCCTTAGGTTAGTTAGGTTTAACTAGTTCTAAGTTCTAGGGGACTAATGACCTCAGCAGTTGAGTCCCATAGTGCTCAGAGCCATTTGAACAACAGCTTCAATGTGACATGTATAATCATGCTTAGATGTGAATGTATTACAAATAAATATTTTTCTATTGTTACTTTGTACAATGCATGTTGTAATGTTTACTAACAGTTGTACATGTATATGAAGTGTGTTCAAAAAGAAAATGAACTTGCTTATTGTACAACACTGTCCCCTTCAAAATAGTCCCCTCTACTGGCAATACACCATTCCCATTGTTTCTTCCAGTTTTGGAATGTCTCCTGGAACACATTTTATTGTAAGACACACACAGGTTTCTCATTGCATGGTCCTGTAGCTCTCTATGGTTTGGAAATGACATCCTTTCAACATGTTTTTCAGTTTGGGAAACAGGAAAAAGTCTGCTGGGGCTACGTCCAGAGAATATGGTGAATGGGACACAACAGGAATTTGATATTTTGCTAGATAGCTGCAGACAAGGAGCGATGCATGAGCTGGTGCATTTTCATGACGCAACTTCCAACTCTAGCTTCCCACAGTTCAGGCCTCTTCCTGTGCACCACATCCCTCATGCATACTAGGATTCCCTGGTAGATTTCCTTGTTTACCATCTGACCATGTGACACAAATTCATGATGGATAATGCCTTTGTAGTAAAAAAAAACAACCAACATCACACTGATCTTTGACCGACTTATGAGTGCTGTTTTGGACAATGTGACCACCCATTGCCCACCCACTGTGATGACAGCATCTTCATTTCAGTATCATAGTCATATACCCACACCTCATTGCCTGTTATGATGTTCTTAAGAAAGTTTTCATTGTCATTAACAACTGCAAGCAGTTCCTCACACATTTCAACAGTGGTCTGTTTCTGATCTTCAGTCAACAAACTAATGGTTTCGGCGACAATAGAAGTGGTGCAAAACTGGATTGTGAACTTCACACTTCTCTTACTACAGTTGACTTACTTGAAACATTTAGCTGATCCTCTTCTCTGTATATGCGGCTGCGTCGATCTCCATAACTTCTTCTCCGAAGAAATAATGCTGGTTAGAGGAACCAAAATATTACTATCTCTCTCATTTGAAATAACTCAGTACTCTCATACTTTCAGTTCAGATCAGGTGTATTTTCATTTCCACAAGTTTCATATAAGCATACAAACTCTTGCAAGTCAATTACACTGATACCCATTAGATACAATTAAATGTAATCACAATTGCCTGGTTTTAACAACCAAATAATTTCTCTTGCGGCAAACACTTGTTGGTGTTGTTCGCCTGTCCCGCTTACCATCTTCTTATTACAAACTTCCAACCTCACAGTAGATGCGTTTCCACTCTCTTACTTACTTTTAAAACATCGGGTGTTCAAGACGGTGGAAGGCCGAGTGTCTAGAATTTACGCCGAAATTCTGGAGTTACTACACATCCCTCCCCTTAGCTCGAACGCACAATACTTTATTCATATTCATTATGTACTTTAATATCCCACATAACACTAATTTACATTTTAATCAGTATACATTATATTTCTTTTAGTAATCATGTACTTAATATCTAGCTCTTCTTTTTTCGTTTGGATAATAACTATCTGAGCATTTCACCTAATGTTGGAGTTAGTACTTTTATACAAAGGCACAGACAGTGTTTAGAAATGATAGATTGCATGCAACCAGAGGTGGCGTGTTTGTCGCTGTTAGTAGTAGTTTATCCTGTAGTGAAGTAGAAGTGGATAGTTCCTGTGAATTATTATGGGTGGAGGTTACATTCAACAACTGAGCTAGGTTAATAATTGGCTCCTTTTACCAACCTCCCGACTCAGCAGCATTAGTGGCAGAACAACTGAGAGAAAATCTGGAATACTTTTCACATAAATTTCCTCAGCATGTTATAGTCTTAGGTGGAGATTTCAATTTACCAGATATAGACTGGGACACTCAGATGGTTAGGACGGGTGGGAGGGACAGAGCATCGAGTGACATTATACTGAGTGCACTATCCGAAAATTACCTCAAGCAATTAAACAGAGAACCGACTCGTGGAGATAACATCTTGGACCTACTGATAACAAACAGACCCAAACTTTTCGAATTGTAAGCGCAGAACAGGGAATCAGTGATCATAAGGCCATTGCAGCATCCCTGAATATGGAAGTAAATAGAAATATAAAAAAAGGGAGGAAGGTTTATCTGTTTAGCAAGAGTAATAGAAGGCAGATTTCAGACTACCTAACAGATCAAAACGAAAATTTCTGTTCCGACATTGACAATGTTGAGTGTTTATGGAAAAAGTTCAAGGCAATCGTAAAATGCGTTTTAGACAGGTACGTGCTGAGTAAAACTGTGAGGGACGGGAAAAACCCACCGTGGTTCAACAACAAAGTTAGGAAACTACTGCGAAAGCAAAGAGAGCTTAAATGGAGCCAAAACCTCTCAGACAAACAGAAGCTAAACAATGTCAAAGTTAGCGTAAGGAGGGCTATGCGTGAAGCGTTCAGTGAACTCGAAAGTAAAATTCTATGTACCGACTTGACAGAAAATCCTAGGAAGTTCTGGTCTTATGTTAAATCAGTAAGTGGCTCGAAACAGCATATACAGACACTCCAGGATGATGATGGCATTGAAACAGAGGATGACACGCATAAAGCTGAAATACTAAACACCTTTTTCCAAAGCTGTTTCACAGAGGAAGACCACACTGCAGTTCCTTCTCTAAATCCTCGCACAAACGAAAAAGGAATAGAAAAGCAACTGAAATCACTCAACAGAGGAAAGTCCACTGGACCTGAAAGGATACCAATTCGATTCTACACAGAGTACGCGAAAGAACTTGCCCCCTTCTAACAGCCGTGTACCACAAGTCTCTAGAGGAACGGAAGGTTCCAAATGATTGGAAAAGAGCACAGATAGTCCCAGTCTTCAAGAAGGGTCATTGGGCAGATGTGCTAAACTATAGACCTATATCTCTGACGTCGATCTGTTGTAGAATTTTAGAACATGTTTTTTGCTCGCGTATCATGTCATTTCTGGAAACCCAGAATCTACTATGTAGGAATCAACATGGATTCCGGAAACAGCGATCGTGTGAGACCCAGCTCGCTTTATTTGTTCATGAGACCCAGAAAATATTAGATACAGGCTCCCAGGTAGATGCCATTTTCCTTGACTTCTGGAAGGTGTTCAATACAGTTCCACACTGTCGCCTGATAAACAAAGTAAGAGCCTATGGAATATCAGACCAGCTATGTGGCTGAATTGAAGAGTTTTTAGCAAACAGAGCACAGCATGTTGTTCTCAATGGAGAGACGTCTACAGATGTTAAAGTAACCTGTGGCATGTCACAGGAGAGTGTTATGGGACCATTGGTTTTCACAATATATATAAATGACCTAGTAGATAGTGTCGGCTTTTCGTGGATGATGCTGTAGTATACAGAGAAGTTGCAGCATTAGAAAATTGCAGCAAAATGCAGGAAGATCTGCAGCGGACAGGCACTTGGTGCAGGGAGTTGCAAATGACTCTTAACATAAACAAATGTAATTTATTGTGAATACATAGAAAGAAGGATCCTTTATTGTATGATTATATGATAGTGGAACAAACACTGGTAGCAGTTACTTCTGTAAAATATCTGGGAGTGTGTATGCAGAACGATTTGAAGTGGAATGATCATATAAAATTAATTGTTGGTAAGGCGGGTACCAAGTTGAGATTCATTGGGAGAGTCCTTAGAAAACGTAGTCCATCAACAAAGGAGATGGGTTACAAAACATTCGTTCGACCTATACTTGAGTATTTCTCATCAGTGTGGGATCCGTACCAGGTCGGGTTGACGGAGGAGATAGAGAAGATCCAAAGAAGAGCAGCACGTTTCATCACAGGGTTATTTGGTAAGCGTGATAGCATTACGGAGATGTTTAGCAAACTCAAGTGACAGACTCTGCAAGAGAGGCGCTCTGCATCGCGGTGTAGCTTGCTGTCCAGGTTTCGAGAGGGTGCGTTTCTGGATGAGGTATCGAATGTATTGGTTCCCCCTACTTATACCTCCTGAGGAGATCACGAATGTAAAATTAGAGAGATTCAAGTGCCCACGGAGGCTTTCCGGCAGTCGTTCTTCCCGCAAACCATACGCGACTGGAACAGGAAAGGGAGGTAATGACAGTGGCACGTAAAGTGCCCTCCGCCACACACCACTGGGTGGCTTGCAGAGTATAAATGTAGATGTAGATGTAGATATCTGGGAACTGTGCAGACAACATTCTTGATTTCCAGTCACAGACTCCAGGTGCCATAGACACTTAATTATTTCTTTCTTCATTCTAATTCTCTGTACTATTTTTTCTTTAGTACATAATAGTTTCATTACCTGCAGTAGCTTGTAGTCTAGAGGAACTCTGGGCAAATGAAATTGTTCTTTCTGACACTCATAAAAATAAAACAATAATGCTAGTGGAATATAGAATTCAAATTTACCAGAATAATTCCCACAAAATGTGTGACTTCTGCCACAATATTGTCCTTTTCCCTGTAGGAACAGTACCTATACCTTACATACGGGTTGACCCTATGAGTGCATCTACTCCTACTGTTTCAGTAGGTATGCCCCTCTTCATTCCTTTTTTCCTATGGTACAGGTCAATCCCCTTCTTGGTCCCCCTGTCCGCACAGTATAAGTCAGCCTTTCTTAGGTCTGCCCATCTGCCCTTTATATCCAATAAATGCTGGGTGCGCCCACCTTATCCTTCCTGAGTAGGACTCATGTTTCATTTCCCAAGTATACATCTTTATGTACTCTATAATTAAATATCCTCTGGAAAATAAAATCTATTTCACACTTAACACTCACTTCCTAATACTTCACTTAATCCCCTAGAGTCCTCCACTACTATTCCACTATGCTTCCCATAGACACAACATTTATATACACTACTCAATATATGATGCCTTTACTTATGCTATCCTTGTCCCACTATCCTTCAAATTATCAGAACAAATGTTCGACTGACATTCCTGAATAACTATCACAATTAGTTCCTCCTTGGCTTATATGCATTAATTCCTCCTTGGCTTATGCTCTCCTTAATTACTCACACTTCCTTCACATGTATCCCTGATGTAGAATTATCATAGGTTTATATATATATGTGATATAGAATCATCATCGTTCTATTCTTATATATACACGGTGGTCCATTGATTGTAACCGGGCGAAATATCTCACGAAATAAGCGTCAAACAAAAAAAACTTCAAAGAACGAAACTTGTCTAGCTTGAAGGGGGAAACCAGATGGCGCTATGGTTGGCCAGCTAGATGGAACTGCCATAGGTCAAACGGATATCAACAGTGTTTTTTTAAATAGGAACCCCCTTTTTTTATTACATATTCGTGTAGTACATAAAGAACTGTGAATGTTTTAGTTGGACCACTTTTTTCGCTTTGTGATAGATGGCACTGTAATAGTCACAAACATACGGCTCACAATTTTAGACGAACAGTTGGTAATAGGTGGGCTTTTTTAAATTAAAATAAAGAACATATGTATGTTTGAACATTTTATTTCAGTTGTTCCAATGTGATACATGTATCTTTGTGAACTTATCGTTTCTGAGAACACATGCTGTTACAGTGTGATTACCTGTAAATACCACATTAATGCAATAAATGCTCAAAATGATGTCCGTCAACCTCAATGCATTTGGCAATACGTGTAACGACATTCCTCTCAACAGTGAGTAATTCGCCTTCCGTAATGTTCGCACATGCATTGACAATGACTGATGCATGTTGTCAGGCATTGTTGGTGGATCACGACAGCAAATATCCTTCAACTTTCGCCACAGAAGGAAATTTTACCAATTCAACTGCACGTGAGCTATGTGCCGGACATCCATCATGTTGGAAGTACATTGCCATTCTGTCAAGCAGTGAAACATCTTGTAGTAACATCGGTAGAACATTATGTAGGAAATCAGCATACATTGCACCATTTAGATTGCCATCGATAAAATGGGGGCGAATTATCCTTCCTCCCGTATTGCCGCACCATACATTAACCCGCCAAGGTCACTGACGTTCCACTTGTCACTGCCATCATGGTTTTTCTGTTTCCCAATAGTGCATATTATTGGTTTACATTACCGCTGTTGGTGAATGACGCTTCGTCACTAAATAGAACATGTGCAAAAAAATCTGTCATCATCCCGTAATTTTTGTTGTGCCCAGTGGCAGAACTGTACATGATGTTCAAAGTCGTCACCATGCAATTCCTGGTACATAGAAATATGGTACGGGTGCAATCGATGTTGATGTAGCATTCTCAACACCGACGTTTTTCAGATTCCCAATTCTCACGCAATTTGTCCGCTACTGAAGTGCGGATTAGCCGTGACAGCAGCTAAAACACCTACTTGGGCATCATCATTTATTGGAGGTCATGGTTGATGTTTCACATGTGGCTGAACACTTCCTATTTCCTTAAGTAACGTGACTATCTGGCGAACGGTCCGGACACTTGGATGATGTCGTCCAGGATACCGAGCAGCATACATACCACACGCCCGTTGGGCATTTTGATCACAATAGCCATACATCAACACAATATTGACCTTTTCCGCAACTGGTAAACGGTCCATTTTAACACAGGTAATGTATCACAAAGCAAATACCTTCCACACTGGCAGAATGTTACATGATACCACGTACTTATACGTTTGATTACAGCACCATCTATCACAAAGCGAAAAAAGTGGTCCAACTAAAACATTCATATTTCTTTATGTACTACATGAATATGTAATAAAAACATGGGGGTTCCTATTTAAAAAATGCAGCTGATATCCATTTGACCCATGGCAGTGCCATCTAGCGGGCCAACCATAGTGCCATCTGGTTTCCCCCTTCAAGCTAGATGAGTTTCGTTCTTTGTAGTTTTTTCGTTTGATGCTTATTTCATGAGATTTTTGGCCCGGTCACTATCAATGGACCACCCTGTATATATACACGATAGTTTCTTTCTCGTACCTAGGCAATGTAGAGCCATTATAGTGAATGACAGTGTGTGCATATTTCCCTAAAATGTCCCCATGTAACCACGTGTGTGATCTAGAACCATCACAGTAAACGACAGTGTGTGCATCCTTTCTCAATTTCATCCTTTCTCAATGTACACATTCCTTTCCCCCTACAACCCTTTACGGTTCTCTCCTTTTGATGTGTAAGATCATTGTTTGCGTAATTGTATTTTTTGTGTGTATGCATAAGTGTGTTTGTGTAGCCTGATTCTTCAGCCTACTTACTAAAATAAGTTGAATTGATTGGAAACCATGGAAAATGAGAAGGACTTCTGTGATAGAAGTACATGAATATATAAAGAGGGAAAGATAGACAGGTACTAAAATGAGAAGTAAGAAAGGAAAAAGTAGAAATGGTTGCTAGGATCAAAGAAGAGAAAGAATACAGCCCCATAGACAAGAAACCCTTCCCACCCCTCTTCCCCAGGATCCCTACCTCGCCAGTACTTGAGAGAAAGGCCAGAGGAGGTATGGTGTTAATCGTCTCCTACAGAACGGACATTCTCACCTTCACCCTTGAGGTCCCTGAAGAAAAATCTTAGCAACACCTATGGAACGGCAAATGGTGAAGAATCAGTCACACTTGTTTGCAAGGGTCGTTTGGAAGGTGTGGTGTGTGTTCTGTGTTAGCCATATTTGTACTTACACTACCGACCCCTCGAAAAACTAATTTAAACCCTCCCCTATACATCACATCTCATAAAAGGTAGAAGAACATTCTGCATTACATACAAAATTATGTATCATATTTTCTATTAATCTAATATTCTGTGCAGTTTATTAATCTGCACCCAGGTTTGCATAGAGCAACTGGATAAGGGATTACTTTCAAAGAATAGCTTAGGCAAAAATAAGACCTACCTATACGTGGATGGCAGGAGGGACTGGCTGGCTAGGCAAAAATAATACCTAACTATACATGGAGAGCATCAGCTGCTGTCAGAAATACAATCAAGACCACTACTGACTAGAGCGGAGCATGAAGGCGACTTAAATACATATCAGGTGCGGTCCTCTAACAACCGAGGATGACTTCTTCCAAATACTTAGTGGACACACTCCTCCAGTGTCGGCTGCTGTTGACATTACAATCAAGACCACTGCTGACTAGAGCGGAGTGTGAAGATGACTTAGCAGGCACATAAGAAGTAGGGGGATAGTTTAAGAAGTTGGGGGAATTCGATGCAGGAAAATTTTATTGCAGAAGAAACATCGAAAACAACTAGGGATCCGACGGTCATCACTCCGCTCATTAACACAGAATGTTAACATCGCTGGGAGATACACAACTTTATATCCTTAACATTGTATTTTCCTTTTTCTGATCCTGTTATAGGATTTACTAAAAATAAGGCCTTGGGATGTATTAGCGCTTGTACTCGGTAAGGTCCTTCATACTTTTGGAAAAATTTGTGTCTCCTTCTTCAGGGCAGAGCTTTGAGGATGCTGTTTTATGAGAACTAGGTCATCAACCTTGTACTGAGGTTTGATAGCCTTCTCATTATGTCTACTTAGTCGTTGTTGTGCTTTGTCAACTAGATTCTTTGAGACTATTTCCTGTTTAAGTTGGTAATCGTCAGTAAGTTGTTCAGGCCAAATGAAACATTCAATAAGATATTCTGCTATAAAAGGTTTGCCTATTACTACTAAAGGTGTAAATCCAGTTGATAAATGTGGTAGTTCATTTAAAATAAGTTCAATGTCTTTGATCTTCATTGCCCATAATGTATGTCTTTCATGTCAGAAAGTGCGGCATAATTTCCCAATCTCTTTCATTACTCATTCACATGGATTTGACAATGGGTTATAGTTGGATATTAATACTTGACAAATATCCTCCTATGCTAGAAATCTTTAAATTTGTTACTGACAAATTGTGGCCCATGGTCGGATAGAAATCGTTTTGGTTTGTCTACCTTGAGAAAGTATTGTTGCAGACAGTGTATCATGGTTGGTGTATTTGTTTTTCTTAATGGGCTACTACTTAACATACTTCGACCAACACTCTATGAGTACAAAAATGTATGATACTCCTCCCTTTCCTTTTGAAAGTGCTCCAAAGAAATCCACTGCTGTAAGATCGTGTAATGTCTTAGGAGTGATTGGATACATTTTGTATTTAATACGAGTGTTACTCTCTTTCACATTCTGACAGATTTCACAAGCCCTAATTACAGATTTCACAAGCCCTAATTAAAGATGCTACCTTATGTCCTAGTTTCTTAAAATAGTAGAACTTATTCATATGGGCAATACATTTTTTTATCCCAAAATGTCCATATCCAGTATGAACATACCACACAATCTCATCCTCCATTAACTTCAGGATGCATAAGCACCAACTTTGCGATGTTATACTGTCTCTCCAAAACAAATTATTCCCTATAACCTTCCATTTCTCTGCTTGATTAGGAAGTAAAGACTTTCTAATACACATAGCAAATATTTCTGTAAAGTAGTGATCATGATGGATGTTTTCGGTTATTCTTCGAGCCATTTCTTGTACACTGTTATGTGGACATTCTACTGTCAAAAAGTTAATCACAAAAATTACACCGGGCCCTTCTGTACGTTTTAACTCTTTGTGGCCTACAGGTAACCTAGACAAAGTGCCAGGTACAATATTTTCAGAACCTTCTATATACTGTTTTTTAATGTCATATTCCTGTAGGAACAACATCCACCACATTAATCTACTATGTAATAACCAACTACTCATTAAAAAGGATAGAGCTTGGTGATCCATATATATGTGTATTTCTGACCCCCAACTAGTGTTTGGAATTTTGTATACCCCATACTATAGCTAATAGTTCTTTTCTGTGGCTGTATAGTTTAATTCATGTTTGTTGAGACTCTGCTAGCAAAAGCTATAAATCTGTGATTTGTACTTTCCAGACCCCACTCTCCTTGGAAAAGTTCTGCTGCTATACCATAGTCGGATGCATCTGTTGAAATTTTGAATGGCTTGCCCATAACCAGATGGTGTAATATGGGTGATTCGACCCGTGACCTTTTTATATTTTCAAACGCTGGGTCGTTCAGCTCATGACTTCATATATATCATCTGTAGTATGCGACCATCCCAATAAATCCCTTCAACTGTCTCATGTTTTTACGGGGTGGACACTCCTTAATGGCCTTTATATGTTCCAGATCTGGTTCTAATTCCTTGCACTCCTACAATATGCCCTAAAAACTTAAGCTCTTGCCTCACAAAGTGTGATTCAGACAATTTTACCATAATAACTTTTTCTTTAAAGCTTTTCAGAGCTTTACTCAAGGTCAGGCAATGCTCCTCCCAGGTAGATGAGATTACTATTATATCATCTACATATATTATTAAATTCTTTAAGAATTCCTTTCCTAACGCCTCATCCAGTGCATGTATAAACACGGATACTGAGATATTTAGTCTGAATGGTAACACATTAAAATGATACGATTTCTCATCAAACAGAAACGCTGTATATTTCTTTGATTCCGGATGTAACCGAATTTGACAATATCCATCAGTGAGGTCCATCATGCTAAACTACTTTGCTTTCTCAAATTTGGACAATAATTCATCAATGTTGATGGATATGTCTCGTTCCGTCTCTATATGCTTATTTAAAGTACGCACATCTAGTACTAACCACACACTTCCTGTAGCCTTTTTTACTACTACCAAGGGGTTATTTGTGATGCTAGAGCTACGTTCTATTATGTTATTGTCAATCATTTTGTCAATTGCTTCCTTAACTGATTCTTTTAAACTTACTGGTATTGGATAAGGCTTACAGAAAAATGGAGTACTATCTTTGATTTTAAATCTACATACATAGTCACTAATACTACCCGGACAACCAGAAAATACCATTTCATATTCCAGTAGAATTATAGATAAATCTAATTTTTGGTCATTGGTTAATATTGGAGATTTGTTTACTTTGTTTTGTATGTCAGCATGGTGTGATACATGACTTACATTATTAATTGCTGGTGACAATCTTGCTGTAGCAGTTAATCTCAGACAACAACTCCCAGTTGTTTAATACCAGTACAGCTGTATGTCACAAACTTTACACAGTATTTGTAGTCATCTTTTCCAAAATAAAGAAAATTCTGCTCGAAATTTAATATGATATCAAATACTGATAGCCAGTCTAGGCCAAATAACACATCCCTATTGATATTTTCTACTACTAAAAGTGTCTGACAAAATGGGATATTCCCAATGTTGCAGTTCACCTGGGTCTCATGTTTTACAGCTTTGCTCTTTGTTCCAGTAATACCAACTATGTACACACCCATTACTGGTAATATTGGTAAATGATATTTCATTCGTAATGTGTTAAAGAAAGAGCTAGAAATAAGTAACACTTCACTCCCGGAATCTATAAATATGTTAACTTCAAAATCCTCCACTTTTCCTGTCATTATTGGCTGTGGATTAATGGTAGCTAAGCTTGGTTCTTCCAGTAACAACCATTCTTTGGCTGGTATTTTATGCATGAAATTAACATACCTATTATAAACCAGGCCTCCTAATGTATTTTAATGACCTGGGCCCCGGCTCTGGATCCAGATCACTCTATGTTTTCCTCATTATTGGTGATCACTGGTTGGTTACCAAATTGGGGTATTACGTTATCATTTTGTGCTCCTACTACCGGGTACAATTTCTTGTGAAGTAACTGGATCTAAATTCGAAGGTGGATGCTTCTTCTGATAATCTTCATTACCCTTATTCCGGTTACACTGGTATAATATAGCTAAGTTGGCCTCATGTTTCTTAAAATTGCTATTACTGTTATTACTACCTCTTCTGAAATTCTGATTTTCATTTTGATGTATGTTCCCATTGTGGTCTTTGATTAAGGCATCAAGTGCGTCTACAAAGGACAATAATTCTTCTACAGTTTTCCACCCGCTACGTAATATATCCTTCCTTATGCAAATGGGAAATGTCTTATTAAAACTTGCACCAACCCTTCTTGCTCCATGGGCTTATCTAAGTACTGCACTCTCATTAAATGCCAGTCGAAATACTTTTGCATCATACCCCACAAAGTGTTATAATATTTTGGGTCGCAAAAGTTGGATATTAGTTTTTCCTGGGCACTTGCTGACCAATACTTCTCCGTAAGCTTTTTCTGGAAGTCGGCCCTAGATGAAAAATTCTCTATGTTCACTCTGCCCCACTCTGAAGCTTCTCCTAAAAGGTACCCCACTGCAAATTCAATCTTTTTTGAGTCTTCCCAAGTCTTGGGCAAGGCTTGATTGAACCTTTTCAAAAAATGAGTAGGATGTACTTCCCCATCTGGCTTAAACTTAGGGAACTGTCTAGATAACCCTGAATTTGGTCCCCATTGTAAATCTGTCATTACTTTACAAGTTAATACTATGTTGGGAGAAGTCACTCTATTATCTATTTTGTCCTGCATCAGTTTGAATTCTTTCCACAGTTCTTCTACATTTCACTTGGTATTACTAAGTTCAGAAGATAAAATTGGAGACACGTTGTCAGAGGATACTCTCATGGCAACTTTTCTGTCTATCATCTCTTCTACTTGTTTCTCCAGACTGTTTATATTTAGTGTGTGTGATGTTGTAATCTCTGCTTTACCGCATCAAATGTAACATTACATATACTTTGAAATGATGCTAATTTTTCACTGAATTCAGATTCTACATTATTACATTTATCTTCAATATCAAATTCTAGTTTTTTAGCTAAGTCCTGAAATTGGTTACTCTGGGTCTGACTAAAGTCAGTGAACAGTTGGTTTACATGGATGGTCAGGGAATTACTTAATTCATTCTTTAAATCTAATTGCAAACTCTCCACTTTATCATTTAAGGCACTGAACTTAGCATTTAAAACCTCACCCTGTGCTTCTAGTTTTTCACTTAAAGAAGCACTTAGTTCCTTTCTTATAGCAGCTGAATCTGCCTTCCGTTCATCTAATCTGTCATTTAACTGCGTATTTACCGAATCTAACTTAAGACTTAGTTCTTTCTTAAAGTAGCTGAATTTGCACTCTGTACATCTAATTTTTCACTTAAAGTTGCAATTTCAGCATTTGCAGCAGCACTTTGGTCATCTAATCTAGCATTTAGTTGAGTATTCACTGAGTCTAATTTAAGACTTAGTGCTTTAATTAAATTTGCTACCTCAATCCAGTCTGGCATTTCTTTTGTCACTGTCATGGCCATGGCTGGTTCTGATGTTTCCCCAGTTTTTTGAGTATTATCCATATTTTTCTTATTTTTAGATCCATTTATCATTTTAGAAAAATTCACCTCTGAGTATAATAACTATACTAGCAGTCTATTATTGAACAGCGTCCTACACTTCACACTCAGTTAATTGTCTTTCACTCACCCAGCTTAGAGTTTTAGGCTGCATCGGTAAGCAGGTGTGGAATTAGCACCGGTCAACAGCACAGGTGCCAGCAGCATCAAAGGTTGGTTTCAGCGTTGGTGTTGGTGAATGGATTTGTAGTCAGCACCGGTGAGCAGCAGCTGGCGTCGTTGGCATAGGCTGCTGTTTATGGGGTCCATGCCCCCACGATGTGAGTGAGGGCTGCTTACTCTCCACACTGGATCTTCATTGTTGAATAGATCTCATCGTAACTCTTCTTAGTTTAAACTGTTTGAGATTTTCCTTGTGTCCTTTCTTGTATAGTATTTATTAATTTTCATGCCTTTTTACCGTTTATGCAGAATCCAACTCTGCGAAACATTTCCCTGTCTTGTTACCATTTGTTGCTATGGCAACTCACAACATTTTTTTATCTTGATTTCGTTTGAAAATTCCTCTTTCTTTGAATCCTGATCTCGTCAGCCACCATGTTCCAATGGTTTCTGACAATAGAACGTGTGGAGTAAATATACAAACTTTATGTTTTCACCAATTAATGATGTATTGGATTATGCAGAATAACATTCTTGCAATTTCACATGTAAATATTTCTGTCTTCTCGTATTTCGAGCTTTTAACCACCAGCAATTCAAAAACAACCAAATAATTCATAGACGTCCCCTGTGTCTTGCTTCGTTCAGAGATAAGACATGAAGTAAGTTAAAAGTCTATAGTCAAAAGGTCTCTTTTTTTTTTTTTTTTTCCAACAATCACATTCACTAACACAGCAAAGAATAGCATTTAATTACTCCGTGTCCTCTCACACTGTATCTGTGGCTCTTGTGGCAAACACTTGTTGGCGTCGTTCGACTGCCCCCGCTTATCGTCTTCTCATTACAAACTTACAACTTGCACACAGAAACCATTGGCCCAGTAGATATGTTTCCGCTCTTTTACTTACTTTTAAAATATCGGGTGTTCAAGGCGTTGGAAGGCCGATTGTCTCTAGAATTTACACTGAAATTCTCTAGTCACTACAAAACGTAGTATGAATTTTGCACTACAAAACGTGGTATGAATTTTGCCCTGAAACAATGCATCTCAAGTTTTTCACTCAAAATTTGATGGCATGATGCTATGCTGATGTCCACCTTCTCAGCAACTTCCCAAACAGTTAAACAATGTTTTCTGCAAATCACAGCATGAACACTATACATATGGCTATCATCTGTTGATGTGGAAAGATGTGCAGACTTGGACTCATCACAGACCAACATTCTGCCCTGTTGAAAATGTTTAATCCACTCATACCAATACATGAGACACATACAGTCTTCCCTGTATGCTTGGCTAAGCATTTGAAATGTCTCTGTGAAAGTTTTGCCAGGTTTGTAGCAGAATTACTCCACACACATTGTTATTCAAGCTCCTTCATTGCACTAATCCAATAAGCAGGTTGTACACGCGTTTACTTCAGTTGTTGTGGTTCACTTGCTAATTGTTTGAGCAACATGAGGGAAATCTGCTGCTAGATGTGCCCTGGAGCTGCAGTGCACTCTCTCTTCTGGTTGGTGTGCTATTTCAAAAGTTCAGTTTCTTTTTGAATCCACCTCATAAACCTGACAGTGTATTGAATAATACAGAAATAAATTAAAATGTACATTAAATGTGTTCTGTCTCAGAAACCATTCAGAATAGGGCATATGCCAATATGAAGTTTTTTGCTTCAAATGATTGTACCTGTCTTATCGCCAAATATTGGCTATTCCTCATGGGACACCCTACATAAAGACCCGTGCTTCATTTTACATTTATTGTGCACTAGTCTTTTTCTTTAAAAATGTCTTTACGGTGAATGTGTACTATGGAAGGTCCCTCCAATGATAAACTGTTCTGCTAGAGACATATCTATCTAGTGTATGGTCAACTATCCTTCGGCCACAGTTCTTCTACATTTTCTCTACAGCCCTAAATGTTATAGGGTCCTCCCTGAGATATTACAATATGACCTAGTGACATATGCTGCACAATAAAATCACAGGGTCACTTTTTTTAAACCCCATCATTTTCTCCCATTGTGACACAGAAGTTCAAAATGTGGCGCGAAGGTGTCTACATAAACTTGATCTAAAATAGTTCAGAAGTGTGGGATCCTATGATTTCACACTTGAGATCAGTGATGACTTGAATAACAAGGCATTGACATGTGCTAAAAAGACTAGAGCTTAATAGTTTGTGTGAAGTTACTGGGGGTTAATTAAGTGAAATTTGCACCATATTCCACCCAACACCACCATGGACGTGTCATACCATCTGATCCCTTCTCTTGCTGACCGTGTGATAGTGGTCAGAACCCGGATGCCCAGCTTTGAAATCATGTAGTTTTCTTATGCGAACTGAGGGAAACATTTTGGACACACCACTGCTCAGATTGACACGGAAGGCATCTGGAGGTGTCATAAAGGGCATGAATGAAATCACCCATTCCCTTGGGGTGTTCATTTTCACACAATTTGCAGTCAAAAATAACAGTTTACAGTGCAATGTGCAAAGGACATTGTTCTTGACAACTTTTGGCACTGCTCATACCCTCCCACTCTTTGGAGTAAAGGAGTGTAGCTTGGCCACAATTTTTGCTCTGAAACACTACAGGGACTGTTCAAAACCATATGATGAAATCTGAATGTGAAACAAAGCAGAAAAGGGTGTTTATGCATTTTCATACCTCCATGTTGGCACACATGTGAATAAAAAAATGCAAAGGGTTCCTGTAAAAAAGCACAGTTTGGCAACACTCACAATGCCACCCTCATGTCCCTAATGGTCACCTTAAAAATGTCTCTGTACAGCCATATGCATTCAACATTCCTAGATGATGATGAGGTAGGCAACCTTTTGGCACCTCTCAGGTATCTGGCATGTAGCCAGCAGGTACTGGAGCCACAGGTTAGTGCCATATAGCTGAGGGGTCTCGAAAGGGTTGCTTGTCCCACTGGGAGTGAGTGTGTCTGTCCAGAGACATGTTCAAATGCCAAACAAAGCTACATGGGCGTCACCAAGGGTGTTGCCAAACTAGGAGCCTTATGGGACACTTTGCCATTTTTTTTGTACGCACGTCAATGTCGCACCCTCCCATACACCTGCCAAAGGAGGTCATGAAAAAGGCGGGGTGAAGAAAGCATAAACACCATTTTTTACATCAGATAATGTTCAGATTTTGTCAAATGGCTTGTAGTGGTTCCACCATGTATACGTAACAATGGGCATACAGTTAATGAAAATCCATCTGTAAAATTCCTGTGCAGTAACGTGGGTAATAAAATGAGGTGCTAGTTGATAAATTTATTAAACCTAGTTCTGCCTGCCATGTACTTGTAAATCTTTTTCATTGAGTTGATCTGCACATCAGTTAGTTAACATACTTTTACAAAATATTATCTGATGACATAATCTTCCAGGACATGTACTTTCACTCATTTGTGTGGCTATGGCACCGTAGCAAAATATGACACAGTTATTCTACAAAAGGGTTAGAGGTAATGGCAGATATGCAGTTTATCTAAAATTTGCATGCAGTGAGCACTACTGTCAACCAACAAATGTAAGAGTAGAAATACAGATACTTTGCACTGACCTTTATATGTTCTACTTTCAAATATCCTTTATGTTTATAAGTTATCATATGTTGTGTGTACATTCCATTTCAGAAGTTGTATGATAATTTTACAATCCAATAATTTAATTTCTGTTTCAGCTGAAGATGATACTTTTCTGTCTGGATCCCTTTTCCACATATCAGATGCTATAAATGTGCATCCTTTGGCAGGTATAGCATTCCTTTTATTTTAATGCTGCTAAGAAAGCAATAAGATTTGTTGATTTCATTATAATCTACAGAATTTTGTTTCATTAGAGCAGAAGTGTAAAGTATTTAATAAGTAGTAAAAAACACTCTCCACATATTAGAAATATTGAGCAGTGGACAGATACGACCACAAAAAGTTCAAAAAATGTGCTGAAGTTCAAAAGCAGAGCTCTTTTGTGACTCCTAATTGATTTGTATACAGATTGTAGATTATTGAACTATTCCTGTACTTTATGTACATTCTTCTCACAGTTGTGTAACTTTATTTCGCCTCACTTTAAAGGTTCTGTTGGGTCCACAAATGTGAATTAATAGTTTCATAATGTGCATATCTAAATTATTGATACTGGTACAAAAGACACTTCAAAACTTTGTAATAAAACTACAGCACAAATAGACATCATAATGCAGTTCTGTTACAGAAAAAGTTACTAAAAGTAAAGTGGTTCTGTCAAATAATCAGTTCATCATCTTTCAGTCCATCTACCAAATAATACAATAATATGTAAAGCATGAGAAAGAAAACTGGTGTTCTACAGATCGGAGCGTGGAATGTCAGATCCCTTAATCGGGCAGGTAGGTTAGAAAATTTAAAAAGGGAAAGGGATAGGTTAAAGTTAGATATAGTGGGAATTAGCGAAGTTCGGTGGCAGGAGGAGCAAGACTTTTGGTCAGGCGAATACAGGGTTATAAATACAAAGACAAATAGGGGTAATGCAGGAGTAGGTTTAATAATGAATAAAAAAATAGGAGTACGGGTAAGCTACTACAAACAGCATAGTGAACACATTATTGTGGCCAAGATAGACACGAAGCCCATGCCTACTACAGTAGTACAAGTTTATATGCCAACTAGCTCTGCAGATGGTGAAGAAATTGATGAAATGTATGAGGAGATAAAAGAAATTATTCAAATAGTGAAGGGAGACAAAAATTTAATAGTCATTGGTGACTGGAATTCAAGCGTAGGAAAAGGGAAAGAAGGAAACATAGTAGGTGAATATGGATTGGGGCTAAGAAATGAAAGAGGAAGCCATCTGGTAGAATTTTGCATAGAGCATAAATTAATCATAGCTAACACTTGGTTCAAGAATCATGAAAGAAGGTTGTATACATGGAAGAACCCTGTAGATAATAAAAGGTATCAGATAGATTATATAATGGTAAGATAGAGATTTAGGAACCAGGTTTTAAATTGTAAGACATTTCCAGGGGCAGATGTGGACTCTGACCACAATCTATTGGTTATGAACTGTGGACTAAAACTGAAGAAACTGCAAAAAGGTGGGAATTTAAGGAGATCGGGCCTGGATAAACTGAAAGAACCAGAGGTTGTACAGAGTTTCAGGGAGAGCATAAGGGAACAACTGACAGGAATGGGGGAAAGAAATACAATAGAAGAAGAATGGGTAACTTTGAGGGATGAAATAGTGAAGGCAGCAGAGGATCAAATAGGTAAAAAGACGAGGGCTATTAGAAAACCTTGGGTAACAGAAGAAATATTGAAATTAATTGATGAAAGGAGAAAATATAAAAATGCAGTAAATGAAGCAGGCAAAAAGGAATACAAACGTCTCAAAAATGAGATCGACAGGAAGTGCAAAATGGCTAAGCAGGTATGGCTAGAGGACAAATGTAAGGATGCAGAGGCTTATCTCACTAGGGGTAAGATAGATACTGCATATAGGAAAATTAAAGAGACCTTTGGAGAAAGGAGAACCACTTGCATGAATATCAAGAGCTTTGATGGAAACCCAGTTCTAAGCAAATAAGGGAAAGCAGAAAGGTGGAAGGAGTATATAGAGGGTCTATACAAGGGCGATGTACTTGACGACAATATTATGGAAATGGAAGAGGATGTAGATGAAGATGAAATGGGAGCTATGATACTATGTGAAGAGTTTGACAGAGCACTGAAAGACCTGAGTCCAAACAAGCCCCCGGAGTAGACAACATTCCATTAGAACTACTGACAGCCTTGGGAGAGCCACTCCTGACAAAACTGTACCATCTGGTGAGCAAGATGTATGAGACAGGCGAAATACCCGCAGACTTCAAGAAGAATATAATAATTCCAATCCCAAAGAAAGCAGGTGTTGACAGATGTGAAAATTACCGAACTATCAGTTTAATAAGTCACAGCTGCAAAATACTAACTCGAATTCTTTACAGACGAATGG
The DNA here is from genome assembly GCF_021461385.2 of Schistocerca piceifrons. Lineage (NCBI taxonomy): Eukaryota > Metazoa > Arthropoda > Insecta > Orthoptera > Acrididae > Schistocerca > Schistocerca piceifrons. The sequence goes on along the minus strand of NC_060144.1, from coordinate 67,415,580 downwards.
AAAAACTGATAGAAACCAACCACAGGGAAGATCAGTTTGGATTCCGTAGAAATGTTGGAACACATGAGGCAATTCTGACCCTACGACTTATCTTCGAAGAAAGATTGAGGAAAGGCAAACCTACATTTCTAGCATTTGTAGACTTAGAGAAAGCTTTTGACAATATTGATTGGAATACTCTCTTTCAAATTCTGAAGGTGGCAGGGGTAAAATACAGGGAGCGAAAGGCTATTTACAATTTGTACAGAAAGAAGATGGCAGCTATAAGAGTCGAGGGACATGAAAGGGAAGCAGTGGTTGGGAAGGGAGTGAGACAGGGTTGTAGCCTATCCCCGATGTTATTCAATCTGTATATTGAGCAAGCAATAAAGGAAACAAATGAAAAGTTCGGAGTAGGAATTAAAATCCATGGAGAAGAAATAAAAACTTTGAGGTTCGCCGATGACATTGTAATTCTGTCAGAGACAGCAAAGGACTTGGAAGAGCAGTTGAACGGAATGGACAGTGTCTTGAAAGGAGGATATAAGATGAAGATCAACAAAAGCAAAACAAAGATAATGGAATGTAGTCGAATTAAGTCGGGTGATACTGAGGGAATTAGATTAGAAAATGAGACACTTAAAGTAGTAAAGGAGTTTTGCTATTTGGGGAGCAAAATAACTGATGATGGTCGAAGTAGAGAGGATATAAAATGTAGACAGGCAACGGCAAGGAAAGCGTTTCTGAAGAAGAAAAATTTGTTAACATCGAGTGTAGATTTAAGTGTCAGGAAGTCGTTTATGAAAGTATTTGTATGGAGTGTAGCCATGTATGGAAGTGAAACGTGGACGATAAATAGTTTAGACAAGAAGAGAATAGAAGCTTTCGAAATGTGGTGCTACACAAGAATGCTGAAGATTAGATGGGTAGACCACATAACTAATGAGGAGGTATTGAATAGAATTGGGGAGAAGAGGAGCTTGTGGCACAACTTGACTAGAAGAAGGGATCGGTTGGTAGGACATGTTCTGAGACATCGAGGGATCACCATTTTAGTATTGGAGGGCAGCGTGGAGGGTAAAAATCGTAGAGGGAGACCAAGAGATGAATACACTAAGCAGATTCAGAAGGATGTAGGCTGCAGTAGGTACTGGGAGATGAAGAAGCTTGCACAGGATAGAGTAGCATGGAGAGCTGCATCAAACCAGTCTCAGGACTGAAGGTCACAACAACAACAACATGTAAAGCATAGATCACCATTCACCGTATTTTTATTGAGGAGGCATTGAGTCTCTCTCCTGTCTCTCTCTCTCTCTCTCTCTCTCTCTCTCTCTCTCTCTCTCACACACACACACACACACACACACACACACACACACACACACAAAAGCACGACCACTGTCTCCAAACGCTAAGACCCAACTCTGCATCAGACGTAAGCAGCAATCTAGCTGAGGTGGAGAGAGGGGGCAAGGAGGGGGTATGAGCTGGAGAAGGGGAGGGATAACAGGGAATTTCAAGTTTCAGTGTAGAATGGGAGATAATCAAAACCCTGACGCAGAATGCGATTCAGCTATTCCACTTCTGCATGGTTCTAAGTACCAAGAGGAGTGCTCCTTTGTGCCCAGACTGTGGGTCTGTGGGGTTGGTAGGTGTCTGGTGAGACAAAGCACAGGAGATCTATCTCTGGACACTGTTGGGAGGATAATTACACCCTGTGAAGGCCTCAATGAGACCCTTGGCATATTTGGAGCTTGTCACTACATATGTGGCAATTGTGGGTAACCAGGCTGTATGGGAGGGACTTCTTGCCGTAGAATGGATGGCAGCTGTTGAAGTGGAGGAAAGATGGTTAGTAGTTTTGATGTGGACAGAGGTAGTGATGTAGGTGTCTGGCAGCTTGAATCACCATCTCCAGACTTTGGCCAAGAGACAGCTGGACCACTCACTTGCTGAACATGCCATCCAACATGGATGTGCTTCACTTTAGTGACTGCTCACAACCTGTGCCATCTGAATGTTTTCCATCAATACCAGCTTTACCCAGTTGCACATATTGGAACTCTTCCTGCAATATATACCCTTTGTTCTTGTAACCAACTCGGTATCAGCCTTCTCTAATCCCTGTCCTCCACCTGCTTTTTCCCGTCCCTGCTCCCATTCCAGTACACACATGCCTTCCACCTCACTGCCAGTATAACTGCAGCCCCACCCTACCTCCTCCTTGTACTTACACATCCCGAACCCATCCCAGACCACAGCTTTCTGATACTGCACTTAGCAGTCCTTTCCTATCCTTACCATCTCCCTGCTGCACTCTCTCCACCAGCAGCATTAGCATTTTCCCTTACCCTGCTATCCCTCCCTTTCTTTCCCCATGCCTTCTCCTTACCCCACTATGCACGCCAGCTAGCTTGCAGCTCACATCAGACACAGTCGCAGTTGGGCATGGAGACAATGCCCAAGTGTGTGTGAGTTGGAGTAATTGTTGTTTGAATGTGTGGAAGTTCTGCTTCTGAAGAAGGGATTTGTCTGAAAGTTGAAAAGTTTCTAGTACCTTTTCTTTGTGCCTGTCTGCTACTCTACACCTCCTCTATTGATGAGTAGCAATCGGTCCTTTCCATATTATTGTTTTTCATCCTTGACTTTCTGCTGAGTGATAGAATTTCTGTTAGAGCATGACCTGTCACCTTATTTTTAAGCAGTCTGGCTTGATAGTGTATTATAAATTTTTATTCCCATATACTGTGGAGTTTGTGCATACAATTTCAGTTTGGTTGGGAAACATAAAATTACCTTTCATATCTTGTGTTGTAAGTGTGGCTAAGATGATTTTCTTCAGATAATATTAGTTTTCCATGTAGAATAATTATAATTACTTAAAAGATAGGGAGGGACTGTTAAGATATGCAATTTAACCCATACTGTGTCTAACAATATTCTTATGCAGTTTTTGTGAACATCTTCAGAACGTGGGTTGGTTGGTGTGGTCTTCAGTCCTGAGACTGGTTTGATGCAGCTCTCCATGCTACTCTATCCTGTGCAAGCTTTTTCATCTCCCAGTACTTACTGCAACCTACATCCTTCTGAACTCAGAACGTTATATCATACTAATGACACATTAAAAATCTTTATTATAAGGTGTTTCTCATGTACTGATCTTGGTATCAATGTAAAATAGCTTAATTTATCAATCAACATGTGTACTGCAGCTTAAATTCTCATACAGATTTAACCCTAGGTATTTGTCCATGTCATCCTCTTCCATAAGTTGATTTCTGCAACTGATTTTAACCTCCTGGCATTTCAAATGTTTAGTTTTGAATTTTTGTGATGTTCATTTTCCACTCACTAACTGGAGTCAGCTATCTAGGATATTCCGGGAGTTCACAGTAGTGTTCGGGATATTTTCTGTATTATCATTTTCAGTTAATGCAGGTAAATCATCTGCAAACAGAACTGATGGAGATAAATCTATTAGATTTGTACACTGATTTTTCTTTACAATTTGTTCCATTATAAAGCAGAATCTCTTCTTTAGTATTGTACCCTTCTCTGTAATGAAACTGATCTTCATTCAGTATCTCTCTGATTTTTCTTCTTGTGTTTGAGTGTATTATTCTGGCAGTTTATAAGCATTGCATATCAGACTGATCAATCAGTGGTTTTCACTTTTATCTCCTCTTACCTTCTACAATGATAATGCTATTTGGAGATCTAGTGATAAGTAATTTATTTCATTAGTTTTTTATACCAGCTTAGTAATCTCCATAGGAGGAGTATCTACTTCCTGTTGATGAGGTCATTAGAGATGGAGCACAACATCAGACTGGACATATCCAGAATGGAAATAAGCAGTGTTCTTCACAAAAGTATGTCCAAGAAAAGAAAGGACCCTGTTCTAGATGGTTGGTTGGGGATTTGAACCTCATCCTCACAACTGCAAGACCAGTTTAGGTCAGATGTTACAGTGCTCCATCAAACTCTGAATTCATTACTTGAATGCCTATTTCTCATACTTCTCCTGTCTCCACCTCTCTTACCCTTTAAGGCAGTTCTTCCAGTCATACGGGTCTGAGATGTACTCCTCTTCATACGTGTTCTTTCAAACAGTTGAAATCCAGGTTGAAATATCAACTTAATGAAGAGGATAAATTCCCAATCACTGTAAGAAAGACACACTGAGTTGTGGACAGATACAACGACAAGACTGTTATACATTGAGCTTTCTTTAGAAAGGAAAACATACACATTCACACAAGCAAGCACATCTCTCGCACAAATGACTGTTATCTCCAACAGCTCCAGCCAGAATGCAAAGGTGTCATATCGAACAGGAGCAGCAATCAGGATGGGGGTGAAGAAGGGGAAGGAATAGAAGGGTGTGGGGGAGGGGAGAGGAGTCAGCACAACCTGACGGAGTATGCAGGGTCTTGATCAGGGCTGGGCAAATACTGTTTTGTGAGTGCGAACACTTGCAGATGCCCTCAAGGCCTGCCTGCAGCTCTCCCTCACTCTGCCAACCAGGAGTAACCCCACCACGCCTAGCCACACGTGTTATTGCATGGCACGGAGCCACTTGGTCTGTTTACTTCCTGTCTTTTCTACTGTCTGTGTAGACATTGTGTTCAGTGTTCATGATAAAACAGAACTAGTGGTTGGAAAATGGCTGAGGAGGAATTAAAATCATTGAAACGAAAGTCCTTTGAACCTATACTCATTAATCCACAGTGGGAAGAAGAGTACATTTTATTGGAACACAAAGCGGAGCTCAGTGTTTGATTTGCAATGCAGCATTGTCTTCACAGAAGAAGTACAATGTGAAGCAACATCATCAACTGCTTCACGAGAAGGATATAGTCAATTTGAATAATCAAGAAAGAAAAGCCAAACTTACCAAACTGAAGCAGAAAGAGAAGAAAGACATACGTATACATGTAGATAATTATGACATTGATTCACATTATTACTGTTACAAATAATATGTAATGTGCATTTTCCATCACTTTTACCTTCTCCTGTGTTATTTGCAGGATGAAAACCTCATCATCCACAACGATGCAGTGATGACAGTAAACTATCGTGTAGCTCTTAAAATAGTTAAAACAGCATGGGCCTTCGGCAATGGAGAATTTGTGAAAGACTGTTTTGTTGTTGCAGCAACAATTTTGGGCCCAGAAAGTCTTTTCTGTTTTTGAAACCGTTATTCTTTCACTGAGGACCGTTTGCGGGGGCATTGAAGAAATGACACACGATGTTGAAGCTCAATTGAGAAATAGGATCAAAGATTTGGTTTTCTTTTCATTAGCATTGGATGAAAGCACTGATTATGTTACGACACCACTTATGACCAGTCATTGTAGGAGCCCCATCTGTTGCAATCAATGAAAGTTTTTCCCAACATAGCTCGTATTTCTCTATTATATGTTCTATGCAAGAAAAAATATCATCGGCCATTGTTGTGTAATGCATTGGCACTAAGCATGAAACCCCCTCGGACATATGTGTGTTCCACCTGCACTACGTACATTAGCTTGTCCATACTCAGCGGTGTGCACAAAGTGCTCTCACAGCAGCACAGTTGCCCTCCGTGCAGTGTGCATACCCAAGCAGCCAGTCACATCGCACAGCTGTGCTACCCACACTACGTGCCCTCACAGCTGCTCAGCGTTGCCCTCGCGGCTCACGTTGCTCGTGGGCAACCATGTGGGCAGCTCTTGTGCCCACCCCTGGGCCAAATGGTGGCCAGACAAAGCTGCCAGGTGCAGTGTCAGTAGGCTGGGGAAGGAGAGAATCAAAAAGACTGGTGGTTGCATTGACAGAAAGCAGACCACAATGAGTGTTAGGGGACGTGAATTGGGAGGAGATGACATGACAGAAGTGGTGGAAACTCTGGGGTGGAGGGTGTGTTGACAGAAGGTTACTGCAGGTTGAGGCTGGAATGAACCTGGAAGCGGAGAATGTGTTGTAAAAATAACTCCCATATGTGAAGTTCACAAAAGCTGGTGGTGGAGGGGAGGATACAGATGACCCGAGTTGTGAAGGCCAATGAAATCAAGCATGCTATGTTCAGCTGCATGTTGTGCCATAGGGTGGTCCAATTTGCTCTTGGTCACAGTTTGGTGATGGCCATTCATCCTACTGGACAACTGGTTGGTTGTCATACCAATATAAAAAGCTGTGCAATGATTGAAGTGGAGCTGTTATGTGACATGGCTGCTATCACAGGTGGCCCACCCTCTGATTGAGTAGTATAAGCTTGTGACAGGATGGGAATAGGTAGTGCTGGGTGGATGGATTGAGCGGGTCTTGCACCTGCATAACGCCACAGTGATTTGATTGCTGTGGCAAGGAGTTGGGATTAGTAGTGGCAATGGTATTGACTAGCGTGTTATGGAGGGTTTGTGGTGATGGAACACTACTTTAGGAGTTATGGAAAGCATCCTGGGTAGAATCTCTCTCATTTGAGGGCATCATAATAGTCACTCAAAGATCTGTCAAAGGATGTGGTTCAGTTGCTGCTGCCTGGGGTGTTATTGGGTGATGAATGGGGCATTCTTTTGTAACTGGCTCTTGGGGGTGTTGGGAAGATAGAGGGGTGGGGGGGGGGGGGGGGGGGGGAGATATGATATGAGAAATCTGTTTGCGGGTTAGGTCTCAGAGCTAGTGTAGGCCTGTGAAGGCCTTTGTGAGACTTTCAGCAAGGGAGTTATTGTCAATGTAAATATGATGTCCATGGGTGGCCAGGCTTCATAGAATGGATTTTTTTGTGTGAAAGGGATGGCAGCCACTGAAACGTAAGTACTATTGGTGGTGGATCGAATACGGACAGAGGTGTGGATGAACCCATCAGAGAGGAGGAGGTCAACGTCCAGGAAGGTGGCACACTAGGTTGAGGAGGACCAGGTGAAGCAGATGGGAAAAAAAGTAGTGAGGTTGTGAAGGAATGAGGCTAGAGTGTTTTGGCCCTGAGACTAGATTATGAAGATATCATCAGTGAACCTTAGCCAGACCAGAAGTTGTGGTTGTGGGAGGCTATGAAGGTTTCCTCTTGATGGCCCATAAACTTGTTGGCATGGGAGGGTGCCATGTGGATACCCATGGCTGTGCTGGGGATGTGTTTGTATACCTTCATTTCAGAGAAGTAGTTGTGCAGTAGGATAAAATTAGCAAGATGTATTAGGAACGTGGTGGTGGGTTCGGAGTCTGAAGGACACTGGGAGAGTTCGTGTTCACTAGCAGCAAGACCATGGGTATGAGGGATGTTGGTGTACATGGAAGTGGTGGCAACAGTGATGATTAGGGATCCAGGAGTTATGGGGTGGGGATGGTGGAGAGTTGGTGAAGAAAGTCGTGGTTGGTATCCTTGATGTATCTTCCATACCAAAAAATTTATCCCATACAACCTGGCCACCTGGGGCCAGATTATTTGCAGTGAAACAAACTTTCTTGGCCAGTATGCTACTGATCTCACAAAGGCCCTTGCAGACAGGCACTAGCCATGAGACATAGTCCGCAAATGGATTTATTGTGCCATATGCACACAAACCCCCAATTCTCCCCCCCCCCCCCCCCACTCCTAAGAGCCATTTATAATTGAGCACCCCCTTTGACACCCCCCGTACCATCCTGGACTAGAGCAACTGAACCACATCCTTCATCAGGGCTTTGATTATATATCATTGTGCACTGAAATGAGGGACATCTTACCCAAGATCCTTCCCACCCCTCCTGAAACATTGTTCCTTTGCCACCAACCTTCACACAATCCTAGCTAATTCCAAAGCCACTCCCAATCCCAAATCCTTGCCACAGGGATCAAATCCCTGTGGAAGACCCAGGCGCAAGACCTGCTCAATCTGCCCACTCAGCACTTCTTATTTCAGTTCAGTCAAAGGCTTATCGTACCCCATCAGAGGGAGGGGGTGGAGGCAGGGGGGTGGAGATATGATATGAGAAATGTGTTTGCGGGTTAGGTCTCAGAGCTAGTGTAGGCCTGTGAAGGCCTTTGTGAGACTTTCAGCAAGGGAGTTATTGTCAATGTAAATATGATGTCCATGGGTGGCCAGGCTTTATAGAATGGATTTTATTGTGTGAAAGGGATGGCAGCCACTGAAATGTAGGTACTATTGGTGGTGGATCGAATACGGACAGAGGTGCGGATGAACCCATCAGAGAGGAGGAGGTCAACGACCAGGAAGGTGGCACACTAGGTTGAGGAGGACCAGGTGAAGCAGATGGGAGAAAAAGTAGTGAGGTTGTGAAGGAATGAGGATAGAGTGTTTTGGCCCTGAGACTAGATTATGAAGATATACCTGTGAAAGCAGCCATGTCATATACCAGCTCTGCTACAGTCATTGCACAGCTTTTTATATTGGTATAATTACCAACCATTTGTCCACTAGGATGAATGGCCACTGCCAAACTGTGGCCAAGAGCAGGTTTGATCACACTGTGGCACAACATGCAGCAGGCCATAACATGCTTGCTCGATTTCAATGGCTGTTTCACAATCCAGGCCACCTGTATCCTCCCTCCAACACCAACTTTTCTGATCTATGCAGATGTGAGTTATCCTTGCAACACAGTCTCATCCTGTGGTAATATGCTGTCCCTTCAACCTCCAACCAAGAGTTTCCACCCCCTGTCCTATCACATCCTCCCAATTCATGTTCCCTGACCCTCATTGTGCTCTACTCTCTGCCAATGTATTCTCCACCCCTCCCAGCCCGGCCTTTTCTCCCTCTCTGTTCCTCTTCTTTTTCGCTCACTATTCCTCACCCCTTCCTCCTCCATAGCCTCTCAATGCTGCATTTTGTAGGCTTGTCCAGCCACAATCTAGCTGCTGCATGCTCTGCCAGGCATAGCAGACTGCTATACTCCACCCATACCCTGCTACCCCTACCCCTGGACTGCTGCTTTCATTCGATGTGATACCATTGCATTCTGATGAGACCAGCCAGATAGCAGTCATGTGCGCATGAGATGTGGTTACTTGTGTGAATACATGTGTATGTGTGTGTTTTCATTTCTGAAGAAGGCTTTGGCAGAAAACTCATTGTATAGCAGTCCTTTTCTTGTGCCTGTCTGCAACTCAGCATGTCATCTTTACAGTGAGCAGCAATCTATCCTTTCAATAATATTATCTGTTCCCTGCTTGCTTCTCTGCTCCTTTTCTAAGGTTAGAGTAAATGTTTCTATATGTTATATAGATTTTTACTACATTTATATATTTATACCTTTTTCAGAGAAAAATTAGGAGTAGGTATTAAAATTCATGGAGAAGAAATAAAAACTTCGAGGTTCGCCGATGACATTGTAATTCTGTCAGAGACAGCAAAGGACTTGGAAGAGCAGTTGAATGGAATGGACAGTGTCTTGAAAGGAGGATATAAGATGAACATCAACAAAAGCAAAACAAGGATAATGGAATGTAGTCTAATTAAGTCGGGTGATGCTGAGGGAATTAGATTAGGAAATGAGGCATTTAAAGTAGTAAAGGAGTTTTGCTATTTGGGGAGCAAAATAACTGATGATGGTCGAAGTAGAGAGGATATAAAATGTAGGCTGGCAATGGCAAGGAAAGCGTTTCTGAAGAAGAGAAATTTGTTAACATCCAGTATTGATTTAAGTGTCAGGAAGTCATTTCTGAAAGTATTCGTATGGAGTGTAGCCATGTATGGAAGTGAAACATGCACGATAAATAGTTTGGACAAGAAGAGAATAGAAGCTTTCGAAATGTGGTGCTACAGAAGAATGCTGAAGATTAGATGGGTAGATCACATAACTAATGAGGAAGTATTGAATAGGATTGGGGAGAAGAGAAGTTTGTGGCACAACTTGACAAGAAGAAGGGATCGGTTGGTAGGACATGTTCTGAGGCATCAAGGGATCACCAATTTAGTATTGGAGGGCAGCGTGGAGGGTAAAAATCGTAGAGGGAGACCAAGAGATGAATACACTAAGCAGATTCAGAATGATGTAGGTTGCAGTAGGTACTGGGAGATGAAAAAGCTTGCACAGGATAGAGTAGCATGGAGAGTTGCATCAAACCAGTCTCAGGACTGAAGACCACAACAACAACAACAACCTTTTTCAGTTTATATACATATCTCTCTCTCTCTCTCTCTCTCTCCTCCCCCCCCCCCCCTTGATTCTGATGTAGCCTGTTTATATGTCTTGTAAATTCCATTCCTAAGCAACATGTACTTCTGGCTTCCTATCTCTCTCTGAGTTTTCTGATATTCATGTTTTGTTGCTAAACTAAATTATATATTTTATATCTAAAAACAATGATGATGTAACTTATCACTTCCAGCTCCACTCCCCCCAAAACCTCAAAATTCTAATCAACACAATCTGGAACCACCGTTTGGTAAGTTACATCATCTTTGTGTTTAGATATATTTTTCCCACGTGGAATGTTTCCCTCCATTATATTCAAATTATATATTTTGTTATTCATGGCTTCTGTGCCTCTGCCATAATAGTACCTATGGTGTCCTGTGCTGCCTTAACTACTTCCTTCTGTATTACATTCCACTTACCTTCTGTTGAATTGTACTTGATGTTTGTCCTAAGTCATTGGCAACTAAATTATACAATTTGTTATTCATTGCTTCTGCGCCTCTGCCATAATAGTACCTATGGTGTCCTGTGCTGCCTTAACTACTTCCTTCTATGTTATGTTCCATTTACCTTCTGTTGAATTGTACTTGATGTTTCTCCTAAGTCATTGGCCACTGCCTCATATAGTTTTAATTTTGTCTTGTGTTGCCCTAAACTTCCTGTATTCGACTCCATCTTACGCAGCTATTCAGCTATTCATCACTATAGATCATCTGTGTCCATATTCATGCCAGAATATGCTTTGCAGTCCATTATTTCACTGATAAAACTTAGCCTGACCATGATTTTGGGATTTTTTGTTCACCTCAACCATATGAATCCTGTTACAAAACTCTAGTGTCTTACTATTTTACTATTTATAATGATATCGACGTCTGTTACATAATACACTGATGCTATGATTATAACACTGTAATCATGTGACAAGTAATCTTGGCTTGTATTTTCATTTATTCTTATTAATGTCCAACAAATCCAATTTCAACCCATCAATCTTTTTCAGATTTTACAGTTCCCTTACAACAGGCAAACTTTCAGACATTTCATACTCTGATCTATAGATTGTTAGCTTTATTTCTCCTTTTATTGGTCATCCTACCGTAGACCTATTTCATTGTTGTTACCCAGTAAGTCCAGTAATTTGTGTAACCAATCACAGCTCTTAATGTTCCATTAGTTTTATGTTATTTTTATGCTTTTACAAACAGGAATGAACACTCAGTTTTAAAAAAATTGAATTTTAGAATGAAGCAGAATGAGCATTCTATGCAGTTTTTGAATGACTTTGATTGTGTATGTCATAAAGATCACTGGAAAAGTTCATATGATTTAACGATAAGAATGTGCTGTTTGCTTTGTTAGATCACTCAACTACATAGAACAAAAATGTTTTGATACTAGAAGCAAATGAATGTGTAATACTAAGTCCAAAATAGGGGGCACTAACTATAGTGTTAATTAATATTAAATTATTATTATATTTATTCTTTCACAATTACAGTCAATTATCTTGATAGTTAAAATAGACTTTACAGCACATACAGCTCTGGGCAGAAATTATGTACTTAAAAATATTGTTTCCTGTTACTCGCTAATATTACAAAAGCGGATATGTTGAGTCACAGGCAGACACAACAAAAAGACTGTCAAACAAAGCTTTTGGCCAAACAGGCCTTCATCAGAACCAAACAAAACACACACACACACACACACACACACACACACACACACACACACACACACACACACGCTGGCCTTGGCAGCCAGACACTGTGGTCATGTGTGTGTGAGTGCATTTGTATGACTGTGTGTATGTTGTCTAAGTTTGATGAAGGCCTGTATGACCAAAAGTTTTGTTTATCAGTCTTTCTGTTGTGCCTATCTGCAACTCAGCATCTCTGCCATATAGTGAGTAGCAACTATCCTTTTCATAATATTGTCATTATGTCATACTGATTTTGCATTGTTTAATATTGCAAAACTTTCCACATATCTGTGGTGTCAATTAACATTTAATATTTGTTGTGACTTGTCAAGACAGCCAAGCCACTAGGAGGTAGCCGAAAGGCACGCGTTTAAGCTCACGCAGGATGGCGTGAGGTCCAGAAAATGACAAGGTCTTTATAGTAGCAAAAATAGTACGTAGCTTCTGGAATACTTAACTTTAATCCATAATTGGTGAACATCGGTCTGACGGTACATGCATCACAAGATAAATAGCAATTGATAATGGCGCCTTGCTAGGTCGTAGCAAATGACGGAGCTGAAGGCTATGCTAAATATCGTCTCGGCAAATGAGAGCGTAATTTGTCAGTGAACCATCGCTAGCAAAGTCGGCTGTAGAACTGGGGTTGAGTGCTAGGAAGTGTCTCTAGACCTGCCGTGTGGCGGCGCTCGGTCTGCAATCACTGACAGTGGCGACATGCGGATCCGACGTATACTAACGGACCGCGGCCGATTTAAAGGCTACCACCAAGCAAGTGTGGTGTCTGGCGGTGACACCACAATATTTTATTGTTCTAATTACAAATGCACATTATTGCTCTCTGGTGGAAATAATAAAACATAACACTCTGACCAAGGCCATATTGATCAGACACTGAAAAAAATTAAGTTTCATTTGTTTCACCTTAAAAGCTGTTCCTCACTGTAGTGACCACAAAATAAAACTACTATTGTTTCTGGCTTTCTCCTCTTCTTGCTGCTCCACATGTCCATACATATGTAAAGGTTTTATTTACAACATTTTATGAAATAAAAATGAGCAATGAAAGTGCTTTGTTGTGTTAATACTTATCTATACCTATGTAAAAAAATTATTTATTAAATTTTATGATATAAAAATGAGCAATGGAAGTGCTTTGTTGTGTTATTCTATACAGTCCTCAAGAGAAACCTAGAAATAAAGGCTGATTACAAATTATTAAATGATTTTGTATAGTTAAAACACCAAACTGCCACTCTTTTAGAGTGAATACAAGTTTGATGTTTGTGAAAACACAACCATATGAAATTTGCCAGTAGTCTGTAATTGTTTTGTTATGTTCCTTATTTCCATTGTTGCTCTCAGAGAGAGTGTTAAAAAAGTTTAAAATGGACTACAAAATATTTACAAAGCTTGGTACCCCAGATATCCACGCACAAGAACATAGTACCAAACTCTTTCAGCCTTAATCATTTTACTTTGTGTGAAGCCACAGTCATATAAAACTTTCTGAGAAACATAAGCACCATTTGACTGTACAACTGGTTTTATTCCACAATCTAGATTTTGGCTTTAGGCCATTATCAATTGTTAAAAGTATAAAAATCATCAGACTTGAGTAGAACACAAGTCATCGTCAAAATATATACCTTCGGTTGTATAAACCACTTTTGTCCAAAGTAAATGCAAGAACATTTGTGTAATACGCTAATTTACTGGCAATTAGCATGACCTCTTCACTTTATGACTGGGATAAAATAGACGACCAAATCACAAATTTTAAACTTCATTACACTGAGTGGCTGCTCAGACACAGTGTAGCAAAGTTTAAAATCTGTGATTTGGTCATCTATTTTATTCCACAACCATATCAAGTGAAGAAGTTGCGCTAATTTCCAGTAAATTAGTCTATTACGCAAATGTTCTTACATTTACTTTTGACAAAATAGGTTTGTATATCCGAAGGTTCATATTTTGATGATAACTTGTGTTCTACTCTTGTCTAATGGTTTTTAATACTTGTAACACTTGATAATGGCCTAAGACTACAATCTAGATTGTGGAATAAAACTAGTTATACAGTCAAATGGCGGTTATATCTTTCTAAAGCTTTAAGATTTACCAGTTCAAAAATTCCATTGCACTAGCATAACAAAGATAAACACAGATATGACATACATTTGTAATTTTTCTTTTCTTTGTTAACAGTTGATCCAAAGAAAAATGTGGATCTAATCTTCTGTACTCCAGTTCCCTTGTGAAGAATGTTGAGTCAGACCCTTTCCCGTGGCTTGGTCAGTAGATCAGCTAACTGGTTAGTCCTGTCAGTGTGTTCTAATCCAAGTTCCCCATTCAAAAATCTTTCCATGATGTAGAAGTGACAGACATCTATGTGATTCAATTTTTGATGATACATTGGATTTTTAGACAACTGCACTGTACTTTATTGTCAATTTAGAGTGTAGGATTTTCACTTGTTTCAGTCACTTTATACAGCATGCTTTTCAGCAAAACCATCTCCTTTGCTCCTTAATTTGCTGGTATTATTTCTGCTTCCACACTGGAAACTGCCACAGTCTTTTGAAATTGACTGGCCCATGATTCAGCTCTATGAGTGAGAGTTGAAACAACACTTGTTGTTGAACATCTCAGGCCATTGCCACAAGTTGATCCTTAAAGCGAACTTTCTCATTTTCTACAGTTTTCTTATGTCAGACCCATCAGTTCTGCAAAATCTTTGCACCACTGTCCACCTGCTTGGCTGAGTGTTAACGTGCTTGCCTACCATATGTTGGGCCCAGGTTCAATTCCTGACTTGGTTGGAGATTTTCGCCATCAGTGGGCTGGGTGTTGTGTTACCTTATCATTATCTCATCATCACCAACATGCAATTCATCCAGTGTGGTATAGCCTGAAATAAGACTTGCACAGGTCTGTTACAGAGATACGAGCCATAAGACAAGGGGTATGGAGCAGAGGTTCTGTAGAGATGGACAAGGATATTGTGTAGGTTGAGTGGGTGGGATAGATGGTAAGGATAATGGGTAGGAAATTTCAGGGCATGACAAGAGTTACTCAAAACCCTGGCACAGAATGTGATTTCGGTTGCTGCAGTCCTGGGTGGTATTGAGTCATGGGGGAATGCTCCACTCTGGCTATATGGTGAGACTGGGAGGTGGTGAGTGACTCGAGGGATAAAGCACGGGAGATATGTTTCTGCACAACGTTGGAAGGGTAATTACAGTCTGTGAAGGCCTCAATGAGACTCTTGATATATTTCAAGAGGGACAGCTCATCACTACAGAGGTGGTGGCCACAGGTGGCTAGGCTGTGTGCAAGGAATTTCCTGGTATTGAATTGTTGGCAACTGTCAAAGTGGAGGTATTGCTGGTGGTTGATAGGTTTGATATGGACGGATGTGCTGATGTAGCCATCTTTGAGGTGGAGGTCTATAATGAAGAAGATGGCTTGTTTGGTTGAGAAGGACCAGGTTAAGCAAGTGGGGGAGAAGGTGTTGAGGTTCTGGAGGAATGCGGATATGGTGTTGGAACCCTCAATACAAATCACGAAGGAGGCATCAACAATTCTGCATCAGGTGAGAGGTTTGGGATTCTGGGTGGGCATTGAATAGGTTGACATAGAATGGTACTACGCAGGTGCTCATTGCCATAACCTCGATTTATTTGTAGGTGATGCCTTAAAAGGGGAGGTAATTGTGCATGAGTAGTAGTTGGTCCTCATCACCAGGAATGAGATTATAGGTTTGGAATCTGTAAGACATTGGGAAAGGTAGTGTTCAAAAGTGGCTAGGACATGGGCATTATGAATTTTAGTGCACAGGGAGGTGGCATCAGTAGTGACGACCAGGGCACCATGTGGTAAAGGAACAAGAATTGTGGAGAGCCCATAGAGGAAATGGTTGTTATCTTTTACATAGGAGGGTAGGTTGCGGGTAATAGGCTCAAGGTGTTCTTCTAAAAAGGCAGAGATTCTCTCAGTGGGGAGACAGTAACCAGGCACAATGGGCCATCCTGGGTGGTTGGGTGTATGGACTTTAGGAAGCTTGTAGAAGGCAGGAATGTGGGGAATGGAAGGGGTGAGGGGAGAGAGAGAGCGAGAGAGAGAGAGAGAGAGAGAGAGAGAGAGAGAGAGAGAGACTGACTAGGGAAATGTTTGGGATGGGCCTATGGATTTGAAGAGAGACTGGAGATCCTGCTGGATTTTTGGAATGGGGTCACTGTGGCTGGATTTGTAGGTGGATGAATCTGAAAGCTGGTGAAATTCTTCTGCCAAGTAATCCTTGCAGTTCAAAACAAAAGAGGTGGAGCCTTTGTCAGCATGTAGGATAATAAGGTCAGGATCAGATTTTAGGTAGTAGTTTGCAGTTCT
Source organism: Schistocerca piceifrons (assembly GCF_021461385.2). Lineage (NCBI taxonomy): Eukaryota > Metazoa > Arthropoda > Insecta > Orthoptera > Acrididae > Schistocerca > Schistocerca piceifrons. The sequence continues at coordinate 67,399,379 of NC_060144.1, read as the reverse complement.
CACTCCGGATGTAGCATTAGCTTGCATGTTGAGGGATTTGGGGAATGATGGTGAGGTAACGTTTGAAGTTAAGAAATTCTGGAAAGTCAACAGGGGGTGATTTGAGGGCGGTAGGTATGAATCACAGTTGGAAGGAGGACTGAACTGAGTGAGGCAGAGTTCAATGTTGGTGTTAGGTTGAATCTGATTGGTTTGGTTGGATAAAAAGTGTTTCCACTGTAGGGACTGGTAGATGGAGAAAAGGTCTTTAACAAGTTCAGCATGACTGAATTTTGGAATGGGGCAAAATAAGACCTTTGGAAAGGAATGATACTTGTGTGGGGCTAAGACTTTTGGGGGAAAGGTTCATGACTGTTTCAGGTCTGTTTAGGTAAATGTAGTAGGCCTGCAAGCTATGGTTTGTCATCTAAGAGGGGATGTGTAGAAGGTTTGGAGGCTGTTGTAGAGGTGGTGGAAAGTGGTACTCCAAGGCAGGTGTAGGAAGTGAACAGGTTGGAGAGTTTTTGAGGTAGCATTGTGCATGCTGCTCTTGTTCTTGGAGGGCAAGAGTTTCTGATAAGAACTGGCAGAACCTGAACAGATGGAGGTCATATTAAGGAGAGGTTGCAGCTGTAAATGGGTAATTTGATGATAAGGCCATGTGGGCGGTGCCATGCGCCAAGCAACAATTCAGGAACAGTTTGTGGGACTAGGTTCTGGCTAGGGATAAGAAAACTTTTCTCAACTGACACAGCTGGAAGATGCAAAGATCCATGGTGAAGGATAAAAATGCATAAAATACGTAAATAGCATAGAAATATGTGCAAAAATATCCACAAAAATACACCAAAACATGTGTGAAAAACCACATAAAGCACTGAACAGATGTAGTATGTGGAAACAAGATTAACCCCAATATGGAAGGGTGAAAACACAAGATGAAAATAAATAAAAAAGATTGTAATGTTGGTTGCAGCTCTGTGGGTGGATATGTATGGAGAAGGGTAACAGCACATGTGTCTAGACCAGACTAATGCATGCAAAGTGGAATAAGAGAGGAGAAAGAGTGGGGGATGGAGAGAGATCGGTAGAATGAGGTAAAAGTTCGTGTGGCATGGGAAGGTAGGGAAAATAACATGTGAAAATATGCGAGAGTGACGCGGGAAGAGGACTCCACCAGCTGTCAGATTCATCCACCTACAAACCCTGCCACAGTGACCCTATTCCAAAAATTCAGCATAATCTCCAGTCACTCCCCAAATCCTTACACCAATCCCAGAACTCTACTAAGAATATCTTTCTCTCCTTACTCTTGCCACTCCATGCTCTCCTGCCTTCTACAGTCTTCCTAAAGCCCATAAACCCAACCACCCAAGATGCCCCATTGTGGCTGTTTACTATGCACTAACGAGGGTATCCTTGTTCTCATACACCGACATTGTCAGCCTATTACCTGCAACCTACCCTCCTCTATAAAAGATAACAACCATTTACTCCACTCCTGTCGCAAGCATCATTTATCCCGTCAAAGATAGGGCTACATGTGAAATCAGTCATGTCATCTACAAATTAAACTGCAACCACCATGCTTCATTCTACAGAGACATTACAACCAACAAGCTGTTTGTCCGCATGAATGGCCACTAACAAACTGTGGCCAAGGAAAAACTGGACATCCAGTTGCTGAGTACGCTGCCCAACACAGTGTTCTTCATTTTAATGACTGCTTCACAGCCTGTGCCAATTGGATGCTTCCTACCAACACCAGCTTTTCCAAATTGCATAGGCAGGAACTCTCCCTGCAATATATCCTACAGTCCTGTAAGTGTCGTGGCTTCAACATTATTAATCATTATCTTTCACCCATGTACCCCCTTTCCTGTTCCCTCTCCAACACTAAACAGCCCTCTGTCCCACCAATGCACTCACACTGTATTTACTTCTCTCCCCTTTTCTGTGCCCTTCATCTAGCCTCCTGATAGCACCTAGCTACCCTACCCTCTCTCCATTTCATCCTTGTATGCTCCCACAAACATCACTTTACCATCTCCAGCCCGACTCTCATCTCCCTCCCCCTCCCCATCCCAGCCTCCTCCTTACCCCCACCACACATCTTACTTCCCCCATCATGTGCAGTTGCTCACAGTCTGGCCCAGCAGCCAGAGACAGTGATCATGTGTGTGTGAGCTGTGTTTGCATGAATGTGTGTGTGTATGTTGTCTATTTCAGAAGAAGGCCTTCCGACCAAAGACTTACATGTTTAGCAGACTTTTTGAAGTGAAATTGAAAGAAAACAAGGATATCTGGTCACATGACTATAGGGTAATTTCAACAGCAGCAGAAAATGGTATAACAGGGTTAGGATTCATTATGAAATGGAAAGTAGAGCAGAGAGTGTACCACAGTAAACAGTTCAGTGATAGGGTTGTTCTTATCAGAATCAACAATGATAGTTCAGGTATACAAGCTGACATGCTAAACTGAAGATGAAGAGGTAGAGAATGTATATGAGAATATCAAATGGCTAATGGAGTACATAAAAGGAGATGACAGTGTAATAGTCATGGAGGACTGGAATGTGGTTGTAGGGGAAGGAGTTAAAGAAAGGGTTACGGGAGAATATGGGCTTGGTATTGGGAATGAGAGAGGAGAAAGTCTAATTGAGTTCTGTAATAAATTTCACCTGGTAATAGTGAATACTCTGGACAAGAATCACAAGAGGAGGAGGTGTACTTGGAAAAGGCCAGGAGATATGGGAAGATTTGAGTTATATTACATCATAGTCAGACAGAGATTCTGAAATCAGATAGCCAGGGGAGATATAGACTCAGATCACAATGTAGTAGTGATGAAGAGTAGGCTGAAGTTTAAGAGAGTAGTCAGGAAGAATCAGTACCCAAAGAGATGGGATACAGAAGTACTAAGGAATGATGACATACGCTTGAAGTTCACTAATGCTATAGATACCACGTAAGGAATAGCTCAGTGGGCAGTACAGTTAAAGAGGAATGGATATCTCTAAACAGGACAATCACAGAAGTTGGAAAGAAAAACATATATATAAAGAAAGTAACTGCAAAGAAACCATGGGTAACATAAGAAATACTTCAGTTGATCGATCTACTAAACAACCATTTAAAAAACACTGCTACTAACCAAAACGGTGTCCAAGTGCAATCAAATGTCGAGAGCGTATTCATGCATGTCGGGACATTCTCTGTTTGACACAGCAGTGAGGCTGAAATCATTAGTGAATCTCGAAACTTGATTCGTACTGCCAAATCTTTGTATATTAACTCAAGACTGGTAATAAGTGGTATTTTGCACAGGAGATCAGTGAATGACTTACATAGATAAAATAAACAATGGAGTTAAGGACCAGTGTGATAAGCTTGGTGTGGTATTTATAAACCCAAACAAATTCATAAGTAACAAATGTCTGGGTATAGATGGTGTAAATTTCAATAGGCTATGCTCAGTGACTGAGTAAAATGTTTTTGGACGTTTGCAAAATCATCAGTAATCAGGGAAACTGACAAAGTATGGAAGGGATGAAACTTCCTGGCAGATTAAAACTGTGTGCCGGACTGAGACTCGAACTCAGGACCTTTGCCTTTCGTGGGCAAGTGCTCTACCAATTGAGCTATCCAAGCACGACTCACGACCTGTCGAACTGAAAATTAAAAATATAATTATATTTTAACAAATTATTTACTTAAAAGCATTCAAAAGAGCATAAACATTTTCTAATGCATTGAAATATAAATAGTATAGCCTCAGATTTTTGCAACCCAAGTTACTCTAAAATTGATGAACTTCAAGTTTTACTTTCAGAATGTTCAAATTTAAAAATTGGGTGTTTAAATGATCATTGGCTGACAAATGAAAGTATAGGGCTTCTAAACAAAAAATTGAACATTTTACAGTTGCCAGAAGTTTTTGTAGAGGTAACAGATCTCATGGGGGCTGCTACATCATCCCAAATGACTCAATAAATTTTAAAGAGAGAACTGAGTTCAATTGTTTGGCTGAGGAAGGTAATTTTGAAAGTTGTGCTGTGGAGCTAATTGATTTAAATGCTGTAATTGTATCTCTGTATAGAATTCCTGGAAGTGCTGTAACAAAATTCTTTTTATCCGAATTGGAGTGTTTATTAGAAGGACTTCAGAAAGACAGAAATAAAAAAAAAAATGTAATTGCAGCAGACTTTAATGTAAATGTATTAAATAATAATAATGACACTATACATTTTTGTGACTTAATTCAGAAATATGCTTTCACTTTAAATTTCACTGAATGTACTAGAAGAAATAGCCACTCTGAAACATGTATTGACAATATTCTGACAAATTATCAGTTTGAGGATGGAAGTAAATTCTGTTTAGATTTAGGCATATCAGATCATTCAGCACTGCTCATAGAGCTTCCAAAAATAGGGAAACCAAAATATGCGAAAACATGTTTTATAAGGAACTTTAGCAAAGAGGATGTAAATATATTTTGTAACAAACTAAGAACTACAAACTGGGCTCTAGATCATAGAGTGTCGAGTGAAAAAAATTTCAAAACATTCCTAAACTGTTTCCTAGATGTTTTCAACGAAACTTTTTCCCCCTCAAGCCTGACGACAAAGAGAGGCCAATAAAATAAATTGGATTACACCAGGAATAAAAATTTCTACTGCCAGGAAAAGTCAGCTTCACAATGAGTTAAAACATAACAAAAATACTAACTTTGTGGGGTATGTAAAGTGATATAAGAATACTTTCAAAAAGGTTGTACAGGCAGCAAAAAATTGGCTAACAACCAGTATATTGGTAAACAAGAAAATAAATCAAAGGCAATTTGTGGTGTCATTAAATCTGAGTTGGGAGTAAAGAACAAGTGCCAAGATTTTGTCCAAATAAAAATTAAAAATGATATATAATTATAGATCCTTTTCAAATGTCAAACTGTTTCAATGATTTCTTCATAAGTGTGGCAAAATCCAAAGTAGATATCACAGTCCACCAGGACAAGGTAGATGTCAACTTTGTAAATATAAAACAAAATGCAAGCCTTAAAACATTCAAAAGAATTATCCCAAAAAATGTAGAAGATGCTATAGTGTCTCTAAAAAACAAGAAATCAGCTGGATGGGACGAAATTCAAACCACTCTACTCAAGGCTGTTTATAACATTATTTCTCATCCATTAGCTAAAATTATAAATCAGTCATTTGAGGAAGACTATTTCCTGGATGTGTTAAAATATGCTGAAATAAGACTATTGTTCAAGAAAGGCCCACCAGATGACTTGGGAAATAACTGCCCTGTTTCCCTGCTGCCAGTTTTTGCTAAGGTGATAGAAAAGATTGTTACAAAACATCTAGAAAACTTTCTTCTAGAAAACGATATTATAGTTAAAAATCAATTTGGATTTCAAAAGGTAAAAATACAATAAATGTTATCAGGGAATTCAATGAAACGATAAACTCTGCTTTAGATAAGAGTGAAAAGGTCACAGGTATTTTTTAGTGATTTGACCAAAGCTTTTGACTTGGTCAATCACTTACTACTTCTACACAAGTTAGAGAGAGATGGGATTGTGGACAGGGCACTGCAGTGGTTCAAATCTTATTTGTCAGAAAGGAAACAGCGTTATTCTAAATTCAAATGGAAAAAAATCATTCTCGGACTGGAAAAAGATTTGTACAGGGGTCCCACAGGGCCCATTTTTAGGGCCTTATCATTTTCTGCTGTACATAAATGATTTACATTTAAGCATTAATGTTCACTCCATTTTATTTGCAGATTACACCTCAGTTTTAATTGAAAATGACAATTCAGCACACATACTGTGGAAAATATAATGGGAAACCTAGAATTACGGTTTCAGCATAAAGGATTAAAACTCAATGACACAAAAACACAATTAGTGCAGTTCAGTGCTGAAACAACATCAGCATCTCCCATAAAAATAGTGCACTGCGATCAGGAAATGACTGAAGCAAGTTATGTAAAATTTCTAGGTCTAAATCTTGACAAAAATTTAAATTGGAAGGCACATGTAGACTACTTAGCAAACAAACTAAACAGCCTAGCTTATGTGATGAATGTCTTATCTGGTTCCACTCTTGTGGACACCAGGAAGATAGTTTACCACAGCTACTTTGAGACTGTAATTCGATACAGAATATTTTTCTAGGGAAACTCAATGAACAGCCCGGGATTACTTACTCTTCAAAAGAGAAACATAAGAAACGTGTTTAGTCCAAAAAAGAACATCATATCGCCCATTATTTAAAAAATTAAAAATACTAACCATTCCTTCTCTGTACATCTACGAAATTTTTATTTTCATATATAACAATCTAAACTCACTTGACAATTTTCATTTCAACCACAAATACAGTACTCATCACAGACACAGTTTCAAACTTCCCTCTCATAATTTAAAACTTTATGCTCAAACGCCATTGTACATGGGATTAAAAATTTGCAATAAATTAAATAACACAAATCTGTTAAATATGGAGTTTGACCCGCTAAAAAGATAGTTATTTAATACTCTAGTGGAAAAATGTTATTATTCAATTGAAGAATTCATGCAGGACACTGGCATTTTGAAAAGAAAAGAAACAATAAAGATTATGTATTGTACCATAAGTTGTAAGTATATTGTATAAATTGTATTGAAAGCTGCAAAATGACCATAAGTGTTATATATGTTCTTGTAAATCATTCATGTCTAAAAATTCAGAAATGCCTGCCTGAATATGTTAATTATTATAACCTTATTTTTTAAAAAGTGATTTGACATGCCTCTAGTACAAAAATCTTGGATTTGTCACTGTACATTATGAGACGAATAAACTACATTCTAGATTCTACATGTTCAGGGACATTCAGGAATACAGAAATACAAATCACTGAGGAATGGAATACATTATGTTATCAAAAGTATCCGGACACTCGGTTGAAAATGACTTACACATTCGTAGCGCTCTCCATCGGTAATGCTGGAATTTAGTATGGTGTTGGCCCACCCTTAACCCTGATGAAGTTTCCACCCTCGCAGGCATACATTCAGTCAAGTGCCGGAAGGTTTCTTGGGATATGGCAGCCCATTCTTGATGGAGTGCTGCAATGAGGAGAGGTATCATCGATGTTGGTTGGTGAGCCCTGGCACTAAGTCAGCATTCCAAAGCATTCCAAAGGTGTTCTATAGAATTCACGTCAGGACTCTGTGCAGGCCAGTCCATTACAGGAATGTTATTGTCATGTAACCACTCCACCACAGGCCATGCATTATGAACAGGTGCTCAATTGTGTTGAAAGATGCAATCGCCATCCCCGAATTGCTCTTCAACAGTGGGAAGCAAGAAGGTGCTTAAAACATCAATGTAGACCTGTGCTGGGATAGTGCCATGCAAAACAACAAGGGGTGCTAGCCCCCTACCTGAAAAACATGACCACACCATAACACCACTGCCTCCAAATTTTACTGTTGGCACTACACACACTGGCAGATGACGTTCACGTTACCCACACCCTGCCATTGGATCACCATATTGTGTACCGTGATTCATCACACCACACAACGCTTTTCCACAGTTCAGTCATTCAATGTTTATGCTCCTTACAGGAAGAGAGGCATCATTTAGGATTTACCGGTGTGATGTGTGGTTTATGAGCAGCCATTTGACCATGAAATACAAATTTTCTCACCTCCCTCCTAACTGTACTTGCAGTGAATCCTGATGCAGTTTGGAATTCCTGTGTGATGGTCTCAATAGATGTCTGCGTGTTACACATTTCGACCCTCTTCAACTGTTGGTGGTCTCTGTCAGTCAACAGACAAGGTCAGCTTGTATGCTTTTGTGCTGTATGTGTCCCTTCATGTTTCCGCTTTACTATCACATCGGAAAGAGTGGACCTCTAGGGATGTTTAAGAGTGTTGAAATCTCGCATACAGACATATGACACAAGTGACACCCAATCAGCTGACCACGTTCAAAGTCTGTGAGTTCCGCGGAGTGACCCATTCTACTCTCTCACAATGTATAATGACTACTGAGATCGCTGATATAGAGTACCTGGCAGTAGGTGGCAGCACAATGCACCTGATATGAAAAATGTATGTTTTTGGGTGTGTCCGGATACTTTTGATCACATAGTGTTCATTGGAAGTTTAGGGAAGCTAAGAAGAAATGGCTGCATGAAAAATGTGAAGAAATCAAAAAAGAAATGATTGTCGGAAGGACTGACTGACCCATGTAAGAAAGTCTAAACAACTTTCAGTGAAATTAAAAGCAAGGGTGGTAACATTAAGAATGCAGTAGGAATTCCACTGTTTAATGCGGAGGAGAGAGCAGATAGGTAGAAAGAACCCACTGAAGGCCTGTATAAGGGGAAAGAGTTGTCTGATGTGGTAGAAGCAGAAACAGGAGTCGATTGAGAAGAGGTAAGGATGTATTAGAATCAGAATTTAAAAGAGCTTTGGACAACTTAAGATCAAATAAGGCAGAAGTGATAGATAACATTCCATCAGAATTTCTAAAATCATTGGAAGAGGTGGCAACAAAATGACTGTTCATGTTGGTGTGTAGAATGTATGAGTCTGGCAATATACTGTCTGACTTTTGCAAAAATGTCATCCACACAGTTCCAAAGACTGCAAGAACTGACAAGTGTGAGAATTATTGACAGCCAGCTTAACAGGCCATGCATCCAAGTTGCTGACAAAAATAATATACAGTAGAATGGAAAAGAAAATTGAGGATGTATTAAATGATGATCAGTTTGGCTGTAGGGAAGGTAAACAACAGGCAAGAAAACATCTCAGAACTTCTACAGCAGTTGGCAACACCTGGGGCACGGCAGCACTGAACTGCTGTGGCAGTAAGCCGTACCCAGGACATCGCATTGTCAGACGTAGCTGTCAGCCGCAGTGAAAACGTTAATACTGCCAGGGAAAGGACGTGAAGATTGACGGGACATGTGGTTGAGCAAATCGATTGCAGATTCATCAAGAAAGTTCTTTTCCAGATAAAAATGAGAGGATGATGTAATGGAAGTTGGATGGATGACATTAAAATATACAACAGCAGTATGAATATGTATCTCTAAACTCTGTAACATTTGACTGAGTGTGTAGGACACCTTCAGCCAGTAGTGGATATCAAATGAGTGTTGTTGTGATCTTTGGTCCAAAGAGTGATTTGTTGCAGCTCTCCCTGCAAGTCTGTCATATTGAAACCTCTTGATTTCTGCATGAAAATTGCAACCTATATCCTCTTGAAACTGTTACTATAATCAAGCCTTGATCTCCCCCTGCTAGTTTTACCATATACACTCTCCTCCACCATCAAACTGACTATTCTTTGATTCCCATCAACAGATCTCTTCCTTTAGTCACATTATGCCATAAATTTCTTTTCTCCTTAATTTGATCCAGCATCTCTTCATTATCTGTCAACAGCATTCTTCTATAGCATCACATTTCAAAAGCTCCTATTATCTTCTTGTCTGCACTGTTTCCATCCACATTTACACTCCAGATAACTTCCAGAAAATACTTCCTAGCACATAAATTTATATTAATTGTTAGCAGATTTCTATTTTTCAGAAAAAATTCTCTTCCTGTTGCAATTCTACATTTTATATCCTTGTGCTTTTACCCTCATCAGTTATTTTGCAACCCAAATACCAAAACTGATCTACAAATTTTAATGTCTCATTTCCTAATCTATCTCCTTCAGTACTGTCTGACTTTATCTGACAACATTCCAGACTGAAATTACAAGCCCTTTGCCAGGATTGCAATGTCTCTGAAAAATCTTAAAGTTTTTATTTCTTCTCCATGCACTTTAATTTGAGTTCCTAAATTATTATTTTTTTTATCACTTGCCCAATGTACAGACTGAATAACATCAGGCAGAGGCTATAAGCCTGTTCCACTCCCTTCTTAACAACTGCTTCCCTTCCTTTTACATCCTTCGACTCTTCTAACTCCAGTCTGGTTTCTGTAGAAGTTTTAAAAAACATTTTGCTTTTGTATTTTAACCTGTTGCCACCAGAATTTCAAAGAATGCATTCCAGTTGACATTATTAAAAGCTTTCCCTAAATCCACAAGAGCTATAAATATACATTTGCCTTTTTCCATCTGTCTTCTAAGATAGTGGCAGTATTTGTATTGCTTTACAGCTTTACTCATTTCTCCAAAACCAAAAAGATCTTCCCCTAGGTTCATTCTTTAGTGAACAACATGTATTAGTGTTCTGGAAATTTAACTCATTAAAATCTTGACCATATAATTTAACTGTTTGGATTTAAAAACATCTATTAACCAAGCGGCATCAGAGCACACACTTAGCGGACAGTAAATCTTCCCTGACCTGGGGTTCCAGGTGACTTCTGAACTCTACCCCTTTTCCTTCACCTCTCTTCCTTTCCCTTCAACCGTCTTGCTGGAAGAAGGAGCCACTGGCTCCAAAAGCTTGCATAAATTAAAACTTTTCTTAATGCATATTCTCCTGCCACCACTTGGTGAGTGGATTTCTTTTTTTATCTATCCAATTACATTACAACTCATTAAACTGATGATTTGATAATATTCACACCTGTCATCACTTGCTTCCTTTGAAATTAGGACTGTGGCAGCCACATCATAAAAATGCGTGAATGGACCAGAGCTGCTCATGGTTGGCCCAAGTTAGCTGCATCATATATCCGTCAGCGTGCATACCTTCCAATAGGGAAATCTGTGGCAACATATGGCATGCACAGATGTGGGTCAGCAGGAAAAGCAATGGCAGTGTGAACTGAGCCACTGTGCAGTACAGTTGCATTTGTTGAGTCTCAATCCACGAGCCATGTGGATCGAGCTTAACCCAAGCTGCCCACAGATGCATATGGAAGTTTGTTTAGTGCTTTCCGTTCATTTCCACCTTCGCTTCAACGCATCCACAAAATACAAGACACTCCACGATTGCAAGAAAGAGGTTCATTTTGTTCCAGACATGCATCCACTGCTCTCCAAGGCTCAAGTGATTTAACGATGATCTCATCACCAATAACTATACACCCTCCAGGATTGGTGTTTGAGTGGAACTGTTATACAAGCAAAGTTGTTGCAATTGCCAGTTAATGGATGTTGCAACCTTATTTCATTTTGTGGCTGAAAAAGCTAAAAAAACTATTCCAGTCAGGAAACAGGGTAGCATTTCCATTGGTACTGTGGTCTATGGAAGCTAACCTTAAATGGAGTGGATACACACACTTACAGTGAATGATAACAACATACTCTTTACTGAATTTTATAAACTAGGAAGCTATCATCTCAAAATTTTTATATGCGGTGTTGTGCATGGTAAAGCATGTAACAGAGTCTACAAAAACAGTGCAGCCTTTGACAACAAAAAGAAAAGAAAATATGGTATAATACAAATGGTGATTCGGCAAAGGTTTGTGCCAAAGTATTTTGTGATATCTAGGAAGTATTTATCTATTGCCGAAGGAGTATGAAGTACACAAACGTCTGACATTCATCACAAAATGCCAAATGCCACTGATTATGCTGGTGCTAAGTCTCACAATGCAGAAACATTAGAAAATGAAGTGTGAAATCTTCTTGTCATATTCATCAAAGAGGAAAACATGGCAAACAAAAGTCAAAGTTTATCAATTTAGAAAATGAAGTCATTGATAGCATAAAATGATTTCCTTTGTACAAGAATCGTTATAGTAGCAAGAGAAGGATTCAGAAATATGTATGTTCCATGAAATCTGTAGCTGAAATACACTGACTTTATAAAAATGAGAATGAAGGGAGTAGTTTGAAGGCATCAGACATAATACATAAAAAAGTAAAGCAGTAAACAAACATCGACATTCATCATGAAATGCCAAATTACACTGATTACCTTGGTGACAAGTCTCACAACGCAGGAACGTTAGAAAATGAATACATACATAATGATATTCACAAGAAAATTTAATATAAGTTTGAAGATGCCTCATACTGGTACATGTAAGGTGTATGACACATGGATACCCAAAATGACAGGATATAATATCATTGGATATTTGCCTACATCCATCTCAAGCCGTGGCTGCTTATAGTTTTCGGAGTCAGTGGCAAGGTGAATGACACAAAGAAGTATTAGTCTTTTGTTTATTAACTACTAGCTGCTTCAGTACATTGGACATTTGGATACTTCCTTCCAACACAAGTTTCCCTGAATTACACAGACAGGAATTGTCTCTCCAACATATCTTGGACTCTTGCAACCCCCCCTGTTCCCACTGCCTCACCTTACCTTTCCCCTTCACTCTTCTGTCCACACCACTCCTTCTCTGTCCAATCTGTGTACTGTCTTCTCCCACCACTACCCCATGTGTGCACTTGTGTGCATGCATGTGGGCCCAACCACCCACTCACCAACCCCCCCCCCCCCCCCCCACACACACACCCACACATTCTTCTTTTGAACCCCTCTCCCCTCCCTTCCTCACTGTTTGTCTTTACCTTTCTGCCCCCCTCCAGTTTTTCTCCTCATCCCTCTTCCTGCATTTCTTTGTGCTGTAATCTCTGTACTCTTTTCATCTTGTTGTACAGCCATTAAGTCATCTGTCCAAAAACCTGCCTCTTTCACACTACCCCTTGCCCATCTCCATCTGCTCACGCAACTGCTTTCAATAGTAGAGTGTCAATAATTAGTCTTGTAGTGGCCATGAGTGTGTGTGTTTTGGTGTCTGTGTGGTTTTGTGTGTAAATATATGTACTTTTGCTAGAAAATGAGCAAGTGCTTGAAAGCTCGTGTGAATGCTGTTTTCTGTTATATGTATCTGTGTTCCATGCATCAATCTGCTATAGGTGAGTGGTCGTTTTTCCCTTATTTTACAAATTGCTCCACCCAGGAATTTCCACTATTATCCTACTCCTGCATTACCTTTATTTGATTTTTGCAGAAAGCTTTTCCAACAACCAATATACATACTGAAGTTGTGTTCTATTTCAGGCTTTGGTATCCACATATGGAACAATGACAGTTGTGTCATGTGTATGTGGCCTGAGCACATAGCTTCAGGAGGTGCTTCAAAATTCACTTCTTGTATTACCTCTATTTGGTTTCTTGCCTCACTTGTCCACGAAACATGTTCTTCCTGTCACAATGCTTCACCAATTCCCATTACATATGACTTTAACCTTTCATTGTCCAAAAAATGGTTATTTTAAAAATGAAAGATATTTAGGCAAGACAATAAAATCTGCTGTACAAGTCATTGTGAATTTTCTTAAAGGACAAACTTTTTTTTTCCAGTTTATTCATTTCCATAAACATGTATCCAATTAAGGGGTTGGACATCCTACACTCTGATGTACAGAATGCCAAATTTGTATTAATTGGCAACTACATTCTCCTGAATTCTCCCTGCTCGGTGATCTAACTGGGGGACTGTTTTACTCCTGGAATATTTTACCCAAAAGGATCTTGTCATCATTATACTATACAGTATAGTGCAGGTTTTCTGGAAAAATATCCATTCATAGTGGTGACATAGCAAAGTCACAAGGCCAGATCAGTCAGTCCTTCAAGCCACTGCCCGGCCACAATAATTGTTTAAGAGTGTAAGTTATTGTTGGACACAGAGACTTAAGTGTCCGTGGCGAATCTGTACCTCTTGGGTAAGAGGAAATTGCAACCTCCACCTTATATGTTTTCCAGGGTAACATGAGAATATGTAAGTTTTGTCTGTGTAGGTGAAGGCTAATGAGCAATCTTGGGGTTTGATATCTTAAACAGACTTTATGCGAAAACTATTTTTCAATGGGACATTGTTCTGACTGGGGGTTACTGCTACCAGTGACATACTGTTGCAAACTTCTCCTGTCATGAGGGCATACCCAACCAAACTGCCTACAAAGTTGTTAAGATTCATTTCCCACGATGAAGACAAGGCACAGAGAAATTACTTTGTGTGAGCATCGATACAGATCAACTGACTAATATCTTGTGTTTGGTAGAGCTATTGGTGGATAGTGACAAATTAGATACATCGTGATGTTTTATATGACGGTGCATTGGACGCATATGGGAAGGGGATGAGGAACACATGATTCCTACCAGTATGGATAATTTCAGTGCTGATGAAGTGATTTTGGCAAAAGGATTGTTACTTGCCAATTTGGATCTGAGTCAGAATCATTTAGACATGTCAAGTAAGGTCCTCAGCCATCACTGAACCACCAGTACAGTTGCATTACATGCAAAAATTGAGCATTTGAAAGAACGCAGGATAACGATGGAAAAGCTATTAGTAGAATTTGTAGATTTATTCAGTCCTCATTGTCCATTGTCAACTAAACTCATAACAGAGCACAGGGTATTGATTATGGATGAATCTCTTGCATATAGGAAACCATATAGGGTAATCCCTCATTTACAGCCAATAACAAAAGAGTTTATTAATCAGTAATTGAATGATGGCATAATAGAAAAAAGTAATAGTCTCTGGGGAGCAGTGGTTGTTATTGTAACCAAAAAGTTGTCAGATGACACAAGGAAGTATAGGTTCTGTCGTGATTTTCGCTTTTTGAATGCTAGAATGGTTACGGATGCATGTCTGATATGAAATATTACAGAAACCCAGGGCAACTTGGGCCAGTGCAAATACTTTTCCACAATGGACCTACAGTGTGGCTACCATCAGTTGGAAGTAGTGTCAGAGGACCAGCTGAAGAATGTATTTACAGTCCCTTCAGCCATTACCAATATCGGCAAATTCCATGTGGTTTAAGGACTGCATCAGGCCACATTTCAACAATTTCTGGATGGAGTTTAAATATGTTTATAGCTGCTTTAGTACATATTTGAATGACATTAATGTGTAGTTGAAGGATATGAAAGAACATGGACAATGATTGAAAGAAGTTTTTAAGAGGTTGCATTCAGCACACTTGATACTGTGTACTGAGAACTGCCATTTTCTGTTAACAGCAGTAAATACTTAGGACATGTGATCAACCAGTACGGTGTAAAAACCAATCCAAGATTGATACATGCAGTGCTTAGTTTCATGCCACTGCCGACAAGTAAAGAGCTAAAGTCATTTTTAGAATTGGGTGATTACTATAGAACATTTGTGATATGATTTGCGGGTATTGCAAGAGCACTGATACAGTTTTTGAAGAAAGGTGTGAAGTTCCAGTGGATGGCTGAATGTCAAGCCATATTTGAGAAGAAACTTTCTGCAGATCAAAACTGTGTGCCGGACTGAGACTCGAACTCAGGACCTTTGCCTTTTTGGATAAGCACTCTACCCAAGAATGATTCATGATCTGCTCCATAGCTTTACTTCTGCCAGTACCTCATCTCCTACCCTTCAAAAGATTTGGAAGGTAGGACATGAGAAATTGGCAGAAGTAAAGTTGTGAGAACGGCTCATGAGTTGTGCTCGGGTAGCTAAGTTGGTAGAGCATTTGCCCACGGAAAGCAAAGTTTCTGATTTTGAATCTTGATCTTTTGACGGCCAGGAAGATTCATATCAGCACACACTTCAGTGCAGAGTTAAAAATTCATTCTGGGCACATTTGAGAAGTTGAAAGCAGCTCTAACAACTTATCCCTGTATAAGCATTCCCGAATTATTTATTTTGTTGCATGAAGCTTCCAAACATTTGCTAGTGCGTGTTCTAATCCAAGGGTGGAGAACACTCAGTGAGTTATGCATCAAGGCAATTGAATAAGACAGAAGAATTACTGAGCCATGGAAAAGGAAATGCAGAGTTTGATATATGGTGTCATGTTTCAGGTGTTACCTATACACTAAGAAATTCAAAGTATTAATAGACCATGCAATGTTAGAATTGTTGTTAGGTTTAAAAGTAGGAAATGAGGTACTGGCAGAAGTAAAGTTGTGGTGACAGATCATGAATCATTCTTGGGTAGAGCGCTTATCCAAAAAGGCAAAGGTCCTGAGTTCGAGTCTCAATCCGGAACATAATTTTGATCTGCAGAAAGTTTCCTCTCAAATGTGGCTTGACATTCAGCCATCCACTGGAACTTCACATCTTTCTTCAAAAACTGTATCACTGCTCTTGCAAAATCCGCAAATTAAGTGAATTAACTTCGAAGTGATTCAGAAACCGGGTAGGAGATATGGTAACACAGATGGGCTGAGCAAGAAGATTGGCATAATACGAGCACTTGGTTGTAGTCTTGTGGAATGGCAGAAGGCACAAATTGCTGATGCAGACTGAAAGCTATTCAAAACAAAGCCACACTTTGCCATTCACGATGTCTTGTTGTGTAGAACAACAAAACTTGAGCTGCACATTCTGGTGCCTGCTGCATTACAAGGGGAAGTATTAAAAGAAGCACATTGACCACATGCTATTTGGAAACAGAAGACGCAGGACATCAGATTGTAGAGTAGCCAGACATTATTCGTGCAGGATGCAGAAACAGTATGTGGATCAGTATGTGAGAAATTATGTACCATGAGTATCAACCAGCATCGCTTCAGAGGTTACCGGAGGCAACCAGACCATTTGAGATCACTGGGATGGACACCTTAGGTCTGTTTAGCCAGGTACCACTGGGTAACCACTACATTCTATTATCTATCATTTTGCACTGTATGTGGCAATGATTACCATTCCAAATCAGCAAATGAGTACAGTAGTGCAGGAAATGGTAGACAATTGGTTGTTGAAGTTTTAACGGTGTAGGAAAAGACAGATAGCTGCTTACTGTAAAGAAGACATGTTAAGTTGCAGACACACACAATTAAAAGACTCTTACATAAAGCTTTCGGTGACAGCCTTGATCAGAAAAATAGAAACACAAACCGTTCATACACACAAGCAAGGAAACCTCACGCACACATGACTGCCAACTCCAGCATCTTGGTCCGGAATAAAATTATCACGTGGGATGCAAGCAGCAATCTGGAGGGGGCGGGGAAGGTGAAGGGATAATAGTGTACTTGTGGGGAGAGAGATCAAATAAACGCTGTGAGAGATGAGACTCAGGAGGAGATGATAGGACAGAGAGGATGGAAACTTTTGGGTGGAGGGTGTGGAGACAGTACGTTATCGTAGGTTAGCAGCAGGAAAATTACGAGAGCAGAGAAAGTGTTATAAGAATAATTTCCATCTGTGCTGGTGGTGGATGGAAGGATCCAAATGGCTCAGGTAGTGAAGCAGCCATTTTCATCAAGTATGTTATATTCAGCTGCATGTTGTGCCACAGTGTGGTCTACTCTGCATTTTGCCACAGTTTTGTGGTGGCTGTTCTCCTGGTGGACAGCTGTTTGGTAGTCATATCAATATAAAAAGCTGTGCAATGACTGCAGCAGAGCTGGTAAATGACATGATTGCCCTCACAGATGGCTTGGCCCTTGATCTGGTAGGATAAACCTGTGACAGGACTGGAATATGAAATGCTGGGTGGATGGACGGGGCAGGTCTTGCACTTGGGCCTTCCATAAGGATATGACTGTTGTGGCAAGGGTTTGGGATTGGGAATGGTATAGGGATGGACTAGGATGATGTGGAGGTTGGGTGGGTGACAGAATATCGCTTTAGGAGGGGTGAGAAGTATCTTGGGTAGGATGTCCTCATTTCAGGGCATTATGATAGGTAACCAAAGCCCTGGCAGGGCTCAGTTGTTCCAGTCCAGGATGGTACTGGGTGATGAAAGGAACACTCCTTTGTGGCTGGTTCTAAGTGATGGTGGGAGGATTGGAGGTGTGAGGGGAAATGACATGGGAGATCTGTTTCTGGCTGGCCAGGCTGTACAGGAAGGATTTTTTGGTGTGAAAAGGATGACAGCTGTCAAAATGCTGGTGTGGTTGGTGTGTTTCATGTGGATAGAGGTGCGGATGGAGCCATCAGAGAGGAGTTGGTCAATATCTAAGAAGGTGGCACGCTGGCTAGAGAAGGACCACGTGAAGTGTATGGGAGAGAAGGTGTTGAGGTTGTGAGGGAACAAAGACCCTGAGTCCAGACCATGAAGGTATCATCAGTGAACCTGAACCAGACCAGGGGTTTGGTGTTTTGGGAGACTGCGATGGTCTTCTGTAGATGGCCCATAAAAAGGTTGACATAGGAAGGTGCCATGTGTGTGCCCATGCCTGTGCCGCTGATTTGTTTTTCTGTCTTCCCTTCAAAGGAGAAATAGCTGCATGTTAGGATAAAATTAGTAATAAGTATGGAGGAATGAGCTAGTGAGTCTGGAGTCTAAAGGACGTTGGGAAATGTAGTGAGTCTAGAGTCTGAAGGATGTTGGGAAAGGTAGTGTTCAGTAGCGGTAAGACTCCGGGCATAAGGTATGACGGTGTATTGGGAGGTGGTATCAACAGTGATGAGTAGGTATCCAAAAGTGGTGGAGATGGTGGAGAGTTGGTGAAGGAAGTAGTTGGTGTCTTTGACATGGAAGAGTAGATTACAGGCAATTGGCTGGATGTGTTGGTCAACGAGGGCTGAAATTCTTTCAGTGGTGGCACAATAACCAGCCATAATGGGGTGTCCAGGGTTGTTGGGTTTGTGGATTTTGGTGAGGATGTAGAAGGTGGATGTGTAGGGTGTCATATGGGGTCAGAAGAGAAATGGATTCAGGGGAGAGGTTTTGGGAAGGGCCTGGGGTGTTAAGCAAGGATTGGAGGTTGTGTTGGACTTCTGGGATGGGATCACTTTGGCAGAGTTTACAAGTGGAGGAGTGAGATAATTTATGAAGGGCTTCTGCCAGGTAGTCACTGTGATTCATAACAACAGTGGTGGAGCCTTTGTCTGCAGCTAAGGTGATTAGGTCAGGATTTGTTTTGAGGTTGTGTATAGCTATTCTCTCTTCTAATGAAAGATTGTTGTTCTGAGGAAGGGACCTGGGGAAGGGTGGTGAGGCTAAGTTGGAGATAAGGAATTCCTGGAAGGTGACCAGCAGGTGGTTAGGTGAGTGGGTTGGTGAGGGGGGGGGGGGGGGGGGGATAATGGCTGAATTGGAGGTACAAGCTGGTAGAGGCAGTGTTCTGAAATGGGTACTCTTTTATAAAGGTCAGGAAATATGGTTCCATTGAGCAAAAGGCGCTGGGCCAAAAATTTCAAAAATTAGATTTATTAAAAATTTCTTAATGACAGGTTTTTTTCATTCGTTGGTACTTACTCACTACAAACACAAAGGCACCTAATTTCTACTTAAATTTTACATCAGCCTCAATCACTCTAAAGGAATTCATCATTCCAATAATTAAGAAGGATTCACTTTGCATTATTAAAAAAATCATTTTAAGCAAATATATAAAAAACAGGCATTCAGTTTAACAATTAAAAAAAATTTTCAATAAAATCTGGCAGTGGGCTAAATTTCAAGGGAACCACTGTCATCCCAATAGAATGTTCAACACAAGTTACTCTTGAACATAGATAGCTTCACCAACACTGGTTGCCAATAGAATCTCATTAACTAGAACATATCAGGAGATTCTTAAAATGGCCAACAACAATTCGCAATTCATGACAAAATAAAACTAAATCAGTTATTACAAAATTATAGAAAAGATTACAGAGACCAACATATCCAGTTTACAAACAGCAATGGTTTTCCTTTTTTACATCCAGTACAGGCTTCTTTAGTGCACCCTTTACCCTTGGGCACGCAGCATGGTCAAGCCTGTCTCAGGTTACCTGCTGTCACAAAAAATCCGGCAGTCACACAGAAGGCAAATAAGCAGGCTTCTTGAACACAGGGAGATGTGACATTAGTTTAATAAACTTGGCACACACACACACACACACACACACACACACACACACTATTGGATAATTCAGAAAAACAGTCTTTGAGAAAAATTTCTGGGGCCACAATATTGTAATAACAGCTTCTCCCCTGTTGAACTCAAATACTTGACGGTTAAGCTAAAGGTTCCTGACCCATCAGCACACCCCACAATTACTATTTGAAGTTAATGGTAAAAATTTTAACTGCTGCAGTCAACATCCTGAATATGTTTAACAAAATTAGCATGTTGCTATAAGCCCACACAGTTCTCAAGTACAGCTCATCAAGTTATCAGTAGTCTGTATCCACAACGATGCCCTGCTGGATGACAAGGATGCACACACCCTTGTCTCATCCAAAAGTCCAAATATACCAAGACTGAACACAGTGCCCACTTTGTGGCCATATCTTGCTACTTCTGCACGCCACCGTCCAGAGCAGCTGCCAGCACCAGAGCATTCTACACCTCCTTGACAACAATCAACCGAAGTCGTCGTTAACCAATTTAAAGTCTGGTCCCACTTCCTTGGGGAGCCAGCATGATAGATGATCAATGTTAAATTGTGATTAATCCACTCTGCAAAAGACAGTTGTGGGTAATATGGCATGGTCTTTATGTTCCTAATTCCATATGCAAAACACAACGCAAGAAAATGCAGGCACATTGTCACTCACTAAATTGTGGGGTGGACCAAAGTTTGCAAAAATGGATGACACATGATGGATGCTCATGCCTGTTGTAGTACCTCTGCTTGGAATGAGCCAGACAAATCTGGTGAAGGCACCCACCATGACAAAGATAAATCTATTACCATTTTTTATATATATGAGCAGCCCTATATAATCAACAAACAGCCTATCAAAGGGATGAAACTCCCTAGTGGATTGCAAAAATCCTTTGACATTCCATCAGGTTTCCTTCATTTGTAATACTCACAACTACCCACCAACCTTTGAATTTCAGCTGCCATTCCTTTCCAAGTCACATGCCCCTTGATCTTTTAGAATGCATTGTCCACCACATACCGACTGATGGTAAAACTTAAAGACATCCGGCACTAGGCTCCTGAGTAAACAAATTTTCACTTTTTGGTCCTGCCACCCGATTACAGAGTACCCGTCTTTCCATAGACTATCCTTCCAAGACATGTCACTGCTTCAATTTCTTTTAAACTAAAGAAAATTTGGGGTGTCTTTCCCATTCCTCCTTTAAATTGCTGAATAATGCTGGGAAGTCTGTTAGAATTGTTGCAACCACTTGAGATTCAAGAGTCTCCACAAACTCCGCAGATAACAACACTTGTGAAACTTCTCCATCCTCGTCTTCCTCATCTCGCTGAAACATGTGGCTGAGCACGTCAGCAATCAGACTTAGAGAGGCGCGATTGTACACCACATCAAATTGGAAAGCCTAAATCCTAATCGCCCAGTGGGCTACCCTATCTGTCTTCCATGGGCATGCCAATACCTAACTTAATGCTTAATTATCAGTTTCAAGCCAAAACTGCTAATTTTCAAGGTAGAACTTGAATTTTTCATGAGCAAATAGTACAGCTAATACCTCTAGTTCATAGACAAAGTAATTCAGTTCAGGACTGGAAAGTGCCCTTGAAGCAAATGTCAATGGTCATCATTTGCCTGCCTGCTCTTGTAACAGAATGGCTGCAATGCCCACGTTTGACACATTGGTCTGTACAGTAAATGGCATGTTAAAATTGGGGATTCTCAATACCAGAACATTACTAACAGTTCTCTTCAAAACTTCAAAAGTGGCCTACTGGCTGTTACCCCAGTGAAATTTCTCCCCTTTCTTTCTCGGCTGATTGAGAGGGGTGGCCAGCCTACAAAATTTTGCACAAATTTGTGAAAAAAATTACACATTCCAATAAATCAGGCAACCTCATTTTCACTAAGGGGTACCGGAAACTTATGCATACTGCTGGTCCTCAACCGTTCAACTCTCACTCCCTTTTCTGACACAATGTGCCCCAAAAATTCTAGCTAATGTCACTTTGCCCAGTTTAACTGTAAGACCTGCCTCCCTAAGCCAAGTTACCACCTGCTTCAGATATTCAATATGCTGCTCAAAATTCTTGCTGTACACTACCACATCGTCAAGGAAATTGTACACAAACTTCAATTTAAATTCCCCTAACACAGAATCTAACACGTGGGACAACACTGCTGCTCCAGTGGACAATCCAAAAGGTACGGGGTTGAATTTGTACAAATTATAGTTTGTGCAGAAGGCTGTCAGTAAGCAGGATCTAATAGTATGCCTGATTTACATCTAATACAGAAAACACACGTGTACGAGCAAACCATGGAAACCAGTTGTATAAGCTGGGGAGAGGAACACCTGGAGGAGCATTCCAGACACCACCTCCGTAAGTTATCCAACCTGCTGACCTCCTACTGCCACCTCGGAGCACCACTATCCAATTTCTATCTTACCCACAATGTTCCTCCTCGTCCACCCCTCATAGCAATGAAACCCTGCCCCTAGCTGACCACCTCAACTTGCCACATCCCCCAAAACCACCTACCAATCTCCACGAGATCCACAGCCTAAACATTCCCGTAACAGTGTTGTTAACTCATCCAGCAAAATCCCCAGCTCCGCAGAAGTTTCAGTTCTATCAAAAGGCCTCACCTTTAGTCTTGCATCCAAATCTAACCATACTGGAACTGTCAAAGACTTATTTCACTTCTTCCAATCCCTGCAATGAAAGCAGTTCTTTGCCGTCAATCCCTCTAGCCAAAACCACCCTAAGTCCAACACGGAATTTTTTTATGAATAGCAGTGACTACCTGAGAGAAGGCCTCCACCAACTATCTGACTACTCCACCTATAAACTTTGCCAGAATGATTCAATCTCAGAAGTCCAACACAACTTCCAATTCCTGCTTACGGCCTTAGGCCCTTCCCAGGACATTTCCCTTGAAGCCACTTCCCTCTTCACCCCTATGACACCTCAGACACCCACCTTCTACTTGCTCTCCAAAAATCCACAAACCCAACAGTCCTGGACACACCATTCTGACTGGTTATTGTGCCCCCACTGAAAGAATTTTGGCCCTCATTGACCAACATCTACAACCAATTGCTCCTAATCTAATCTCCCATGTCGAAGACACCAAGCACCTCCTTCACTGACTCTCCACCATCCCACCCCTTTATCTCCTGGATCTATGCTAGTCACTGTTGACACCACCTCCCTATATGTCAACAGCCCTCATGCCCATGGTCTTACAGCTGCTGAACACTACCTTTCCCAACATCCTTCAGACTCCAAACCCACTTCCTCATTCCTCGTACACCTTAATAACTTCATGCTAACATATTCCTACATTGTAAGAGAGAATGGTTGGACACATGTGGTAGGTTGCTGATGAAGGCACTTGGGACCACAGATACTGATAATATTCTAGAATGGAAATAGCCAGCAGGAACAAAGCTGTAACTAAGTGACATACTACACAACTAAGAAATTTGAAACAGGGCATCTACTTCACGTGGCCCTCCTCAACCCAGCATGCCAACATTCCTAGATGTTGACCACCTCCTCTCTGATGACTCCATCTGCATCTCTGTCCACAATAAACACAGCAACAGTGCCTACATTTAACAGCTGTGATTCTTTTGACACCAAAAGATCCTTCCCACACAGCCCGACCACCCAGGGACTGTATATCTGCAGTGACAAGAAATCCCTCCCTCAGTATGGTGAGGGTATTGCCGAGGCTTTCACACACAGGCACTATCTCCCAGACCTAGTCCACAAACAGATTTCCCATGCCATTTTCTCTCACACCCCTAATCCTCCCACCACCACTGAGAACCAGCCACAAAGGAGTGTTCCTTTCGTCACCCAGTACCATCCTGGACTGGAACTACTGAACCACATTCCCCGCCAGGGCTTTGGTTACCTATCAGAATGCCCTGAAATGAGGATATCCTGCTCAAGATACTTCTCACCCCTCCTAAAGTGATATTCTGTCACCCAACCTCCACATCATCCTAGTCCATCCCTATGCCAATCCCAATCCCTTGCCACAAAAATCATATCCCTGTGGAACACCCAGGTGCAAGACCTACCCAATCCACCCACCCAGCACTTCCTATTCCAGTCCTGTCACAGGTTTATCCTACCCGATCAGCATTCAGGCTACTTGTGAGACAGCCATGACATTTACCAGCTCTGCTGCAATCATTACGCTTTATATACAGGGTGTTACAAAAAGGTACGGCCAAACTTTCAGGAAACATTCCTCACACACAAATAAAGAAAAGATGTTATGTGGACATGTGTCTGGAAACACTTAATTTCCATGTTAGAGCTCATTTTAGTTTCGTCAGTATGTACTGTACTTCCTCGATTCACCGCCAGTTGGCCCAATTAAAGGAAGGTAATGTTGGCTTCGGTGCTTGTGTTGACATGCGACTCATTGCTCTACAGTACTAGCATCAAGCACATCAGTACGTAGCATCAACAGGTTAGTGTTCATCACGAACGTGGTTTTGCAGTCAGTGCAATGCTTACAAATGTGGAGTTGGCAGATGCCCATTTGACGTATGGATTAGCACGGGGCAATAGCCGTGGCGCGGTACGTTCGTATCAAGACAGATTTCCAAAATGAAGGTGTCCCGACAGGAAGACGTTCGAAGCAATTGATCGGCGTCTTAGGGAGCACGGAACATTCCAGCCTATGACTCGCGACTAGGGAAGACCTAGAACGACAAGGACACCTGCAATGGATGAGGCAATTCTTCATGCAGTTGACGATAACCCTAATGTCAGCGTCAGAGAAGTTGCTGCTGTACAAGGTAACATTGACCACGTCACTGTATGGAGAGTGCTACGGGAGAACCAGTTGTTTCCGTACCATGTACAGCGTGTGCAGGCACTATAAGCAGCTGATTGGCCTCCACTTCTGTGAATGGTTCATCCAACAATGTGTCAATCCTCATTTCAGTGCAAATGTTCTCTTTACGGATAAGGCTTCATTCCAACGTGATCAAATTGTAAATTTTCACAATCAACATGTGTGGGCTGACGA
Organism: Schistocerca piceifrons; assembly: GCF_021461385.2. Classification (NCBI taxonomy): domain Eukaryota; kingdom Metazoa; phylum Arthropoda; class Insecta; order Orthoptera; family Acrididae; genus Schistocerca; species Schistocerca piceifrons. The sequence continues at coordinate 67,374,577 of NC_060144.1, read as the reverse complement.
GAATCCGCACGCAATTGTGCAATCACGTCATCAATACAGATTTTCTGTGAACGTTTGGGCAGGCATTGTTGGTGATGTCTTGATTGGGCCCCATGTTCTTCCACCTACACTCAATGGAGCACGTTATCATGATTTCACACGGGATACTCTACCTGTGCTGCTAGAGCATGTGCCTTTACAAGTACGACACAACACGTGGTTCATGCACAATGGTGCTCCTGCACGTTTCAGTCGGAGTGTTCGTACGCTTCTCAACAACAGATTCGGTGACCGATGGATTGGTAGAGGCGGACAAATTCCATGGCCTCCACGCTCTCCTGACCTCAACCCTCTTGACTTTCATTTATGGGGGCATTTGAAAGCTCTTGTCTACGCAACCCCGGTACCAAATGTAGAGACTGTTTGTGCTCATATTGTGGACGGCTGTGATACAATACGCCATTCTCCAGGGCTGCATCAGCGAATCAGGGATTCGATGCGACGGAGGGTGGATGCATGTATCCTCGCTAACGGAGGACATTTTGAACATTTCCTGTAACAAAGTGTTTGAAGTCATGCTTGTACGTTCTGTTGCTGTGTGTTTCCATTCCATGATTAATGTGATTTGAAGAGAAGTAATAAATTGGGCTCCAACATGGAAAGTAAGCATTTCCGGACACATGTCCACATAACATATTTTCTTTCTTTGTGTGTGAGGAATGTTTCCTAAAAGTTTGGCCGTACCTTTTTGTAACACCCTGTATATAAGAGACTACCAACCAAATGTCCCCCAGGATGAGCGGCCACTGCCAAACTGTGGCCAAAAGGAGAAAGTAGACCACTACAAGCAGCTAAATATAACACTTTATTTCAATGGCTGCTTCGCTAAGCAAGCCATCTGGATCCTTCCCTCCACCACCAGCTTTTCTGAACTGCACATAGTAATAATCCCGGCCTCAACCTACGGTAACATACTGTCCCCACACCTTCCACTCAGCAGTTTCCATCCTCTCTGTCCTATCATCTCCTCCCCATTCTCATCTCCTTCTCTGTTTATTTGCCGCCCCCTGGCAATACACCTGCTCGTCTTTCTCCATTCCTTTCCTTTTTTGCACCTTTTTTCCCCACCTAACTGCCCCACAACCTCACAACACTGCACTTATTGGCATTCTAGTCCCTGCACAGTCCACCAGTGTTCGCCTCTGTCCCCACCTGTACGCTACTATCCCTTCCCCTTCCCTGCGCTCTCCAGATTGCTGTTTGCATCCCATGTGATAGTTGCATTCTGGCCCAAGATGCTGGAGTTGATGGTCATGTGTGCATAAGATGTGCATGGTTGTGTTTATGAATGGAGTTTGTTTCTCTTTTGCTGATGGAGGCTGTGGCCAGAAGCTTAATGTAAGTGTCTTTTAATTGTGCCTGTCTGCAACTTACTGTATCTTCTTTATGTAAGCAGCAATCTGTATTTCCCTACATTGTTGATATTCCTACCTAGAGTTGTTTGGTTGTTTAAGTTCCACATCCTGGAAGTGACAGTCATGGATCAGGGCACCAACTTCAATGAGAGAGAATTAAATAACCATGTCACATGTGTCTGGAAACTTAAGAACTATTCCATCGCACATGCAGACTAAGAAGATGATTAAACACATTCATTAAAAGTTTGGGAAGATGCTGAGCTTTTACATCACGAGTCACTATAATGAATGGGATATTTACTGGAAATAATTTGTGGCTGTATGCGATTCAAATGTGCATGACAGCACTGGTCTCTTGCCATACAAGATAATGTAAGGAAAGGAGGTACTACTGTTTGACATTATTTAGCCAAAGGTAGGAAAAAAACAGGAAGAACTGTATGGATCTTTGCTAGAACATTAAAGGATGTGTGAACATCAGGAGAAAATGGAACAGTATAGTGGTAAGTTTCGAGTGTATAAGGTTGGCCAGTGGGTGAGTGGGTGATGTCAACTTGCCTACATACATCCATGGGTACGAGGAATAAATTTATTATGCTATGTCAGGGGCGGCAAGAAGTTGTGCAAATTACACAATCAGTAAATGTTAAATTGCAATTGCCAACACCGACTACTATTGTCCACATGAAGTGCACTCGATTTTTGAATGCACGCTGGATACTTTACCACAGGTACCAGCACCGCTACATGGGTAGAAGGTAGAGGGGCAAAAAGGGAATAAGGATATAGAAACTCATGCTCGAGACATCTTACACACTGAGATCAAGGAAGTAGATAGTTACATGTGCCTTTTTTATGGTTAATTATGTAGGAAATAAAGGTTCCATGGCAAACCTTGTGGAACATTATGTTTGTTCATTTTTCTTGTTTTGCTGTTTTACTGTTCATTATTACAGGCAGATTTTTTGTGATGTACTTTGTAATAGTAATAAGGATGGTAAGTGATTGTGTATGGAACTGGGTAAGACACGGATGTTTTGGCATAACAGGAGGATTTATATCATTCATGGTGGGTAATACGTCATGAGCATCCAGAATTTTCAAGAGTGGGGGGGATAGTGTTGTGGCTTGCTTTCCCCAGGTGGCGTTACAAACAAGGACAACAATGACATATGTCATAATTCCGGCAGTGCTACACTTTTTCAGTGAGGAAGTGGCAGAAACATTGCAGAACCAGCAACTGGAGTGAGGGTTACTGTTCTCCAGACAGGAGGATGTCATCCTAACCTGTCATCTTTGGCACTGAAGTTGACATACAACGTGTGGGAAGTAAGGAATGAGGTACAGAGGCTGGAGGAGATATTGCTACATTGAAAGAGAGGATGGCTGGATGCACGTCAGTAGGCTGCTGAAGGTATTCGGGACCAGAGATACTGATGATATTCGAGAATGGGAACAGCCAACAGGAACAAAGCTATAACTAAGTGGCATACGACACAACTGAGAAACTTGAAAGAAGCCATGCTGAATAACACTTGAATGTTGCAAGAACTAACAACAAAACTGATGGGGTGTGTGAAAGCAACCATGAGCATGGTGAATCAAGATCTGAATGTGATACAGACCTACCTACATCTGTTACAATACTAGAATGGCTAGAGGATGCTAGATGAAGGTAACAACATTACAGGTCATCCGCCATATAGTACGTGGGAAGTTGTCTCCCACATTGTTACCCCCAGAACAATTCATGGTTGGCCAATGGAAAGTTCACGAGAAACTAACAGTGGAACTGCAACATGTAGCTAAACTGAATGGGCAACGCTTGTTGTCATTTTATCCCATTGCAGCAACAGGAATCAGCATTAATAGAGCCCAACTCTATATAATAATTCAATTTGCCATGGCAAGTATTGATACATGGTACAAATTTTCACAGTCCCTTTCCAGCTCCTCCACTGTTATGAAATAAAGGACTAATTTAAACAGAATTATTTCCATGACAGTCCGCTGCCTGACACCAGCCACCAGCCTAATGAAGCCACACCCTCCCATATACCCTGACCTATCACAGTCAGCTTACCCGCCACGATAGAGGCCATACACTCCTAACTCTACATTAATTTAAAAAACCTTTCTTGATGTTGAGTAGCAAACTGAAATCTGCTCCTGTTATTGGCTCTGATATATATGCTACAGTAACTTTCCACTGACACTTCTTGCTCCTTGGGAATCATAAAGAAATAACTACTGGAGAATTTGTTGTTCCACTGATCTGGAACCAGAGATGCGCTCTAGCAAAACTACAGTTCGGTAGTTTTGGTGCAGTAGATAAATGACAGAGTAAATGGCAGGATTACTGGTAGTATTGGTAGGGAAAGAAACATAAATAAATGTTAAGATAGAATCGGGAGCTGACAACCTTCTCTCCCCCCCCCCCCCCCCCCCTTCCTCCTTTCTTCATGCAATTTGAACTGCACATCATTCAATGTTTGTCTATTGCGTACTTTATATCCTTACAGAATATACATTTCCTTTTGTGAATAATAAGAATTAGTTGATGCAAGTATAGTTTATATGCACAGTCATTAAAAGTACGTGCATCATGACCAAAGGCAAGAGTTTCTTGCTATTATTGATAAATGCAAAAGTTGTGTATGAATAACACAAACATGTTTTATATCAAGTCAAACAAAGTATTGAAGCAATGTTTGATATACCTTTTCAGTTTCTTTACAATAATATGTAAAGAAAGTAATAGTTATGAGGTACCCAGTAGGTATGCTATGCAACTAATGTATAGGTAATGTAATGTGGCAATGACCTTAATTGACTAAAGCTACTAGAAAAACTACCTTAGTCTATGCTTACTTATGGTGCTCTATGGTAGCCTGCAGTAGTTTTACTATTCTATCTGGAACCCATTGTATCAGTGCTACTTCAAGTGTTCATAACAACTGGAAGGTGGATGGAGCGACCTTGATATCTTGCATCATAGATCAAAGTTTTGATCAAGTTGGCTAATCACATATGTGAACTTTGTTTTATTGCTCATTATTCCACTACAGAAAAAAAAAAAATGCTATCAGTTGTGTTTTTTGGATTCTGTGGCCTAAAATCGGCAGTAAACGCAGGGCCACTTGCAAGATTAAACCTATGTGTGATCCAACCCTAATATGGACTGATGCGGATGAAAAGATCAAACCTATGTGAGATCGAAACCTGATGTGAGTGATGCAGATGAAATTTTGACTGGGGCGGCTTGTATGTTACTCTTTCCTTCTTCCTAGTATCTTTTAACTGTCTATAAATTCTTGTCTTCGATTGCCGACTTGATTTACACATATACACTTTATGATCATAAAACGGGGATCACCACTGAAGTTAATGCAGAATGCTAAACTGCTTTACCAATTATTGACATTTATAACGTAACTGAGATAATGAGAATATCTAATCAAATAATTTACATTCACAAAAAAGGAAAACAGACTAAATTAGAGTTGTCAGAAACACAACTGTATTTCCCTTCATTAGAACACCTTTACTTTCAGTGCCGCTACATCGGCTCACTGTCATCCATCACAAATGTAAACAGTCTGTGTTAAATTATCTATGTCTCATTTCATTTTAACTCTGTTTGCACTTTCAGTTGTCACATGATGAGCAAAGTAGCTCAAAGCCAGTTTGGTAGTTCATGACCAAATAAATATAATATTGCAGAACATTAGCAAGTATTTCCTATGTAATAATAAGTTCTCTTTGTAACATTAACTTGTCCCATACAAACAAGTGTAGCACAATTAAGAATGTTGTTGGCTGGATATTTCCTAACGTTTTTCATTTTGAAATTTGGTGGCCTAATGTGCGAGGGTCTTTATTGAAAAATTTCTGTTTCCAAGTATTTTTACTGACTGCAAAGTACCTGTTATTCCATACATAAATTTTTAAAATATGCCAGTCATGTCAGATGTTATGACCAACATTTTGCTCCCCGATCATGTGCGACTGCTGCTGAGCTTTCTCAGCTTGTCAAGTTATGCTTGAGCTCGATACACATTAAACAGCTGTATAGTCTGCATTGCAAGAAAGCAACCAACAGATACTTTCAATTTCACCACTGCAATGACAATCAATTTTAAAGGAGGAAGTTCGTAAGGCATATATTTAACTTCAGTTGTTGAGTATGGTGAGTGGTAGATAGTTTTAAGTGGAATAAAGTGATGGATAAAACATTTTAAGGGTAGAAATGCTGTTATTGTAGACTGGTTTCACACGGGTCATCTTGACCTACTACAAGAGACAAGAATGTCCAATGAGTGAATAAACTGAATACGAGAGAGAGACATATTTTTGTATGGGATATTGTGGACACTCTTCATATGGATGTAAAGTTGTTCAGCAGATAATATACTCAGCCAGTGCTAGTACAGTACTGTGAGGCACCCACCATCTGAAATAACCTGAACAGTCATGTTACTTTTTAAGCATTATTCTGAACAATGTGAGCATTATTCCACAAGAGAAAAATTGAACAGAGAGTAGTTGATTGTATTAATGTAGCACAAAGAGGACCAAATAGCAATAACAGGAAGACATGTAAATCATTGGAAGTAAAGTTGACAATATAAATACACCAACAAGAAGATACAATTCTGAAATTATTGTGTAACAGTATTGTCTTGAAAATTTTTAAAATTACAAAGCATTAATGTAGAGAGAGAGAGAGAGAGAGAGAGAGAGAGAGATAGATAGAGAGAGAGAGAGATAGATAGAGAGAGAGAGAGAGAATTCATTTGGCTGGTTGAAAAACTGTATTACAGATCAGTAATACTGATAAATGACTAACATGCCTGCTTGGACAAATGTGCATTAAAATGCAAAAGCATGTTTGCTGTTACCACGAAATCATGTTAACAAAAATTATGCATTGCTCTTGTTCCAGGCTATCTATTCTACTGTGAATGTAAAACAAAAGATTTTAGAAAGTTAGGACATCGGTGCAGGGTGTAATGTAAGAATACAGCAGTACTCATGAATACAGCAGTACTCATTTAGTTGGTTAAAGGATTGAATTAAACCAAATATTACGTAACGCTGTTGCATTTTGTTTGAACACTGCCTGCAGGAAATGTTCTTTTGGTCCTGCTCACTGGCATAGTTGTAGACCACAGGAGGTATGGATTTATGAAGTTTCACTTTAACGTAAATTACAAACTTTTCTCGTACAAATGCATTCTGATGTGTAGAGAGAGGGGCTTGAAACCACTTCAACATCCCCCCAATTGCCCACATAAGGCATGTTATTGACAAGTGATTCAACACAGAATTTCTTTCAGAACAATGATGAGATTGGAGTTCACAAACGGTGAAAGATGCTACTATTGGCCACCAGCTGCAGCCATGGCTAGTGCTATATGTCAAGCTATAGAATATAAAAATCTTGAATTACTGACAGAATTTATTGTCAAACATATTTGAAAAAAAAATATATGAAATTTCAGATTCCCAGCAGTTGGAAGCTTTCACAAAGCTTTAGTTTGGAGTATTACATTGTCCTCAGCACAACACACCTTAGAATTTTACTGTAACTTGATAAAATGGAATAAGAGTTAACATGAATAAATCTATTAATAACTGAATATTAACAGAAAGATAAAGTGAATGATACATTTGGTTAAAAAAGATAGTTGCTTCAAGAAACAGAGTTGGAAAAACTTAAAATTTGACTGCAAAATCTGTCTAAATAACAGTTACCTCACATTTTGAACAAGTTCCAAGTAGGTATGTTATCTACATGAACAGTTCCAATATCAATAACTTAAGGAGGGAGATATCCTTTGTCTACAAGAGATATGTTGTGGAACGGGTTCCGATTTTGCTTCCTGTAACACATACTTTAAACAAAGCCAGGGTCGTAATTGTGGCATTGTAAGCATCAAAAGTACATAAAAACTGGTGTACAGGTCTTTTCTGCACCAACTGAATGATCACGCTTGACTGAAATGTTGGCAATGTTTCCTCATTCGTGCAGTGGTGCTGCAACCCTACTAGGCTCTATGTACATTACCCACAAATACTTAACTTTCATATAGCATCCAGCATATTGCCTGGTTTGAGAAAGACATCAAAGCATGCTCATCTTTTTGAGAACAGCAAGAGGGGACACTTTATGAATATTGTTCAGAAATTTTTGAGATTCGAAGTAAGCACTCATTCCCATCCCTAGATTTGGAGCACTACACTGTCTTATCTATAAATGAATTAAACCATCAATATTGCAAAAAGCCACACCATAAGATGCAAATTAATTATTATACAGGGTGGTCCATCGATAGTGAACGGGCCAAGTATCTCACGAAATAAGTGTCAAACGAAAAAAACTACAAAGAACGAAACTTGTGTAGCTAAAAGGGGGAAATCAGATAGCGCTATGGTTGGCCCGCTAGATGGCGCTGCCATAGGTCAAAAAGATATCAACTGCATTTTTTAAAAATAGGAACCCCCATTTTTTATTACATATTCGTGTAGTACGTAAACAAATATGAATGTTTTAGTTGGACCACTTTTTCCACTTTGTGATAGATGGCATTGTAATAGTCACAAACGTATAAGTACGTGGTATCACTTAACATTTGCTTCGTGATACATTACCCGTGTTAAAATGGACCGTTTACCAATTGCGGAAAAGGTCGATATTGTGTTGATGTATGGCTATTGTGATCAAAATGCCCAATGGGCGTGTGGTATGTATGCTGCACGGTATCCTGGACGACATCATCCAAGTGTCCGGACCGTTCGCCAGATAGTTACTTTATTTAAGAGAAACAGGAAGTGTTCAGCCACATGAGAAATGTCAACCATGTCCTGCAACAAATGATGAAGTAGGTGTTTTAGCTGCTGTCGCAGCTAATCCGCACATCAGTAGCAGACAAATTGCGCGAGACTCGGGAATCTCAAAAACGTCGGTGTTGAGAATGCTACATCAACATCGATTGCACCCGTACCATATTTCTACGCACCTAGAATTGCATGACGATGACTTTGCTGGAATTGCATGACGATGACTTTGAACGTCGTGTTCAGTTCTGTCACTGGGCACAAGAGAAATTACAGGACAATGACAGATTTTTTGCACGCGTTCCATTTAGCGACAAAGCGTCATTCACCAACAGCGGTAAAGTAAACTGACATAATACGCACTATTGGGCAACGGAAAATCCACGGTGGCTGCGACAAGTAGTGACCTTGGCGGGTTAATGTATGGTGCGGCATTATGGGAGGAAGGATAATTGGCCCCCATTTTATCGATGGCAATCTAAATGGTGCAATGCATGCTGATTTCCTATGTAATGTTCTACCAATGTTACTACAAGATGTTTCACTGCATGACAGAATGGCGATGTACTTCCAACATGATGGATGTCCGGCACATAGCTGGCATGCGGTTGAAGCAGTACTGAATAGCATATTTCATGACAGGTTGATTGGTCATCGAAGCACCATACGATGGCCAACACGTTCACAGGATCTGACGCCCCCGGATTTCTTTCGGTTGGGAAAGTTGAAGGATATTTGCTATCGTGATCCACTGACAACGGCTGACAACATGCGTCAGCGCATTGTCAATGCATGTGCGAACATTACGGAAGGCGAACTACTCGCTGTTGAGAGGAATGTCGTTACACGTATTATCAAATGCACTGAGGTTGACGGACATCATTTTGAGCATTTATTGCATTAATGTGGTATTTACAGGTAATCACGCTGTAACAGCATGCATTCTCAGAAATGATAAGTTCACAAAGGTACATGTATCACATTGGAACAACCAAAATGAATTATTCAAACGTACCTATGTTCTGTATTTTAGTTTAAAAAACCTACCTGTTACCAACTGTTCGTCCAAAATTGAGAGCCATATGTTTGTGATTATTACAGCACCGTCTATCACAAAGCGAAAAAAGTGGTCCAACTAAAACATTAATATTTCTTTACATACTACTCAAACATGCAATAAAAAATGGGGGTTCCTATTTTTTTAAAAAATGAAGTTGATATCCTTTTGAGCTATGGCAGCGCCATCTAGTGGGCCAACCATAGCACTATCTGGTTTCCCCCCTCAAGCTAGACAAGTTTCGTTCTTTGTAGTTTTTTCATTTGACGCTTATTTTGTGAGATATTTGGCCCGGTCACAATCAATGGACCACCCTGTATATCTTGATCATGAAATATTTGCAACTTCCTTTTCAAATAAATCATGCCTTGTCCAGCAAGAGTAGCCCTAACAGGAAGGGTGATATTATGAAACTTACCAACTGATTTTGGCATATCAGCCAATTGTACAAGCTGTCTTTATACGAATGGTTAGTGTCATTCTACCACATCTGTCTGTTGCATGTGCTTTGGGGTGCACATTTAACTTTTATTGTTGATCATTTAACAAACCCGGGACTTACTGTTCATTCTTTTACTGTCTGCAGTTTTAGATCATCATCAAGGAACAGAAAAACATCTGAATGAGACAAGGAAAAGATTAACAGTAACTGAGGGTCCTGAATGATTTCCCTTACTCCCTAACATTCCTTTTTTGTCAAGTTATTTTCTCTTCTTTTGCGGGCTGGATTCAAAAGCGTGTTTCAGTTACCTTTTTCCTGTCAATCACTACAATCTGCCAACAAAAGTTATTCTGCCTTTAATTTATTTTGATTTACTTTGGATATTTTCTATGGGCTGTCAAGTAGTATGAATCAGCATTTATTCATGAAACAGTAAATGACTGTATTTTTACTACTGTCACTTTTATCTCACTCCTCATTTCTCAGAACGTGGCAAGAGTCTTCCAACTTAATTATTACCTGTTCTGAATTTTCATTATAGTTTAATTACAGTTCCTTACTAGGGTCAGCCTTCTTCACATTTTAACACATTCTACTCTCAATTTTTACATTTTTGTTTCTAGCAGTTATTAATGTTTACAGGTCTGAAAGTGACTTGCAACAACGTTCCAATTCTCAATCGGCCACAGATATCACAAAATGTCTATGCGGAGGAAAATGGAAAAGAAGGAGATATCCGTTCAACAAAGACTCAGGCAGTTCGTTGTCTGACTAATACATTCAGATTACAGGAACTTGAGAAAAGAGAGCACCACCAACATCAATGACTGAATGACGTAAAGTTCCATCTGTCTTTGACTCATTCCATTACCTTCAGCTGCAAAAACACAAAGTTGGTACAGGAATGGCGAAGTCTTGTGTTTTTGTTCACATGGAATGAAGTGTTAAATTTAATAAAGCTGTTCAAGAAATAATGAGAAAATTTCCTGTTTTGGATAGTACCTGATTTGTTTACATGCAACAAAAAAGGCAATAAAACCATTTTTAAAGTATAACAAATTTATTGCTAATATATTTTATTCACATGATAAAAAATAAACTATGCACTTCTTTCATTTCAGTTTCACATACTCAGGTAAATGTTTTTAAGTATGATGATATTTTCATAATTTTATACAAGATCATACAGAATTATACGCTGCTTAGTATTGACCAAGTTACAAACTTAAAACTTTCTCTGTGACCTCATTTTCAAGGAGACTCTTCCACTCATTTATCTTACATAGGAAGAAGAAACAAACCTTATTTCACAAAGAGTCCAACCATTCATCATTGTATGTACAAAAATTATCTCAAAATATATATATCAAAACAGTCAAGTATTTTTACCAATTCTGCAAAACAAAGTGTAATGTAACGTGAACACAATTTCATTATACATACAAATAGTCACCAATTTGATTGTGTTGTCACTTAGTAAAAAACTTGTTAGCTGCCTAAAAGCTAAGAAATAAAAACAACACACTTGTCAAAAGCACTGTTTGTTAAGTATTAACAGGAAAATATATTCAAAAGTCACAGACATAAAGGGAAAGAATGAATGGATTACAATTACTTTTGTGTCTTCAATAGTTTTTCAACCATACAGAGCACAATGCACACTCTCATTCAAACTTTTTTTAAAACAAAAAAGAACCTAGGTGGCAAATAGCATTTGCAGGCAGGAAACTCAAATTGTTGCTGATGTCTGTTATGGTTTGAATTTCACTAGTGGTATGTTTTTGGAAGTTAAGCACTTGTCACAAACCCACTCAGCATAAACTTCTGCTGTCAGGAGTTGGTAGGCAGTTTCAGTCAAACCTGTGCAAACCCTGCGAAGTACAGACAAGATATAATCACAAAATATAGTCCCAGTCCAAAATATAGCTCTAACAATATTTATTTCTCTTCCTCATTCATAAAGACTTTATACTACTGTCTTGTTTGGAAGCAGGGTGGTCACTGGCATTAAGTTAATTGTAAGAGATGGTCACAGTTAAGCTTCAATGTGCTATTGGTAAGAGTTTTCCAAGTTATAAAAATGTTGAATCAGTCACTTACCTATGAAACCAGAAGTTACAACCCGATTCACACAAAATTGCTTGGTCGTTGTCATGGACTTCCTTGTGGCATGTTCCACAGGGATAAATAGGAGGTGCATTGGGATTCTGGGGATTGAACACCATTGGCTGATCTGGAGGATATACCTGAAAATACAATCATGTATGTAACTATTATGATTAAAAATTTTCAATTCAAAGATATATATCATTTTCAAGCATGGAATGGATATATATCTTTACATAAGTTAACATCAATGTCCTGTAACATGATGAAGATGATAATAGTAACTGTCTTTTCCCCCTCTACAGCACGAGGAGGAAAGCATGACACTGTAGTAAGAAAAATTGATCAATATTTGCGAAGTACACTGGCTTCTTACCTAATCAAGATGATGTGGAATCTAGGGTGCCTACAGAATATTGCACATGTGGCGAAAGGTGGGGAGAGGGGAGCTCTTAAGCCGTGTGAATGATTTGCACCACACAACAGAAACACCTCTTACTGCAGTTTTACCCTATTATACTACAGGGTGATAAGGCAAACTATTAATGACCAATGATTAAGCTAATGACAAAAAAATACAAGCATCAAGTTATTTATTTGTATATTATTTTATCTGATTTTGCTTTTCTTACAGTACTGAAATCCTCTCTCATAAATTACCACTATTGCTGGAAAGATTGAAGGGATGGAATGAAAGAACAGATTTTATGCACAATATCTTCAGTTATCACAGGAATATAAATTTTGTGAATGAGATATGAATATTTCTAAATAATATGAGAGATTTGCTTTCTTTCATTAAAAATTTTGAGTTACACGAGAGGGAGAAAGGAGAGGGGAGTGTTAGAGATAGTCAACAGAGTGGTACTGTATTTAACGAAAATGTCTAATACTGCACATTCAAATAGCACTTTCCACATAGGAAGTGCACTACAGTTGGTAGTCATCTATGGAAGTTAAATCCATGTAATGTTTCTAACTGTCTTCAGGTTGAACAATAAACTCCTGTTTTGCCCCTTCTCACTTTCTGAATGTACAGAAAGTGAGTAATGCCCATCTTCAATGAAACAACTCATGCAAGACAGTTAGTTAATCAGAATTTGATTAAAAATCTTTCCTGTCTATGTGAGGATCATACTACAGAAATGCTTTTTCACAGAACAATTGTTCATCCAGATTTTTAAGAAGTGCTTCATAGTTACTGTCACAGATAACTCTCACCACATACTATTAACAAGAACAAAGCTTACCATTTATACGAGATAGAACGCTATGTGGAATAATGTATGACTTTCAAACTAAATATACTAGACAAACTCTACCCATTCAGATGAAGAAGCAATAATTTTATACGCTTCCCGTGATTCCCATTAAATGGTACTCAGGGATACAAGTTTACTACTCCCTAGAAAAATTTCAGTTCATGAGTGGACTGACTTCTAAATATAGTAGATCAAAACATTCAAGTAGAACAATTATCCGAGTCTTGCAGGTAGTGTCACAGCTGTTTTCATTTCTCTTTTGATTTTATAATGTCATTATCCTAATCCAAAAGAGCTTCTCTACCAAAGTTAAAAAAAAAATTGCTCTTTAGTTCTCCAGTTTTCGAATAGTCCACACTTTGCTTCAATATGCTTTAGATATTATTTTTGTCCTATGACCATATTCGATACTAGTACATGTGTTTCATTAGAGGAATCTTGCTTTACCTATGGCTTCTCTCATGCTTGTTCCTCCCACCACCCCTTTTGCCATCTTGATAATTCCTAGGAATTTCATACTGTTTAATCCACTTCTATAAAGTCACTGAAAAAGTCATTACATATAGTTCACAAAATAAAATCCGCTGTAGTGTGTCACATATGTAACTTTGCTACCTATAAAGCAGATTTGTTTTTCCGTTTTCTGTAGTGTCGTCATGAAGTTAGATGTTTGGCAAACTGAAATTTTGCTTTACATTACTGTCATCCCCTTCGCTTTCTTTTCATTTAACAGCGAGCAAAATTCTTTGTTAAGAAATATTTCCTTACTTTGTCCCAGAAGGACATACAGCATAATTATTTTTATATTTTCTTTTACATCATTCATTGCTACTTTGTTGTAATTGAAATAGCAATGAGTGTACATAGTAAACTCAACTTCCACAATTTGCATCATATATGTAACTTTCGGCTTTCATTGATCCTTAGTTCCAGTAACTTACTAAATTGTGTACATCTTCCCAATCCTCCTTGGGAGTCTAAATGTGTTATTCCACATATCACCTCAAAGGATTTCAGCAGATCCAGAAACATAATTCAGTTGCTTTGTTTTGTTTTGTTTTATGTTTTCCCCCTCCTCATAGGTCCTCCACACAAGTACTAAAAGATACCTATTAAATTTTGGTTACATGGTAAGTCACACAGATTTAAATTTGTTCTTTCAATACATAAGGATTACAGTTAAGAACAATTAAAATTGGAAACACGAAACAGAAGGCAAACTGAAGACTGCATTTCATTAGGACAATTCATAGACTATGTAACACATCTACTATAGGGACTGCTTACACATTATGCATGTCAGTCTTGTTCTGGAGTACTGCTGCATGGTATGGTCCTTACCATGTCGGACTGACAGAGGACGCTGAAAAAGTTCCAAGAAGGGCAGCTTCTTTTGGTATTATCATGTAAAAGGGGAAAGAGTGTCATAGATATGATATGCGAATTTGGGTGGCAAGCATTAAGGCTAAAGTGCTTTTCATTGTAAAGAGATCTTTTCACATAGTTTCAGTCACCCACTTTGTCGTCTGAATTTGGAAATATTTTGTCAACTCCCACCCACATATGGAGAAATTACCATTGTAGTAAAATGAGAAGTCAGAGCTTCCGCAGAAGGATTGAAGTGTCTGTTTTTCCCAAGTGCTAAATGTGGTTTGAAGCACCCACTGACAAGCACTGAAGTGAGAACTGTGGAGCAGTTATACACCAGCTGTCTCTCCTGAGAGTAATAAGGTGCATCTTCTCTCATGTTTTGGCACATATTTGCAATTTTGTTTTTGTATTGCATAGCTGGAGTCAGCCCAAACAATTACTACTCATCAGTGACAACAGGAAGTGCTGGTTTTCTTGCCATTAAAAACAAAGTTATTTTTACATTGGAATTTTACGAGCCCATTCGATAGAATGCCCCCAAGTTAGTTCGATATTCATTTTATCGATATGTATTAACAGAGACAGTGAAACACAAAGAATAAATAGCGATCCAGCAGAAACTCAGTAGTGCTGGATACTTGGCAGCAGCAGTCAGCATGGGCCAGGGCAGTGCTGCCATTGCTAGAGTACTGGTTATTCTTCATATTTAACTGTCCCTGTTAATACATATTGATAAAATGAATATCAGACTATACTAATCTGGGACCGCTACATCAAATTGGGACATAAAATTTCACTTTAAAAATAATTTTGTTTGTAACGGGGAAACAAATCAGCATGTCGCATGAAAAGCTTGTGTCCAGCTACACAAAGTAAAACCGAAATTGTAAATATCTACTGAAACACTAGAGAAAATGTACCTGAGAGCTCTTAAGTCAGACACCCTGTAGATGTAGACAGGGACTAGATTCCAGCCTGTTCTGTCTTCAGATTTTTCCTGCCTTCTGAATTACATAATGTCATTTTATTATCTATTTCATTACTAAATGAAGGACCAGAATCCCTTCACTAAAACATTTAGCTTGTCTGAAGAATAACATCTAATTAGTAAACTTCATTTTTTTTTATTTCTTTACATTATTCAGATTACTAATTTATAAATGTCAAATATGAGGTGATCATTTCAACGAATCAGACAATTATCTGCTCATACATTTGACATACATGCATAACACAGTTATGGAAATCTGATGGTGTGTCTACTGCTTTTATTTTTTAATTCTGTCATCATTTGGTTTTCATATTTCCCACTGTTTTTATAATGCTGAATATACATCACCAAATCTTGGTGAATTGTTCAAGCTATAATCATTTAGGGTTCTGATAAGTGTTGACTGTGTTACTGGAAGAACAACTACTTCCACACTGATCTCCTCCACATCTCTTAAAATGTTGTGAGAACTACTCACCATCAAACAAACTTTTGTGTAGATTGATGTAATTTCCCTAGATCCCTTCAAACCACTGCCACAGTACAGTTCCTCAGTGTGAAGGGTTCATTTCCTTCTTCAAGAATATCCTATTACAATTGTGATCTGTTTTTAATGACCTCACTCTTGAGGTGTTAAACTGTAGCCCGTTTTTCTTCCTCAACCAGACAGTCATGGTTTCAAACATTTTCCATTAAATCAACTTCCATTTGTTAGCATCCTAGTCCTGTGTTTGAGACCTTTTCCCTCATTATTTTCAGTTTCAGCCTACTTTGTATCACTATTAAACTATGGTTCAAATTATTTCAACACCATTAAATGCATTTGAAGTTCGAGACGTAGTTCTTAAATCTCTATCTAGACATGTTAAGTACTGAAACGACATGTAAATTCACTCTTCATAGGTAAAAATGATGAGTGATATATACCTTTATTTCTGGTAATTAAGGGTGGAGTATTCATGATGCAAGAAAATATTTTATTGCCACAGCATTTTTTGCTAACGGAATGCTGAAACTGCAATGGCCTCCTGAAGAGGTTTACAAAAGATGGTATTATATGGCGCGAGACATTGAAATATTTATAGAGCAATGTAACAGTCACACAATATTTTCTCCAAAGCCTTAATCTATATTACTACATAAAGACACACCATTTTTAACATTGTTACCAAAAATTTCAAGAAGTCCTTGACTGATTTACTTCAAAGTTTTACACGATGCTCTATAACATTCAGATGAGCATAGGCTATATATATTTTTGAACAGCAAAGAACTATGTGAAAGGATAGTTGCTACTCACCATACAGTGGAATGGCAAGTCGCAGAAAGGCACAACAGTGAGCGAGTGCCCGCACATTCACGCATACGCATGCGCGCGCATGCACAGACACGCGCAACACATGTAACACCCACACACATGACCACCGTCTCGGGCTGCTGAGCCCATTGTGGATTTTCCATTTTTAAACAGCAATACAAATGTTTTCTGTTAAAATTGACTGAGAAAGAAGATGCTACACTGTGCTGTAAAAATGTGCTGATTTGTTTTCTTACTCACAGTCAGTTTCAACAGTGGTAGTGGGGCGCATAAACCATTAGACAAATTGTTTCTACAATATATATTCTCTCTCTTCATGTATAATTTCAACCAAAAATTGTATACACAATGATGTACTGTTTTATTTTCTTCCTCGCTGTCAGTTTTATGGAAAACAGGCGTGGAATCTGAATCATCTGGAACTTCATAATCCTGCCCAGTCACAAATTACAACCACACGAAATATTTTCACAGCTCGAGTGGTCTTTTACCCTGTATACCCAGTGATCCCAACCAATTACCCATTAATTTTAAGTAGCTTCGATTCCATATTAACTTTTCATTTGCAATAACAATAAACAAGGCTCAAAGTCAGAGAGAGGTAGAAGAGGAGTTGGACAGAAGGGGGGGAGGGGGAGAATGAAATGGACAAAGAGAGGGGGGACGGGGCAGGAGGAGGAGATGGAGAAAGAGGGGTAGGAGGAGGACATGGGCAGAGAGAGGAGGAAAAAGTTTACACTTCCATTTTCCCCTTCTTTTCGATTTCTGA
Organism: Schistocerca piceifrons; assembly: GCF_021461385.2. Lineage (NCBI taxonomy): Eukaryota > Metazoa > Arthropoda > Insecta > Orthoptera > Acrididae > Schistocerca > Schistocerca piceifrons. The sequence goes on along the minus strand of NC_060144.1, from coordinate 67,357,024 downwards.
GAATTCTGCAATGAATTCATTGCATTTGTATGGACCAATAAAGATTGCATTTGTATGACCAATAAAGATGACATCTGCAACACTGAAGATGATTATTATTTGAGAGTTCTCTCATATGCATTTACAAAGCAGAACAATTACATAAACTGAATTCCACAATAGAAATAGTATTACAGACTAACAACAGAAACAAATTTAGTTCTGAGAAGTAGAAACACTTCCTAAAAGGAGGAGAGCCATATATCTTAAACAATAATAGCTCATATTTCTGGGTATAATAATGTAGCCCAGCCATCTTACTACAGAACTAAAAATGTTGACTAAGCCTTCCCATTTTTGAGCACATAATATAGGTAAATTGGAAAGGCTAGAACTTTTTCTCAAAAAAGTATATTTAGTCATCAAATTCGACATAAAACAATCTCTACTGTGAAGACCACCTTTACTGCTCACATACAAAGGCTTTGTACAAGTTGAAAAAATAAGGATGGTTAGGATAGATGCCATTTAGATCCATAATATTTCAGAATATTTGTAAATGTGTCCACTTTGCCATATCATTGATGAGGTCATGGTGAGAAAATCTGTGTAGCTTTGTAAAAACCCGAGAAACTAGCAAAAAATCAAAACTATGTCTTGTTTGAACCTCCTCATAAGGCAATGATAATAAAAAAATATTTCACAAGAACTAAATGATTAATGGAAAATCTCAAAGACAGATGTGAAACAAATACTAACAGAGAGAGGGGCTGGCCAGTACTAAGCTCAGTACAGCCGATAGTTACACGAAACAGAACAGAACAGAAAGTTCCCATCTCTGCGTGCAATCCCTCCTTCCACCAGTCTCTCCTGGACTTCCAGAACCTTCAATCCGTAGCCCTTACCCAACTTGTCCTGAATCTCTACACTACTTCGTGTAACCACCACTCCCAACAGCTCCTCTCTCTCTTCAAAGTCCTCCAGCTCTCACACCCCTGCTTGGAGAACACACTCAGGATCATCATCCTAGAAGCCAGCTGTAAACTTGAGTTCCATGCCACACATCACCTGAAAAAAACTGTCCACAGTGCTAGTGCAACACCTAAGAAGTGGGGTCCCTCTCCCTATCCCTCACAAACACCAACCATAGCAGCACCTTTAACAACCCCCCCCCCTCATAGCCAACAAACCTAGCCTAGCCACCCTACTCAATCTCCCAATCCCAGCACATACCCCACACAGACCAAATCTCAACTGTAACCACAGTCAAATGCCACATATCACCAGTTCCAATTCAGTTCTAAACCTCTCATCCAGATCCCTCTCCTCCAGAGAGATCTGTTCTATAAAAAGGCTTAACCTTTAGCCCCACACCTAAATTCAACCACACTGCTCTGGTTAAAGATCTCCTCTCATTCACCTGGAACCTCAACTGGAAATATCACTTTGTCACCCAAACACAGCCCCCAAATACTAAACCCAGTGTTGAACCCTGTCTAGAACAGTTCCGACCACCTTCCCAAAGGGATCCTCCTCCCCTCCCCCGAAACCATCCCTTGCAGACATTTCAGGAATTCCTCACATCCAGTGTTACCTCCCAGACCTTCTTGAAGAACATCCCGACAACCCCCAACATCACCCCAGCTGAATCCCGTGCCATTAAGGAGCTGAAAACAGACTGCTCTATTGTCATCCTCCCGGCGGATAAAGGCTCCACAACTGTGGAACTTGACTGTGTGGAGTATGTGGCAGAAGGCCTGCGTCAACTCTCCGACACCTCAACCTACAAAGCTGTTACCCAGGATCCCATTCCCTCCATCCAGACTGAGCTGCAGAAAATCCTAAAAATCCAAGGTCCCTCACAAGGCCTCACAACGGCCTTCATAGACCTACTCTCTCCACCTGAGCCACGTACCCCAAACTTCTACCTATTACCCAAAATCCACAAAGAGAACCATCCTGGCCGTCCAATTGTGGCAGGCTTCAAAGCCCCAACAAACGTATCTCAGCTCTGGTAGACCAACACCTCCAACCTATCACCTGCAGACTCCCATCCTACATCAAAGGCACAAACCACTTCCTAGAACGCCTCAAATCCATTCCCACTCCCCTCCCACCTGAAACTGTTCTTCTCACCATAGGTGCTACATCCCTTTACACAAACATCCCACATACCCATGGTCTCTCTGTCCTTGAATACTACCTCTCCCAACGCCCACCCGAATATCTTCCAAAAACCTCGTTCCTTATCACACTTACCAACTTCATCCTCACCCACAATTACTTCACTTTTGAAGGCCAGACCTACAAACAAATCAGGGGAACAGCCATGGGAACCAGGATGGTTCCGTCCTATGCCAACCTCTTCATGGGCTGCATGGAGGAGGCTTTCCTGAAGACCCAACAGCTGCTTCCCTTGGCCTGGTATAGGTTTATAGCTGACATCTTTGTGGTCTGGACTCGTGGTGAAGAAACACTCCTTAATTTCCTCCATAACCTCAACTCCTTTTCGAATCTGAATTTCACCTGGTCCTTCTCCAAAACCCAAGCCACCTTCCTGGATGTTGACCTTCATCTCGTTGAAGCTCACATCCACAACTCTGTCCACATCAAACCCACAAAGAAACAACAGTACCTTCACTTTGATAGCTGCCATCCATTCCACATCAAACGCTCCCTTCCCTACAGCCTAGGTATTCATGGCAAATGTATCTGCTTCAGTGACTAATCCCTCAACAATTACACCAATAACCTGACCAGTGCTTTCCTCTCCCGCAACTATCCTGCAGACCTTGTCCACAAACAGATCTCCCGAGCAATAAATTCCTCCCCGTCCAACAACAATGTTCCTACCCCCAGACCACACAGAAGCATTCCCCTTGTCACCCAGTATTATCCTGGCCTCGAATACATCAACAAATTACTCCGCCAGGGATATGACTTTCTCAAGTCAAGCCCTGAAATGAGATCATCCCTTGACAATATTCTCCCCACACCACCCAGAGTTGCCTTTCGTCGCCCCCCTAACCTCTGTAACATCCTTGTCAAACCCTACAATATTCTCAGACCACCACCTCTACCCAGCGGTTCCTACCCCTGTAACCGACCCCGCTGCAAAACCTGCCCCATGCATCCCCCCCACAACCACCTACTCCAGCCCTGCTACTGGTAAAACACACATAATTCAAGGCAGGGCCACATGTGAAACAACACGTCATTTATCAGCTGACATGCCTGCATTGCACAGCCTTTTACATCGATATGACGACAACTAAACTGGCTGAGCGCATGAACGGGCACAGACGAACTGTCCGCCTAGGAGATGTTCAATACCCAGGAGCAGAGCATGCCGTCCAACATAATTCTAGGGACCTGGGAACCTGCTACAATGTACGTGCCATTTGGCTTCTCTCACCCAACATCAGTCCCTCGGAACTGCGGAGATGGGAACTTGCACTCCAACACATCCTTTCATCCCGCAACCCCCTGGACTGAACCTACGTTAACCAACCTCACTCCCATTTACTCTTCAGTCTTCTTTTTCCCTCTCCTCTTTAGCTATTCACGCATCTTTTCATTCTGCATAGTTGTGTTTATCTTAATACTATATACCTCTTTACTTCTGTATGCATCCTCTTTGGTTTGAAGCTGGCACAGTACTTACAGTAGAATATCTTTGGCTTCCCTCTGACAACCATGCCTCCATCCTTGCTACCCTACCTGTTTACCTTTCCCTGTTGCTTCATAACCTGGGTTGTGAGTAACTGAATCCACTTTCCCTTCTTCCCTTTTTTCCCATCTCTCCTCCCTGATGAAGGAACAAAGTTCCGAAAGCTAGGAATGTAAATTTTCTGTTCTGTTTTGTGTGACTATCGGCTGTACTGAGCTAAGTACTGGGCAGCCCCTCTATCTCTTTGTTACTATTTATTTCACAAGAACTGTAAGAGAAATATAGTGGTTACCACAATCAATACAAAAAGAATCAAATTACGGATATATTATAATAAAGGGGAAAAAACTGATCAAACAGGCAAGACTGCAATAAGCAGAAGCAAATTATTGATTTACTGGAGCAATTAATTCAAATAATAAAGTATTGAACTAGAATAATACAGGAGAAATTCATTATTTCTACTGCTACATCTCTGAAAATAAAATCACCGTGAAAACCAACCAATCATGAGAAGCAAGAATGAACATTGAGAAGAGTTCAACTCTACCTAGTGTGAAGAACAAAACACCATCTCATTTGAAGGAAGGGGTAGGATGGATTTTTTGTTACCTTATTGTAGGTGCATTCAATTAAATAAGTGAGCAACTGAACTGGATTTTGAATGATGCTGAGACAAAATTAGATAACCAAAGAGGCAGCATACGTATGACCTGTGCAAAACGAGCTTGGGTGTCACACAGCAAAAACATTCCTACAGAAAACTTCAAACAATGCTTCATCTCAACAACCTCCTTAACTTCATCACGAGATTTCAGGAGTATGTTACTGTAATGGTTTTCTCTCAAGAGCATAATCTGTCAGCACCACAACATGCCAGTCCCAAAAACCACTTCCTATCACCTCACCTCCATATGTGGGACAAAAACAATACAATATTGAAAGTGGTTACATCTATTATCCAACACAAACAGAAAGATGTCATCTGATGCTATGAGATGACATTTTGTGCATGTGTCACCTAACAGTCATAACTATGTATAATACAGTATTGCTTTTGTTGCACGACATATGCACAAAAGTAAGACATATTCCTCCCCCACACATACCACCAATTACATATTACTCCCCATATGTACCAGCAATTGTACGCTTGGAAATGACCTGAGGTTCAAATTAGCTGATCGCACAGATAATAAAAAGAATACAACCTCCTTGAACCATGTTTTTGTTCTCATTTATATATACACCGATGGGAAAAATATCGCAACACCAAAAAGCAGTTGTGTAACATAAACAAAAGTTTCTACATCTAAAATATGATGTCTCTTCAAATTTTACACCAGTTGCATAAGAGTGGTGGAAATCAGGTTTGCTCTAAATACACACTGTACCAGTCATGAATAAGTGTTAGTTAGCATTGAGATTGGATCTGTGAGTTGATGTTAGTCAACAATACACTTATGGCAACAATGATGCAGTTATCAACGCCTCACTGAGTTTGAACAAGGTCGTGTAACAGGGCAACAGGAAGCTGTATGTTCCCTCTGCAATGCTGCAGAAAGACTTGGCAGGAATGTAGCCACTGCACACAAATTCTGGCAGTGGTAGTCACGAAAATGTACGGTCCCAAGAAGACACATGGCCCATGTGGCACTACCAAGAGGCAGGACCATCATGTTTGGCATATGGCTCTGCTACATTGTACTGCACCTGTATCAGCAATTGAGTAGCAGTTGGCACCACAGCAATGCAACAAACTGGTTACTTCAAGGACAGCTCCAAGCCAGACACTCTGCAGCATCCATTTCATTAACCCCAAACCATCACCATGTGTGACTAGTGGTATCAAGCAGAGCTCACTGGGTGGGGTGGGGGGGGGGGGGGGGGGCAGAGTGGAGGTCTGTTGTGTTTTCTGCTGATAGCTGGTTCTAGCTTAGTGCCACTGATGGCCATGTGTTGGTTAGGAGGAAGCCAGCTGAAGCCCTGCAACCAACCTGTCTGCATGCTACACACATTGGTTCTACACCTGGAGTTATGGTCTGGGGTGCAATTTCATGTGACAGTAGAAGCGCTCTCATTGTTATCCCATGCACCCTGATTGCAAATTTGTATGTCAATCTGGTGGTATGGTTTATAGAAAGTGAATTCAAAATGTAATCCATGCCAACACCATTATCACCTAATTTCATTAGTATTAATATCAACTAGTTATGCCTAGATGAGTAACTGTCTTTTCCTCTTTTCATATTATGCTCTGGCTTTCAGATCAGTGATTGCTTGAGGCCTGCATGGTAAAATGTGTTTTTATAAGAAACAAACTGATATGTAAAGGATAGATTAGTACTCACCACGTAGAGAAAGCAATGGGTCACAGACATGCACAATAAAAAAGAACACTAGAAATATTTCAGTTTTCAGACAAAGCCATTCTTCAGAAGTAGAAAACTAAACACACACACGGCAACTGTCTCCGTGCCTTAGCACCTGGAGACAGTGGATGAATCTCAGTTTTCTATTTCTGAAGGACTTTGTTCAAAGGCTGAAATATTTCTAGTATTCTTGGTCACTGAACCTATTCCAGCTCAACACCACCTCTATGTAGTGAGTAAGCAGTCTATCCTTTGCATATTGTTGTTATTCCATCCTGGATTTTCCATTGTTTGAATAATACACAGTCACATCAATATGAATCAAAATGTTTAATCCAAAATTAAACTGATCAGTTATGTTTTATACGTCTTCAAGCTCATCCTGGATGAAGGATTAGTTAACATCTTAGATAAAGAGACTTGCATATGCCGATTAATGACAATGGAAGACTATAACAAAAACTGGACAACTGCTTATCATGTGTCAGATACTATTGTATTTTCAGGACCATACAGACAGTAAGTAGCATAAACTCAGAGAAGCAAGAAGTTGATGAAATGTGTGACAATGATACAAGCTACCAGTGTAGTGAGTGCAAAATCACACACACTGAATTACAATGTGTCAACATTTATCATACAAGGTAGAAAACCTTTAGGAAAGGTTCTCAATGTGCTACCTGTACACAAGCCAATCTTTACACTTCATCATTTAATATTTTGTGCATTATGTGCACATGCCTTTGGCCAATTTATCTCTTTCCAAAAATAATGTTATGAAGAAATTACTTCATTAAAGAACATTTTAATACAAGAGCAAGACATTAACGAATCATTTTCAGTACTAAAACCAAAATACTTCATTAATGTGAATATTATTAATATGCTGTAAACATTTTAATATATATTTAAAAATGAAAATATTGTAAAAACTGTGAAGCTTTTATGCACAGATTTCCACATTACAGCTGCTCAGGACCCAAAGTGTTACCAACAAAATGACTAACGATATTTATCCACTTAAGATGAATGTGACAGAGATGGTATATTTCACAGTTTGTAAATGGGCTATCTGAGACCTCTTTGAAGATTTTAGTTCCCGCTCTGAAAGCTTGTGGAACTTTCACAGGTCTGTCAGTGGCATTGCCTTGAAGTACTTATGCTTGTCAGACCACCAGCTTGTTTTTTGTTCACCGGGTCACTAATCTTGCACTTTGAAGTGCCAGAGGAAGTTTATATTTTATATAAATCTTCAAGTTCTTCCTGAATGATGGAATAATGATCAACTTTTTAGATGAAGAGGCTAACAACTATGCGTATCAATGCAGTTCCAGTGTAGAACAGCAGGACCAATAAGTGAAGAAATATATATTTTTACAACTCTGAATTTCACAAATCTTGTATTAATTTGCACCATGCAACCAAATTATTGATGTTCCCTTCATGGAAAACACAATGTACTCCTGTAGATGCAGTCTACTGAAAAAATTCTTATACGTTTTTGCAAACAATGAGATGTGTAATCAAATCATTCCAATCCTGAATGGAACAACTGGACCACACTTCATAAACTACTACAAAAAAAGTATAAGAAGTTATATGGCCTGCAAAATGTCTTATCACAGATGAATTTCTGTTTTCATAAAAACAGTTAGCTGGGTAAATTATATGCTGCTAAAAAGAACCAGATCTCACATAAAATCAAATTATCTGAACTCAAATATGTGTCTGTAATATTGTACTTCAATATATACTGAGACAACACAAAGTTTGATGAAGAGTAAAAATATCTTCCTGTACCTCAAGCTGTTGTAATGACACTGTAAAAACTTTTTTTGGGTAAAGGATATTGCCTGACAAGAGACCTTTTACGCACCCACAGATATTTTGTTAACTTATTGAATGGACTGTTGTTATAGCACTATCAAGCTGAAGTGGGAAGGCGTGTCACCAGAGATAAAAAGCAAGAATTTGAGTACAGGAGACAATGACAAAATAACAGCTCTGTGTAGGAAAGATAAGATGGACATTGCACAGCTCAACTCAGACACAATGCTAAAATCGCAAGTCCAGTAATGCTGTAACAAGGCGATGAAATCAAAAACAGTTCAATGCAACAAAACTATTCATGTTTCAAAAAGAGCCCTGAAAACTCATATTTTCTGCTGTAAATGTAGCAATAAAGAGGAAGTATATGGTAGTTTATGATCTGCAACAAGTGGACAACTGGGAGAGGCCTCAACACATTGTGTTTTAACAAGAGATTTCACAGATCTTACCGTCTATAGAAAGGAAAAAGACTTGAAAAGGTAGTGCTCTTGTTTGTGTGATGCAAATGAGAAGGAAATACTGGGTTAGTGCATAAGTATCTAGCATTTTCCCCACAAGTTTAATAACAATACAGATACACACAATTGAGACTTTAGTCATCATCAATAATCTATTCTCCTTCACTATTTACAACAGTCTGTCAACATAGGAGTAACTTTTCACTTCCACAGCTGTAGAAATCACATGGTTTTTGTGCATTTTCATCTGGAAAGGAAGATCCTTGAAAGATGTTCGAGAGAGAGAGAGAGAGAGAGAGAGAGAGAGAGAGAGAGAGAGAGAGAGGGGGGGGGGGGGGGGGTGAATATCTGAGTGTACAAGATCAGGTGAATATGATGGGTGCAGAATGACTTCCCAACCCAACTTCCGTAATGTGTGTTTCATCAGTCTAACTGGGGGTGGGCATTATGATAGAGTACCATCAATTCACACACTCTTCCTGGTCATTGTTCTTGGACTGCAAATGGAAGACATCCCAGTTGTTGACAATAGGTGCCAACAGTGATGGTTACACCCAGGGAAAGCAATTCACAGTACACCATATCATCGCTATTTCAGCAGATGCATAACATTATCTTTTGTGGATGTGCGCAGGTCTCCGTACAGAGTAGCTGCTTTGTGTGCGCTCTACACTTCTTTTTTCCTTATGTTACCATAAAGACACCATTTCTCATCACCAGTAACACTGCAGGATAGGAATAGACAGTGTTGTTCATGAGCAAGCACAATGATGAGCCAGCAGAGATGCACATATAGCCACCTGCTGATTTTTATGGTTTTGGCTTAGGGCACACAATACCCATACACCTGATTTTTGAACATTTCCCATTGTATGAAAATATTACAATCCATCACATTTGCCAGTTATCGAGTACAATTACATGGATCATTGTGGGTTAATAAATTTAAATGATCTTCATCAAATCCCAAAGATCTTCCTAAATGTTGAAAGTCAGTAATGTCAAAACTATTCTCCTTAAAAAGAGAAAACCATTTCCTCAGTGTGCTCTGTCCAATGACATTGTCCCAATATATTAGTGCAAATGTTTTTGGCTGCCTCTGCTGCTGTCACTCTTCTACTGAACTCAAACAGAAGAACATTTTGGAAGTATTTCGATTTCTCCATTTTCTAGTTTCCACAGCTCCACCCACTATCTCGAAATGACAATATGTAAACTCAAATAGCCACAGTGAATTAGAAATAAAAAAATAACATCAATAAATAAACCCACAGCAACCAAAATACCAACATGCAAAGCAAAAACACTAGACCTATGTGCCAACCTAATACTCTGAGACGGCAATATGTACGTGTTTAATGCTATAGGTCCTTCTATAATACACATATTTTAATGTTTAACACACTACTGCAACCACAGAAATAAATATTTTGCATGTATAGAGTCAAAATTTGTACTAAGATAGTACAATACCTAATGAAGACTTAATTTCATCTGACTGTGTGAAACTTATGCTCAAGTTAACTTGAGGTAAAATTCTGCTACATTTTTTGAATCTGATTATACATGAAACTGTAACCAATAACACTCCATATTATGAATGATTCCACTTGTTTTTACACGTACTCCTCTAAATAGCTTAAAAAAGGAACAAATGATCATAAAATAATCAACCACAAAGATATCAGTTAATAGCCAGTTCCTCACTAATATAATTTTGGTAGATAATGCTAGTTACTGGTACTACTCTGAGTAACTGTTTTCACTACATAGCTATTGTTTTCTCAGTGCTTTTCCCTACCCACTATACTACGCTTTAATATAGGAGGTATTAATCTGGGTGTACTATTCTCCCCTGGCTAGTTCTGTTTGTCAGTAGCTGCTTCTCGTGCAAATGACAAGTGATTTGTTCCTCATAAAAAATCTTGTCAATGTGATCACCAATTAACTTTTTTATTGTTTTGAAGTAACACCATTCATTCAGTCTCATAATTAAGTATTATGAATGACTGATGTTTCAGGAGTCACTAGAGACTTCATTTTGTGAAGTCTACACATGTGCTCATTTCAGAAACTACATACGACAGCATTCTGGAAGCTACCCAGATAAGCAAGCAAGGAGCCCATATATGCAACATAACTAACACACTCATGCAGCGGACAATGCTATGTGACACCTTAATGCCCAATGACACGAATGAAACTGATTGTTTAAAGTATTAAAATTTCATGCTACTCTTCCTAACAAGTACAATACTTAAAAGTACAATCAAGAAGAGACGGCATCATAATATCAAGCTGTATCACTCGCACAGTTGACTGGTTTCCACTACAACAAGATTAGTGAATAGTATCATCCAAGGAGTAGTCATAATGGTGTGGTCTACTTAACTATGTGACTGTCATTGTTCAGTAAGTAGGGACAGAAAAATTTCATGTGAACAATAAAGCAAAAAAATAATATGAAATCTACAATTTTTAGCACAAAACACTAAACATTGGTTCTTACAAACTATCACGAAACTTGCATTTCCCCCATTCTTGTGTAAAACTGTAGTAAACTTGAGCGTAGAAGTTTACTGCTATGTGAGGCCATTCAAACTCCAGTGCCGTGGGCAGCTGCTCTGCGTTTCTCAGTTGAGGATCCACTGTGTGTACAGCCCGATCGATTGGGTTTAAATCTGTGAAGTCTGGTGGCCAAGGGAATGCGACAAACTCATCCTGATGCTGTTCAAACCACAGACATACAGTGCGAGCTCTGTCACACACTGCACTGTCCTGCTGGTAGATGCCATCATGCCAAGGAAGACGAAACTGCATGTAAGGGTGCATATGGCCCCCAAGAACAGATGTTTACTTTCATTGATAAGCTGTCTTTTCCAGAATGACAAGATCACCCAAGGAATGCCATGAAAACTGTCCCCAGACCATAAAGCTCCCTCCTACATCCTGGACCCTTTCAACTACCATCACAGGGTGTTTGCTTTCAGACGTTTCATGCTGTATATGCCAAGAGCCATCAGCCTGGTGGAGCAAGAACAGTTATTCATCTGAAAAAGCCACCTGTCGCCACTCAGTGGATGGCCAACTGTGGTATTGGCATGCAAATTCCAGCCTTCATCGCCAATGAACAGCAATCGGCACGTTGTTGACCCTTCATCTATGGCCCAAGGTGCACCACAGTTGCCTTGGCGCCTGTTTTGGATAGCACCATTTTGTTATTCACAATATACTTTAACCACGGTGACGTGCAAACAGTTTACAAACGCCATCATTTTGGAAATTCTCCCACCATTGGCCCGAAAACCAACAATCATACCCTTTTGGAAATCAGATAAATCAGTCCACTTCTGCATTATGACAACATCTACACCGTTTTCCACATTTTCATATTTACATTGCATAACACCGGCGTGTTGCACATAAGTACTGGGATATCTGATGTCGCTGGATAAAACCTTTACCTGTGTTCTAGGTTAAATGTGAATACTGCTTCATTATTGTGCAAAAATGGACTTCTATGAATTAAACCAAAATATTTTCATAAAATATGACGGGATGAATATCTACTTCATGCAGAGGTGGGGGAAACAATGAATGTTGCATCTTAAAATTATGTTAACAACTCTGATAGTCACATATCCACGTAAGTCTGTGTTCATAGCTCTATGTTCTTGTTCAAACCATGGGATGATAATGAACTCTATTAATTCAGACGTGACAGAGTATGTAGGTGTACCCAGAATGACAGATCTCAGCTGTTTAAGAAGTATAAATCCATAATTTAGTGGAAAAATAATGTTCTATGTCAGTGGAATACGTGGAGACTGTTAAATGACTGGTGGTGTGCTGAAAACAGTTTGTCTTATATGTTCATATCCAGACGGCAGTTTACACACTACAGTAATGTGTTGACTGCCTGGTGGCATAATGACTCAAAAGAGAACTCGTAAAGTTATGACAAAGCTTTCTTTCGAAAAACTTTCAACAGTGTATGGCTGCAAAGTATTATTATTCTTTTTTTTTGTGAATTAAATTCAATGAGTTTAATATCATAAATTTCTTTTTTTGGTATGTGAATAAATGTGATCTACAATGCCAAACAATATAATGTAACTGATAGGTACATTTTTTAATTTTCAACATAAAAACTTTGAAATAATATGAAAATAGAAGCATACAGTATTTCAAAATTAGCTCTCAGAAACTAGATCAAAAGCAGCCAAAATACAAAAAATTGGCAGGAAAGAAGGCTGAAACATGCAGAAAATACTACTAATATTGGCTATTAAATAAAATGATTTTTTCCTGTCCGCATCACTAAGTCAACAGAATGCTGTGCTTAATTTCTGCCAACAGGCAGTGAGTGAAAGTTGCTGATCTCAATACATTCCCACAGCAAGTACGAGGTTCTACAAAAGCATTCAGCCAACAAAGTAATATTCTTCTGCATGATTACATAATTCAGATTGCTCCAATATTGACAAACATCATAATCCTAAGTGGTCAAGTGAGCAACATGCTTGATAAGACAGATGAAGTGTGTTGAATAAAATGTAAACTGTTGTTTTCAAACAAAATCTCATTGCCAGTGGTAACTCTCTCTCTCTCTCTCTCTCTCTCTCTCTCTCTCTCTCTCTCTCTCTCACACACACACACACACACACACACACACACACACACACACACAGAGAGAGAGAGAGAGAGAGAGAGAGAGAGAGAGAGGAAATCAAAAATTTTCCTGAAAATTCCAAATATGGAATCATAAGGAGTTCCTGATAATTAACGCTGAGTGGGGGTTCTTTCCCCTTGGCTGAGACACTTTGAGACTGCAGATTAGCTTCAGGTTTTTACACAATATATATATTTCTAAACAACAAAGTTCGGGTTTTCTACTAAAATCGATAGTGAGAAAGTGTCGTGCTGTGAAAATACGCTGATTCCTTCCTCGTAGTCCGATTTCACTGAAAATAGGGAAGTTGTATTTCTACCTTATTGATGTATGATTAGAATACAGTTTAAGAGAGTTCAATTTCCAACCAAGGTTTTGTTTGCAACAACAATAAACAATGTTCCAAGTCAGAGAGAAGGGGAGAAGACGAGGTGGTCAGAGAGAAGGGGAGAAGACGAGGTGAACAGAGAGAAGGGGCGAGGAGGAGACTGACACACAGACAGATGTGGTGGTGTGAGAAGGAGGAGGAAGAGATGGACAAGGGGAGGGGGGGGGCAGGAAGATAAGGTGGATGAAGTGGACAAAGAGGGGGGGGGGGAGGAAGATGAGGTGGATGAAGTGGACAAAGAGGGAGGGGGGGGGAGGAGGAGGAGGAGGAGGAGGAGGAGGAGGAGGAGGAAGAAACAGGCCAAGAGGGTGAGGAGGAGATTAGGAGGTATATTCAATTTCCATAAATACTTAGCGACTGGAAAGCACTGCAACCTGTTTCTTTCAAGGTACTCTTGAACTCAATGATGATGTAATGAACCACAAAGAGGAAAACTGAATACAAGAGAACCTGAGTAGTTATTGAAACAGATGCACTACATTACTCACTTTTAAAGTCTTTTCTATATCACCCATATTAAAGCATGTGTACACTAGCATATAACTTTTGCAAGTAACTTTCACAAGTAACTTCAACAAGCACTTACTGAGCGGTTTACATTAGAACAAAGACTTGCACAAGTTTATTTCCACATGTCACTTGGTAAGTTAATTTCTTAATTTGCTGAAAATACTCGTGAAGTGTCTCCACTAGTTGTGTCACGAGATAGACAAGTGGAAGTTAAGAATGTCATGGAAAAAAATTGAGCATCCACCACTGTTGTTACATTGTTACTACTGAAGAAAAATCGTTATAAAAAAATACATCATCACACAAAGTTAAGAAAAAAACATTTGGGCAAAGAAATGGGTACAGAAGTGTACACAATTAAGGTATTAAGAAATGCTACTGAATGAAAAGAAAAAACAGAGGAATTTGCTCCGGTTAAAAACTTTTTGAGTATGCTAATTTGGAACATTTTTTGTTTACTGCACAATAGGACACAGGAATGGGACAAGCTACGCTGCCAAGAGATGCCTTCTAATAACTCTGACTTATGCAAACAGTATTTATTACCTTTATTACAAATATAATGCATTTATGTTTTTGCTAACATGAAAAATTGGTATAAATTTACAGATGTCGTGTATTGGCATTCTTCCTCTCCTTCTGATGAAAGGAAGTAGTCTGTAAATTAATTTCACATTTCCTTGGCTGTGGTGGCCAGTTATTTATGTTTAGGGGTTTCAATGGTAGATTCATTTTAGTCCATCTATCTTTGCACCAATCTCTTTTTGATGCTGATAGTTCTGCACCAGTACTGAACACACAAAGCTTCTGCAAGTTTGTGAAAAACTTCCAGGAACTGGGAAGTTTTGCAAGTACTTCCAGAAAGATGCATGCAAATGTTTCCACTAACTTGCTGCAGCTGTTTCCACATCAGACAACCCACAGAAGTAGCTTCTGCAAATTACTTGCTGAAGGTTACTTGGCAGTGGACACATGCCTTTAGTTCAAAGCAGTTGTAAGGGAGCACTGAAAAATATAAGTCTACAGATGAACAGGTCTCTTGTGTATCAGTAATCTTGAATCTGTTGCTCTGTCTTTTTTTAAATGTAATGTGGTTGTTCAGACACTTAAAATAACTTGTGAGAAAGTTAATAGCAAATTTATATTGTATCTGTGATTAGCACAGATATTTGTGTCATGTTAAACAAACATCACTGTGACAGAATTGTACATGTAGCTTAATGTTTGCGTGTAGCTATCACCTTCAAAGAAGCATGTAACTGTCAACAAATGAAATGAAATGATAAAAGCTAATATCTATACAGATATTTTAGAACCAAGAGTCAATCCAATGGCTGTCAGACTACGAAGTGGTTGAAAAGTAGCAAGCTGGTTCTATTCAGTCTATTCAATACTGATTTTAATTAACATACACATATTCAGTTTATTTAGTCTTTTTCCAAATTGTCAAAGTTTTAAGCCCATACACATTTCCGAAATTGACCTGATAGTCCAAAAGACTTGTATTTTGAACAAATGTACTCTGTTTACCTAGAAACTGCCATATATGGAAATTATGTACCATCAATATTTTAATATGTTTGAAATATTAAGTTTCAAGAGAACTTACTTTAAAAGAAGTTAGAGTCAAGTTTTAATGTAGTTCATGGAGAACAACATAAAATCAAAATGAACTTAAGAATATCATAAGAAATTTCAATGATATGAAAAAATTCCATGTTCTCAAACCTGTAATGCCCCATTGTACTCCTCAACTTACTTCGATAAAGATCTGAATTTTTTCCTGCCGTAATTAATACATCCCAACCAAGACAATTAATATAGCAGAACAGTTCCAACGGAGAGAGAATCATAAAGATTAGTGTTGTGGTGTTACATGGAACTCCACAATAGTGATGTGTATCCCTATATCTTCTTACCAAGAATGATACTGGTGACTGAAAACCATGAATTAAGAGGTCATGGAGGAGAGCACAAATATTGTGCAGATCTGTTATTTTATTTGCATGTGGAGAATCATAACAAGGTACAACGCATGTCCTCAAGATGAGAGAACAATTTCAATAACCGCAGAAGTTGTTGTTCACATTTACAGAACAACAATGTGTGTGTGTGTGTGTGTGTGTGTGTGTGTGTGTGTGTGTGTGTGTGTGTGTGTGTGTGTGTGAGAGAGAGAGAGAGAGAGAGAGAGAGAGAGAGAGAGATATATATTTACATTAACTTCTATTGACAGTAATTCACTCCAGTAGTGATGAATTGTTGAGATTAAATTAGCCAAGTGCTGGTGAGGGAAAGGGAAAGAGGAAGTATGTATAACTCTAAGCACATCAGGTCAGGGGATAAAGAGGCAGAAAAATGCTGGTGTCATGATTTAAAATGCTTAATTGTCTAATAAAATGTCGAAAAGCACATGTTGGAATATGACAAATACCAAGCACAGCCTGCGAAGTGGAAAACTTATTCCAACATAAGCAATTCAATGTTTTATTGGGAAATTAAGCATTTTAAATCATGACACTGGCAAATTTGTGCCACTTTATCAGCTGAGCATGTTCGTATCAAATGAAACCAATGGCTTAATAAATGCACATGAAATAATAGTCAAAGTGGTTTTCTTAGGACTTGTGAATGCCATCAGTCACTTCTATGTGACAAATTATGTACAGGCAGTAAATTTTTATAAAGCCACAGTAGCCACAGGGACTGTATCTTGCATTTACTCTTATGAGGCAAGCTAAGGGTAATGCAAAAATTGTTTCTTATTTTAAGGATTTTTATGGTCATAAAATTCAAGTGGGTCGAGATGCTACATTCTTTTTGAACAGATTACAAGACTTGTTGCTTGTGCTTATGACAACAAACAGTGAATGGCCTCTGTGCTACCTAAAGGTGAAAATGAGAAGTAAACCTTTTTTTTTTACCCGTCACTCCCTTGCCCCAACTCTTTCTTTTTCATAACTAGGAAGACCAGATAAATGACTGATAAAAACTTCATACTTTGTAAAGTATTGCCACTGGAAGAATATATGAAATGAAATGATCGTATAGCATTTATTGGTCGGGATATCCCCTTCAGGGTTTGGCTGCCATATTGCAAGTCTTTTTAGTCGAAGCCACTTCAGTGGCTTGCGTGTCAATGACGATGAAAATGATGATGAAGGACACACAACACCCATTCCCCTGCCGGGAATCGAACCCAGACCCCCTTCGTTGTAGGTGATAATGCTACCTCTGCGCTACGGAGGCGGACTGGAAGAATATATAGACTATAAGATGAAGAGCTGTGAAAATACTCAGATTGTACTGGAAAAGAATGTTTTGTTATTTCAGTTATGTCATTATTGCTTGGGAGAACTAGGTTATGTTGTTATGTCATTACTGTTTGGGAAAGTGTTAATACATAATTTTAGATGCTAAGAAGATTCCATATTGCAGTGCCTGTATTAATAAGTCAAAAATGAAAGGTCCAAAAACTTTTAACATGGGATTTTTCCATGCAAACAACTATTACTACACGTGTATAATAATTATCAAAATTGATGTGTCAAGAACCACACCACCAGTCGATTTCACATATACTGACACAAGAGGTAACATCAATAACAAATTTTCAATGTCATAAGGCCTGCAGCTGCAATTCTCTTTATTTCATGTGTGATCGGACAATCTCGATCTTAGGCCGTTTTCAGACATTTCAAACAAAAGCATTATACAATGGATATATTAGCGACACTTGTGATTTTGACATAGGAACAAGTCATATCTATAGATATACTAGGCACATTATAGCTTACTATGATTCTTGCTCCTATGAGTGCGTGTAATGCTCATAAAATAAATTAGAGAGGTTTTTCATTATTTTAGGAACATGTCGTTTTTCAGCAGTTGCTGCAAAGCACATATATAAGGGTCCAAGTTTTAACATAAGTAACACTAGAAAGATTATAATTATTTTACAGAAATTTGTTAATTAACCTACTACATATGCCTTTATTCTCAAATATATTTAATTATCATACATCATTGGTGCAAATATGACTGTATGTAATTTCTTTAAAGTAACTTGTAAATATTTTTCCTCTTATTGTGGGAGCACATCATTTTTGAATAGTTTTTATAAAGACGTTATAATAAAATCAATCAAACGAAGTACTCTAATGAAACCGCACTGAATATTATAAGAGTCGAGTAAAACAGCTTTATGGTTGTGCGATCTTTCGCATTACAGTAATATTTGTAATTTTACATTCTGTGATTCTGTAATGCTTCATCGTAGAACTGGTAAAAAGTCGTCTGGCAATTTCCCATTTCACAGGTCTTTTTGTTCATTGAAAATTCTGCCTGACTCTTTTAGATGGATGTAAATTACAATTTCTTGCATTACATTTATGTTTTTTTTTTCCTTTTTGTAACTTACATAACATTTTAAGTGATTCATCTATATTAGGTATTTTGTGGTTGGTGTCTTAAGTGGGCAGCAAAGATCGATGGGTTGCTGTTTCTTATTGCTGTGTGTGGTTTAAATTTTGTACAAACTTTCCTTACTGTATGTCCAATATAAAATTTTGAGCATGCTACATAGTTAATTTTGTAGATTCCAGATTGTGAAATCGGCTCTCATTTACATAGTATGTGTTCTCAATAATTGTTGTAGATGGTTAGTGCTTCTGTAGCTAGTGTATGATTTTGTATTCTTGAAACATCAAGTAATTTTGTTGGAAATAAAATCTAGATAAGGTCATAAAAGAAATTTGAGTTTCATTTGTTTGTCTGGTTAAAGTTATTTCATCTACGGGACTGGCATGTGTTTAATTGGTTTTAGCTTGTGTGCTCTCGAGTGGCATACGACAATACGCAACAGTAACCCATCCACTTTTGCAACAAACTTAAAAGACGTGAACCACAAAATACCTAATGTAGATGAATCACTTGAAATACTACATAATTTACAGAAAGAAAAAAGAAGAAATTGAAATTTACATCTATCTACAAAACCAGCCAGACAGTTTTAAATGAGCAGAAAGACCTGCGAAACTGGAAATTCCTGGACAACAGGCAGTTCTACAATGAAGTGTTACAGAACCATAAAATGTAAAGTTATCACTGCACTCATTAATAAATATGACTGTAATGCAAAGGATCACACAAGTGTAAAGCAGTTTTTACTCGACTCTCATAGTTTTCAGTATTGTTTCATTAGAATACTGTGGTTGATTTTACATATATGATCTTTGTAACAACTACTCAAAAATGATGTGCTCCCACAATAAGAGAAAAAATATTTACAAGTTATTTTAAAGAAATTACTTACAGTCATATTTACACCAATGATGAACCATACTTAAATATAACTGAGAACAAAGGCATATGTAGGTCAATTAAATAATTTCTGTAAAATTATTATAATCTTCCTAGTGTTAAATATGACAAAACACGGACCTTATATATTCGAGCTATGCAACAACTGCTCGAAAGTGATGCACTCCTAAAACGGCGAAAAATTTCTATTTTATGAGCATTACATGCAAGGTCATACGTGACATACGACTAAAAAATCACCTGTAAAGTCAGTCAGAATGCACCTAGTATATCTGCAGATGTAACTTGTTCCTCTGTCAAAATCACAAGTGTCTCTAATGTAGCCGATGTGTTGTGTTTCTATTTTAGACAGTTGAAAATGTCAGCTGAAGGCATCATGAAATAATTAAAAAGCGAATAATAAACTTCATAATTATATATTTTCATAAATGCAGGAATACCACCTGTGGCATGCTACTATTACTTCTACTCACAAGGGTTGCTCCAAAAATAATGTATATTAGTCCTTAGAAGACTACCTAAAACTGTTTTAGATGGGTACTTTGGATAAGTACCATGCACTTTTATAATCCTCTTTAAAGAACAAGAGTGGCAGGATGTTTACAGTGCTGATAACATAATAAATATAATGCTTTCCTCAACACACATTTCTCGTGGGCTTCGAAAGGTGCTTTTTACTTGAAAGTTGAAAATAGGGTAGTAGTACTAACGGGCAACCTGGGCGGCTTACAAATTGCATAAGGATATCACGTAGAACAGTGTAGGAATTTTATCAAAACGTTCACATTGGAGCTATAGTAGCCCATTACAAACAGTACTGTAAGGTTCTTAGAAATGTCATTAGGAAGGCTAAAAAGCACATGGTATGTGAACACAATAGCTGCAATATTGGCTGCTAATGGCAAAAGGGTGCGGGACTGGTGGTATCCAACTGCGAGCACACCATGATGCTATGGAGCATAGTTGAATTGCTTAGTCAACGAGTGACTCACAACAGTGCTACAGTGCTAGTGGTGGTGTTATAAAGCAGAGCAATGCAAAACAAAGCAAACATTGCATTATATTTACAACAGTTGCCGAAGTTGACATTTCATCAGAATGTAACACAAGGAATTTCGCAGACAGAGAAATTGGTGGCAGATGAAATGCTGGTGGTTCTGTAATATGAGTCATAGAAATGTGTGGTGGTGTACGTTCTCAACTGTGCGGACAATATACATGAGTACAAAGATAATGATATGTGCTTAACAATTGAAATGATACTGAAGCTGGTATCGAGCCATGTAATTCATCATCCTTATCGGACAGGGAGCCACAAATTCCCTCTTCAATGAAATGCAGAATAGGACAACTGTTGTCCAAGGAGTGGGTACTTAACATAATTACGTACATGGAAGATCATCCACAGCATATGAAAAAATAACAACACAATTATGCAAACAAATCTGCAGTAATGTGATCATGTAGTGCATAAGAAAAACTACAGATATTCAAGGTAGGACAAGACACACTTGTTACAAAAACTTGCATTTGCATTTTTCACGGATGCTCAACACAACTCTCACGATGAACACGACAGTGACCTACTACGTTGTGCACATCAAATTGCGCATGACTTGGATTACACTGATTTCCAGGGAAGCAGTGGATGGTCACATAACTTCAATCAGTACTACAATATTGGAAGACATAAGATAACAAAATTTCAACAAAGCATCAACTTGACTAATACCAAACTGCAGAATCAGCCAGAAAATTTGTAGATGAGATAAACTTGTCCCATCATTCGGGACTTGAAGAAAATCAAATGAAAGGGACCCAGGAAATTAGAGGTAACATGAAAGTTGTATCAAGATCAACATTATCAATGCCTGAAGGCATTCATATACAATTATGCCAACAGTTAATTTGGATGGTAAATTGGCGGGAAAGTTATTTGTTGTGCTGCGAGAAGTTGGAGGTGCTCTGCCCTCTACGATTCTTTCTTGTGTGCATGACGTTGTAAGGGCAGTAGAGAATACTTATGTCACAGCAAGAAAGATTGGGGAAAATGGACATAAGAGAATTACAAGTATGGTATGAACACTGAATTTGGCCAACAGCTAGTCAAAATAACTTGCTTTTGCTTGATTCACAGTTTGTGTGTAAAAATCATACTCCCTTAGAGCAAGCTATCCCTCCTGAAAAGTGAGAGAGATTGCAATTAACACTATCTGGAACCACTGGACAAATTCAACATCTGGATGTTCATTTTTTCTGTGCCTATAAAAGACTATCACACTATCTACAACTACACCTTAAAGAATAGCCAGTTTCACGATAAGCTCCACAACAGACTGTTTCGCAGCATCCCATCACATACCATTTGTTCTCACCACCCCTTTACACCAATATGATTCTACATGCATTCTTTAAGAGTGGATACCTTGCTGAATGTCCTGCACAGTTTGTGACTCCCAGGAGTTTCGCCTCCAATCTTGATGGAGTGAGCCTTTGTGAATACTGTGGCAAGCCATTTTTCATTCAATGTTCAAGGGGAAGTTAAAGGTTTGTTTTGAATATTTCTTGAATGTCGACGATGTCCATTTTGTGTAGTGGAACACATACATTCCATTGAATGCACCCTCCTGGACACTCATTTTCTGTAGCCCTCGTGATGCACTTGGTGAGTCATTAGCAGCTAATATTTTTCCTGTCATAATTGGTAACACAACACTTTCAAATGAGCCTTACGAAAGACTGAACTTGGGACCTTGAACTGAAGGCGTTCCTTATAAGAGAGAGGCAGAATGTCCGCAATTTGTGTGTGTGTGTGTGTGTGTGTGTGTGTGTGTGTGTGTGTGTGTGAGAGAGAGAGAGAGAGAGAGAGAGAGAGAGAGAGAGAGAGAGGGAGAGAGAGAGAGCAATCTAACTCAACAAAGGACTTATTTCAAAAGCTAGCAAATTTTCTTTCACCTTTGTGTGCGTCCGTTGACGACTCGATGCTTCTGGTATTTGATGACTGGTATTTTTTACTCTTAAATTATTTGTTACTGGTAGGTCAGATATTTAATAATTACTTTCTAAATATAGCAGGTAAGCTGAATAAGAACTTAGTTTCTACAGGAAATCGCACAACACTCCTAGAAAGTGGCATTCCAAGATTACTATCTGGAATGCACCTCCATGATACTAACGTGGTGGAATATGTCCATAGTTAAATCACTGAAGACTCTTGACTGATGGATATGTTGTGTATCTAGCACAACACCAATGCACTTTACTGCATATGTTAGCTCAGTACTTGCCAGATCTGTAATTCCTTTAGGAATGGTTAATTTCCTTAATGATTAAGACATTCAATAGTGAAATCACTTTACAAAAAAGAACAAAGGAATAATGTACAAGATTTTAAACCCATTGCATGTCATTGGTTTTTGTAAAAGCTATTGGAAAGGGTAATTGATCCTTTCAATTGACAATTTGCTGTCAAGTGTACAATTTAGTTTTGGAAATAATTTAAAAACTGCAAATGCGATATTCTCCCTTTTCTCTGAGGCACTGGGTGGATTAAGTTGTAAACATCAGGTGTCTTCTTTGATTTAACTACGGAATTTGATTGTGCTGATCACAAAGTATTACTGCAGAAGTTGGACCACTATGGAATAAAAGGAGCAGCTCACAACTGGTTCTTCTCATACTTTACAAATGGACAGCAAAATGTCATTGTC
This sequence comes from Schistocerca piceifrons, assembly GCF_021461385.2. Lineage (NCBI taxonomy): Eukaryota > Metazoa > Arthropoda > Insecta > Orthoptera > Acrididae > Schistocerca > Schistocerca piceifrons. The sequence goes on along the minus strand of NC_060144.1, from coordinate 67,334,116 downwards.
CTCAGTAATGAAAACGGCTATGAGCTGGCGTCTGATTGGAGTACAGTTAAGTGAGGGTGCCTCGGGGCTCAGTGCTGGAACCACTACTGTCCTCATACAGGGTGTCCCACCTAAACTTTTCACTGCCAATATCTCTGAAACTATAACAGATATTGACAAACAGCTGTCACAGGTATGAACGTACAGCAGGGGCTCACGAACATGGATACTATGAAACATTCTAAGCCATGTGCAAATATCGGTTTCAACAGAAACTACTCTTTTTTTCTAAATGGACTCCAAGAAATCACAATAATAATGACATAATTACATCCCAAGAAATTGGAACACGAAGCTGATGTCTGAAATGAATGAAACATGCTGCTACTGCACTTCGCGCTCCCATTTCTCAGGAGTAACTGACGTATTGTGATACAACCTGCACCATTATTATTGTGATTTCTCATGTTAGATTGTGTATAGAATAATATCGGGTGTCTATTTAAAGAAAACATAAGTTTGTGTTGAAACCAATATTTGCACACGATTTTGAATGTCTCATAGTATTTACTTTCGTGAGCGATTGTCATACATTCATACCTGTGAAAGCCGTTTGTCAAATTCAATTGTGGTTCTAGAGATATTGATGGTTAAAAGTTTATGTGGAACACCCGGTATGGCAGTTGGTTATAATTAAACTGATGATGTTCAGTGTGCTGCAGTGTGGGCTGTACAGATCACAGGACACTGAAACATTGTAGGTCTTAATCGGTGCACTTATGGAGTATGCTGAAAAAAGTAACAGTTCCACTTTCCTGCTGTACATTCATACCTGTGAAAGCTGTTTGTCAATATCTGTTATAGTTCCAGAGATATTGGCAGTCAAAAGTTTAGGTAGGACACCCTGTATAAGGACAGTAGTGGTTCCAGCACTGACCCCTGCGGCACCCTCACTTAACTGGCTCCAATCAGACGCCAGCTTATAGCTATTTTCATTACTGTGGAGAATGACATTTTGCTGCCGATTCGTAAAATATGAGAAGAACTAACTGTAAGCCACTCCTGTTATTCCACAGTACAAAGGTACGACTGTGCACTGCTGGTAAAGTTGTTTTATCAGAACGGCAGAAACAGCGGTGCTACATTGGGGAAATATTGCTCCCAGAAACAGCTGCAAAGAGGCCCTATGTCAATAAATGAGCTAAAGATTATCATCAAGAAATTTGAAGAACAAGTGGAGTAGATGGTGCAGCAGGGAGAGGGAGGTGGCCCTTACCCATGGCAGTTGATAAAGTTGCAGTACCTATAGCCAATCACACAGCACACGGCTTAAATTTTCCAGCCAGTGCTCAAGCTCTCAAGGGAATAGTATCCCTTCTGGTCAATGGTACGAAAGATTTTGTAGCGAATTTTACAGTGGTATCCTATATTACTACAAGATTCAGAATGTGCACCACACAGAGTCCCAAGATAGGCTACAACACTGATTACCCTTTGCTTTTTTGGCTCTAATGGATATTGGCAACCTGTGACCGGTGAATATTCTTTGGTCAGATGAGGCGTATTTCACTCTGCACAGTGCCGCGAATGTACAGAACTGTAACATGTTGCGTTCTAACCCACCACATGTTGTGCAGGAACATCCACTGCACTCAGCTTATGTGACTATGGTGGAGTGGTTTCACAAGCACCTTGATTCTTGGTTCATTGAGGAGATGACATCTCACAGGCCTGTTTGGTGTACAGTGACATCTGCATGTTATAAGGACCGTGTTGTACAATACATGACTCCAGCTTTGCAAGAACACTACTGTGTCCATACCAATATATTCTAGCAAGACGTGGTAACACCACACGTTGCTTGACAAGTAAAGATTTGCTTCAAGAAAGCATCGATACCGTATTTACTCGAATCTAAGCCGCACTTTTTTTCCGGTTTTTGTAATCCAAAAAACCGCCTGTGGCTTAGAATCGAGTGCAAAGCAAACGGAAGTTCAGAAAAGTATTGGTAGGTGCCGCCACAACTAACTTCTGCCGTCGAATATATGTAGCGCTACACAGGCATGCTTTGTAGGCACAAAGATAAAATACTGGCGCCAAAACCTCTGCGTCCTAAAAAAAAAAAAAAGGGGGGTGGGGGTGGAAGACGAGTTTCTTTTCTCCGCCCCAAGTTTCGATCACTGCATTTTCATACATTATCCAATGAAGTAAATACAAATTCCGTATTGTTCATCTTCCAATGTAGCAGAATTTCAATGTACTACGAAAATCCGACTGGCAAGACTGTTTGGGATGTTTGTCAATATGGCCAACTCTACGTTCTGAATTTTTTCCTACCTGTGAGAAGAGATGGTTGCTAATAGGAACCTGATGAAATGTGAATCACATGCAGTATTATCACAGTCTAACATTATCTTCACCATAAGAATAATACGAATATAAACATTTTGCCGTGTATTCTTTTTTCGTGTTTGCTGCTATCTCATTTAAATACTGTCTGCCCAATAAACTACGAAACTTGAGTGAGACAACAGCAAACGCGGAAGAATATACGTATCGTGTCATGTTTATATTCGTATTATTCTTATGCCTAATAGTGATACAGTCAGAAATGAAGCACGGCAACTGACTAGATTTTTAAATCTAAGATGACTAATTTCTGTGTGGCATTTGATGTACTAAAGAAGCGGCCGCAAAGATTTTCAAAGGGAGAAAAATTTTCGCCTAACTCTCGTTCAGAACATGTTCTATCATACACAGTCTATTATTTGGTTCTTGTTGACCATTATCAAAGAAAGCAGCAGTGTAAGTAACAACAAATACCAGTCTCTTGGCATTGTTTCGCTAATGAGATGATTGCTTTTTGTTTTTTGTTTTTTTTTATTGTAAGCGGCGGTAGCGCGCACAAAAGCAAGCCATGACGCGAGCGGCGACACGCCGTAAACATGCACTATCAGAATGCGACAAACAATGCATGACGCAGTACAGTAATGCATTTTCAGCTTAGAGTGTCGTAAACACCTGTAACAAAGAAAACGGCACTTATCAGATCAAAACAAAATAAGCAATCGATTCAAACCAGACGAAGCACGTGAAAAAGGAAGGGTATCCGTATAAATACGGACGGAGTGCCTGACGCATAGCAATGGCTACCTGGTAAAGCTGAACTGCTAAGATTACGACTCGAACCAAACTACTGTATCGTCTTTCATTCGACCTAAATGGGGTCTCATATTACAATGGACCAACTTTTTTTCGATTTGGAGGTGCGGCCTAAAACTTTTCTCTCCCCTTGAATTTCGAGTCTCAAACTTCTGGTGCGGCTTAGATTTGGGAAATTTTTTTTTCCTTTATTTCGAGTCTCATTTTACAGGTGCGGCTTAGATTCGAGTGCAGCTTAGATTTGAGTGCGGCTTAGATTCGAGTAAATAGGTAACAACTGTGTCATCTCTAGGCAATTCTGACATGGTAAGCTCTCATGGAAAGCCCATGTTCACAATCTTGTTGAAAAACTTAAAGCTGCTACATTTACCACCAGAATAGTTTCTGCATTAAGTGTCCAACATGAAATTTAGTCTACTTTGCTTATTTTCATTCACTTACAACATATGGCATTATATTCTGAGCAACCTTCCCATTCACAAAGACCATTTTTGGCTCATAAATGGGCAGGTTAACCTGAATGTGGTTCAAGTTCATGGACCTCTTGCCAAACCTTGTTCAAGAGTATGGGAATTTTGACACTGGCATGTTTAGTCTAAACTTGTGCAGAAAGGCGTGCAATGTATCACTGCATCCATTTTCAATACACTACCACAATAGTTAAAAACTTTTAGCAGTAGTCATCAAATTTTTAGTTCCAAACTTAAGAATTTGCTCATGCCTCACTCTGTCGAGCAGTCCCTGGCAGAATTACAATGTCATCGGCGAACCTCAAAGTTTTTATTTCTTCTCCATGAATTTTAATACCTACTCCTAATTTTTCTTTTGTTTCCTTTACTGCTTGCTCAATATACAGATTGAACAACATCGGGGAGAGGCTACAACCCTGTCTTACTTCCTTCCCAACCACTGCTTCCCTTTCATGTCCCTCGACTCTTATAACTGCCATCTGGTTTCTGTACAAATCTCTTCAACTGTTCTGCTATTAAGTTGACATAACACGAATATTTGTTCAAATTTCCGCATGAAGTCTTCATAGGTTTGTAAGCTGTTTCTTGTGAGTTTTCCTACTTCAAGACTTATCTTATTCATTACAGTAACATGATAAGAAACTTTTTATCTAATACTTAGCAATCAGAGCATCACACATGAAATTTTTATTCAAATAATCTTCAGAAGTGGCATTCCATATGAATTCTTTGTCTGCAATCATCTACAATTTCAGTATGCTGTCTTTGGAGTCAACAGACATCACTGTATGTGAATCACCTGAAAGCACAGCCTTAACATACACCACAAGAAGACACAAGGGTCCTAGTTGTCTGTCCTTTGCTAAACAGCACAAGCGATTCCTACTTACAAATGGGAAGCAATGCACAATTATGCATGGCCTCCATTTTGAGACAATTACATTTAGACAAATGCCGGTGCACAGTTGTGCTGTTGGAAATAGAAGCCCATGCATAAAGGTGACCAGAAAAAAAGGCATCGTGCAGATGCACCTTAAGTGTTTCTCAATTTAAAAAAGAAAGTGTATAAAAGGAGGAAGTATTCTTTTACAGACTGAATAGTGTCCCCAAATCCATGTAACGTGGTAGTAAAGTGTGGAAGGAAATAAGGTAAGTGTACTGAGAAAGAAGGACCTACACCTGTGTTGAGATAGAGGAAGAATACTGTATGTAGAAGCACTAAATCTGCGGAGAAATGGAGGAAAGTGTAATGAGATTAGAGAAATATGCTTCGAGCAAGAGATGTGCAGTTTAATTTTAGTAAGAACTCAGTAGGGAACATTACACTTGCTCAAATGTTGTGCGGAATGCAACTACCTAAGCAGTAGAAGCTTGAGAAACTTTAACAAACAGGAAAATATTAAAGATAGGGAGTATGTCCAAATCTGTACAGTGCAAGCAATATATGCCTAAAAGACAATGAAACTACACCACAAAGGTCATATGAAAATTTACGACTGCTGTATCCTCAGAAGGTAAGTCCATCAATACAGTTATTAAGACGAAACTGTAAAACCAATATAGAATTAAAAGTTAGTCATGATGTGTTTTCCCATGAAAACTACACTACATAAAAAGTTTCTCTTCAACACATTATTACATCTATACTCCTATGAAAAATTAAAATAGTGTAATGTTATAATAGCATTATACTGAAAACGTACAGCCAGTTTATTACAGGTAACCAGCAGTTGCCATTAAAGCTCAAAATACTTTTCAGAAGAAAAATAGTAGATGCAATTTTAAAAGCATTTGCTTTAAATTGCAACAATGTTTTAAGGGTAATGTGGTAGCAGAGTGTGGAAGGAAATAGGGAAGATGTACCAAGGAGGAAGGACATACACCTGTGTTGAGATAAGGAAAGAATATTATGTATAGGAGCACTATCTCTGCAGAAGAATGGAGAAAAGCGTAAGGAGATTAGAGACCATACAGAAGTGCAAAATGAGAAGCACCTTAACTCTACTTACAATATAATGGTTATTAACTATATGTATACATAATTATAATAGAAGGAAACATTCCACGTGGGAAAAATTATATATAAAAACAAAGATGAGGTGACTTACCGAACGAAAGCTCTGGCAGGTCGATAGACACACAAACAAACACAAACATACACACAAAATTCAAGCTTTCGCAACAAACTGTTGCCTCATCAGGAAAGAGGGAAGGAGAGGGGAAGACGAAAGGAAGTGGGTTTTAAGGGAGAGGGTAAGGAGTCATTCCAATCCCAGGAGCGGAAAGACTTACCTTAGGGGGAAAAAAAGGACAGGTATACACTCGCACACACGCACATATCCATCCACACATACAGACACAAGCAGACATGAAATATGTCTGCTTGTGTCTGTATGTGTGGATGGATATGTGCGTGTGTGCGAGTGTATACCTGTCCATTTTTCCCCCCTAAGGTAAGTCTTTCCGCTCCCGGGATTGGAATGACTCCTTACCCTCTCCCTTAAAACCCACTTCCTTTCGTCTTCCCCTCTCCTTCCCTCTTTCCTGATGAGGCAACAGTTTGTTGCGAAAGCTTGAAATTTGTGTGTATGTTTGTGTGTCTATCGACCTGCCAGCGCTTTCGTTCGGTAAGTCACCTCATCTTTGTTTTTATATATAATTTTTCCCACGTGGAATGTTTCCTTCTATTATATTGATATCATTAATTTGAATCCAACAATTACGTTTGTTATTGTCACTGTTGCATTTCGAAATCTTTTCTGTCGTCTTATTTTCCTCTTTCTGTTTTTGCCAGTAGTTTCACTTTGTATTCACCTTCTCCTTTTTACCGTAATCTGCTATACTATTTTATCCCGCCTATATATATACTAAATAATACGTAACCCACTTCCAAACCATAACCAAAAAAATTTTTTTTGCCGCTTTCAGCACTACCGCCGCTATAATATCCACCGTTTCTAGTTCACAAACAGCTCCTTTCACCTTTTAAACAACCATTTCGGCCAGTTCTAATAACTTTCGCTTTATTTCCATTTCCGTTTTTCCCACATCACTTATAATTTTTAGCCGCTTCTCACAGGTTTTAACGTCATTATTTCTTCGTCAGACAATTGTTAGCCCCATTTTCATAATCTGCCACCACAATACCACTCCTTTTAATATACTACACGCAGTTTTTTCGAAATTTTCCCGACTTTCTCCGTCCTTTAACGTGTTTTGGCGGCAACACAACCACCTAACCTTTATGCACAACGTTGTCTACCAACCCAAGTCCAACATAGCCCAGCTGTAACCAACACCTTTTCGCCTTTTTTCATTCCAGATCTCCAGTTACTTGGTCTTTAAATATGTCTGCTTGTGTCTGTATGTGTGGATGGATATGTGCGTGTGTGCGAGTGAATACCTGTCCTTTTTTCCCCCTAAGGTAAGTCTTTCCGCTCCCGGGATTGGAATGACTCCTTACCCTCTCCCTTAAAACCCACTTCCTTTCGTCTTCCCCTCTCCTTCCCTCTTTCCTGATGAGGCAACAGTTTGTTGCGAAAGCTTGAATTTTGTGTGTATGTTTGTGTTTGTTTGTGTGTCTATCGACCTTGTATACATAATTAGACAGACTTATCAAAAGATTTTGTTGATGATTGCCTGAACTGTAGAATACCGACATAAGAATTTAGAAAAGTGGCTATATTTGCTGCAAGATTATCCATCTACATGGCGGAGTGTGTGGTGATATGCTACTCCAAAGGAGTGATGTGTATCCCTTACATATTCTTCCCGCCAAATAATACTTGAAAAGAAAACCATAAATCTGCCACAGGCAGCCAGAGACTACTGTTGTTGTTGTTGTTGGTGGTGGTGGTGGTGGGTAATTCCAATGAAGGCCCTTTTGGCTCAAAGCTTACTTGTTTGACAGTGGTAGGTAGCAATCTACCCATTTTATAATATTGTTATTGACCTTTGTGTATTATTCAAGAACAGTTAGAGTAGTAATAAAGAGGCCCTTTACTGCAATTATGAAGCATTTCAAACATTTCCGGTAATTCAGCCAGGTAACACTTTCAGCGACCGCCAACATTTCGGCGGGAGAACACCCCGCAATTTTCAAGGCAAACTGCAATAGACAGGCGACGCACATGCAAATTTAAAACCTCAGTTCTCGAACTGATGCTGGGAAGATAACACACACACTGAACACCAGTGCCACCAAAGATGACCAAAGTCAGAGATACTGATAGTGGAGCGACGAACTCACAGGTGAGGTAGTGTTGACTCTGTTCCTCTGTTTTTTAACAAGGGAGAGAGCCGGATTCCACACAGAGTTTAAACAAAAACCTCCATCCCTGTTAACGAGTTTGCTCGCTAATTTAATCTCAACTGCCTTCTTAATAACACTGTCCCAATAACTGGACGTGCATGCCAATATCTCGGTGTTATTATATAACATGGGGTGACCAGTATCCAAGCAATGATCGGCAATAGCAGTTCTACTTGGCTGCTGTAATCGTGTGTGCCATTTATGCTCACTACATTGGTCCTCAACGGTCCTGACCGTGGAGGACCGATGCACTGAGCATAAATGGCACACACGATTACAGCAGCCACATAGATCTGCTATTGCCGAACATTGCTTGGATACTGGTCACCCCATGTTGTATAATAACACTGAGATATTGGCATGGCCGTCCAGCTATTGGGACTGTGTTATTAAGGAGGCAGTTAAGATTAAATTAGCGAGCAACCTCATTAACAGGGATGGAGGTTTTTGTTTAAACTCTGTTTGGAATCAGGCTCTCCCCCTTGCTAAAAAAACAGAGGGACAGAGTCGATGCTACCTCACTTGCGAGTTCGTAGTCTCACTATCAATATCTCTGACTTTGATCATCTTTCGTGGCACTAGTGTGTGTGTGTGTGTGTGTGTGTGTGTGTGTGTGTGTAGTCCGAGAACTGAGTTTTTAAATTTGCATGTACGTCACCTGTCTGTTGTAGTTTGCCTTGAAAATGGTGGGGTGTTCTCCCGCCGACATATCGGCGGTCGCTGAAAGTGTTACCTGGCTGAATTCCCGGAAGTTACTTGAAAGTTGTATACACTAGGAGAAACTCTGGTCTCAAATTATAAAGCAGCCTGTGCCAAATTCTCTCTCACGCTTTCAAGAAGAGCATGGCCAAAAAATAAACAGAGGTAATAAAAATATCTAGGGACCAACACACTGAATGAAGTAGAAAACATGTAGCATTTGACATGTCATAAAAACTAAGTTCATTTGAGGTATAACAAGCTCAAACTGGACAGGGTCGGAAAGTAAATCCGATGTGTAGTCTTCAAAAGCACCAGCCTGGCATTTGTCTTCATTGATTTAGGAGTCCTCCTGAATGCATATCCAGTGTGTTACCACTGTGTCATCTCTTTCGATAAAAGAAACATTTAGCATGAGAAACTAGTTCACTTTTCACTCCTTGTGGTATGAAAACTGGCATTTTTCTTTTGGAAAAACTTTATTCCCCCAAGTCCTTTATGCAACCTTTAGAAGAGTTTAGTACTGTTAATTCTGTGCCATTTAGCTGTATTTCATCAAAATGGTACAGGAATATTAATGCATTGTTAAAATGACATGTATAAAAAGACAGTATTTAAAATTAGTAAAAGCTAACACAAAAAGCACAAAAATAACCTGCACTGCCAAAATTTTGTGATACAGAAATTACAACTGACAAAAATCATTAAATAATGAGTAATGTATATCTGGTTCTGATGCAAAATAACAATATAGTAACTGAAACTGCATAGTACTATGATAGTAATTACTGAAATTACTTCATAACTAATTAGATCAAGGGGACTAGGTGATAATTTTTACCATACTTCAATTAACTTAAACAAGTTTAAAGATTTGACCAAATTTTTACAATAAACAGTGGTCTGAGCTGAAGAATTAGAGGGCCGAATGTGTCTTTTAGACAGACTGATAAAGACTTGTTTTGAAAAGACATTACATTATTTCACATACCTGGGGGTGCTGTAGTACATTTACTATGGCAACTGTTCACAGTCATTCACTGCCTTTTTGGCGTGAGTGGCATTATTACATACACAATCTCCATTTAATTTGCTTGAAAAAGTTATTTGAAGCATATCAAGTACCAGTGTATATTTATGCTAAATCAAACAGTGTAACATCCACGATGGAACAATTTATTTATCACGAGCAGACGTATGCTTCAGTACAGCATAACAACTATTTTGTGTTTCATGGGGAGAAACTCAGATCTTCCACAAAGAAGGCTCACTCTTACAGAAAGATATATAAAATAAGCATCAGAAAATCAATAAAATGTTTAACAAGCATCTGTTAATGGAACAGAAAAGTCCGAGCACAGAATTATTCACTTCCATACAAACAAGTAAACTGAAGAGCTCCACAACCAAAAGTAACCTTATGAGAAACAAGCTAACAAACAAAACAGGGTAGTGTGATGAAATGTATTAGCAATAACTCATTAATGAGGTACACCAGAACACAGAAGGAGTTTTTTGGGTTCAAAAGGAGAGTTTTCAGTGCTTTGGTCGAAGACAAGAAGTAACAGCTCAAGATGAAAGGCACAGAAGTTGTTGGTAAACACGTTAATACCAATAATAACTATTTTGCGTGGAAAAATTGTATTTTTATATGGGGTTGCAATACTTGCCAATAGGCAAAAAAGAATTTTGGATTTATGTAAGTGAAAAAGCAATAATTACTTGAACGGATTGTGAATTGCTCTGGTATTAGCTCCACAAAAAAAAAATCTATGACCTCCTGCCATGAAATATCAATTGCAGACCCATTTGATAAGCCGATTTGCACGATAAAAATAGATGTTATATCTTTAGTAAAATTATGTCAAAGTGAACGAAGTCCATCATTCAGTACCGACACCTAAAGCTTCCCAGTTTATTAATATAACAAACAATTAAGTAATACATTATGTAAATGGAGCTTTATTACAGTAATATTGCTATGCTTTCACATCATATCAATCAAAATGCTATGGAGAGCGTAACTTTTAAATTAATGTAATAAAGAAACAAATTTATGAACACAATTTTATTTACAGATGACCAGGTTCTCCCAGCAGATAGTGAAACGCTTTACAATAAATTATGTTTAATTTGAATAATGTTTTATTAAGTTTTCACATGGTTATACCTGTAAATAAAACAAAAGTAATGGCAATGGAAGGGAAACACAAAAAGAGCAAAAATATTGATAATAAGTAAGATAACAAACAGTTGAATTTGTTTAAATATCTCAGAACAGAAATATCAAATGTGGTTCAATATACAAACAAATATAATGCTATAAACGGCTGTATAAGGAGGTATCTTGGTAGAACTACAAGGACAGAGGTAACAGACTGTACTAGGTAGTGGCTAAGCCTGCCCTCGTGCATGATAGCGAAAACTGGATTCTAAGAAAAGGACAGAATCGAAGATTGAAACATCCGCGATGAGGTTTCTGAGGTCACTTCTTGTACTAACACAAGGACATAAATAGCAGTTAGATGTGAAAACAACAACAATAAAAGAAATTAGACACTATCACAAAAAATGGTATGACCACATCAAAGGCTGCCACCTGAGCACCTGCCACGGCAAGCATTACATTTCAAGCAAACTGGAAGACAGAATAGAGCATGGTCAATAACGAGACACAGAAAACAAAATTGTTGAATTCCTTTCATTTTGAAATGGGCCTACATCCTCTCCTTGAAATGGAAGAAGAAGAAGAAGAAGAAGATGGTGTCATCTTTACAGTAAGTAGCAATCTATCTTTTCCTACACTGTAAATAGTGAGGTACTGCAAAACTGAATAAAAGACATAAAATTCCGGTGTAGCCAGAAGTACAGAATGATGAGTGTCAACCATATCCTTCTTAAGGGAACCATACCAGCTTCTATCTACAACATTTTAGGAAAACCACAGATTACCTATACCTGGATGGCCAGCTACGTATTTGAACTGCAGTACTGCAGAATGCCAAGTGCAGTGTTTTACCACTACATGTGCCTTACTCCAACTTACAAGCAGGATGAAAACAACCTCTGAGTACTGGAAGAAACCTAAATAACTGTAAAATATATCTTGTGTTTTTCATATGCTTTCAATGCAGTTTTGTTTAACACACTAAATTTAGTTTAACACACTAGATCTGTCAGAAACATGTTACACACCTGAACACTTAGGTTTGTGACTTTTGTCAATAACGCAACATCAGGAAGTCTTACTTTTTGCATTAATATAGTCTAACATTCTGAATCAGTGTTTGTGAACCTCACATGCCGAGCGACAGGAGTGAAGCTAGGAATCTAAAACTGTTGTGGTCTGCATGTTGTCAGTATTAAAACTCGTGAGAAGTTAAGGGAAGAGAGTCTGGATACCAAGGAAAGATGTGGGTTTATAAATGACAATTTTAACATGTTGGTACCCCCCTCCTCCTCCCCCCCCCCCCTCCCATGAACCATGGACCTTGCCGTTGGTGGGGTGGTGGGGAGGCTTGCGTGCCTCAGCGATACAGATGGCCGTACCATAGGTGCAACCACAACAGAGGGGTATCTGTTGAGAGGCCAGACAAACGTGTGGTTCCTGAAGAGGGGCAGCAGCCTTTTCAGTAGTTGCAGGGGCAACAGTCTGGATGATTGACTGATCTGGCCTTGTAACACTAACCAAAACGGCCTTGCTGTGCTGGTACTGCGAACGGCTGAAAGCAAGGGGGAAACTACAGCCATAATCTTTCCCCGAGGGCATGCAGCTTTACAGTATGGTCAAATGATGATGGCATCCTCTTGAGTAAAATATGCCGGAGGTAAAATAGTCTCCCATTTGGATCTCCAGGTGGGGACTACTCAAGAGGACGTCGTTATCAGGAGAAAGAAAACTGGCGTTCTATGGATCGATGTGTGGAATGTCAGATCCCTTAATCGGGCAGGTAGGTTAGAAAATTTAAAAAGGGAAACGGATAGGTTAAACTTAGATATAGTGGGAATTAGTAAAGTTTTGTGGCAGGAGGAACAAGACTTTTGGTCAGGTGAATACAGGGTTATAAATACAAAATCAAATAGGGGTAATGCAGGAGTAGGTTTCATAATGAATAAAAAAATAGGAGTGTGGGTAAGCTACTACCAACAGCATAATGAATGCATTATTGTGGCCAAGATAGACACGAAGCCCATGCCTACTACAGTAGTACAAGTTTATATGCCAACTAGCTCTGCAGATGATGATGAAACTGATGACATGTATGACGAGATAAAAGAAATTATTCAGGTAGTGAAGGGAGACGAAAATTTAATAGTCATGGGTGACTGGAATTCGAGAGTAGGAAAAGGAAGAGGAGGAAACGTAGTAGGTGAATATGGATTGGAGGTAAGAAATGAAAGAGGAAGCCGCCTGGTAGAATTTTGCACAGAGCACAACTTAATCATAGCTAATACTTGGTTCAAGAATCATAAAAGGAGGTTGTATACATGGAAGAAGCCTGGGGATACTGACAGGTTTCAGATAGATTATATAATGGTAAGACAGGGATTTAGGAACCAGGTTTTAAATTGTAAGACATTTCCAGGAGCAGATGTGGACTCTGGCCACAATCTATTGGTTATGAACTGTAGATTAAAACTGAAGAAACTGCAAAAAGGTGGGAATTTAAGGAGATGGGGCCTGGATAAACTGACTAAACCAGAGGCTGTACAGAGTCTCAGGGAGAGCATAAGGGAACAATTGTCACGAATGGGGGGGAAAAATACAGTAGAAGAAGAACGGGTAGCTCTGAGAGATGAAGTAGTGAAGGCAGCAGAGGATCAAGTAGGTAAAAAGACAAGGCTAGTAGAAATCCTTGGGTAACAGAAGAAATATTGAATTTAATTGATGAAAGGAGAGAATATAAAAACGCAGTAAATGAAGCAGGCAAAAAGGAATACAAACGTCTCAAAAATGAGATCTACAGGAAGTTCCAGAGGTTGCCCCTCAGTCTGCAAGATCCGGGCAGTTGCAGAGGGTGGGCTTACTGGTAGTTGGGAGCTCCAACGTCAGGTGCGTAATGGGGCCCCTTAGGGAAATGGCAGCAAGAGAGGGGAAGAAAACCAATGTGCACTCCGTGTGCATACCGGGGGGAGTCATTCCAGATGTGGAAAGGGTCCTTCCGGATGCCATGAAGGATACAGGGTGCACCCATCTGCAGGTGGTCGCTCATGTCGGCACCAATGATGTGTGTCGCTATGGATCGGAGGAAATCCTCTCTGGCTTCCGGCGGCTATCTGATTTGGTGAAGACTGCCAGTCTCGCTAGCGGGATGAAAGCAGAGCTCACTATCTGCAGCATCGTCGACAGGACTGACTGCGGACCTTTGGTACAGAGCTGAGTGGAGGGTCTGAATCAGAGGCTGAGACGGTTCTGCGACCGTGTGGGCTGCAGATTCCTCGACTTGCGCCATAGGGTGGTGGGGTTTCGGGTTCCGCTGGATAGGTCAGGAGTCCACTACACGCAACATGCGGCTACACGGGTAGCAGGGGTTGTGTGGCGTGGGCTGGGCGGTTTTTTAGGTTAGATGGCCTTGGGCAAGTACAGAAAGGGCAACAGCCTCAACGGGTGCGGGGCAAAGTCAGGACATGCGGGGACCAAGTAGCAATCGGTATTGTAATTGTCAACTGTCGAAGCTGCGTTGGTAAAGTACCGGAACTTCAAGCGCTGATAGAAAGCACCGAAGCTGAAATTGTTATAGGTACAGAAGGCTGGCTTAAGCCAGAGATAAATTCTGCCGAAATTTTTACATAGGTACAGACGGTGTTTAGAAAGGATAGATTGCATGCAACCGGTGGTGGAGTGTTCGTCGCTGTTAGTAGTAGTTTATCCTGTAGTGAAGTAGAAGTGGATAGTTCCTGTGAATTATTATGGGTGGAGGTTACACTAAACAACCGAACTAGGTTAATAATTGGCTCCTTTTACCGACCTCCCGACTCAGCAGCATTAGTGGCAGAACAACTGAGAGAAAATTTGGAATACATTTCACATAAATTTTCTCAGCATGTTATAGTCTTAAGTGGAGATTTCAATTTACCAGATATAGACTGGGACACTCAGATGTTTAGGACGGGTGGTAGGGACAGAGCATCGAGTGACATTATACTGAGTGCACTATCCGAAAATTACCTCGAGCAATTAAACAGAGAACCGACTCGTGGAGATAACATCTTGGACCTACTGATAACAAACAGACCCGAACTTTTCGACTCTGTATGTACAGAACAGGGAGTCAGTGATCATAAGGCCATTGCAGCATCCCTGAATATGGAAGTTAATAGGAATATAAAAAAAGGGGAGGAAGGTTTATCTGTTTAGCAAGAGTAATAGAAGGCAGATTTCAGACTACCTAACAGATCAAAACGAAAATTTCTGTTCCGACACTGACAATGTTGAGTGTTTATGGAAAAAGTTCAAGGCAATCGTAAAATGCGTTTTAGACAGGTACGTGCCGAGTAAAACTGTGAGGGACGGGAAAAACCCACCGTGGTACAACAACAAAGTTAGGAAACTACTGCGAAAGCAAAGAGAGCTCCACTCCAAGTTTAAACGCAGCCAAAACCTCTCAGACAAACAGAAGCTAAACGATGTCAAAGTTAGCGTAAGGAGGGCTATGCGTGAAGCGTTCATTGAATTCGAAAGTGAAATTCTATGTACCGACTTGACAGAAAATCCTAGGAAGTTCTGGTCTTACGTTAAATCAGTAAGTGGCTCGAAACAGCATATCCAGACACTACGGGATGATGATGGCATTGAAACAGAGGATGACACGCGTAAAGCTGAAATACTAAACACCTTTTTCCAAAGCTGTTTCACAGAGGAAGACCGCACTGCAGTTCCTTCTCTAAATCCTCGCACAAATGAAAAAATGGCTGACATCGAAATAAGTGTCCAAGGAATAGAAAAGCAACTGGAATCACTCAATAGAGGAAAGTCCACTGGACCTGACGGGATACCAATTCGATTCTACACAGAGTACGCGAAAGAACTTGCCCCCCTTCTAACAGCCGTGTACCGCAAGTCGCTAGAGGAACGGAGGGTTCCAAATGATTGGAAAAGAGCACAGATAGTCCCAGTCTTCAAGAAGGGTCGTCGAGCAGATGCGCAAAACTATAGACCTATATCTCTTACGTCGATCTCTTGTAGAATTTTAGAACATGTTTTTTGCTCGCGTATCATGTCATTTCTGGAAACCCAGAATCTACTATGTAGGAATCAACATGGATTCCGGAAACAGCGATCGTGTGAGACCCAACTCGCCTTATTTGTTCATGAGACCCAGAAAATATTAGATACAGGCTCCCAGGTAGATGCTATTTTTCTTGACTTCCGGAAGGCGTTCAATACAGTTCCGCACAGTCGCCTGATAAACAAAGTAAGAGCCTACGGAATATCAGACCAGCTGTGTGGCTGGATTGTAGAGTTTTTAGCAAACAGAACACAGCATGATGTTATCAATGGAGAGACGTCTACAGACGTTAAAGTAGCCTCTGGCGTGCCACAGGGGAGTGTTATGGGACCATTGCTTTTCACAATATATATAAATGACTTAGTAGATAGTGTCGGAAGTTCCATGCGGCTTTTCGCGGATGATGCTGTAGTATACAGAGAAGTTGCAGCATTAGAAAATCGTAGCGAAATGCAGGAAGATCTGCAGCGGATAGGCACTTGCTGCAGGGAGTGGCAACTGACCCTTAACATAGACAAATGTAATGTATTGCGAATACATTGAAAGAAGGATCCTTTATTGTATGATTATATGATAGCGGAACAAACACTGGTAGCAGTTACTTCTGTAAAATATCTGGGAGTATGCGTGCGGAACGATTTGAAGTGGAATGATCATATAAAATTAATTGTTGGTAAGGCGGGTACCAGGTTGAGATTCATTGGGAGAGTGCTTAGAAAATGTAGTCCATCAACAAAGGAGGTGGCTTACAAAACACTCGTTCGACCTATACTTGAGTATTGCTCATCAGTGTAGGATCCGTACCAGATCGGTCTGACGGAGGAGATAGAGAAGATCCAAAGAAGAACGGCGCGTTTCGTCACAGGGTTATTTGGTAACCGTGATAGCGTTACGGAGATGTTTAATAAACTCAAGTGGCAGACTCTGCAAGAGAGGCGCTCTGCATCGCGGTGTAGCTTGCTCGCCAGGTTTCGAGAGGGTGCGTTTCTGGATGAGGTATCTAATATATTGCTTCCCCCTACTTATACCTCCCGAGGAGATCAAGAATGTAAACCTAGAGAGATTAGAGCACGCACGGAGGCTTTCAGACAGTCGTTCTTCCCGCGAACCATACGCGACTGGAACAGGAAAGGGAGGTAATGACAGTGGCACGTAAAGTGCCCTCCGCCACACACCGTTGGGTGGCTTGCGGAGTATCAATGTAGATGTAGATGTAGATGTAGAAGTGCAAAATGGCTAAGCAGGGATGGCTAGAGGAAAAATGTAAGGCTGTATAGGCTTATCTCACTAGGGGTAAGATAGATACTGCCTACAGGAAAATTAAGAAAGACCTTTGGAGAAAAGAGAACCACTTGTATGAATATCAACGGCTCAGATGGAAACCCAGTTCTAAGCAAAGAAGGGATAGCAGAAAGGTGGAAGGAGTATATAGAGGGTCTATACAAGCGTGATGTATTTGAGGACAATATTATGGAAATGGAAGAGGATGTAGATGAAGATGAATTGGGAGATACGATACTACGTGAAGAGTTTGACAGGGCTCTGAAAGACCTGAGTCAAAACAAGGCCACGGGAGTAGACAACATTCCATTAGAACTACTGACAGCCTTGGGAGAGCTAGTCCTGACAAAACTCTACCATCTGGTGAGCAAGATGTATGAGACAGGTGAAATACCCTCAGACTTCAAGAAGAATATAATAATTCCAATCCCAAAGAAAGCAGGTGTTGACAGATGTGAAAATTACCAAACTATCAGTTTAATAAGTCACAGCTGCAAAATACTAATGCGAATTCTTTACAGATGAATGGAAAAACTGGTAGAAGCCTACCTCGGGGAAGATCAGTTTGGACTCCGTAGAAATATTGGAACACGTGAGGCAATAGTGACCTTACGACTTATCTTAGAAGAAAGACTAAGGAAAGCAAACCTACGTTTCTAGCATTTGTAGACTTAGAGAAAGCTTTTGACAATGTTGACTGGAATACTCTATTCCAAATTCTAAAGTTGGCAGGGGTAAAATACAGGGAGCGAAAGGCTATTTACAATTTGTACATAAACCAGATGGCAGTTATAAGAGTCGAGGGGCATGCAAGGGAGGCAGTGGTTGGGAAGGGAGTGAGACAGGACGTAGCCTCTCCCTGATGTTATTCAATCTGTATTTTGAGCAAGCAGTGAAGGAAACAAAAGAAAAATTTGGAGTAGGTATTAAAATCCATGGAGAACAAATAAAAACTCTGAGGTTTGCCGATGACATTGTAATTCTGTCAGAGACAGCAAAGGACTTGGAAGAGCAGTTGAACGGAATGGACAGTGTCTTGAAAGGAGGATATAAGATGAACAACAACAAAAGCAAAACGAGGATAATGGAATGTAGTCGAATTAAGATGGGTGATGCTGAGGGAATCAGATTAGGAAATGAGACACTTAAAGTAGTAAAGGAGTTTTGCTATTTGGGGAGTAAAATAACTGATGATGGTCGAAGTACAGAGGATATAAAATGTAGACTGGAAATGGCAAAGAAAGCGTTTCTGAAGAAGAGAAATTTGTTAACATCGAGTATAGATTTAAGTGTCAAGAAGTTGTTTCTGAAAGTATTTGTATGGAGTGTAGCCATGTATGGAAGTGAAACGTGGACAATAAATGGTTTGGACAAGAAGAGAATAGAAGCTTTCAAAATGTGGTGCTACAGAAGAATGCTGAAGATTAGGTGGGTATATCACGTAACTAATGAGGAGGTATTGAATAGAATTGGGGAGAAGAGGAGTTTGTGGCACAACTTGACTAGAAGAAGGGATCGGTTGGTAGGACATGTTCTGAGGCATCAAGGGAGCACCGATTTAGTATTGGAGGGCAGCGTGGAGGGTAAAAATCGTAGCGGGAGACCAAGAGATGAATACACTAAGCAGATTCAGAAGGATGTAGGTTGCAGTAGGTACTGGGAGATAAAGCAGCTTGCCCAGGATAGAGTAGCATGGAGAGCTGCATCAAACCAGTCTCAGGACTGAAGACCACAACCACAACAATCAAATTATGTAACATTATTCATATTCATCCAGCAGTAAAATGAGGATTTGACTGAGACATCTGAGAATGAGAATATTCACTGCCTAACACATGTCAATGCAACTACACACACACACACACACACACACACACACACACACACACCACTAGCGGTTATGTAAATGATTAGAATTGCAATTATCAGTGATACGTAGAATGCCCACCAAAGCACATATGGCTCTTTGTTGGTTGGTTTAGAAAGGGAGGGGGGGGGGGGGGGGGTGACCAAACTGCTAGGTCATCAGTCCCTAGTTCCAATTAAAATAATTCCACAAAGGTGGAAGCAAAATAATCAAGACATACAAAACACAGCTGGAAGAAAGGAGAAAACCACAAGAATGACAGAAGGGCAACAAACACTGAAATGGACAAAATCAGACAAGAAAACCACAGAGATGCTAGAAACATGTAGAAGAGATCAAAACAAGAGAGCAGATTACCATGGCTGGCTGACCATGAGTATAAAAAGAAGAAGCCAGCCACTCTGCAACACATTAAAACCTCCATACTAAAAGCACTAGGGTGGAGGATACAGGACAAAGGACATGTGCTACAACTACGCTCAAATGATAACATCAACCCTCGCGAATAAAACCTAAAACCAAAGCAGCTGTTGAGGCATTGTCATCCAACACCAAAGGTAGGGTGCTGGGAAAAGTAAAAGACCGTCGCAGGGCGGCTAAAAGTGGGCAGTCCAGCAAGAGGTGGATGACCATCATTTGTGAGCCACCGCAACACCGAAGTGGGTCCTCGCGACGGAGGAGGTAACCACGCGTCAGCCATGTGAGGCCAATGCGGAGTCGGCAGAGGACAACTGACTCTGTCTCCCAAAGCCAAAAAACCCTGCGGCGTAAGACAGAATGCAAGTCAGTTTTGGAGATGCTCATCTCCAGAAGCAGTTTCCACGTAGCCTGTTTGGCCAGCCTGTCCTGGGGTCCACACAAACACCACTGAATGACGGGATCGTCCCAGGACATAGATGGACTCCTGAATGGATGTCACCAAAGGATGGCGAGGGTAGCATTGGTCGATAGCTTGTAGGCTACTCAAGGAGTCAGTGCACAGGAGAAATATGACTCACCAGGGCATGAGCAGATGTGTTCAAGAGCACGACATATGGCCACCAGCTCTGCAGTTACAACACTGCAGTCATCTGACAAGGAGTGCTGTACAATATGTCCTCCATGAACAAACGCAGTCTATGTGACCATCAGCCATCAAGCCTTCGGTGTAAACCACTTCATGTCCACAGTACATGTCAAGAATCGAGAGGAAATGATATCGGAGAGCCGCAAGGTTAACAGAGTCCTTAGGGCCATGTGAAAGGTCCAGAAGAATCTGCAGCCTCGGTGTACACCGTGGAGGTGTACGTGAATGGACCTGGAGGAGAAGTAGTAACGGTAAGGACTCCAGTTCCGACAGAAAGGACTGGAAGCGAACCGCAATCAAAAGCCCTGACCTGGGATGCCGATGTGATAGATGAACTGCCATGGTTGGGAAAAGCAGACAGTAATTCAGATGCGCAGGAGAACTATGAACATGTGCAATGTAACTGGCGAGCAGTTGTGCACGACTAACCTTAAATGGACGGACTCCGGCCTCCACCAGGACACTGGACTCATTCTAAAAGCTCCCGTCGCTAGACGAACGCCACAGTGGTGCACTGGGTCAAGTAAACGCAATACCGAGGGCGCCGCAGAACCATAAACCAGACTCCCATAGTCAAGAGGGGATTGAACAAGGGCTCTGTAGAGCTACAGCAGCGTAGAGCGATCTGCACCCCAGTTGGTGTTGCTCAGGCAGTGGAGGGCACTGAAGTGTTGTCAGCACTTCTGCGTAAGCTGATGAAGGTGAGGTAGCCAAGTCAATCGGGCACTGAAAACCAGAGGTAAAGTTCTGGTTCTGGATGAACGGTACGACGCCGACAGAAATGTATGAGACATGTTTCGCGGCTGAAAACTGGAAACAGTGGGCTAGAGCCTATGACTGCACCTTGTGAATGGCTCCCTGTAGGTGCCGCTCAGCAACACCAGTACTGGAGGAGCAGTACAAAATGTAGAAGTCATCTGCATACAGAGAAGGTGAGCGACAGCCCTACAGCTGCTGCTAGACTTAATAGCCACTAAAAATAGAGACACTCAATACGGAGCCCTATGGAATGCCATTCTCCTGTATATTGGGGGAACTGTGGGAGGCACCGATTTGGACACGGAAAGTAACGGAGCGGCAGGAAGTTTTCGATAAAAATCGGGAGCGGGCCCAAGAGACCTCACTCGTACAATGTGGCAAAGATACGATGCCGTCAGGTTGTGTCATATGCTTTACATAAGTAAAAAAAGATGTTGGCATCTGGAAAAGGCTGTTCAGATGGCAGACTCGAGGGACACAAGATCATCAGTGGTAGAGTGTCCCTGGCAAAGCCGCCCTGACATGGAGCCAGTAGCCCAAGTGACTCCAGGACCCAACCCAACTGCCGACACACCATACATTCCAGCAGCTTACAAAGAAAGTTGGTGAGGCTGATCAGCCGGTAGCTATCCACATTATGCAGGTTTTGACCAGGTTTGTGCACCAGAATTATGGCGCTCTCCCGCCATTGTGAGGGAAAGACGCCATTGCACCAGATCCGGTTGAAGATGACTAGGAGATGTCACTTGTAGTCAGATGAGAGATGTTTAATCATCCGACTGTGGATCTGATCCGGCCTAAGAGCTGTGTCAGAGCTATGTGCAAGGGTGCTGAGAAGCTCCCACTCTGTAAATAGGCTGTTATAGGGTTCACTGTGGTGTGTAGTGAACGAGACGATTTTCCTTTTCATCCGCCGTTTGAGTGTGTGAAAGGCTGCAGGGTACTTCTCCAACGCAGAGGCTCGAGCATAGCGCTTAGCAAAGTGCTCAGCAATCACATTTGCGTCAGTAGATAACACGTCATTGATGTTAATGGTGGGGATTCCTGTTGGGGTCTGGTACCCAAAAAGATGTGTCTAATCTTCATCCAGACTTGGGAAGGTGACGTATGGCACCCAATGGTCGACACATACCTCTCCTGACACTCCTGTTTCTGTCATTTTATAAGGTGGGGAATGTGGGCTTTGAGCTGCTTAAAAGTTATTAGGTGCTCTAGGGAAGAGTGCCGCTAACGTCTCTGTAGAGCTTGCTGATGCTGTTCAATTGCCTCAGAGCCTTCCGGCAACCACCAAGTGTCTGTCTTTCGCCGAGGGCACCCTAAAGAACGAGAGATTGCATTTTCTGCCGCAGAAACGATTGTTGTAGTGACCTGCTCAACAACAATATCCATGGCACCATGTGGGGGAGATTCTGCAGTGACAGCAGAGGTAAAGGCTTCCCAGTCTGCCTTGTTTAAAGCCCATCTGGGTAGGCATCTGTGGGCATGACGTCAGGGGAATGACAAGAAGATGGGGAAGTGGTCATTACCAAACAGGTCGTCAAGTATTCTCCAATAGATAGATGGGAGAAGGCCAGGACTGCAAACCGAGAGATCAATGGCCAAATATTTGGCATGTGCCACACTGAAATGTGTGGGGGCACCTGTATTTTAAGAGGCAGAGGTTGAGTTGTGACAGTAAATTTTCGACCTCCCTACCTTGGCCGTTAAGCATGGCGCCACCACACAAAATGTTATGCACGTTAAAATCTCCCAAAAGTAGGGAAAGTTTAGGGAGTTGATCAATTAGTGCAGCCAATACATTCAGCGGTACTGCACCATCTGGAGGAAGATACACATTGCAGACAGTTATTTCCTGCATCATCCTTATCCTGACAGCCACAGCTTCAAGAGGGGTTTGAAGCGGCACAGGTTCACTACATACTGAGTTCAGGACATAGATGCAAACTCCACCTGAGACTTCATTCTAGTCGCTACAGTTCCTATAACATCCCTTATGGCTGCAGAGGGCAGGGGTCCGCATTGCTGGGAACCAGGTTTCCTGGAAGGCACTGGAGACAGCAGGTGTAAAAATTAACAGTTGCCGTAGCTAAGTCAGGTGGTGGAAAAAACCACCGCAATTCCACTGGAGGATTACATGATCGTGAGACTGGGAAGGCATGAAACACTTGATGAGGCAGTCTACGCCTCAGGGTCACCTGCTGCCACCATATGAGTACCTATGTGATCGACATCCATTGTGTTTGAGGGCCCAGCGAGATCTAGATCCTCAAGCGGATGCCAGAATCTCCACCTCATCCTGACACAGAGCTTGTAGGTAGTGGTGGTGTGGGTGCCATCTCAGTGCCTTGGTTCTTGGGGGTCTTTTTCTCTTTAGGTTTCTCTCACTGCTCCTTAGGTTTGCCCGGCTTGGAGGGCTTCACTGATTCAGTCTCAGGAACTGAGGAGGACTGTGAAGCCGCCAACCAGCTACCTGTGGTTGCTTCAGTCACTGACAGGTGTCAGCTTTGCCACTGGTAGGAACCTGGGAAGGGAGTGACCCAAGGGATCCCTTCCTGGCAAGAGGATCCAAAGACGACTTACGTTTCTCCAGCTGAGAAGTGGGGACTGACATCCACGATGGTTGTGTGGGTGGGTGGGCGAGGGGGGGAGGGGGGCTGGGGTTGCTCCTGGAGAAGGTTGTGCAGGAGCAACAGGGAGAGAACTGACCCCCACCATCAAGGGGGCAGGTGGAAACTGATGGCTCAGAGCCAACTGTTCCTAATGGAATGGAAGATGGTAGAACCACTGTCATAGCGGCGGCGTAGGTTGAAATCCAGTGTCTTGTCTTCCATTATTTTTCTTTCTTTCTGGAGACTCCTGCAGTCTGGCGAGCAAGGCAAATGGTACTCTTCGCAGTTGACACAAATGGAAGGCGGGGCACAGGGAGTATCGGGATTTGAAGGATGTCCACAATGCCAACAAGTGATGCTGGAAGTACAGCTGGAAGACATACGGCCAAACTACCAGCACTTAAAGCACCACATCGGGGAGGGATATATGGCTTTACGTCACAGAGGTAGACCATCACCTTGACCTTCTTGGGTAATGTGTCACCCTCACCCTCAAAGGCCAAAACGAAGGCACCGGTGGCAACCTGATTATCTGTCGGACCCCAGTGGACGCGCCGGATGAAATGGACACCTCGCCGCTCTAAGTTGGCACACAGCTTATCGTCAGACTGCAAAAGAAGGTCCCTGTGAAATATGATACCCTGGACCATATTTAAGCTCTAAAGGCAAGTGATGGAAACAGAAACATCCTCCAGCTTGTCACAGGCAAGTAGTGCCCGTGACTGGGCAGCGGATGCTGTTTTGATGTAGACCGACCCTGACTGCATTTTGGACAAGCCCTCCTCCTTCCCAAACTTGTCCTCTAAATGATCCACAAAAAACTGAGATTTCATTGACAAGAAAGATTCCCCACCAACTCTCATACGAGGTATCGGGGTGAATAAGCTTCGCTGCCATCCTTAGCCTGGCGTTCCTTCCATGATGCGGCCGTGGGTGGGGGGTGGGGGACGATTTGGGGTCGTATTTCTTAGCATTGAAGTTAGGACTAGACCACTTAGAGACTGCTGGTGTTTGACCACCAGCTACAGATGACATACAACACTTCACTTCACGGCGTGTCATCTGCCCTGATGCCACCCACTCCGACCAGGGGCCCTCCCCACAGGCGCCACCCAGCCGCAGCAAAGGCCACCTGACAGGATGGCCATTGCTGGGATTCCCGATGCCACAGGGTGATGGGCATCTCCTCCTTGGCATACATGGGGAGTTAATGGTGCAGGCATCAGTAGAGCAGATCCCTGTGTGGCCAGCGGGCTACAACCAACAGGGTACATGGTGGCCCCACCACAACAGTCTGACTAACGTGCTGGATATCAGGCGCAAACAAGCTAAGAAGTCCATTATCATAAACAGTGCAGAAAGCGATACTGCACAGAGGATGGAGGAAAATGCACCCAGGAGGGTGACAACGCCCAACAGCTGGAGAATGAGCGGAAGTGCAGATCCATGCCAAAGAAGCACGCAAGAGGTCTCAGCGCATGATGGACACTGTGCACTATGTAAAGCGCCCTTCCCCAATTGGCTCGCTCTTCGGGAAAATTTTGAAAAATGGAGGTCAAACCCAACAGGGGACCATCACATAAAGGCTGATACATGTGGGACTCCTTTTAGTCGCCTCTTACGACAGGCAGGAATACCTCCGGCCTATTCTAACACCCGGGATTGCTGTTTGTCTACAGGGGCATGAGCAGCACTAGATATTGAGTGATCACTGTGAAGGGCATGCAGATACCTCATACTCATGTGAGACAGTGTTATCAGCAAGTGACTGTCATTGTATGTGTCCATTTCGTTGGCTGGTCGAATCATGGAATATCCAGATTTGTAGGGCACTTGGCTGCAACAGTGTCCTGATGTTAGATTAGATGGGATCACAAGGGCATTATACTTGTCAAGGTTCTGATCAATACAGTCTAACCACATCAGACAGAGTTATTATTCACCAAACACATAATAACCTGTTCCCACCTGTGGACTCCTGACAAATAGCATCGCATTGTGATCAGTAAAGAATAGCAGTTCTGCACTACTGAGGACGACTCTAGTCAGTGAACACGGTGGCAACCAGCAAAGACGTCCCATTCTTTCAATGAATTGGAGAAACACAGCAATTTTACTCCTGCCATCACAGCGTGGTGACCCATTGGGTATGAGGATGATGATAAGTGAGGGAACTCTGATGGCACAACTGTACGTCACAGACATCCTACATCTTGTGTTACCTCTCATGTGATTGTATTGAAATGTCAGTTTACTACAGGACAACATTCTTCTACATGACATGTCTATGAACTGTTGACGTACTCCTGTGGCCAAAAAGAAACCCAGATTTGGCTCCAATGTAATGCATGCGGTACCTGTTCTGACGTCAACTCGGTCCAGTATATCAAGGACCTGTTACAAAATTTGTGGGCCACCTTGCCTCAGGGGATGATGCAAAAACTTTACGGTGCTTTTTCAGACTGAATGGGGGCATACATCAAGGTCAGAGGGAAAGCAACATTATAAGACAAGTGGGCTCATGCTGCTAAGTTCCTTGTAAGTTTTACTCGCTTTGGTAATCACTGAAATAGCATCACAATAACCTCCAAACCTGGCTGCATCAATTTTACCATTCAGTGTGGAAAATGCTAAACAAAAGGAGAATGTATTTCTATGGACAAATTTAACTAAAGACTAGAAATACAGCCATATGCACTGCTTTCTGAAGAAGCTAAGGAACAAGTCCCAACAGTAAATTTAAGTCACACAATGACTTAAAAAATTTTAAACCAGGGAAGACAATGTGGGAAATAATACATCTGTGACAGACATTAAGGTAACAGGAAAATTCTACTTTTCCAGACCTTCCTAAGAAAATAATGGATATCAGAAGTTGTGGAGACGCCCTTTTAAGCATTTCTATGTCATTTAAGAGAAAAACATGTTACTGCAGCAAGCAATTATTTGGACACTTTTCATATGGCACATCTTGTACCAAGTTTTATCATTAATCTGATTCTTTCAGCTCTATACAAGACCACCTAATTTATTACTAATTAAAAAGCTCCAAATACATGAACACACATGTTGACAAGTGGATACCTAACTGTGTTCAGCCAGGAGTCTACTCCTGTCATCCAAGTACTGTCCGTTGGATACGGAACCGGCCTCACCCCAGGTTTTCCCAAACAAAAAACTGTCACCTGCACAAGGTTCACAGACTGGTTCAGTAATTCAGTCTGCCAGTAGCTCACATTATTTTCTGAAACTAGCCTTGGAAATTACTTTTACAAATATTTGAATCACACTCTGCGAAAGAGTGAGGTTTCCTAACTGTAATATTTATACAACTATAGCACTCCGTTCCTTCTCAAGTTTGAAGGGGAAAAAAATAGATGAATCAATAAATAAATACCTACGATCAATATAACTCGC
The DNA here is from genome assembly GCF_021461385.2 of Schistocerca piceifrons. Classification (NCBI taxonomy): domain Eukaryota; kingdom Metazoa; phylum Arthropoda; class Insecta; order Orthoptera; family Acrididae; genus Schistocerca; species Schistocerca piceifrons. The sequence continues at coordinate 67,307,266 of NC_060144.1, read as the reverse complement.
ATGTTGTTAAATCAACACACACACACACACACACACACACACACACACACACACACACACACACACACGCACGCACGCACACCTCTGCAGTCCATCTAGGCAGAATAAACCTGCACCAAGCATTATTAAGAAAGAACAACAGATCAAAATGAAAAACACAATTAAAATATCCATTTAATTACAATAAAATTTAGATATCTCTGTACTTACCTTTCCCGCTGAGACTGGCATTGGCTTTGGCCCCATACCAGGTCCAGGGAAGCCATGCGGTGGATGTGATGGTCCATGCATCCCCATGGGATGCATGTTAGGGGCCATGTTACCACTCATAGCACCCATAGGTCCCATGTTTCCCATAGGATGAGGGTGCGGAGAATGGTGGTGATTCATAGGACTCATTGAGCCCATGTTGTTCATCGGTGTGACGTTCATGCCACCTCCCATATGACCACTGTTCATTGGCGGACCACACAAACTGTTCATAGATGGGCCACCCATTGGTCCATTGTTCATTGGAGGTCCCCCCATAGGACTATTGCTCATTGCTGGGCCACCCATGGGACTACTGTTCATTGGAGGACCACTTAACGGACTACTGTTCATTGGTGGACCACCTATTGGACCACCCATGTTGTTCATGGAAGGACCTCCTAAGTGACTGCTGTTCAATGGTCCACCCATTGGACCATTATTCATATGACTACTGTTCATTGTAGGACCACCCATACCACTCATTGGGCTTCCCATTGGGCCACCCATTGGACTGCCCATTGAACTTCCACTCATCATTGTGCTACCCATGTTGTTCATTGGACTACCAATAGGACCACTCGTACTCATGGGACCACCCATAGTTCCGCTGTTCAGGGGGCTTCCCATAGGAGGACAGCTGTTCATAGGACTGCCCATCGGAGGACCGCTGCTCATGGGTGGACCTCCCATCTGGCCACTGCTGATGGGTCCTCCCATGGTGTGGCTGCCCATGTTGTTCATCGGTGGGCCACTCATGTGACTACTGCTGCCCATAGGTGGCCCACCCATGTTGCCCATGGGACTCATGCCTCCCATAGGAGGACCACCCATGTGATGGTGGTGGTGGTGGTGATTCATGTGGACGTGATGGCTGTGACTCATGCTCATCGACGACATCTGGGGTGGAGTGTCATCGAAAGGATTGGACGCCACAATGGTATCACCATAACCTGTAAAACACATTATTTTGATCTGTAAATCAAGGCAATATAATCATATATTGATTCTATGATAAAGAGTTTGGGACAAATACACAAAATTTTAACATGATATACATCTTTAGAAACAAACTGTTGTATCTTCACTGATCAACACAATGTCGGCAACTACCCCCTGATGAGACCTTAGCACATACCTTTCACTCTTCTACTTTAATATATTTGAGTGGTTGGAAGGAGCATATGTGTTAAATAGCCAATTGAATGAAACACAAAAGGGCACTCATGCTAAAACAGTATGTGTTCACTGTCAAGTGTTGTGAGAAGCACAATTCATACAGAATATGTAGTGAACTGTTCGGTCAAGAGTTTAAGACTGGAAGTGTTCTGTCAAAACCTCCAGGGAAGTTTACAAAAACTTTAGTGCCAAAATGGCACAAAAGAGTGGCCATTTACATCATCATCTGCAATGCTCATTAACAAGGGCCGATCATCCATCACGCTTATGGAACAATCTGGAGTGCAATTTATTTCTGCAATGCACATCCATCAGATTGCCAAACTGTCACCATTTTTAAATATTTCATATGCTACCATGTATGCAACCAAATTCTATTAATAACTAGAGTTCACTATATACACAAAACCTTCACAGAAATAACACTACACATAAATGGAATTGAATAACATATTCAAAGTCTTCGTTGTACACAGTTTGCAAATTATTATCCCATGAAGCATCTGATATCACACCCATAGTTACTTTTATTCTGGAAAATAGTTATCATTACCATATTACAGGCACAAATTTTTTGAAAAAAATTATTACCTTATTTTTGTTTCATAATATCATAAAAATCAGTCTATATTCACTCATTCTGATGATTATGTAACTGATTATACATGCACAATGCCCGCTGCCTATCAAGGAAGTTTTTGATCAATTAGCTCAGTCCTAAGGGAGGAAAGAGGTACAGGTTCAAGAAGATTGGCCTGGAATAACAATACAAATAAGGGACAAAAAATGTTGTGACAAATGATTTTAGATGCCTCCATAGCCTTAAAAAAAATGGACTAGAGAATACAGAGAATAAGCAATACTCCCTTCATTAGATGTATTACACACACAAACACACACACACACACACACACACACACACACACAACCAGTGGTGTACATGTTCCGCTTTTAACCCGCCCATGCTTGCCTGGTGGCCAGGCGGGCAGGCCGCCGCGCGTTGTCAACAGAACGGGCAAGCTGCTTCACTCCCAGCCAAGCCAAGCAGAACCCAACCCAGGCAGGCTGCGGAAAACTTGCTTGCCTGCCCATATTACTGCTGAGCTGCGCTAGGCAGCCGTTTAGTCGGCGCGCGTCATTGTCATATTATGAACGTTAATTAAAAGTTTTTATTTTACCTGAGCACCAAAAGAGAAACCCCAACATTATATATATAAAAACAAAGATGAGGTGACTTACCGAACGAAAGTGCTGGCAGGTCGATAGACACACAAACAAACACAAACATACACACAAAATTCAAGCTTTCGCAACAAACTGTTGCTTCATCAGGAAAGAGGGAAGGAGAGGGGAAGACGAAAGGAAGTGGGTTTTAAGGGAGAGGGTAAGGAGTCATTCCAATCCCGGGAGCGGAAAGACTTACCTTAGGGGGAAAAAAGGACAGGTATACACTCGCACACACGCACATATCCATCCACACATACAGACACAAGCAGACATATTTCATGTCTGCTTGTGTCTGTATGTGTGGATGGATATGTTCGTGTGTGCGAGTGTATACCTGTCCTTTTTTCCCCCTAAGGTAAGTCTTTCCGCTCCTGGGATTGGAATGACTCCTTACCCTCTCCCTTAAAACCCACTTCCTTTCGTCTTCCCCTCTCCTTCCCTCTTTCCTGATGAGGCAACAGTTTGTTGCGAAAGCTTGAATTTTGTGTGTATGTTTGTGTGTCTATCGACCTGCCAGCGCTTTCGTTCAGTAAGTCACCTCATCTTTGTTTTTATATATAATTTTTCCCCCGTGGAATGTTTCATATATATATTTTTTTTTTTTTTTTTCAGGTCAAAAAATATTGGGTTTTATTTGTACATTCTTCCTTTACGCGTATATTTCGGGCTTACTATCTATATAAATAAAATCGAATTGCCAAATGTGTTGATAAGCGTAAAACTCGAGAACGGCTGGACCAATTCGGCTAATTTTTTTCTTTTTTTTGCTGTGTTCGTAATTCTCAGGACAAGGTTTTTAAGAAATAAATTTTTTGGAAAATCGACCGAAAAATTGGAAAATTTGGGGAAAACTGAAAGTGCGTTATCATTGTGTCCGTGTGTTTGTATTGCATACAATCTTGATGAAGTTTTGCACACTATACTTTGAAATCAAGAGGAAGGTCACAGACTACATAAAATTTCGTAGGGTGTATGGCAGAGGTTACTTTGCCTAACGGAATTCGACAAATTGTACGTTTTTATTCCGATCTTGATGAAATTTGACACACTTGATATTCAAAACAGGATGAAGGGCGCTGTCTGCTTAAAATTCTGAACGGTGCATGGCGGAGGGTACTTTACTTACATACTTCTACACCAACCTACATTTTTATTCCGATCTTGAAGAAATTTTGCATACTTGACCTTCAAGAGGAACATCACTGTCTACATAATATTTCGGACAGTGCATGGAATAGAGTACCTTACAAAAGATTTTGAAATCATTTGCGGGTTACCATGAAAGTTGGCTCATTTACGCATGTTTCCATGTAGAAGGTTTTTGAATATTTCCATGAGCATCTTAAACCTAACTAACCTAAGGACATCACACACATCCATGCTCGAGGCAGGATTCGAACCTTCGAACGCAGCGGTCGCGCGGTTCCAGACTGTAGCGCCTAGAACTGCTCGACCATCCCCGCCGGCCACATTCACAGTCATTGTGTTTGACAATTTGCGCACAGCAAATGTCGTTTAACAGTTCCAAACCAATTTTGGTTGAGCGAACGTGTTATATTGGCTGCAAAAAACCTTCATGTTAACGAAATTAATTTTCAGATTCAAAATATGATACCTGGCGAACTGATGACATACAAGTCTGTTTATTCCGTTACTAACCAAGATGATGTAGTCAACTATCCTACGGAATTTTTAAATTCGCTGGATTTGCCCGGATTACCGCCTCCCAATCTGCAATTAAGTCGGATCGGCAATCATTATGTTGCAAAAGGTAAACCAGCCACATCTTTGTAATGGCACCTGGCTTGCGTTTAGAATATTCGAGCCAGTTTTTGGGCAGTCAGGAAACGCAGAGCACATCAGTACATATTTATTCAAACGCCAGTCTGAATTTATGCAATGCATTGTCATGGATATTAATGCACCCCTTTGTAATTGTCTGTCCATAGATCAATTGAACTGGCACATATACCAGAACGAATTGCATGCACTATATCTGGGAGCATTTTGCTGCGCTCTTTATCAGCTAAGGTTTGAACTTTCCTAGCTACTGTCACTCGGGAAGGCATAATATTTTTAATATCAACTGAGCCATATTTCTTACCTATGTCGATCAGAGTGTGCCCTAAATTAAGAAATCCATCTCCCTCTATACTGCTAAATGGTCTCAGGTCCTTAGCACACATTTCGACGCACTTTTCGGTCACTAAATCTTTGTCCTCTTTCAAGATATTTATGGAGTGAGGGAACCGCTTGTCAAATTTGCTCATATGTCGTAACATACTCGAGGTTCCCGAACAAGTACTTACGAGCTTTTTGCATAGTCTGCATTGAGACATACCTACCGATTTATTTGAAGCGGCCTCATAAACACACGAAAACGCTTCCCATGCGGCACTTGTGCTGTTTCGTTACCAGCATGTATTCGCCAGTTGTCATTTTTTTTTTCAATCTCACTAAAGTTCGACCTATTCATTGTGCTACCCCCAACGTTGCGATAAATGGACTGCGGGCTAACTACCTGGCTACTCTAGTCGCGTAGTCGCGGTAGCTTGACAGCGCAACCTGTTGTCAGGCGCAGCAAGCTGAGCAGGTCCCGTGAAGCTTGGCAGGCCTGCGGGAACCCAGGTAGCCCGGGCTTGCGGGAGCCCAAGTCGGCCGCATTACCCACTATGCCTCAGTACACGCGCACTCTTGTGTTTACGTCGTGACAGGCTGACCTGCATGAAAGGTTGCAGAGGAGCTAGGGGCAAGCAGGCTGCAAGGGGAATTTGTACACCTCTGACACACACACACACACACACACACACACACACTAGTAAAGCCTACAACGTAATGATGCTTTTGATTCGATATCAAGAGAAATAATAACAAACTAACATTGGAATTATTTACATTTTCAGGATGACATTTTCTTCACATTCCGGTATTGCCACACATTCATATCTGGTAATAATCAGTGTACTTGTGTAACATTTTTGTGCCTTTTGTGGTGAAATTTATTAATGATACATTATGTGGATGGCCCTTTCTGCATTTTCCAATTTTACTGCTTAAAGGCACCTCTTTTATTGGGATATACAGCATGTTTGCACTATCTATGTTGAAATATTAGTAATGTGATCATCTCAAGGCCAAAAGCCATTTTGGTGAGTGACTAATTTGTATGCAATATGTCGTCTGGGTTTTCTGTTTACTTGCCACCAGTCTCGCAGTGTATGTACATGAACATCAGAAATGACAAATGCAGCTACAGAAAAAAAAAAAAAAAAAACCTATGTGTGTTACATTATTTATAATGAGTATGTGTGTTTGTCCCTGCAGATGAAACTTTGAACTTTTTTCTGTGAAAATTCAGTTTATCACTCCAGTGCCTGGTACTTTAAGTGTTGTTAGATTACTAACTGTTCAGGGATGGAACAGAAGAGACAGTGCAAAAGTGGTTCGATGAACCTTCGACCAGGAAGTTGACAGTGATTGGCAGAGTATACATGTAAACAGATGTAGATCTGTTAGCTTGGTCACATACTTACTCAGAGTCTAGTTACAGTAAAGATGAGTTAGGAAGGGACAGTGGGTTGACAATCTGAATCAGGCGTATTGAGAAACAACACAAATGATATGGGTGATGACTACAGAGGTACAAGTGTCAACAATTTTAAGGTTTTACATTTTTCCAAATGATTTTGGGTGACATTCAGTAGTAACTTTAAATTTTCTGACTTTAGTGATTCCACAGATTGTAGAGTTCAGCCTGAGGACTCTTAAGTCAGATAACAATCTTAATAATGGTCCAACAAGAAAGAACTGACAGACATGAACACACAGAAAATTGTAAATGCAAAGAACTGTCAGATTCTGTCATACTGTAACAGCTGTCAAGACTCATTCTTCACAAGCTATTAAAATTCTCAACTGACATTTTTGAAAAGAAGCTCCTAAGGAGGAGACCTTCATACATCAGTTATCCACAACTTTCACAAGACAAAGATTCACATGCTATACCCAATACATGGTAATAGCAAGAACTGACAGAATGCAAACGTTAGGAGAAGAGTCACTGACAACACATAAATGGCTAGTGTTCCACCTGGGGTGTGCGGGGGGGTGGGGGGTGGGGGAACGAGGTGACTCCAGTATATAAGAATGGTAAAAGAAAGGATTCACAGAATTACAGACCAATACCCCCAACTTTTGTTTGCTGCACAATCCTTGAACATATTCTCAGTTCAAATATATTAAACTTTCTTGAGACAGAGACATTTATGTCCATGAGTCAGCGTGGTTTTAGAAAGCTTCATTCATGAAAAACTTAGCTTGTCCTTTTCTCACAAAATACACCGTGAACTCTGGATGAAGGGCAACAGGAAGATTTCATACTTCTAGATTTCCAGAAAGCACCTGACACAGTGCCTCATTGAAGGCTGTTAAAGAAGGTATGAGAATGTGGCATAAGCTCACAGATATGCGAGTGGTTCGAAGACTTCATAATTAATAGAACTCAGTAAGTTGCCCTCAACGGTGAGTGTTCATCAAAGTCAAGGGTATCGGCAGAAGTGCCCCAGGGAAGTGTGATAAGACCACTGTTGTTCCCCACATACACAAATAATTTGCAGACAGTGTGGGCAGCAATCTACAGTTCAGTTGTTTGCTGATGATTCTGTGGTGTATAGTTAAGATTTTGAAGTTGAGTTACTGTAGGAAGATACAAGACAACTTAGACAAAATTTCTAGTTGGCTTGATGAATGACAGCTAACTCTAAATGTGGAAAAAAGTAAGTTAATGCAGATTAGATGGAAGAGCAAACCTGTAAAGTTCAGATACAGTATTACTAGTGTCCTGCTTGGTGTAGTCAAGTCTTTTAAATATCTGAATGTGACATTGCAAAACAATATGAAATGGAACAAGCATCTGAGAACTGTGGTAGGGAAGCGGAATGGTTGACTTTGGTTTGTTGGGAGAATTTTAGAAAAGAGTGGTTCACCTGTAAAGGGGACTGCATATAGGACACTGGTGTGACCTATTCTGAGTACCGCTCGAATGTTTGGGATCCATACCGGGTCGGACTGTAGGAAGACACTGAAGCAATTCAGAGGCGGGCTACTAGATTTGTTACGGTAGGTTTGAAAAAACATGTTACGAATGTGCTTCAGGGGAAAAGGAGATGTTCTTTTTGGGAAACACCACTGAGAAAATTTTGAGAACCAGCATCTGAAGCTGACTGCCACACGATTCTACTGCCAACAACATACATTGCTCGTAGACCCCAAAGATAATATGCGAGAGATTAGGGCTCATATGGAGGCAAATAGTTATTTTCCCCTTGATCTATTCCCCAGTGGAACAGGAAAGGAAATGACTAGTAATGGTACAAGGTACCCTCAGCAAAGCACTGTACAGTGGCTTGTGGAGTATCGATGTAGATATTAGTCACTGGTGACTCTTAGTATGATCAAATGGAAATCATTAAAGAATTTTGGAACATTACTTAAGATGAAAAAAAAAAAACGTAGAAATATTGAAATACAGTAATGGCACGGTCTGACAGACTGAGAGAAGACGAACTGAGTCCCTGACAGCACATACTCATAAATAAGGCTGAAAACTTCAATAGCTTATGGGCAAATCCCCCTCCCCCCTCTCCCTCCCCTCCCCCCCCCCCCCCCCTCTCTCTCTCTCTCTCTCTCTCTCTCTCTCTCTCTCTCTCTCTCTCTCTCTCTCTATGTGTGTGTGTGTGTGTGTGTGTGTGTGGGGGGGGGGGGGGGTTCTGGCAGAGTGGGAGAGAGGAGAAAGAAAGGACGCGGTGGGGAGCAGGGAGCGAGGGTTGGAGAAGGATGGTTGATGGCTCCGAGGCATGCAGCAGATGCACAAGACAGTTATGCGACACATAGGCAATAGCACCAGTGACTGTGCCGCACATGACAACAGTGATGTGGAGTGGCTGGCACAATGTAACTGTACTAGGTTTTGAGTAGGGTAGGGGGGGGGGGGGGGGGGGAATTGTGTAAACAGGTGCATGCTCTAGCTTGAAAAAAAATTCATGTGAAAGCTAGTACAATTTCAGTCTTCCTTGTGTGCCCACTGAAGTCTCAACACCCTTACTATTCGGTGAGCTGTAATCTTTATTCCTAAATTATTTACAGGAATTATTTCAAAATTAACAAATGGCAGTTAAATATGGACATTCAGCTATAGTGCACACAAACTAAGTCGACACTCGGTGGGTGGCTGTTGGGATTCACTGTAAATGGGAAATGCCTTTACAGTCGCTCCCAACAGCCACTGTGCCGAGTGTCAATTTAGTTTATGCACCAGCACATTGATCCTTTCAGATCCACTGTTGGACTATGTCCGACATGTTAAATGATGTCAGACACATTTCTGTTATTGTGCCTCAGTCTACTCTCTTGTTGGAATTCACAAGACGCATGGCAGCACTTTGTACAAAGATCTGACAACTCAAAGTGTGCTGCATTCGCATGCTTGTAGTAAGGTAAAAGCCAACTGAAAACATTTAAGTGATGACATTGCCAAGTGGCTTCTGGAAGATACTGAGCACTAAGGAGAATTTAGTGATGAAATGATCTGGGAGAAACTTCTGCCGTGCGCAGTGATGTAAGTTCTATCGGATCAGAATCTACAGACAGAGAGTAAATTGATTGAGAGAGACAACCTGTATGTGGAAGGTTTATCATGATAGAGATGCTGATCTAGTGAAATTTCCTTTTTCTGTCACACAGCAAGTTTTCACCATCCAACATGGTGTTCAACCAAAATCCAAACTTGCATATTTCCAACTCTTCTTCATTGACAATCTTAGTGAAATTATGCATGCTACAAACATGTATGCTAAAGAAAGGACACAAAGTTACTCCACTTACAAAACATTCAATCTGGCAATCATAGAGGGAGGTTTCATTAGAAGAATTGAAGGCTTTCCTATATGTAATATTGGGCACAGCCATGAATTTGAATGCAAAGTTAATTAGTTATTTTACAGGAGACTAGCAAGAACGAACTCCATATTTCAACCATGTTCTCTCTTGTCTCCATTTCCAATCCCCGTCCCCAAATATTCTGGATGTTGCATTTAGTTCCACCTGTCACAGCTCATGGGTGTCAACATATGAGAGGGTGCAAGGTGAAGAACATTAGTGAGTACATTAACAGTCAATGCAAAGAACTTTATGCACCAAAAAGGAATTTGGCTATAGTATTCAAAGGGAGTATCCAATTCAAGTGCTACAATCCAAGGACATCTAAGATGTGAGGTTTATGAGTTTTCTGGCTGTGCGATTCAGCAAACTGTTACATTTTTCTCATATTCCACATTATGGAACGACAACTACAGGAAGTCCAATTTGTCTTCATTTATCTTTTGCAACCCAAACAGTGGTTCATTTGGACAGCAATTGCTAGATTGTGCTGGTGTTCCTGGCTGTCACATCTTTACTGACAGGTTCTACACAATCCTTAAACTTCCTGGGGAATAGCACAAAATGAAATTTCATCTAACAGGTACAGCTATGATTTCTAGGAAGCATTTCCCATGCTCTTCGAAGATGACGAAACTTTCTGAATATGAGTTCTGTCTCGTTCATCCTGTGACAAGAGGTTAGTGACATTTTTGAATACATTCTTTGGTCCTCAAACCCAACTGATCACTGGTTATAGGAAGAAATATCCTGTGAAATTCCTGAAAGCCACTGTTACTTTGGAATACACAAGCCACCGTTGCTTTGGAATACACTAAGTTTATGGGAGAAGTCAACATGGCTGATCAGTACTGTTGCTGCTTTGGTTTTACAAGACAGTCATAAGTGGTGAAAAAATTATTCTTTTGGCTGTCTGAAGTTGCTATAGTGAACAGTTATCTCCTCTGCTCAATAGGAAAATATGAATGTGGAGAACATCTACATACTCATCTTTACAGTAAAGGAAATATAATCAGACAGCTAGTCGACCAGGAGAGAAATACAAATTCAAAGAAGAGAGGAAGATCTTCATTGTCTGACATCAAGGAGAATGGGGAAAAAAAAATTGTGATGTGACGTCATATTGCATTATGTTTTCTTAAAACAGTAGTGTAATAACCGGTGATCCCTTACATCTTTACCCGCATAAAATAAATGAGTTGGGGAGAACACAATGAGTACAAAAATTGGATTAGAGAGAGTTAAAGTTTTTGAGTAAAAACCAGAGAGCCAAAGGTGAGCAGGAGTGTAATGTCTTGCTACATACTTGTAGCCAGGCCAGTAACAAAACTCTTCTCACAGCAAGTCCATTAGTGTCAGTTTAAATGATACTTCAGATGACATACTGGAAATAAGATGAACAAAATTGAAAAAGACAGTATTTTAGGCACTGCGAAATTCAGACAGCAGAATGTACCAACGTACCACCCTGCAGGATTGGTGCTACCCATTCGAACTTTCAGAAGAACCTTTGCCCTTTCGTCATCCACGCTATGCCGTACAAAGATTTTTTTAAACTTAAAAAATTATCAGAAAGGTGTCTCCAAAATTCCAATGCAATTCCACAAAGAAAGAAATCCAGGTTTACGACAAGTTTCCCCAAATGAAATTCCCTGATTTCCAGGAAAGTTTTAGCCTATTTCCCTGACAAATGTTGAGATCTCAAAGGTAAATGAAAACATTAAGTTGACAAAAAAGTGTAAGCAGTTCTGTATTTCTCCCCTGTGTGAGCAAAAATCTTAAGTAGTAGCATCAATGTCTTTTGTAATTAACTGTTGTTAGATAGAGAAAGCAATCCAAATGGTATGTATGTTTCATTAAGACCACTGATGTTATTTTATTTCAATAAAACGAAACATATCTGGTGCCAAAAATATGCATTTCCTTGGGGTCACAAGACAGATTTCAAATATCTTCACTGATTTCAGAAATAACCTCATGAAAGTGCAGGCCTCTTGAAAGAGGTGGATAAGGCAGGAATGACTTGTGTAGACCAACCAAGAAAATGCTGGTTCGTTATTGTTGGTTATCATCCATTGTGTTATCTCTATTACCTTACAAGTATTGTGCGAGTTTTATTTCGAGAAATATATGGGTATATAGCACACAAATCGCCAGCGACACAATTTTCTTCTTCTTATTGTCCACACTTTCTAATATATAAACTACTTTCGAAGTTTAAAAATGTACTACAATAAATAGGATGTCTATAAAATGCCACACTGTTGCAATTCCTGAAGTCCATCACCCGTGGCCTCCGCCCGCCAACGAGGACCTGGGTCCTAGGTCCATGGATAAACCACGAAAATCTGCCGCATTATGCCACACACAAGACCCAGCCTGCAGGTAGGTCGGTGAGACTAGATCCAATGGGCAAGGCCTGCACATTAGTGGGAAACGATGGGCTTCAGATCGACAAGCTCAATCCGCTAGAGATACCTGCAGAAATGACATGCGGTTTTGGCCCATTGCAATAATCCACTCATATGGTCAGATATTCATGTGTCAAGAGCCAGCAAGTTGATGAAATGAGACCGAGTTGATCAATCCATGCAATAGATAACGTACACAAAAACTCTGAGAATCAATACTAATGGGGATAGGTAGCAACTCACCATAAACGTGATCACTGAGCTACAGACAGGCTTGTAGAGAAGACAATTGCAGTCTCACAACTAAATTTTCGGCCATTGCCTTCATCAGAAAATGAGAACAGATACACATTCACACAATAACTCACACACAACTTGTGCACACATAACCACTGTCTCTGGCTGCTGCATCAACAATTTGTGACAATCGGATACAAACAAAGCACTCCTCATGCCTCAGTGCCTCTTGTTGGCAGCTGCTAGGCTAGGGGAAAGAAGTGGTGGCAGCACTGACTGCAAGCTGAGAGGAGTGGTAGAAAGGGGAGAAGCAGTACGAATGAGGGAGTAGGGAAGTGGTGCACGATCTCAGCTGCGCCCAGCCAGCGGTGATGCATGACATCTCAGTAAATGAACCATTTCATCTACTGAGACAAAAAATGAGATTTTTCCAGTTTTTTTCCGAATTTCCCTGACAAGTTCAAAATTCCCTGATATCCAGCACTTTGCAATCCTGAATTCTCTTTCAGTATTCTATGAAACAAAAGAAATGACATTTAGTGACAATTTTTGTTAGAAAGGGATGCCGTTTGGTAAATGTGTGTTTTCAAGGTATACAAGAAAAAACTTCAACAGCAGCAACAAAACTTATGGATCCACTCATAATGCGTGAAAAGAGATGATTATGCAGAAATATCATGAATATTACTGCAGTCAGTTGAGAGATGAAGCTGTGCATGACATACTACACGAAACATCTTAGTTTGTTTACAGTTTTATTGTTGTTACTATCTTTGATTCATTGCTTCTCTTGTTTATCTTGAAGCAATAAAATTTGAACTGACACCTGATATGATTGATTTACTTTCAGTCAGTATGTACGCACAAAATCTGTATGTCTTGGTACAATTCCAGAAGAACGAATATATAATTCCTTGCATCCTCCCCCAAGGAGAGGCAGGTATGATTATAAATCTCATTTCCAAACACCTGTGGTAACAATAAATCAGACAAACTGATTTCTTTACTTTCTGCAGTTGATTTTTAAGATTCTGTGAAATGTTCACAGTTGCCTGAATCACAAATTCATGATAATGCACATTCTTTGTTTTGGCATAAAGAGGGAAGATTCTTGGAAGAAACAGGGGGCACAGCAAACGAAAATAAGTCATAAGGAGGGAGTAATCCTATTATTGAAGGCCTCATTGAAAGAATACTCTAAAGAGAATACAAATGTACGGGACTAGTGTAGCAGGGGATACAACCCGTTGGCTTTGGACAATGACGTCACAAGTGGCCAATCGAGAAGCGATTTTTCTAAGTGTTGTAGCTCCCTTCAGTGGCTGATAAGTGTTTTTTGGCTTAAAAAAAAATCTCACGAGATAGAATAAACAGATCCACTTTATTAAGCAATCAGTAAAAAAACGAAACTGAAACATAACAGCAAAAGCGAAAATGGTAAACTGCTCTCTGGCGACTTGTGACGTCATTGTCCAAAGCCGACGGGTTGTATCCCCTGCTGCACTAGACCCAAACGTACAAACTGACACTTTCATAAAGATATCCTGGCCCTGCCTGCTTGCAAATCCAAATTTTTGTCACTGTCCCATCATGATATATCATCATTTGTACTACTGTGGGGAGATGAAGTCCACCCATTGACTATGAGCAATTTACAATGTATTTTCACATAATTTACACAGACAAGTAAAGATAAACACTGCTCCATTTCCATACACGACACGACAACTATTTCACACACTTAGTGCTGGGATTGAAAACTGAATATGTGGGTTAGATTCTAACGCAATGTCAACAGTGAGGTCATTAATGCAAAGGCGTAGCTCATAATGAACCTACAGCCAGTCAAAGATTTGAACACTATTCCTACTAAATGTGTGGCAATAGAAGTCCCATATCTTGTGCATGGTGCCATCTCACCTGGCAACTGCACGTCTGATTAGTAATTAAAATTATCCCATGTTCAAAACAAGGAATTCATTCAAGCATTGACAGGTCAATTTTATATGCAGTAGAGCACAAAACAGGCACTCTACAGCAAAGTATAATACCAACATGACAACAATGATCACAATATTATTTTAACAGAAAAGAAAAGTGTTAAACTGCATTTGTGATGCATAGCAATTGGCATAAGCCACATGATCAAATGGTGGGAACTTTTATTTTATCAACACATTTGTGATTGTATTTGTTTCCAAGTTTATGTCATGTAACTCATTAAGAAGTCTTGAACTGTTTATTTTATGAAAATGGCATTAAATACTATTCTTTCTGTTATTTTTTCTGTTATATTGCATAGTGTTTGTAACTGCTACATTCAAAATAATAATAAAACAGTGCAATATCAGTAACTGAGAAACATGTGAAATCATAAAAATCTAAAATTTATGTCTGATTACCAGTAAGAGGTGGTGGAAGGAGATCTTGCATTGGAGGAGGCGCCTGTACAACAGGGGTGGTGTTCGCATTTGATGATCGCCGCTTCTTTTTTGGAGGTGGAGGATCAGGGACAGTTCCCACCACAGGTGGTTTGAATTCTGGTCCAAGTCCTCCAAGTGGCATTCTGCAAAATTTTCATAAAAATGGTAATAGTACCAAACATAGACCATCACACACCAAGCTAATGCTTAAGAACACTTCTGACTACAAGCTAAAAAAGGTCCACAACATATTAGAACACATGATCACAGGTGTTTTATTCAGCTGACAAAAGAACCATGATACAGTACATACATAAATTTTTAAAAGTCAAAAACTAATACCATGCAAGCTCATCTAATTTTCAATGTTGAACACTGTCTTGAATAACATTTTGTTACGTTTACTTCTACAAACATATTCTATACACACTGAAGTGCATGGAAACTATTTCATTCCACAAGAGAATGACTGACGAAACAACACAGAACATTAATGCCTTAATAGAGCAATGAATAGTGATGATTTTGGTTGGGCAAGCCATGAAACAATAACAAAATATACTTTCATTCAATACTGAAATATATCCAGTTACAATTTTATTTATCTTATTAAAGGAGGAACTGTTATGTGGGGCTCATTATTTTAACTGTATTTACTAAGCAATTGTTGCAGTGCAAAGAAAGTTTATTTGTATCTGAAATTTGCATTCCTATTAACGAAATGGCATACAACTTACTTCTTCATCTACAGACACTCAAACTATACCCCTAATACAGAAGTTTAACAAACAGTCAGAAGGCGCAATAATTAGTACCCCATACAATTTTATGGGCTTCATGTGAATTCTTCCTCTGTATAACGGAATTGCTGAAACATAACTAAAATATACAAACAAATTTGGCACTGAAATGGCTACTAAACTTGGATTGTTCAAAACTTATGGTGCGCTTCGAAATAAGTACAATACACTTCCACAAGAAGCTTGAGATGAGAACCTTCTAAAAGATATTCCACACGTTTTCTTTCTCTTCATTTCCTTTTTGATACTCTACAACCTCACTACTGCAACACTTCATGCACTAGTCCATTATATTCTCTCTTTTACTGCAGAGATTCCCAATATATGATGGGATAGTAACTTATTTTGACTCCTTAGCTGCTACCAAACTCAATATTTACATCATCCTGTATCAACTGCCACAAAAACACATTTTTTTGGGGGAAAGTGAACATTCTATAATTTACTTGTCTTTCTACATTTAATGGCAAGGTCTTGAAGTGTATAAAAGCTACAAAAAATTTAGTACCAGAGACAAATGAAAGTTATATTTTCCATTCTGTCCCATTGTTGATAACAGAACTACACAAAAACTTGAGTACAACAGCAACTGGTGACTTACCCACATGCATTCGGCAGATGTTTATCATTCCTTTCATCATGAAAACAGGGTCCTCGCTGAATGTGTTGCGGCTCTCCCCCAGGGCCCTGGAAATACATGTGGTTCCTCCCCCTTGGCATGCTGAAACAGTTGGTTGTGACAATCTGCAACCTCTCTAAAGACAGCAATAAAATAATTAAGAAATAAGTAGTATTCAATAGCTCGTCATACCTCACAAAGGGCGCCATCCCTGCAATGTTATGGCTCATGTCCCTTCACTTTACCATCCCTCTGATATTCCTTAACCTCCTCTGTCTGTTCTCAAATTATAAATAAACGTTATCCTGCAACAAGAAGATTATGAGCTACAATGTAAACACTGCTGCAACGTCCACTGATTGAACATGACATGAATGAAGTAGAAGTAGCGTACGTCCGCTAGCACCTAACCTTTCAATCTGTCTTGCACGAACTTGACGCAAACATGAAACTGCATCAACACTTTCAACACGGAGCATATTGTCTATAATACAATGGCAACATAAGTAAGATCGACTTACTTTAACATTTTAGTTCCAACACTGTGTCTCAATCAGTTGCATTTGTCACTTTTCGGGTGCGGGCCTGTAGCTTGGACACAAATACCTTTACTCTTCACAAGTTCTTATACAGAACTTGCATTCGTTTCAACCGTGATAGCGTCCCTTGATATCGTTGTGAGATGATAGGGGCAACAGGAAAGTAAAAACGCAAAGATGCAACAGACATAAAGGATTATTTAAACTTTGCCACAGCCAAACACACGCCACTTGCTTGTCGCCATTGTCTATTTTCTCCAAGCAGGCAGGCAAGCACGAATCAGAGAGATTGCACAGACCGAAGTGATATGTTTCATACCGCCTCTGCTGAACAACAGAAATGACAGTATTCAATCTCTTTGCTTAATTTAGCTATAATCGGAAGTGTTGCGGCTCACTGGTGGTGTTTATTGCTAATCGCGTATGTGAATTTATGGATAAAGTTGCCGGAATACAGTCAGCGTGAATACGATGAACGCTAGATACATAGCTCGTTTATGTTAAAAATTGAAGTATTATAGCTGGGTCTTCGGCCGTCAATGCCAGTAGAAGATTGCCTCAAAGGTGTAGTAACGTAGAAGTCTATTCTACGATTCATTTGTCTTGAATGTGGCGCTTTTCTTGGTCGTCTTACGAGCTCGACAGTAATCTATCAAAATATGTAACTTGGAACATATGCACGAAAGGTTAACACAAAAAACTGAATGATGAATCGTACAAGGTGGTGCATGTAATGCTTATTAATGGACAATAGAAGTTAAGAGTATGGGACGGCAATGTTCATTAATCCAAGAATGATTCTTGTAGTGGTAGATATCGGATAAAAGAAATAAAGGCTTTTGTTGTGATTTCGGTTTTTTGTTTTTTTTTTTCTCCGAGTTTTTTGAATAGTCCAATCCGTATCAAAAGCCAGTGATCATAGACGGAAATACGGTTTGTATTGGAGCTTCAAACAACAGAAAATATAAAGTGGAGATTGAAAATGGGTGCTAAAGTCAGTTGCCTGTCTCAACAAGTTGAATATACTGTTTGTTACACGAGTTACAGAACTTTGATGTGACAGGATGAATGGTACCATCGTCTTCCCGTTGTCTTTTTGCACATCATTGTTGTTAATCGTTTATGACATAATTATTAACCAATCAATCTCTTTATTCATCCGTTAACAATATACATTGTATGGGTGTCGTCAATTACAATATAATTTCTTGTATTTAATTTGTTTCAAAACTTGGATAATAAAGACAACTATTTTATTCTTCAGTGTTATAAAAATTGTGTGTTAGTAAACCTTGAATTTATGAAATTCTTTAATTTTCTGTATTGTAGCAGGCAATGCACTAAAAAGTATTTTGGGCTGGTAGTTTACACTTTTTTGGTAGAGTGCTCCTTTCTGGGTGTCTATGTGAAAATCATCTCTCTTCTTGTCAACCACCACCGCTATGACCTTGCCTAGTAGGCAGTGTGGGTCTCGCGCACCGCCTCCTACGTTCCTCGGGAGTATGGGACATCTTCGTCTCATCCTTGTTTCAAACATTCATAGATGTATAATCTAGGAAGAGTAATTATTTTAAATTATTTCATTATTCTAATAGCGCTTTTTGGAGGTTTGAAAGCTTGTTTTGCCATACCTGGATTTCCCTAGAAGATCACACCATAAGCACACTGTTCATATAAGCATGATAGGCACACAGCAATGATTCACTGTTGCAACAGCCCCGAAGCATTCTTAGCACATAGCAGCATTTATGTAGTTTTCTACTCAAAACTTCTAGATACTTTTCCCATCTCAAGTGCTCGTCCACCCATATACCTAAGAATTTTATGTATGGAGCTGGAGCAATAACATAGTTCCCTAAATGTGCTTTTACTCTTCATCTAGCTTTACTTTTAATATTACTGAAATTCATCAATACCGTTTTATCCTTATTTATGATCAAAGCAGTATCGCTAAACCATTTTCCTGTCTCATTTATTGTCCTAGAGACACTGCTGTAGATTATCCACGGTGTATCCTTTTATGAAAATGCTAGTGTCATCTCATCAGCAAACACCACCGTTTCTGCAAATGTCAGTTTGTATCCTCTGTTGTCTATAAGAAATATAAGACTTTAACCATTTGAAGGCGAGTCCCCCGACCCCATGAAATTCTAGTTTCATAAGCAATAAGTCATGGCTGATTAAATTAAACCCATTAGATAAATCTAAGAATATCCCACAGCTTATTCATTCTTGTACAAGGCATTTTTAATCAGGAAGACAGCTAGCCTTTCAATTTAGAAAAACCTGACAATAATGACGCATTTCTTTTAATTTCACTAATTGTTTGTATTTTCAGTTTACAGTTCTCTGGAAAGGTGAGTTGTAATGGTATTAACATTTGAAGTTAACATTCATTGGAACAACAAAAAAAGGTATTGCTTCATGTATCATACATGATTGGCATACCTTATGCCGTGAAACGTATTGCAATGCATTCAGATACAGTAGAAGTGCTCTGTAAATGCTTCTGTAGCTATGTGTGGAATGTAAATGAATTTTGCTGTTTGGCCAGCAGAATAACTAATGATGGCCAAAGTAGAAAGTATATAAAACATAGATTGACAATGGAAAGAAAAGCATTTCTGAAGAGGAGAAATTCCTTAACATCAAATATAGATTTAAGTGTTAGGAAGTAAAATGTGTATGATAAGCAGTTCAGATACAAAGACAATAGAAGCTTTTGAAATGTTGTGCTACAGAAGAATGCTGAAGATCAGGTGGGTAGGTCATATAACCAATGAGGAGGTACTGAATGGAACTGGTGAACAAAGAAATTTTTTGCATTATTTGAGTAAAGGAAGTGATTGGTTGTAGGAATCATTATGAAACATAAAGGAATTATCAATCTGGAATTGGGGGAGGGGGAACTGTAGTAGGGCACCGAGAGGTGAATACAGTAAGGAGGTTAAGAAGGCTGTAAGTTGCAGTAGTTGTTCAGAGATGAAGAGGCTTGCACAGGACAGAGTTGCATCAAACCAGTCTTGGGACTGAAGGCCACAACAGCAACATATTAATCAGAACTTAATTTGGAAATTATGTATTATAGGTGCTCTGAAACACTTGGTTTATCAAAATTGGACACATTTGCTTCGGGAAAGCTATCCACAATCTTTATTTATACAAAATAGGCTTATTTTTTTGTATTAAGATTAGATAGAATTTTTCGTCATAGTGTGAACACTGGATTAAAATCCAATTGATGTTTATTTTTATTGTTTAACAGACCTGCCGATGGGTGACATTGCCCAAAACCAGTCAGTGTGAAATAAAAATATCAATTGACAAGCAGAAAATAAGCCTCTTTTGTCAAACATTTGGGCTTTGCAACATTTACTCTATACATGATTGCCAATTTCGATCATAAAAACTTTAAAAAAATATGTTACTTTTCATATTTCCATTCGTAATCTTTGTTGCACAGAAATGTGCTGTAAGGGTAATAAATACCAGGTGTCTATCCTCTGATGTCGGTGGATAACAGTTTAAAAAAATTAGGCATACTAATAGCAGCCACAAAATACATTTTCTCCATTACGAATAAGCAGGCACTGTTTAAAAAGTAGCGTCATAAATAATTACTATGACCAAAAACAGTCTCCATTATCCACATCTTAAAGTTACTCTTTCACAGAAAGGAGCAAAGTGTGCAGCTATAAAAATATTTGACCACTTCCCTTGTGAATCAAAGTCAGGCAATGGAAGTTTCACAAACAAACTCAAGTCATTTCTACTTGACGACTGCTACTCTGTAGCTGAATTTCCAAGTAGATATTATGTAAATGCCCAGCACGTGCCCATGTTTTCACATATGCAGTGTATGTTATTTTTAAACCTACAAACACGTTCAGCATCATACTGACTTCTTGTAAGGGGAAGGAAAAAAAACACACACACCAGACATAGTTTTGTGGTTTTTGCTCTGAGAATCATTTTGAAGGTTTGCCCCCGAAACATGTTAGAATGACATACTTTGTTCACTTCCAGTCCTGTGTAGCGTATGGGGTGATATTCTGGAGTAAAACTGCTTGTCTACTAAAAGCTATTTCTACATTACAGAGTAAGGACTGTATGTATCATGTCATACAGCTCTACAATAACACATCCTCCCATACATATAAAAATGTATTCATGATAGACTTCAACTGGAAAATCTATGAACTAACAGTGATGGTCATAGCTAACTTTGTTTCAGATAAAGCGCATTTTAAACAAAGTTTGAAAGACTTTTTGATAGGCAACTCCTCCTACTCTATAGATGAATATCTGTACAGGAACTGTTAGACCAGCTTAAGTAAAAATGTGTGTTAGACTTCAGTTTTGACAGCAGTTGGTCGCAACATTCAAGATTAGGTATTTTGTGTATGATAAATGTATAATTAGTACATAATAATGTTTCATTCTGGCAGTGTATTAATTCTGTAAATATTAGCAATTCCAGTTTACTGTAGTGTATTCACCTATTTTGACAATCTTGACAAATGACAAAGATAGTAAGTATTGTATTCAAATGTTTTGTTATTCTTTCTGACATGTTTTACACCCAAGAGAATCATCTTATTTTTGGGTCAATGGAACGAAAACTGAATCTAATCAACTGTGGGTCCCTCTACATGGGGTGTTTCACAGTTCCCATTGTTGGCTTCTTGGAGTTATAGAGAGGGACGTAGTCGATAAAGTTGTGAAAGAAACCCATGTTCATTTGGATGTAAAATAAGTTTGAAGATCACATCATTTTCAGAACTCCTGCTTCACAGTGCACACACAACAATTACAATGGACTCTGACCTGCATGCCCTATAGGAGCCTATGGCAAGGGGAATGTTCAAAGTACCACTCGTCAGGTTCTCATGTATCATTGTATTAAATAAATTACAAGAAATGAAAGTCATTGTTAGTGCCAGTTATTGTACATTAATTTTATTGTGTGTATAATAAGAACACATTTAATTTTCTCCTGTTAAACTATTAACAGCATATGAATTATTAATAGTAAATAAAAGAAATAGGGCTGTAATTAAGTCTTGCCAACACATTCCTTTCCAAGAACTGTGTTGCTCTTACAATTTTCCTTCCCATTTCCTTATTTTGAGTGCAGCACACTCAGTTTTGATAATGTCATTGAAACTAAATTTATCAGTCATGTCACATTCTGTTGACAAGATAGCCATATTTGAGTCTGGTTTTCCTATACTTGATCTTAACTAGTTGTTGATCATCTTTAATTTGCTGAAATCATGTTGAAATTGTCGTAAGTATCCTCTAAGTGATATTGATGTCTGGATAAGCATTTTGCAACCTGTACTATGAAAACAAGTAAAAAATCTGTGTCAGTACTCATCACCACCTTTTTTTCTACTGGAATTTGACAGTAGCGGTTTTTTTAACTAGCTCTGTTGTATTGATGTTCATGTTATATTTGCCACTAAAATCTGCTGCATATTTTTCAAAAGTAAAATACAGGGCCCTCCTGATAGGAAATTAAGTGTTATATATCATATCTGTTTCCCATTTTACTTATTATTCTCACAAATATTTTGAAGTAGTCTGGTGTAGAAAGTTTCACTTCAGTCCTCAGTTGGCAGTAATTGGTAAAAATAGGAAGCCTACAGTTAAACAGCACCTTATTTGCTTGGAGATCCCAACAATATTGTAGTGAAGTAGCAGCAAAAGTGCCATTGTCGAACACATGCTAGCTATATAGGCAGCAGCTGTATGAACCAAGCACACTGTTGACACATAACCCAAGTGATGCCTGTTTGGCAGTAGTAACTTTTTTATGTGCTACTTTTACGAAATGACGCTGTGATAATAGCATGCATTTTCAGTCTTGGGTGAAGGCAAAGGCTTCTTCTCGCAGGCAGAAGATAGGAGCCTCTCCTAGTTGATTCTTAAATCATCTTTATCAAATCAGTGTTTGCACTTCCTTTGTTCCTACGCCCTCAGGGGGTGTCTACCTCACCATGGCCTCAGTACGGCTCTGTCTGTAGCTCCAATTTTCAATCGCATCGCTTTCCGTGTTGTGGAACTGTGTGGTTGAAACTCGAGTATTCTTACAGTGATATTTAAAAAGAATAAAGTAGATTGTTTGCTAAAAACACCCTTTATTAAGTACAGAAGAGAAGCTAGAAATCAAGTGGTTTTGGTGCACATCAACACGTTTGTTGATGTGCACCTAACACTTAACCAATATGGATAAATCGGGGTTATGAAGCAAACAGTTTGGAACAATTCCATTATTAAGTTTACTGACATTTCACCTGGGCCCCAACAGTGTAACGGAGTACCAGCCGCCACTGCAAATTACCTCTTCTTTTAGTGAGAGAATTGGACTTAAAGTGGAAGGGCTGTTCTCCTGAATGACATGAACCTAGTCAACACTTGTTACCAAACAACTTGGATACAGATAGATATACTCTACTCATGCAATATCATATACGTAAACACTAAACAAGCCATTGTACACCGCATGATAGAGGGTACTTTCCACATATATTAGCAACTTTTTTGTCCTGTTCCATTACCATATGAGGAGGAAGAAATGACTGTCCACCTACCTGGGCACAAGCCTTTATCCCCTCATACTATTCCAGTTTGTATGTGTTGTATTAACATGTAATAATAATAACAGGGTACCTCTGAATTATTTTTTTAAGACTTAGAATTTTGTAGAATTGATTGCAGCACCACTTTGTATCCAGTTTATGTACGCACAATACCGTCCCAGAAACTTACAAAAATCTTCCATTTGTTCCTCCCTATTCCCCCACTGCCCACTGGCACATCTTTACATCTTTTTCAGCAGCCACACTCAGAGCTTCACAAAGACTCAGTCAATATTTGGAATCCTATCAACATTAGTACCTACAAAAAACAGCACTGCAGAAATTACATTGATTTAACACGACACTACTAAGCATTACCACTATGAAGGGCATACTTAATTGTAACAGTATTATGAAAAGGATAAATTGCTACTCATGATAAAGATGACACATTGAGTCCCTGATGACAAAAAGACTATTACACATTTGAGTTTTCTTCAGAAAGGAAATACAGTCTCACAAGCAAGCACACCTCGCACAAACATGACAACTTCCCCAGCCAGAATGCAGCTATGTTGCATCAGTGGAAGCAGCAATCTAGAGTGGGGCAGGGAAGTGAGAGACAGCAGGGTTCAGGTGGGGGGAGAGAAGTCAGCATTGCCTGGCAGTGTGTGCAAGGACTAGATGGTGGCAGGACATGGCTGACAGCTGTAGCATCAGGGGGCTCTGGGGGAGGCAGGGGGGAGTGGAAAAGGAGAAGAGCAGAGACGGGTGGAAGAGTTGGCAGAGAGCAACGCACAATGAGGATGATGGGATGTTAACTGAGAGGTGATAGGACAGAGGGTGCAGAAACTGTTGGGTGGACAATGTGGTGATGGTAGGGTACCGTAGGTTGCGGATAAAAGCAGGTAAGCAGGTGGTTGAGAGCAGGATGTAGATGGCCCAGGATGTGAAGTAGCCATTGAAATTAAGCAAGTTGCATTCAGCTGCATGTTGTGACACAGGTTGGTCTAGATTGATTTTGGCCACAGTTTGACAGTGGCCATTCATCCTGGTGGACAGCTGGTTGGTAGTTGTACAGATATAAAAAACTGTGCAATGATTGCCATAGGGCTGGTATATGTCATGGCTGCTTTCACAGGTGGCCCAGATTCTGTTGAGCTAGGATAATCATGTGACAGGACTGAAATAGGAAGTGCTGGGTGGGTGGACGGGGCAGGTCTTGCACCTGGGTCTTCCAAATGGATATAATCCCTTTGGCAAGGCAGTTGGGAGTGGCGTAGGGATGGACTAGGATGTTGCGGAGGTGGGATGGGAAGATGAAAGACTACTTTAGGAGGGTGGGAAATCTACCAATCTGCTTCTGAATTGCTTTGATGTCTTTCTTCAGTCCAGCCTGGTGCATAGCCCTAACACTTGGAGCAGTGCTCAAGAATTGGTCGCACTAGTGTCATGTAAGTAGTCTCCTTTACAGATGAACCACACTTTCCGAAAATTCTCTCAATAAACCAAAGTTGACACTGGCTTCCCTACCACAGTCCTCACATGCCCGTTCCATTTCATATCGCTGTGCAGTGTTACATTCAGAATTTAAATGACATAACGAGCTGACTATGTTGAGCAGGACACTACTAATGCCCTATCCAAACATTACAGGTTTGTTTTTTCTACCCACCTGCATTAACTTAAATTTATCTACTTTTAGAGCCAGCTGCTATCCTTCACACCAACTAGAAATTTTGTCATCTTGTAGCATCCTACAGTTAGTTATCTTCAACAGTTTCCCATATACCAAAGCATCATTAACAAACAAGTGCAGCTTGCTGCCCACTTTTTACACCAGATCATATATGCATATAGAAAATAATGGCAGTTCGGTCACACTGCCATGGGGCGCACCTGATTATACCCTTGTCTGTGATGAACACTTGCTGTTGAGGACAGCGTACTGGGTTATATTACTTAAGAAGTTTTCGAGCCACTCACAGATCTGGGAACCTATTCCATGTGCTGGTATCTTCATTAGTGGGGTGCCATGTCAAATACTTTCTGGAAGCCTAGAAATATGGAATCTGCCTGTTAACATTCATTCATAGTTAACAGTATATCAGTGAGAAAAGGGCAAACTGAGTATCACATGAGCAGTGCTTTCTAAAATCATGCTAATTGATGGACATAAACTTTTTGGTATCTAGAAACCTTATTATTTTCAAACTCAGAATATGTTCTAGGATTCTGCAGCAAACCGAAGTTAAGAATATTGGTCTGTAATTTTGCAGGTCCGTTCTTTTAGCCTTTTTATATACATGAGTCGTGCACTTTTTTCCAGTAATTTGGACTTTACACTGAGCAAGAGATTTGTGATAAATGGAAGATAAGTAAGAGGCCAAGGTTGTAGAGTGCTCTTTGTAAAACTGAATTGGGATTCCGTTCAGACCTTGTGTCTTAGTTGTTTTCTATTCTTTCAATTGTTTCTTTATGCCAGGGATGCCTATTATTATGTTGTCTATACGGGACTTTATGTTATGGTCAATTGACAATGTGTTTGTGTGACTGTTCTTTGTGAATGATATCTTAAATGCAGAATTTAAAACTGCAGCTTTCATTTTGCTCTTTCTTCGGCTTTCACACCAGCCTGGCCAACTAGTGACTGGATGGAAACCTTAGCCCCACTTAGTGATTTTATGTAGGACCAGAATTTTCTCAGGTTCTCAGCTAGATTTGTTCCTAAGGTATGATGCTGATGGTTTGCTGTATGCTTCGCACATAGATTTTTTCTCAGATGTATGAATCTGTACTAACTTGTGCTTTTCATCATTTGCACATTCTCTTTTGAACTGAGAGAGCAACAGCCTTTGGTTCCTCAGCATTTTCTGAATTATGTTGCTACACCTCAGCGGGTCCTTTCCATCCTTACCTCCAGCTTGGCCTCACCATTCTTCTCCAAGTCCCTTCCTAAGAACACCAATCTTTCAGCGGGAAAAAAGAACAGTGATACACAGCCTCAAAACAGATCCTGATTAATCGTCCTAACTGCAGAGGAAAGTTCCACCACTATCGCAGTGGCTACCTCTGACTTCTCCGCCTATAAACTCTGCCAGAGTGATCACATCCCAGAAGTTCAACATAACCTGCAGCCCCTGCTTAAAGCCTTAGGGCCTTTCCAGAACCTCCCCCCTGAATCCATTCCTGTCCTCACCCTTATCTCACTCCTAGCACACCCACCTTCTACATTCTCCTTGAAATCCACAAGCCCAAAACTCCTGGACGTCCCATTGTAGCTGGTTATTGTGATCCCACTGAAAGAATTTTGGCACTCAATGACCAATACCTTCGACCTATTGCCCTGTCCTCCCACATCAAAGATACCAACCACTTCCTTCAGCAACTTTCCTATACATCAACATCTCTCCCGCCCAAGGTCTTGCCACTATTGAACATCACCTCTCCCATTGTCCTCCAGATTCCAAACCTACTGGCTCACTCCTCATACACCTTACTAATTATATCCTAACTCACAACTACTTCTTCTTTGAAGGGAAAATATACAAACAAATTCATGGCACAGCCGTGGGCACCTGCATAGCTTCCTCCTATGCCAACCTGTTTAAGGGGCAACCAGAGGGAACCTCCCAGCCTCCCAAAACCCTAAATCCCTGGTTTGGTTCAGATTATCAACAGTTGTGTCGATTTCTAGGCATTGTCAATTTGTATAGATGCCATTGTCCTGGGCATCAGAGATACAGTCATCACTGATGGATACATTAGCAGGCTGCAATGCAACAGGTAAGCAACTCCTTCTTTGGATGCCAATCATGCAGCGAGCCTTTGAAAAAACTTGTTGTTTGAAAACAGCGAAACCATTGTTTCACCTAGTTCATCATGCATTGTCAGCAATTGTCATGGATGCCAGCCAGTTGGCTATTGGCACAGCTCTCCAGCATAGCTCTGAAAGCAGTTTGAAGCCTTTAGGGTTTTTTTTCACAAAAGCTGTCAGAAGCTCAAACTGAATGGAGTGTGTATGTTTTCCAGGGTATGAAAAAGGGTTGTTCTTTTTGGAAGTTCTGTCAGCTAGAATTTATCAGGTAACTTATCACCGATATTAAGCAAATAAAGGGAGCAGACAACATAGCAGCTGATTTTTTTCTGGAGGATTGGCACAATTTCCACCAAAGTTGTTTATGATCAGTCAAGAGCTGATTAACCCACAGATGAGCAGCTACAACTGCTGTTGTGAAACAACTCAACATCCCTCAAAGTCAAACCAGTGTGGTTGCTGGGCAGGTGAGACCTAATTTGGTTCCAGGACCATACCAAGGCATTTGTGGCCCAGTCCCTATGAAAGTCAGTTTTTGTCCACAGCCTCACAAACTCCAGCACCACAGCCTCACAACCTCCAGCACATACACCACTGTCTAGCTGATGGCAGAGAAGTTTGTAAGACCAGGTACAAAGAAGCATTACCACATGTTGGCAAAGGCATGTATGGCCTGTCAATGATGCAAAGTTGGCAGACTTGTGCACCAACTAGTGGGAGACTTTCCAGAAATGAGAACTCGATTCTGTCACATACCCATATATTTCATGGGCTCTCTTCCACCATCGGAAGGATACCATTATTTGTGGACAGGTAAGCATATTGGGCAAAGTGATTCCAGTGGGTGATATACACTATGTGATCAAAAGTATCTGAACACCCCCCAAAACCATACATTTTCCCAATTAGGTGCATTGTGCTGCCACCAAATGCCAGGTATTCCATATTAGTGACCTCCATAGTTATTAGACGTTGTGAGAGAGCAGAATGGTGCGCTCGCAGAACTCACAAACTTCGAACGTGGTCAGGTGATTGGGTGTCACTTGTGTCATACGCCTGTACCTGAGATTTCCACACTCCTAAACGTCCCTAGGTCCAATGTGATAGTGGAGTGGAAATGTGAAGGGACATGTACAGCACAAAAGCATACAAGCTGACCTCATCTGTTGACTGACATACACTGCCAACAGTTGAGGAGAGTCATAATGTGTAACAGGCAGATATCTATCTGGACCATAGGAATTCCAAACTGTATCAGGATCCACTGCAAGTACTTTGACAGTTAGGCTGGAGGTGAGAAATCTTGGATTTCATGGTTGAGCGGCTGCTCATAAGCTGCACACCACACTGGTAAATGCCAAACGGTGCCTCACTTGGTGTAAGGAATGTAAACATTGGACAACTGAATGGTGGAAAAACATTGTGTGGATTGACGAATCACGGTACACAATACGGTGATCCGATGGCAGGATGTCGGTATGGCAAATGCCCGGTGAACATCAACTGCCAGCGTGTGTAGTGCCAACAGTAAAATTTGGAGGCAGTGGTGTTATGGTGTGGTCGTGTTTTTCATGGAGGGGGCTTGCACCCCTTGTTGTTTTATGTGGCACTATCACAACACAGGCCTACATTGATGTTTTAAGCACCTTATTGCTTCCCACTGTTGAAGAGCAATTTGGGGATGACGATTGCATCTTTCAACACGATCGAGCACCTGTTCATAATGCACGGCCTGTGGCGGAATGTTACACGACAATAACATACCTGTAATGGACTGGCCTGCACAGAGTCCTGAACTGAATCCTTTGGGAAGTTTTGGAATGCCGACTTTGTGCCAGGCCTCACCAACCGACATCAATGTGTCTCCTCAGTGCAGCATTCCGTGAAGAATACGCTGCCATTCCCCAAGAAACATTCCAGCACCTGACTGAATGTATGCCTGTGAGAGTGGAACCTGTCATCAAGGCTAAGGGTGAGCCAACACCATATTAAATTGTAGCATTGCCTATGCAGGGCATCATGAACTAGTAAGTCATTTTCAGACAGGTGTCCGGGTACTTTCGACCACATAGTGTATCAGGTGAGATGACAGCAAGACTACGTAGATTTCACAACACGGTTGTTCCGCACATGTCAAAACAGACCAGAGTGACAATTTGAATCAACGTTGATACTAGAGGTGTCTGTATTATGTGGATTCCAGAACCACCATAACACGAACTATCACATCAAGCGATGGAATAGTGGAGAGATGGCCTAGAACTCTGAAGGCTGTGCTTGCATGCTGTGGTAATTGTTGGACAGCAGCACTGCCATTAGTTTTGTTAGGACTGCACACAGCAGGTAACCTGGGCATTGGCGCACTGACTGCTGAAATGGTTTACAGAAAAAAGTGGTGTCTGCCATTGGAGTTCTTTTCAGAAAAGCATATGCCTATGGAATCAGAGCTGTTATACATGTTACAGCAACTGAATCTGCAAATAGCCAAGCTACTCCCAGCTACAGTTTCACATCATGGAGTTCGAAAGGTGTATGTAACACAGGGACATTGCGATATGCTCACACGTGATGTTGCAAACCGATGCTGTACACTTATCACTCACCACTGCAACCTCCACACTCAAGACCTTCCCAGGTGTTAAGATACAGTGAACATATGGTTCAAATAGAGTACAATAGGTGGCCTCTGACAATGTCATGGTAATGGGCTAAGCCTGCATATATGCTCTCAACAGATGCAACAGAAGGAGAATAGGGCTACTGCACCAAAGACAGTAATCCCACTTGACAAGGAGGCAGAACAATCGGCAACTGAGCCACCTCTACCATATTAACCAGGACCGTAAAAAGAGGCAGAACGTCCAGTGACATGCTCAAGAGCAGTGTGACACATGCAGCGTTAAGTCCCTACACATTCCTGGTGCCCAGAGGGGGTTTTGGGGGTTGGTTGCTTGTGGAAGACACCAGTTAGGGTCAGCAAATGTTAACTATCCTTTGATCAAATGGCTGGGTCGTTTGTATTGTATGCATTGTACTTTGTTTTAATAGTGATGAAGCAGTTTATCAGTTGTCAAGTTAGTTTTAGGAAAAATAGTTACTATTCAGTGTTCAATAGGCTTTTGGTCTATAGGCTTAATTATGAGTTACATCTTTACTCTCATTGTATATAACTCAGTGCTACATAAGGAACAATTATTAAGTGTACAGGCAGTAAATAAACTTACATTTTTTTTTACACATCAGCTGATAGGGTTTCCTCTTTGTTATGGGCAACAACTTTCATTTATTCTCTTATGATGACAGCTGCTATTGATTACATGAAGTGGAAATACTGTAACTTCGTATGCATTTCCTTGCAATCATGCAATCATGATAATTTGTTGTAGACAACATCATCAGTGAACAACTGGATTTGATTTTCAATATGATCTCTCCAGATTACATGGTATTTTTCAGCTCACAAATTAGATAATACAAAATTTGAGTGACAAAGTATTGTTGCTAAGTGGCATTTTCCATGACTTGTTAAAAGCATTTCATTGGGCAGTTTAAAGTATTCTCTTAGGGAACCTAGATATTATAGTACCAGAGATCTTGCTGGTAACTGGTTTCATCCCATATTACTAAAATGGTGCGGTGTGTTTCATGAAGAAACTTGGGCTGGGGGTATAAAAAACAAAACGCGATCTTCAGAATGAGGAATAATCACTGCATGATAAATGATCATGATGAAGTAACTGCAACAGATGAAAATTTAAATAATATTTTCTTGAAAATTAATAACCAGTTCTCTGCAAATAGACTGTCACTGAATTTAGATAAAATGCAATTCAGGACTGCAGAAAGCCTAACCACACCATTAGAAATAATATATGGGAGAAAATCAGTAAATTAAACAGATTTTTCTAAATTTTCAGTGTTTATATTGATAAGGATTTGAACTAAATCAGATGTTATCATCTTAAACACCATGTTATGCAAGTTTCGTGTTATAGTTAATGTCAGATTTTCAAACTGGAAATGCCAGAAAGCTGACTTATTTTGCCTATTTTTAATACCTTACGTCTTATGCACATTCTGGGGTAACTCAATACCGAGGATAAGGGTACTTGCTGTACAGAAGCATGTAATAAGAGTTAAGTGTTCTGTCCATTGTAGACTCTCTTAGAGAGAGCTCATTATACTGATGACAACATCACGGTATATTTCCTCCCTTATGAAGTTTGTTGTCCCTTCACAGCACTGGTAGGATGCACAATGCTGAAATTCCTTTTTGGCAGGTGGACTAGGGCAGAGTAGGGTTGTGTCAGTTGGGGTGGGTAGAGGGGGAGAGGATCTGGGATGGGACTAATTATCCTCCTGGCAGACAAAGGCTCCACCACTATTGTGATGTGATTGCTAAAGTGATTCCATCCCAAAAGTCCAGCACTATCTACTGAAATCCTTAGGCCCATCCCAGAACTTCTTCCCTGAGTCCACTTCCTTCTCACATCAATGACACCCCACACACCCGGCTTCTACATCCTTCCTAGAATCCATAAACTGAACAATTCTGAACACCTCATTGTAGCTTGTTATTGTGCTTGTACAGAAAGAATTTCTGCTTTTATTGACAAACATCTCTGATCCATTGCATAAAACATAGCCTGTCATATCAAAGATCCTAACCAGTTTCTTCACTGACTATCTACCATCTCCACTCCTTTACCTCCTGGATCTCTACCTGTCACTTTTTCTTCTTCTTCTTCTTCTTGCTCTTGCGTTACGGCCTCTGTAGGACCACGGGTAGCCCCTTCATGGACTGCATTCTCCTCTTCTTCTCCCAGAACCTCTTCATTCTTTTTCTTCATCTCTCCCGCTCTTCTTCCGAGATCTTCAGTGTCCGTTACTCCTGTCGGCTCCACTGGTGACATTCTAATCTTTTCCTGTATTCTTCTCTGTCATTGATATCTGGCATATTGGTCGGTGTATATTTGTTCCTGCAATTTTCCTTTCCTTCGACCTTGATCCCCAATTCCAACCAGTCCTTCTGAAGTTCGACAACCCACTTGGTTCCTGTCTTTCCCCTTGTCCTCCCTGTTGTTTCCCACACTCTCTTCGTCATTCTGTCCATACTCATGCTAACTACATGTCCAGCAAACCTTGCCCTTTTGAGTCTGATTTCCCTGGATATTGTTCTCGTGTTACCAGTACAGTTCTTCCCTAGGTCTACGCATCCACCTCTCTCCACATCTTTTGGTACCTAGTATTTTTCTCAGTATTTTCCTCTCTTCTTTCTCTAGTTGTTCTGCCCCATTTCTCCCTACTGTCATCTTCTCAGCAGCATATAATACTGCATTCCTCACTGTTGCCTTGTAGTGGCTTGTCTTTGTCTCTGTGGACATATTCTTTTTATTGTATATCTCTCTCGTCATGTAGAAGGCTGACATCATCTTCTTTATCCTCTCTGTTATTCCCTCCTTGCTCCTGTTCCTTCCTGTTATAAATTCTCCCAGGTATTTAAATTTGTCCATCATTTCCACAGTGCCTTGCGGTGTTTCCCAGTCTGCAGTGGTATTTAATGTCTTTGTCTTGTTATAGGCCATCCTCAGTCCCACCTTTCTGGCTACCTTAGTTAAGTTGCCGAGTTGTGTCTTTGCATCTTCTTCCGTCTCACTTACTGTCGCTATGTCATCTGCAAAGCCTGGGCAGTCCACTTGAGCCCTGTTGTCCCTTTTGTGCACCACATGGGTCTGTGGTGTTCCCATTTCCTTGTTTATTGCTCTCCACTGCCTGATCACTTCGTCCAGTGCTATATTGAACAACAATGGTGACAATCCATCTCCCTGTTTAACACCAGTCTTGATCTCAAATCCTACTGACAGTGCTTTTGTGTCTGTCAGAATTTGTTTTATGAGTTCTTGTGTAGTTCCATCAAGTCCTCTGTTCTTCATGATCCTAACAAGAGTCTGTCTGTTGATGGAGTCATATGCCTTTCTGAAGTCCATGAAGGTTATTACTGTCTTTTTGTTTCTTAAGGCCCTATGTTCTATCAGTTGCTTCAGGATAAATATATGTTCTATACAACCTCTTCCCTTCCTGAATCCCACTTGGTAGTTGCCAACTGTACATTCTACCTGTTCTTCTGCTCTCTTGAGCAATAGTTTTGACAGCAGCTTGTATCCGACCTCTAGTAGCGATATTCCTCTGTAGTTGTTTGCATCTCCCTTGTCCCCCTTCTTATGTATTGGTACTACAACTGCATTCTTCCATCCTTCTGGCAACTTCTTCGTTCTCCAGATCTGGTGAATTATGTCGGTCATGTCACTGTTAATACCACCTCCCTATACACCAACATCCATCATGTCTGTGACCTTACTGCTATCAAACACTAATGCTTGCAACGTCTTTCAGATTCCAAACCTACTACTTTGTTCCTCATACACCTTATCAACTATATCCTGATGCACAAATTCTGCTCCTCTGAGGGCAAGGTATATAAAAAAATCTGTACCACAGCCATGAGCACTAGCGTGGCACCCTCATGTGCCTACCAGTTTATGGACCTTCTAGACGAAACCTTTCTATGCTACCAAAACCCTGGTATGATTAATGTGGTTTGATGATATCTTCATGATCTCGACTCGGGGCCAAGACACCTTGCCCTCACTGCTTGAATACCTGTACATCTTTGCTCCCATCCACTGCACCTAGTTGTCATCAACCAAATGTGCCACCTTCCTAGATGTTGACCTCCTCTCTAATGGCTCCTTCCACACATCTGTCCACATTAAAACCACCAACCACCAGCAGCACATGCATTTCGACAGCCACCATCCCTACCACTCCAAGAAATTCCTCCCATAGAGGCTGGATTATGTATCTGATGTAACAATAACTCCATTTCCCAGTATTCTCAAGCTCTTATGCGGGTGTTTGCTGACAGGCACTATCCCTCAAACTTAGTTGGCAAACAGATTTCCTCTACTATATCCTGTCACGCCTACAATCCTCCCATTACCCCAAAGAATCAACTACAAACAAGTGGTGCCCCCTCAGCACTCAATGTCTCCTTGGATGGGAACAGCTGAAACATATACTTTGCTATGGCTTTGATTATCTATCATCACATTGTGAAATGAGGGCATCCCAGCCCAAATCTTGCACCCCAATAAAGTGATTTTCTGTCACACAGCCAACCTTCACAACATTCTAGTCCATTCCTATGCCAGCCACTCCCACTCCCAGCGTCTTGCCACAGGAATCAAATCCCTGTGGAAGATCCAGGTGCAAGATCTGCTCAATCCATCCTCCCAGCATTTCCTATTCCAGACCTGTCACAGACTTATTCTATGCCATCAGAGTCCACCCGCTTGAATGGCCATGTCCAGACTGTGACTAACAACAAAGTTAACCACCCAATGGCAAAACAAGCAGCTGGGCACAACAAGCTCAATTTCAGTGGCTGTTTCACAACCCCATGCCATATGAATCCATCCCTCCAACGCCATCTTTTTTGAACTATACAGATCGTTACAACACATCTTTCACTCCTGTAACCATCTTGGCATGAATCTCTATTAACCCCCCCCCCCCCCCCCTATCAGATGGAGCACTACTTTAAAGGAAGCCACTGTCAGATCTTGAGGACACGATCCTGGAAAACAACAGAGCAACCAGTGGAGTCAGCTGTAGAGCTTTGGTGCTCAGTTAAAAGTGTAGGTCAGCATCTAGGAAGGCGGCATGTTCAGTTGATGACAACTAGGTACAGTGGATGGGAGCAAAGATGTACAGGTATTGAAGGCAAAGAGGCCTGTCTGCCACATAAGATTTTAAAAAATTCAAAGACGATTTCCTTTGATGCTGCTTGCAAATCTTGAAGCCTGCTGTACTGGATTTGGTCATGACATTGCACAGTATCATAAGCCACAGACAGTGCCGAATCCATCTCGCACTTGGAGAAAGGGCAGTTGTATGACTCAGAATTGTTGAGTGTGAAGTCCAGTTTTCCCCTCTTCATGGTTGTGCAATACTGGTGGATTCTTGGATGCTGGCTGACTGTAGCTGTAGTCATTCCAAGACGTTCTGCCATCATCTGGGTGATGTCTCTGGGTGTTGGTTTGGAGACACCCCAGTTCCAGCACTGCTGCTATTAGTAAGTGACTGCATGTACCAGAAATCCCCCTTGTGGCTTTCCATACAATTGTAGTACAAGTAGAATGGTTGATAAGAGTCCAGGAATGCTTGCCATGACCCATTTTCACTATCTTTAATTATGCACCGATCCTTGGCTCTCACAACTCAAAAGGCTGTGAGGTTGTCTGTTGTTGGGCAGCATGTCAACCAATATAGAGCTCCACACCTGATTGCTGAGTAGCACTCATCAGAACAGCAACGTACAGGTCACCTCCTAAGATGACTTGGGGATGGATAAAGTCAGTGTCATGGTGGAGCACTTGTGTGATGTGACCCACTAATTCCTGGACATTGCTTCAATGTTCAAATAGAGCCAGGTGGCTGAACAGCATCCAGTTAGCTCTGCTGGCCACCCATTTCAGCAGCTTTTCTAGACTGTGTTTTATTTTCAGACCAAAGGGCAGCAGCTCATTTCCCCCCTATTTTAATTACAATGAAACAAATGCTGAACGACTTGTAAGGTTCTATGAATTCTCTCACTTATTCCCCATGTTTTTAATGTGTCATCAGGGTGGCTGGCTAATCCAGGTTTTTTGTAAGTGATCAGCCAGTCACATATTCCCGTGAATTTGTTTCAGTTTCCTTCTTGTCTTTCTTAGATTTACTTCACAGTTTTAGAAAATCTGAACAATTTTAATGCTATCTTTCATGAGCTAGCATTTTCTCTGTTATAATCTCTCTCTCTCTCTCTCTCTCTCTCTCTCTCTCTCTCTCTCTCTCACACACACACACACACACACACAGAGAGAGAGAGAGAGAGAGAGAGAGAGAGAGAGAGAGAGAGAGAGAGGAGATTTATGAAAATTTAGAATATGAGTGAGTTAATGAGCTTTCTTGGGATACAGCCGGTGTTATACTCATTTCTGTTGAACATATGCCATCTGGTGTAACATCCTGGGTATTGGGAAACCTTTGACACAACCATAATTTTGGTTGATCAATAACCAAATTACTAGTTCCACTGTGGTATGTCTTCAGACACAGGTACATAATGAGTGCAAAAATAAAAGTACAAAAATGCCTTCAAAGTAAAAATAATACAATCAAACAAATAGCAATGTACAGAATTCTAGAAGTGGACTTGAGTGAAACAGTTATTGCAGGATATACCCTGTCCATCCAAAAAGTTTAAAGACTATATTCATAAAAAATAAGGGAAAGATAAGATGATGGTTTTAATGTTTCAGGTGCTCTCCTTCCCCCATCTGAGTACATTGCACAGGATGTTCATACAACCATGTGAAACTGTCAGGAAAGTACTTTTTTTATGTTGTTCAACTCTGGCTTGAATAACAAAAATGGAAATCCCTGTATGGAAAAATATAGAAAATAATGGAAAGACAAACAGTTATGTACAGAGGACTGGTACACAAATATGTCACAAAAAACAGTCAACACTAGCTTTGGAGCTTTTCTTCTTCTACTAGACACACACACACACACACACACACACACACACACACACACACTCTCTCTCTCTCTCTCTCTCTCTCTCTCTCTCTCTCTCTCTCAAACATATATACTCACAGTAGGGAGATGTGTTGCCTGCAATGAGAGTATGGAAAAGCAGGCTCAGTTCTCTTTAATTGAAGGACATAGAACCTGCTAAAAAAGT
Organism: Schistocerca piceifrons; assembly: GCF_021461385.2. NCBI lineage: Eukaryota > Metazoa > Arthropoda > Insecta > Orthoptera > Acrididae > Schistocerca > Schistocerca piceifrons. The sequence goes on along the minus strand of NC_060144.1, from coordinate 67,270,455 downwards.
ATATGTGATTGATGAAATAGCTACAGAAAAAGGCCACACAGTTGCCTGCTTGCCTCCCTATAATTGTCATTGAAGTGCAGTGGAACTGGCATGGGCAAAAGTGAAAACACTGTTTATGGAGCACCACATTTCAGGGGACATGTCCAGTGACAACCTTTTTAAGAATTCCAATGAATCCCTTCTGCCAGTAACTGCTGATGACAGAGAATGGTACTGCAGGAAGGTCCATCAACCGGAAAAACATAACTGGAGGCGAAGCGGTGTTATCAAACTCACAACAGACAAAATCACTATTAATATTGCTGAATCAGACAGTAGCAATGATAATAATGAATCATGCACAGATGAGGAATATAATGAGAATGATTCCGAGTGTTTTGTGTCTACTTACAATTCATCATTACATTTGTTAAAAAATGTTCAAAAATTTTAATCAATCTTTTTATTGCCACAATGTCAGTTTTACTTCTAGCTCTTTTTAATTTTGAATTGCCTTTGAAAGAAAGTTTTGTAATTAGTAGCAACAAGCACCATTATTCACCTCAGTTTCAATTTCCTAAATCCTTTAAGCTATTGTTATGCTCCTATCTCACTCTTTACTTTTAAGGATGTGTGACACATAGCAGCTGACAGCTTGTACAGCAGTTAATAGATGGCACTGTCAATGCTGCTTGGAGCATAAACTGATCTGAGGAAACAAGTGTACTGCCAACTCTGTGTGATGGATGTGCCACTTGTTTTCCCCTCACTGCTCCTCAACCCTCATCAGCCCATGGTTTGGGAGTAGGTGGGCAGAACTTTCGGATTGGGACTTGATTCTGGTGACATTGTTTGGAAGAAATGCCAGGTATTTCAAAACACCAACATCAGTGTGTCTCCAATTAGGTGATTTTCTCTGCCTAGGGACTGGGTGTTTGCGTTGTCCTCATCATTCCATCATCATTTATGTAAGTGGCTAGATTGGACTGTACAGATTAGGAATACGTATGGGTGCTGATGACCGCACAGTTGAGTGCCCGACAAACCAACCATCATCATCCAATTAGGCAGTGTGGAAGTCGACACCTACACAACCTGGAATCAGAATACAAGCAGTACATTGTTGCTGCAGTCTATATATTCAGGACAGCAACAGATTCCAAAACAGTAATAAGTCAGATGTACATTAGGTATCCGTCAATGTTTTGCAGAGGTGCTTGTCAGGACCTGACAAAATGGCTGAAGGGGTTCAACCAGGTCGTCAAATACAACAGATGGGATGACATGATGTTTTGGAAAATGTGTACTTTGACAGTACAGCTCAGTAGTGGTCCAAGAACAATGAAGAGAAATGGTTGGGGTACATTCCACATTGAACAGAAGGAAACATTTGGTGACAATCAGCTGCAAGCCCACTTAGAAGAAGAACAATTCAACAACAGGCCCCAAAATTATAGAGAAGTGACATGCAGAATGTTACAGCACTATGCCACATTGTGAATCTGAATATCACAAGTGCTTACAAAATGTCACACTTGATGCAAGAGAAGACATGAACCAAGCTATTATGGTAATGGATGTCACAACAAAGGAATTCATCGAGTGAGGCCACTGCAATGAGGAAATGCAACAGCAAAGCTGAAAGATGTATGACTGCATCCAGAGTGTAATCTATATGGCAGTTGTGGAAGACCACCATAATGTCACCTCTCTCGTACATCAGGTTGTTAGAGAAGAGATACAGCATTTTACAGCAGCCAAAACTGTAAAATCGAGTAAGCAGGAGATAGCAGCCATGAATGTCAACTCCATACATCAGGAGGTAACAGTAAATGTTCAAGAAGAGATGTACAAATCACTAACAGTAATCTCTGCCCCCAATCAAGCACACCAGGAGGAATGGACTCTGCCACACCCAGCACCTGACCAATGCAAGTACAACCCACCCGTCCACCAGGTATAACACTTTGCAGAAGAACAGGCATTTGGAAGATAGGGAGCAACAGACTGATATGTTCCACTGTGGACATCCTGAACATATATGCTGTTACAAAAAGAAGAGAGGTGTTGTTGGCGAATACAGCATCACAAGACATCAATGATCACATCAGTCCTAATCATGCCAGTCAACTGCAGTCGATTATTGTTGACAAGTGGGGTGAAACCATCTTTGCACCATGCATGAGGTAATTCCTCAACATACTGTACCTGTTCCCCATTGCTGTACAGAAGTACCAGCTGCTCATCTATCCACAAACATTAACTGAGGCAACCATCTGTGGACATAAGACCACCACAGATGAAAAATCTCCATGTTTGATAGACCCTAAGATACATTGGTATCATCATCATCATCATCATCGAAAGCCAACCTTACCAGTTGCCAGTCAACTCGGGGGGGGGGGGGGGGGGGGGGGCTTCTTTTTCTGTAATTTCAAGTTTTTATCATCGCCAGCTACAGAATGCTATGTTTTGTGACATGAAAGTGAATTTGCTGAAAGTCTTAAATGAGAAATACTCACAGCCCATAGGAACTTATGCTGCAAGAATAATTATGAATGACACAAGCAGCACTTTGAATTTGTCATTTCAGCACAATATTGTCATAATGTTATTCTCAGATGGGACTTCCTGCATGTATCACAATCAGTCATAAACTGTGGGAATCAGAGCTCCAGATGACAAAGTCATTTGGTATTTAAGACATTATTATCCAGCTGCCACCAGTGAGAAGAGTTCCAGTCATCAGTCAAGGTGTTCAGTTGAATTGTGAAGCTTTTGTTAATTTGAAAAAGCTACTCAGGCTTACAAATGAAATCTACATACCAATGACAATCATAAGTATTGTGCAATGGGGCAGCTGAAACAGCTTAGTACCACTGATAAAAAATTGTGCTATCACAACAGACAACATAACGAAGGAAGTCACCACTGAACTGCCGATCAAGCAAGCGTTAGCCATTTCGTGCCATATTTTGACACTTTCAAATATAGAGAGGAGAAAGACAAACCTAGCAGCCCATGGTAAAACACTGTATAAACATCCAGTGCTCATATAAGATGTCCCTAGTTGAATGACAGATAATCCAGGAAGAAGTGGAGAAGGTGTTGCAAGATTATATCATTAAACATTAAAAGAGTCCTTGGTTCTGGCCTGTGGTCTTGTTAAGAAGAAATGTAGCATATGTCATATTTTGTGTTGGCTATCAGTCGCTGAATAAAATCATGAAAACAGATTTCTACCCATTGCCGTGCAGTGATTGTACCCTAGACTGTTTAGAAGCAAAACATTTCTTATTTATGGACATGTGGATAGGCTATCGGCAAATCGAGGCTGACTGGGAAAAGACTGTCTTCATAACACCTGATGACCTCTTTGAGTTCGAAATTTTGCCGTCTGAATTGTGTAACACTCCAAGTTCGGAAGTATCATGGACAACATGTCTTTGTCATCTGGATGATTCCGTCATTTTCTTAAGACATTTGAGCTCCCTGACAACTGTTTTGAATTGTGACAGCTGTAGGCCTCTGTCTGAATTCAAAAAGGTGTCTTTTTGACAGCCAAGAAATAAAATTCTTAGGTGACCTAATACCGTATTTACTCAAATCTAAGCACTTTTTTTCCAGTTTTTGTAATCCAAAAAACTGCCTGCGGCTCAGAATCGAGTGCAAAGTAAGCGGAGGTTCTGAAAAATGTTGATAGGTGCCATCACAACTAACTTCTGCAGTCGAATATACACTCCTGGAAATGGAAAAAAGAACACATTGACACCGGTGTGTCAGACCCACCATACTTGCTCCGGACACTGCGAGAGGGCTGTACAAGCAATGATCACACGCACGGCACAGCGGACACACCAGGAACCGCGGTGTTGGCCGTCGAATGGTGCTAGCTGCGCAGCATTTGTGCACCGCCGCCGTCAGTGTCAGCCAGTTTGCCGTGGCATACGGAGCTCCATCGCAGTCTTTAACACTGGTAGCATGCCGCGACAGCGTTGACGTGAACCATATGTGCAGTTGACGGACTTTGAGCGAGGGCATATAGTGGGCATGCGGGAGTCCGGGTGGACGTACCGCCGAATTGCTCAACACGTGGGGCGTGAGGTCTCCACAGTACATCGATGTTGTCGCCAGTGGTCGGCGGAAGGTGCACGTGCCCGTCGACCTGGGACCGGACCGCAGCGACGCACGGATGCACGCCAAGACCGTAGGATCCTACGCAGTGCCGTAGGGGACTGCACCGCCACTTCCCAGCAAATTAGGGACACTGTTGCTCCTGGGGTATCGGCGAGGACCATTCGCAACCGTCTCCATGAAGCTGGGCTACGGTCCCACACACCGTTAGGCCGTCTTCTGCTCACGCCCCAACATCGTGCAGCCCGCCTCCAGTGGTGTCGCGACAGGCGTGAATGGAGGGACGAATGGAGACGTGTCGTCTTCAGCGATAAGAGTCGCTTCTGCCTTGGTGCCAATGATGGTCGTGTGCGTGTTTGGCGCCGTGCAGGTGAGCGCCACAATCAGGACTGCATATGACCGAGGCACACAGGGCCAACACCCGGCATCATGGTGTGGGGAGCGATCTCCTACACCGGCAGTACACCACTGGTGATCGTTGAGGGGACACTGAATAGTGCACGGTACATCCAAACCGTCATCGAACCCATCGTTCTACCATTCCTAGACCGGCAAGGGAACTTGCAGTTCCAACAGGACAATGCACGTCCGCATGTATCCCGTGCCACCCAACGTGCTCTAGAAGGTGTAAGTCAACTACCCTGGCCAGCAAGATCTCCGGATCTGTCCCCCATTGAGCATGTTTGGGACTGGATGAAGCGTCGTCTCACGCGGTCTGCACGTCCAGCACAAACGCTGGTCCAACTGAGGCGCCAGGTGGAAATGGCATGGCAAGCCGTTCCACAGGACTACATCCAGCATCTCTACGATCGTCTCCAAGGGAGTACAGCAGCCTGCATTGCTGCGAAAGGTGGATCTACACTGTACTAGTGCCGACATTGTGCATGCTCTGTTGCCTGTGTCTATGTGCCTGTGGTTCTGTCAGTGTGATCATGTGATGTATCTGACCCCAGGAACGTGTCAATAAAGTTTCCCCTTCCTGGGACAATGAATTCACGGTGTTCTTATTTCAATTTCCAGGAGTGTATGTAGCGCTACACAGGCATGCTTTGCAGGCACAAAAATAAATACTGGCGCCAAAACCTCTGTGTCAGCATTTTCATACAGTATCCAACAAAGTAAATAGAAATTCCGTATTGTTCATCTTCGAATGTATCAGCCTTTCAAATACTTGTTGCTTTACACAAAATACCAACAATGCACACGGCTTTAGGATTGTTGCACGAGGGATATGAGATTGATGAGAGCAACGTCAGGCGATGGCGACTGCAGAGAGAGAAATTACTTGAATGTGCAAGTAGCAGGAAAGCATTTAATGGGCCAAAGTGTGGCCGGTATCATGCACTAGAAGTGATTTTAAATGAATTTGTTAAGGAACAGCATCAGAAATTCCTGCCTGTGCATGCCGAAATTTTAAAAATTATTTGCTAGAGAGAAAAAAATCGAAAATTTTAAGGCTAGTCGCAGCTGGATTGATCTGTTTATGAAGCGCTGGGGTTTTTCACTTCGGAGGCGAACTTCAGTTGCACAGAAGCTGCCGAAAAATTATGAAGAAAAACTTGTGGATTTCATCGCTTTATAATTAGGCAGCACACAGAAAAGCAATACCTTCTTGGTCAGATAGGAAATGCTGACCAAACTCCCTTATACACTCCTGGAAATTGAAATAAGAACACCGTGAATTCATTGTCCCAGGAAGGGGAAACTTTACTGACACATTCCTGGGGTCAGATACATCACATGATCACACTGACAGAACCACAGGCACATAGACACAGGCAACAGAGCATGCACAATGTCGGCACTAGTACAGTGTATATCCACCTTTCGCAGCAATGCAGGCTGCTATTCTCCCATGGAGACGATCGTAGAGATGCCGGATGTAGTCCTGTGGAACGGCTTGCCATGCCATTTCCACCTGGCACCTCAGTTGGACCAGCGTTCGTGCTGGACGTGCAGACCGCGTGAGACGACGCTTCATCCAGTCCCAAACATGCTCAATGGGGGACAGATCCGGAGATCTTGCTGGCCAGGGTAGTTGACTTACACCTTCTAGAGCACGTTGGGTGGCACGGGATACATGCGGACGTGCATTGTCCTGTTGGAACAGCAAGTTCCCTTGCCGGTCTAGGAATGGTAGAACGATGGGTTCGATGACGGTTTGGATGTACCGTGCACTATTCAGTGTCCCCTCGACGATCACCAGTGGTGTACGGCCAGTGTAGGAGATCGCTCCCCACACCATGATGCCGGGTGTTGGCCCTGTGTGCCTCGGTCGTATGCAGTCCTGATTGTGGCGCTCACTTGCACGGCGCCAAACATGCATACGACCATCATTGGCACCAAGGCAGAAGCGACTCTCATCGCTGAAGACGACACGTCTCCATTCGTCCCTCCATTCACGCCTGTCGCGACACCACTGGAGGCGGGCTGCACGATGTTGGGGCGTGAGCGGAAGATGGCTTAACGGTGTGCGGGACCGTAGCCCAGCTTCATGGAGACGGTTGCGAATGGTCCTCGCCGATACCCCAGGAGCAACAGTGTCCCTAATTTGCTGGGAAGTGGCGGTGCGGTCCCCTACGGCACTGCGTAGGATCCTACGGTCTTGGCGTGCATCCGTGCGTCGCTGCGGTCCGGTCCGGTCCCAGGTCAACGGGCACGTGCACCTTCCGCCGACCACTGGCGACAACATCAATGTACTGTGGAGACCTCACACCCCACGTGTTGAGCAATTCGGCGGTACGTCCACCCGGCCTCCCGCATGCCCACTATACGCCCTCGCTCAAAGTCCGTCAACTGCACACACGGTTCACGTCCACGCTGTCGCGGCATGCTACCAGTGTTAAAGACTGCGATGGAGCTCCGTATGCCACGGCAAACTGGCTGACACTGATGGCGGCGGTGCACAAATGCTGCGCAGCTAGCGCCATTCGACGGCCAACACCGCGGTTCCTGGTGTGTCCGCTGTGCCGTGCGTGTGATCATTGCTTGTACAGCCCTCTCGCAGTGTCCGGAGCAAATATGGTGGGTCTGACACACCGGTGTCAATGTGTTCTTTTTTCCATTTCCAGGAGTGTATTTTGACATGCCAATAAATTATACGGTTGACGCCAAAGGAAAGAAAGACAGAAGTGTTCTTACATCTGGGGGTGACGAACAGCGGATGTCTGTCATGCTTGCTTGCACAGCAGATGGACATAAATTACCTCCATTCATAGTTTTCAAGCTTTACCAGAATCGAAAGTCTTTCCAAAAACTGTAATTGTACAAGCAAATGAAACTGGGTGGTGTTCGGAGGACATGGTACTGGAATGGATTAGGTGTGTGTGGAATCGTCGTCCTGGCGCAATGCTCGATATACGCAGTCTGTTGGTATTAGATGCGTACGCAGGTCATACAACACCTGCAGTAAAACGAAAATTAGAGGAAAGCAAAACGGACTTGGCAGTAATTCCATGTGGGATGACGTCAATTCTGCAACCACTTGACAGCTGTTTGAATAAACCATTTAAGGACAAGCTCAAACCCATGTACACAGACTGGCTTTCGAAAAGCGACTGACAACTGAAACCAACAGGACGTGTAAAATGCGCAAGTTTGTCGCAAGCCTGCCAATGGATTTATGATGCATGAAAGTGTGTTCCAAATCAGACTGTGCAACAAGCATTTTAAAAATGTTCGATATCCAATGCACAAGATGGTACGGAGGACGATGCTCTGTATGAAGAAATGAGCAACAAAGAATCGAGCGATAATGATTCAGAATCTTGACTCATATTTTAAACATTTCGTATAAGGTGTATTACAAACCCAATAAAATTATGTTATAAATTTCAGCGTTTAATTTCTAAGTTACTTTCATTCTTATTTTATATGTGTTACTTCTATGCATTGCACAGGATAGAAAAGCGTGGAGAGCTGCATCAAACCAGTCTACAGACTAAAGGCAACAACAACACACTCTACATTTGAAGTCACCACTAAAAATCTACTATGAAAATCCGACTGGCAAGACTGTTTGGGATGTATGTCAATATGGCTAACTCTGCGTTCAGAATTTTTTCCTACCTGTAACAAGAGATGGTCGCTATTAGGAACTTATATGAATCGTCAATCACATGTGGTATTCTCTTCACCATAAGAATAATATGAGGCGTGTTTTTTAAGTAAGGTCCGTTTGAACATAAGTAGACAACAAAAGGTTATTTCAAAAAAGTAAATTTATTTTCAGAAAGTACATACTTCACTCTATTTTCCGACATAGTTGCCAAGTTTGTTGAAACATGTATCATACCTCTCAAGCAATTTTGAAACGCCCTCTTCATAAAAACTTGCCGCCTGCTCCGATAACCAAGAGTTCACTGCCGTTTTCACGTCGTCGTCATCATTGTAAACAGTTGCCACTGAGGTGTTGTTTGAGATGGAGAAACAGATGGTAATCGCTCGGCGCAAAATCAGGACCATAGGGTGGGTGGTCTAAAACTTCCCAGCCAAAACTGTCCAATAAATCGCGTGTCAGACCTGCAGTGTGAGGTCTTGAATTGTCATGCGGAAGGGCAATTCCTTTTGTCAGTGTGCCGCATCTTTTGATTCGCTCTGCGTAGCTTTCTCAGGGTTTGGCCGTATGCTTCTGCATCGATAGTGGTTCCTCGTTGCATGAAGTCGACCAACAAAACACCATGCCTTTCCCAAAACACCGACGCCATGATTTTGCACTGCGACAGAGTCTGTTTGGCCTTCACCTTTACAGATGTGTGTGTGTGTGTGTGTGTGTGTGTGTGTGTGTGTGTGTGTGTGTCCATTCCATGCTCTTTTGCTTCAATTATGGCATGATCCGCGAAACCCATGTTTCGTCTCCAGTTACGATATAACTCAAGAAGCCGTCACCTTCTTCATGATAACAAGTCAAGAACTTCATAGCACACTCGCACCTTTGGCTTTTGTGGTCCTCTGTTAGGAGTTTCAGGACCTAATGGGAGCACAGTTTCCTAAACTTCAGGTGTTCAGAAACAATGTTGTAAAGCATTGAACTCGACATGTTAGGAAATTCGTTTGAGGGACCTGTTATTGTGAAGTGCCTGTTCTCACGAATCCTCGCTTCAACTGAAGCCACCACATCATCTGTAATCAAATAAGGGCGACTAGGGCGGTCCTCATCTTTGATTTTGTCACGGTCATCTTTGAATTCTCGTACCCACTTACGCACTTTGCTTTCACTCATAACAGTATGACCATACACTTCGCAAATCTGTCGATGAATTTCCGCATCAGACAGGATCCTTGCTGACAAAAACCTTATCACTGAGCACACCTCACATGCGGCGGGCACGTAGATAGTCTTAAACATTTTGAAAGCACAGAACAGAATCGTACAAGTTAGCTACAGAGCTGAAATTGAGCACAGTTGTTCCTGAGGCATGCCCGTTCACGACGCATGTGTTGGTTGCGGTAAGCGCACAAACTACTATAGTGCGCGTCATTTACGATGGCGGCCTATTTTAGGTTCGTTCTGTGCATCTGACATCACGAAACAGTGTCAGCCAATAAACAGAGAACGGCGTTGCCAGAGCTCGACTGCAGTGCAGAACACGGACAAGTGTCTTCAGTTTTAGAAACGTTCAGTCATAAATAAAGTAATTGAACAAAAGCAATGTCTTGATAGCAGACTTTCTTGTATAGAAAGTTTGAAAAAAGCATTCTTTATAACAATTGCTTCATATTCTATTAATTGATGAAACCAAACAAGCAATAAGCCTCCTAATTCAGACAATAGCAAGGAAAGGTGTTTGTATCATTCTCACGAACCGTTTTTTCGCAATAAAGAACGGTGGTAATTGTTTATTTCCTATTGTACTTCGACGAAATGTGAGTAATTCGTAATCATACCAACAGTGTTTGTCGGTATTTTGCGTGAACTTTTAGATCGTTTAGAGTCCTCCAGGACTTATATTGAATGCTAGTTAAGGTGTTTGGCTGCAAAGCGAAGTTTCTGAGTTCAAACCTTGTGCATTGCTTAATATTTTCTTTATTTAAAAACTTCATGAATTTTATTCGTTTGAATGTAATTTTTTGAAATTTCTAGTGCTTTCTCTCTTCATTATAATCATAAGTTTTCGGTTTTTCTAATTTTGTCCTCCAATATTTCTTTTCACAGCAATTAAAAACAATGAAAAGGCACACATACAATATTCATGTTATCTGTTTTGTTTGTGTATCTTCTCTTCCGCAGTCGCTGTTTTACTATTCATATTGAGATACATTCTTTTGCAACAGTTTTAAAAGTATTATTTAGAGCAGAATTTCGGCTCATACGTTGTCGAGCTACTTGATTGTCTGCCGCAATTCTTTGCTTTGCTGCTTTGGCAATATCATCATATTCCATGTTTTCGTTGACTGATCTATGTTTTGGCAAGTATTTGCTGTCCGTTGTGCCAAACACAAATTGTTTGCGCACTGCGCCACACTGACAATATATTTTAGTTTCTATGTTTTATTACGTCCACAATTCAGTTTTGTGTACTTCGCCAACTTTGTTTTAATCAGAACTTTTTAGAAAAAAGCGAAATGACTCTGGCATAAATAAAACTTCTATTACAGTCGCAAAAGACGGAATATTTCTGAATATTACATACTACGCCTATCTGGTACTTAAATGAGATATTGTTATACAGTAAATTTTATATGACATTTAGGTATCTTGTCCACATTTCATTCTCAACATTGTGGCAACTAAAATCGACCATACGGAAAGTACGCTATGGACTTTTACCTCTGCGAACTCTTCAAAATTTCATGCAATGGTTTACTACATTTAATGCTGCTCAATAACTGCGTTGAACATCGAAACAAAATTAGGTCATTTATGGGGGGAAGGTATCAGTCAAGAACATGTGTAAAAATCAAATTTTTGGGCCAAATAGTTTTTGCGAAATCGAATGATAAGTGTGTCAAAGCAGTCGGAACACCAGGTGTCTGCACAGGCGAGCAGTGCAGTGATGACAAAATCGTGCACATCGCGGAATGCTGGGAGCACGTCTCTGTAGCAGCGAAAGGGTTAAGGTGGCCGTGGTGGCTTTACTTCATAAATTCGCCGGCACGGTAGCTCAGCATGTTCGGTCAGACGGATAGCTGCCCTCTGTAATAAAAAACCTAAGTTAATGGATCAACAACGAACTGAAACGGGTGTCTTTCGATGTCTGCCCAGAGCAGTCATAACGAACGAAAATGAACAAAATGAGATTTCTTTTTTAAAAAAAAGTTGGTAATCGTCGTGAGCTATAAACTTATTTAGTGGGGAAAGGTCGTCGTGCCTGTGTCCCCTTGTTAGCGTACTGTGCGTGCGAGTGCTTGCCTTCCGCTGCGGCGAGTGTCACGCGTCCGTGTCTTGGTAGTGCCATGGCACAATCGTGCTGCAAGTCCACAATTAAGATCACATTTCAAGCGGACTACACAAGACCTCGAGCACTTGACATTGAATGTTTCATCTGGGACGAACTTCATACTGCACCTCAGGACATCATTGGGTACAGTTTTCTATAACACAAAGTGTCGTATACATAAAATTGATCAATGAAAAGGCGTGCACTGATGTAGTGTGCCGCCACACTCATGGACTTAAATTTAAGCATCCTGATGGCCACATAGGAACTGTCACGATCGACCCCGCTGGATTAGACCCTCACACTCTGAGGGTCTTCGAACTGCCATTCGAAGTCCAGCCGGATGTTGTGATGACAGCTTTCAAACCGTACGGCAATGTGCTAAGCCACCTGGCTGAAAAATGGCAAACATTTGAGACATACCCCGTCTTAAACGGAGTGCGACAAATTAAGATTGAACTGATGAAGCATGTGCCATCCTATTTAGTAATTGGCAGCTGCAGAGCCTTTGTCATGTACGACGGACAACCACGTACTTGCGCCGGCTGTGACCAGGAAGGACATGTATGATCAGCCTGCATTCAACGCTGACTGAGTCAGATGCCGGTTGATGAAGTTCCATCCATTACGTATGCAGCAGCTGCAACCGCCACAGCTGTTCCTGCCCAGGATCAAAACACTATATTGCAGTCAGTGGTCGATGACAGTTTGGCAGACAGCATATCCCCCTCTACGATGTCATCGGCAGACTTGCCTCAAGACGGTGACCAATTGTGCCACCGAGACGAGCCTAAAGAGAAGATGGAAGTAGAAACAGATATTGTCCCGACTTCTGCCTTCCTACCAATGGAGGCCGCATCAGACGATTGCCGCCCGCACTCTGACACAGAACAACATGTCCAAAAACAACGGTCCCCTCGAAAACGCAAGAAACGGCGCCATACGTCATCCGATGATTGCCTGCTTTGGATGTGTGACCCGGACGAACATCCAGCGTTGGACGACACTCAGGACTCTGCCACCACAACTCACCCTTCCTGTCACGATGCTACGGCGAATACAATTTCTGAGCCTCGCTCTGACAACGACACTTTTGCTACTGAACATGCGCGCGAGCGCTCTGCTGACAGAACTAATCGACAGTTACCAATTGCTGCATCTGATTCTTGGGCAGATGATGTGAGGATGAGCCACAGCACCAGAAGGATGCCGAGGGCAGAGATGCTCCCTCGGCTGTACCCAGCACCGACCAGCCACAGTGACTACGGGTGTATCGTCAGCCTCTGTGGGGCCGCCCCTGCCACCAACACCTGGCCTCCTACACAACCCAGTTGCTGACCTGGATGACCAAACATACTGTCTAGTGACGATTAACATCAACAACATACGTGCCCGACATAAACTAGCGATGCTACAGGATCTGCTCAACGCAGCAGACATCAACGTTGCACTCCTTCAGGAGGTGTATGTTGCGGACTTCAAGGAACCCTATGGCTACAAGACTTGGGTCTCACATGTGTCAGACAATGACAGTGGTGTGGCGATCCTCCTCCATGAAGGCATATCCGCAGAAGATGTTGAGTATCTTCCTGACGCCAGAGGCATGGCTCTTACTATCCAAGGAGTCAAACTTATTAACATCTATGCTCCGTCAGGATCTGGTTGGCCTCGCGAACGATCCACCTTTTTTGCTCATACAATCACGCCCCTCTTTATGGGCCATCAAGATGCCTTGATATTCGGAGCAGACTTCAACTGTAGCCAAGCACCTAAGGATCAGTTACCACATCATTATCCCTGCACAGAACTTGCGACAATTATAAATAATCTTCAATTGGTGGACTCATGGGAACATGTTTGTGGCGATTGGTCAGGATTTACTCACTACACCAACCATTCCTCCAGCCGCATCGACCGGATTTACATCTCGCGGTCCATAGCTGTGGGGACGAGAGCTGCCGAAGTTTGGCCCACAGCGTTTTCTGACCACAAGGCCTACATCTGCACCATTACCCTCGACCGCCAGAAGGAATGGCACAGCTGTGGTCCTTGGAAGTTGAACGTCACTCACCTAGCCTCTCAGGAATGCCGCCGCCTTATAGAGAACACGTGGGATTCTTGTAGCCACCAGCGTGGCACCTACCGGTCTACACTGTCATGGTGGTTACTCTGCGCCAAACCAGCCATCCGGAAGACCTTGATAGGCTACAGTCGAGATGTTGCAGCATGGAAGAGACATACCATGGACTTTTACTACAGCATCTTAAGGGAATGTGCAACATTGCCATACTCACCTGCACGGCAGGTGATGGTGAACCATGCCAAGGCACAGATCATCAGATTATGATGTTGCCACCTTGAGGGTGTGATCGTCAGAGCATGCACTCAAGACAGAGTGGCCCAGGAGGAACCGTTCAAGTACCACATCATTGCAGAACGATGGCGCCTATGCAGGACAGGGATCCAAGCTATCACAACGGAAGACGGATGGCACCTTGATACCCAGTGCAATATAGGAAACGCCCTTCATGCTCACTACACCAGGCTGTGCTCAGAACACCGACGTCCCCCAGAGGTGATCACTGAAGTCTCTCAACTCATTTATGGCACGATCTCTCCAACAGCGCCGGCAGATTTGACTGCAGATGTAATGGAAGGGGAAATCATTGAAGCAATACAGGCGGGGCTGCTCGTAAGTCCCCAAGACCTGATGGCCTTCCTCTGGAATTTTACCGGAGATATCAGCAATTGATGGCACTAGCACGGACTGATATTTGCCACGATCTCATGTCTCCCATGACGCAGATCCCTGGGGCGTTCCTAGAAGGACTGATTGTGCCCATACACAAACCACGAGGTGGATCCAGAATCAGTGATTATCGCCCCTTGACCTTACTCAACATGGACTTGAAGATTTTCACCCGGCTTCTGGAGGCACGCCTAAAGCGATCGGTACAATATGTTGTGTCGCAGGACCAGGCATCGTTAGGTGGTGACCATAATATTCGTGCTGCACTGTGCCGATATCGAGATTTGATCGCGCTAGCTAAAGCTCGCCAACTGCCAGGAGTTTTGGCCTCACTTGACTTTAGCCAGGCCTTTGACAGAGTCGACCACACATTTTTGATGGAGGTACTGGGACACATGGGGCATCCGGACATCATAGTGAAGGTACTGATGCGTCTCCTACGCAGAGTGACATCCAAGGTGTTATATAATGGCCATCTCACGCCGCCAATATAGATCCAGCAATCGGTGCGACAAGGCTGCCCTTGGCGATTTTGTACGCCCTCGTCTTGGAACCACTCCTCTGCGGCCTCCGTCAACGCCTGACTGGGATGTCCCTTGGTGGACACACTTTTTGCTGCACTGCCTATGCAGATGATCTGGTACTCCTTCTTCGCAGTAATGACGATGTTCGTGCAGCACTGGCGTGGCTGGCGACCTATGGCGCGGCATCAGGGAGCAAACTCAATCTCCACAAATCGCACGCTCTGTCAATAGGAAGATGTCTACCTGACAACAGCGTCACACCACTATGAATCAGTGACGCAATGCGCTGTCTTGGCATTGAATTCACATCTGACACGAAGCGTTCAACAGCCCTTAACTACAGGCGTTTATTGAATCAGATGAGGGTAGGAATAAGTGACCATCGTCTTAGACATACAGACCTCTTGCAACGGATGCGATATGCTAACATCTATTTGGCGTAACGTATCCCCCATTTTGCACAGATACTCCCGATACCACCTGCTCTTGCTCACCGCATGTTGGCGGTTTTGGGATCCTTTGTTAATACGGGCATGTTATTTAAGATTTGTTACGAGTCCCTAACCCTCCCAAGGAGCAGAGGAGGTTCAGGCCTTTGTCATGTTCAAAACAGAGCGAAGGCCCTGTTCGTCAGCTGTCACCTGCAACTGTGGCGACAAAACCCGACGTGCCTCACAACTCTCTTACTGGAGGCCTTTCGACCGACCTCACTCGCACCCCATGTGATGATATCGGACATTCCAGCACCTTTCTTCTACATTAGCCAATTCTTCCTTGAATTAAGCTACATCCGTACCGCACTACTACCCACACGTTTGGTGATGACGAGTGCGACATATGCTGCCATGCAAATGCACAGGATGCCGAATGTGATTGAAAGCAAACACCCCACTATGAAGTAGTGTGCTGTGTGGCAGGCAGTGAATGCTACCACCCTTGATACTGATGTGCAGTCTGCATGCTATGTAACTGTTAATGGGAAACAGTTGTGCCAATCCCGCCATCACATCCACCTTGCTGATTCACCCTTGTGTACCACATGCCAAGTGATTGACACGGATGAACATTGTTTTGAATGCGGGTTGGCAAAGGACGTTTGGTATTTGGGGCGCCAGATATTGGCTTTTCTCACACACACGTCTCCCGAAAGGATAACTACCCGATCACTTCTTTTCCCCGATAAGATTTACTTCCCAAGAGCAAAAACGAACTCTGTGACATGGATCAGCGGCCACGCTGTTCACTACCTATTCGGTAATGGCGAAAAGACAGTACCCGATTTTTGGTATTACCTCAACGATCGACATTGTGCGATCGTCAAGAACCCTAAATATAGGCAATATTTTTCTAATTTTCTTTGGAGTGCATTCCATAATCCGTCACGCAGCTGTATTATCGATGACATGAGAAGACAACCATATCACCCCTTTACAGTTCCCTTTTTATATGAGATTGAACAAACAACGGAAACAACACAGCATCGAGACGACAGTAATCGAAAAATTCGCAGCGGGCTATAGTATGGAGCATCCTTTGTTGTAATGGGACGACTTCCTATTATTCTGTTTATGTAGCTGAAGAGGAACAACTTTCCTTTATCCATTTGTATAAAAATAAAATAAAATAAAAATAAAAAAACAGAAAACAAACCTTCCAAAATCCTTATTCCTTTTTTGAAAAAAAATAAAGGATGCCGTGTCGCCCATCTACTACCGCACTGGCAAATTTAAAATAAAATATGTAAAAAAAAAAAAAAAATGAAAGGGCACACATACAATATTCATGTTGTCTATTTTGTTTGTATATCTTCTCTTCCGCAGTCGCTGTTTTACTATTCATATTGAGATACATTCTTTTGCGACAGTATTAAAAGTATGATTTAGAGCAGAATTTCGGCTCGTACGTTGCCGAGCTACTTGATTGTCTGACGCAATTCTTTGCTTTGCTGCTTTGGCAACATCATCATATTCCATGTTTTCGTCGACTGATCTATGTTTTGGCAAGTATTTGCTGTCCGTTGTGACAAACACAAATTGTGTGCACACTGCGCCTCACTGACAATATATTTTAGTTTCCATGTTATATTACGTACACAATTCAGTTTTGTGTACTTCGCCAACTTTGTTTTAATCAGAACTTTTTAGAAAAAAGCGAAATGACTCTGGCATAAATAAAACTTCTATTACAGTCGCGAAAGACGGAATATTTCTGAATATTACATACGACACGTATCTGGTACTTAAATGAGATATTGTTGTACAGTAAATTTTATATGACATTTAGGTATCTTGTCTACATTTCATTCTCAACATTGTAGCAACTAAAATCGACCATACGGAAAGTATACGCTATGGACTTTTACCTCTGCAAACTCTTCAAAATTTCGTGCAATGGTTTACTACATTTAATGCTGCACAATAACTGTGTTGAACATCGAAACAAAATAAAGTCATTTATGGGGGGAAGGTTTCAGTCAGGAACATGTGTAAAAATCAAATTTTTGGGCCTAATAGATTTTGTGAAATCGGATGATAAGTGTGTCAAAGCAGTCGGAACACCATGTGTCTGCACAGGCGAGCAGTGTAGTGATGACAAAATCGCGCACAGTGCGGAATGCGGGGAGCACGTCTCTGTACCAGCGAAAGGGTGAATGCGGCCGTGGTGGCTTTACTTCATTAATTGCGCGCTCCCCCCTAAACGTTACTTTGCGAACTATACTATACTAGGGCGTTGCTACTCTTGGCGCATGCGTCGTTTGCAACTGGCAACGCAGCAATCTCCCGCGTCTGGGCGGGCATGCGCGAGCCGCCAAGATAAAAGAATTGAACTATAGTGTCTACAACACAACGGACCTTACTGAAAAAACACGCCTCGTACAAATGTAAACATTATGCCATGTATTCTTTCGTGTTTGCTGCTGTCTCATTTAAATCCTGTCTGCCTAATAAACTACAAAACTAGAGTGAGACAACAGCAAACGCGGAAGAATTCACATATCATGTCATGTTTATATTTGTATTATTCTTATGCTGAATGTAGTCAGAAATGAAGCACGGCAACTGACTAGGTTTTTAAATCTAAGATGACTCTAAAGAATGTAATATACTAAAGAGGCGTCTGCAAAGATTTTCAAACGGAGAAAAATTTTCGCTAAACTCTCGTTCTGAAGATCTTCTATCATACACAGTCTATTATTTGGTTCTTGTTGATCATTATCAAAGAAAGCAGCAGTGTAAGTAACAACAAATAGCGGTCTCTTGCTATTGTTTCACTAATGAGACAATTCCTCTCTTTTTTTTACTGTAAGTGGCGGTAGCACGCACAAGAGCAAACCATGCCGCGAGCGGCGACAGGTCGTAAACACTCGTTATCAGAATGCGACAAACAATGAACACAGTACAATAATGCATTTTCAGCTTCGAGTGATGTAAACACCTATAACAAAGAGAACGGAACGTATCAGATCTAAGCAAAATAAGCAATCGATTCAAACCAGATGAAGCACGTGAAAAAGGAAGGGTACCCCTATAAATACGGATGGAGCGCCTGATGCATAGCAATGGCTATCTGGTAAAGCTTAACTGCTAAGCTTACAACTCGAATCTAACTACTGTAGCTGTATCTTCATCCATTCGACCTAAATTGTGTCTCATGTTATAATGGACCAACTTTGTTTCGATTTGGATGTGCGGTCTAAAACCTTTCTTTCCCTTTGAATTTCGAGTCTCAAATTTCAGATGCGGCTTATATTCGCGATTTTTTTTCCCTTGATTTCGTCTCTCATTTTTTAGTTGCGGCTTAGATTCGAGTATGGCTTAGATTTGAGTAAATATGGTAAATGGCAATGGAGTCCCTCCTGATCCAGAGGAAATAAGAGATGTTACAGATTTTCCAGCTCCTAAGCACATTCATGATGTGAAAAGTTTTTCATCAGTTACATACACTTTCATACTAGCGATTCATAAGGACTTCAGTACCATGTCGTGTACACAGTGCTTTCCATGTCCAAGATGAACTACTCTATAACAGAGAAGGGATGCCTTGCAGTTATCTGGGCATCAACAGGTTCCTATCACATTTGTCTGGCAAACCATTCACTGTTGTGAGAGACCGCCATTCTCTGTGCTGACTGACTACTCTGAAGTGTCTGTCAGATCAACTGGAAAGATACGTACTGAGGCTTCAGCAGTACGATGTCAGTGGTATACAAAAGCAGATGCAAATACAATGATGCTGACTGCCTTTGAAAGAATCCTTTGGCAGAACACAGCAATGTGGATGACACATGAGACACCAATGCATAAAATGCCATTGTTGCTGAACAGAGGTAAGATCAAGCACTTCTGAAAACATAAAACCCTTGACGAAGGGGGAACTGACCAAAACAGAATTTCAGTTAATAATTGGAACTTTGTATAAGAGGAACTGTGACCCATTGGAGTGGAAATGGTTGCTCATTATCCCAGCTTACTTGTGGCCAACTATCCTTTAGTATTTTCATGAAGCTCATACATCTTGTCATCTGAAACTCACGAAGACTCTAGACAGAATCAGACTTAGGTATCAATGACCAAATCTCTGCTGATCTGTTAGACAATATGTGAATCACCGCAAGGAATGCCAGTGATGGAAGCATGTGCTGCAATTACCTCCAGTGCTTGTGATATCAATTCTGCCTGCATCAGTGCCATTTCAGCAAATAGGAATTGACCTCTTGGGGAGATCCCCACAGCTGACAATCAGGAATCACTGGATAAGAGTCTGCATCAACTATCTCACCCATTACACTGTTGTCAAAGCTCTAGGAATTGGAAAGTTTGTTGTAGAAGACTTTATTTTGAAGCATGGATCATTGTTTGTGATGATCTCTGGCTGTGGAGAAGTTTTCCACTTGAGACTAGTATCAGAGGTAATTTCGTGTTGCACTGACACCCATAGGATGACAGCTTCTTACCACTCGTAGATGGATGGCCTTGCAGAATGCTTTAATACGATGTTGGCAAATAGCCCACTGATGTGTGTTGATGTTGAGATTTTGATCATACATTCCCTTGACATGAAATTTGCATACAAAACAGTGAAGCAAGACACTACAGGCTTCACAGAGTTTTTTCTGCTCCAAGACCATGAGGGCAAAATGACAATGGATACACTGTTCCTGTTTCAACGGAATGATACTCGAGATGACTATGTGAAACAGCTCATCACCAGGACCAAAGAAGCAAGACAGCTGGCTTGCACACAGGCCCTGGATGCCCACGTAAAAGACTGAGAACCCCATAACGACAAGCACTGGCCATTGCAATACAGCTTGAAAGACTTGGCATGGATTTTAACTTGTGTGGAAAATGAGACCATTGGAAAAGTTACTAATTGTACAAATTGTATCCTTTGGTGCTTCTCAGACATCACACATGAAGTTGAGAATTATGATCCCTCATCAAGAAGACAAAAGCTCAGTGACATTGTCCATGTCCTCTGCACGAAGCCCTACTGCAATCCTGAAGTGCAGATTGTGATGGGAGCTTCTCGTTCAAGGAAGATGAAGACCAGCTCAATGATTTGAAGCTTTCACAGGAGGGAGCTACCTCTGATGTTCATCATAATGAAGTGGATGTTACAGCATGACCAGAACATGAGGGTACATCAGCACCTCCATTCAGAGGAACATCATTAAGATCAATATTTAGGATGCTGTTGTCGGTACCAGATAGAAATGAAACAACTCACAGTATCTCCAGGCAAGAGAGAAAGCAACATTGCCTGCGGTACAGCATGCTGGTTAGCATCACTGGCTGGTGTGCTGTGAGTCACTAGTTCAAACCCAACCACCAGCAGTTATTTGTTATTTAATGCACACGTCAAAAGAGTTTTGCATCAACCAAGTTCCCAGAACTCCTGTAGATAGACGTTGACTGTGGATGTTGTATCACAGACACAGTTCCTTTGACTGTTCAGAGATGTCACCCATCCAAAGATTTAAACAACCATGCATGAGCAGCACCTATCAGACAGAGGGTTTCCAACAGCTGATCAGTTCCAGTCATTCCACCAGGACAGGGCTGCAAAGCTCGTGTTGTCTGTAGTTCAACCATGCCTAGACGGTCAATATCATGGTTCATTTGCATCTGTATTGTTACTTTGTGCCAGGAAGGGCTCTCAACAAGGGAAGTCTCCAGGCATCTCAGAGTGAACCAAAGCAATGTTGTTCAGACATGGACAAGATACAGAGAGACAGGAACTGTCGATGACATGCCTTACTCAGGCCGCCCAAAGGCTACTACTGCAGTGGATGACTACTACCTATGGATTATGGCTTGGAGGAACCCTGCAGCAATGCTACCATGTTGAATAATGTTTTTCGTGCAGCCACAGGACGTCATGTTATGTCTCAAACTGTGCGCAATAGGCTACATGATGCGAAACTTCGCTCCAGACGTCCATGGTGAGGTCCATCTTTGCAACCACAACACCATGCAGCACAGTGCGGTACAGATGGACCCAACAACATGCCGAATGAACCACTCAGGATTGGCATCACATTCTCTTCACCGATGAGTGTTGCACTTGCCTCCAACCAGACAATTGTTGGAGATGTGTTTGGAGGCAACACACTAGACATACTGTCCAGCGAGTGCAGCAAGGTGGAGGTTCCCTGCTGTTTTGGGGTGGGATTATGTGGGGCCGACGTATGCCGCTGGTGGTCATGGAAGGCGTCATAATGGCTGTACAATACGTGAATGCCACCCTCCGACTGATAGTGCAACCATATCAGCAACATATTAGCGAGTCATTCGTCTTCATGGATGACAATTCGCACCCCCATTGTGCACGTCTTGTGAGTGAACTCCTTCAGGATAATGACATCACTCAACTAGAGTGGTCAGCATGTTCTCCAGACATGAACCCTATTGAACATGCCTAGGATAGATTGAAAAGGGTTGTTTTTGGATGATGTGACCCACCAACCACTCTGAGGGATCTATGCCAAATGACAATCTGGACCAATAGTGCCTTGATGA
Organism: Schistocerca piceifrons; assembly: GCF_021461385.2. Lineage (NCBI taxonomy): Eukaryota > Metazoa > Arthropoda > Insecta > Orthoptera > Acrididae > Schistocerca > Schistocerca piceifrons. Next base: position 67,248,668 of record NC_060144.1, on the reverse strand, counting down.
TCATCTGGGTAGTATGCCACAATGAATACAGGCGTGCATCAATGCAAGAGGGTGTGCTGCTGGGTATTAGAGGTACCAGTGTGTACAGCAATCTGGACCACCACCTCTGAAGATCTCACTGTATGGTGGTACAACATGCAATGTGTGGTTTTCATGAGCAATAACAAGGGTGGAAATGATGTTTATGTTGATCTCTATTCCAATTTTCTGTACAAGTTCCAGAAATCTTGGAACCGAGGTGATGCTAAACTTTTTTTGATGTGTGTATTCATCAGTTCTGGATGGCTCTCAAAATGATTTATGTTTGTATACTGAGGAATATTTGATGTTAGTATAAATAGCAGCACCCTCCATCCAATAATTCAGTTCTGTGCTGGCTGTGCATTGGTGTGCCTAACAAATGTGCTTTCAGTGCTAAGTATTATATTTCACTCACCACCATGTGTTTGGATTTGTGTTTGAGTATGGTTAGAATGTGATAATATTCTAGGATGAGTCACATGAGTGTGTTATAGGGACTCTCCTTTCTAGGCTAAGTGCATTTTTTCAGTATCATTCCAATGGACCAGAGTCCCTCACCTGCTTTCCCTATGACTCAGCCTGTGTGAAAATGTATTTTTTAATTTTTTTTATGCAGAAAGAGAACTATTTGCAAACACAACATCAGCAAGGGATGCAGATTTGCTTCATTTGTACACTGCCATGAAAAAAAGCCCATCAGTCTCAAGAACATGTTATATAGCACCAGGGTATAATATGTGCATATTGAGAGCTCATACAGTATGTGATTCTCACTTAAAAATTTTCTGTTTCCAGAGCCACATCATTCTTTATCCTTTCCTCTAAAACAGACATCTCTTACTGTCTTCACAATGTGATGATGTCTGGCATCATGCCGAGCCTACATTGTTTTATAAAGACCATTAATGATGGGAGGGATGGTTTTGAAGTTCAGATGTATGAAACTTACACTTTAGAATGCATCAACAGCTTAATTCACTGAAATATTCATATGATTGGTGTAACACTCAAGTATGTATCTAAACACATACATTCAAAATAAGAAGAATTGCACTACACCTCAATTGTTCTCATAACTGAATATGGAAGGATATTAACATTAATTCAAAATGTCTGTGAGGAAAATGGGGAATCTAATGGGAATCAAATACGATACTTTAACCTACATTGGGACTTATGCTGGTTCACCTATAAGGGTATACGTTTTATTGTTTTCTATCTATTTTTATACGTTCATTCGCCTAAGTATTTTATGATAAAGATTAAAACGTGTTATGCCCACAGCAATCATGCCTGTGAATCTAGCAAGAAAAGATGAAAATCATTAATTTTCTTATGTTTGTAAAAACTCCTATCGGATGTTTCATCTTGTACTGTCTGTCTTTTCCTGTCCATGATAAAGAGAGGATGTGGATTTCTGTTTGGTTCATTAATAATGTGAAATATATTAATTCTTGTGGTACGAAGTTCACTTACTTAATAGTTACTTATTTCATCTGATCTACCTATCTGTGATATCGGTTCCTGTAATACTTCAGAGAAGCAAGAAATTTAAGCAGAGCAAGCTGGACACTTTAGTATTGTCTTCAATGAAGAAGAGGAGGTAAATAACTTCAAGGATAGAAGAACTATCATCTAATAATCTAATATTGTACATTTTTTGTGTATGCAAAAAGATCATAAGCCTGAATGTCTGGAGTGTGTGTCACTGTGCATAAATTAACTAAGAAACATTCTCCCAACTGAACTAACTATTGTTGTGCCTAATGTGCACTGCCAACAAATTTCCATTGTAATTATTATTCTGAAAATTATTAATCAAGCAGTAGCGCTGGCAGCTGTTCCCTGGGGAGTGCAAGACAGGTTAGACAAGTCCAATAATTAAATGATATAAAACATATTGTGTAATATTCTTTTCCTAATTGTTAGATATAGTGGGAATTAGTGAAGTTCAGTGGCAGGAGAAACAAGACTTTTGGTCAGGTGAATACAGGGTTATAAATATAAAATCAAATAGGGATAATGCAGGAGTAGGTTTAATATAGAATAAAACAATGGGAATGCCGGTAAGCATTGTTGTGGCCAAGATAGAAACGAGGCCAATGCCTACGACAGTAGTACAAGTCTATATGCCAACTAGCTCTGCAGATGACAAAGAAATTGAAGAAATGTATGACGAGATAAAAGAAATTATTCAGGTAGTGAAGGGAGACGAAACTTTAATAGTCATGGGTGACTGGAATTCGATAGTAGGAAAAGGAAGAGGAGGAAACGTAGTAGGTGAATATGGATTGGGGGTAAGAAATGAAAGAGGAAGCTGCCTGGTGGAATTTTGCACAGAGCACAACTTAATCATAGCTAATACTTGGTTCAAGAATCATAAAAGGAGGTTGTATACATGGAAGAAGCCTGGGGATACTGACAGGTTTCAGATAGATTATATAATGGTAAGACAGAGATTTAGGAACCAGGGGCAGATGTGGACTCTGACCGCAATCTATTGGTTGGTGTAGATTAAAACTGAAGAAACTGCAAAAAGGTGGGAATTTAAGGAGATGGGACCTGGATAAACTGACTAAACCAGAGGTTGTACAGAGTTTCAGGGAGAGCATAAGGGAACAATTGACAAGAACGGGGGAAAGAAATACAGTGGAAGAAGAATGGGTAGCTTTGAAGGATGAAGTAGTGACGGCAGCAGAGGATCAAGTAGGTAAAAAGATGAGGGCTAGTAGAAATCCTTGGGTGACAGAAGAAATATTGAATTTAATTAACAAAAGGAGAAAATATAAAAATGCAGTAATTAAACAGGCAAAAAGGAGTACAAATGTCTCAAAGACGAGATCAACAGGAAGTGCAAAATGGCTAAGCAGGCATGGCTAGAGGACAAATGTAAGGATGTAGAGGCTTATCTCACTAGGGGTAACATAGATAGTGCCTACAGGAAAATTAGAGAGACCTCTGGAGGAAAGAGAACGACTTGTATGAATATCAAGAGCTCAGATGGAAACCCAGTTCTAAGCAAAGAAGGGAAAGCAGAAAGGTGGAAGGAGTATATAGGTGGTCTATGTAAGGGCGATGTACTTGAGGGCAATGTTATAAAAATGGAAGAAGATGTAGATGAAGATGAAATGGGAAATATGATACTGCATGAAGAGTTTGATAGGGCACTGAAAGACCTAAGTCGAAACAAGGCCCCAGGAGTAGACAACATTCCATTAGAACTACTGACAGCCTTGGGAGAGCCGGTCCTGACAATACTCTACCATCTGGTGAGCAAAATGTATGAGACAGGCGAAATACCCTCAGACTTCATTTGGGCACACAGTTTTAATCTGCCAGGAAGTTTCAAGAATCTAATAATTCCAATCCCAAAGAAAGCAGGTGTTAACAGATGTGAAAATTACCGAACTATAAGTCTAATAAGTCACGGCTGCAAAGTACTAACATGAATTCTTTACAGACGAATGGAAAAACTGGTAGAAGCTGACCTCAGGGAAGATCAGTTTGGATTCCGTAGAAATATGGGAACACATGGGGCAATACTGACCCTATGACTTATTTTAGAAGCTATGTTAAGAAAAGGCAAACCTACATTTCTAGCATTTGTAGACTTAAAGAAAGCTTTTGACAATGTTGATTGAAATACTCTCTTTCAAATTCTGAAGGTGGCAGGGGTAAAATACAGGGAGTGAAAGGCTATTTACAATTTGTACAGAAACCAGATGGCAGTTATAAGAGTCGTTTCTGAAAGTATTTGTATGGAGTGTAGCCTTGTATGGAAGTGAAACATGGATGATAAACAGTTTGGACAAGAAGAGAATAGAAGCTTTCAAAATGTGGTGCTATAGAAGAATGCTGAAGATTAGATGGGTAGATCACATAACTAATGAGGAGGTACTGAATAGGATTGGGGAGAAGAGGAGTTTTTGGCACAACTTGACTAGAAGAAGGGATTGGTTGGTAGGACATGTTCTGAGGCATCAATGGATCACCAATTTAGTATTGGAGGGCAATGTGGAGGGCAAAAATCAGAGAGGGAGACCAAGAGATGAATACACTTAGCAGATTCAGAAGGATGTCGGTTGCAGTATGTACTGGGAGATGAAGAAGCTTGCACAGGATAGAGTAGCATGGAGAGTTGCATCAAACCAGTCTCAGGACTGAAGACCACAACAACAACAACAATTGTTTTTTAATTACTTTGTGTCTTGATTGGAATATAGCTGAGAGAAAACCAGTTTCAAGCACCACTTGGCTGGTTCAAATGGCTCTGAGCACTATGGGACTTAACTTCTGAGGTCATCAGGCTCCTAGAACTTAGAACTACTTAAACCTAACTAACCTAAGGACATCACACACATCCATGCCCGAGGCAGGATTCGAATCTGCGACCATTGCGGTCGCGCGGTTCCAGACTGTAGTGCCTAGAACCGCTTGGCCACTCCGGCCGGCAAACACCACTTGGTATGCATAATTTGCAAATAGTTAACTGAAGGAATTGTAATTGTACTAACGTAATTTTAGAATATCATCTTTAAGGTAAGAAAGAACTCCAACTTACAGCCCATTTGACTGCTCTTGGTAACACCTCAATTGATTGTAGTATCCATACCTTACCCTATACAGTCATAAATCTGAAGCATTTTTTTAAACCAATAGAGATTTGTGTTAACATTATTTTGATTTTTGGGATCTGGGTAAAAAAACTGTAAATGGTAACAATAAGCTGCAGTACTAATGGGGAGTACATCATGTAGTGATCAGGAAAATTCTTGCAATCAGTTTTAAGATTAAAATTCAATTTTATTTCATATTTATAACTTTAAAAAATATTTAAAAAAAGGGAACCAGTTATAAAGGTTGTGTCAACTGATTAAAATAGTGTAGAGATTCAAAATGTCACCGTAATGGGTGCAATGACAAATCGTGGTGACACCAAAAATGTCGATCATATCGACGGCAGCCAGGAATATTACACAAATTCAGTTTATGCTGCTGCTGCTGCTGCTGATGATGATGATAATGTCTTACCTCATGATGCTTGCATGTTCACAGTAGACGAGGCTAATTACAGAATTTGTTTCAAATGTGACAGAACAAGACACTGCAAGTACACAAGACACTAAAGTGTCAATGCTTTCTATGCAGGACATGGATAAAGGCCTCACTGGCCTAATGAGGAATTTATTTAATAATTTTTCTACACAAAAAACTGAAAAACTCGAAAAAAATTCTGTGATTTTAAAAATGAACAAAAGCAAACTTTTGATGGTTTTAAGAAAGACCTATCACAGAGGTTTGATAATTTAAGTCAAAATCTATGCACTGACCTTTCTAATGATGTAACACACAAACTTGCAGATATGGGGAAGAAATTAAAGGTGAAATTATTCACTGATTTGTCTCAGGAGATAAACAACCTACATCACAATGTGTCATCTATAGATGGGTCACAAAAGAAAATGGCATATAAACTAACAGTTGTGGGTGACATGCAGACTCAGATGCAAGAGGCTCAGTCAGAAATTTGCAGAAATTTAGAACCTATGGCAGGTACTGTTAATGAGTTGCAATCTTTATGCAAAGATTTGCCAGAAGAAATATAGGAGCTGTCAGTAAAACTGAGTAATTTAGATTTAGGCACTAAGTTCATAAATAAAGCACAAAAAAATCAGAAGTGAGGTGAAGAATTTAAAGGGCAGAGCTGAAGCAGGAATGCTAGATAAGGGTACAGCACTCACAAAAGGTCATGCAAGAGTGTAAGACCTATGTTTAAGCAGTTCAAGAGGTAGTAAAGGAAAGGGAAAAGTAATTGATTGCTGGAACTGAGATAGGCTTAAAGGCACTGGAAGAGAAATTGTGGAGCAGTCTAATTAATGTTGTTGATGTCAAAAGAGAGATGCCTGTACCAAGCAATCAGGTGCCATCAGGCAGGATAGATAGTGGTAAAACTTATCAACCATTTGATATGAACCCTTAAGACAGAAGAAAGGAATTACAAAATGCAACAGGTTCTTTCAATGTCAATTCCATTTGCACGAACATACCCAGAGTATAATAATGTGCATCTGAACAATGCCAAGGCAGCAACAGACAATACTGCATGTTTGTCTTCTTAATTCATGGTCTGTTCCATCATAGACAATTTTCCATTTTTTTGATTGAGGGTAAGGGAATTAACCCCCTAGTGTTTAACAGAGCTTTTTGCAAGGGTTTACCCCACAACTGTGGGGTACACATAGGGCAAAGTTTTATTGTCAGCAACAAATATGGCTGAAACATGCCATACCTATAATCAATTTGAATGGGCTTTCTTGGATAAATGTTGGTCCACAGCAGTCGAAGAAAGCCTACATCAAGAGGTTTTCATTCCATCATCATTCAGTAGTAAACATGGGGGACTGAGGAAGTATTTCGAAAAATACCTAAAAACACGACAGATATTGGACAAAAACAGTTTCCCTCATGGACGGACTGAAAATACTAAAAAGTCACCAGCCTGCCTATATCTGCGAAACTCTGATCACTAACTGTGAAAATGATACAGACTATTTCTTATCTGTACTCAACTCAATTGACCTAATATATGAAGAGTGGCTGTTGCAACCACAGAAGTATAATGCATAGTGTGCACCTCCACAAAATAGTCAACAGCAGAATGGCAATAGTGGCAATAACCAACACTGTTAGCACCTGTGGGCTCCATGTGAAAACAGTGTATTGTTGTTGTGGTCTTCAGTCCAGAGACTGGTTTCATGCAGTTCTCCATGCCACTCTATCCTGTGCAAGCCTCTTCATCTCTGAATAACTACTGCGACCTACATCCTTCTGAACCTGCTTAGTGTATTCATCTCTTGGTCTCCCTCTATGATTTTCACCCTCCACACTTCCCTCCAATACTAAATTGATGATCCCTTGATGCCTCAGAATGTGTGCCACCAACAAATCCCCTCTTTTAGTTGAGTTGTTCCACAAATTCCTCTTCTCCACAATTCTATTCAGTACCTCTTCATTAGTTAAGTGATCTACCCACCTAATCTTCAGCATTCTTCTGTAGTACTACATTTTGAAAGCTTCTATTCCCTTCTTGTCTACGCTGTTTATTGTCCATGTTTCACTTCCATACATGGCTACACTCCATACAAATACTTTTGGAAACTACTTCCTGATGCTTAAATCTATACTCAGAGTTAACAAATTTCTCTTCATCAGAATTGCTTTCCTTGCCATAGCCAGTCTACATTTTATATTCTCTCTACTTTGACCAACATCAGTTATTTTGCTTTCCAAATAGCAAAATTCATTTACTACTTTAAGTCTCTCATTTCCTAATCTAATACCCTCAGCATCACCTGATTTAATTCAACTACATTCCATTATCCTCATTTTTTTTTTTTTTTTATGTTCATCTTATATCCTCCTTTCAAGACACTGCCCATTCCGCTCAACTGCTCTTCCAAGTCCTTTGCTGTCTCTGACAGAATTACAATGTCATCAGTAAACCTCAAAGTTTTTATTTCTTCTCCATGGATTTTAATTCCTACCCCAAATTTTTCTTTTGTTTCCTTTAGCGCTTGCTCAGTATACAGATTAAAAAACATCAGGGATAGGCTACAACCCTGACTCACTCCCTTATCAATCACTGCTTCCCTATCATGCCCCTAGACTCTTATAACTGCCATCTGGTTTCTGTACGAATTGTAAATAGCCTTTTGCTCCCTGTATTTTACAACTGCTACCTTCAGAATTTGAAAGAGAGTATTCTGCTCAACATTGTTAAAAGGTTTTTCTAAGTCTACAAATGCTAGAAATGTAGGTTTGCCTTTCCTTAACCTATCTTCTAAGGTAAGTTGTAGGGTCAGTATTGCCTTGCGAGTTACAACATTTCTTTGGAATCCATACTGATCTTCTGCAAGGTTGGCTTTTACCAGTTTTTCCATTCATTTGTAATGAATTCAGGTTAGTATTTTGCATCCATGACTTATTAAACTGATTGTTCAGTAATTTTCACACCTGTCAACACCTACTTTCTTTGGGATTGGAATTATTATATTCTTCTTGAAGTCTAAAGGTATTTTGCCTGTCCCATACATCTTGCTCACCAGATGGAAGAGTTTTGTCATGGCTGGCTGTCCCAAGTCAATCAGTAGTTCTAATGCAATGTTGTCTACTCCCAGGGCCTTGTTTCGACTTAGGTCTTTCAGTGCTCTGTCAAATTATTTACAAGATCCCTTTTAATCTTCAGGTTCATCCTCTTTGATTTCCATAATGTTGCCCTCAAGTACATCACCCTTGTATAGACCCTCTATGTACTCTTTCCACCTTTCTGCTTTTCCTTCTTTGCTTAGGACTGGTTTTCCATCTGAGGTCTTGATATTCATACAGGTGGTTCTCTTTTCTCCAAAGGTCTCTTTAATTTCCCTGTAGGCAGTATCTATCTTAAGCCTTGTGATATATGCTTCTACTCCCCTACATTTGTCCTCTAACCATCCCTGCTTTGCCATTTTGCACTTCCTGTCGATCTCAATTTTGAGATGTTTGTATTCCTTTTCGCCAGCTTCATTTACCGCTTTTATTTTTTCTCCTTTCATCAATTAAATTTAATATCTCTTCTGTTACTCAAGGATTTCTACTAGCCCTTGCCTTTTTACCTACTTGACCCTGTGCTGCCTTCACTATTTCATCTGTCAAAGCTACTCATTCTTTTTCTACTGTATTTCTTTCCCCTGTTCTTGTCAACCATTCCCTAATGCTCTCTCTCTGAAACTCTCTACAACCTCTGGGTCCCATCTCCTTAAATTTCTACCTTTTTTTAGTTTCTTCAGTTTTAACCTACAGTTCGTAATCAATAAATTGTGGTTAGAGTCCATATCTGCCCCTGGAAATTGTAAAAACAATAACAACACAAAAAATAATTATGGTAAGGGAAGAAACTAAAAGCGCAAAAAAGGTTTATAAGAAATCATGAACAGAATAACAATAGACTGGCTTAAACCACACAGATGGGCACTGGCCTACAAGTTCACAATACACTTCCTGCAGGTGGCAATAAATAACACAATAATTGGCAGAAACTGACCCAAATATAGCATCTGACAGTCCTCCACCTGGCAACAACAATCAAGAGAATTACAATTAAATATCCAGTGTGGGTCAAGGTCGAGAAGAATATATTTCCAGGGCAACACAGGACATGAACTGGAGAGGTCAAATCAACAATGTGCAGGTTGTTGAAGTTACTCACAATGAAGAGGCTAACCCCCTGACCAGTCAGAAAAACTTGATCAGGTAGTGATAAGCCTCCATTCATAGACCAATAAAAGGGGTGGGGCCATTCCAAATTACTTTCTCATTTTATGACCTAGGGGTAAATATGAAAGAACTGGCCAACAAGATGTAAACAACTTAGACATGGATAATGAGGAGTCAGTGCGAGTTGTAACTAATGCCCAGATATGTGATATAGATGTACCCGTAGTACTTGAAACAGGTGCATCAACAAATATAATATCAGAAGGACTGTTCCGTCCCTGGTAGCTGCATGGTCAGCGCGACGGAATGTCAATCCAAAGGGCCTAGGTTCGATTCCCAGGTGGGTCGGAGGTTTTCTCCACTCAGGGACTGGGTGTTGTGTTGTCCTAATCATCATCATTTCATCTCCATCAATGCCTAAGTGGTGTCAAATCGAAAGACTTGCACCAGGCGAACGGTCTACCCAACGGGAGGCCCTCATCACACAACATTATATTATTATACAAAGACTGTTTAATAAGCTGCAAAGATGATGTTATAGACCAACTTTTCCAGTGCAGAATTGCCATATTCTGATTGCAGTGGGCAATAAGTTGAAAGGAGTTAAACTTCAGGCATTAATACCCATTCCCATAAGCAATTTTTCTCTAAAGTGTATTTTTCTAGTAATGGAACAACTTGTATTGCTGTCTTACTGGAATGGATACCTTTAGACAATATAGAGTACAGATTAATATAGGGCAAGTCAAATGTTTCTTTACAATAAATGAACAGAGGTTAGGAGTAAATTTAATTAAAACCAGTACAACTGAAAATACACTCAAACTGGTACTGGCATGAGAGTACAGTTGTCATATCCAAACATACTGTTTCTTGACACAAAAAAGAGTGAGCAGCTGTCTGAGGAAGACATGAACCCAGTGACTGTCCAAATCAACAAAAGTGAATCTGCTTGCTCGTCAGAGGATCAGAAGGAGGAATTATAATAAATAATATTTTGGTAAGCACAAGTATTTAGAAAGCACCCTGGGGTAATAAAGGGTTATGAGTATAAAATGGACGTGTAACCACATGAGACATTCTACTTTTCTTCGTATCCAATTCCTTGGGCAAAAATAGAAGCTGCGAGAAAAGAAATTGAAAGGATGATAAATTGAAATGTCATACAACTCTCCTATTTCCCATATTGCAGCCCTATTTTAGCCATCACCAAGCCAATGGTAGCATCACACTTGTGCAGAAATATACCTGAAGTATAAACAAAATCATTTTCCTGTCAGGGCATGCCTGGCAACCTCAAAGAACAGTTACGGAAATTTCACAGTGTTAAATAACTTACTTTAATTGATTTAAAAGTGTCTTATTGGCAAATAGTATAACATGAAGATAGTAGGAAGTATACAGCACCGAGCGAATGTTGTGCAGTGGTTAGCACACTGGACTCATATTTGGAAGGATGATGGTTTGAACCCGTGTCCAGCCATCCAGGTTAAGGTTTTCCATAATTTCCCTAAATTGCTCCAGGCTAATGCTGGGATGGTTCCTTTGAAAGGGCATGGACAATATCCCTCCCCGTCCTTGACACAATCGGAGCTTGTGCTCCATCTCTAATGACCTTGATGTCAATGGGGTGTTAAACCCAACCTTCCTTCATTCCTAAACAGCCTTCATGTGGGGGCAGGAACTATGTATTTTGTGTATTGCCACTTGGATTGAACATGAGTGCAGGTGTTTTCATGTCTGCATTGGACAAAATTTTGTGACCAGAACTCATCAGTAGAGCCACTCTCTGTGTTGATGACCTGTTAATAGCTACTCCCACAGGGGGAAGAACATGTGAGGCTTTTGGCACATGTATTATACCAATTTACAGAATATGGGTTCACAGCTAATTTAACAAAGTTAGAATTTGGAAAAGAGAAGGTCACATTCCTTGGTCATATTATCTTGCTACAGGGTATACTACCTGAACCAGGAAAACTTGATGTGCTCAAACATTTCCCACCACCACAGAATAAAAAACAACTCAAGGAATATTTGGGTTTGATTTCACTTTTTAGGATATTCTTTTCAGATCATTTATTAAATAGAGATGCACTGCTGAATCATTTGAGGAGAAATAATACATGGATATGGACCGATCAGTGTCAAACAGAATTCAACAAAATAAAGGAACCCTTACTATGTGCAAACAAATGACAGCATCCTGACATGTCACAGGGTGTTTGCTTGAGTACAGATGAATCTTCACTAGGAGCATGCTTATTTCAGAACACCAGAGACAATGGGAAACTGACATCTGAGATAATTAGTTTTGCTAGTCAAACACTTTCTGAATCCGAGCGGTCATATTCCGCACAGAGCTTGAGATCCTTGGGGTTGTATGGGCATTTAAGAAATCTGAGTACTACTTACAGGGCAAGCACACCAAAGTCTACTGTGACCATCAAGCACTTTCTTTTCTGTTAACATGCAAATTATTACACTGACAGTTAGCCAGATGCTTCATATGCTTGCACGAGTTCAGTTTTGAAATCAAGTGCATCAAGGGTAAACAAAACATAATTGCAGATGCAGTGTCAAGGCTACCTCAATGGCTCAATGAATTCTTAGAATTCACAGAACAGAATTCTAAAATTAGGGTTCTGCTCTTACAGGACAAGAGACAACAACCGTATTATGTAAAGACGTGTAAGAGTTTGGAGCAGTTGTTGGAAGGAGACCTGCAATGGAGAAAGGTAAGGTTGAAACTCTCTGAGAATAATGAAAATTTGAAGAAATTCTATGCTATACACAAGAGAGTCCTCTTTTATCATCATACACTGAATCAAGAACTGTGGTGTGTGTGTGTGTGTGTGTGTGTGTGTGTTTACCAGAAAGTTACATAGATGATTTCTTTTGCACACTCAAAATGTGTGGAGTCACAATGAGGTTTCCAAATGCACCAACAAGATAAATATGCACTGCAATTTCCCAACTTGCAGAGAAGAGTTCTTCAAGTAATTCAGAAGTGCATTACTTGCTAAAAGATGAAGCACTTGGGTAAGTCCAAGTTGATTGAACTACATCCTATAGTGTCCACAAAACCTTTAGAATTAGTGTGCTTGGATGCTGCCAGATCCCACCTGCAAGGGAAGGGATGTGTCAAATATGTTACTGCATTGTATGATGTTTTCACAAAATATGTTATGTTGTATGCAATGTAGTCTGTGATTGCAGGTTCAACTAGTAGGTGAATTACAGAAGACTATCTCCCTAGAGTGGGAAAGCTGCAGATATTGCTAACAGACAATGCATCATACTTCATAGGCAATAGATAGAAGGAATTTATTAATACAAACAAGGTAACACACACATTAGTATCCAGAGTTCACCTTGAGACAAGTCCATCAGAGAGGATATTCAAAGAATAAAACAGGTTTATGCACATCTATACACCCCAGAAGCACACAAAATAGGTTTGTGTTTGTCTCACTATTTCAACACATCATTAACAACTTACCACACACTTTAACTGGTTTTCTACCTACTGAATTGACATTCAAAAGCAGAGAAGTCAACGAGTGGAAAAAGCAATTGCCCAAGATACCCAGGGGAGTGATGCCACTTGAAGAAAAAGTACACCAGGCTTTTGATTAATCTGGAGAAAAATTCCGAACAGAAGAAAAAGTCATATGACAAAAGATTAGGGCACACTGTACAATTTCAAGCAGGATAAGAGATCTTGCTATGAACACACCCTAAATCTATAAAATATGGGAAGTTCTGTACACCAGGATTTTGATTAATCTGGAGAAAAATTTTGAACAGAGGAAAAAGTCATATCACAAAAGGTTAGGGCACACTGTACAATTTCAAGCAGGATAAGAGATCTTGCTATGAACACACCCTAAATCTATAAAATATGGGAAGTTCTATCATAAATGACAGCTTTTGTACACTGAGCCATTTGTGCTTACTAAAATACCACATCCAAGAGCATATAGATTAGCCTACCCTAATAGTGGAAAGAACAAGGGACTTTATCCACACAAGGATCTAAGAGAATTTGTACTCTAAAAGGATTGGATGAAGATCAAACCTCATTTGAAGTACTGTACATGATCAAATGAAATACCTCAATATAATATGTATATAACAATTGTTCACTTAGTTTTAAGAGAAAATTTACATTTTATTTCTTTATGTGCTTTCAAATGGAAGCAATGTAAGTTAGAGTAATTTAATATTATGTTTAAGGGCAAAAGGCTATATGAAGCCTGAAAATCAAACATGACCATAGCAGTGATGATTCATTCTACAATACGTACGTTTCCCAAATACAATGTGATAGTGCACTTAAGCTGTAAACATATGAAATACCTTTATGTGGGGGAGAGGACACGCAGGTGCAGTAAGTGCTAACACATAGGTCAGCAACCTCAGTGCATTCGCAGTAAAAGTTCAGTCCAACATGCCATTTAGCATGCCAGATGCAATACAAACTTAGCATGTAGCCACCAAATAAGCTATATTCTGGAGGTTTCAGTCTAAGTTAATTACTATAAAACTGAAGGAGTCCAAACTAACATAGTGAGGAGGTTTAAAATATAAGAAGATTTACAGCGGCAGAAAGAAAGACTAACCACAGCAACCTATCTACACACTACAGTACTATCTACAGTACATACAAATTTACATTGCAATTATATACACAAAGAACAAAACACTATAAGAAAAGTATACACAATGAAAGAAAGAATAATTCGAAGAGTGTGGTCACATTCTGGACAAACTACAAAAAATAATGAGGCTGTGCCCATTTACAATAACACTTATGAATTGCAGGTGTAATTGTAGTATGAACATGGAAGGGAAGAACTGAAAAAGGTAAGTCAAAACAATAGATATGCTCTGAATATTTGTCCTCTTATAAAAGGATTGGTTTTGAGAACTAAAAAGGAGTTGATGAATTTACACATGCACATACTTAAAGGAAAAATATGTGCATGTGAGTCAGTTAGCCATGGAGTGACTATGTTTTTAGTTTATTATTAAGTTTCTTTCCCAGGTAACGATGTTAGAACATGCCGTGGTAAAGGCAGGAATGAAAATTAGGTAGCTGGTACCAAAGAAAATTGGCCACACCGCAAAATGAGTAATTGTATGTAGAAATATGTGCATGAATCTGTCAGTGTGAATTAGTGTGTGTGTATATAAAGAGATTATAGTACATCAAATGTTGTTAAATGAAGTTTAGGTCTAGTACTGCCATGGCAAAAAGGGGTCAGATCACTTATTAGAAAGAGCAAGCTACTGATATGAGCACCAAATATGCATTTACACAGGATTATGACTTATCTGAATGTTCTTCTACAATATTTGTTCAGCACAACCTTCGTAGTAACATGTTTAATTGTATTATACACCCAAGACTGGTATCCTGGACATATGGATATAAGTTAGGTACACTGAATGACATTTGCTTGTACACTGAATGACATTCGCTAAGATAGTTTCAAACAAGTAACATTGGTAACTTATATGAGACTGTATGGTCTGAGTTCTCCAATTAGTTCAGCAAACACTACATAAGTAGTTCCACAAAGATACAAAGAAGTGTGCACAAAGATTTACTCAATTATTCTATGGAGTGTAGACAGTGGATTTCAGCAACAGATAAAAGAATGCTTCTTTCCATTCCCTGTCACCATTCCTTGCAATTCAGCAGACACATTCCTAGAAGACTTGAGAGATGTGGGGCTAAACATAACTGAGTTTGCTTGTGTTGGTTAATATGTAAAGAAGATTTCTCCTCTTTCACTAGCAATCTGGATTTACAGGTGCATGAGTCAGTGGAAAGGTGAGGATGGTGGTTTATGTATATCATCAAACTGTATAAACTGTATATGTATATATTGTCCTTTCGACCATGAAAAAAAAACTGTTATTCTGTGTAAGGTAATACTATGGCACGAACTCAAAGATTGAGAAAGTTGCCTACTCATGAGAAATCTGTAAGAGACAATTAGCCTTCGAATGGTCAGAGAAAATGTCAAGTATTGTATATTTAAAATGTCATAAGATGTTGTTATATGCATCATAAGGGTGAAAGTATAATATTAAAGGACATACAGTAATATTGAAATATTGTTTTATGCACAAGTTATAAATGTTATAATGAATCTAGGTGTGAATATGTATAAACTGTACCATAAATGTATCGAATGTGTCAGCAAAATGTAGACATTGGCTTATGTATGCTTAGGTTAAATCAAATGATGTTAAACTGTAATGCTTTGTTTTGTATACATTATGTATACATATGTATTGACAAAACAGATGTTAACAGAACTATTCAGTTATCACTGCATGACATGTGCTGTACAAAGGTTACATTTACATATGTTATAGTGAATGAAGGGGTGGCTGCTTACAATGAGCCAAACATTTTCGATTTGTTTATAGCAGCAAGGGATGCTAGACTTTGCTACAAGGGATCATATAAGGTGAAAATATTTATGGGCTTACATGAAATTTGGTGAGATCTTAATGTGATGGTGAATGTATTAGCTGGCCTTGGACACTGAAATATGTGATGCAGGATGTTGTTCCAGTACTACAGGTCAGAAAAGACGGGCCTTTCTGCTGCAGCATTGGAAACTCTCAATCATACACTTGCCTATACACACTATCCTACATAGCAGCTCTAGGCATTTTGATGACATGAAAACAAATTGTTTTGCCGAGCCATGTTACACCAATGGACTTACAAAGTGTGGGCACAGAAAACATTGCTTAACATTTGTGAGCATAGCTTTGCAAGAGGCATGTAGTGATTAGTCCACAATAATGGAACTGCGGACTCTAACATTGAACATGCCCTTTGTTGCAGCACTGACTTGGAATATTAAGCTTTCAGAACATGTAAATAAAGCTGTAAATAGGAGAGAGTTGGCATGTCTAGGGTATACATTAAAATAAGATTGGCCATCAATAAAGGTATTTTAAACCCCCGTCAGGCCAAAGATACAATATAAGTTATAACTTGAAATAAATGTTAATATGTCATGATTGTATGTAGAAAGGGCACCACTATTGTTTATTGTTGTCCAGTGATCATGGACCAGTATACAATAAGGGGAGGGGGGGGGGGGGCAGGTGTATTGGAACTTATGCTGGTTTACCTACAGAGTTAGATGTTTTATTGTTTTCTGTCTATTTTTATCCATTCATTTGCCTAAGTAATTTACAGCAAAGATTAAAATGTGGTATGCCCACAGCAGTCAAGCTTGTGAAGCTCACAAGAAAAGATGAAAAACATTAATTTTATTATGTTTATAAATACTCCTATCAGGTGCTTCATTGAACTTGTACTGTCTGTCTTTTCCTGTCCATGATAGAGAGAGGGCATGGA
Organism: Schistocerca piceifrons; assembly: GCF_021461385.2. Taxonomy (NCBI): domain Eukaryota; kingdom Metazoa; phylum Arthropoda; class Insecta; order Orthoptera; family Acrididae; genus Schistocerca; species Schistocerca piceifrons. The sequence continues at coordinate 67,231,999 of NC_060144.1, read as the reverse complement.
TTTCTGTTTAGTTCATTAATAATGTGAAATATATTACTTCTTATGGTATGAAGTCCACTTCACTTAATAATTACTTCTTTCTCTGATCTATCTACCTGCACAACCAATACCTGTAATACTTCAGAGAAGCAAGAAATTTAAACAGAGCAAGCTGGATGCCATAACATTGTCTTCAACAAAGAAGAGGAGGTAAATAACTTCAAGGCTAGAAGAACCATCATCTAATAATCTAATATTAAATGTTACAGATCTTTTGTGCGTCACTGTGTATAAATTAGCTGACACACATTCCCAAGTGAACTCACTACTTTTGCACCTCTTGTGTGGTGAAAGCAAATTTCCATTGTAATTATTATTCTTAAAATTATTAATTAATCAGCAAAACACCTACTCACACCTTGTTTTTTAATAAAAGTCATATATACAATGATAGACCACTTACAAGCATATCTATGTGCCAAGTAATTACAGCTTTAATGTTACTTATGCTTCGTTACTATATCAACCACTTTTTGAAAGTGAAATGCAGTTGGACAGTTAAAAAATCTATTTGCCTGGCAGGAGAAACATATATGAGGGTATTCAAATTTGCAAGCTCCTTCTTCTGGCAGAAGGGTTCAGAGTGGAGGACGAGGGGTGAAGAATAAGGACTGTTGAGGTTTAAGACATGGAGAAAATTCAGAAAAGTTGCTCAGAAACCCAGGCCAGGGGAGACTTATCAAATGGGATGAGAAGGAAAGGGTGATTGTTGGGGACTGCAATTGATGAGATTTGAAAACCTGAGTGCTTAAAGGTGGAAAATAGGATGATACACAAGACAGAGATTACTGACAAAACATACTGCATGAGTCAATAAGAGTGGAAAGCCAAGTGCAGTGCATATGGTTGATGGGGGCAGTAATAGACAAGTCAGAAAATAAAATATGTAGAAAACTAAGAGGCAGTGCAGAATGGAATAGCTACTGAGAAGAATTGTTGACACCAAAGAAATTAACATAAGTTAAGACTGGGTGGGTGGCAAGAACCAATGACATGTTGCTCCTGCCTGTAAAGTCTGAAAAATCAGTTCCCACCATTGGTGTTCTGAGGAACTGGTGTCTGGGACAAAAATCCTGATGGCACATCTGGTGAAACAGGCATCTGTAGCATGACTATCATGTCATAGAGAGTGCTCTGCAGCAGGATGTTGCATGTTGCCAGTATATACCCTCTGCCTATGCCCATCCATCCTAACTGATCACTTGGTGATAGTCATGCCAATTTAAAGGCCAGACAGAGTTTAAATAACTGCTGGTACATGATATTGTTGTCACACAGGTAGCACTCCCTTTGATAGTATATGTTTTTCTAGTTATGGGGTTGATATGGATGGTGGGAGGAGGTTGCATATGGCAAGTCTTACAGAGGGGATGGTCACAGGGGTAGGAGCTATGGGTAGGGAATTGGAAGCAGGAGCAGCACAGGGGCTAACAAGGATGTTGCAGTGATTGGGATGGTGCAAAAAGCTGTTCTAGGTGTGGTGGGAAAAATATCTCACAGAATGGACCTCATTTCAGGGTATATTTTTAGAAAGTAGCTGCTTTGTTGAAGTAGCTGATTAGTACATTCAAAACCAGGATAATACTGAACATCATGATGTGTACTCCTAATTTTTTAAAATTATTATTATTTAGGGATCAGCAGTATCAGGGTTGGATGTGATGGCCTGGGAAATCTACTTTTGAACTAAGCTGGTGGGATAATTTCATCCAGTGAAGGCTGAATTGATAGTGGTGGTGTATTGCTGTAAAGATTCTGCATCTGAACAAATACATTTGTTTCAAATGCCAAGGCTGTATGGGAGTCAATATTTGATTTGGAAAGGATAGCAACTATTGAGGTGGAGATGAGATTTGGACTAGTACCATGTGAAATTTATTTGGGAGAATGTATTTAGAGATCCCAAGAATTTTAACCATGCAGCATCATCATGAGTCCATATGGCAAAGATATCATCCAAGTATCTAAACAAAACCAAGAGATGATTACTTGTGGATTCCAGGGAAGCCCCCTCCAAGTGGCCCATGAAGAGGTTGGCATACAAAGGATCCATACTGTTTACTGTGACTGTTTGTACATCAAAGATGAAGTAGTTACTGGTAAGTATAAAGTTGATTAAGGTGAGCAGGAAGGATGTCACAGATTTAGAATCAGGTTGCATTGATTGTGGAAATGTTCAGCAGCAGACAGACCATGTACATAGGGAATATTGGTATAGAGGGAAGTGACATCAATGGTGACATGCCAGGTGGGTGGTGGGAGTGGAATGGGCACACATTTCAGATGACGTAGGAAATTGTTGATGTCTTTAATATAGGAGCGATCCCTTTGTACAACAGATTGTAGATGTTGATCAACTAAGACAAATATACATTTGGTGGGTGCTTGGAAGCCAGCAACTGTGGAACAAGCAGGGTTATTGGGTCTGTATGTGTGTGGTGGAAGGGGGTGGGGTGGGGTGGAGGGGTGGTTTGCCTTGTTTGGGTGAGTTAAGAAGTTCTGTAGATTGAAGTGTTAGCACTTGTGAGGGGCCTCAGGTTTTAAAGAGGGACTATAGGTCAGTTTGTATCACAGGGATGGGAATTTGATGGCAGATGTTGTATGTAGAGGTGTCAAACAGCTGGGGTAGATCCTCACTTACATACTTCCATGAGCCAAGTAACACAATGATAAAATCTCTTGTCTGCTGATGAGGACATCAGTTCCTAGGGAAAGGCCTGAAGAAGAGTTGTGAAGCAATGCTGGATGTTAGGAATCTTGGAAGGCTTGTAAGGTATGATTTTGAGGTAGTGGTGGTGGATCAAGTTGGAATAATGGTTAGAACTGTTCAATTCAGCGTCTGGTTTACTGTTGGAAAGGTTTTGGGACTGGGTTGCAAAGTGGTGTCTATAGTTGACATTACATGTTAAGGAAAGTAAGTCTTTCACCAAAGCAGCATGATTAGATGTAGGTTTAGGGCTCAAAGTGATACCATTATATAATACACATAATTCGGGAGAGAGTGCCTTAGATGAGGGGTTATGAACACTGCATTGTTGTGACTGGTTCTTGTGATCATGAGTACATTGCTCTGGAAAGCAGTTGTAAAGGATGGGGGGATCTTAAGAAGGTTTGCCTAGCTAGGTTTGTAGAAGAGGAGTTATGGGTGACAGTGTGGCTGTTTAGTGAGCTTCAGAAGGAGAGGAATGAAAACACCAATGTTTAGGTAGTTAAGGAGAAGGTGGGGCAGCTTTTTGTAATGATGTCTGACCTGTTGTTGCATTGTTGCAGTCTGAAGTCACCTGGCAGAAGATATGGGACAGACAACTGCATAATTTTGTAGAAGGAGAGAAGTCTGGTGGGGTGGAAATTGGCAGATGAGATATGTAGGGCACAGATTAACCAGGTAAGTGGAACAGATCATTGTATTTGAACCTGTAAAATGGGCTGGTATAGAGTACAAATACACCCAGAAACAGTGACTTTCAATGTTAGGCCTTTGGGGCAACTCCCAGGGACAATCAGGTTTCATGGAACAGAGTGTGGGACTTGAGTTTTGATAGTACAAAAGCATTTTTTTGAAAGGACCAAATACATTACCATATGTAATGGGATTCATCATGGCAAGAGAGGAGGTTTTGAGTGTTAGAATTATAGGACGGACAAAACAGAAGCACAGGGAGAAAAATGAGAGAATAAGGAAGAAAAGTGAGGAAAAAGATACCAGCCCTATAACTCACAAGGCATATGCCATCAAAGAGGAGCCACTTGTGAAATTACACATGTCAGTACCAGTTGCTATGTAAATACAGTTTAAAATACTAAATACAGTTTGGCCTTTGAAATTGGCTTGACTACCACTGAGTTATCAATTAGGATGAATAGGCAAAGGCATGGAGTGTATACTTGCAACACACAGCATCCTGCAACATGATAGATGCTTGTTTTGCCAGATGTGCCATCAGGATTTTTCTTCCAGACACCAGTTCCTCAGAACCCCACAGACGGGAATTGGCATTACAACATGCCCTTGGTTCTCATCACCTTGGCCTTAATTCATGTTAATTTATTTGGTCTCAGCATTTCTTTCCAGTAACTATTCCTTCCTTCACCCCCATTTAGTTTTCTATATCTTTTATTTTCTGACTTGTCTAATTCTCCACCACCACCTCTGCCACATATAATGCACTTAGATTTCTGCTCTTATTAACTTGTGCATGATCTGTTAGTGATCTCTGTCTTGCGTATTACCCTATCTTCTGTTTTTAAGCTCTCATAATTTCAAATCTTATCTGTTGCAGCCCCAACAATCTGTCATTCCTTCTCATCCTGTCCTGTTTGTCTACCCAAACCTAAAGTTTTGGCTGACTTTTCTGAACTCTCCCCATTTCCTAAACCTCACCAGTCTTTTTCCTTTCCCCCTCTTCCTTGATCTTCAGCCCTTCTGCCAGCAGAAGAAGGCACTGACTCCAAAAACTTACATATGTCAATACCTTTATGTGTGTTTTCTCCTGCTGCCACTTGGTAAATAGATTTTTTTCTATCCAATTACATTATATTTTCAAAAACTGATTATTTTCATTGATGTATTAGCTTGTGTGGCTACCATTTCCTCTTATGTAACCCTCTTATCAGTCTTAGTTGTCATCTATCTTGTTCAAACTGTCATCTGTTTTTGACCTTATGTGCTAGTTTGCTCATTTATTTATCTGTGCAACCAGGAATTAATATACAACTGGTAAATAAGCACTGCATTTTAAAAAACATGGAAAATTCAAAACAGAATACTGTAGAAAATGAACTTAGGCACAACTACAGTGGGGTTGTGACACCGATGAGGTCAACACCAGCATCAATATGTGTTCATCTGTGGACTCTGAGCATCGTCTTTGGACTCTGAGCTTTGTCTTTGGGCTGTTCCACCATGTCAGTTCTTTGTGAGCCTTGCTTGTGTTTAGGTGAATAAATAAACTATTGCAAAATGGGAGTTGTTTGGTGTAACCAACCCAAACTTCCTCCTCACTCGTGACCCTGAGTTGTTACGCCTTCCATTTTCGCCGTTTTACTGTGTCCGCAAGCTCTGTGTTGGTTATTTTCGCGTGTATTACATCGACACAGCATTCAAACAATGACTTCGGCCCAGCACCTAACGCCGGATTTTGTGATCAACATGCATCATGTTGTGGGCGATGTACACCTGCCAGGACTGCAACACGATGCCTCTCACTTGATGATTCTGCCGATTTCGCCGGACATTTTTGAACCTGCAACAGTAAGTGAGGTTAGGAGTGCACATGACTCCGGCTATCAAATGCCTTTGTTCTCACCACATGTGCCCCCCTCATCAACTGTGCAGTTACCTCTTACAGATCTCCATGCAGTGCAGGACCAATGCCGATATCTGCAAATGCTTCTTCAAACAACCTGCTACAGCCAGGACAACGATTTGCCATGCCGCAGTCCGTGCAGTACCATGCGGATACCTGCCACGTGGCTGGAACTGCTTCGTTCACAAGTCTATCTCCTCAGCATCTGACCATGCCCACTCCTGCCTTGGTTCAGCATCAGCACATGCTTTCCTACTTTGATACCTCAGCCTGCAACAGGAACAATAACTTGTTATCTGTGCCTGACCTCCATCTCTGTTCCACTGCTATGCCTCAGTGTTTTGTGCCACGACATTCACCTTATCCGCACACCGTTTTGAGTCGAGTGACTATGAACAGTGAACATTCACATATTCCATCCCACGTTCGACATCATTTCCCACACTGTGCTTCTGGACAGCCTGCACCTCCACAGCCTCCCGGCTCTGATCAGACGTTGAGCTTTCCGTGGACTAACATGCGTTCCCAAACTTTGAACTTTTTCTCACCTGTCACCCCCGCACCATGTCCAGTTGAGCTTCCGCTACCATTCTTGGCACATCTTGGTGCCTCATCCACGTCGGTCTTCCGTGCTCCATCAATCCGAACACACCCGCAACGTGTTGAGCTTCCACAACCAAAATCGACCCATTACGGTGTCTCACCCACGTCGGCCTTCTGTGTCACAATGGATTGCGCTCAACCACAACGTGTCACCTTCACACTGCCACCCAAACAGCCGTCATTGCCACATCCCCTGGAGTCACATTCTCCTGGAATACTACAGCAACAACAGCTCGATTCAGGCAGTACCCCGACGAACTCTACTCATCCTGTTCTTCCAAACACTCTACAACGCTTACCGACACTGCTGCCGTTTAATCCCGACAGAGCAACAACCTGGTTCAAAATTGTGGATGAAGTGTTTGAACATTAGAAACTTGACGACTCAACCAGATTTCTGTGCCTCATCCACCCACCTGCACGACCAGGAGGACTTGATTGCTGACCTGGTCAACGCCCCGGACTCATCTAACCTGTACACTCCAGCCAAAAAGACAGTTCTACGTCAGCTTGCATGCTCAACTGAGGCAGCAATACGGCAAGTGCTCCACGTTGAGCAACTAGGCAATGACAAACCTTTCCAGCTCTGGAGACGGCTACGTGCCCTGATCAGTACAGATCTATTCTCTGAAACAGCTCTCCTCGCCATCTGGTCAGATAAACTATCCCCTCACATCCGCTTTGCTCTGGCTCAAAGGTCTCCTGAACCTGTCAAGCAAGCAATGACAATTGCTGACAAGCTACACGAGGAATCACTGCTCTATTTTGCCAGCCACTGCCTACCTGACAAGTCTCAGGTTCAGTCTCATCGCCCTGTGGCTGGAGCTGTACTGTGCCGACCATTCCGCTCGCTCCGTGAAGCAGTGAACAAGCAACTAGGATGCCACCGGCTCTGCCCCCTCCTGCAACCAAACCTGCTGCAGCCACCGAACCCCAGCCACCGCCACTGGCAACGAACTTTCCACAGGAAATGCAACCGCACTACCTGTACTGTTACTTCCACACACGATTTGGTGAGGCGGCACAGAACCGCAGACCACCCTGCTACTTCCCAAACGCCAGTCGCCTCCCGTGACACATTGGTCCGGGCTCATCTCATCCGTACATGCTCGTCTCTGTCGAAGACGTTACAAGAAACCACGCACAAGTTCCTTTTTGAGCTTGAACACGTCACTCGCCTACGCAAGGAAAACTTCGAGCTTTCCCTCTGGCTCCATGAAACACAGCTCTAGCTCTCCGATGCAGCAAAGGAATTACAGACAGGTCAGTAAGTGCGCCGAATCTGCTTGTAATCCCAGCAATCGAGCCTCCGTGTGTTTACCTCCCGCTACCCCTCACAACTGTGTGATCAAGATTGCCATAAGGTGTACTGACGGGTCCGCAGGGCCACACCCTCCTAACATGGCAGCGTTTGACACTCGGCCGAACACAAGTGCACATGCGCGACAAGCGACACGTGTTCCCGAACTGACAGCTCCTACCCCGCCCCTCGCGGACAGCACCTCAAACTATGCAACATCGGCTCCTGCGCGCCACTGTGCGACCGCCACTGACAACACAAACAGTGTACTCACACCAAGCGTTTCGCCCACGACTGTGCTGCCACAGGCCACGCCCTCAAACAATGGACTCACTAACGGCTCACGAGCTCTACTGAGCTCACCCAACCACAGTGCCACTGCTTTGGGCTGGTGGCTATCTTGTTGCATTGACTCCTGGTACCTCAGCTCCCGTCGGATCCGCCGAGTGGCTCTGAACACCACGAGCATGCCTTGCCTGCCCCGCCCGCCTCACATTGTAAACAAACCACTTCCCGTGCCGCCGGCAACATTTCCGTCGTCACCAACGGCACAGTTCACAAGCTTCACCTCACGCCAGGTCCCCCGATCTCCAGTAAACCACGTCGACTTTGTCCCAAGCACCTCTCTGACCTTAAAAATCAGATTTCTGAACTACTAAGCTCCAGCGTCATTGAACCCTCTGCCAATAGCTGGTCTGCACCCATACATATGACACCAAAGAAAGACGGGTCCTGGTGCAAGTGCAGAGACTACCGTCGATTAAACACATGAACAATTATGGACGCCTACCCCATACCCAACATTGCCAACTTTACCAGTTCCCTCACAGGTACGACCATGTTCTCTGTAATAAGGTTAAAAACAGCCGACCAGTTGCAATGGATAAAGTAATCTTTACCTAGGTTTCGACAGATTTAAATCTATCTTCTTCAGAAGGTGGCCTGAGGACAATGAACATCGTAATTTATATTAAAAGGTATGAAACATAAGTCAAGAATAGAGTTTAACACATATTAGAAAGCTCTTGTATTACAAAATATGAGAAGGATTCCTGGTACTTACAGTATTACATTAATATGGAATGATATGTCATTGTCGTTTTTACAAATATCTGCATAGATCCATTAGTCCAAATAAAATATAGCCCTGAAAATAGGGTTTGTCAAGTAAATAAAAATTAGTGCATGGAAGTTGCAGAGCTCACAAGCGACTGAGTATAATCGGCCAGCGTAGTTACACTGCGACCAGGGCAGGTGGCACTCAAGTCACGAACTATGTGCCGATTGGCGTACTGAAGCAACATGTAAAATATCAATATAATTGTGTCCTTAGATAAAGTGACAATAAATAGAAGGAAAGCATTTAACACTCCCGTTATAACATTATGGGAGCCTTGGGAACATTAACGTAGATATATACATCAAAAAGGCAGGTGGCGCTTACGCCGTGAGTTACATGCAGTGGCATATACAGCCAGAATATAAAAGTTATATTACAATATTAGTGAAGCACACACACCGTATATAAGTCAAAACTTTAAAAATAATCAGTAATGGCTCTTAAGCCAAAAATTACGAACCCTGGCCCACAATCCAGTTAATACATATTCTCAGGGAGCCAAGGTTTTAGAATAAGAGAAAATCACACGAGGGCCGATGTAGTGGCAGCCATACATCGTGAGAAAACCACATTACATGAAAGGTAGTGAGCTTAAAGATTTGAAGGTGCATTATAGCTTCCTGAGAAAATAGACTACTGAGGTTACCAGCATTAATGTTATACAATAAACAGTACGGGTTTAAAGCCTTCGAAAAATTGTCTACAGGCAAGGTTCAACTGGTCGCTCAGTATATTACCGTCTTTGAGCTATAGATGTTTAAAAATTTGTAACTCTTCCCACAGATCAAGTCTATGCCCTTTGACTTGTCTGTGTAGGATAACCGTGTCTTCTAACTGTTTAGGCGTATGGCCGGCTATCAAGAGGTGTTCAGCAAAAATAGAGTTGTGAATATTCGCTCCTTTTTTACCTAATAGATGTTCTTTATATCGTGTTTTCACAGCTCTGCCTGTTTGACCAATATAATATGAGGGGCAGTTATTACAGGTTAGTTTGTAAACACCTGAATTGGAAACCAATCACTGGCAATCTCTACTGAATGTACAAGATTTCTTTTTAAACTGTTATCTGTAGAGAAGGAGACGTTACAGTTATATTTTTTATTTAGAAGACGTTATATGATATATTACCCAAGAAAGGGATAGAAATAAATTTTTTAGTTTCTTCGGTATCCGTGGGGAGGTTATTGCTCAAAGTCGAACAATTTTGGGAAATTTTCTTATTGAGCAAGTAATCAATCATATTCTGATTGTACCCATTATTAGCAGCAATCGCTTTGATGACAAAGGACAACATTCGACATGTGCAAACTGTTATGAACACTCTTGCGGCAGCAGGCATCAGGACTAACCAGGATAAATTGCAGCTGCATCAACCTGCTGTCACATTTCTTGGTTTTTGGGTCTCTGCCAACGGCATTTCACTGCTCCCTGAGAAAGTACAAAATACTAAAAACAATACTAAACCTACACAGACCTTCGTAATTCAAAGAGCTCTGGAGCTTTCTGGGGATGGTTAATTATTATTGCCGACATCTACCTCGGGCTGCGGAGATTCAGGCTCCACTGACGGACACCTTGGCAGGCACCAACACTTCTGGATCTCGGCCCGTTCCATGGACCCCTTTTATGACTGACTCTTTCACTGCCCTCAAAAATCTTCTTGCCGAGGCCTGCACCATTGCGCATCCTCATCCCAATGTGCAGCTTTTCATCACCACAGACGCAAGCGATACTGCCATGGTCACTGTCATTAGCCAGACAATCGACGGCCAAACTTCGCCTCTGCAGTTCTTCTCGTACAAGCTCACCAATGCACAACGTAAATATTCCGTGTTATACAGGAAGTTGCTCACAGTCTATGAAGCGATCAAGCATGAGGGACGCCCTTTCTATGTTTCAACGGACCACAAACCCCTGGCTGCCGCCATTACAAGCCCGCCAGCTGACCTGCCTCCTCGCCGCTTCAGATACATGGAGTTCATATCTCAGTTCACCACCGATGTCAGACACATAAAGGGTGCTGACAATATAGCTGCTGATTTCCTTTCATGAGTTGACGCTGTCCATTTGCTGTTAGACCTCTCTGAACTGCCTAACCTCCAACCCGCCAACGAGGAAACACAAAACCTGATTTCAGACTCTACTTCTTCATTACACTTCGTCCGCACCACCTTCCCTGGGCATTTCTGGTGAAATCTGGTGCGACAACAGTACGGGCATGCTACGCCCCCTCATCCCAACCATGCTCCATCGAGCTGTCTTCAATGCATTGCATAATTTAGCCCACCCCGGTGTTAATGCGTCTGCCCGCCTTGTAGTGGAACGCTTTGTGTGGAGATATGTCAACAAGGACTGCCAGCAATGGGCACGCTCCTGCGTCGTGTGCCAACACTGCAAAGTACACAAGCACACTTCACCCCCCCCCCCCCCCCCCCTGGCGCCTTTTCGATCCCTCCTGGGCATTTCCAGCATATTCATATTGAAATTGTCGGCCCTCCCACCCTCTAATGGCTTTTGTTATGTTCTCTCGTCTATCGACCGAACAACTCGCTGGGTCGAGGCTGTCCCCCTCCCCAATATTACGGCAGAAACTGTTGCTCGAGCTTTCGTCGAGTCATGGGTATCGCGTTTCAGATGTCCAGCTATCATCACGACTGACCAGTGCAGACAATTTGAGTCGGCCCTGTTCAACGAGATTTGTAACATTTGCAGCAAAATGGTTCAAATGGCTCTGAGCACTATGGGACTTAACATCTATGGTCATCAGTCCCCTAGAACTTAGAACTACTTAAATCTAACTAACCTAAGGACATCACACACATCCATGCCTGAGGCAGGATTTGAACCTGCGACCATAGTGGTCACGCGGTTCCAGACTGTAGCGCCTCGTACTGCATGCATTTGCAGCATTCGGCGCATCCATACCACAGCATATCACTCGCAAAGTAACGGGCTAGTTGAGTGCTGGCACCACACTTTCATGGCGGCTCTTTGATGCCGCGACTCTCTATAGACGGAGGCTCTTCCCCTTGCACTACGTGGCATTTGTGCGATCTATAAGGAAGACCTCAAAGGCACAATAGCCGAGTTCGTATATGGCCAGAACATTGTTCTCCCTGGCGAACTTGTGAGCCCTTCTGCTTCTCTCTCTCAGTCTGACTTACCTTCCTTCATAGACTGTGTCAGACGCCAATTCATCAACCTCCATATCCTCCGCCTGCCAGTCATTCCCGCCCTACGTTCACGTCCCGAAATCTCTGGACAATTGTGAGTACATCATGCTCTGAGATGACACAGTCTGTGCTCCCCTCCAACCTCCATATAATGCCCCATACCGAGTACTCCGGTGCTCAGCCAACATCTATGACATCCAGATGAAAGATTCAGCTGTTACAGTCTCTCTCAACAGACTTAAGCCTGCTCATGTTGAGCCTTCTTCTACCCCCCTTCAGGCCACAACCATGCCACTCACTGTCATGGCTCACGACGCTGCGACTACTGCCTCCACATCGGACTTACACATTCGATCGAATGACTTCCAGCTCCAATCGTCGAGCTCTCCTCCGACCTCACCCTCTGCTCCAGTCTCACGCACTCTGTCGAGTGACCACATGCTCCCACGTCGAGCTTACTTACGATCACACCCTCGCCGCCTGACCCTTCGCTGGTCCCTTCAACCTCTCCACCATCCCTCCCTCACCCTGTCGAAGTTTCTCATGCCCCCCCCCCCCCCCCCCATCATGAATGTGCCCTCGGTTGAGGTGTTTGTGCCTGTCCCCCCCAGACATAATCCACGACATCTCAATACTGTTCGTCGTGTGTTTCTCTTCATCCAGTGCTCATGACGCAACCTCCACCATTCCCTGCCACCTGATGAAAAGTGTTCCCCTCCCACCCGACGTCGACCTCGACATGCTTTGTGTGTTTGCTACGTCCACCGGAGACATCGTCGTTGTCGCTCAGTTGCACCCGCAAACTGCCGGCCTACCTGTCACTGCATGACCAGCACGCCCAGTATGACGCCCGGCTCGCTTCAACGACTTCTAAGTTTGGTGGCCAAAGCTTCCTTCACAACATCTACCTACACAGCTCCCCGATGACGCTGTCGAGCTGACTGTGGTCCGGCTCCCACGAACCATCCCTGCCGACGCCTTGGCAGGCTATGTGGCGCCGATTAGGCCGACACCAGCATCAATATGCATTCGTCTGTGGACTCTGAGCATCATCTTTGGACTCTGAGCTTTGTCTTGGGGCTGTTCCGCCATGTCAGTTCTTTGTGAGCCTTGCTTGTGTTTAGGTGAATAAATGAACTATTGCAAAATGGGACTTGTTTGGTGTAACCAACCTGAACTTCCTACTCAGGGTGTTAATACACATTGTGAGAAATTCAATAAAAAGTAGCAGTGAAGGAGAAATCATCAATGAGACAAGAAACATGATTCACTCAGATAGATGTGTGTACATAGATTCCCAGCTCATAATCAGTGGAATAACAAAAAGTAGATCTGTAAGTGATAAATATATCTGCAAAGTAAACTGAGTTATAAGAGGACAATAGGCTTGAAGCAGTGTCCACAGATCCAAATTAATTCCTAAAAGAACAGTGCCTAGGATCGGATGGTCTGCAGCTAAATAGATTGGGGTCTCTAATATAAAGTAGGATGTTTGCAGATGTTTTCAAAAGAATAGTAAAGAAGGGAAACTAAAATGGCCTGTTGAGGGTGAAAAACTGGATAAACCAGCTAAAAGATCAAAAAATAAGCATGAGCCATAAAACGAGGAAGACCAAATATAGACCTAAAATTGGTTTTTAAGCATACAAGGATTGAATAACAAGGAACTGGTATTTAATGACTTTTCATCAGATAATAAGTTTGTCTTATTGTGTTCAAGTGAACATGTGGCCACTGAAAACAAACTTGGAGTTAGTTAGTTAGAAAATCATAGTCCATTAAGCAGTTACTGCAGAAGAGTTCACAACAGAGGCAGTATAGCGATCTATGTTGGCAGATCAATAAATTGCTCAACTGATAACTTAGATCCCGATTATTTGTGTGAAGAACTGAATTTTGATGCTATTGGTGTAGTTATTACCAATATGAAGCTAATACTAGTATCACTGTAAAGGTCTTACAGTGGTATAATTAGTGTAGTCTAAAAAAGATTGAACATCCTGGACTAATGAGAACAGATATACCAACTATGATACTACAATAGGTGGTGGTCTTAATTCTGATTTTGACATATCAGCTGATAAGTGCAGTGCTAGTGATTGAAAAACCTATTACAATAGCTCAACCTATAGTGCATTAACTATAACCCAACTCAGGAAACTAGCATGCTTAACTCAATGTATTTGTTGATTTTAAATGTGCCCAAGATCAATGTGATGTAACGATGTATCCCGTTTCCACCACAAATAAGTGCCTTAATATATGCTAACAGGATCAGCTCAGTCAATCTTAGTGATGCCTTGGCCAAATCAAAAATTGTGGTCACTAGGCCAATGAGCAATGGAAAAATAGATAGGTTCAGGAAATCCTTTGCGGATAGACATTAGTTTTGCCAAAGAAATGTTGCTAATCATTTTCTATCAAATAATGAGACAACTAAAATAATTTTTGAATTTTTTAATTCATTTCTGCAAATATCTCACGATAGTATTCCCATCAGAAGATGTAAAGTAACAGGCAGAGGCTGTAAAATGAAGGTGTCAAAAAAGAAAAGTTCTTGGTACACTAAACACTGTCCAATATGAAAGATCATGTAATGATGCTGTTAGATGTACATAATAGTACTAAATCAGAAAATACAAAATCCTTATATATAAGATGGAAAAAGGATTCTAAATGCAGTTATTGAAGATAAAAAGTCACACAATGCCTAGTGCATTGAGTGTTCTAACAATAATAACAATAAATGCAGAGTTGCTTGGAATCTCATGAACAATGTGAATAGTGATTAAGGTCAAAATAAATCTCTCTCCATAAGAGTTTAATGATTATTTTATTAAATCTGTGGAGAAAGTAAGCAAAAGCATCAGTAAACCTGATACAAGTCCATTAGAACACTTAGAAAAACTTATCCTGGAATACCCTGCAGTAATATTCTCGCTTTCTCTGAGGTCACACCTAGTATTGTATCAAAAATAGTAAGGAACCTCAAATAGATAGTATTGATATTTACAACAACAAAAATGGCTCTAAGCACTATGGGACTCAACAGCTGAGGTCATCAGTCCCCTAAACTTAGAATACTTAAACCTAACATCACAAACACCCATGCCTGAGGCAGGATTCGAACCTGCGACCGTAGCAGCAGCGTGATTCCAGACTGAAGTGCCTAGAACTGCTTGGCCACTGCAGCCAGCTTTTTACATGTCTTGCAACATGCCAAAGGAATTTATGGACTCTCTTGTTTACCAATGCCTCAATGCATAAAAAAATGTATATCGGAGGGATACGTTTCAGAGGAGCAGAAATTATCTAAGCTGGTTGCAGTGCATAAAAAGAGTGACAAAGACAACCCTGCAAGTTTCAGACCAATGTCAATAGTTCCAGTTCTGACCAAAATAATAGACTACATCATTAACCATCACCAGTCTGCTCATTTTGAGTAACTTGGGATATTTAATGTAACAAATATGGATTTAGAAAAAAAGTTGTCGACAGTTGATGCATGGTACAAGACCTTCCAGAGTACGCATTGAGGTAAACATAAAATAAAGTGCTTTTGCCAAGTTTTTTTTTTTTCTCTGACATGAAAATGTAAACTAAAAACTGACACGTTGTACTGTTCTACTTCGCAATGTAATGATGACACTGGATAAAACAATGGGGTATTGTTGTAATAGGTTAATGACAATAAAATTATATTGTCTTATCTTGGATTAACCAATACCTTGCCCCCTACATCTGTTCTAGTACTGATTTCATGTGGTGAGACAGATCTCTGTTATTTACGTATTTGCATATAACACTTTGTTTATGGTTCACTATATTGCAAGACCTTATCCAGCAATCTTTCACTGATTTATTTACAAATTTGACAAAAATTTTCTTTCCTCCCTCCACTTACCTTGCTTCAACACAATTCTTTCACATTTTTGTGCATTTGTTTTTCGACAAACCATACTGATCGACTTTTACTGCCATCTCCTGCATTTTTTTATTTGACAAACACAGTAGATTACATTTTCTCCAATGATTTTCTCTTTCCATTTGCATTGTTTCCAAAATTTTATCTGTTTTTATGACTTTCCCAATCACATTTTTTCCCATCATAACTTTTTCATATCATATAGTCCACTTTCATCATGAAAAATTCTTGACCACTCATTACCTCTTGTTAACCCTTGTTTGTTCTCCAAACTTTTGTACAATCAAATCTTCTTCATTGCTATTCTTCCTGTTTCTCTATATTTTTCCCCTTGTGCTTCTTTTTTGTCACTGCCCTCATATCTAACAGTCCCCCCCCCCCTCTCCCACCATGATGAATCCCATCATATATGGTATTACATTCATTTCTTTCAAAAACATGCTTTTGCTCTAACAAAACTCAGGTCCCACATTCTGTACCTTGAAACCTGCTTGTCCCTGAAAGTTACTCCTAAAGTCTAACACTGATGAAAGTTCTCATTCCTGCATGTAATCCTACTCTACACCAGTCCCTTTTACAATTTCAAATACAGTTATCTTTTGCACTTATCTGACAAATCTGTAACTTGTGTGCATCATCTTCCAATTCCACCCCACCAGACTTCTATCCTCCTACAAAATGCTGCAGTTACCTGTCCCTCATGATCCTTTGGATGGCATTCCTCACCAAGCAAACTTCAAACTGCAACAACAGGCCAGATTTGACTACAAAAAGCTGTCACATCTTCTCCTCACATTTCCATTCCAGTCCTTCTTGAGCTGTCTATACAGTCACTCCATTAACCGCCACTCCTCTCCTACAAACTGAACTTGTCAAACCTTCTTAACATCCACCAGCCTTTACCACTGCCTCCCAGAGCAATGATAAATTGTGATCAGGAGAACCAGTCACAACAATACAGTGTTATCAACAGTTGATCAACACCTGCAACCTATAGTACAAAGGCGTCCCTCCTATATTATAGACATCAACCATTTCCTACATCATCTTAAATCTGTGCTCATTCCACTCCCACTGCCCACCTGGCATGCCACCACTGATCCTACTTCCTTCTACACCAACATTCTCCATGTTCATGGTCCGTCTGTTGCTTAACATTTCCTCTATCAGTGTACCCTGATTCCAAACCTATGATGTCCTTACTGCTTGCCTTAAACAACTTTATACTTACCAGCAACTATTTTAGCTTTGAG
The DNA here is from genome assembly GCF_021461385.2 of Schistocerca piceifrons. Taxonomy (NCBI): domain Eukaryota; kingdom Metazoa; phylum Arthropoda; class Insecta; order Orthoptera; family Acrididae; genus Schistocerca; species Schistocerca piceifrons. Next base: position 67,215,280 of record NC_060144.1, on the reverse strand, counting down.
GGGCAGACATACAAACAGATCCATGGCACAGCCACAGGAACAAGCATGGCTCATTCCTATGCCAAACTTTTCATGTGTCACTTGGAGGGGGCTTCCCTGGAGTCCACAAGCATCAAGCTCTTGGTTTAGATACATTGATGACATCTTTGCCATATGGACTCATGGTGGGGCTGCACTGCCAAAATTCTTAGAAACTCTAAACACATTCTCCCAAATAAATTTCACATGGTCCTATTCCGAATCCATGGCCACTGTCCATGATTTTGACCTCACCCTCACCAACAGTCAGCTAAACACTTCTTATCAAATTAAGTGTACTAACAAACAACAGTTCTTACATTGTAACAGTTGCTACCCTTTTCACATCAGATGTTTACTCCCATACAGCCATCGTATTTGAGGCAAATGTATTTGCTCAGATGTAAACTCTTTACAGCAACGCACCACAATTCTCACCTCAGCCTTCACTGGGTGTAATTACACCACCGCCATAGTTCAAAAGCAGATTTACTGGGCCATTACATCCAGCCCTGGTACTGCTGATCCCTCCAAAAAACAATTTAGGTGTCCACCTCCTGCCACTCAGTATTATTATGGTTTTGAAAGTATTAGTCAGCTACTTCAACAAAGCTATGACTTCTTAAAAACATGCCATGAAATGAAGTCCATTCTGCAAGATATTTATCCCACCAGACGTATAACAGCTTTTCATTGCCCTCTCAATTTCAGCAGTTACCTTGTCAGATCCTATACCCCCTCTGCACCCATTTCTCTCCTACCTCTGTGATTATCCCTGCTGTAGGACTTGCCCTATGCAACCTCCTATCGCCAACTGTACCAACCCCATAACTAGCAAAACTTATACTTTCAAAGAAGGAGCCACCTGTGAAATGACACATTTCATGTACCAGCTGTAATTTAAACACTGTTTGACCTCTAAATTGGCATGACTATCACCAGGTTATCAGTTAGGATGAATGGGCATAGGCAGAGGATGTATACTTGCAACACACAATATTCTGTTGCAAAGCATCTTCTACAATACGACAATCATGACCTCGGTGCCTGTTTCACCACATGTGCCATCTGGATTCATCGCCCAGACACCAGTTTTTCAGAGCTCTGCGGGTAGGAACTGGCATTAAAATATTCTTTATTTCTCAACACCCACCTGGCCCTAATTTATGTTAATTTATTATTAACTCATGCGGTATATTTTGACAGTAATCTCTGTCTTGCATATGACCTTATCTTCCACTTTTAAGCTGTCAGGTTTTCAAATCTCATCTGGTGCAGCCCTCAAGCAATCACTCTTTCTTTCTCATCCTGTTCAGTGATTCTCCCATGCCCTGCGATTCTGGGTGACTTTTGTGAACCAACCCCAAGTCCTAAACCTCACCAGTCCTTTTCCTTCACTTCTCTTCCTTCCCCTTCCATCCTTATGCTAGTAGAAGGGGCAGATTTCAATACCTTCTTATGAGTTTTCTCCTGGCACTGCTTGGTGAGTAAATTTTTTATCTATGCAATTACATTATACTTTGATATGCTACACCGCCATTATAATGATTGCAAGCACTTAAATATTCATGAGCTACTACTTCACTATTATGTTATAATGGATGAGATCAGATCGCTGTGCTATTTTGGTACAGATTTACTTGTTATGTCTTTCATAGTCTGCATTATTAGCTCACTGACTCATGATTTATCACGTAACTGTTACCATATATCTTATGTCTATTATGGAATAACCATAGCTGAACCTGGTATTATGTTCTGGAAATGAGATATTATTTTGTTTCCTCTGTGATGTTAAGCCATACATATTATCAAAAGTTTGTACTGACCATGAATTTTCATTTGGCCATAGACCATTCGAGTAATGGAATACATCTATTCAGTCAGCATATTCATTAGTTGTAAAGTTAGAAATTCTTGGTATAGTTGACACTTCGACATTTAATATGATATGCTTACACAAGTTAAACGTGAACTGACATAAGATTTATATGGATATTTGTAATAATGAAATCTACTATATGACTATACTGACTGATACTGAAATTACTGCTCATGTTATGTACATAATGCTTGTGATTTATTTGTGATGAAACGCCCTAGTTCCAGTACCGGTACCTCCAACAAATAAAATATCAGAATCACAGATTACGAGATGTGATATGATAGAACTTTATTCTGTACCAGTACAAATGTTGTATTCATGCCTTTGAAATGCCCAGAAAAGCTTTAAAATAACATTTTAAGAAGTCAAAGTTTCAAAAATATCCCCCAGAAGGTCACTTTACCAGAACCTCCTGTGTTTACAAATCAAATGCTGCATTATGCTATCAGTATCTTGAAACTGTCATACCATTAATACTATGAGAAAGTACACTACTACATTATTTTATGGCAATTTGCATGAGGATACATTTTTGTGGAATGAAGAATGATTGTAAATTTACTCAAAAGACAGAGAAAGAGAAAGCATTAATATGAATCACCTTTATATACCTGGTGGTACATCAACATGGAAATTTGTTTAGTTTGGAAGGGGGGTCAGCCTTGTTATTTCTAGCCTTCCTGACTATTCCTACCTCAGTGCAAAGAATGATTCACTTATTTTACAAAACATATTGATTATATGATCATAAAGGTACAAATGTACTCATATTATTTATTATTGTAAAAATTACATGAAATGAAAAATATCTATCTTGAAATAAAATGTCAATCTCCAAGTGAATAACTAACGCATCAGTATGTGAAAAAGAGCCTGCGAAAGTTTTCCTCACCAGCCCTACCTAATTCCCATATCAAAGAAGTTAGTGAGATGTGAAACACCTTGTGAAGATATACAGAACATTTAAAAAAACACTATTGACCTATTGTGAAAGCAGCATTAATGTAAGTCTGTAACAGATGGAGCAGAACTGACTTATGCTTTAATTGGCAGTACATAAACATACATTTGATCATATATCTGAAATAACTTATGTCTTAACTGTTGATGATGAAGGTAATGTAATACCATGCAGTGAATATTATACAACAAGACTGCTGGGTGAGCTACAAAATTTATAAATATTGAATGTTGTGCATGGACACCTATTTACATGAAGTACCCCTTTTTGAAGAATATTCATGAGAATGAAACTGTCTATATTTTATCAAGAGTAACTAGTACTCATATTGATTTTAATTGACAAAATGACAATTATAATCTGTAAATACATGAATTTCCTGAATATGGCTTCTATACAGAAGATATTACCAGATTATGAACAATGAAAGTTGTACCATACCCTGAGTACTAGTTACATTTTGAAGTGAATTATCACTACATTTAGCTACCAATTTATCCTGTAAACTTTGGCTCCACATACTCTAAATACACCAACATTGCTAGCATGAAATATTCTCATTATTAGGAATCTGCATATATGAAATAATTCTGCCATATACTTGTACCTGTTGATAATATAATTTACCTGAGACATCCAAATTTATCTGAGATTCACCAGCTGTCAGATACTTCCACCTACAAACCTTGCCACAGTGACCCCATTCCAGAAATCCAGCAGGATCTCCAGTCACTACTCAAATCCTTAGGCCCATCCCAGAATCTCTCTCCAGTGAGAGTCCATCTCTCTATTCACCCCTACCACTCCCCACATTCCTACCTTCTACATGCTTCCTAAAGTCCATAAACCTAATCACCCAGGATGCCCTATTATGGTTGGTTACTGTGCCCCTACTGAGAGAATCTCTGTTCTTGTAGACCAACACCATAAACCTACTACCCAGAACCTCCCCTCCTATACAAAAGATATCAACCATTTCCTCCACCGACTCTCCACAGTTCCTGTCCCTTTACCACGTGGTGCTGTGCTCATCACTATTGATGTAACCTCCCTTTACACTAAGATCGCTCATGCCCATGACCTTACCGCTATTGAACATAACCTTTCCCAACATCCAATGGATTCCAAACCAACAACCTCCTTCCTAGTTGCCATGGCCAACTATATCCTCACCCATAATTACTTCTCCATTGAAGGCATTACCTACAAACAAATCTTGGGTACAGCTATGGGCACCCACATGGCACCATCCTATGCCAACCTTTTCATGGTCCATCTAGCGGAATCCTTCCTAAAAACACAGAATCCTAAACCCCTCACTTGGTTCAGATTAACTGATGACATCTTTGCAATCTGAATCGAGGGTGAGGACACTCTATCCACATTCCTCCATAATCTCAACAACTTCTCCCAAATTTTCTTCACCTGGTCCTACTCAACCCAAGAAGCCACCTTTCTAGATGTTGACCTCCACCTCAAAGATGGCTACATCAGTACCTCTGTCCATATCTGTGGTGTCACCACCAGACACCACACTTGCTAGGTGGTAGCCTTTAAATCGGCCATGGTCCGTTAGTATACATCGGACCCGTGTGTCACCACTAGCAGTGATCACAGACCGAGTGCCGCCACACGGCAGGTCTAGTCTAGAGGGACTCTGTAGCACTCGCCCCAGTTGTACAGCCAAGTTTGCTAGTGATGGTTCACTGTCTACATACGCTCTCATTTGCAGAGATGACAGTTTAGCATAGCCTTCAGCTACGTCATTTGCTATGACCTAGCAAGGCGCCATATTATTCAAGAATGTATTCTGAACAGATAATATTGTGAATCATGTACCATCAAGAGCGACACTCATCATTAATGGATTAAAGTTAAGTATCAAACTAATTACGTCCACTTTCTGAATTCTAATTCCTTGTCATGTTCCAGACCTCACGTCAGTATAGTTCTTCCCTCCTCACACCAGCCTGCGTGAACTAAAACGCATGCATTTCGGCCTCCACTAGTAACTCGGTGTTGGCTCTTCTGCCAACACAACATTGGTGATGAGTGTAAAAACGGTGTTGTTATCTATACTGCCCTGATTTCATTGTGTCATGGCTTTGCCACAATCTCCAGATGTACTGTCCGAATTTTATCGCTTACAGAATCAGCAGACGCAGGCATTACTGGATGCCCTTGGACAGCTCGTCCAGGGTCAACGTGCAACGCAAAACGATGTGGCAGCTGCCGCTCCACCGCTAATGCAGCCACAACAAGTAGTTGCACTGACCTTCAGACCTTTTGATGCTGCACTGGAAAGCTGGATGGAGTGGACACGCCAATTTGGATTCCATCTCGCCGCCTACAGAATTCAAGGTAACGAGTGGCAGCCTTTTCTTTTGTTGTCCATCGGTGTGCAAACCTACCGTGTGATAGTCAAATTATTTCCCCGATGCGACGTAGCAACTCTGTCCTACGAAGAAATTTTGCCTGCATTAAATGCATATTCCAAACAATCAGTCAATATAGTTGCGAAACAGTATACCTTCTTTCGTACAAAACGTACGGCTCGTCAAACTAATCGGGAGTGGGTTGCAACCTTGCAAGGCTTTACTAGGGATTGTGCTTTTGAGTGTCAATGTGGACTCCCATATTCAGATACTATGGTACATGATGCAATTGCACAGAACGTCTCTGATGTTTGTATAAGGGAACAGATTTTGAAACTAGTCAATCCCTCCCTTCAACAAGTGATGGACATATTGGATTGGCAGGACACACTTGACTTTGCTCAGGAATCATTTGAAACATTGCCAGCCATGTGTCAGGTTAACCGGCCCACTGGGCAAGCTGCACGGAGCAGTAAAGAGCCCTCGTGCCCACCCGCGCCGCTGCCACCAGGCTCTCAGCCAAGTGTGCCACGCCAGCAAGCACATACAGTGCTCAAATCATGCCCGCGGTGTGCTACTAAACATTCACGTGAGAATTGCCCATCATGCCAAGCTATTTGCTTTTACTGTAATAAAAAAAGGCATGTTCAGAGTGTTTGCCAGAAAAAGCTCAGATCAGAAACCCAAAACCATTCCAGGCCCTTTGCTTTGCGCCGGAATCAGAATCAAACCAAGGATACTCAGGCTCGTGAACCTTTGCCCATGGAAATTCATGTCGTTCATTCCACTCCGCCCAGTGCCACTCTCTCTAACAGAGTCTGTGTTCGTCCCACAAATCGTGTGCATCGACATCGCCGGAACTCCCGTCAAATCACAAGTGATTATGTACCAGTGTCAGTTCACGTTGCATGAGACAGTCGCTCTTGTCGTCAGCAGGACAATAAACTTTTTGTAGACTTGGACATTGACAGCAAAGTGATACCATTCCAGCTCGATATTGGAGCTGCAGTTTCACTGATCAATCAAGACACTTACAAACAGCTAGGCACACCTCCGTTGTGTGCCACACATGTTCAGTTAACTAGCTATTCCGGTCAAGAGATCCCTGTGTTAGGACAGTGCAGCCTTCTTGCAACATACAAAGGACAACCAAAACTTGTGTCATTTTACGTCCTTCGTTCTTCTTCTGCAGTGAACTTATTTGGTTTCGATTCATTTCAGTTGTTTAGCTTGTCTATAGTAAATCAGGTCCTATCAGTGAACCAGACTGTGCCTTCAGACAGTGTTTCTCATCTATGTGACGAATTTGCAGACATTTTTGCACCAGGCCTCGGTTGCGATAAGAACTATAAAGCACATTTGGAACTGAAAGTAAACGCGCAACCAAAATTTTTCAGAGCGCGCAATGTTCCCCATGCATTGTGTGATGAGGTTGCAAAAACATTACATGATTTGGAATCACAAGGTGTAAATGAACGTGTGCAGGCTTCTCTCTGGGCATCACCATTAGTAATTTTGCCAGAACCTTCGGGAAAATTGAGACTTTGTGTGGACTTCAAGGCAACAGTGAATCCACAACTAGTGATTGCAACTTTTCCTTTACCCCAGCTGGAAGATCTTTTTGACAAACTGTGCCTGGGCAAATATTTTTCAAAGTTGGATCTAGCAGATGCATACTTGCAAATACCAGTGGACGAAGAATACCAGCGCATTTTGGTGGTTAACACACATCTAGGTTTGTATCAATTCAAACACCTGCCATTCAGGTGTGCATCCGCCCCTTCATAGTTTCAGCAATATCTACAAACTGTTTGCGCATCGGTCCCTACTGCAGCAAACTATCTGGACAATATTGTGATCTCCAGAAAGACGGAAGAAGAACATTTAGCCAATCTCAGAACATTATTTCAGGTCTTGCGACAAAATGTTCTTCGCTTACGGAAGGAAAAATGTGTGTTTTTTGATCATGACTTGCCATACCTGGGACATGTACTCAATGCCCAAGGCATACATCCCAGTCCCACGAACCTCCGTGCCATACAAGACTTGCCTTTGCTGCAGAATTTGAAGCAGCTACAGAGTGTGCTGGGAACAATCAACTACTATCACAGATATGTGCTGCATGCCTCTTCAATTTCAGCTCCGCTTCATTGCTTACGACATAAAGGTGTTCCGTTCGTCTGGACAACGGAATGCAAACGCAACTTTCGCCGGTTGAAATCAGCGTTGCTTTCCAATACTTGCCTTACACCATTCGATCCCCAGAAGCCCCTTTTGTTGATGGTGGATGCATCAGATTTCGGGATTGGTGCTGTGCTTGCGTACAAAGATGGCTCGCATGATCGCATATTGCCTTTGTGTCCAAATTGCTCTTGTCTGTGCAAAGAAATTATTCACAGATCAAGAAAGAAGCATTGGCTCTCGTATTTGGTGTTACAATGTTTCATGACTTCTTGTATGGTCATCACTTTACCATAATCACAGACCACAAACCTTTGACGTCGCTTTTTCATCTGAACAAGCCTGTACCTCCACGTACAGTGCAGAAATTCATTCGCTGGTCTATTTTCCTCTTGCAGTACCGCTACGATATCTTGTATCGATCCACTGCTAAGCACGGTAATGCCGATGCATTGTCCCATTTGCCTGTTGCTGAGGATAGGGCATTTGATACCTCCGAACTTGCTTGCATGTTCATTGATTTTCGTCGTTTAGTTACAGCCTCAACTGCCGACCCTGTCCTTGCTACTGTTCTGCATTTTGTTGCTACGCAATGGCCCTTGTCAATGTCATGGATCAGGGACCCGTTGGTTCGCAGATTTTTTGCTCACAAGGAGAGCCTTTTTGTTTGACGAGGTGTTTTGCTGTTGCATTCTGATAATGATCAGTCCAGGGTCATGGTCTCACGTTCGTTACAGTCCTCTGTCCTAAAGCTTCTCCACCAAGGACATTGGGGCATAGTGAGAACGAAACAACTAGCTCATCAGCACTGTACATGGTTCAGAATCGATGCCACAATTACGAATATGTGCTCTTCTTGCATGGTGTGTGCCGAACAACAATCAGCACCACCGCAGAAATTCTTTGCATGGCCAAAAGCCACTTTCCCTTGGCAACGCTTACACATCAATTTTGCTCGCCCATTCTGCAATGCTCGGTGGTTGGTTGTGATAGATTCATTCAGTAATTTTCCTTTTGTTGTCTGGATGTCTTCCACGACATCATCTGCCACCATCCAAGCGTTATCTGCTATCTTTTGCATTGAAGGTCTTCCACAGACAATTGTTTCCAACAATGGCCCACAATTCATGTCTGCAGAATTTCAGTCATTCTGCAAGGCCAATGGTATTCCACATCTGACGTCTGCGCCATTTTCACCACAGTCAAACGGTGCCGCTGAACGATAGGTCAGGACTTTCAAGTCACAGATGTTGAAGTTAAAAGTGTACTCGGGATAACGCGTTATTGCTCTTTTTGTCCTCGTATTGCTCTCAGTCCCGAGATGGTTGCTTGCTGGCTGAGTTGCTCCACGGTCGCCATCATCGAACCTTGATGTATTTGCTACATCTGCCGCATCAGGTTCCTGTGCAGAGGCAGACACCTGCTTTTGCCTCAGGCGACATTGTCTACTACCGCCACTATCGAGGTTCACGGAGCTGGCTCGAAGAGTGCAGTCTTCGCTGCCTCGGACGTACTATGTATCTGGTTTTGGGGGTCTCTGATGAGGTGCGCCGGCATCTCCATCAACTGCGCCTCTGTAGTCGCACAGGATCTGCCACTCGCTGTCTGCTTTCAACGATGGTGCCGTCCAGTCAGCACCCCGGGGACCCATCTACTGGCTCGCCTCAGCTCCAGGTGTTACCGACGCTGCCTTCCATTTTGCCACATGGCGACACGCCGTCGCCACCGTCTGTTCTCCCGCCGGAGACATCCGCAGTGGACGCTGCAGCCGCCGGGCGCTCCCCAAGGTCACGTGCCGCCAATTGCTCCCCGGGACCAGTTGTCCTCAGACATGGAACTCTTGCCCGCTCCAGACCATATGTCGTCTTCGTCCGTTGGGTGCCCCGGTCTGATGGAGGTCGACCCTTCGGCCCCTCCTGTCTCTCTACGGGCACGTACACCGCATGTTGGCGTGCACCCTGGAGTAGGTTTTCAGGCGTTCCCTAGCTCCCCGTGGTCCGAATGGCAGGGTGCGGGTGGCATGGCCTCGCCTGTTGTTAGGCTCCCCACCTCATCGCATACGTCAACATGGGATCCTCCCCACGGTGGACGGAGGCCTTATACCACAATCATACGCTGATTTGTGGGGGAGGAATGTGGTGCCACCGCCAGACACCACACTTGCTAGGTGGTAGCCTTTAAATCGGCTGTGGTCTGTTAGTATATGTCGGACCCGCGTGTCGCCACTAGCAGTGATCGCAGACCGAGTGCTGCCACATGACAGGTCTAGTCTAGAGAGACTCCCTAGCACTCGCCCCAGTTGTACAGCCGACTTTGCTGTCTACATATCCACTCATTTGCAGAGACGACAGTTTAGCATAGCCTTCAGCTACATCATTTGCTACGACCTAGCAAGGCACCATATTCTTCAAGAACATATTCTGAACAGATAATATTGTGAATCATATACCATCATGAGTGATGTTCATCATTAATGGATTAAAGTTAAGTATCAAACTAATTACGTCTGCTTTCTGAATTCTAATTCCTTGACATGTTCCAGACCTCACGTCAGTATAATTCTTCCCTCCTCACACCAGCCTGCATGAGATAATACACGTGCATTTTGGCCTCCACTAGTAACACGGTGTTGGCTCTTCTGCCAACAGAACAGTATCAAACCTACTAACCACCAGCAATACCGCCATTTCAACAGCTGCCACTTGTTCCATACCAAGAAGTCCCTTCCGTACAGCCTAGCCACCTGTAGGCATCACATCTGCAGTGATGAGCGGTCCCTCTCAAAATACATCGAGGGTCTCATTGAAGCTTTCACAGACTGTAATTATCCTCCCAACCTTGTACCAAAACAAATCTCCCATGCTTTATCTTTCCAGTCTCCCACTACCTCCCAAAATCCCACTGCCTGGTCACAGAGGAGCATTCCCCTTGTAGCTCAGTACCACCCAGGACTGGAGCAACTGAATTACATTCTCCACCAGGATTCCAACTTTCTCTCATCATGTCTGAAATGAGAAATGCCCTGCCCACTATCCTTCCCACCAATCCCACAGTGGTATTCTGCCATCCACGGAATATACTCATCCATCCTTACACAACCCCTGCTCCCAACCCCTTATCTGATGGCTCATACTCCTGTAATAGACCTAGACGCAAGACCTGTCCCATACATCCTCCCACCACCACCTACTCCAGTCCAGTCACTAACATCATCTATCCCATCAAAGGCAGGGCTACCTGTGAAACTAGTCATGTGATCTTCAAGCTAAGCTGCAACCATGCTGCATTCTATGCAGGCAGGACAACCAACAAGCTGTGTATGTGCATGACTGGCCACCAACAAACCGTGGCCAAGTAACAAGTGGACCACTCTGCTACTGAACACACTGCCAACAATGACATCCTTCATTTCAACGACTGCTTCACAGCCTGTGCCATATGGATCCTTCCCACCAACACTAGCTTTTACGAAAATCACAGGTGGGAACTCTCCCTGCAATACATCCTATGATCCTGTAGCCCTCCTGGCCTCAACCTCCATTAGTCACTGTCCTCACCCATCCAGCCCCCTCCCTGTTCCTATTCCAGTACTACACAGCTGTCATTCCACCATCACACCCAGTCTACTCTCCACCACCCCCACTATACTATCCCTCCCCCTCCCTGACCCTGCCCCTCCTTACTCCCATCATCACTACTCCCATCATGCACTCGTGCTACTGCTCACAGTGTGCTTTCAGTTGCCCGAGACTGTAGTCAAGCTTGTGAGTTGCATTTGCATGTGTGTGTGTGTGTGTGTGTGTGTGTGTGTGTGTGTGTGTGTGTGTGTGTGTGTGTGTGTGTGATCTATTGTTGATGAAGGCCTTAATGGCCACAAGCTTTATTTGTGACAGTCTTTTCGTTGTGCCTATTGCGACTCAGCAACTCCACTATATGGTTAGTAGCAACTTTCCTCTTCATATAGTGGAATCCCATCAAGAACCTGCAGACATATATGGGAATAGTGGACTAACTGCTCCAAGGATTAACCAATAAAGTGGACTACATATTGGATCCCATTATAAACCGTTCAAGATACCTGAATAAGGCCTGTAGGCTGAGATGAAGTCATTGTAGTATACCTACTAGCCAAAGATGACAGAAAGTGGCATGAAAATACATTGAATCTATGTTATACGAGGTCTGTTCAAAAAATTATGGAACACTGTCCACAAAATTTTTCTACACTTACCTTTTTCTTATTGTGCATGGTCTCCTTCGAAATGATCTCCTGAAAATTGATACACTGCTCCCAATACCGTTTCCAATTCCGGAAGCAGTCTTGGTATGCCCGTTGCTGGATCATGTGAAGTGCCATCTGCAAATTTTCTTTTATCTTGTCTGTCATTGCAAATCTTCATCCTTTCAGTGGGATTCTCAACATTTGAAATTTAAAAAAAAGTCCACAGGGGGATATCTCATTCTCATTTGCACATTCCACAAGCTCTTCACAGATCGCAAGGCAAAGGTGTTTCTGGTCTTCACTCATGAGCTGTGGGACAAAGTTGTCGGCAACACTATATGTTCCAAGATCCTGTGCCAGGATTTCATGACATGATCCAACTGAAATATTACATCCTTCTGCAGTCTCTTAGTCAGTCAGTCTTCGATTGGCATACACAGTTTCATTGACATTCCTGACATGAGTGTCATCAGTAGACATCGAAGGGCACCCTGAATGAGGGTCATCTTTAACTTCCATGTCAGTCTTTGATTGGCATGCAGAATTTCATTGATGTTCCTGACATGAGCGTCATCAGTAGATATCGAAGCATGTCTTGAATGAGGGTTGCCTTTAACTCCATCCAGCCATTTTTAAACTACATGAACCATTCATAACACTAAGTATGGCTTAAGCACTCATCACCATAGGCTTTCTGCATCATTTGGCTTGTCTCTGTAAAGGTTTTCTGAAGTTTCATGCAAAATTTAATGCAGACAAATTGCTACTCTAACTCTGCCATTTCGAAAGTCACAAACTGGGTGACATAACATTCTACTCAATACAGCACTGAACAATAACTAATAGACATGCAAAAATGAAACTTCCAGGATTTACACATTAAACACATTCAGTTGCAGGGATGTCAATCGCATTTCACTTCAACACACTATTGGCACAAAATTACATGTGTCCCGGAAGTTTTTGAACTTACCGTGTACATAGATATAAGATAATAGTGGCTTAGTTGGTAAATTTGTAATCATGTTTATTTTACATTACATTCAGGTTTTATTTATGTAATGGATTCTCCTCCTGTTTCCAATTTTGATCTAGGCTGTTACTCCCTATATTCGACCCACCAATATTAGTTATTCTACTTCAGTGCAGTTGCTTTCTGCCATAGTCACTACATGAAAGTCACCAATTTCAGTTCATGTCTAACAATCCTAAAATATGAACATCCAGGTAGCACAAATTTCTTTCCATTTTTCCTCTTCCGTGCTATGTGCAACATAGATTCAGCCTATTCTCATACCATTTACTGTTGTCTTCAGCTAGTAGGTATATTACAATGACTTCATCTCATGCCTCTGATCTACAGGCCCGATTCAGGTATCTTGAACTGTTGCTAATGAACTCTGACATATAACCCACTTTACTGGGTAGTTCTTGGAGTAGTTAGTCCACTATTCTCATATATGTCTGCAAGTTTGTGAAGGGATTCCACTATAAGGCTGTTTTGCACAGATAATGGTTTAAGTACTTAACATGTCAAACCAGTATTTTTACTCCCTTCTTTCTTGGCCTATTTTTGGTGAAACTTACAATGCTAGTTGCCTTGTTACCACTTAATGCATCACATAATATATAAGTAACCCCATGTTTTTTATTTGTCACTGTTTTACCTGATCAGGTCCCATCCCATTTTATGATTTGTATATTTCAGATACCCATATGTGTTATCATTAATGCATATTAATGTGAATTTTCACATTTTAGACTTCATTCATTACTATATTCCAATAGCATTGATTTTAGTAATTTGGTCATGCCTGCATGATCCACTTATACCTCATGACTCAACAGAGTGACACTTTTGAGGAATGGTACTTTTTCCATTCATTGGTCCTCTTCTCCCTGTCTTGTCTTCATACCAGCTTTTATATGCTTGTGCTTCGTTTTGTCCTCTGTATTTGCTTAGGTCTCTTGGTGTTTTATTTTAACTTCTATACTGTACATGGACATGCATTTTTGTTCTTTCTGCTGGTTACAACATAGACCACTAGTTATGTTTGTAATTATGTTGTATGCACTATCATGCCCAATATTAGTGGATATTTATTTGTGTGATGTCATTAACCACATATTTTTAATTATGTCTTTTATTGTGATACATATTTGTTTCTATTGTTTTAGCTTTGCAAGTATATACATGACCAGTTCTATATGAGTCTTAAGTGTATGTAGATACTCCGTTCTATTTTAACATTACATTCTTTGTACAGTTATTTTTACTCTAGGTGGCCATATGCATAGCAGTACTAACACAGAGTACAACATAATGATAACACTGCAGTGTCTCTGAACGTAAAAGGCAATGTCGTGACAGACTGACTGACTCCTCATCACCTAGCCCAAACCTCTAAGGATAGAAACTTGAAATTTGGGGAAGATGTGGATGTTATACTGAAGGCCTCATTTATGAAGGGATTTTTGTGAATTCAGTCCCTAAGGGGGTGAAATGGGGAATGAAAGTTCTTATGGAAATATTTCATTGTGCAAGCATTTTTGAAGCTAAACCTATGAAAATGTGTATTTTTCTTCTCTGTTGAAATAAAACATATGCATGTCACTGTTTGTGGAAATTCAACCCCTAAAGGGGTGAAAAGGTTTATGAAGATGTTTCAATGTGAAAGCATTTTTAAACCTAAATCTTTAAAAATTGTTCTTTTTCTTCTTGGTTGGAGATGAAAAAAATACATGTTTCACTGCTTCCAGAAATTCAATCCCTAAGAGGGCGAGGTAGGGTCAGATTGAGTCACTGACTGATTATTTCCCAGCCCAGACCACTAAGGATAGAAACTTGAAGTTTGGATATGGTGTGGATCTTATACTGTAGGCATCGTTTAGGGAGGGATTGTCTGAAATTCCACTCCTAAGGGGGTGAAATAGTGAATGAAAGATTTTTTTGACATCATCATTGGTGTGTAAGCATGGACCATCTAAGGGGTGAAATGGTTTATGAAGATGTTTCAATGTGAAAGCATTTTTAAACCTAAATCTTTAAAAATTGTTCTTTTTCTTCTTGGTTGGAGATGAAAAAAATACATGTTTCACTGCTTCCAGAAATTCAAATTTTGAGAACAAATGGTAATAGCTAGGCACCAGGTTCTGGACAGTACCATAGCTAGACAATGACAGGTCATTCAAGTCCTAGGTTTGATGAGAGATGTGAGGTTGAGCATTATCATTAGGTAATATACTACTTTGCTCAGCTTTCCTCTCCAACAGTTCTGGATTGCGTATCTGAGTTCCCTTAGTGCAAATCAATATTTGTCCCAAATTTATAGTCATTACAGGAGGCATAAAGTCAAGCAGCAATATTATCATTTTGCCAGCGCACTGTGTTTGTTTAAAGTTTTTTATCTCTGGTGAAGACAAGTGGAGCCATTTGCACGATTGTTATTTTGTTTCAGGTGTGAGCTGAAACACCCACATTTCATCACCTGTAACAGTTATGTCCAGAAATGCCCCCCCCCCCTCCCCCTCCCCCTCCCCCTCTTGTCTCCACATTGTTGAAGATATTGGCAGGCACAGTCAACACTTTGCTACTCATAGTCTTCTGTAAGCACTCGCAGATTGACTCATCTTGTGACACACCAAATTTTCAGACAAAATTCTCTCAAATGAGCTTGCAGAAATCTCAGGAACTTGAATAGCCTGTTCATAGGTGGTGATCCTTTGATGTTTCAGCAGTGGTCTCTAGACCTCTTCAACAGTCTCATCTGAAATAGACAGTCTTCCACTCTGGTCTTGATTGTAATTGTCTATGTGACCAACAATGGTCACTCTACAGCATTTGAGGACATGTTGAACATCCACACACTTTCTGCCATAAACCTGACAAATTGATGATGAATATCTATAGGTGGACTCCCTTTCATGTTTAAAAACTAAATAACTACACTTATTTCACAGCTGCCAGTAGTGGTGATCAGGACTTTCACTGTGGATGGTTGTTAGATGAACATTGAATGGCAGAGAGAAGTGGGGAATTTGGGATGAAGAGTAGAGGAGCTGTTGCACACACCATTGTTGCTAGATTTTGCTTAACACTTCTTCTTATGGATCTACAGATACATCAGTACCCCACAAGCCACTTTACAGTGTGTGATCAATGGTACTTCTAGTACAGCTAGCTGATCCCTCCTTCCCTGTTCCATTCGTGAATGGCTCACAGGAAGAATATTTGTCGGTAAACCTCAGTATTAGTTCTAATTTATTGAATTTTCTCATTGCAGTCGTTTTGTGAGACTTTCATGGGTGGAAGTAATGAGTTGTTCAGCTCTTCCTGGAAAGTACTCTCTTGAAATTTTAGTAGTAAAACTCTCTGTGATACACAATGCTTCTATTACTGGAGTTTGTTGAGTACATCTGTAATGCTCCCGTGCAGACTAAATGATCCCATGATGAAACAAATTGAAACAAATCATTCTTCATTGAATCTTCTTCTTCCTTCCTCCTCCTCCTCTCTCTCTCTCTCTCTCTCTCTCTCTCTCTCTCTCTCTCTCCTGATGAACATTTTGTTGAACAAGCACTCTACACGCTACTTTTTTCACAGATGACTTACATTTCCTTAAGATTCTTCCTGTGAATCTCAGTATGGCATCTGCTTTTCCTGCTGTTTATTTAAGATTGCCCTGGATAGTTACTCCTAGATACTCTATGGTAGATACTGTTTCCAGCAGATTCTCATCAGTAGTGTAGTTCTACAGTAGTGAATTGCTCTTCCTGAGTATGTGCAATATGTTACATTTATTGACATTCAGGATCAGCTGCCAGAGCCTGCACCATTCATCAATCCTCTGTAGATCATTCTACTACTCGATACTGTCTTCTGGCATTATTACTTTCTTATAGACAATCACATTATCTGCAAACAGTCTTACAGCTGCTTACATTTTATGCTAGATAATTTATATACATTGTAAATAGTAAAGTTCCTATGACATTTTCTTGAAGTACTCTGGATATTATCATTAGGTCTGCCAATTTCATTATATTGAGAACAATGGGTTGGGTTCTATCTGCAAGGAGGTCTTCAATACAGTTGGAAATCTGATCTGATAATCAGTACACTCGTATTTTTCCATCAAACTGCAGTCCAGGTGGTGTCAAATGCCTTGCTGAAGTCAAAGAACAGGGCATCAACCCGAGCGCTACTGTCTGCAGCACTATGAATCTTACGGAGGAACAGAGCTTGCTGAGTTTTGCAGGATCTCTGTTTCCCGAACCTATGTTGATTTTTATAGAGGAGGTTTTTGTTCTCCAGAATTTCATAATTCATTAGAATAAAATGTTGTTGTTGTTGTTGTTGTTGTTGTCTTCAGTCCTGAGACTGGTTTGATTTAGCTCTCCATGTTACTCTATCCTGTGCAAGCTTCTTCATCTCCCAGTACTTAGTGCAACATACATACTTCTGAATCTGCTTAGTGTATTCATCTCTTGGTCTCCCGCTACGATTTTAACCCTCCATGCTGCCCTCCAATATTAAATTGGTGATCCCTTGATTCCTCAGAACATGCCCTACCAACCGATCCCTTCTTCTAGTCAAGTTGTGCCACAAGCTCCTCTTCTCCCCAATCCTATTCAATACCTCCTCATTAGTTATGTGATCTACACATCTAATCTTCAGCATTCTTCTGTAGGACCACATTTCAAAAGCTTCTATTCTCTTCTTGTCCAAACTAGTTATCGTCCATGTTTCACTTCCATACATGGCTACACTCCATACAAATACTTTCAGAAATGACCTCCTGACACTTAAATCTATACTCGATGTTAACAAATTTCTCTTCTTCAGAAACACTTTCCTTGCCATTGCCAGTCTACATTTTATATCCTCTCTATTTCGACCATCATGAGTTATTTTGCTCCCCAAATAGCAAAACTCCTTTACTACTTTAAGTGTCTCATTTCCTGATCTAATTCCCTCAGCATCACCCGACTTAATTCAACTACATTCCATTATCCTCGTTTTGCTTTTGTTGATGTTCATCATATATCCTCCTTTCAAGACACTGTCCATTCCATTCAACTGCTCTTCTATGTCCTTGGCTGCCTCTGATAGAATTACAATGTCATCGGCGAACCTCAAAGTTTTTATTTCTTCTCCATGGACTTTAATACTTACTCTGAATTTTTCTCTTGTTTCCTTTACTGCTTGTTCAATATACAGATTAAATAACATCGGGGACAGGCTACACCCTGTCTCACTCCCTTCCCAACCACTGCTTCCCTTTCATGCCCCTCGACTCTTGTAATTGCCATCTGGTTTCTGTACGAATTGTAAATAGCCTTTCGCTCCCTGTATTTTGCCCCTGCCACCTTTAGAATTTGAAAGAGAGTATTCCAGTCAACATTGTCAAAAGCTTTCTCTAAGTCTACAAATGCTAGAAATGTAGGTTTGCCTTTCCTTAATCTATTTTCTAAGATAAGTCATAGGGTCAGTATTGACTCACGTGTTCCAACATTTCTGCAGAATCCAAACTGATCTTCGCCGAGGTCGGCTTCTACCAGTTTTTCCATTCATCTGTAAAGAATTCGCATTAGTATTTTGCAGCTGTGACTTATTAAACTGATAGTTCGGTAATTTTCACATCTGTCAACACCTGCTTTCTTTGGGACTGGAATTAATATATTCTTCTTGAAGTCTGAGGGTATTTCGCCTGTCTCATACATCTTGCTCACCAGATGGTAGAGTTTTGTCAGGTCTGCCTCTCCCAAGGCCGTCAGTAGTTCTAATAGAATGTTGTCTACTCCCAGGGCCTTGTTTCGACTCAGGTCTTTCAGTGCTCTGTCAAACTCTTCACGCAGTATCGTATCTCCCATTTCATCTTCATCTACATCCTCTTCCATTTCCATAATATTGTCTTCAAGTACATCGCCCTTGTATAGACCCTCTATATACTCCTTCCACCTTTCTGCTTTCCCTTCTTTGCTTACAACTGGGTTTCAATCTGAGCTCTTGATATTCATACAGGTGGTTCTCTTTTCTCCAAAGGTCTCTTTAATTTTCCTGTAGGCAGTATCTATCTTACCGCTAGTGACATAAGCCTCTACATCCTTATATTTGACCTCTAGCCATTCCTGCATAGCCATTTTGCACTTCCTGTCAATCTCATTTTTGAGACATTTGTATTCCTTTTTGCCTGTTTAATTACTGCATTTTTATATTTTTTCCTTTCATCAATCAAATTCAATATTTCTTCTGTTACTCAAGGATTTCTACTAGCCCTCATCTTTTTACCTACTTTATCCTCTGCTGCCTTCACTACTTCATCCCTCAGAGCTACCCATTCTTCTTCTACTGCATTTCTTTCCCCCATTCCTGTCAGTTGTTCGCTTATGCTCTCCCTGAAACTCTGTACAGCCTCTGGTTTAGTCAGTTTACCCAGGCCCCATCTCCTTAAATTCCCACCTTTTTGCAGTTTCTTCAGTTTTAATCTACAGTTCATAACCAATAGATTGTGGTCAGAGTCCACATCTGCCCATGGAAATGTCTTACAATTTAAAACCTGGTTCCTACAGCTCTGTCTTACCATTACATAATCTATCTGATACCTTCTAGTATCTCCAGGATTCTTCCATTTATGCAACCTTCTTTTATGATTCTTGAACCAAGTGTTAGCTATAATTAAGTTATGCTCTGTGCAAAATTCTACCAGACGGCTTCCTCTTTCATTTCTCCCCCAATCCATATTCACCCACTATGTTTCCTTCTCTCCCTTTTCCTACTCTCGAATTCCAGTCACCCATGACTATTAAATTTTCGTCTCCCTTCACTACCTGGATAATTTCTTTTATCTCATCATACATTTCATCAATTTCTTCGTCATCTGCAGAGCTAGTTGGCATATAAACTTGTACTACTGTAGTAGACATGGGCTTCGTGTCTATCTTGGCCACAATAATGCGTTCACTATGGTGTTGGTAGTAGCTTACCTGCACTCCTATTTTTTTATTCATTATTAAACCTACTCCTGCATTACCCCTATTTGATTTTGTATTTATAACCCTGTATTCACCTGACCAAAAGTCTGGTTCCTCCTGCCACCGAACTTCACTAATTCCCAGTATATCCAACTTCAACTTATCCATTTCCCTTTTAAAATTTTCTAACCTACCTGCCCAATTAAGGGATCTGACATTCCACGCTCCGATCCGTAGAACGCCAGTTTTCTTTATCCTGATAACGACGTCCTCTTGAGTAGTCCCCGCCCGGAGATCCGAATGGGGGACTATTTTACCTCCAGAATATTTTACCCTAGAGGACGCCATCATCATTTATCCATACAGTAAAGCTGCATGCCCTCGGGAAAAATCACGGCTGTAGTTTCCCCTTGCTTTCAGCCGTTCGCAGTACCAGCACAGCAAGGCCGTTTTGGTTAGTGTTGCAAGGCCAGATCAGTCAATCATCCAGACTGTTGTCCCTGCAACTACTGAAAAGGCTGCTGCCCCTCTTCAGGAACCACACGTTTGTCTGGTCTCTCAACAGATAGCCCTCCATTGTGGTTGCACCTACAGTACGGCCATCTGTATCGCTGAGGCACGCAAGCCTCCCCACCAACAGCAATTTCCATGGTTCATGGGGGTAGGAGAATAAAATACATTCCTTAATTCTACAGCAGATTGACATCAACAGTATAAGCCAATAATTTGTCCTGTGACAGAAATGACCTGCAGTTTTCTCCAGTTGCTAGGTACTCTTTGTTGGTCCTGAAAACTGTGATAAACTGTTGAAATAATCTCTGTAGGATCTTACAGATATCTCATCTGGTCCTGATGCCTTTCCACTATTAAGCAATTGTACTTGTTTTTCTGTTCTGTGATTGGTTAGCTCAATATCTGCTATTCTGATGATCATACAGTGGTTTAAAGGAGGTACCATATTACAATCTTTCATGGTGAAACAGTGTTGCAAGACTGAATTCAGCATTTCAACATTATCTCTGTTAACTTATGTATTGGTGCCAGTTGGGGCCCTGAGTGACTGAATAGTTGATTTTGAACTGCTTACTGATTTTATGTAAAACCAAAGCCTTATATGGATTTAGTCAGATTAGCTGATAAAATTTTACATTAAAAGTCATAAAACGCTTCTCTTATTGCTCTCCTTATGTTCATTTTTGCTTTGTTCAGCTTTTACTTGTCAGCTAAGTTTTGACTTCTCTTGAATCTGTGATAATATCTGTTTGTTCACATATCAGTTTTTTAACACAGCTATTAAACCACAGAGGGTCTTTCCCATTCCTTATCACTTTGCTCAGAATGATACTTTGAAATTTGTATCCTGTTGCTCTTGCCATGCAAACATATTTTCCTACCTTTCTTAACATTCCTTGTAATACCCATAGTCATAATTGCTATCTCAGCCTTATGATCACTGATATCTTACTCTGTGTTAACTGAGTCAATAAGTTCAGGACTGTTGGTTGCTAGGAGGTCTAAGACATTACCTACATGAATTGGATCTCTAATTATCTGCTCAAAGTAATTTTTGGACAAAACATTTAGGGTAATGTTATAATGTAAGGAGAGTTTTCAGAATAACATGTTCCACTATTACCTCTTATGCTGATGACAGATGTTCAGGAGTGTTAAAAAAGTATTGTAAGCAGTTAGTAAGTGCAGGACAGCTGACTGTTTGCACCCTTACAGTGTGTGTGTTGATCTGTGAACAGGGGAGTGAAGTCCAACACTGGTAAGGCATGGCAGTGATTGTGCATCTACACCTTTTGGGGAGTCCTGTTTATGCATTAAAGACATGGCTTGCTGGTGTCTTGGAACTCAAAGAGATAAGGGGTGCTGGTGACAATGGTCATGTCTAGAAACAGAAGAAAACTGTCTCTAATTTATTTATTACTCTGTCCTAACATGT
Source organism: Schistocerca piceifrons (assembly GCF_021461385.2). Lineage (NCBI taxonomy): Eukaryota > Metazoa > Arthropoda > Insecta > Orthoptera > Acrididae > Schistocerca > Schistocerca piceifrons. The sequence goes on along the minus strand of NC_060144.1, from coordinate 67,193,716 downwards.
TTGTATAGAGCTTCTTTCAGAAGTCTAACTACATGAGAGTAGCAGCACAGCCATCTGTATACCCACAGTTTTAAGTGTTTTATGAAAGAAGCAGAATACAGAAGTATTTCATAGCAAGTTGGAACAGCTGTACATTCTCTTATGGCCTTCAATGCTCTGCAATGGAAACTAAGTTACACAGCCAGAAACAGTAACACTGCATAACAGGTCCACTGCATCAAGAAACCATGAAAAGGCAACCATCAGGATTAAAGTAGGTGACATTTATTATGAACAACATTAGGGTGGTAGACCATAAAGGAAGTTGTTTGGAGCAGTTCCACCTCAAGAACCCTCTTTTCTTTCATTCTAATGTGAATCTCTCTGTCTCTAGCACCAGTTTTGATAGAATGACTCACCAATCTATACTTGGTGAGTTGAAACCAATCCCTATTACAACAGCTTGATCAGGAAATTTATTAACAATAATCTCCAAGTTGTTTCTGAAACATTCCACAGCTACGGCTTCTGATGCAATCAGCATATAAAAGTATCTGATTAGTATTTTAGACTGATCTATGATGATTAACTTCATGCGCATTAATTCAGGATGAAGTTAAGAATTTGTAATCTGTGATAACCCCACTAGATATCATTGAATTCTTTATTGAAATAAATATACCATCACCTTTGGTGGTTAACCTATCCTTACAATGAATATTCCAATCTGGAATTAGAATTTCTATGTTATTCACTTCTGGTTTCAACCAGCATCCTTTTCCTAATACTAACTGGACATTATAGACTTCAATAAGCAATATTAATTCTAGGACCTTTCCTTGGATGCCCCTTCAGTTTATTAATATCACATTAACCTTCTCTATGAGCTAGTCTGTGAGGCTGATGCCAAGGGAGCTCCTCCAACTCAAAAAGCTGCCTTGTGCATGCCACACTTACTCCATTATCCTAGTAGTTACTTGCTCTGTGTAGCTATTAAGGGGAACCCTACAAATCTCCATCCGATCTATTGTTTTGGAAGCTTACTCTTGAATCAATAGTCGTACAAAGGGTTTTGCAGCATATTTATAGATTGATCACATAAACAGGTATTACTTTTGAATGCATTATGGGAACAGCAGTGATCAATAAAATTGTAAATAATTACTATTAAAAACAGTCTTGATCACAATTTATTTTATAAGGTGACCGGTTTCGACCACTGCTGTGGTCATCTTCAGACCATTGAGTGGAAACCCCTTTCTGTTGGAGAATCACAACAGAAAGGGGTTTCCACTCAATGGTCTGAAGATGACCACAGCAGTGGTCGAAACCGGTCACCTTATAAAATAAATTGTGATCAAGACTGTTTTTAATAGTAATTATTTACATAAACAGGTTCTTGAGATTTTTTAGGTTGGCTTTTGAGGAAATGTTTGTATCTATCTTTCACACTCTTACAAGCACATTTACTCCTTAACAGTCTTCGTTTCTATTAATAAATATTAGTTTCAGCTAAAGTGCAATTTGTGCAAAGACACCATAAGACAGAAAAATAATTTTTATGTGCACCGTGCCTCCTTTTATGGATTCAGAATGAAGTTACATGATTTGGTGGAAATATATTCTAGGAGATTCTCTCAAGACTCTACAGCAATTCAAAACAATAAAGTACTGTAAATAGACCTCTTTTGCTGCATATGTAGAGAAAATTTTTTGAAAAATTCCATTCTAATCAAGCAACCAGTAGAGATAAATGCCAGCTTTTTAATCAAACCGATGTGTTACTTTTCTTCACTTATTTCACATATCTTCATTCTGACCATCTACCTCCCATTTTCTGCTCTATATTGCCAAATGTGTGCCCTGGTATAGCACTTCTAGTCACTGGTTGGCGATATATAGATCACTGTTTCAATTTCCTCTTCCTGCCGTTATTTACCCTTAAATATGTTTTTTGAATGGAATTTTGGGATTTCCTTGAACATTTTTTGTATATATAAACAGAAACACTCTCTGCTGAGCCAGGTAAGTCAGATCCATGTGTTCTCAATAAATGTACATTCAATGTGAAATGTTAGTTCTAGTGGAGACTCCACTTTTATAACTGGTACTAAATACTGGATTCTACATCACACAGTTTAGTGAACATGCCAGGTTTCTCTGACATCAACATCATTGTGGCTCCAAAAGGTTATGCAAAACCTGTCACATTCATGTACCTTGACCCAAGTACAAATGGTACATTCATTCTATGGCCTACATTGTCAAGGTACAAACGCAATGGTGAGTCTGATGGACATCAGACATCCAGCACAGTTTTCAAGAGTTTCTGGAAAACAATGATGAAATATCAAATGGGATTCAACCTTCTCACCAAATAAATAGGTGGTATGATATGACATGTTATGCCAACATTACTTTTATTGGATGTTACAGCTCACAGTGGTTTGACAACAATGAGGAAAATCTCAAGAGCTGTGGCATGTTTCAAGGAGAAATTAAAAAAAAAGAAGAATACATTTGATGACAATCAACAGCAAATGGGTGTAGTTGAACATCAACTTAAGAATGGTATCCAGTGCCAGAGGTAGATGGCACCCTCATAAATACAGAAGGAAGGATTTAATGTATTCTCGACATCAAGTCATTAGAGATGGAGCACATGCTTGGATTGTTTCAAGGACGGGGAAGGAAACTGACTGTGCCTTTTCAAAATAAATCATCCCAGTGTTTGCCTGGAGCAATTTAGGGAAACTGCAGAAAACCCAAATCAGGATGGCTGGACATAGATTTGAACCATCAGCCTCCTGGATGAGAGTCCACTGCACCAACTCACTAGGCCATCATGAATACAGAGTATTTTCAGGCTGTTTCCGACAGTAAATCTGAACATGACAGAAGCCAACACACCTAACGAAGAGCATGATGAAGGACATCTATCAAGCACTGCTTTTGAAGGGTATCACATCAGAGAAAAGAATGTTCATGGAGTCACTTGAATCTTAAAATGTGGTTTAGACAGTACACTTTGCAACTTCAGTTAAGGGAAGTTGCAGCGGCACAGTGTGAGAAAAATTGGTAATGGCCTGTCAGCCCAGGATTCATGGATACTAACACCGAAAGGAATCAAGGTACATCATTTCTATGCAGACATTTGAAGACAGTTCCAAAGGGCTAACTTGACAAGAAGTCTACAACACAGACTTGAACAACAAATATAATATATTTCTTCAAACCTTAGTCACTTTCTTTAACAGCTCTTTCTCATTAAAAAAAGTGGAGGCACATACATAGTACTAATAAGCTAACAATTGGATAGCTATTGGCATTAGACTGTCAATTAGGAAGAAATGGGGACTGTGTCATAATACACTGAAGCATCAGAGAACCTGGTAAAGGCATGCATCTTCAAACACAGAGGTATGTAAACAGGTAGTATATGGCACTGCAATCAGCAATGCCTATATAAGACAACAATTGTCTGGCAGAGTTGTTACATCAGTTATTGCTGCTACAATGGCAGGTTATCAAGATTTAAGTGAATTTGAATGTGGTGTTATAGTCGTGCATGAGTGATGGGACACAGCATCTCTGAGGTAGCGATGAAGTGGGGATTTTCCCATACGACCATTTCACGAGTGTACCGTGAACTTCAGGAATCCGGTAAAACATCAAATCTCCGACATCGCCATGGCCTGAAAAAGATCCTGCAAGAACAGGATCAATGACAACTGAAGAGAATTGTTCAATGTGACGGAAGTGCAACCCTTCTGCAAACTGTTGCAGATTTCAATACGGGGCCATCAATAAGTGTCAGCATGCGAACCATTCTGTGAAGCATCATCAATATGGGTTTTCGAAGCAGAAGGCCCACTAATGTACCCTTGATGACGGCATGACACAATGCTTTACACCTCACCTGGGTCTGTCAATACTGACATTGGATGTTGATGACTGGAAACATGTTTCCTGGTCAGACAAGTCTTGTTTCAAATTGTATCGAGTGGATGAACATGTACGGGTATGGAGACAACCTCATGAATCCATGGATCCTGCATGTCAGCGGGGGACTGTTCAAGCTGGTGTAGGGAGTGCGCAATTGGAGTGATATGGGACCCCTAATACATCTAGATACAACTCTGACAGATGACATGTACGTAAGCATCCTGTCTGATCACCTGCATCCATTCGTGTCCTTGTGCATTCTAATGGACTTGGGCAATTCCAGCAGAACAATGCAACACCCCAAACATCCAGAATTGCTACAGAGTGGCTGCAGGAACACTCTTCTGAGTTTAAACACTTCCACTGACCACCAAAGTCCCGAGATGTGAACATTATTGAGCATATCTGGGATGCCTTGCAATGTGCTGTTCAGAAGAGATCTCCACCTCTTTGTACTCTTACAGATTTATAGACAGCCCTGCAGGATTCATGGTGTCAGTTTCCTCCAGCAGTAGTTCAGACATTAGTTGAGTCCATGCCACATTGTGTTGAGGCACTTCTGCATGCTCGCAAAGGCCCTACATGATATTAGGCAGATGTACCAGTTTATTTGGCTCTTCAGTGTACAATGGCACCATGAACTTCTCACAGAAGTGTGTGAGTTCATGCCTTGTGTCATGATTGTTCCAGGCAGGAGATCCTTGAGATTGCTGAAAACCATGAGTTTCCAATATTGAATGATATATTCTCTGTGGAGCAAAAAAGATTAAGATCAAGACATTCTATGCTCATCACAGCCAGGATTCTCACTGAAAACCAATTCAGTGCCATGGATGAATGGAGACACTGCTGACAACAAAACTGTCCTCCAAAATATCTGAAACTACCTGGCATCCAGGAGAAGACTCATGTATTTAACAAGCCTCAGGCAACTTTTGACTACTCTGAATCACATCTGAACAGGCCATGGGCAACGGCAGAAACTCTCCACAAGTGGAGCAAATCTTCTTCACCATCTTCAGGCTGTGGTGCTGAATGGCACGCAGGTACTCACGCTGTATCAACATGTGCCTATAATGGCCCTTTCAGAGATTTCCTGTCAGTGATGAGTGGAGTGGTAAACTATGCAAAAGATCTTGATATTCGCATATAGCTCTAGTCATTTTTATCATATTCTGCTGGAGAGTTGTGTTGTAGTGTTGATATGTATTAGCTATACTTGTGGTCCAAAAACTCTTAATATATGCCATAAGATAAAGAAATATTGCTGATACTACTGCAAAGTGTTGAGGAATTTTGTTGGGTAGGCTAACACAATGCATTACACCAATAGAAAAGATAGCTCTCAGAACAAAATTAAAAACTATTTTGGTCAGCTGTGAAAAATGGTGATGGTGATGATAATGGTGATGATTATGATTATTTTAGATGCAGGGTGCTCATCATCATGATCATCATTGTCCTGAAAAGAAGTCAGCTTGCCATTCTCATGGGAGATGGGGCTTTCCCACATGTGGAGTAGTTCACATTTCATTAAAATCTTCCTGCCCACTTTAGTGATGAGGCACAACAGATCACAAAATTTTAGAATTAATGTAACACTGGTGTCAGTTAGACAAGGATGGTGGGCAGAGATTCAGCCAAACTTACGGTTGCCCTGAAGTCAGTATATAACACACATAGCCAAACTACACTGAACCAAAAGTGTCACACCATGAACTTCTCACAGTGGTGGATCCTCCTGCCAGAAGAGGAAACTGTTTGTTAAAGGGCTATGCCCTATTCTCAGTCTGTTGAGTAACACATACTTCCATCAGTGAGGGTGGCGTGAAGTCTGCAACATCTGTGTAGTCAATTTGAGTGGCTGCAGTTTGATTTCTGCCACCTTCACCATTCAGTTTCCCATAGATGCATGGTTTGTCTGTCAGATAATGAGATGACAAAGTACACCCAATTTACATCATCATCTCGACATGCTTCTTTGGCTGCTTTGTTGCCTATGTCACTTCCCTGTATCCTGATGTGTCCAGGTACCCAGCAAAAGACCACAGGGTTGGAGCCACTCTAAGAAATCATGGGTGAGTGGAATAATCAACTGATATGCTTGATACATTTTCTGAGTCATTTGTAGTTTACTGAGTGAGTCAGAACAGGTGAGAAATCTTGTACTGTGAGGCCCGTGAATTCACTCCAGTGTTTTCATAATGTTATATAACTCAGCATCACAATTTGGAAAGTGTTCTGAAAGGCACATTTTGAAAACTCTGTGAGGGAAAAAAGCTGAACAAGCAAGCACATTCTCTTGCTGAGATTCATCCATACAAACAATGATAATACTGTGGTACGTGCTTAAAGCTCAATTTGGAAAAATGTCATCTGGAGCACAAGTTTTCTTGTACTGCATCAAGCTTAAAATAACTGAAGATGCCGAAGTGGAAATTTGTTCCACCCTGGCAGTGTATTTGGAGGTCTGCTATGTCCAGAGCATCGAGATAGTCAGTTGGGGTGGACTGCTGCAAAAATGCTAATGAGTGAGACAATGCTGAGATTTTCAGGGCCTGTATTGCCAGATGGCGGCACTGCCAAATCCAGAGTGGTGGGTCACCAGCCTCTACACATAGACTTTGAACTAGACTCATCCAAAATGCTCCAGTCAATACCCAAATGTCCTCAGGATGGACAACATCTTAGCATCTTGAGGTAGGGAAAATGAGCTAATCCATAAATCACACTAACATAATCTAATTGTGATCTGACAAATGCCCTACAAAACTGCAGGAGGTGGGATCTGTCAGCTCCCCTCACCTTTCCCATTAAGTATTTCAAAATTCAGGTGCAGGAGCCAGATTAATTTGGAATCAAACACTAGACCCAAAAAGTGCACATTGTCCTTAAAACACAAAATATTGTCCCCCATTATGAGCTCTGGTTGGTTAAAACTTTGATGAGCACAGTTAAATTGACACATGCAGTCTTCTCTGCTGGGAACCTAAAACCAGTTTTATTGGCCCAAGTTCCCAGTTTCCTGATGGTCAGCTGTAGTTGCCTCATTGTCGTAAGGCCAGAAGAAGAGTAGAAGATTGCAAAGTCATACATAAACAAACAGCATTTAACAGAATTGCTGACTGTAGATGAGATGCCGTTAATAATTACTGCAACCAGTGTGACACTGAGTACACCATCTTGGAGGACCCCCTTCTTCTGAACATAGCAATCAGACACAACTGCACCAATAACGGGGTATATACACTGAAATATCAATTATTCACAGCACCAGTGTTAAAATTTTTGGTTTATAAGTAAACTTAAAAAAAAAGAGTAATTTTTATTCACAAAATTTCCATTGCTTTGAAATATTGCATTATGGGAAAAGCAACAAGTTTTCCTTTACTGACAATGCCAACAGAAAAGAGCAACAAAGATGTGGTCTAGGAATTGGTTCAGCATTGCTCAAACAGCAAGTACCTGTTACCAGGTGGCATAGCCATTGAATGGTATGCCTGTATATGTAGTGTGCAACACTTTCCACACCTGGTCTAAGTGGTAGTTTCTCACATTTACTGGACGTTTGTTGTATTAAAGAATGACACCATGCCTAGTCCCAAAGTATTTTATGAAGTACAATATCAGTGAAGTACAATACTCTATCTGCTTTAAAAGGATAAGAAGAGGAGGAGCCTCAAGAAAACTGAGACATTGTATAAAGAGAAAACTTAAAACTTTACAATTCATTCACAGTTTACAACAAAAATAGAAGGTAGCTGATCTGTTGCCTGTGTCTACATAATATGCCTTTATCTGCTTGTAGCCCTTCAAGAGAGACAAATTAAAGGGAAAAACAGAGTTCTACTGTTATGGTGCCAAGTCAGTGCCCACTTTGATAGCAGCGCCAGTGTTAGCGATCTCTATGCAGCACAGACTTATTTTTGTCTGTTGGGAAGAAGACTGATTATTTTGCATGTCACCCTTTTCCTTGTGATACATATCAAAATTAAGTAATTGTAATTGTCTTTTGAAATAAAACTCATCAATATGAATTCTTTGATTGTTTGTCCAGTGAACTGAGTATGCGGGATTCCAAGACACAACATCTTCAACCTCAGTGTTCACCGCTTAGCACTAGCTATTTGTAATGCCCAAATAGTGGCATGATCGTTGATTGCAACATGATTTTTGAGCAGAGTTTCAAAGAATTAGACTCAATAGGAGAATACTGGTGATTTTTTGTAGTATTCAACCTCATATCACTTTTCGAGAACAGTGAATGGTGGACAGGCTGAGTGTTTTTTCTTTGCCAAATTAATTTAATATTTTGATTCTATGTATCTTGAAATGGAAGGAGTCAAAATTTTTCAGTCTATGTTCGATATACATGTTTGTTACAGAAAACAATAGGAATAAAAAACCTGAAAATCAGTCACTTCAGAAACCAGGTATTTTGTGCGGTTTTAACATTTAGGTTAAACTGGTGCTGAAAAAAAAAAATGAATGAAAACTGGTTGTTTCAGCAATAACTGTAATCCCTACCTCCAAGAGGTGTCATACAATTTTTCAAGATCAAAAAACACAACAATTGAACATTTTTGGCATAAGAAGGAAACTGTAAAACCATCTCTAGTAGATTTAAGTTGTTAAGGGCAGAATGGTAGCATCTGAAACCACATGGAGAGCAGCACAGATGACCCCAAGGTTTGAGGAGCCACCATGGCAGTTGACCATGTGTTCGAGAATCTTACATGAACGACTGGTAAGGCCTACACTCTAACAACTGCTAGGGTCAGTACATTTCTAGCCTGGTACCTGTAATGGAATTTATAGTGCCTCCTTCCAAGTCAGGGGGTACTGTCCATCAAACTAGACCTGATTGAAACAATGTAGGGGCTCGCCTTTATCTCCAGGGCATAGACAACAGAGCATGGCATAATGAATCTGGTCCAGTCCTGGAACAGTGTCTCTGGTGATAACAGAATTGATTCCAATTCCAACATGCAGAATGGAAGACTGTAAATCCCCACATTACACGAGAAAAAGTGGAGCCTTCTCATCTCGATACTCCTAGGGAACACTTGAAATACAGGAGTTTGTCTGGATGATGGAGTGACCATAAAAAAGTGTTCAGCTAAAACCTGAGTCATGTTATTAGTTGTGTTCTCTGAGGGCCCCTCTCTCAACAAGGCTGTTCTGTAAGGGGAGGTGCACTACTGAAATCCACCTTATTGAGGCCCAAACTTGTGCAGTGGAAGTGGATCGATTAATGGAATTGTGAATTCCTTCTAGGGCCTCCTCTTCCATTCTTTTACCACTTTGCTCTCATACACCTGAGGGCATGAAGGGTTTCTACTGCTATATGATGTTTGAACTTCCACTAAGCTGCATGACTGGCTCTGATAGCTGAATGACATTCATTACTCTACTAAGGGACAGGACATTAACTGAGGTGATTGTCCGACTGGGGAATGGAATCTCTGGCAGCTTGTTGGATCACACAGAGGATGTGGTCCTCTATCTCCTGGGCTCAATCCTGTTGTTCAAAGACCAGCAGTTGACCATATAACAGACAGTTTCAGCAGTTGACCATGTACGAGGGCTATCCACAAAGTACATTACGTTTTGGAATTAAAAATAAATAAAGTATTGGAAATTTTTTTTATTATATACAGATGAAAGCCACACTTAAATACTACTTTTCTACATAGTTGCCATTTAAATTAAGGCACTTATCGTAGTGATGGACAAGCTTGGAAATTCCTTCATTGTAAAATTTGGCCGCCTGTGCCTTCAACCACGTAGTGACTGTCTTTTGGGAAAGAAAAGGTGTGATTTTTGTGGATTTCCTGGAAAGAGGCACTACAATAAACTCTCAAAGGTATTGCCAAACTCTGCACAACCTCAGAAGAGCAATACAAAACAAGTGCAGGGGAAAGTTGGGCTCAAAGATCTTGCTGATTCACGACAACGCCCGGGCCCACACGGCAAATGCCACTCGTGAAGTTATCAAATCTTAAGTGGGAGTTGTTTCCTCATCCGCCATACTGTCCTGACCTGGCACCGACGGACTTCCACTTATTCCCAGCAATGAAGAAGTGGTTGGCTATGCAGCGTTTTGATGACGACGCACAGCTTCAAGAAGAGGTAACCACGTGGTTGAAGGCGTAGGCGGCTGAATTTTATGACGAAGGAATTTCCAAGCTCGTCCGTCGCTACAATAAGTGCCTTAATTTAAATGGCAACTATGTAGAAAAGTAGTATTTAAGTGTAGCTTTCATCTGTATATAACAAAAAAAATTCCAATACTTTATTTATTTTTAATTCCAAAGCGTAATGTACTTTGTGGATAGCCCTCGTAACAGCCAGTTTGCCCTTTGAACCATCCATCTCTGTGGTCTCCTGTGGCCACTGTCCAAGTTAGCATATCAATACACATCAGAAAGTGATCACTGGAATGTAAATAGGTGGCCACTTCCCACAGAACTGAGTCTGTGATAGCAAGGGAGCAAAAACAAATATCAATGGCTGAAAATGACCCTGTAACTGTAGAAAAGTTTATCATATGAAAAGATATTCTCTGAATGAATGAGGCATTTGATAATTCATCCCTGGAGTATGTGGTAGCAGAGCCTGACAGTGCGCTATGTGCATTGAAGTCACACACGAGGAAGACTGGGCGTGGAAGTGCCCAGAAGAGTTTTATCAGTCCATCTGCATCCAGTGCATCATAAAATGGAAGATATGAAGAACACACTGCAATTTTAACTGGCATGTGAACTTCCACTGCAACTGCTTGTATAAGGGATGGGAAAATGCTGACTGGTTAACTGGTTAAAAGCAATACTTGTATTTTTTGGTATTCATTTTCTGTTGGTTATAACAGGTATTTTTAGTTTTACAAAAAACTGAGTAAAGAAACCAAAACATCAATTAGCTTAGCAGCAGTGCCAAAGCTTTTAGTTTTTAAATTATTCTTTTTTTAAAAAGGAGAAAATTTTATTCATAAAATTTGCATTGGTCCCAAATATTGCTTTGTTATAAAAATGGGAAAAGTGATCAGAGCTGTTTTAATAGGAAGGCTGACAGGAGCAAGCAACAAACACATGACATAAGAATTGATACAGCATTGCTGAGACAATAGGACAATAGTGCCCCTGCTGCTGTGCATCATGGCTTAAGGTACACATACATGTGCAGTGTGGAGGACTTGCCTCCACCTGGTCTATGCAGTAGTTCCTTGCCATTGTCACTGGACATCCATTATATTGCAGAATGGTGTCAACCCTATCCTGGAAATATTTTTACAAAGTTATGTAGCAATGAAGTACAGTGTTTCATTTGCTTTAAAAGATTAAACATTTGTCTGCCATTTCTATGAAATAATGAAAGAGGAAGGATAAAATGGTACTAGTAATGAATTAAAAACTTAAAAATAATTTATTCATAGTATAATATAAAAATAAGAGGTAGTTGCTCGCTATTTATTTCTATGTAATGTGCCTTTATCTGCTTGTAGCCCCTGAAAACAGACAAATTAACATGGAAAATAGTTTTCTTCAACCTCAGTTTTCACCCTTTGACACCAATTATTCATACTGTCAAAATAATGGTATGCTCCCTGATTACAACATACTTTTTGAGCAGTGTTTCAAAAATTAGAATCAATAGGAGAATACTGGCAATTTTTTGTAGTATTGAACCACTTATCACTTTTCGTGAAAAGCTGTAAGCTGTGGATGGACTAAGTTTTCCTTTATTTGCCTGTTCAATTGAGTTTTTTTTATTCTATGTAGCTTGAAATTGAGAAACTAAATTTTTGTTCAATTTCTACATTTATTGCAGGAAATAACAAGAATATAAAACCAAAAATCAATTATTTCAGAAACTGGTTATTCTGTTCAGCTTTAATGATCAGGTGAAACTGGTATGGAAAAAAACTGATATAACCAAAAGCCAGTTGTTAGCAATAACTGCCATTCCTAGCTTGTATAGCTGTCGTAAGAGATGCAGGAGAGGAGTGGCATCTGTCATTGACGAAACCAGCCACTCCACCTCTTCCACTAACATCATACTTCCTGTATGGATAGTAGCCCCTTAATGCAAATGTGACTTCAAAATGAGTTTCTTGTAAGCAGATGCAGAATGGTCCCTCCTGCACCAGGAGCTGTAATTCTTCCAAATGCAATCGGTATCCATTTAAGTTTCCAATGGTTGACCTTGTCCTTCTCCCACAGTGGTGATGATTGATCCTAGAGGGCAGAGGGAACATCAGACTGTGCCCAGCTCTTCAGTTCCTCCATGTCAGTATCAGTGCACTCAATTGTGAAATCACAATCGGCAAGGGAGGGTGCTCGCCAATCCAAAGGATAAGCTGCCACTTTCTTCAATTTTGAACGTCTTTTTGTGTGACTTTTTCTTACTTATGGGAGGAGATGCTTGCTAGGTAGAGAGGATGGCTTAGTGGACTTCTCATGGTATGTACTGGTATGTGTCTGAGATTCCAAATCTGTGACTGACAACTTCTGGATGGTTCAAGTGTAGCTTTCCCCTACAGGTACACTGAGAAGTGGTGCAAAAGAAGTAGAAAACACTGGAGGTTGTAAAGCTTTGAAAGTTTTTTAGCTTCACCATGGGGTATGTGTTTTGTAACTTTCAATTCCTGAATTTCCCTTTCCTTCTCCACTCCACACTTGCTGCTCCATACTGGGCGATTGCCAGAGCATTTTATACATTTTGGAGGAAGTGTACAAGAGTCACCCAATTTGTGAGCTGAGCCTTCACAATTTCGATGACCAAGTCTTCGATGTTTAAAGTATCGCACGGGGCTGGGATTCAACAGCTGGACCTTAAGACAGTTATAGCCTGCAAGAATGTGGTCAGGTAATTACAGTGTGTTGAATGTTAAAATAAATGTTGAAATTTCTTCCAGTGTGCCATTGATGCTCCTCACACAATTCTGCACACTTCTGTGACACTCACATTTTTCCATTCTTCATGCATCTAATCAGGGTCTATCTTCATTTTGTCAGAGCAGGTATCCATCCCTTAGCAGAAGTAAAATGAGTTATGCACTCATTCACAACAGTCACATAAGATTTTGCATACCAGAAGGTTAGGTGCTTTGTCTGATGTGTTCCATTTCAAAGTTGTTTAATGCTTTTAAGGATCCAGCAATACTCTCAAAAGCCTTGTGAATATAGAAAGGGGAGACCTTCTAAAAGATTCCCTCTGCTCTCATGATTACAATGAAAATGTTATAGTAGATTAGTGCCCTATTACTATAACTCTGAGGCTTCTTCTTTGGCAGAATGACCAACCAATCTATCTGTGTTGGGCAGGTTGTAGGTACTATCTTACGGTATTCACCCATCCCGTCAGGAATAGGTGTGAACTGAGGTGAGGTCGCTCCATACAGACCCCACAAGCTGCTAGGAAAACAAATGTCAACCAAGACAAAGCCCTGCATGCTGAGCAAGCTTTATGCAACTGGGGATGGGGACTGGGGGCCAGGGAGAGGGGGGAGGAAGGATGACAGGTGGTCTAGAAGTTGTCCACTAGAGACTGTTTTAACTCAATATGTAGTTTAGCAGGATGCTGGAACTTAGGAAAGGGCGGGATGACTGATTGAACTGGGGTGCCAGTTTAAACACAACATAGCTATTTGAAACAGATAAACATAGAAGAAATTCTGATAAACTTATTCCATAATTGGAACCGGATGTGAACTCTGAATATATAGTCAATGTTCACAGTTTAAAAGCCATAAAAGATGGCTATTACAATTCTTTAGTATCCCACATGTGTTATGGCATTACATCGCCTAAGCAAACTTCTGTAACAGATAGGTTTACATGAGTACACAAGGTTCAGGATGATTACATGTCACATTCATGTTCTGAAGCACACAGTTCACAGTCACACTCTGCTCAGTTCTCTTGGTGAGCATATACATTTCAAACAAAAATGATCCTTTAAATGAAGCAAAATATTTTTGCTAATCCCCACATGACGTTTACTGTAGCTCAATCACATGAAGTTTACCTTCGGAGATAGAAATCAGCAAACAATAAAAAGCTTAACAGTCAAATAATTCAATTAGATATTGCCTAAGAGTCAAGCTTGTAACAGCTCACTAGTTAAACATGCTCAACGTCCAAATATACAATATAATGAACACTGTTAAAATAGACAACAACTTTATCAGTGCAGAAGTTCAAGAAGGATTAGATGAAATTTTTCTAGATAATACCTTTAGTAATTGTCTTCTCAAATGTCATCACTGATAAGTTGGCCTGTTTAGCTAAATGTCACCAAATCTTATTACATTGGTTCCAATATGGCATGACATTTTGATTCATGCCCAAACCACAGTAAAATACCTGCACTCGAACACACTAAAATTCAGCACATTACAGAGACCCCAATGCATCAAATTTACTGGAGTTTGACACTTCCAGGAAAAACAGTTTTGCAACACCTCAGAACACATTCTTCACAAAAGCTTCCACTTCATGCCTATTTCATAAGCTATAAAATAGTGGTACAATGGAGCACCACCAGAGTACAGCCACTTCCAAAGCATATCCATATGTGATATGTGATTTATTCATCTCATTATGTACAATTTTCAAATCATTTGATCTGATGTACAGGATACATGTCAAGGTTTACGAAAGAAACTTTTTTTCTTTTTTAAGAGAAATACAAAAGTTTACATTATATTTTACATTTCTAAGTTACAGCTACACATGTACATAAAATAATACATGTAATACAATCCCTGTGTTCAGACTGTGAAGCTGTCCTCAATGAATTCATTGACAGAATAACAACATTTTTCCACCAGAAAAGTAAAGAACAATCTTCCACCAGGAAACCTGTAAATATCATGGTCACATTAGCATACAACAAGACAGCCAGGGCTCCAAAGCTGCCCAATGGATTGGTTGCAAACCACACTCTGATACGACTGCCACACCACATCTGCCGACTCCGACCTGTAACTGTCACTCCTCACTTCCTGCTTTGTGCTTGCTAGATAAACACCTCATTACCCACCAATGTACCATGACTCACAACAAGAAGTAGTGCCAACCTCAAGTGGCATGCCAACCACGGCATAATAGCATACATTCAAGTTGGCGATTTTTTGTAGAGATGTGTGCCTTCCTCATGGGCCAGGTGGTGAAGCAAGGCACCTGTTCTTCAAAACACAAAACATTTCACTGCCATACCTCTATAATTTGTGTCACACTAGCAATTTGGCTTCAGGAACGCAGTACCGACTGAAAAAGGAATTTCATCTGTTGTGTGTGAAGTATTAACAGGATTAAATTATAGATTGAGCACAGTAGGTATTTTCTTTTATGTAGCATTTGATTATGAGGTCCATGGAATATCCTTGCATAAGTTAGAACTTTACCAGGTTAAGAAAAACTTCAGTAATGATTAACTTCATATCTGGAAAGCAGAAAGCAGCTTATCCTCCAGTGCCTAAAAACAGAGAAGATCTACAGACGTGACGCCACATAAAGTGGGAGGGAGGGTGGGGGGAGGGGGAGTAAGGGGGGGAAGGGGGGGGCACATGGTCCTGTTCTGGATCTATTGCTTTTCTTTAAACAAATATAAATGATCTGCCACTAAACACAGCACATGATACAAAAATTGTTCTTGTACAAAATTCAGGTGTCCAGTTGGGTCACATCATAATTACTTCATCATATTTAGGCAAACAGGCTCATTGCCATCATCACGTGATCCCTGATATCTGCTGCTGAGTTCCTGTCAGTGTCTTATATGTAGAGCCCGGATTTTAATGACAAGTCACATTTTTTTTCTGAACTATAGTGTGAATTTTAGAACAATTTATACACAAATCTAGGCATTTTAGTGTCGAAAAATGTATTTTGATTGTGCATACAAAGTCATATTCAGCAAATTTTAGTAATAGGTCATACTGCGGCTAACTTTTAATATAATAGGTCATATTTCCATCAACTTTTGCCAAAAATGCATATACCGTTTTCCTCGTATCTTATGGGACACACGAATAAGAAAATGAATATGTTGCTCACGAGACAATATTTAATGTGCTATTATGAAAGATAAACAGATAAATTAGTACACAGCTTTATTTATCAAGACTGTAGCAGAAAATCGGTGTACCACGACAGTCACTTCGCGAACATAAAACATTGTTGCGCAGGTCAACAATACTCTCAGAGCCAACAAAGGCATCTTCTGCTGTAATAATAATCACAGTTGCACAGGTGTTACCAGTAACCATTTTGAATACAGCCTTTTCCTTGTTCAACATGCCTAAAGCAAAGTACTCCAACAGCATGAAGTTGTGAGGATATGTTCGAGAATTAGGAGAGAAGTTGTTTAATACTGACGGGAAAATATTATTTTGTAAACCATGTGAAGTTAAAGATAATGCAGTAAAGCACTTTAATGTGCAAGAGCACTGTAATACAGCTAAACACAGCAGCTGTGTGAAACGAAGTGCTGAAAATAACAGCAGGCAAATGTTGTTATTTGAACAGACAGGTCAATCGTCAACCATGCAATCATTCTGCAAGGATTTGTGTGAGATGATGGTGTCCTGCAACATCCCATTGGTAAAGCTGAAGAATCCACACTTCAGACGGTTCTTGGAGAAGTACACAACACATCCATTTCCAGATGAATCTACACTGAGAAAGAACTATTTATCAGTATGTTACAATGATGTGCTCAACAAAATACGAATTACTATTGCTGAGCAAAAGATCTGGCTGTCGATAGATGAAACTATGGATATTAGTGGGCGATATATTGCAAATGTTTTTGTTGGCGTTCTAAGAGTTGATGGCCCTGGAGATATGTTCCTACTAACGTGTGAAGCTCTCAATAGAGTAAACAATTCGACAATTGCTATTTTGTTTGACAGCTCTCTGTATCCACAGTAGCTTCATATATGGCTGGATGGTGTGAAAAGAGACAACGTTTTGCTGCTTGTAACGGATGGTGCTTCATATATGGCTAAAACAGCCAAAGAGCTTCAGATTCTCTACCCCAGTATGGTGTACGCCACTTGCCTTGCACATGCGTTGCACAGAGTTGCTGAAGAGGTGCGATCAAATTACCCTGACATGGACAAATTAATTTCTTGTGGCAAGAAAATCTATGTGAAGGCTCCACTACGGGTGCATAAATTCAAGGAACAAGCACTTTCAACAGCCCTCCCACCTAAACCTGTTCTTACACGATGTGGTTCTTGGCTTAATGCTGCTGAGTATTACTGCACCAACTACACCCAAATAAAGGCAATCTTCTGTGAGCTTGATAGTGATGATTCAAGTGCTATCAAAATTGTGAAAGAAGTTTTTACAGATACATTGTCTTGAAACTTGGCATACATCAACGCCAATTTTTCAGCGATATCAAAAGCCATCAAATGACTGGAAGCTGTTGGCACTCAGCGAATGTGAGGCCCTGAGTATTGTGCAACATGTGCAGAGTGAGTTGGGTCAAGCTCATGGTCATGTGGCTGACAAAGTGAAAACCAAATTGCAAAATGTTCTCCAATGGAGTCCTGGATATTCTACACTGTGCAAAATTAGTGACAGTCTTTCAGGAAATGCCGGAACATTTGAAGATACTGAAACAAAGCTGAACTCCAGTGACATGGCTGCCTTCAAATACGCTCCAGTGACATCTTGTGAAGTGAAAAGGAGCTTTTCCAGGTACAAAACTATCCTCAGTGACAACCGTAGATATTTGACAATGGAAAACCTGAAAATGCACCTTGTGATCCAGTGCAACTTTGCAGATACTGAAGATTGACATATGGTATTAAATAATGTGAAATGCTTTAAATACTACGTAGAAATAAAAACATTGTTTTACTGTTTTGATGAATGATCTTTTCACTGTACTTTGTGTTTAGAAAATAAAACATTCAGACATTCAAAAAATAGATGCAAATTATCCACAAACCCTACAGAAAGAAAGAACTATACTTACAGTATTTTGAGAAGTGAATTTTGTATTACTTTATGGTAAACAAAAAATTAAATAAACAAACAAGAATGCTTTAAATAAACTTCTATTAAGTCATATTTTAATTTTTTTAGGTCATATTTATGTAAGTTTTAGGTCATAAATGCTTGCATATTACATTGTTTTTTAGGTAATTAAAATCCGGGCCCTACTTATTGCCATTACCCCTCCACCACTCCACTCCTATCACTATCCATGTGGCTACCAGAATGGATGGCAGCAGTTTTGGTGGTTGCAGCACCTGGTTGTGAACTCTGGCGTCCACTGCCCACACTATCAATGTTGGGTGCAGAGCTCACTGTATGGGAATGCATTACTTTTTCTAAGCTCATCGCTGGGTTCCATGGCTGACTTCATTGTAAGCCTCTATCTTTATCAGTTAAACCATCTTGGACCCTAATTTCAATGGCTTCTTGAATCACACAGTCCAAGAAGGAAGAATATTGCTAAGTATTCTAGTGTCTTTGTAATTCAGAGAATGGCTAGCTTTCGTATTGTGGTTAACCACACCTGTTTTGTTGTTCTGGTGTAGGTCAGTGTGGTGTCTATGTTTATGGCACTTCTCTTCTACTATGCAAACGGTTCCCTCAATGTATGCTTTGCCACACTGGCAGGAGATTTAGTACATACACGGTTTGCGAAGACCTAGATCATCCTTCACTGAGCCTTGTAGTGTCAAGCCTTTAGGGGATGGGTGAAACACACATTTAACATTATGTCACTCCAAGATCCTGCTGATTTTTATGGAAGTATTGCTGACAAATGAGCTGCAGTCTAATGATTTGTGCTCTTTGTTCCCTTCCTATTGTTGTCTGGGTACAGTCTGTCTAAATACACACCCTATCTGCTTGCTACTGTACACATTTATTCGGGCTGTCATCTTGAGATGCTTCAGCTCATTTTGACGGCCGCCTCTGTTACAGATGGATAACCTAATTTGTAATTTTGTGATTTATTTGTGTGAAACATGTAATAACATGCATAGCAATTAGTAGTACAATACAACAGTATACAATCTAAATTTACTTTATAATAAGAACTTAAGAATGTAGTCCAAATTATTTGACGTAACAATACTTTAGATTTTAGTTTCTACAGTAACCTATAGAAACACTGCTCAATGAGCCATGATTTTAGATGTTTTTTGAATGTCTTTCCAGTTATTACCTTCAGTTCATTTGGCAGCGCATTGAAGTAGTTTGCTCCATTAATATATGGACTGTTTGCTGTTTTTTCAGTCTTCTGTTTATCATATGGTAATTTTGTACTTGTCTAGTATTGTGATCATGAATTTCTCATTACGACATGTATATTTCTTATCTTCTACAGTTAATACTATTGTTTCAAACATATACATAGAATAGTCAGAATTTTAAATTCTACAAACAATCCCTTACATGATGTTCTAGCATCTTTTTTGCCTAATATTCTCAAGGCTCTTTTCTGGAATTTAAATACTCGGTCTACATGAGTTTTGGAAGCCCTGGCCCACAATGAAAGACCATATGCTAGAAATGGATGTATTAAACCAAAATACATCATCCTCATGGTTTGGGTATTGACGTATGGAGCTTTTCTTCTTAAATCATATAGGCAAGATGATAGCCTTGCACATACATTGTCAATTTGCTGTGTCCATAGTAGTTTGCCATCTATGCATATACCTAGGAATTTACACTCACTGCAGATTTTCCCTAAAATATTACTATCTTGAAAATCAATACAAGTTTGCAAATCACCAACATTGAAGGGGATTACATTTATTTTTTTGTAAGTTGACTTTTAGATGGTCATTTTTGAACTTTTCCTTTGCAATATATATAATTTTTTACCTCTATGCCGAGATTAAGAATATCATTTCCCCAACAAAGGCCTGAAGTGTCATCTGCATACATTGTAATGAAGGTTTTTTTTTTTTTTTTTTACTATCTTTGGTAAGTCATTAACGTAACACATAAAAAGGGAGGAACCAATTATTAATCCCTGAGGCACACCAAATTTAATATTCCTGACCCTTGATATATAACTTTTTAATGTTTCTCCATTATTGTGTGAGATTGAGGTACACTGTCTTCTGTTTTTTAAATATGATGTGATGAGGCCCAATAGTTTTCCACTTATGCCATCTCTGGCCAGTTTTGACAAAAGTACCTTTTGATCAACCCTATCAAAAGCCTTTGATAAGTCTAGGCAAAACTCCAGTTACTTGCATGCCTTCATCAATTTTGTCAAGAGCTTTCAGCATAAATTGAAGTGTTGCAGTCATGATGCTACGACCACTTCTGAAACTATGCTGAAAATCTCCCATGATGTTGTGCTTATTATAATGCTCTAACATATATTTCAGAATTATTTTTTCAATTAACTTGCTAAAAACGGAAGTTAAAGCGACTGGTCTGTAATTTTCTAGTAGTTGTTTGTCACCTTTTTTGTAGAGAGGTTTAACAATGGCTAATTTTAGTATGTCTGGGAACACACCTTCTTTTAAGACACTATTTATTAGGTGCACGAAAGGATATGCTAGATTATTTTCACACTGTTTAAGTAAAAATAGAGAAACTTCATCCCAGCCAGCGGATTTTTTGTTTTTACATTCTCTGATGAGCTGCAAAATTTCCTTGTTTTTAAGTTCATGGAGTTGATTAGGTTCAGAAGTGTCCTCAGCAAGACTTCCAACAGGTACTTTATCTGTGGTACAAAAGTCAGATTCTATAATATCTATGAAATAGTCATTAAAAATGTTACTCATCTCCTGAGGACTGGTGGCGTCAATATTGTTATTAGATATCTGTATGTTGATGTTATCTTTTAGTTCTGTTTTATTGTCTCCTATTTCATTTACTATTGACCAGCAGGTCTTGGAGATACGATCTGAGTTTTGTATTTTCGAGTTAATTTTTTCAGCCTCCAATCTTTTGACTTACTTGCGAAACTGGTACTTATATTGTTTGTATTTATCCCTGTGCTCATTGTTTTTGGTCTCTCTTTGTACCAAATACATTACTACCATTTTTTCTTTCAGTTCTTTGGTAGAATTATCAAATTCCATGGGTCTTGATTGTCTTGCCTTATTCTTATAAATATTTATCTTTCTGATGGGAATAGTATTATTTAGATGAAAGGATAATGTATCTAGGAAGGCATACCATTTATTATTCACTCCTTCGGCTTGAAATACTAGATACCAAGATTCATGATCATGGCTCTCTCTCAGTTTGGCAATGTTGATAACAGAGAGATTTCTTTAGGATTCATAATTCTTTTTTGGTTTTATACAAGGATCTCCCTTTAGCACTAATAGTTGGCCTAGATGGTCAGAGATGTGACTATTTACAGCAGCAGCTGTGGCAATGTCTTCACAATTAGTAATAACATGGTCTATAGAGATTATACTAGTTGGAGTGATTCTAGTGGGTGTGTCTCCCAACAGATCTTTTGTGCCATAAGAATAGATAGTCTCTGAGGCATTTGCTTTCTTCGGAATCTTGTAACATGTTGACATTAATATCCCCCAATAATATAACTTTTATATGTTCTTGCTTGAACATTAATTTACATAATACTATGTTAAGGGAACTAAGAAATAACTCAAAATTTCCATTTGGTGATCTATACAATGCTAAGATAAAGTAAACAACAGACAAAAATTTTAACTTAATTGCTACAATTTCACAGTGCACATCAGAGGAATACTCTATTACCCAAGCAATATCTTCATAAGATTCTACTAAGTTATTTGTTCTCAGGTAGATAGCCACTCATCCACCTTTACAGTTAGAATGACAGTAAAAATCAGCTAATGAATAATTTTGGATTTTAAACAAGTGTATGTTATCTGCAGATTTTTGGAGTTCACTGACAACTAGTATGTGGGGCATAATATCTGTAAGATAGTGGTCGAAAACATCAATCTTATTACCTAATGCCTATACATTACAATGCAGGAAAGAAATATTGCTTTCTTCAGGTACGTTTTCTGCATGATCATCCCCTTTTCTGCTTATTAGTTTCCCTTATTATTTATAATGTTGCAAATATCAATAATCATCTTAGTGAAGGTCTTGAAGCCTAACCTGTTTAAGAGAGTATCATCTTTCCCCAGACATTTGTTGCTTAAAAACTTATTTGTATCGATAAATATCGCTCCTAGATTATTACATGTCTCACGAATATTACAATTTATCCTCTCTATATAAGTATCACTCACAGACCTTCTGTAGATTATTCTACTGATTACAGTTCTTGAAAACCTGTATAAGTTTCTTGCTGATCAGATTATGTTTCTAGTGTCACTGACAATTTCTTCCTCGGTGGTGCTGCATAGTGAATTTGTTCCTACGCAAATGTAAACACCTTTGTAGATTATTGTGGCTTCACCTGATGATCCCTGATTTGAATTTCGAATATTGATTAATTGGTTTTTTAATTGATGGATCCTGCTGTGAACAAGTGTGCATAAAAGACTTCATGGTAGGAGTTGGGTTGACTATAAGAGGTATGAAGATGCAGATCAGTGTGTGAAGGTTACCTGTACACACTGTGTCCCAGCTTGTCATATGGCTTCACAAGGGCATCAAGAAATGGGAGGGTACCATCCTATTCTACCTCCATGTCAAACTGTATGTCGGGGTGAAAGCGAGTCGAGGTGACGGAGAAATTCACTCAAGTTGTCTCATCCGTGTGATCAAACAACAAATGTGTCATCCATATAATGGTTGAAACAATTTGGTTTTAGTGAGGCTTGTTTCATGCCCTTCTCCTCAATATCCTCCATGAACAAATTTGCCACAACTGGTAACAGGAGATATCCCTAGGTGATGCCATCCATCTGTTAATAATACTTTCCATCAAGCCAAATCACAAATCTAAGAGTCATCAGGGTAATGTTGAATTTATTGCTTGACAGTTCCATGGAACCCTGTTGTGGCACCCTCGTGAAGAGTCATACTGTGTTGAAACTAACAGGTCACTATCACTGAGCTGAATCAAACAGCATTTCCCCACAGATGAACTCATGGGAGCAGTCAGGTGTTTGGCCATGCCATATGTTGCAGCTGCTGTACTGATAACTATGGGTCGCAATGGAGTACCCTTTTTTGTATCTTTTGCAGCCCATATAGTCATTGTGACACAGCACTTCATGCTGGAGTTTCCTAACAGTTCTTGCATTAACATGCCAATGGACTTGCCACAGTGGTAACACCAGTTCCCATCAGATCACCGAAGTGCTGTCAGGCTTAACTAGAATGGATGGGCCACCGTCCAGTTCTGCCAGGTACTGTTGGCAAGCGGGGTGCACTAGCCCGTGTGAGGCCAATTGAGGAGCTACTTGACTGAGGATAGCGGCACTGGTCACGAAAACTGACAACAGCTGGGAGAGCAGTGTGCTGACAACATGTCCCTCCATATGCGCATCTGGTGACACCTAAGGGCTGAGGATGACATGGCTGCTACCAGTCAGTGCCATTGGGCCTTCAAGGCCTGTATAGATGATGTTTGTTTTATTTTTGCATCAACATGGACACCACATTCAGTTAAACCAGACCACCAAAATCAGCCTTGGCTGGCCACAGTATAAAAAGTGACCTTACTATGGATTTCAGAAACACTAAAATATTTAGGCAATCTTGCTCCTTTTGGGACTTCATGATAAGAAGGCCATTGAAATTAGGGCCCAAAATGGTCTAATTAATGAAGATAATGGTCTACGACTTAGTCAGGTGTGGAACTCTGCACTGAATCTAGAATAAGAAAAGTGTTCCCATACAGTGAGGTCCACACCTGACAGCAATAGCACAGACACTGGAGATCAGAGTTTGGAGGCAGGCCCACAACTCTCACCATCACTGCCATCATCCACCATGGCAGCCATGCAGATAGCAATAGGAACAGTGTGATGCTGGGGGTAATGGCCAACATATACAAGATGCTGACAGGAGTGGAGCAGCAGTCAACAGAGACAGCCTGAAGATGGCAACAAGTCTATCTGCCAAAATATCATGGCGTAATTGCAATGTGACTTAGCTGGACACCTGGAATTCTACAAATTAGAAATGCAATGGGGAAACATCAAATGGCACAAAAATTGCTCTCTTTGCAGATGATGTAAGTGTTATTGTGACCGCTGGGTAAAACAACATAAATCATCTAGCTAATAAAGTCGGCATTTGCATCAGTACATGGCTTTCAGAGAAAAGATCAACATTTAACAGCAACAAAACACAATGCATACAGTTTCTGACGTGTTACTTTCCTGTAAAAGTGGAATTTTACTGTCCCAAGATGTCCAACAGTCAGTGAAGGCAACACTTTAAATTCTCAGGACTGAGGATAGATAAAAGTTTACTTGTAGGTTTCAAATTCCAGATGTTGTGCAGAAACTGAACTTTGCTATCTTCACTATGAGAATAATCTCCAGTTTCTGACATTGAAATGTGAAGGCTTGTTTACTTTCACTCTTTGATCTCCAATGATATCATATTTTAGGGCACACTTTGTGTAGGCTGTTATTCAGGTATCTTGGAATTCTAGTTCTGTCATTCCCGTACATATCCTTCATCATGGAATTTGTTGTTGACGCTATTGACTCATTCAGAAGAAACTACTAAATTCATTCAGTGAACAATAGATGTAAAAATGATTTGCACTTGGAAAACACATCCTTAAATGTCATCCAGAAAGAAGAACTGGGGGAAAAACAAAAGAAAAAGATTAAAATGGTAAACATAATGCACCAAAACTAAGTTCTCACACACATTGTTTATTCCATACAGGAGTTCTTTGCAGTAGTTGAGAAGTTTTTTCTGTAACATCTAATTTATTCATATATTCTCACACACATTTTACATTTTATTAATTTCTCTAATTTATCAATTTTGTCACTGGCACTCTGTTAATTTTGTGTTTATGTGTTTCATGACCTAGGAGCTTTCTCTCACTATGCAATGGAACCTGATAAAATAGAAAGAAAAAATCTTAAAATGCTCTGAGACTTTATGCATGCTCCACTTTGCAGCTCTAGTGGCAAAAGATATGGAAAGTAGATTTGTGACTGATGTTTTGTGTGTACACAAATAGCTACTAATATTCTAACATCATCAACGTGGCAAGTGACAAACATCAAATTGGTATGGAGTGTGTACTATAAGAGGTGGAATCCAAAATTTTCAGGGCTGGTGCTGCCATCTGGAAAGTAGGAGTAGTAGATCTTTGCACCGCTAGGTGGGGAGAGCTGCATATCTGATGAGTGAGTGTGCGGAGTGGCATTCAGCTGGGAGGGCGTGTTGTGTGTCCACTGTGATTTCAGTAATATTCTGTATTTGGAGTGTGGCAATTTTATGGTGGATCAGAAGGCACAGCGTGTTGAAGTGTTCATGGACCTTTGTCACACCACATCTGATGATCCAACCTTCTTGTCATGGGGTATCACTGGCAACGAGATTTATGGTTACGACCCAGAGACAATTCATCCCACCCAACCAAACATTGAATTCTGCATACTACTGTGACGTTTTGCGATGGCTCCTTGAAAATGTGCGGCGATGATGGCCCAAACTTTGGCATCAAGGGAACTGGCTACTGGATCATGACAATGCCACAAGTGCTTGCTCACCAGGACCTCTTTGGCAAAAAAACAACATGGTGATTGTACCCCACCCACCATACTCGCCAGATTTGGCACCTCGTGACTTCGTGCTATTCCCAAAACCGAAACTCAAGTTGAAAGACCATCGGTTCAACACTCTAGAGAGGATTCAAGAAGCATTGCTGGCAGTGATAAATACCTTCAAAGAACAGGACTTCCAGAAAATGTTTGACCAGTGGCAGAAGTGCCGGGACCGGTGTGTATGTCCGGATGGGAACTACTTCGAGGACGATGGTGACCATTAATCCAAAGGTAAGATTTTCAACAGATAGCAGCACCAGTCCTGAAAATTTTGGATAGCACCTCTTATATCTGAATATGCAAATGATTAGCATTTCTGCTCAAGAAAATTCTAGCTCTTCTCAGGAAGAGTTCACTTTTTCCACGCAATGTCATTAAGAGTTTGCATTGGCTAGCTGCTGTTACTCCAAGATTATATGGGCTTACCAAAAGTCCATAAAGATATAGGCTCCCTTCACCTCATTATAACCTAACATTGGAGCACTTCCCTATTTTGTTGCTAAACACATTACACCATTTCTGGAACTCCTCATATGCCTATGCGACCACCACATCCAGAACTGTCAGAGTTTTATAGGGAACCTGGAAACCAACAGACACCAATTATGGCATATCATTCTGGGGATCAACAGAGCAGAACAGTCAAACAATATTTAAGTTGCAAAAAAGGGCCATACGAATCATAACGAAAAGTAGCAATAGATCCCATTGCACAAAGTTATTCAAATCTTTGGGTATACTGACAGTTCTGTGTGAATACATTTTGCTGACAGTAATATACATAGAAAAACACACTGACCAGTTCCCAGTAAACAGTTCCATACATGCACATGAAACCAGACACAGACAACACTTACACATCTATGGGAAAAACAAATCAAAAACTCACAATATCATGTTATATAATGGAATTAAATTGTATAACAATCTTCCACAAGGGATCAAAGACATAAGCAAAATAGGTAACTTCAGGAAATCACTAAAACAATATCTCTTGGAAAAGTGTTTTTATACTGTCAAGTATTACTTGGAATGATGTTAATATATAGTTATACGTAAAAATTATCACCTGCATTATTAAGTGATTTAACCATTTATCTTTATGTTATATTAATGAATTCTGATTGTGCTAATTATAAATTTGTGTACCTATTATGTTGACAGCATCCATACAATCCTGATTGTCTATGGATGGATGGATAAATAAATAAATAAATAAATAAATAAACCGAGTCCTGTAGCTAGTTTTGACATTGCATTTTTATTTACAAAATTTCTTTGCAGAATTCTTTAGAATCCACTGGCAGCAACTTTGAGGTGCTTTTTAAATGTGCTAATTTCAAAATCCATTTCATTTAATGACCATTACTTTCAGAAAGTAGACAGTGTCACCATGAAAGCCCCCTGCCTCCCATGGTGGCTACCTATTTTATGTAAGACTTTGAAGAGAAAGTACTAATGTTGGCAGCCTTCAAACTTTCATTTGGTGGTATGTGGATAGGACTTTCGCAGTGTGATCACATGGAATAGGAACATTACCTCCATTCTTCAACACTTAAATTTTCTCTATCTGAATAGTCATGATATCATGAAGGCAGAGACCCTTAGTGGGCATTGTGGTACAAAGAGAAGCTGATGGAATGCTGAGGCATAGCATGTATCAGCCAACTCACACCAATTTTTATTTGTGGGCTACAGCTGCCATCACCGCATACAATGTGGTTGTGTATTACTCACAATGGTTCACAGAGCATGAAGCATATCCTGCATGTTGGACAAGCTTCGACATCTGTGGACAGTTTTCCTACAGACTGGCTATTTCAGAAAACAAAATGTTCATGTTTACCAGTGAAAATGAGACCAACAAACGGAACAAAATCAAGAAGCAGAGGCACCCACTACCACAGGTTTCTTGTTGTCATTTGGTGATATTTCCTTATGAATCTGAAGAGTCCTCGACAGACACATCATGTGTCCTTGATTTCCCTGTAAAACTGAGAAATTTATTGGGAACTGTCAAAGATGATCTCAGCTGCAGGAAACAGAGGTTGTTCAAGATTCTATGTGAGTGTAATATGTCACATATTGGCCAGACATGTCATACAAACCTGGTACAGGCAGATACATCTGCAATAGCAAAGCATTGTCTTATTACAGGATGCAACATGATGTATGAGAAGTCAAAGGTTACATACTCAGTTTCATCCTTTTGGGGCCGTGTGATAAAGGAGGTGATAGATGTTCCCACGGTGGATAATCTTTCATAAGGACACAGGTTACCATCTAAGTATAGCCTGGAATCCCACACTTGCAACCATTAGACAAACAGCTGCACCACAACACAGAGGATGATCCACCTCACTAATGGACAAGGCCTATAAAAAATGACCATCGCATTTTGGACACTGCCAGCTGCTACTTGCCAACAGTAACCAGCAGCAATTACCTTTGATGCTGAGAAGCTATCTCGAAGAAATATTGTGGAATTCAAACAACATGGTCCTGCAGCAGACCTGACAGCCATATATTGATTTTGTAATCTACCCAAACTCACACACATGTAACCACAGTGAGACTGACTGTTGATTATCAGTAGCAGTTGCCTGGACAGATGAAGGTGAGGAGGGGTAAGAAAGGATGAATGGGGCAAGGAGGAGGTAGTATGAGAGTTTGAGGCAGGTACTTTCACAGATAATGTAGCAGCTACACAACAAGATGAAAAGCATGTAAGAGGTAAGGGGAGAGAGGTCATTAATGTGCTTGACTCAGACTATGACCGGGTCATTCTGAGACTCACTGACGAACAGAATGGCTCTGGCACAAAGAAAACAGTAACATTACCACCAACTGTGAAAGGTACAAGTAACTAATCATATACCTAACTTCACCCCAAAGATGCCCCACAGACAAGACACAGATGCTGCTATTGAGGACTTTCGCGTGTAGTGACTGTAGCCCACTGGCCACAACAAAAAATATGTATGAAGATGGATGTGATGACCTACCTTCCGACATTGCACAACTAATTATGGATAAGAAACAAACATGTCATATGTGGCAACAACTCAGAGACCCACAGACAGGAGAAATATGGAGCAATAGCTCATGAACTATGACAAAGATGAGATTTTCACTCTGCAGTGGAGTGTGTGCTGATATGAAACTTCCTGGCAGATAAAAACTGTGTGCCCGACCGAGACTCGAACTCGGGACCTTTGCCTTTCGCGGGCAAGTGCTCTACCATCTGAGCTACCGAAGCACGACTCACGCCCGGTCTCACAGCTTTACTTCTGCCAGTATCTCGTCTCCTACCTTCCAAACTTTGCAGAAGCTCTCCTGCGAACCTTGCAGAACTAGCACTCCTGAAAGAAAGGATATTGTGGAGACATGGCTTAGCCACAGCCTGGGGGATGTTTCCAGAATGAGATTTTCACTCTGCAGCAGAGTGTGCGCTCCTTTGTAGACTGATTGCAATTCTGCAGCATTCTAACAATAAACCAAAGACTACCACCTGCTTTACCCATGACAGAGCCTATGTGATCATTCCATTCATATCCCTACACAGTGTTACAAGAAGGTACTTTTATGAGTTGGCTGATTCCAATAACAACTCATTAATATTATAGTCATAGAATACTACATTTTTTTTGTTTTGTGAAGTGCACAATTTTACATTTCTGAACATTTAAAGCAAATTACCAATCCTTGTACCACTTTGAAATCTTATCAAGATCTGACTGAATATTTATGCAATTTCTTTCAGATAATTCGTCACTATGGAAAACTGCATGATCTGCAAAAAGTCTGCAGTTACTATTAACACTGTCTGCAAGGTTGTTAATATACAACATGAACAAAGAGGGTACCAACACACTTCCCTGGGGGCATCTGACATTACTTCTACATCTGATGATGACTCTCCATCCAAGGTAGCATGCTGCGTCCTCCCTACCAGTCCAGTGACAACTTTCACTTGTTACCCCATTATACTTTTGACAATAAGCATAGGTGTGGTACCAATTAAAATGTTTTTCAGAAATCAAGACATACTGTGTCAACCTGACTCTTGATCTAAAGCTTCAGCATGTCATGTGAGAAAAGCACAAGTTGGGTTTCATATAATTGATGTTTCTGAAATCCATGTTGGTTGGCACTGAGGAGGTAATTCTGTTCCAGGTGCCCCATTACATTTGAGCTCAGAATGTGTTCTAAGAATCTACAGAAAATCAGTGTCAAGGGTATTTGACGGTAGTTTTGTAGATCACTTCTATTACCCTTCTTGTAAATGGGTGTGGCCTGTGCTTTTTCAAAGAACTGGGCATAGTTCTTTGTTCGAGGGATCTACATCACATTATAGTTAGGAGAGGGGCTAACCCAGCCACAAATTCAGTATAGAAGCTGACAGGGATTCCATTGGGTCCTGGAGCTTTGTTCAATTTTAACAATTTCAGCTGTTTCTCAACACCACTGACACTAATACTTATTTCATTCATCTTTTCAGTGGTACAAGGATTAAATTGAGGCAATTCTCCTGGGATTTTCTTTGTATAGGAACATCTGAAAATGGAATTAAGCATTTCTACCTTTGTTTTGATACCCTCAATTTTAGTTTGTCTCATTCATTAGGGACTGGACATTAAATTTGGTGCCACTAAGCCTTTACATACAAGCATAATGTTTTTAGGTTTTGTGAAATATCATTTGACAATATTCTGCTACAGTATCTCTCTTGACAGCCAAAAGCATTTCATTCGGCATCTCTCTATATATAGCCCTACTACACCTATTACGCAGTAATCTGTTTCTTTACAATGACTGTATACAATGGGGGTTCCTCCCCATTATGAACTGTTCTACTATCCAGTACAAAATTAAATATTATTTTAAACCTGAGCCATAGTTCCTTTACTGAAAGTCTCATGTTCCTCACTGAGATACGACACCACTGATTTTTATCTAGTTTCCTGAACATACATATCTTTCTGCTTGTTTTAGCTGTGCATCATACTTTGGTAATCGTTGTTGCCACAACTGCATCATGGTCACTGATAACAGTTTGATGTGCACATCCTCAAGAGGTCAGGTCTATTTGTTGCCAATAGTTTCAATATATTTTCATAATGAGTGGGATTCCTAACTACCTGTTTAAGGTAGTTTTCAGAGAAGGCATTCAGTAATTTTCACAGCATGTCTTATCATGTCCACCACTGACAAAACTGTAATTTTCCCAACTAATTATTTGATGATTAAAGGCTACACCAATGATTACAGTATGACTGGGTAACTTACGTACAAGTGAAGTGAGGTTTCCTCTGAAGTTTTCAGTTACATCAGGAGATGAGTCTGGTGGGCAATACAAGGATCTGATCATCATTTTACACCCACCCCTGATACTAAGTCTTGCCCAAATTGTTTCACCTGTAGCTTCGGTTTGTATTTTGATGGATTTGAGTCTCTTCCTTACTGCAACAAATACACCGCCATCCATTTCCCATTTGCCTATCCTTTCAATATAAGTTAAATTTGCCTCAAAAATCTCACTGCTATCAATTTCAGGTTTCAAGAAGCTTTCTATACCTACCTATATGGTGTGAATGGGTTAGTTTACACAACAGAGGACACCGACATCCATTGAGTTTGCTTTCTGTATTCATCTCTTGGTCTCACTCTACAATTTTCCCCTTCAACCATCACGACCCTCCAATACCAAATTGGTGATTCCTTGATGTCTCAGAATGTGTTCTGCAACCATTCCCTTCTTTTACTCAAATTATGGCACAAATTTCTTTGCTCCCCAATTCTACGCAGTACCTTGTCACTGGTTACATGGTCTACATATCTAATCTTCAGCAATCTTCTGTAGCACAATATCTGAAAAGCTTCTATTCTCATGTTGTCTGAATTCTATCATACAAATTTCACTTCCACACAAGACAAATACCTCCAGTAAAGACTTCCTAACACTTAAATCTATATTTGATGTTAACAAATTTCTCTTCTTCAGAAACACTTTTCTTGTCTTTGCCAGTCTACATTTTGGCCGTCATAAGTTACTTTGCTGCTCAAATAATAAACTTATTACTACTGTAAGTGTCCCATTTCCTAATTTAGTTCTCTTAGCATTAACTGATTGAATTCAACTACATTCCATTATTCTTGTTTTGCTTTTGTTGATGTTCTCCTTTCAAGATACTGTCCATTTCATTTAACTGCTCTTCCAAGTCCTTCACTGTCTCTTGACAGAAATATGTCATCAGCAAACCTCAAAGTTGTTATTTCTTCTCCCTGGACTTTAACCCAAATTTTTCTTTTGTTTCTTTTACAGCTTGCTCAATGTACAGATTGAATAACATTGATGACAGATTACAACCCTGTCTTGCTCCATTCCCAACCATTGCTTCTCTTTCGTGCCCCTTGACTCATATAACTGCCATATGGATTCTGTACAAGTTGTAAATAGCGTTATGCTTCCTGTATTTTATCCCTACTAACTTCAGAATTTCAAAGAGAGTATACAGTCAGCATTGTCAAAAGGTTCCTCTAAGTCTACAAATGCTATAAATGTAGGTTTGCCTTTGCTTAACCTGTTTCTTAAAATAAGTTGTAGGTTCAGCATTGCCTCATCTGTTCCTATGTTTCTCCAGAATCTAAACTGATATTTCCTGAGGTCAGCTTCTACAAGTTTTATTCCATTCTTATGCAAAGAATTCATGTTAGTATTTTGTCACCATGACTTATTAAACTGGTAATTTGGTAATATTCACATTTGTCAGCCCCTGCTTTCTTTGCAGTTGTAATTGTTATATTTGTCTTGAAGTCTTAAGGTATTATGCCTGTCTGATATCTCTTACACACCAGATGAAAGGGTTTTATCATGGCTGTCTCTCTCATGGCTATCAGTAGTTCTAATGAAATGTCATCTACTTCGAGTGCCTTGTTTCAGTTCAAGTCTTTCAGTGCTTTGTCAAATTCTTCTTGCAGTATCATACCTCCCAACTCATCTCCATCTATGTCCTCTATCATTTCTACAACACTGCTTCCAACTACATCTCCCTTGTGGAGACTCTTTATATATTCCTTCCACCTTTCAGCTTTCCCTTCTGTGCTTAGGATTGCTTTTCCATCTGAGGTCTTGACATTCAGACAGACACTTCACTTTCCTACAAAGGCCTCTTTAGTTTTCCTGTAGGCATTATCTATCTTTCCCCTAGTGATATATGCTTCTAAACCCTTACATTTGTCCTCCAGCCATTCCTGATTACCCATTTTACACTTCCTGTCAATCTCGTTTTAAGATGTTTGTATTCCATCTCACCTGCTTCATTTGCTGCATTTTTATATTTTGTCCTTTCATCAAATTCAGTATCCTGTGTTATCCACAGATTACTGCTATGTCTTCTCTTTTTACCTATTTAATCCTCTGCTGCCTTCACTATTTCATCTCCCAAAGTTATGCATTTGTCTCCTACTGTATTAATATCCCCTAGTCTAGCCAATTGTTGCTTAATGCTCACTCTGAAACTCTCAACAGCCTCTAGTTCTTTCAGATTAACCAGGTCCCATCTCCTTAACATCCTACCTTTTCCGAATTTCTTCAGTTTTACTCTACAGTTCATATCCAATAAATTGTGCTCAGGGTCCACATCTGCCCCTGGAAATGTTTTACAATTTAAAATCTGGTTCTGAAATCTCTGTCTTACCAGTATATAATCAATCTGAAACCTTCTGGTCTCCAGCTCTTTTCCACATAAAAAAAGCCTTCTTTCATGATTTTTGAAGTATTGGCTATGATCAAATTACTCTCTATGAAAAATTCTACCAGGTGGCTTCCTCTTTCATTTCTTTCCCCCCGTACTTATTCGCCCAAACTATTTCTTTCTCTTGCTTTTCCTGCTACTGAATTCCAGTCCCCAATCACAAATTTTCATCTCCCTTAACTAACTGAATAATTTTTTAATTACTCACACATTTGTTCAATCTCTTTGTCACCTAGTTGGCATATAAACTTGTACTACTGTGATGGCTGTTGACTTTATATCTACCTTGGCTGCTATAATGTATTTACTATGCTATTCATAGTAGCTTATTCACATTCCATATTTTCTTGCTCATTATTAAACCCACTCTTGCATTACCTCTACTTGATTTTGTATTTATACTTCTGTATTTACCTGACCAGAAGTCCTGTTCCTCCTACCACTGAACTTTACTAATTCCCACTATATCCAACTTATCTATCTCCCTTGTTAAATTTTCTAACTTACCTATGCGACTAGTGGAGTCTAACATTCCGTGTTATGATCTGCAGAATGCATTTTGTTTCCCCTGATGACAGCATCTGCCTGTGTATTTCCCATCTGGCAATCCAAATAGGGGAATATTTTACCTCTGGAACATTTTACCCAAAAGAATGGCCTCATCATTTAACCACAAAGTAGGTCTGCATGCCATCAGACAAAATTACAGCTCTTCCCCCCCCCCCCCCCCCCCAATTGCTTTCAGCCATTTGCAATACCAGCATAGCCAGGCAATTTTGGTTGATGTTACAAGGCCAGATCAGTCAACCATCCAGCTTGTTGCCCCTGCAACTGCTGAAAAGCCTGCTGCCCCCTTCAGGTACAACACATTTGTCTGACCTCTCAACAGATATCCCTAAACTGTGGTTGCACCTGAAGTATGGCTATCTGCATTACTGAGGTACGCAAGCCACTCCACCAATGGCAAGGGCCATGATTCATGGAGGGGATACTATCCTTACGCCTAAACAATTCAGTTTCAGTGCTGGGTATAACACTATACAGCATGCTATTGCCTGGTAGAAAATGTATGCTCAGAGAAACACAGGGAAATAGCACAGGAGGCATCTTACTACACATTGAAAAGCTGTTTGACCACGTTCGGCATGGCAGTCTATTATACAAGATGTTTAAGTACAACTGCGCACTTAGCATATTAAAAATTGGCATGTCCTAGATGATGAACAGAAAGTTTTCTTGCATAAAAAGTTCTTCATTCACTTGCCAAGTCAAACTCCAATAAAATTCTAAGTTTTCAATGATTGCTTCTATCATCATTGTCGGGATAAAACTGACTGACGTGAACTGGCGACACTTCCACTTTTATACCCACAGGACAAATCTGATTGCCTACAGTATATTATGTCATCATGCCATCACAGAAAAGATGTAGACTGAAGTGGTGCCTTTGCCATTTTATGACAGTTTTAGCCGATGATGGAAAAGATCATTGAAAGCTTAGAATTTTATCCAAATCTGATGTGGCAGGTAAATCGAGAACCTTTTATGTAAAGACTCTGTCGTGGAATACTTTGTAGCCAGAAAGTTTTAAACATTGATAGGTGGAGCAGACCTTCCCATCAGGAACATAGAAGTAGGTGTGCCCCTGTCCTATAAACAAGAGAGGCTTAACCACCTACCCTGGCCTAAAGATCAAACAACCTCTTACTTTCAGGCAGCATATAATGGAGGCAAGTAACAAAGGTTGTGTAAGGCTTTTTCATCTGTACTGACTATTGAAAGGTACGGGCTCTCAACAGCAGTTAAGATAAGAATAGAGGCAACCATCATTCTACCAGCCATACTTCGTGGCTCGGAAGTGTGGAGCATGGCAGCAGACACAAATATTACCATGACAGAAAGGGTTTAAAGTATGAAGTACTTTGCATAATATCTGACACACCAAGATACACTACCAGTGATGTAATTAGAACCATGATGGGTCACCTAACCATCTACCATCTCACTAAACAGAAGTTCACTACATTTTACAAATCATGTCACAGTTCCCCATTTCATCTCATCAACTTGTTTGGTGAAGAAGAACACCCCATCACAAAGCCCCCTTCATTACCATCCATCATTATTTTACACATGAAACAGCATCGTAAAATGTATTGACAGTTGTGAATATGACCAACCATCAGCTGTATAATGAAGTGATGACATTGAAAATCTGTGCCAGACTGGTACTTGAACACAGATTTCCCGCTTATTGCACCTTATATGTCGTCAACCACGTGTCTACAACCTGCACTCATATATGGATTATGTATATTCCCACACAGAGGAGACATTTTAATTAAAAGTCACATGTCCAGTGTCAGTGGATAAATACAACACTTCTGAATAACACAAGCACTGCAATATCATATTAAGTGCCGTTGACAACGAAGTCATTAGAGACGGAGCAAAATCTTAGATTATGGAAGGATGGGGAAGGAAATGTGTTGTGCCCTTTCAAAGGAACCATTCCGGCATTTGCCTGAAGCTATTTAGGGAAAATCAAAATCAGGATCACAAGACATGGGTTTGAACTGGGGTCCTCCTGAATGCAAGTCCAGTGTCCTAACCATTGTGCCACTTTGCTCAGTAATATTCTTTTTAAACAGTATGACTTAAGTAAATTCTACTAGTATCACATAAATCCCAGTTATCACCACTGTCAAAAATCAGAGGAAACACTCCCCAGGCCGATACCCATAATCTCAACATTTTTCAAAAAGGTTAGGAGTGGAGAGAGAGAGAGAGAGAGAGAGAGAGAGGTTAGCAGAGGTTAGGATGAGAAGGATTGAGAGAGAGCAGGATATGCTAGAGAGAGAATTCCTGTATGCATAGGTCAGAGAAACTAGTGCTGAGAGGGAGTGTCCAAATGGCTCACATAGTGAAGCAGCTTTATAGTTATTTGTGTTGTTGTGAGCAGCATTTTTGATAACTGGATGGTCAAGTTTGTGGTTTGCCACAGTTTTTCAGTGCCCATTCCCACATAGAAAGCTGTACACTAACTGCAGCATAGCTGATATATACAGTAACATGGATACTTTCACATGTGGCCCTGCCTTTTATAGGGGACGAAATGTGGTAGGAGATGGTGGGTAGGTCTACGAGACAGGTCTTGCACTTGGGTCAACCCCAAAAGAATGAGACACTGAGTGCAGGATTAGGAGCAGGATTGGATGTTAGGACGTGATAGGTGGGTGAACGGGACAGGTCTTGCACAGAGTTTGATAATGAGAGAATGACTTGTGGGGTGCAGAATCAGGAGCAGGCTTGGAATAGGGATGGTCAAGGATATTCTGCAGACTGGGTGAGTAGTAAGACATTACTTTTGGAGATGTGAGTAGAATGTTGTGCAGGATATCCCTTGTTGTAGGGCACAATGAGAGGTAGTGGAAGCCATGATGAAGGATTTGATCAAACTTTTCAAGGCCAAGGCAATATTAGGTGACCAGAGGAGCACTGAACAGTGGATTGGATTAGATTAGATTAATACTAGTTCCATGGATCATGAATACGATATTTCGTAATGATGTGGAACGTGTCAAATTTTCCAATACATGACATACTTAAGTTAATATAACAACTTTTTAATTTTTTTTAATTTTTTTAAAAATATTTTTTGTTTTTTTCTTAATTTATATCTAAAAATTCCTCTATGGAGTAGAAGGAGTTGTCATTCAGAAATTCTTTTAATTTCTTCTTAAATACTTGTTGGTTATCTGTCAGACATTTGATACTATTTGGTAAGTGACCAAAGACTTTAGTGCCAGTATAATTCACCCCTTTCTGTGTCAAAGTTAGATTTAATCTTGAATAGTGAAGATCATCCTTTCTCCTAGTATTGTAGTTCTGCACACTGCTATTACTTTTGAATTGGGTTTGGTTGTTAATGCTGGCTTGTGTCACAGGAGAAGATGGCACAGGAGACCTGTTTATAGATGAGCTGCATACAGTGCTTTCTGTCAAGGACTCTAGTAAGGTTATCAATATATTTTGACTACTTCTACTTTCCACTCCAGATACAATGTCCACCGGTGGCAAAGCTGTAAGGACTTGACACTGTGACACGGAATGGATGATAGTTGTCAAAGTTGAGGTACTGTTGGAATTTGTGTGCTTGATACGAACAGACATATTTATGGAGATATCTGAGAGGTGGAGGTTGACATTTAGGATAGTGACTCATTGAGCTCAAGAAGACCAGGTAAAGCAGATTTGGGGGAAGATGTTGAGGTCATGGAGAAAACCAAGAACAAAGGTTGTCATTGCTATGAGTCAAGATCATGAAGATGTCATCAATGAATCTGAAACAGATAAGGGGTTTTAAGCGTTGACTGCAGAGGAAGGATTTCTCCAGATGGCTCATAAATAAGTTGGCATATGATGGTGCCACCAAAGTACCCTTGGCAGTACCATGGATTTGTTGATACATTTGGCCTTCAAAAGTGAAATACTTTAGTGTAAGGATGTGGTTGGCTAGGAGGATTAGGAAAGTGGTGGTGGATTTGGTACTGGGAAAGCTAGTATTCCATGGCCACAAGGCTACATGTTTGAGGTATTGAGGTATGTTGATGTACAAGGACGTTGTGTCCACAGTGACCTACAAGGAGTCTGGTGGTAACATGATAGGAACTGTGGAAAGGCCATGAGGAAGGTGGTCGGTGTCTTGACTGTAGGATTAGAGGTTATGGACAATAGTTTGGAGGTGTTGGTTGACAAAGGTGAGGTGCATTCTGTGGGAGCATTGTATCCAGCCACAATGCAGTAACCAGTATGGACATCTGTGAGATTGGATTTGTGGAATAACTTTAACACCTATTACAAAATCTGCTTCACCTGGTCCTTCTAATCTCAATGAGCCACCTTCTTAGATGTCGATCTCCACCTCTCAGATGGCTCCATAAATATATCTGTTCACTGCACCAACTATCAACATTCTCACCATTCATCAAAACCGCATCTAAAATGGAAAGCAGGAGTTGTCGAAACATATTGATAACCTTACCTGAGGCTTTATTGACAGACCATAACGTATCCAGCTCATCCATAAACAAATCTTATGGTGCCATCTCCTCTTCCGACACCAGTAACCCAGTTAACAATTATTAACCAGCACTCCTCTGAACACCTACTATCACCCTGGCCTTGAAAAGCTCAACCATGTCCTTCACCAGAGCTTCAACTACCTCTTCTCATGTCCTGAGATGAGGTATACCCTACCAAAAATCCTACCCATATCACCAAAGTTGTGTTCCACCACCCACTCAACCTATAGAATATCCTTGTCCATCTCTATTCCAACACTGCTCACAATCCTGCACCCAAAGAGTCACTCCCATGTTGTCATGTGGTTGACCTAGATAACAAGACCTGTCCCAGTCACCCCACCACCATTTCCTACTGCATTCCAGCCACAGGCATGTCCTATTCTATAAAAGACAGGGCGATATGTGAAAACAGCCATGCACAAATGACAAACTCTTAGAATCAACACACTTCATCATCCAGTTGCTGAACATGATGTGTACAACACAAATAATCAACAGCTGCTTCACTATGTGAGACATTTGGATACTCTCTTCTAGCACCAGTTTCTCTAAACTACGCACATGAGAATTGGGTCTCCAACATATCCTGTGCTCCCACAATCCCCCTGGCTTGAACATCCACTAACCTCTTTTCCCACTGCCTCACCTCACCTTTCCCTTCTCTCTACTGCTCGCAACATTCCTTCCCCACCCAGATCATGTAGTGCCTTCTCCACCTCTCTTCCTCACCTCCCTCCCAATGCAGGTGCTCAAACCCTCCTTTCTCTCTTTCCTTCCTGTCTCTCTCCATTCCGCTATCCTCCTACCCCTGCCCCCCTCCCTCATGTGTTCAAACTTTCTTTCATGTTGGTGTGTAGCCACTGAGTCATCTATTAGAAGGCCTGTCTTACACTTATCACACAATCACTCCTCGCCTCATGTTTCCTTCTCTGCTCCCTCCCCACCTGCATATGCCCAGGCAACTGCTACTGGTAATCAATAGTCACTCACGTCGTGGCCACAGGCATGTACATATAAGTAACTGTGTGTGAATGTGTCTACTTCCACTTGAGAAAGAGTGAAATGCGAAAGCCGGTATGAATATTTTTCTGTCATGTGTTTCTATGCACCATGTGTCAGTTAGTGATAGGGAGAAGTTGACTGTTCTTTATTTTATGTATTATTCCATATAGGAATTTCTGTTCTTGCTGTCTTCAGCCCGAAGACTGGTTTGGTGCCTCCTGAATCTGCACTATGATCCCCCCCCTCTCTTCCAAGCTTCCCTCCAGTACTATATTGGTGATCCCTTGATGCCTCAAGAATGTGTCCAACCGACTGATTGTTTCTTTTAGTCAAGTTCTACTACAAATCTCTCTTCCCCCTAATTCTATTCAGTACCTCTTCATTAGTTACATGATCTTCCCATCTAATCTTCAGCAATCTTCTGTAGCACCACATCTCAAAAGTGTCTACTCTCTTTTTGTGTAAATTGTATATCGTCCATGTTTCACTTCCATACATGGCTACATTCCATACAAATACTTTCATACTTGGCTACACTCCAAACAAACTTTCAGAAAGGACTTCCTGACACTTATCTACATTCTATGTTAACAAATTTCTCTTATTCAGAAATGATTTTCTTGCCATTGCCAATCAACATTTTATATCCTTCCTACTTCAACCATCATCTGTTATTTTGCTTCCCAAGTAGCAAAGCTGATCTACTACTTTAAGTGTCATTTCCTAATCTAACTGCCTCGGCATTGCTTAATTTAATTCAACTACATTCCCTTATCCTCATTTTGCTTTTGTTGACATTCATCTCATATCTTCGTTTCAAGACAGTGCCCATTCCATTGAACTGCTCTTCCAAGTCCTTTGCTGTCTCTGACAGAATCATAATTTCATCAGCAAACCTCGAAGTTTTTATTTCTTCTCCCTGGACTTCAATTCCTCCTCCAAATTTTCCTTTGGTTTCCCTTACTGCTTGCTCCATGTAACATTGGGGGTAGGCTACAACCCTGTCTCACTCCCTTCTCAACCACTGCTTCCCTTCCATGCCCCTTGAATGCTTCCCTTTCGTGCCCCTTGGCTCTTATAACTGCCATCTGGTTTCTGTACAAATTGTAAATAGCCCTTCACTCCCTGTATTTCACCACTACCATCTCCAGAATTTGAGAGAGAGTATTCCAGTCAACATCATCAAACGCTTTCTCTAAGTCTACAAATTCTATAAATGTAGGTTTATCTTTCCTTAACCCATCTTCTATGAGATGTTGTAGTGTCAGTATTGCCTCATGTGTTCCTACATTTCTCCGCAATCCAAACTGATCCTCCGCAAGGCCGACCTCCACTAGCTTTTCCATTCTTCTGTAAGGGATTTGTGTTAGTATTCTGCAACAGTGACTTATTAAGGTGATAGTTCGATAATTTTCACACCTGACAGCACCTCTTTTGAACTGGAATTACTACATTCCTCTTGAAGTCTGCAGGTGTTTCAACTGTCTCATACATCTTGCTCATGAGGTGGAAGAGTTTTGTCATGGCTGGCTCTCCCAAAGCCATCAGTGGCACTAACGGAATGTTATCTACTTGTTTCAACTTAAGTTTCTCACAAGGGAACCTCCCCATCGCACCCCCCTCAGATTTAGTTATAAGTTGGCACAGTGGATAGACCTTGAAAAACTGAACACACATCAATCGAGAAAACAGGAAGAAGTTGTGTGGAACTATGAAAAAATAAGCAAAATATACAAACTGAGTAGTCTATGCGCAAGATAGGCAACATGAAGGATAGTGTGAGCACAGGTTAGTGTGAGGAGCTGTGGAACGAGAGGACCTTGGTTCAAGTCTTCCCTTGAGTGAAAATTT
The DNA here is from genome assembly GCF_021461385.2 of Schistocerca piceifrons. Lineage (NCBI taxonomy): Eukaryota > Metazoa > Arthropoda > Insecta > Orthoptera > Acrididae > Schistocerca > Schistocerca piceifrons. The sequence goes on along the minus strand of NC_060144.1, from coordinate 67,152,398 downwards.
TAATTTTTTATTTTCAGTTTACGTGACAAACTCATATGTTTCCATCAGTTTTTTGGGAGTGATTATCACATCCACAAGAAAACCTAAATCGGGCAAGGTAGAAGAATCTTTTTACCCATTCGCCAAGTGTACAAGTTAGGTGGGTCGACAACATATTCCTGTCATGTGATGCACTTCCCCCCTAGAAGATGACGGAATCACCCCCCCCCCCCCCCCTTCCCCAGCCAACAACATGACAATGAAGGTATAGGTATTCATCAGCCCATGCAATGTTATGCCACTGTGGCATGCCCATTTCAGTCGTAGTTGCTGATGTCATGGTATTGACATTGGCACATACATGGGTTGTCGACTGTGGAGGCCCATCGTTGGGAGTGTTCAGTGCACTGAATGTTCAGACATGCTTGTACTCTGCCCAGCATTGAAATCTGATGTTAGTTCCACCAGTCTGCCGCTTGTCCTGTTTTACCAGTCTGCCCAGCCTGCAACATCCGACATTTGTAATGAGGGTTGCCGTCTAACCCCAATTATGTGTGGACGTGGTTTCACCTTTGCTTTGCCACGTGTTGAAGACACTCACCACGGTACTCCTTGAACACCCAACACGTCCTGCAGTTTCCAAAATGTTCTTGCTGAGCCTCCAGACCATCACAATCTGCCCTCAGTCATATTTGTATAGTTTGTGAGCCTTCCCCATTCTACACAACAACAGGATGCTCACTGATACTGCATGCACTGCATGTGTGGACTATGGACTAGCAGTCATTCCTCACCAGATGATGCTGCTATTGCCTGAATGGATTTGTAATGATAGTAGGTCAGTGGTCATAATGTTCTGGGTGATCAGCGCATGTCACATGCAGTTTGATGTATATAACACAGTAGGTCACTATCGTGCACATCCTGTAAATTTTATTGAGCATCCTTGAAATCTGCAGACACCAGTTTTTGTAAGAAGTGCACCCTGTCCTTCCTTGAATATCCACAGTTTTTCTTATGCAATACATCACTGTATTGCTGCATACTTATTCGAAATCTATTCATAAATTTTTTACTATGCTGCAGATGATCTCCCATGAATGTAATTACGTTTCGTACTCATCCATTGGACAATGATTGTCCTTTACTACATTCCACTGGAGGCAGGATTTGTTTCTTCCTGTCCTTGCAGAAACACTAATATTTCATTTGCCACCTCTCTCTCACTTTGTGTAAGTCCTTGGGTTCCTTTCTGATGAAATGTCAACTTCAGCAACTGTTGCTGTAGGTATAACGCAATGTCTGCTTTGTTTATCATTGCCACTGCTCTGCTTTGTATCGACACCACTAGCACTATAGCACTGTTGAGAGTTACTCATTGACTAAGCTGTTCAACTATGCCCCGCAGCCTATGCTGTGCTCACCATTGAATACCTCCAGTCCCACCCCGTTGCCATTAGCAGGCAATATCGTGGTTACACGATAGACAATATTTGGGACGTCAAATGCTGTAAACATCATTGGCCTTTTGCGACTTCGAACTCGAGGGGTTCCTTGTAAGATAAGCCATTCACTATGCTGTTCACTGTAGCTAAGCTACATTCCTATTTTATTATTCATTACTGGGCTGCTGTCTTACCCCTATATAATTTTGTGTTGACAACCTTGTACTGACCTGACCAGATATCCTGTTGTCCTTGCCACTGCACTTCACTACTTCTGCCCATAACTTAAGCTGATTTTCTTCTAAGCTCTAAGCTATCTACCCGATTAAGGGATGTAATGTTCCATGCTCCATCCAGTACAATGCTAATTTTGATTTTTCTGATGATAACTTGCTCCTCATAGTCCCAGCAGAGAGATTTGAATGTGGAGGTACATCCGGAATACTTTACCCAAGCGATCAGCATCATTAAGCCACACAGTAGACACACATGTTGTCAGGAAAAACGTGATGGCTGTAAATTCCCTTCCTTTCGTCTTTCTGCACTACCTGCCTAGTACTGCCATGTTGGCTAATGTTACAAGGTCACACCAGTTACTCACCCATACTGTTGCCCCTGCATCTACTGAAAAGGCTGCTGTCCCTCTTCAGGAACCATGACCTAGTTTGCCCTCTCCACAGATGTCCCTCCAATTATGCTTGCACCTACAGTATGACTATATTGTTGAAGTACACAAGTCACCTCACCTTGGTAAGGTCTAGGATTCATGGAGGAAGGGGAAGGGATAGGGGTATTGAGAGGGGGGGGGGACAGGAATTTTTCAAGGTACAAGCATTAACATACTTCTTTATATTCTAGGGAGGACAATATTTCCACGAAGACTGTTCAGCGACAATAAATATTCTTATTTTACATGGCACTACCGTTTGGTTTCAGCAATTGAAATCATCGTTATGGACAAGGAAAGAGCCTTTCCCATAAGGCTAGCTTTAGCAATTTCAAACCTCAACAGGCCGTTCTGCTGGCCAGGGTAATATTTCAGGAAAGCTACCAGACTCCATTAGTCTGCCAGTGACACACAAAAACCTGAGTGACCTTTTTTTTATCTGAGTTCCTATTGGCCATGCTTTTGATGTGTTCACGTGTAGTTACAAGTAAATAGCATTGTGAAACATGCAGAGTGTGACAAAGAGGCTCTCACACAATTTGTTACCTAGGTGACTGGAGACACTGAGAAGAAATGCTAGTTTTGAAATGTGAGATGCTCCCACTTTTGAAATACAACAAACAAGAACAAAACTGATAAAGGAAATGAGAGCAGAGATGGAGAGACCCTTTTGGTAAAATGGCACACAGAAATCATAAATTCAGCCAATCTTGACAATGTTAGCCAAAGCACTGGTCTTACAGAAGGGATTGAAGGGGAAACAAAACTGTTGTAAGAACTTGGAAAATGAGATTGTACATCGATGTACAGAAAATGAAAGGTACACCGTCTGCGGCAACCGTCAAAATCGGCAGTAGCAGAGCACTGTATTTCTTTGGGACATTCAATGGAATACAATGGAACAAAAATTTTAGCTCCAGTTTCCGGATTTTGGGATTCCGTAATCAAAGAATCAGTGGAAATACGTCTTGCCGATAATCTTATAAATCGTGACAATGGCTTTCAGCTGGATAAAAATTGGAATCCTGTTATTAAAATCATACAATCATAGCGGAATCGACAGCGTCATTTGATACTCAATGACTAGACAATCTTTTACTTTCACCACTGAGGGCAGCACGTACAACTCGGCTATGCCGCGCATGTCAGCATCTGACGCATGCGCTGTAGGATGCCAGTACATTTCGCATGCGCGAGATTTGGCATAAATACCGCGACTGCACCTGGGCTTTTCAGTAGTTGTGTACTCACCTGATGATGGCCGGACGTCTCTGGGCCGAAATATCGTGGCAGAATGTCGACGGGATCCGGCTGCATACCCGGAAATTATTAGAAGAAGAATAAATATTATTTCTCAGTTGAAATTTTCTGCATAACTCCCTCCAAATGCCTAATAAAAATCTTGATCTATCATTTAATCTAGGTGTGGCACCAACAAGTGGAGAGGATATGAAACAACAGATAGTATATGGTAAGTGTAGGGCAATCTCAAGGTCAATGTTATCTGCATTAGGTAAATACTGCCATTACACAACGTCCATAGCAGTGTCAGTGTCATAGATGCACTAGACAGTTCTCACTGTTGTGTTGTAGGTGAGGCTATGGTGCACAATCATAAAAATATCAATCATTGTCTCTAAATATTTGTAGAATTCAAGAGGTGAATGAGAAACACAGAAAGTTAAGGAAAACAATGACTATTTGGACAATATAAATCCAGGAGCTCTCTCTTATAAGGTACAGAACAATATCTAAAATTATTCTCTATCAATTTATACTAATCAAGCAGTAGAACCATATGCTTTACAAGTGGATGTAACACAATGGACCATTTTTCAAGTCCTGAATTAGACTGTGCACTGGAGCTATACAAATGAATTACAGTACTGTCTAGGATTCTAAGATCTTGCGAAAACTTAGACTTGATTTCAACAGAAGCTGTAATAAATGCCACAGAGAAACAAGGAAGTGATTCAACCAATTTTAGTATACTTAAGAATATATATGTCCGTGTTACAATTTACAGCAGATAATCAAAATAGTGGGAGATTGAGAACTGAAAGAAAAGCCAGGCAAAGAAATTTCATGTCACCAAAACTATTCTCAGGTCACAGAGGAAGTTTTTAGATCTTTCATTTGAGAAAACAAAGTAAGAATACTTTTAAACCAGTTCACTGAAATATTTTTGTTTTTCTAGTGACCCTGTGCTGTTTCCTGTTACAACAGATACATTTCAATAGTGAATTAATTCCGCAAGTTTGCAAGCAGACCTTAAAATCGGTTATAACAGGACTAAAATAATCTACAATCAATACATAAAAAGTGTTTACATTTGAACAGTGAAATTGTTGGACCAATTTAAGAGCAGTTGAAAACAATATCTGGGTGGATGAGGAAAGAAACATTTTTCAAAATTAAGCTTCTGATGTCCCTGAAGCATAAAGGTTACAATCAGTATGCAATGGTAGTTATAACTTTCAGCTGAGAGATACTGAGCATAAAGGTTACAATCAGTATGCAATGGTAGTTATAACTTTCAGCTGAGAGATACTGACTTTTCACACAAAATCCACTCAAATTTTGGGGATTGTTCTGTGAGCAATGGGAAGAAAAGATCACAGTGTTACTAGGAGAGACAAGAATACAGGCAAATGGATCACAGTACAAACTAGAACAGAAGATTAATTACATTTTAGTGACAATGGGCAGCACTGTGTGGATGGACAGTAAATGGATCACAGAAGTTCTGTGCTGGATTCCAAGAGATAAGAAAACACAAATATTTTTACTCATTTCATCAAGGCAGGAAAAGATAGGCTGCTACTTACCATTAAGATGACATGTTAAGTTGCAGGCAGGTACAATAAAAAGACACTTACACAAAGCCTTCAGCCACAGTTTTTACAAGAAAAAGAGAAACACACACCATTCATTTGCACAAGTAAGCACACCTCTCACACACAAGACCGATAACTCAAGTAGCTCAGGCCAGAATGCAATCATCATGTGTGATGAAAGCAGCAATCTGGAGGGGGGGCGGGGGGGGGGGGGCCAGGAAAAGGAAAGGGATAGAGTGTACAGGTGAGGGGAGAGAGGAGTGCTGTCTGGCAGCGTGTGCAGAGAATAGTGTGTCAATAGGGACACTGCCAAGAGTTTGTGGGGCAGGGAGGTAGGGAAACAGTGAAAAATGAGAGAAGTGGGGAAAGATAGGTGGGTGTCTTGTCAGAGGGTGGCAAACAAGGAGGGTGGGAGATGAGAATGCGGAGGTGGTGATAGGACAGAGGGGATGGAAACATTTGGGTGGAGGGTATGTGGACAGTACATTACTGTAGGTTGAGGCCAGGATAAGTACAGGAGCATAGAATGTGTTGTAAAGATAACTTCCATCTGCACAATTCAGAAAAGTTTGTGGCGCAAGGGAGTATCAAGATGGCTTTGATAGTTAGGCAGGCTTTGAAATCATACATGTTATTGTCAGCTGCATGTTATACCACAGGGAGTCTACTTTGCTATTGGCCACAGTTTGGCGTTCATTCTGACACACAGCTGGTTGGCAGTCATAGCAATATAAAAACCAAAGAAGCGATTGCAGCAGAGGTGGTAAATGACATGACTGCTTTCACAGGTGGCCCAGTGCCTGATGGGGTAGGAGAAACCTGTGACATGACTGGCATAGGAAGTGCTGGGTGGGTGGGTTGTGGAGGTCTTATACCTGGGTTTTCCACAGGGATATGGTCCTTGCTGCAAGGAGTTGGGATTGGGAGTGGCAGAGGGATAGACTAGGATGTTGCACAATTTGGGTAGGCAATGGAACACGACTTTAGGAGGGATGGAAACGATTTCAGATAGGGTGTCCCTCATTTCAGGCATGATGATGGTTAATCAAACCCTGGCAAAGGATGTGGTTCAGTTGTTCTAGTCTGGGATGGTATTGGGTAATGGAAAGGACAATTCTTCACAGCTGGTTCTTTTGGGTGGTTGGAGGATTGGGACTACGAGGGGAAATGGCATGGGAAATCTGTTTGCGGACTAGGTCTGGAGTATAGTGGGTGTCTGTGAAGGCATTCTTGAGACCTTCAGCATACTGGGCAATGGAGTTCTTGTCACTAAAGATATGCAGCCCCAGGGTGGCCAGGCTGTATGGAAGAGATTTTTTGGTGTGAAAGGGATGTCAGCTTTTTAAATGCATGTACTTTTGGTAGTTGGTGGGTTTAATGTGAACAGAGGTGTGGATGGAGTGATGAAAAAGGAGGTGGTCAATGTCTAGGAAAGTTGCGTGAGGAGCCAGGGACTGATGGAATCTGAAAAGGTGAAGGTGGTTGTGAAAAGAGGGGTGGGATCCAGAGAAAGGAAAAATGGCTAGTCCATTTGGGGGGTATTCCAAGGTTTAGGCGATATATAGGAAATAGGATGTCAGACTAGGTTTTAGCCAGGGAAAGGGATACTTTTCTGAACTTGTGCAGAAAGATGGAGCAGGGATCCATTGTGGTAGGAATGGTGTATATGGCTGTGCTTGGTAAAAGGCCACAGTGCACTGGGAAATGTGAGGATGGGGTACATTGAAGAGTTCAGTTTTGTGCAAGTTGGATACAAGAGGGCAAATTACAGAAGCAGGGTGAAGGCATATAGTGGGAAAAGATGGTGGAGGAAAGGGGCATTGTGTGGCAAAATGGTTTTCAAATCCAGAACTAAGACTTTCCTTTTGGGAAACTACTCTTATTTCCTCCAGGAATACTTGTTGTTGTCGTTGTGGTCTTCAGTCCTGAGACTGGTTTGATGCAGCTCTCCATGCTACTCTATCCTGTGCAAGCTTTTTCATCTCCCAGTACCTACTGCAACCTACATCCTTCTGAATCTGCTTAGTGTATTCATCTCTTGGTCTCCCTCTACGATTTTTACCCTCCACGCTGCCCTCCAATACTAAATTGGTGATCCCTTGATGCCTCAGAACATGTCCTACCAACCGATCCCTTCTTCTGGTCAAGTTGTGCCACAAACTTCTCTTCTCCCCAATCCTATTCAATACTTCCTCATTAGTTATGTGATCTACCCATCTAATCTTCAGCATTCTTCTGTAGCACCACATTTCGAAAGCTTCTATTCTCTTCTTGTCCAAACTATTTATCGTCCATGTTTCACTTCCATACATGGCTACACTCCATACGAATACTTTCAGAAATGACTTCCCGACACTTAAATCAATACTGGATGTTAACAAATTTCTCTTCTTCAGAAACGCTTTCCTTGCCATTGCCAGCCTACATTTTATATCCTCTCTACTTCGACCATCATCAGTTATTTTGCTCCCCAACTAGCAAAACTCCTTTACTACTTTAAGTGCCTCATTTCCTAATCTAATTCCCTCAGCATCACCCGACTTAATTAGACTACATTCCATTATCCTTGTTTTGCTTTTGTTGATGTTCATCTTATATCCTCCTTTCAAGACACTGTCCATTCCATTCAACTGCTCTTCCAAGTCCTTTGCTGTCTCTGACAGAATTACAATGTCATCGGCGAACCTCAAAGTTTTTATTTCTTCTCCATGAATTTTAATACCTACTCCGAATTTTTCTTTTGTTTCCTTTACTGCTTGCTCAATACACAGATTGAACAACATCGGGGAGAGGCTACAACCCTGTCTTACTCCCTTCCCAACCACTGCTTCCCTTTCATGTCCCTCGACTCTTATAACTGCCATCTGGTTTCTGTACAAATTGTAAATAGCCTTTTGCTCCCTGTATTTTACCCCTGCCACCTTTAGAATTTGAAAGAGAGTATTCCAGTCAACATTGTCAAAAGCTTTCTCTAAGTCTACAAATGCTAGAAACGTAGGTTTGCCTTTCCTTAATCTTTCTTCTAAGATAAGTCGTAAGGTCAGTATTGCCTCACGTGTTCCAGTGTTTCTACGGAATCCAAACTGATCTTCCCCGAGGTTGGCTTCTACTAGTTTTTCCATTCGTCTGTAAAGAATTCATGTTAGTATTTTGCAGCTGTGACTTATTAAGCTGATAGTTCGGTAATTTTCACATCTGTCAACACCTGCTTTCTTTGGGATTGGAATTATTATATTCTTCTTGAAGTCTGAGGGTATTTCGCCTGTTTCATACATCTTGCTCACCAGATGGTAGAGTTTTGTCATGACTGGCTCTCCCACGGCCGTCAGTAGTTCCAATGGAATATTGTCTACTCCGGGGGCCTTGTTTCGACTCAGGTCTTTCAGTGCTCTGTCAAACTCTTCACGCAGTATCATATCTCCCATTTCATCTTCATCTACATCCTCTTCTATTTCCATAATATTGTCCTCAAGTACATCGCCCTTGTATAGACCCTCTATATACTCCTTCCACCTTTCTGCTTTCCCTTCTTTGCTTAGAACTGGGTTTCCATCTGAGCTCATGATATTCATACATTTCGTTCTCTTATCTCCAAAAGTCTCTTTAATTTTCCTGTAGGCGGTATCTATCTTACCCCTAGTGAGATAGGCCTCTACATCCTTACATTTGTCCTCTAGCCATCCCTGCTTAGCCATTTTGCACTTCCTGACGATCTCATTTTTGAGACGTTTGTATTCCTTTTTGCCTGTTTCACTTACTGCATTTTTATATTTTCTCCTTTCATCAATTAAATTCAATATTTCTTCTGTTACCCAAGGATTTCTACTAGCCCTCGTCTCTTTACCTACTTGATCCTCTGCTGCCTTCACTACTTCATCCCTCAAAGCTACCCATTCTTCTTCTACTGTATTTATTTCCCCCATTCCTGTCAATTGCTCCCTTATGCTCTCCCTGAATCTCTGTACAACCTCTGGTTCTTTTAGTTTATCCAGGTCCCATCTCCTTAAATTCCCACCTTTTTGCAGTTTCTTCAGTTTTAATCTACAGGTCATAACCAATAGATTGTGGTCAGAGTCCACATCTGCCCCTGGAAATGTCTTACAATTTAAAACCTGGTTCCTAAATCTCTGTCTTACCATTATATAATCTATGTGATACCTTTTAGTATCTCCAGGGTTCTTCCATGTATACAACCTTCTTTCATGATTCTTAAACCAAGTGTTAGTTATGATTATGTTGTGCTCTGTGCAAAATTCGACCAGGCGGCTTCCTCTTTCATTTCTGTCCCCCAATCCATATTCACCTACTATGTTTCCTTCTCTCCCTTTTCCTACACTCGAATTCCAGTCACCCATGACTATTAAATTTTCGTCTCCCTTCACAATCTGAATAATTTCTTTTATTTCATCATACATTTCTTCAATTTCTTCGTCATCTGCAGAGCTAGTTGGCATATAAACTTGTACTACTGTAGTAGGCGTGGGCTTCGTATCTATCTTGGCCACAATAATGCGTTCACTATGCTGTTTGTAGTAGCTTACCCGCATTCCTATTTTCCTATTCATTATTAAACCTACTCCTGCATTACCCCTATTTGATTTTGTGTTTATAACCCTGTAGTCACCTGACCAGAAGTCTTGTTCCTCTTGCCACCGAACTTCACTAATTCCCACTATATCTAACTTCAACCTATCCATTTCCCTTTTTAAATTTTCTAACCTACCTGCCCGATTAAGGGATCTGACATTCCACGCTCCGATCCGTAGAACGCCAGTTTTCTTTCTCCTGATAACGACATCCTCTTGAGTAGTCCCCGCCCGGAGATCCGAATGGGGGACTATTTTACCTCCGGAATATTTTACCCAAGAGGACGCCATCATCATGTAATCATACAGTAAAGCTGCATGCCCTCGGGAAAAATTACGGCTGTAGTTTCCCCTTGCTTTCAGCCGTTCGCAGTACCAGCACAGCAAGGCCGTTTTGGTTATTGTTACAAGGCCAGATCAGTCAATCATCCAGACTGTTGCCCTTGCAACTACTGAAAAGGCTGCTGCCCCTCTTCAGGAACCACACGTTTGTCTGGCCTCTCAACAGATACCCCTCCGTTGTGGTTGCACCTACGGTACGGCTATCTGTATCGCTGAGGCACGCAAGCCTCCCCACCAACGGCAAGGTCCATGGTTCATGGGGGGGCAGGAATTCTTAGGTCCTGTTAAATGTTTATGGGGACAATTCATAGAAATTTATACAAAAGCAGAAGATATAGTTGAATAATTTAAGTCCATTTGTTTGTGTTACAATATTTATAGCACATTATGTGGAACTAAACAGTAGGAAAAAACTATTAGAAGAGGTTTCAGACATCCTTTCTTGGTCCATCTTTCTGAGTGTGTTTTCAATAGTTTTTACCAATAATTCTCGGTAAATTCTGAAATGACTTCTGCAGAGAAGTTATATTTGATTTTGTTACTTTTCCTTCAAGTCTTACAAGTAAAACTCTAATACTTGCATATGATTTTCATTTAGGAATTTCTTATTTCAAAGCATTTCTGATTTTTTCTTTTAAATATGTTTTTATACATATCAGTTTGTTAAATGATCATGTGTCATTGACACACACGAAAAAAGAAAAGAAGATTTCAGGAAAGTAAAATGACAGAAATGATTAGGTCATTAGAAACTGAACTGAAGCTCTGATTGATCAAGGATGGCAAATGAAGTCTGGCCTGTTATAATTAAAGAAACTACCTTATCATTAAAGTGGTTAGGATTACCACAGCACACCTAAATTTGTATGGATGAATTGATGTCCACCCCATCCAAATGAGTCTAGTAACTTACAAACTCTCCATCTTACTCAGAATGACACAGAAGTCTAACAGAAATAAAAAAATCAACAAAAAGTTGTGCAGTGGTTCCTCCCCCCTCTCCCTTTTGTGTTGCTCTATTCCTGATGACTATGTGACTACGTAGTCAACAAGAGAGTTGAAGACCAAAGTCCTTGTCTTGCTTCTTTCTTCATTCCCTTCTTGTTATGTCAGGAAACACTCTTATTCATATAAAGTATTAGTAACAACTCTGATGATGATAAATAATACTTGTAAGATGTATCTGTACTCTATCTCAATAAGCAGGTACCATAAATAAGCTAAGGAGCAGCATTTAATCCAAAAAGAATTAAAAAATTGAAATGCTCATTTTTTTATCAATATCTATTTCAAATTCTTGTTCATAACAAAAATATATAAATTGTAACAAAAGCAAAGAATTCATTATTATAAAAGCATTTTGGCAAATATTATGTTACATCATTTACGAATAAATAATTGATAAATAAATATGACTATCAATTTCATATGTTACAGTGGCAAGGTTGTGGTAGAGGAGGTATAAAGAATGAATGCAAGGGAATTTTTGGTTTGATTGGAACATGGGTTTGTAAGTTACCACCTAACTTTATACAAGTCACTATACACCATACATACAGTTTCATTTCATTGATGCAGCACAAAAGTCTTAAAAATGAGAAAAAATATTTTCTCACAAATCACTCAAAGCCACAAACAGTTGTATACAAAAGCTAAATTTTTCTGAGTGATTCTACACATTAAAAATTCTTTGGACACGTAATGATCTCTAAAAGATAGACGTCTACACTCCAGCAGCCTTCATCTGCTGATATTAGTAAGAGTATACCATTCTATTGTTTCCTGAGACAAATCAATTGCATTTAGTGGTAATGTGAAACCTCCAAGAAACTCATTTTCCTGGAGGGTGTCGTGATTCCAAATTGTTGCTTGTAACTTTCGAGATTTCACAATATCCAGTTGCATTCGATACTCCAACTGAAAGTGAACACAGAAGTTATTTACGCAAATACTGATAATAAAAATTTAGCTTACTTTCTATTTGTACAGTAAAACATTTTATAATAGACAATTTTTCTATTAATGCAATGGCACAGAATAATGCTATTAACATTTTCAAAGATGTGGGAAAATAAATATCTCCCCGATTTCCATTAAGAACACATTATAATTGTTATTTTATGTGTTATTTGAACAGAAAGTGAAATGAACATGAAGCACAATTTGTTAAAATATGCTGTACAGGAATAGGTATGCCAGAAGTGCAGGTATTCTTGCTAAAGCAGGAAACAATGCTTCATTGGCTTGCACTGAATTCGTAGTTGAGTATGGAGGACCCTCAACCATTCCTAATCACTGCTTTTCTCACTAATACCTAACTGTACCTCAATAACAAGAGAGCATGTAGGGGGATGGCACACAGAGTTATGGATTTTTGGTAATTCTTCCATTGGGTCATGCTGTATGGAGATCAACAGAATGACACCACCTTTCCCATCTTTTGTAAATGGAAGAAAGTGACCTAGACACTCTAGACCTCTTTATCTACTGCTACGCATGCTGCACCGATTGAATGGCAAATGAGGAGTCTGAATATATGAGGAATTTATCATCACAAGCAAGTCTCATCTGAGCTAATTCTCTCAAGGTTGCATGAAACTGTGGTTTGCAGAGTGATTCTTTAAGACACTCAAGGAAAATTCTTCATTGGCATAGAGCACAGCATGGTAATACAGACCTATGGGAAGTGATCTGCAGTTCCATGCATCAGAAGCTCCTTGCTTCAAATTGATCAATCTGATATGCAAGAACAGCAACGTTTCCCCACTGAATGTTTCCAAATCACGCAAGTTACCGAACAAAATCATTCACTACAATTGCTTAATTATTAGATATAGACGGGTTGGCCTCATGATCTGAAATCAATTTCGGATGCATTAATATGCAAATACTATTCTCAGGACAACAGCCTTTATTAACCAGAATGATGCAATTTTATCACATGCTCCTAATGAACAAACACAAGTCGTGATTCCCAAATCATTGTATCAACATGTATTGAAAATCTTACATAGAAGACATTGCAGAATCATTGAAACTAAGTATCCAGTGCACCAACATTGTATGTGGCTTGGCCTTGATGAGCAGACTGAACAGATGACTGGCCTCTTCCATGCACATGCAGATGATCAGACAGCACAACACCAGGAATTTTCCAATTGGCCTTGACTTGAGGGTCCTTGGCAATGCATCCACACTGATTTTGCTGGTACTTTCTGGAACACAAGGTAGCTGACCACTGTCGAAGCATACAGTACATTTTCATTGAAATTAATTTGAGAACTAGCTGTAACACTACAGAAGCACCCACATCTGTCTTGTTTTGAAGGTTTGCGACAAACTATTGTTTAGGACAATGGTCATCTGATTTATTTGTTAGAATTCCAACAATTCTGTCATCATAATGGAATTCAACATATCTAAATGTCTGCGTTCTCTCCTCAATCATATAGTGAAACTGAAATTTTCATTCACAGTTTCAAGGCTCAGATGTCCAAACTCCACACGTTGCACTCAACGAAAACACACTGTTTTATCAGCACTTATGACAAACTGCCTTTTCATGTCATTTCATTGGCAGAATTATTACATTTTCATTGTCACTGCATTTTGTTGCATCTATCTGACTTTTGACAGTCTGTTTCATACGCCAAATTCACAATGAGGTTCTGTATGAAGGACAAAGTGTTCTATCACACCAATAACAAGTCTCACAACTGGGAATCTGGCATCACCACTCAGATGATTGGCTGAGCTCAGTACAATGATTGTGGCTAAGTAGACACCAATCAATGGCACTAAAACCATCTTTGCTTCCATAGTTATTGTGATCCTTCCATAGATTTTCATACTGCATAAATGCTGTCTACAACTCTGACCGCTACTTCTGAGCAGCCCTCGTCAGTGCCTGACTTTCAGGCACAGGGGTAAACAAATGATTCTACCATGGAAGTCGACCCCTGCCTGCCTACTCAGCTGCTGCCACAGTATCCGTCACCATTCACAGCGATGTGATGTCCGTCACAGACATCGAGCCTCCATCAGCTGTAAAGCCTTGTAAATCCTCAGCAGCACCAATGCTGCACTTGCACATGCCATTTGATGGACATACTAGCTCCAGTTTGTTGGCAGATGTTTCCATTGGTTCACAAGGCGTATGTCAGAAAGTGGGTCCATTGGCGCCATATGCCACTGCGCCAAAATAAACTCCATCAACTGCACCATTGCACAGACTTCCCCTCATATCATACAGTGTGTGCCACACATACCACCACAGAAGACAAGACTTTTAAACATCCCCACCAGCATTGCTACGATGAACCTAGCTTTCTTCACACTTGCCATTTTCCAACAGGTGGCGCCACAGATGTCGCCAAGGGATGCTGCCTCCACTCGACTTGTTGCAAGCAAATGTAAGCCTCTGCACGTGCTTTTAAGATGCCACACACCAAGCTCTGTCCCAGAGCTGGGAAGGCTTGCAGTGAGAACAGGAGGACCTAACACAATGCTACTACTAATCTGATAACAGCTGGCAAGTGACTATTCATTTGCTCATGTTTTAACCATTTAATAAATGTTGAACTGTGTGTGTGTGCTCGCGCGCGCCACTTCATTCGCTTAAGCCTACTACACTAAGTAACACAATAAAAAAACGAAGAAAGTGAAGACCCACTTTGGTTCAATGGTATAATTTGGAGGAAGCTGAGAAATGAAATATTGTTACACTCTTGCTGAAAAAGAGAATGCAGGCCAACTGACAGATATGACAACTCTTGCAATCATTAGAAGAGGATGGAATTATACACCATTATCTCTAACATCTATTTGTTGCAGGATCCTAGACCATGTTTTAAGCCCTAAAATGATGACTTTTTGGCCAGAAAGAAATTTGTCTTTAAGAATCAGCACAGGTTCAGCAAAAACCACTCAGGTCAAAAACAGTTAGTCAAATTCACACAGGATATCTTTCAAATAATATATGCATGTGAATGAATAAATTCTAGTCCTTAAGAATTCTGAAAGACATTCAACATCATACCACAATGTCAACTAACAATTATCATAGAAAGTACTTTCACAGATAGGCAACTGCCTCAGTATTTGAGTAATGGAATTCAGTATGCTATACTGGATGGCGAATGTTCAACAGGAACAAAATAAACATTAAGTGTACACTAAGAAAGCATATTAGTGCTACTTACGTTCTTAATGTACATTAACATTGACCTCATATTTCACTGAAGATACTCCTGTTAACAGAAATGCATCATCATTTGACGATTGGTTCTAAGAAAATACAGAATAACTTGGTCAAAAACTCCACTAGGCTTCATAAATGGCAGCTCACATTAAATGTGGGGAAATGTAAACTAATGCCCACAACAAACAGAGAGAATCTGACAGCACCTAGTTTCGAAATTACTGATGAACTCCAGAAGACCATCACATCATTTGAATATTTAGGAATCAAATTAAAAACCAATATGAAATATTATAAATATAGAAAATCTATAGCGTGGAAGGATCATAGGTACTTAGATCTGTTTGAAGGATTTTAGGATAGTGAAACGCATCTGCAAAGGAAATCATGTACAAGACACTAGTGCAACTGACTGTAGATTACTGCTCTAGATTTCGTGTCCTCGTAAAGTATGCAAGACAACAGAAAAATTCAAAGATACGCTGCTACAATCATAAAAAGTCAATGAAACTCAAAACAGTGAAAAAGGCAGAGATATTCAGGGAACATACACTACTGTTCTAAAGTATTGCACATCCTTGACTGCAATGATGTGTAGTTTCGTTAGTTACACATCTTCACGCAGAAATGTGTGTGGTTTTTTTTTGTGGTGGTGGTGGTGGTGGTGGTGGTGGTGGTGGTGGTGGGGAGGAGGGGGGTGCCTTGTGACGATGCTTAGAAACTATGTGATCTCATACTGCCGATTATTGCTTCAGAAAGTTCCCTGTTTAAACTGAGGTTTGGCGTTCACTAGATCTGGTCTGGAAATATGGCTGGATTTTTTAAATTTTCTTCCTACTGTGTGTGTCTGTGTTTACCATCATGGTGAAAACTCACAAATTAACCTCTAGAAAGAAAGAAAAAAAATGCACAAGGAAGTCTGAAACAATGCTGGTATTATCAAGAGATTAAACTGTTCAAGGTCAGCTGTGAGGCAAAACTTGCAGAAGGTGATGGGCAATGGAAATACAGAAAATGTACCAAACGGTGGACGCTCATTCATTTCTTCGCCCTGGGAGGACAGAATACTTGACTGACTAATCTGGAATAAAAGGAGTACTGCTTCAGTTGAACTGGCTGAAGCATGGCAAGATGCAACAGGAACTGATTCCAGTTCATCAGTTGTTAGGAAAAGACTCTGCGCAATGGGAATGAAGACTAGAGTTGCCAAGAAGAAAGCATTTTTAACTGCTGCAGTGATGAAAAAGCGGCTGGCATGGGCCAGACTGCAAGTAAATTTGACAAAAGAGCAGTATAGTATAGTGGTCTTTTCATATGAAAGCTAAGTTTCCATGATGAAAAACAAACACCTCATCAGGTGCAAATCCAATGAAAGGATGGATCCCAAGCAAACCATGAAACATGCTGCACTGGTAATGGACTGGGCATCAGTGATATACCAAGGTGTTAGAAGGCTGTATTTTGTTCAGGAAACAACGAACAGTAATCAATACAAAGTTGTGATTCAGCGCCCTCTGATGTTTACTGCACAGGATGCTTTCCCAGAAGCACAGTAGATTTTCCAACAGGATCTGGCTCCCTACCATACCAAAAAAAAGGGAGTTTTGATTATTTTATCTTTTTAATAGAATTTCCAAGGTTACTGCTGTTACATATTTTCCAAATCTATCATTTCTGATTCATTCTGTCATGACTCAATTGCGTATCAGAAAACTTCCATGGCCAGGAAATTTGCCAGATCTTATCAGTATTGACAATATGTGGTGACTTGTTGGGAAAGGTATTCAAAAGAAAATGTATAAGAAGTCAGCAACAAAACAGGAGCTGTTGGAGGGGATTGTGGAATCCTGGCACCACGAAATTGACATCAGTACCATTAGAAAATTTATTGACTCCATCCCAGACAGAGTGAAGGCTGTTGTAAAAGACAAGGCATACAACAAATGCTAAGATCATTTAAACAAAATTATGAAAAGAATAGTTGCTACTCAGCATATAGTGGAGATGTTGAGTCACAGATAGTCGCAGCAAAAAGACTGTCTAAAACAGAGCTTTCGGCCAACAAGGCCTTTGTTGTGTGCGCGCGCACACAAAATCTCTGGCAACTGAAGCTACAAGGAACTGGCAGAAGTAAAGCTGTGAGGACGGGGTGTGAGTCGTGCTTGGGTAGCTCACTTGGTAGAGACCTTGCTCGCGAAAGGCAAAGGTCCCGAGTTCGAGTCTCGGTCTGGCACACAGTTTTAATTTGTCAGGAAGTTTCAACTGAAGCTAAGTTTACTGCATGTGATGATTTTCATTGGTGGGTGCACAGTGGATTCTCAAACAGGGCTTGGTTCCCTGCCACACACAAAAAAGGTGAGTTTTTTGACTTCAGCTGCAGGAGTCTGTGGTCGTGTGTGTGTGTGTGTGTGTGTGTGTGTGTGTGTGTGTGTGTGTGTGTGTGTGTGTGTGTGTTTATGTTATCTGTCTGTCTGTCTGTTTTTGACAAAGCCCTTGTAGGCCGAAAGTTCACTTTCCGACAGTCTCTTAACTGTGCTTATCTGCGACTCAGCATCTCTGCAATATGGTGAGTAGCAACTATCCATTTCATAATATTGTTACATTCCATCCTGCATTTTCCATTGGTTAAGATCATTTAAAGTATGACTACTGAATATTGCACTTTTGATACACAATATTTTACACTATGACCAAATCAAATGAAAATTTCATCAATACATTTAATATTTAACTTTGATATTGTCAATGACATGGCATGTACATACTGTTGATATTTTCCTTGAATTAAAATATTAGAAACAATTTTGTCCTTCATTATAACATTCCTTCTTCTTGTGCACTGTTGTTGTTGTTTTTGCAGTCTTCAGTCCGGAGACTAGTTTGATGCAGCTCTCCATGCTACTCTATCCTGTGCAAGCCTCTTCATCTCCGAATAACTACTGCAACCTACATCCTTCTGAATCTGCTTAGTGTATTCATCTCTTGGTCTCACTCTACAATTTTTACCCTCCATGCATCCCTCCAATACTAAATCAGTGATCCCTTGATGCCTCAAAATATGTCCTACCAACCAATACCTTCTTCTAGTCGAGTAGTGCCATAAATTTCTCTTCTTTCCAATTCCATTCAGTACTACCTCATTAGTTGAGTAATCTGTCCATCTAATGTTCAGCATTCTTCTGTAGCGCCACATTTCAAAAGCTTGTATTTTCTTTTTGTCTGAACTAGTTCTCGTCCATGTTTCACTTCTATACATGGCTACACTCCATACAAATACTTTCAGAAAAGACTTCCTGACACTTAAATCTATACCCAATGTTAACAAATTTCTCTTCTTCTGAAATGCTTTCCTTGCCATAGCCAGTCTACATTTTATATCCTCCCTACTTCAACAGCCATCAGTTATTTTGTTTCCCAAATATCAAAACTCATCTACTACTTTAAGCGTTTCTTTTCCTAATCTAGTTCCTCAGCATCATCTGATTTAATTAGACTACATTCCATTATCCTCATTTTGCTTTTGTTCATGTTCATCTCATATCCTCCTTTCAAGACACTGACCATTCCATTCAGCTGCTCTTCCAGGTCCTTTGCTATCTCTGACAGAATTACAACATCACTGGCAAACCTTAAAAGTTCTTATTTCTTTTCCATGGATTGTAATTCCTACTCCAAATTTTTCTTTTGTTTCCTTTACAGAGTTTTGTCATGGCTGGCTCTCCCAAGGTCATCAGTAGTTCTAATGGAATGTTGTCTACTCCATGGGCCTTGTTTTGACTTCGATCTTTCACTGCTCTGTCAAATTCTTCACATATTATCATATCTCCCATTTCATCTTCATCTACATCCTCTTCCGTTTCCATAATATCGTCTCAACTACTTCGGCCTTGTATAGACCCTCTGTATACTCCTTCCACCTTTCAGCTTTCCCTTCTTCACTTCGGACTAGTCTTCCATTTGCGCTCTTGGTATTCATGCAGGTGGTTCTCTTTCTTCCAAAGGTCTCTTTAATTTTCCTGTAGGCAGCATCTATCTTATCCCTAGTGATGCATGCTTCTACACCCTTACATTTGTCCTCTAGCCATTCCTGCTTAGCCATTTTGCACTTCCTGTGGATCTCATTTTTGAGACGTTTGTATTCCTTTTCACCTGCTTCATTTACTGCACTTTTATAATTTCTTCTTTCATCAATTATATTCAACACCTCTTCTGTTACACATGGTTTTCTACTAGTCCTCATCTTTTTACCTATTTGATCGTCTGCTGCCTTCACTATTTCCGATCTCTCAAAGCTATCCATTCTTCTTCTGCTGTATCTTTTTTCACTGTTCTTATCAACCACTCCCTAATGCTCTTTCTGAAACTCTCTACAGCCTCTGGTTCTTTCAATTTATCAAGGTCCCATCTCCTTAAATTCATAACTTTTAGCTGTTTCTTCAGTTTTAGTCTATAGTTCATAAAAAATAAATTGTGGTCAGAGTCCACATCTGTGAAGGAAATGCCTTACAATTTAAAACCTGCTTCCTAAATCTGTCTTACCATAATATAATCTATCTGAAACCTTCCAGTGTCTCCTGACCTCTTCCACATATACAACCTTCTTTCATGACTCTTAAACCAAGTGTTATTCAAGATTAAGTTACGCTCTGAGCAAAATTCTACCAGGCAGCTTCCTTTTTCATTACTTATCCCCAGTCCATATTCACCTACTATTTTTCCTTCTCTTCCTTTTCCTACTATCGAATTCCAATCTCCCCATCACTATTAAATTTTCATCTCCCTTTACCAATCTGAATAATTTCTTTTATTGCATCATACATTTCCTCAATCTCTTTCTCATCTGCACAGCTAGTTGGCGTATAAATGTGTACTACTGTGGTAGGTGTGGGCTTCATGTCTATCTTGGCTACAATAATATGTTCACTATGCTGTTCATAGTAGCTTATCGGTGTTCCTATTTTTTTATTCACTACTAAACCTACTCCTGCATTACCTATATTTGATTTTGTATTTATAACCCCGTACTTACCTGACCAGAAGTCTTGTTCCTCCTGGTATCAAACTTCACTATTTTCCACTATATCTAACTTTAACCTATCCATTTCCCTTTTTAAATTTTCTAACCTACTTGCCAGATTAAGGTATATGACATTGCATGCTGCTTCAATCCACAGAACGTCAGTTTTGTTTCTACTGATGACGACATCCTCCTGATTAGTCCCCGCCCAGAGATCCAAATGGGGTATTATTTTACCTCCGGTATATTTTACTCACGAGGATGCCATCATCATTTAACCATACAGTAAAGCTGCATGTTCTCGGGTAAAATTACGGCTGTTGTTTCCTATTGCTTTCAGCCATTCACAGTACCAGAACAGCAAGGCCATTTTGGTTGATGTTACAAGGCCAGATTAATCAATCATCCAGACTGCTGCCTCTGAAACTACTGAAAAGGCTGCTGCCCCTCTTGAGGAATCACACATTTGTCTGGTCTCTCAACAGATACCTATCTGTTGTGGTTGCACCTCCGGTACGGCTATCTGTATTGCTGAGGCATGCAAGCCTCCCCACCAATGGCAATGTCCATGATTCATGAGAGGTGGTCTTGTATATTCTTCTTCTTTAATTAATATTTGAAATTTTAAAGAGAAGTGGGTTTTTAGAAGCTGTGTACCAAAGTTCTCAAAGATCTTTAGGGATGTGCAACATTTTAGAACAATAGTGTAAATGTGAATCTGTGGAAGAAAGAACGTTCTTCCAGCAAATACCTATTAATATTTGAAGAAGAATGTGCAATAATAATACTATCTCCATTGCATATCTCTACGAGGGATACTGAGAATAAGGTAAAACAGACTATATAGAGCATGTATAAAGGCACATAGAATGTCATTTCCCCATTGCCTATATGTTACTGGAAGAGGATAGAAATCCATTAATACTGTCATAGGGTACCCTCCACCACACACTGTACAGCGGCTTCCAATGAAGATATGTAAATGCAAATGAAAACTTACACATTAATGAAAGTTCAGAAACGTCAAACTGAAGATAGGCCCCTCAGATTGGGATACAGCTTGGGATGAATTGAAGGTCATTATAAATGAGGTTTTTTATTATTTGTATTGGCTCCTCAAAGGTTTCAATGGTTTAAGCTTTCCAAATTAATGGTGTACAATTTAGCAAGTTCATTTTCAAAAGTTGGTGACAAACTACGTGGCTTCCTTCAGAATCTGATAATAAGATATGATAAACTCATTTTTGCTTGAATTGAATGGCTAATAAACAGAATTGCAAGGATGACAAAACAACAATTAGGGATCAATATCACAACATCATCAATTTCTTTTTCAGATCAACTATTCAGAACAAACCAACATGCTGGTCTGTGCAAGATGGAGCCACTACTCACACTGTATGCTCAAAACTATTGTTATTATTAAGCAGAAATTCTTGCTGGGACTTTATACACAGCTTTGGCACTTAAAACTACCATAAATTCACTGCCCAACACAAATTCTCAACCTATTATGTGCAAGAAGGGCGTCTTTCCATTAGCACCACTGCTCACAGCATTCGAGAAACCCTGCAGGGATTTAGAAGATGTGGAGCATCCTGGTCTGAGTCTCAGTCCAGCACAAATTTTCAACCTTCATCTACTTGTAGGCGTCTGAAGTCCAGATTTCTTGAAATATTGTTTCTTTACAGCCACTGTACCACCAGTGTTGGCTATTCTGTTGGACATACATCACTGTTTCCACTGGGATATATTGCAAAGAATGATTTGTAATCAGTCAGGGACAATATTTGGCAAGAAATCTATGCATTACAGCCACAAATGCTTAAGAATGTTATGTAAAACGCTAACAGAGGAAGCATTGTTATGATGCAAGGTCCACATGGAATTCCAATTTGGTTTTACTGAGGGAACAGTAAAAAAATGAACTTGCAAAATCACAGACCAATATCCTCAATATCGGTGTGCTGCAGAATTCTTGAACATATTTTCAGTTTCAGTATAATAAATTCACTTGACAAGGAAAAGCTTTTGTACAGAAATCAGAATAGATTTAAAAAAAAAAAAAAAAAAAAAAAAAAGAAAGCACTGCATGTGCAAAACTCCACTTGCCCTTTCCTCATATGATATCCTGTGAACTATGAATGAAGGGCAACATGCAGATTACACATTCCTAGATTTCCAGAAAGTGTTTCACACAATGCTCCACTGCAGACTTAATGAAAGTACAAGCACACAGAATTTGTTCCCATATATGTGACTGGCTTGCAGACATCTTAAGTAGTAGAGCCCAAGATGATGATCTCGAAAGCATGTGTTCATCAAAGATAAGGGTACCATCAGGAGTGCCCCAGGGAAGTGCGATAGAACTGATCTTATTTTCTATATACATAAACACTTTGACAGACAGTTGCGGTTATTTGTTGATGATGCAGTGGTGGGCAAGAAAATGTCAATACTGTATGACTGTAGGATGATATGAAATGACTTAGAGATAACTGATGAATGGCAGCATGCTCTCAAAGTTGAAATATGTAAGTAAATGCAGATGAGTAGGAAAAACAATACTGTAATGTTGGAATACAGCATTAGTAGAGTCCTGATTGACACTCACATTGATTAAATATTTGCGTGTAATGTTGCAAAGTGAATTGAAATGGAACGAGCTTTTAAGTACAGCAGTAGGGGCGGCGAATGGTTAACTTTGGTTTATTTGTGTAAATTTGGTTCATCTGTAAAGGAGACTGCATACAGAACACTAGTGCAACTCATTCTTGAGTACTGCTCAAGTATTCGGGATCCCCACCAGTGTGTGTTGATGTCAAAGCAATTCAGAAGTGTGCTGCTATATTTGTTATCAGTAGATTCGATCAACATGTGACTGTTGCAGAAATGCTTCATGAACTCGAATGGGAATCCCTGGAGAGAAGATGACATTCTTTTCAAGGAACACTATTGAGAAAATTTAGAGAATCAGCAATTTAAGCTGACTGCAGGATGCTTCTACTGCCACCAATGTGCATTTGGTATGATGAGAGAATTTAGGGCTTGTTAGTAAGCACACAGACAACAATTTTTCCCTCACTATTTGTAAGCGGAACAGGAAACGAAATGACTAGTAGTTAGTTGTACCAGGTACTCTGCCATACACCATATGATGGCTTGCAGAGTATGTATGTAGATAGAAACCCAGGAAGGCTGAAAATGATGGTCACTGAGAAGTCAATTTTTTACACTAAGTGGAAACTTTTAACCAGAGATGACGATGGTTCTCTAATGAGCTTGACTGAAGACTTGCCATGAACACATACAAAGTGCGCAATGCATTCTTTTCCCTCCAATAAATTTTTTTGCTGAGAGACCTAATACTGCACTACGGACACACAGATCTCAATTAAGAAGAGGCCAGTACTTGGGCAGCTCGGATATGTCTAGATGGCTCTGTCTTATCATCAGCTAGATGACGTGCCTCAAATCCATTCATTAGAATATGGGGCAAGATCTTCAGGCATTTGCTATGAATGATTGTCCAAGCACAATAGCTCCAGATTTCAATATGAGCTACAGGGTACCATTGGGAACCAGCCTGCTGCAGTTTTCTGGGGATTATTAGAGTCGGGTGAGGATGGGGGCTATGACAATGTACGAGCTGGGTATTATTGTGTACTGTTGTTAATGAGGAGTGCAGAAATATGACAAGATTGGGGACAAACATGAGTGAGATTAACAGGCAAATGGTTGAACAACACTGTATTTTTGTATGATACGATCACTAAATAAGAAAAAGACACGATCACTAAATAGGAAAAACAACACAGCCTTGACAATATTAGATAAAATAAATATTTTTTATGACAACGATAACTATTTACTTTAAATACTTTTAATAAAAGTTGTTCATCTCGAAAGGGAACACACAATGACACCAAACTCAACACCCCCCCTCCCCCATGCCCCAGCCCCAACCCAAGGGGTGGGAGAGGTGTCAACTTTGACATCTTCAATAGGAGCCCCAATTTTTATTGTGGATTTAGAGTCTCCAGGAAAACATATACAACTTTATGGAACAATTTCATCGTTGTGTTACGGAAGAACTGTAATCAACACAAATTAAAATTGGTTATATACCAGTGAAAAGTGATAGGGGAATGTTCAATATGTCAACCAATGTCTGCAATATAATTTGTACCATTCTAATAACTGTCTGTGATGCACAACTGATGTTTTAGCTGTAATTACTGCATATCCTCACATTAGTTCGCAACAAATCACATAAGGTGCAGAAATTTTGAAACAAAGTTTTTTGCACATACTGCATGAACACAAATACCACCTGTATCACCTTTCATTGTCTCAAGCCCTACATGAGGGTGACTTCCAAAGCAACGTGAACTTTTGCAATTGGATACAACAACAACAACAACAACAACTAGAAGTCAATTATGACTTTCATTCGCAGGTACTCTTCCTGATGAAACAACATTTACCAATTGTGGTCATGTGAATTGGCATAATATAAATTACTGGGCATAAAGAATCTCCATTTGGTTGAGCAAATATGTGGCAGCGAATTTTCACTATATGTGCAAACATCAGCAAAGAGAGAGTTAGAGATATAGGATTGTCTGTAACAAACAGGTTTGCAATGTGTACTGCAGCAAACAGGCACCATTTCGTATTACAGCAAACAGGCACCATTTCAAACATTTGTTTCACTAAAACATGAAGAGCTGTGAGAGGCAAGGGGACTCACGTAAAACAAGAATCCTGATGGTGAGAGGCAAGGGGATGCACCTAAAACAAGCATCCCAATGGCGAGGACAAGGAGACTCACATTATAAAAGTACCCAAAGAGAATAAAACACTATTACAGCCAGATCATCATTCCTGGGTAATGCTAAATATAGTTGTTACTGTGCTGATAAAACACACCAATGACTTGCTCCAACCGCTTTCCACCGCTTTCCACCAATAATGTGGACACTGTAATAGGTTATGGTCCAGAGAATAATGCTGATTTGGCACAAAACACTGGTGTCACATTACAGAATGTAAGAATAGTGCCCTTCTATGCTCCTAGGATCCTATTTAATTTCCTGAGATACTGTCAAGTTTCAACAGATTGTAACCCATTTTGATCTGTGTTAATTATAGCACCATCTATTACACAAAGGTAACATTATTCCATATGATAGTTACATATATTTTCCTAGAGACTCCAAATCTGCAATAAAAACTAGGGGTTCCTACTGAAGATTTCAAAGTTGATCTTTCTCGCACCATCTGGAGGTGGGGCATGGGGGGACAGTGTAGTGTCACTGGATGTCCCCCTTTGAGATGAAGGGCTGTTATTACAACCTGTTTTGTAATTCAATGTGTAGTTTCCCACATATTTCACAAAACAGTTTCAATCGCCTTACCCTGTACATGAAAGTCTTAAGCATTTCTGTCAGGCTTAGCTAGTGACTTCACTTGCCTCTTGTCATTATCTTAAACAGTTTTTTTTATAACCTACCACCCTCACAACAACGATTGGCTGATGTGGCCTTGTAACATTAGCCAACATGACTTTGCTATGTTGGTACTGTGAAAAGATGAAAGCAAGGAGAAACTACATCTGTTATATTTCCTGACGACATGCAGCTCTACTGTATGACCCATGATGAATGGATCCTCTTGCGTAAAGTAGTCTGGAGATAAAACAGTTCCCTATTTGGATCTCTGCGCAGAGACTACTTGACAGGATGTTGTCAGCAGGAGAAAAAAACTGGCAGTTTAGAGGCTGGATCATGTAATGTTAGATGCCTCAATGAGGCACGTAGGGGTAAGATAAGATAAGATACTTCTTCTAGACTATAACAACATTTGCTTTTTAGGTATGTGCCAATGGTCTCCAATGTGGATTCCCCAAATACTGACCTTATCTTATTTCTGATCTTCAGTGCCATGTAATATGGAGTATTTTCATATACTGTGAGTCGGTGACAAGGTAGCATGTATTTCAATTTATGTCTAGTTTCATAGGCATGTGTGAATGTATTTCCTTCAAAAACAGATGTGAGTTTTCTGTTCAAAGAGAAGTATTTCATAGATGAAGATGGAAGGGATTGTCCAGGCTTTTGAATAGTGGTTTGCATGAATGTCTACTATTGGTTCCTGTCATTGCTCTGATTTTTTTTTGTTTGAAGATTCGGAGGTGGTTTGTCTTTTCAGCACCGCAAAATATTATTCCATGTCTTATAAATGTTATGAAATATGCGTGGTATACAGTTTTCTTCACTGTTAAATCCGTTACTTTGTGTAGTACCCTCATTGCATAAACTAAACTATTTAATCTCTTCAGTAAACTGTCCACATGGTCGGTCCATTGCAAGTTTTTATTTAAAGTTATCCCAAGAAATTTTACAGAATCAACTGTGGTCAGTTCTTTACCTGAATATTCTATTTGTGATATACATTCAGTAGTTTGTTTGGTCCTGAAGTGTATGATTTGGGTTTTTTCAAGATTTAATTCTTAGCATTATCTTTTATCCATTGTTCAAGTTCTTGTAGAGTTTGTTTCGTGGTCCTTACTAATTCTTCAGTGTTTTTGCAGCAGACTACAGCATTTGAGTCATCTGTATTTACTTTGCTAGGCATGTCATTTCCATGGAAGCCATAGGTACCCAATTTTTGGAGCAGTAGTTTATGGTTTACTGTGTCAAACGCCATTGAGAGGTCACAAAAAATACCAGATACACTTTGTTTGTTGTCAAGGCATTTACTTACGTTGGAGATTAGTTCATTTACAGCTTGTAAAGTGTTTCGTCCCTTCCTATACCCATATTGGTTATTGAGAATAATATTACCTTCCTTACTGTACTTTTCTAATTGATTACATACTATTCGTTCAACTATTTTAGAGAAATCTGGGAGTACAGACACTGGGCGGAAATTTACTAAATCATCTTGTTTTCCCTTTTTGTAGACTGGACAGACTTAGCATATTTCAGTCTGTCTGGAAAGCAGCCCTCATCAAATGATTGGTTTATTATTTTACAGAGTTGAGGTGCAATGCTGTCACTTCCTGCCTTTATGGTATTTGTTGGAATTTCATCCCAGCCCACAGATTTAAGATTTTTTAGGGATTGTATGATGTTAGCTACTTCATGACATGATACTGCAGTAAATTTAAACTCTCTTGATTCCTGCCGTACTGCATCAGGTCTTATTTGTGGAAGTAAGAAGTTATGAATTTTGTTTGTGGTTATGAAGTACTTATTAAATTCTTCACGGATGTGCCGAGTGTTAGTAACAGTATTCCCACCAATTTCTAGTTTGTATTTAAAATATTTTGTTTTTGAGTACCTGTTTCTTTCTTGACAACCTGCCGTACTGCTTTTGATTTATTTGAGGCATTAGCTACATATTTACTGTTTGCCAATTGTTTTGCTTGTTTAACTACCCGATCAAATATTTTTTTGTATTTGATTTTGTACCTAATAAATTCAGCATCACGGTTATGCATTTCCCTCCTTCTAATACTAGAGATTCCTGATACCTTCCGTAATCCATGTCTTACTTTTATTGTATTTATCATTTGTTGATACGAGGGGAAAGCATTCATTGAAAATGTTCTTGAATTTAGATATTAAAGTGTTGTAATTATTGTTTACTGAACATTGGTTGCTGAAGGTCCAATGGGTTTCCTTTAATTTCAAGATAAATGTGTGTATATTTGGCTGACCAATTTCACTGTGGGCCTATATGTTTTGTCTATGTATGGCAATGACATAAAAAGTGCTGAGTGATCAGATATTCCTAAGTCTAATACATCTTTTTGTGTATTCCCATAATTTTTGCTGCTCACTATATTATCAATGCTTGTGGCAGAAGTGGCTGTTACCCTGGTGTACTCAGTAAAATTTAGTGTTAAGCCGTTTGTAGCCAGGGTGGTAACAAATCTGTTTTCGCCTCTTATATCTATATTAAAATCAGAACAAATTACAATCTTTTTATATGGCCTCCCTACCTGCAACCTACTTAGCAGAGTTTCAAATTTCTCTAGAAATGCCCTAGTAGCCCAATATTCCGGGACATGATATATGCTATGATTAGTAAACTGTATTCAGACAGCTCAATGCAACAGCTTTCGAATACCTGTTCCTCATTTAAACAATCGAATGTCGTTTTGGCTTCGAAGTTTTGTGTGTGTTCAACTAATATACATGATCCCCCATACCCCATTTTTCTGCAAAAACTTGATGCTAACTTGTATCCTGAGAGTGAATTTAGTAGCTTGACATTGTCCCATTTAAGCCAATGTTCATTCAAACATATGACTTTTACAGAGTTAATTTGCCCTAAGAGTATTTCTAAGTCATATAGTTTGTTCATCATTTCTCCCGACACACCACCTATGTTTAAGTGCATTATTAAGCTATTTTTACTGACTAAAGAATTTACAGTGTCTATTAAACTGTCAGCAAAGTTTACACCGATGTGAGTTTTTACTGCAAATAGAGAATTCAAAAGGGGAAATGGATAGTGTGAAGTATTTGTGTGTGTTTATTGGCCTTCCGTTGTACCCAAGCAACCAGTCCAAAGATGCACAGTCTTAGAAACTTTTCTTTTTCTTTTTCTTTTTAAGAAAAAAGAAAGAACAGTCTTTAATTACAAGGCTGAAGTTAGAAATAGTGGCAGTTAATTAAATGCAGTGGCAAGAAGAGCTTCTGCTCATTCAGTACAGTGTTATAAAGAAACAATCAAATAGAGGTGATGCAGGAATAGGTTGGAGGAAACAGGAAAGTTGGTAAGCTGCTGTTAAGAAAATAGTGAATGCACTGAAGTAGATGAGACAGATACAAAGCATACACCGACAACAGTGTTAAAATATTAGTTCCACAGATGGCTACAAGATTGAAAGAATGCATGACGAGACAAAAGAATTTGTTTAGGGAATTAATGGAGATGAAAATTCAATTGTAATGAGGGACTTGAAATTGATAGTCGGAAAAGAAAGAGAAGTAAAAGTAGTAGAAGAGCATGAACTGTGAGATAGAAACCAAATGGGAAGTGCCCTGGTACAATTTTTCACAGAGCGTAATTTAATTATCACCAATACTTGGTTTAGAAATCATTAGAGAAGGTTGTATACATGGAAGAGGCCAGGAGACACTGCAAGGATTCAGATAGACTTCAAAACCATTCTTTAAACTGAAAGATATTTTCAGGGCAAATGAGGACTCTGACTATAAACTATTGATTATGAACTTCAGACTAAAACTAAAAAAATTAGGGAAGGTAGAAAGTTAAGTTGTGGGACCTGGAAAAATTTAAAGAACCAGAGGTGGTTGAGAGTTTCAAAGGTAAAATTGGGCAATGATTGACTGAAACAGGTGAGAGGAATATAATAGAAGACACACAAGTAGCTTTGAGAGATGAAATAGGGATGGCAGCAAAGGATCAGATAGGCAAAAGGATAAGGCTTAGTAGAAATCCATAGATAACATACAGTATGTCGAATATAACTGATGAAAAGAGAAAACATAAAAATGCAGCAATTAAAGAAGGCAAGGTTTGAAAGCACTATATATTTGATCAGCCGCTGACTTGCTAGGCCTAACACAGATGAGGATTTTTTTTTTTTTTTTTTTTTTCTTCAAGGTTTACTCCCTTAGCCTTTGAAGAGCTCTCTCCTCCACAAGGCAGTGGCGTCCCCTTCTAATTATCTCCAGGGACAATGGGTTGCATCATCTGGCATCTCCCCCATTGTGAAGGTCTCCTCTGCCGAAGGTGCCATTAAGGTCTTCACCCGTAACCCAGGGCATGGGTTCCATATTATAAACCCATGAAGCTGGGTCCCTACCTCAACTTAGCCATCCTTTCATACCGGCCTACTGATGTGGAGGATGCCCACTCCCACAGTATGGATGCACCACACAAGATTTACTCAAGTGAATGATGGTGATTGGGACAACACAACCATCAAAGATTGTACAGTAATTAATGAATTCCAAGTCAATAGACACCCATTACCATAGTGTGAGGTAGAAACAGCATTAAAGAGCATGCGGAATGTAAAGTCTGTAGGCTCTGATGATCTCAGTTCAAACATGATGACATCAGCTGGAATATTAGACTTACATTAGCAACATAGTGTGTTATCAGTGATCTGGGAAGAAGATAAAATCCCAGAAGATTTGAGCAAAGGAGTCATCATCCCTCTGTTCAAAAATGCCAATCGACAAACATGTGGAAATTACAGAGGCATCACGCTGCTGTCACACACACGAAGTTGTTAGAAAAGATCACAGAAATGAGACAGAGAAAGACAGTAGAACCTTTGCTCTTATAGAAAGAGAAGGGGAAGTAGATGGAGATGACATGGAAGATAACATTCTGTGGGAAGGACCTGACAGAGCATTGAAAGAACTATGTAAAAACAAAACTACTGGAGGAGCAAACATTATCCTAGAATTGCAATCCTTGGGAGAGCCAGCCACGAAAAAACTATTTCACATTGTGTGCAGATAGATGAAGCAGACAAAATACCTTTAGACTTCCAGACAAGTTACTTAAAAAAGAATGGAAAAACTGGTGGAATCGACTTTGGGAAACACCTGTATCACTTCTAGAAAAATATAGGAAGACACGAGGCAAAGTTAACCCTATGACATGTCTTACAACAAATACTGCAGAAAGGCGAAGTACACTGATAGCCTTTGTGAAGTCAGAAAAAGTTTTTGACACTGTTGACTGGAATACACTCTGCACACTGTAGTTGTGTGAGTCAAAGAACATGAAAGGGAGGCAGTAGTTGAGAAGGGAGTAAGGCAGGGTTGTAGTCACTCCCATATGTTACTTAACCTGCATGTTGAGCGAGCAGTAAAGGAAGTCAAGGAGAAATTTGCAAACACAGTTTAGGGAGAAGAAATAAAAAAGTTCAAGGTTAGCTGTTGATACAGTTGGAGATAGCAAAGGACTTGGGAGATCAGTCGAAAGAAATGGGCGCTATATGGGCAACGAAAGAAATGATGATGGCTAAAGGAAAAAGGATATAAAATGTAGACTGGCAATAGCAAGAAAGCTGTTTCTGAAAATGAGAAATTTGCCAATGTCTAACATATTTAAATGTTAGTAAGTCTTTGCTGAAGGTATCTGCATGGATACGTTAGTGCAGAAGTGGAACGTGGACAATGAGTAAAGCTGACAAGAGGAGGATCGAAGCATTTGAAATGTGGTGCTACGGGAAAAATATTGAAGAGTAGACAAATAAATTGAAAAATTGAAGTTGTGGTGCTTAATTGATTTGGGGAAAGAAAAAATTTATGGCTGTGTGTGTGTGTGTGTGTGTGTGTGTGTGTGTGTGTGTGTGTGTGTGTGTGTGTGTGTGTGCGTGCGCCCACCCACGTGTGTGCTGTTTGTAGAGGGAGACCAAGGGAGGAATGCAGTAGACAGGTGTAGCTTGCAGTAGTGATAGAGATGAAAAGGCTTGCACAGAAGAGACCAGCATAGAGAGCTGCATCAAACCAATCTTCATTCTGAAGACAACAGCAGCAACAAAAACAACAACAACTTTACTAAATAAGACTGGATCTTCAAATGAAGTTGAATTAAATCATAGAGAATTTGCATACTTACTAAATCAATGCTAACTACTACCCCTTTGCCCCCTCCCCCCCTTTTCACTCCCCCCCCCCTCTCTCTCTCTCTCTCTCTCTCTCTCTCTCTCTCTCTCTCTCTCTCTCTGTCACACACACACACACTCACACACCACATGTTACCAGAAAACCATCTGAGCACTGTTTATAGAAATATTATGAATAAAACACTCACCATTTCCATAAATGATGGATGACATGTTCGCCTAACAACTTTTGTTTTCCTTTTTGTAGCCTTATTGTGATCAGGAAGTAAATACACTTTGACGTAAGTAGAAGGTTCCTGCCCTCCTGCGACCAAAGGCAAATCTCTGGCATGATAAACCATCACCATAAAAACACCACGCTGATAATGCAGGGAGAGTTTCAACTGGCCTCGGACTCTCCCAGTTTCACCACGATCTTCTCGGCGTATTTTTGGCTCTGCTAAAAAAAAAAAAAAAAAAAAAAAAAAAAAAAAAAAATCAGGTAATAGGTGCTATATATATATATATTTCAAAAAAAGAAAGAACTGATATGGATGGCATGCATACCTTTCACTTTCCTTGCACGTATATCTGCCTCTTGTTGATCTCTCAGGAGAGGGTGAAAAAAAGTATAAACCAAATCAGAATGAGATATTTCATCGGCCATCTCAAATAAAGACTTCAGGAAGCGCTCAATATCTACTCGCCGCTTTTCAGCTACTTGTTTTATATTTGATCGACCCATTGATAATCCTGTTGGCAAACTGTAATGAGAAAGTAACTTTCCTTAGGACTGTGAAATTTCATTTTCAATCACTCAGATTTCATATTTGAAAGTTCAGCAGTAAGTATCTGATAAGTGATACGATTCATATTTTAAATGACTGTTACTCTCTTTTCTAAGAGCAAAAGATTTGCTTTGGCATGTTTTCGAAGTGCAATAAATGAACTTTTAATCTGAAGCCAAATGCATTCTGCTAAATTTGTGTTTTCAGCTGTCATTAACTTTTTGGAAATTAAAAGCACTCTTTGAATTAGTATGATACTTTTGTGTTTACAGTTTGTGTTGAACCAGTCCACAAAATTTTGATATAAAGCAGCTTTTCACTATTTCCTGCATAGTACACTTAAGTTCACTGGACACAGCACCTATTTCAGTAATGCATTTAACACATCTAGTGAACAATGTGCACGAAATGGTATTTTTATTTGTTTCTAGTAGAATTTCAGTGTTCACAAAAATAGTCATTTGCAACAGTGGGAGTACAAGGAAAAAAGTGGCACAACTAGGAACCATGAAATTTGTTGTAGTTTAGACTGGGCAAAATCAGATGACACAGACCTTACAACCAAACCGATTCATGCAGGGAGAAAAAAAATTATTTCATTCTTGGTCTCAGTTGCTATTGCATTTAACATACAGTAGAGTCCAGTTAATCCGAACTAACTGGGATCAGACCTTGTTCGGATTAGCCGGAATTACGGTGACAAGTTTCTAGAACGAAGTATACCAAGCAAATAAGTAGATACACCATGGTAACAAACAGGAACAAGTGTACGAACAATGGCTCATTCTCACTCCCTGCCCTTGTTCACGTGCATTGTTGAAACCTTTGTAGTATCTGAGGTCAGTGCACTGACAGTTGGCTTGCAAAGTGCTTGGTTATGCCAGTTATAGATCGCTGGCATGCGTAACAGTTGCATTGCATTCATTCAGGTGTAGTGGTGTATGTAATTTCATCATAAGTAAACGGAAACCTACAACATTAACTCTCAAAGAAAAATTGAATGCTTTGAAGCAGATAGACAATGGTGAGAATGTATCTAAACTGACAATGGAAATAGGTGTTGGTAAAGCAACCATTTGTGGTTGGAAGAAGAACTGAATGAAGCTCAAAGAGTCCTGTGCAACGTCTTTGGGAAAAATACTCAAAATTCGGCAGACTTTGAAACAGTCCCAGTATGATAAAGTGGATGAAGCTCTTTTCATTTGGTTTACACAGGAAAGAGAAAGGAGAACTCCTTTGAGTGGAGCACTGGTTCAGGAGAAGGCTGTTTACCTGAACAAGTTAATGAATGGTGATGAGTCTTTTAGTGCAAGTACGGGTTGGTTGGACAGATTCAAAATGTGTCATGGAATCTGTCAGCTAACAATTACTGGAGAGAGACTTTCTTCTGACCGTGATGCAGTGAAGGAATACTTCGGTGAGTTTGAAAAAAGGATGAGAGGGGGCAAAGTATTTTCCCCAACAAATTTATAACGTTGACGAGACTAGCTTTAATTTTAGGGCACTGCCAACAAAAAGCCTGTCATCAAAAGCAGAAGACCATGCTCCTGGTTTTAAAATGTGCAAAGATTGTGTGACTTTACTAGCATGCAGCAACACTGCTGGTAATCACAAGCTGCCTTTAATGCTGATTGGCAAATCTGCTAGACCCAGAGCTTTTAAAAACTGCAACATGAGGTCCCTGCCTGTATATTATCGCAACCAGAAAAAAGCACGGATGGATGGTAAGCTGTTCACAGAATGGTTTCACGGCCAGTTTGTTCCCCTGTTCAAAAGTTTTCTAAGTAAAATCATTTGTTGCCCTGTGCAATCCTTTCGATTGGTAATGCGCCATCTCACCTCAGCAGTGAAGAATTATGTGATGGAGAAATTGTGGCGAAGTTTTTGCTGCCGAATGTTACACCACTTCTACAGCCGATAGACCAGGGCATACTGCAAACATTAAAACTGATTTAAAGAAAACAGTTTTTAAGAATGCTGATCCAAGATGATAGCATTCCTTTAATGGACAAAATAAAAAAGAATAATGTGAAGGATGTTGTTTATTGGGCCGCTGAGGCATGGCAGAATATTTCACAAAATACCTTGAGAAAATCATGGAGAAAACTGTGGACACCTCTTGAATTTCAGCACAACCTAGTTGAAAATGAAGAGGAAAATCTACTACAAATGATACAGACAATCTCTGGATGTGAAGAAGCTAGTGAAGGAGATGTAGATGAATGGATTGAGTGGATGGGGCATGTGTGGAGTACCTTGCTGACGCGGATATAGTTGCTGCTGTGACTCAAGACCAGGAAGAAGTGGACTGCTCTGACAGAAGTGACAATGAGCCTGAAAGCTGGTGCCACACAGTGACGCAGCAGAAGCCCTTGACCTTGCACTATGTTATTTGGATCAACAGCCCACTGCTACACCTGCCGATTTGATGTTTATGAGATGATGGCGCAACTATGCATCATATAACAGACTGTCTTCATTACGCCAAAAAACAATGAGTTTTTGTCATCATTGCTGTATTTTAGTAAGTTTGACAGATTTTCTTTCATTTTTATGCATTGTTTAAAACTAATGTTTTCTTGCCAATTTTTCTAATACATGTATACTGTACTGCGCAAATTAAAATAATGTGTATGTACAGTAGTTTACTGCCCAGTTTTCCACACTTAGACTAACATTTTTCATGTTTGGATTAACCAAATGTTCGGATTAATGGGGTTCGGATTAGCGGGACACTGCTGTATGTTAAAATTCAAGACAAAGTCATAAAACAATATCTTTCATTCAGAGCAAAAACTTCTTGGCTCAAAGATGGTGCTTGGATGAGATTCATCATGTGTATAAAATATTACAGTGCAATATCAAACAATGGACAATCCAGGATGGGTCTAGTAACTAGAGACAGTGGTCACACACACATGCACATATTGAGTTACATTCTCAATCATCACTTGTAACTGCAAAATTTGTGGTTTCGAAAATGTCTCTTCTGTAAATATTAAAACTTGGTAATCATTCCAATGAAACAGTTGCACTTCCTGTGCCAGAATCACAGACCAGTTTTAGCAAAGTCACAGTGAAGCATTCAAGGACAATCGATCAACCTCTACACATCCCTTCACTTGTCTCATATGTAGTTGCTGCTGCATCTTTTTTTTTTTTTTTTTTTTTTTTCAGGTTTTGGTGTGTTACTACTATAACTGTTTATTTTCCAACTTCATCAGTGTATGCATCAATGACAATTTTCTTAACAAGTATATTCTCCTACTGTGTTGCACCATTAAGTTCAGAAGAGTCATTTGCTATATTTTACAGATAAGTTTCTGTAATGTGAACGTCTCCCTCATAATATCTTTCCAGAATAATCAGCTCATTTCTGAAACAAGCTACTAACAACTTCACTTGTCAAACCCAGGTGTCATATGTCATGGCTTCAAGGGCATAAAGCTACTATGCAGAATTCAAAATTTACACAGTACACACACGAACAGACATCACTAGATGAGTGTGGAACTACCCACTTAGACCATAGTGCATAAAATTTTGATATTTCAGTGTATATACTGGATGTTTCTTTTCATACCTGGAAAAAGTTTTTTTACTACTGCAGTTGATGTATGTTTTGACTTTCTCCACTTTTCCTCCTGCAACTGCTATAGCAATAGTGTCATTTTTGTCAGCACTCTAGCAAGAACAGTCTCATTTACCTTCCCGATAAAATGACTATGCAATCTGAACATGTGGTTTGTGCACAAGGTGACTATAATGATCTGGTTTTCCAAACATTTCTTTTGCAGTCCTCACTTTTCTTATAGAGATGGAATGTATTTCATTCAAAGGACTCTTTAATAGCTATTAGAAATTGCATCTTTTCACCACAGGGTACACACAATTCAATAACTGAACTGATGTTTGATAAAAATTCCTGACAGTTTACACATAGTTTATGAGTTAACTGACCATGGTTTCCTAACAGGACTAGCACCAGCTTCTACATCTGATCAATTCAGAGAATGTTGTTCTTCAACTGCAGACCTAAAATCTACACCATTCACACTATACGAGACTAATTTCTGGCCACTCACTGTTGCCAAAAATATTCTGCCAAAGCAATTAGAACAGAGAAAACCATCACTGCCAACATCTTTACCCTGAACTATTTCTTGAAATCAGCAATCTACTACAAACTTTTTTCCTAATGTTATATATCACACTTTTATGGTTATGCAAATGGTCAGCACACTTCAACTCATCTGTGTTCCCAATCAGGAAACATTCAAACACAATCTCTCCTGTGAAAATACCCTAAAGTTCAACTAAACAGTACAGTTTTCAAAAAGCTTACTGGTACTATTGGACAACAAATTTGGGGGACTGCTGTCTCTGTTTGCCTGTTGACAACAGAACTGACATTTCATGTATTCTCACTTTTATGCGTGAAGCCAAACACAAAGCATTAACTGGATGGTTTGACTGTTCTCAAAAGTCCTGTTACATTCTGGAATTATCTGCAAGCCTTCACATTCTTTTGAAGATCTTTGATGAATTAGTAGAACCTATGTACAGTAGCCAGCACAGAGTAACAACATTTACCTAGTTCCATTTATTCTGTCATATTTGTCCATGAGTTGATGAGAAAGAGAGAGAACCAGTGTGGTGCATTATCCTTTCAAGGGTATGTAGAACCACTGGATACATGCCATCTCCAAAATTTTGATAATTTCTGGATGGTGCTTTTGAGACAACAGAATATAAAACAAAGGCAGTAAAGAAATTAGACATGACAGCTAATAATTATTTAAATAAAAATAAGTTTTTAATATAACATGTTTTTAAATCTGCCTAAAAGTATAAAATAATTTCGCTTAGCCCCATTGTGATTCATAACCTCATTCATACAGTTCTGAAAATTTGTGGCTGAATTTTTAATAGCTATGAAAACACTTGTAAGATACATAACATAATTGATGCACGAATAGTTCATCACGTAACTATTGTCTATTGCTTGCACCCCGTATTTTTCATTACACAACTTTCATGGATTTTCACAGTTATTAAAAATTCACAATCACAAATTTTCAGAATTATCTGTATGAGGTTAGGAGTCTGTAGGGGAAAAGGTGAAATTATTTGATACTTTTTTATTTTAATTTAAAAATGTTATATTGAAATTTTATATTTTATTAAATAATTTTACTCCTTTTTAGGTGTGTGTGTGTGTGTGTGTGTGTGTGTGTGTGAGTGAGTGAGTGAGTGAGTGTGTGTGTGAGAGAGAGAGAGAGAGAGAGAGAGAGAGAGAGAGAGAGAGAGAGAGAGAGAGAGAGAGAGATTTCTCTAGGAGTTTTAAAATATTGATGAGATTATACAAAACCAAATTAAATTTCAGGTTTACTTCAATGTCTTTTCACCTGTTCATCTCTGAAATAGACTAATATTATCGCTATAATACATCAACCCCCCCCCCCCCCCCCCCCCCCCCCAATGAACCATGGACCTTGCCGTTGGTGGGGAGGCTTGCGTGCCTCAGCGATGCAGATAGCCGTACTGTACGGAGGGGTATCTGTTGAGAGGCCAGACAAACGTGTGGTTCCTGAAGAGGGGCAGCAGCCTTTTCAGTAGTTGAAGGGGCACCAATCTGGATGATTGACTGATCTGGCCTTGTAACACTAACCAAAACGGCCTTGCTGTGCTGGTACTGCGAACGGTTGAAAGCAAGGGGAAACTACAGCCGTGATTTTTCCCGAGGGCATGCAGCTTTACTGTATGGTTAAATGATGATGGCGTCCTCTTGGGTAAAATATTCCGGAGGTAAAATAGTCCCCCATTCGGATCTCCAGGCGGGGACTACTCAGGAGGACGTCGTTAACAGGAGAAAGAAAACTGGCGTTCTACGGATCGGAGCATGGAATGTCAGATCCCTAAATTGGGCAGGTAGGTTAGAAAATTTAAAAAGGGAAATGGATAGGTTAAAGTTAGATATAGTGGGAATTAGTGAAGTTCGGTGGCAGGAGGAACAAGACTTTTGGTCAGGTGAATACAGGGTTATAAATACAAAATCAAATAGGGGTAATGCAGGAGTAGGTTTAATAATGAATAAAAAAATTGGAGTACGGGTAAGCTACTACAAACAGCACAATGAACGCATTATTGTGGCCAAGATAGACACGAGGCCCAGGCCTACCACAGTAATACAAGTTTATATGCCAATTAGCTCTGCAGATGACGAGGAAATTGAAGAAATGTATGATGAAATAAAAGAAATCATTCAGGTAGTGAAGGGAAACGAAAATTTAATAGTCATGGGTGACTGGAATTCGGTAGTAGGAAAAGGAAGAGAAGGAAACGTAGTAGGTGAATATGGATTGGGGGGAAGAAATGAAAGAGGAAGATGTCTGGTAGAATTTTGCACAGAGCACAACTTAATGACAGCTAACACTTGGTTCAAGAATCATAAAAGAAGGTTGTATACATGGAAAAAGCCTGGAGATACTGACAGGTTTCAGATAGATTATATAATGGTAAGACAGAGTTTTAGGAACCAGGTTTTAAATTGTAAGACGTTTCCAGGGGCAGATGTGGACTCTGACCACAATCTAATGGTTATGAACTGTAGATTAAAACTGAAGAAACTGCAAAAAGGTGGGAATTTAAGGAAATGGGACCTGGATAAACTGAAAGAACCAGAGGTTGTACAGTTTCAAGGAGAGCATAAGGGAACAATTGACAGGAATGGGGGAAAGAAATACAGTAGAAGAAGAATGGGTAGCTTTGAGGGATGAAGTAGTGAAGGCAACAGAGGATAAAGTAGGTAAAAAGACGAGGGCTAGTAGAAATCTTTGGGTAACAGAAGAAATATTGAATTTAATTGATGAAAGGAGAAAATATAAAAATTCAGTAAATGAAGTAGGCAAAAAGGAATACAAATGTCTCAAAAATGAGATCGATAGGAAGTGCAAAATGGCTAAGCAGGGATGGCTAGAGGGCAAATTTAAGGATGTAGAGGCTAGTCTCACCAGGGGTAAGATAGATACTGCCTACAGGAAAATTAAAAAGACCTTTGGAGAAAGGAGAACGACTTGTATGAATATCAAGAGCTCAGATGGAAACCCAGTTGTAAGCAAAGAAGGGAAAGCAGAAAGGTGGAAGGAGTATATAGAGGGTCTATACAAGGGCGATGTACTTGAGGACAATATTATGGAAATGGAAGAGGATGTAGATGAAGATGAAATGGGAGATATGATACTGCGTGAAGAGTTTGACAGAGCACTGAGAGACCTGAGTCAAAACAAGACCCCGGGAGTAGACAACATTCCATTTGAACTACTGACAGCCTTGGGAGAGCCAGTCTTGACAAAACTCTACCATCTGGTGAGCAAGATATATGAGACAGGTGAAATACCCTCAGACTTCAAGAAGAATATAATAATTCCAATCCCAAAGAAAGCAGGTGTTGACAGATGTGAAAATTACCGAACTATCAGTTTAATAAGTCACGGCTGCAAAATTCTAACACGAATTCTTTACAGATGAATGGAAAAACAAGTAGAAGCCGACCTCGGGGAAGATCAGTTTGGATTCCATAGAAATATAGGAACACGTGAGGCAATATTGACCCTACGGCTTACCTTAGAAGCTAGATTAAGGAAAGGCAAACCTACGTTTCTAGCATTTGTAGACTTGGAGAAAGCTTTTGACAATGTTGACTGGAATACTCTCTTTCAAATTCTGAAGGTGGCAGGGGTAAAATACAGGGAGCAAAAGGCTATTTACAACTTGTACAGAAACCAGATGGCAGCTATAAGAGTCGAGGGACATGAAAGGGAAGCAGTGATTGGGAAGGGAGTGAGACAGGGTTGTAGCCTATCCCCGATGTTATTCAATCTGTATATTGAGCAAGCAGTAAAGGAAACAAAAGAAAAATTCGGAGTAGGCATTAAAATCCATGGAGAGGAAATAAAAACTTTGAGGTTTGCCGATGACATTGTAATTGTCAGAGACAGCAAAGGACTTGGAAGAGCAGTTGAACAGA
Organism: Schistocerca piceifrons; assembly: GCF_021461385.2. Lineage (NCBI taxonomy): Eukaryota > Metazoa > Arthropoda > Insecta > Orthoptera > Acrididae > Schistocerca > Schistocerca piceifrons. The sequence continues at coordinate 67,111,900 of NC_060144.1, read as the reverse complement.
ATGGATAGTGTCTTGAAAGGAGGATATAAGATGAACACCAACAAAAGCAAAACGAGGATACTGGAATGTAGTCAAATTAAGTTGGGTGATGTTGAGGGTATTAGGTTAGGAAATGAGACACTTAAAGTAGTAAAGGAGTTTTGCTATTTGGGGAGCAAAATAAGTGATGATGGTCGAAGTAGAGAGGATATAAAATGTAGGCTGGCAATGGGAAGGAAAGCGTTTCTGATGAAGAGAAATTTGTTAACATTGAGTATAGATTTAAATGTCAGGAAGTCGTTTGTGAAAGTATTTGTATGGAGTGTAGCCATGTATGGAAGTGAAACATGGACGATAACCAGTTTGGACAAGAAGAGACTAGAAGCTTTTGAAATGTGGTGCTACAGAAGAATGCTGAAGATTAGATGGGTAGATCACATAACTAATGAGGAGGTGTTGAATAGAATTGGGGAGAAGAGAAATTTGTGGCACAACTTGACTAGTAGAAGGGATCGGTTGGTAGGACATATTCTGAGGCATCAAGGGATCACCAATTTAGTATTGGAGGGCAGCGTGGAGGGTAAAAATCGAAGAGGGAGACCAAGAGATGAATACACTAAGCAGATTCAGAAGGATTTAGGTTGCAGTAATTACTGGGACATGAAGCAGCTTGCACAGGATAGAGTAGCATGGAGAGCTGCATCAAACCAGTCTCAGGACTGAGGACCACAACAACAACAATACATCAATCTGTTTAGTGGTTATTTTGCTAAGAAATATAATAATGAAGCAAGCAAAATTAATTTTGTATGTCATCACAAACAAAACTTGACAAGGAAAAAGAATAATTGGCCAACTTAACTCCTTGTCAAGGAGCAACGAAATTATCAAGAAAACAAAAGTGATGCTGTACAAGTCCATCATAGAGGTTATCACTACAAACGATGCTAAAATATTGAAGCTAACCAAAAAGGAGAGAAATAAATTGATGTCCCTTGAGTCAGATTTTTGGTGAAGAACTTGTCGCATCTCCAGACTAGTACACATCAGAAATAAGAGAATACGAGAAATTATACGAAAAAAGATGCTATTTTTGATGCTATATATAGCAAAATATTAACTTGATTTGCCATCTCCAATGAATGGATGATAAGTGATGAGTAAAAAGAATCAATGAATGGACACCAGCTGAGTGAAGAAATTATGGAAGACCACCTAGATGATGGATGCAAGACGTTAACTACGTGATGAATTCAAGGGGCCTTCAGGAAGAAGACTGGACAGGGAAACTGTGGAAGCTGCAAAGCACAAGACGACTACTACTACTACTGTAAAAATACTGCATATATATTTCAGTATTCTTATTGTTGTAAACTACTGTTACCAAAATCTGACACAGATTGGAAACCACTCAAAGAATCAGCAGAGACTAGCTGATCAGCCTGGGGCTGTCAACAGTGGTTAGAGGAGTCTCAAAAGGAGATAACAACATGAGAAAAACGGACAATGGAAATGGCACAGCTGAATAAGAAAGTTCAAATGAGTAAACCAAGAGTGAAAACTAAAGGCATAGCGATATCTGAGACTGGACATACAATATATAGTGTGAAAGATGTGAGACTGCAGTGAACAGCTGAAAGCAGAGCTATAACACAGCTAGCTTTATAGAGCATCCATTAGCACTAATTAGCCAGCAAAATGAGCATGGCCCTGAGGGGTCATGAGGCCAGCACTGCAGAGGCAATTCTAGCACTCCGAGATATAGCAGTAGCATCTAGTAGCTGTCATCGAGTTCCAGGCATATGGCCTGGAATGTATTCTGATAATACTCACACACGATTTTCCTGCCAATATTCATAAAACCAATTAAAATGGAGAAGTGGAAGTTCTCTTCAGAGAATGTAGTTCTGTGTGGTACTGATCTACATTAAAAAATACCAAAACCTTTGGACACACATTTTTGAATTTTTTTTTGCTGTAAGTCACACATTATAAACGCCAATCAAGGTGCCATCTTATGTCAGCCTGTACCTCATGCCAGGAACGTTTGTTTGGGGAGAGAAAAAAAAGGGGGGGGTTCTTACTTCATCCAGAATTTTGACACTTTAAATTCAACTTAATTTGTTTTATTTATTCTATTCTACACACACACACACACACACACACACACACACACACACACACACACACACACACACACACCCATAGATGTGTCTGCATATGTAGACAAAAGTGTTTGGAATGTGTCAAAAAATATAATTTATCACATCGATGTCATTTGTGTCACATTAATTTACATACAAATTGTTTGCAAATACATGCAAATACACTCAGACCAAAGCATGAGACCTCACACACTCATCCTGGGCTCTGAGCGAGCTGCCCTTTCTTTTTAACCTTTCCCTCATATTCCTCTCTCCTACCCGATGGCGGTGATATTTTAGTTCCAAAAGCTAGGTGGTGTCTCTCTTCTACTTTTATCTGTATCTCTGATATCCCGGCCCGATGAGTTCGAAATCCCAACAGAAGGCATGCATGTATATTACAGCCGCTGGGCACTACTGTCGTCGCCTCAGTGCTAGGTGCCGGCCATGCACTCACCAGCCTATCAGTGCCCACGGCCATACTATAAAGCTAGCAGTGCAGGGGCTCGGATCTCACTTGGTTCTGACCATGCTCTCATATGGTATTCAGTGTTGCTTGGTTTTTGAAACTGCTATGTCTAGGTTCTCGATTTGGTTCACTCTCCAGACTTGTCATTCTGTTGTGTTGTCTTTGTTATTTGTCTATGACTGCTGTTGTCTGTCCTAGGTTTTCGGCAATTCGCCATTGGTGCTCTTGACCAGTCAACCACTGTCTACTGATTGTGTCCAATTCTGATTACTATAATAGACAATGAGGAACAAATTTAGTGTCTTAAGGATGTGGCACTCATGGCACATCAACAGCGGCAGTTGCTCCTGCAGCAGCAGTTTCAGCAGCAGCTATGGCAGCAAACTGACTTGTTACATCAAGAAATTCAACTTTTGTTGGAACGCTTGCAGGTTCAGGGTTCAAAACCCGTTCAGGCTATGGTCACTTCCCAGGAAGAGTCCTGCTCACATGCATTTTCGCCATTTAAAGACACCACAGGAGATTTGGACATGTATTTGCAGTGGCTGGTACAGCACTTTGCTGCTTTTTGGGTTTCTGATGGTGCTGTCTTTCTTGGGATACCTCGGAGACATATTTCTTACTAAAGAAATTGGCTTCCCTCTCAAATCTGGTTGCAATCACATTTGAGGAGATGCGTTCGTTGCTGTCAAACTATTATTCACAACATTTTGATGTGGTTGCATTGTGTCACGAGTTCCATCAATATCACAATCAGGATTGGCAGGGACTGAGTCAACATTGTGATTTCACTTGTGCAAACCTGTCTTGCAAAACCTCATATGCAGGTTCCTTGATTTGAGGTGTGGTGGTCCAATTGGCCCCTGATCCGGAAGCACACACTGTGTCCTCAAGCTGGAGAATCCTTCCTTGGACGATATTCTGAAAATTGTGCACTCTTTCGAGATTATATAGACATCCCCACATGGCTGTTATTCAACCACTACCAAGGGGTCAAAATTCTCATAAGTCCTTTTCCCTGTGGCATTGTTGTGATTCATCACCAAAGTGCAAACTGTCCAGATTGCTGGGCACACTGTATCCATTGTGGAAAGGATGGGTATCTCTGAACTATCTGCATCAAGCACTGGGACATTTGGACCCCACTCTACACTTACATTAAGAGAAGATGCATGAACTCCACACCATTGCTCCCCAGGGCGTACCAAGTTGTTTATTGATCTCATGATACTGCATCAGGACATTTGGTTTCAAGCAGACATGAGAGTAACGATTTCTCAGGTTAACCTCTCGACATATGTTTGTCTGCATTACCCAGTATTTGCTCTACCCTCTTACAAGTTGGTCATATATGGTGACAGCTCAATTCCCCTCAGAGCTCAGTAAATATCAGTGACAGTGTACCAGAAGGTTACATGGCTGATAATGGTGTTTGTTGTCAATAGTCTCTTGGCTGGCAATATTTTTGGTCTGGATACCATGTTACTGTTTGGGTTCTCCGTCATGGACAAAGGAAGTCCAGGTAGTCTCGGCCAGTTCCCTTCCAGGAACCTGACAATTTTTGTTCCTTGTTCATGTATCCATCTGGTATAGGGTGCATCACCAATTTTGAGGTGCATATTTCTCTCTGTCCAGATGCAATGCCCTATTTTTGTCGGGCACGTTGACTTCCATTCTCCCTACAGACAACAGTTAAGCACAAACTTGACCGCCTTCATGAAGCTGAGGTAATTGAATCTGTCAAAACTAGTGGTTGGGCCACACCCCTGGGATGGTTAAGAAAGCAAATGGTCCCCTCCAGTTCTGTGGAGATTTTGGGTAAAAAAAAAAAATCAATGCTCAGGCACAGTTGGAAACCTACACATACCACATAAGGCGGTGAATATATTTATAAGTTAGACCTTGCTGATGCTTGTTTACAGCTCCTACTAGATGAAGGGTTGCAGCACATTAGGTCATCAATACACCCTTTCGTTTGTACAAATATAAGTGTTTGTTCTTTGGGATCTCTTCTACTCTGGCAATCTTCCAGAGATACTGGAACAGTTAACGATATACATCCCACTAATACCAATTACCTAGCTGTCTTAATTATTATGGGTGCTACACCCCAAGACCATCTGTGCCACCTCTGCATCCTCTTCACTCTTTTTTTTAGTAGCAAGTCAAATACCTTGGACACTTGCTCAACAAAGGCAGGATTCAACATTTCGGCTGTTTCCTCCCTCCCACATCCCAAAAACCTACAGGAGATGCAGGTTTTTTTGGGTAAAATGAATTATTATTCTGAGTTTCTTCCACAAGCCACACATATTATGCACCCATCCAAACAGTTATGCAAGAAGGGATTTCAGTTCCAGGGATCGGCTGAGTGTGAGCACGCTTTCACCCAGCTGAAGCACATTACACACAGTGCCCTGTCTTAGGCCCTTCTCTCCATCATGTCCCCTTGTTTTGGCTGCTAATGCATCCCCCCTACGGCACTGGTGCACTGTCATGATGATGGAACTGAGTAATCATCACCTATGCTTCTAAAGCACTGATACCTGCTGAAGGAAACTACTCACAGATCAAGAAAGAGGCTTCGGCAATTATCTTTGCTGTTAAGAAATTCCATGTGTACTCTTTGGGACTAACATAATTCTACCCTCATGACTTTATCACAAACCACAAATACCTGGACCATACACTTGGCTTCCAGAGTGGATTGCTCAAAGGCTCCAGCATTGGGCTCTTTTCTTTAGTTCTAACAATTATATCATTAAGTACAAGTCTACTGCACAACACACAAATGTGGATGTGCTCTCTCATTTACCCTCAGGACCAGACCCAGCATCTGACCAACAGGAGATCTCATGCTTCCACAATGACATAGAATGACAACGCATTTTGGATGGGTTTCCAATTATTGCTACTCACTTCGATGCAAACATGCGCTGTGACCCTATCTTACGGCATGTCACATACTATGTGCTACATGGGCAGCCCACTTATTTTTTGAAATATGCTGAACCAAAACTCTGAGCCTGGGGTCACGTTTCTCATAGTTTGTCTATTGTCTTTAATGTTCTCCTGCTGGATGTGGAGGCAGATACCCACCTTGTTGTCCAGTCCTGTAACGCCAATGGCATTAAACTCCTCTTTAGCCCCCCCCCCCCCCCCTTCATCATTCTCCAATGGCAAAATGAAGCAGATGGTGCGTACATTTAAACAACAAATGTTGAATGCAGTGGGCACATACACATCAGCAGTGGCACTCACTATGTTCCTGAGCACCTAAAGGACCGCCCCTGTCCATTACCGTAGCCCAGCAGAGTTCTTCCACATACTGTAATCCACCTCCTGGCACCGCAGCCCTTGGAACCCCAGATCTGACACACTGGATGATACACCACGTTCAGTGGCCTGGGCACATTCCTATGGGGCAAAACTTACGTGGATGCCAGCTATGATGGTGGCTGCCCATGGGCAGTGCCTTATGACAGCCGATACTTGGTGGTGTTATGGAGTGTTGGCCCATCAACCACCTCCGTCCCCACTTACTGACTGCATCATCATTGGTGGACCACTCGGGACTGATGTGTCTGTCCTTGCACACCTTTAAATGACATGGGTACAATATGTGCTCCTGGGCGCCATTGGCAAGTCCACGCAAGCAGCTTTGCAGGTTGAGACCTCACTGCAGCATTTGTACCCTCACCAGTCATCTCCTACACCATCACACCCCAGTGCATTGTCCGACATCCCACATTCCTTTTCCCAGCTGGTAGATTCCTCCTGCAAGGACACCAACTGTGCCTCTTGTTCACCTTCTGAAACATTATACAGGGTGCTTTAGGCCCTATGTGACCATTTCGGTGTGGGAGAGGAGGGATCTGGTATCCTGGCCCAACAATTTTGAAAACCCACCAGAGCCAGTGGACTTAGATGATAGCTGCTAGGCAGTGCCCTTAAGATTTGTGAGCATTGCTATTACTGCCTCAGTGCTAAGCGCAGGCCATGCACCATGCGTCAGCCTATCGGTGCCCACGGCCATGTTGTAAAGCTCACAGTGCAGGGGCTTGAACCTCAGTTGTGTTTTGACTGCTGCAATCTTTTACTGTTTCTTGTATTCATCTTTGCTTGGTTCTTGATATTGTTATTTCTAGCTTCTCAATTTGGTTCACTCTCCGGAGTTATCATTCTGTCATGTTGTCTTCCTAGTTGCCTATCTGTGGTTTTCAGCAACTGACAGTCTGAATCCTTGGCCAGCCAGCCAGTATTTTCTGGTTGTGTTTGATTCTGGTTTCTATAGTGTACCAGCAATACAACATATTTTTCCTCCTGAGGTCAGTGATGATGATGATGATGTCCCATACTTCGAGGAGCAGGTCAGGAGACCCCCACCACCAACTAGGCCAGGTCAGAAGCGGCAAGTAATTTACTGGTACATAATGTTTGTTCGATGGTGAGAAGGATTGTCAGCTATGAAGGTCATACTTGAATGGATGTATTGTGAGGTGGTAGTCAGCATCCCGCTTGTTTACAACAACTATGGCAGGATTTTCTTGGAGACACTGCACGAAAAATTATGGTGCCTTATTTCAGTATGGCAAGTGCTAGTTAGTTGCCCCGGAAGATGACTAGAAACAACCAAAATAGGCAGACTGAGATGCTGACATTTCCAATATTTGAAATTATCCGAATTTCAAATACTGTTGAGCAAGTACTTTTAAGATTTGGATGTTATTGTCCTAGGTAATCTTGCTATCTGTTTGAACACCTAAGAATGTTTAATAATATACTCTCTGTACCTACTGGCTTTTGTGTCCAACAACCATCTCCTGGGGGCTTTTGTGGTCAGGATGCAATTGGATGTAGCTGGTTTTGCTAGTGAATTTACTTCGACAAATTCAGAATACATGCAACCAGCTGCTTGACATTAGTCTCTAAGAGTGATGGCTGTTTGTCATCAGACACAATGCTTGCGTCTTCAGCAAATGCTGTGTTAGTTGTTTGCTTTGTCGGCAAAGGTTGATCATTAATGCATATCGTTAATGCGATTGAGAAATGGTAGGGGAGTGAAGACAGATTCTAGTGGATAAATAAATAAATGTTCTTTTGGGACACACTAACATATGGTTCTCCAATCAGGCTACCTCCCCTGCCTCTACATCTAAAAATATTTTTTGCTTCCTGCCCTGCAGATAAGATTTTAGCCAATTACCTACTTGTCCTTTGATTCCATGGGGACTCACTTTCTCAAGAGGTATTTTGAGACTGACACAGTTGAAAACTGTTTGAAGATCACAGAATAGAGGAACTGGAAATGTTTTTGTATTGAGGTACTGCAAAACACCATTTGTAAATGAAAATATGGCTTCAGTTGTTGAAGTTGTTAAAATGCTTTGCAATCCTGGTATGAAGCAATTTTTCAGACACTTCATTCTGTCTGGGAAGACAACTTGAGTCATCAAGATGATCAATGTATGGGACAGAAGTTTGCTTAGCTGATTACAGCAGGTTTTTTTCAGCATGTGCACATCCGCAGCTTGTGTTCTAGTGGCTAGCATTGCTGCCTCTGGATCGCAGGGTCCCAGGTTCGATTCCTGGCTGGGTTGGGGATTTTCTCTGCCGGGGACTGTGTGTTTGTGTTGTCCTCATAATTTTATTATTATCATCATCATCATCATCATCATCATCATCATCATCATTATGTGTGACAGTGGCTACATTGGATTGAGAAAAAATTGGACTGTGTAAAAATTGGGACTTTGTATGGGCTCCGAAGACAATGCAGTTGAGTGCCCCACAAACCAACCATCATTATCATCATCTTCAGCATGTGCATGAAATATTGCCTATATCTATTGATCTTTTTCTTTTCAAAGAAGTGATTTTTTTTAGTACTTCATATATCAGAGCTGTACATAAATGTTCTAACAGATCAAGGAAAATTTTCTTTCAGTAATTTAGTGGCATTTTTAAAGAGCCATTACAATAGATTTCCTCAGTAACACTTAAGAAACACACACTGAAGGTTGCTGCTACTGTCTTTTTATTACATATATTATTAATATAAAGCTATATAAAAAGATATTGAGTCCTATTTGAATAAGCAGCGCCAGTCTCATTTATTATTATCTCACTGATAGTTTTGATTTTATTACTCAGAGTTATTTATTTTCAAGGTTAAATGTACACTTTTTGATTTCTTTGTAATTTTGTTTTTGAAATACTACTTGTAGCAACTGATCTGGGGTAGGTTGTCACAAATCTTCAGTCTACCATAAAACTCTCTTTCTTTTGTGTGACATCTTTATACCAGAGGTGATCCACAGCTTATAAGTGGATTCTTTGGTTTGAGCCCTGCAAAACATTTTTAATAAAGTACTTTTAATGCCATTTCATCACTGAACAAATTGGAATTGGCCTCATCGCCATCATCATCATCATCATCATCATCACCATCATCATCATCCATAGGCTTCCAATATGCTGCTTGGAGATATGATTTAAAGGCCTGAATAGTTTCCTCATTTACTGACATAACTTCTTTCTAACTCAGCCTCGTTCTCATTACTATTTACGTCATTTATGATTAATGTTTATCTATCATGATCAGAGACACCATTCAGAAATTGGTTTACAGTGATGTCAACTATTTTCGTCTGATTATAAATACATTAGCAATTAGTGCACTAGACTAACATCTGAAAATTTGACAGTATAACCACCCCCTCTCCTCCCACCCCACCTCAAACCTGAATGGATCAGGTCTATACTACTAGGAATGTTTTGCTTCAGATGTGACTGACATTACCCATTAGAGAAAATAAACTTCTTTGCCACGATTGCTAATAATAATCATCTTTATTCTCAATGATCAGTTTTGGCACTGATGAAATAAGTTGACTAGGACAGGGGAAAGCCTGTAGACACCCAATAAATCATACCATAACAGAAAGTAAAATGAAATGAAATGGAAATAAAGACATAGCTCAACTGAAGGGATATAATAAAATAGGGAATGGTACTAAATCAGTGAATGAACGGCTTTAATAAATAGTTGTCTCATCTCACAGTAAAAAACACCAAGGAAACAGTGGTTGCTGGTGATTTTAATGTGGATTTATTGAAAAGCTCAGTCAATGAACATTACTGCAATCAATAACACTGTCATTCAATTTAATGCCTACTGCGAAATTTGCAACTAGGGCATGTAAATGCCATGAGACTGCTATTTATATTATCTTCGTAGACAAATCTAGGAAGAAAGTAATATTACAAAACCAATAGTATGGGCTATCTGATCATGACACACAGCATCTTGTGTTAAATGTTGGAACTTGCCAAAATAAAAAATTAAAAAAATCTATTAGATCTGAGTATAGGAGAGTAATCAATCAGTTAAAAATTGAAAATTTATGAGATTGATCAAAGGCATGACCTGGATAGCTGTTTACAATACTTCTGACTCAAAATGGAAAATACACAGCATTCATTAATAAAGATAGTTCCTCTTTCAAAAATTGTTTTCCCCTAAAAGGTAACTCAAATCACATAGAAGTCTAAAAATAAACCGAGGATTACACAAAGAAAAAAGATATCATGTGGGGACAAAAGTAGACTATCCGCTATCTTGGAACAGCTCTGATGTTAGCACTGTAATGCATTACAAAGAATACTGCAAAATATTGAAGCAAGTCATCCAGAAATCAAAGCAGCTTCATTATGAGAGGAAGATAGTTAATCAGGCAACAAAATAAAACTGTAGGGGATATAAAAAGGAAGAGGAAAAGATAGCTCTAAAAATAAATGAAACATTGGTAACAAGTGCATGTAGTGTTGCAAACCTTTTAAACAAGCACTTTGTTTCTATTACTGACAGCTTGGGGTTATCAGGTAAGGTAAACAGTGCAATGGAGTATCTGAGACCTGTCTTTACAAATTACTTCAGTAAAATGGAAATGACACTTATGTCTCCCAAAGAAGTAGCATCCATCATAAAATCCTTAAAATCTAAATATTCTAATGGTTATGATAACATATCAATGAAGTTAATCAAAGAGTACTCATGCGAGTTGAGGTCTATCTTAAGTTCTTTGTGTAATCAATCTCTTATCAGTGGAACATTTGCAGACTGGCTAAAATATGTTGAAAAAAGCCACTTCACAAGAATGGGGAGAAAGAGATACCATCAAACTATCAACCAATTCCACTTTTGCCAGCTTTCTCAGAAATATTTGAAAAGGTTGTGCTCAAGGGTCTCCTTAAGCATCTGACTGCAAATAATATATTGTCCAAGTCACAGTTTGGTTTTCTTAAGGTTCTGACAGAGAGAAAGCTATTCACATGTACAGCGAGAATCTACTTAACTCATTAGATAACAAATTAGAGGCTACTGGCATTTTAAGTGACCTGTCAAAAGCCTTTGTGTGATTCACAGCATTCTCTTAAATAAATTAGATCATCATGGTGTCACAGGCAGTGCTGGAAAATAGTTTGATTCTTATCTAACTAACAGGAAACAAAAGCTGTCATTGTGAAATACCTGTCCAGTTAGGAGTCAGTCTTCATCTGAGTGGGAATTCATTACATGTGGTGTTCCTCAAGGTTCCGCCTTGAGTCCATTGCTTTTTCTTGTGTACATTAATGACCTCTCAACTGTTACATTACCAGTGCTAAGTTTCTTTCATTTACAGACGGTACAAACATTGCAAAAAGTATCAAGTTAACTACAGGTTTAGAAATGGCCACTAATTTAATTTTTACTGACATTAATAAATGATCTAAAGCTAATTTACTGTCATTAAACTTAGGAAAGACCCATTATAGAGTGTTCAGAACCTATAAGAGATTTCCTTCCAACACATGTATAACATATCTGGACATGCAGATTGAAGAGGTTGACAGTGCTAAATTTCAGGGATTACAACTCAATTATAAATTCAGTTGGGAAGGGCACATCACAGAATTTGTAGAGTGCCTAAACAAGTCTGTATTTGCAGTGAGAATGATGCCAGGTGTAGGACGTATAAATACTTTGCTTACTTTCTTTCTATTATGACACACAGGATCGCATTCTGAGGTAATTCATCAAACTGAACAAAAGTTTTCAGCATGCAAAAGCATATAATAAGAATCATTTGTGGTATAAATTCAAGAACATCACGTAGAAACCTGTCCAAGGAACTCTGTATTCTAATCACTGCTTGTCAGTATATTTATTCCTTAATGAAATTTGTTATAAGTAATATATATCTATTTCCAACCAATAGTTCAATACAAAGTATCAATACTGGGAATAAGAACTACCTACATAAGACCTAAAATCACTTACCTTAATATAAAAAGGGGTCCAATATTCTGGAACACACATTTTCAATAAATTGCCAAGAACCATTAAAAACTTGATTTCAGATAAAGCTCAGTTTAAACAGAGCTTAAATAAAAATGTCTGTCAGATTTCAGTTTTGAAAGCACTTGGTCACAATAGTCAAGTTTAGGTATTTTGTGTATGATAAATTTATTAAAAGTGCATAACCGTGTTTCATTCTGACAGTGTATCAAATCTATAAACATTAGCAGTTCCAGTTTACTGTAATATATTCATATATTTTGACGATCTACTGACAAATGATCAGGGTAGTCAGCATTGTATTCAAATTTTTATGTTTTTATGTCATACTTTCTGACATGTTCCACAGCTACGAGAATCATCTCATTTTTGGGTCTATGGCACAAAAACTGAATCTAATCTAATTTCATCTCTAGAAAGGGACAAAAAGGAGACAAGCAAAAGGAAATAAATGTTTTATCTATATAAGTAGGAACAATCTAATTTGTCAAATGGTGAGGGAGAAGGACATAAAAAAAGAAATACAAGACTATATAATGAGAGAAGAGGAAACAAATTTCTAATACAGCTCATAAAAATATATATTGTAAAATTATGAAAAGAAACTGTAAGTAGTACACTGAACTATGTATGGAGCCAAAATCTTGTATGCAGAAAAGAGATTAATAACAAAAATGCTGTTCATGATTGAAACAGAAATCATGAACTTTAATAGTAGGTATGAAGAGAAATGAGGAATAACCACTATACTAGCACAATTTCAAGTGAAAGCATTTTCACATTAAAAATGCAACCAGATAACATTAGACATAATATAACAGCAGGTATATAATTGTGGGCTTTCACTACCTGCATTTACATCCTTCCTGGACTTTTGTTATATAAGCAGTGGTCTAATGCATGTATCTGTGCCAATGTTTGGCCAACACAGATAAATTGACAGCTGTAGACCATCCTCTGGGACCGTAGAACCACCCCGTTTGTTTCTCTGATACCACAGTTTTATCACAATAAAAAAGATGACTTACGTGCTCTCAGGTCTTAAGGTACACATTTTAGAGCTATTCTACCCCTTGACAAGTTGGAAAATGAAATGGCAGGAAATATTTTTTTCATAATGTTACATCTGACTGGCAATTAAAAGCAGTGAATGAGTTAATTTGAACATACTGTCTTATTACCTCTAAAGATGTCTCCCACATCAAAAGACATAACATTAGGAGCAGAAAGATGTATTACATCATGGTCCAATGCCATTATGACTTTTTTTTTTTTACCAACTGATATGAAACATAGTGAACAGGTTTCTTAAGTTCAAACAGGAAAAACAAAAAGAACTTTCAAACTGACTTTAAACATAACCAAAGAAAATAAAGAGGCTAGTGAAGAGAAATGGAATGGATGAGCAATTTGGAGGGAAGAGTGAAAAATGGAAACTGCTAATATGTGACATTGAGGCATTAGAAGAAGAAGTAAAAGAAGGATAGAAAACCTTAAAAAGGGTGTAATGGGGCATATGTAAAGCAGGGCAGTAGGACTACATTTAATGACATTTGTACCAGTGAACAAAAGCACACTGGATGCCAAGTACCGGGAAACATATTGATTGTGTGCCAGTGTATGCTCCCTTTGAATTAAGGTATCTTTTGTTGACACTAATTAATAATTATGACAGAAGCTGCCTTTCACAAGAAAACATCTAATTAGCTCATAACGTGACTCAAAATTTGTTATTCTTAGTGGACAAACATCATGTAGTTACTAAGATCAGTCAGTTGACACTGTTGAAAGATCAAAATATTATGCAATAATGAAAAGAGGATTGTTGGTTTTATTTTGAGAGTGTGTTCTTATTTAATAAACAGAAGTTGTTATATGCTGATAGAGCAAAAAAAAGGATGGCCAATATACAATTCATCAACAGAAACACTTCAGTTGAAATTATGCTGCTGAAAGAACAACCTAACAGAAATGGTTTACATAAATGTTAAGTATGTTAGTGTTTTACTATGTAATTATTAGATTATATTTATGTCAGAGTGTGACACATTTTAGAATATAAAGTATTTTCTGGGTTCCTTTATTCTGTTCACGGTAAACAAAGCCAACTACACACACAAAATATTCTTATCACATCCTGGATTGTATTTGTATTGTGGGGATTCCATTGCATTCAATTTTCTTGTGTCTGCAGTTAAAACTGTACACACTAGCGTACTTTTCACTACAGAAGTCGAACTGATTATGCATAAGAAATATCCATGAAGAGGTAGTTTCACGGTTGGCAGAGCACTGCATGAAGTGATATCTAATCTCGTGCACCTGGTTTAGACAGGTCCACCCAGTTCTTCTGATATCTAATCTTATTTCCTACCTGTATGTTATCAGCAGACTGTATTTTATGTTTATATCAATGTCAGGTTACTGAAAATGACAGGTCTTAGATTCAAGTGTCAACAGCGACATCCTTGGAGAAGACTTAGTTTCATAATGATATCTTATCTGAGCACTGAAATGTATTTCATTCTATTCAGTGACTATAGTTTAGGTGAAACTGTTATGCACTACTGAAGCAGTAAATGTGCTGCAAAATCTTGTAAGGAAACACCTCAGTAACCAAGAAATATGTCTGTGTCTGGAGGTATGATGTAAGATAGTTTTTAGCACAAGATAGAGAAAGATAGATAGAGAGAGAGAGAGAGAGAGAGAGAGAGAGGAGGGGGGATGGGGGGAGAGGGGGGGGGGGGGAGAGAGAGAGAGAGAGAGAGAGAGAGAGAGAGAGAGAGAGAGAGAGAAAGGCCATGTCTGCCAAATTCAATTGACAATTTTAATACTTTATGTTCTGGACCATACTTTTAATTCTTTTTCTTCTTCTGGCTTTCCGACATTTCATATTATCTGCACTGCATGTACAGTGTCAGAAACTTTTAACAAATATTTCATTTGGAAGGGATGAGCAAGTAGCCCTCTTGTTGAAGAAAGTAATCTTCACCTGCCAAAATCTGCTTCTGGTGTCTGCCAGCCTGCCTGGCTGCCTTCTGTGACTATCTTGTTAAAACTGGTTCTTTAGGCAATAGTATTCTTTGATTACTTTTACTGCATATTACCCAATTATCCACTTTTCTGTTACCCTTTATTGCTTTCATGTGGGGTTTGTTTATCATTAATCCAATTTTCAACTAAGGACTCATAAGTAAAATGGATACCAAGGCTTCAACAGCTAATTTGGCACAATTTAAAAATTTGCTTCTTTGAGATTTTCCCAGTGGGCAGTTTCCAATCAATAAAACTATAAGACTGACCACAATAAACAGAACTGTCTTCAAACAGAGGGAAATACAATGGGAAACACTAACATTTAACACAACTGTTCACTGTTCCAATTGGCTGGCATCAAAGGATGCATGTTCAACACTTGCAAGGTGCTTGCCTAGTGTCAGCAGAAAGGAGGCAGTAGTACTGTGTTTGTCATGTAGGTTCGTCACGTATCAAAACTACTGTCATGAAAGTAACAGTAATACTTGTTAAAAATGTTTGCAATTAAGAAGTGGTACAACAATAGAATTATCTGTTCATTGACCATTATGAGGATAGTATGGCCAATTACATCCATTCTAACTGCACAAATGGAGAAGTGTTGCACGAAATATTAAGATTTGGTATTATTTCCAGTTGTGGTGAGTTACAGAGGGGGAAAATTAATCTTCCAGCAATTATATACTTTTCTCAAGGAGCACCAACAAACTAGAAATTTAATTTCAGTTGGAAATTTTACAGGAAGTTAAACATTCTTCATCACAGCGACTATAAACTAAGGATTGTGTTAGAAAACATTTATAACACCTATAATGTTTGTGATCTTCAGCCACTGTATTAATTTCTCAAGCCTATTTTTCTTGATTATCTTTTTCTTGTCTACAGTATATGCTGCTTTCTTTTTCACATGTGGAAATGACTTAGGGCAAGTAACTTATGCAACTGGATAAGTACTGTCAGGCATAGACAACAACAGCCATATATTTGACTGGTGCTGGCTCTATCTGATATTACATAAAAAAGAATATATTGTTTTGTTAGCATGTTTTAGGACACTCTTGCACAAATAATAGATTTGGCAAGAGAAAAAACATCACAAGCAGAGACTTAAAAAGATTCAACTTCATCTGTACAGTATTCAACAGCTATAGCCACAAGACAGAATTTCAGCATTTTTCTAATGGTCCCTTGAAGAGACAATTTTAGTAAGGCTCTTGAGAGGACACAATAAGTGTATCTCTACTATTTGGAACTTGTAAATGATTCATTTATGAACAGGAAATACATTGCTTGTGGTTGTAAAATATGAACTAATTTTACAAAGCAGCCCCCTTTTGGGCCAATTTTATACAACATTTTCCAGTGAATGGACTACATCTTTGAGGTCTAGTTCTGTAGTATTTGCAAAATATGCACCTATGGTTATCGTAATGTCTTCACTAAACTCAAATGTTTTAGCAGGCACAAGTTTCCTTGCATGAAGAGTAGACAGAGTCAGAGGCTGTCAAATTCATCAAATACTGTGGATGTTACAACAAGCCACATTTCATGTGCCCAGGTTTTCTTGCATGGGAAACTGGCAGGTGCATTGACCTGAAGAAAGCTTTAACTTTTGCAATCCAGGCCATGTTGCATCTATTGTTTCATCCAGTTGGTCTACGAGATGTAGATAGTGTTTGTAACATATTACTCTATCCTTAGTAATCATTAAGAAAAATTCCTTTCAAGCTTTCTTGGATATTCTGTTCAACATATGACTCAAGCAACTGCTGGCAGGCCACACTTTGTAAATTTCACAACATTGTTAGGTGATGCCTACCTGCTGGTAATAATCAACCACCACCATCTGATAATGTCGAGCAGTTGTTTGTTGAAATATTGTGAGATATGTATCATTACACTGGTGGCAGATCCGAGAGTAATATATTGAGAAAAATCCTTTTCACATCCCCAAAATACTGGCAATTATCTTTCAATCAGATGAAACAGCCTTTGCCTTCATTGGTGCAAGGCTACCAGCTTCCAATTTTTACTCTGAGTGCCATTACATTTCTGGTATAAAGTAGACAATCCACATTTCATACAAGCCAACAAATTAGCATACAAACTTAGTTATATTATTTTTAAAATTGTTGAATCATGGCTAAGAAATTCATTTTTTATTTCCTTTGCATCCACTGCCAAGAAATGTGAAAAACATCTTGTACCAATCTTTACTACATTTACTTCAAGTAAAATTTACTGTGTAATTGAATGTCAGTACTATTTCTGAGGCACATACGACCCCCCCCCCCCCCCCACACACACACACGTTTTAAAGGTGAAGTGCTACACGTATGTTCATGTTTCTGTTTATTTGACCATACATGTTCAATACTTGCATTATAAGATGACTGGCTGTCTCTTTACTCATTCCATGGATAATATCTCATAGAGGGAGGGACTGGTTCTGATAAAAACACAAATATGGAATGGACACAACAAAAGAAGGTAGCAGCTGATAAAACTAGTCTAAAAGAAACATATCATTTATTGTGTTGTAGCATGTTGGAGAATAAATTCCTGAATCTGAAATTCTAAAGTACTCCTCATGGGACAGGGGACCCAAAATGACTTAACAGATCCTCACTTCCAACCAAAGGCCCCCCCTCCCGGACTTTACAGCTTCTCTATTTGTTTCTGCATCTACACCATACAGCCTTTGCCCCTTTACTTTGTCTCTCACCTCTCTGTTACAGTTTTAATTGTACTAATCATCTGAATAAAATAATCTTGGGTTTCAAGCAGTGTCAATTTGAATAAAATTCTTGAGCTTTCGATGGCTAGCTACACCATCATCATCAGGACAACATTACTGTCTGCCGGGGCTGTCAATATTTCCTGTTTATATACCAGCAATTATGGCTTCTGGCACTAACCAGAGAGGGCCGAAACAACGCGAGCACGCAACGCGGGTTGGACAGCTCACGGCAGCTCCGGCCCTCCACAGGACCGACTGACATCAGGTGGCATGAGAAGCCAGCACCACATTTGAAACTGCCACTCCCGCCACCCTACTTGTGCGTTAACTATTCATTCTTGCTTCCTTTCTACATCCGAAGTCTGCCCCCATGCCCTACTTAAGTGTGTAACCCTGATCTCTGAACTATTGCTGTCCATTCTAATCTCAGTGGCCTCTTTTATGATGGACCCCCAGTATGATGACCCATGAGCCACAACTCTTATATTCTCAAACTGTATTTTATGTCCATGCTCAGTAAAATGCTCTGAAACTGAATTGTCTGGCCTACGTAGATGCTGCCGCCCTCGTAGGGACACCATACACACGAAGAGCTATGTAATCCTTAAGAGGGCACTACATATCTCGTATCTTGGGGCCGAGCTGGATCATTGGTCTCAATCCATGCCTCTGCAGTATGTGTCCCAACTTGCTGCTCATTGGCCCACAGTACAGCAAGAAAGCCACCGGCTTGGCTGCTTCTGCTGATTCACAAGGCGTCCTTCTTTGGTGACAGCTGAAAGCTTTCACAATGTTTCTTTTGCTGTAGTCATTCTGCCCGAACATGTCCCTCAAGTGCTGCAATTCAGACTGTAGGTGGTTGTCATCAGAAATAACTTTGGTTCTGTGTACTAACGTGTTCAGAACAGCTTTCTTGTGTACAGGGTGGTGAAACAAACAGTGTTCAAATATCGATCACTGTGCGTTGGTTTCCTGTACACAGAATGACCAAGCTGGTTTCTTGCCTTCCTCTCAACTAAAACATCTAAGAACGGTAGCTTGCCACCCTTCTCCATGTCAATGGTAAATTTATCGTTGGGATGCACACTGTTCATGTGACCCACAAAACTGCTGCAGTATATTTTCACCGTGAGGCCATAGCCGGAAGGTTTCATCGACATACCTAAGGAAGCAAAACAGCTGCAACACCGTAGAGTTCAAAGACTGCTCCTCAAAGTGTTCCATGAAGAAATTAGCGACAGCAGGAGACAGTGGTGAACGCATTGCTGTGACATAATATATGTCGCTGTACAAGGAGTACATTGTCACTAGAACATGATGAAACAAGTTGTTGATTCCAGGTGGCAACTGTCGGGCCACAAGATCCAGTGTGTCTTGTACTGGCAACCCTCATAAAAAGTGACACCACGTCCAGACTAATCATTATGTCATTTCAACCTATTTCTATTTTCTTGAGAATTTCAACAAATGTCTGCAACTTCACAATATGGTATTCACAATGACATAGTTTTAGCACTAATAATCCTGCAAGATGTTTTGTCAGTCTGCAGATGGGTAATGTGATTGAACTAACAATGGACCTAGGAGGAACATGTTCCTTACGTATTTTTGGCAGTCCATAAAGCCTGGGAGGTCTGGCGGAACAAGACAATTTCTTCGCCACTTCATCTGGTAAATCAAACTGCTTTAATAACTTCCCTGTCTTCCTGACTATGGACTGAGTCGGATCGTGGCTAAGCTTCAAGTACAGCTCGTCATTTAATGGAGGTCGTACGTACACGTGGTAGTCTTCAGAGATCAGAATCACGACTGCATTTCCTTTGTCGGCTTTCAGGCAACCAAGTCCCTATTCTCACGCAATAAGCATAAGCCACGTCATTCCTCAAGGTTAATATTTGATTTCAGTAGCTTAGCTTTTGACCATATATGGCCAGCAGTTAGTCTGGATGGTAAAGCAAGAGAGACATTGCAAATGCTTTCAAGTGTCACCAAAGAAGGACGCTTTGTGAATCGGCAGCTTTCCTGCCATACTGTGGGGCAACAAGCAGCAAGTTAGGATGTTTACTGCAGAGACATGGATTGAGACAAGTGTTCTGGCCTGGCTCGAACACACGAGATATGTTGCACCCTGTTAAGGATGACATAGCTCTTTATGCGCCCAGTGTGTATGGTGTCCCTTGTGAGTGTGGCAGCATCAATACTGGTCAGACAGTTCACACAGTTGCTGAGTGTTGTACTGAGCACAAGACGCATATTAAGCAAAGGGAACATGACAAGTCAGCCGTAGCTGAGTATTGCCTTGAAAATGGACACAAAATACAGTTTGAGAACACAAGCATCTTGGCCCATGCATCAACATACTGGGACTCCATTATAAAATAGGCAGCTGAGATTAGAATGAACAGCAACAATTTCAACAGAGACCATGGTGAGTAGGGCATAGGGGGTGGGCGTTGGATGTCAAAAGCAAGCAATCACAGATATTTAATGACGGTAGGGAGGCGGGAGGGGCAGTTTCAAACATGGCGCTGGCCCCTCATGTCACCTGATGTCACTTGGTCCTGCAGTGGGCCAGAGCTACTATGAGCTGCCCAACTCACCTTCTGCACACGCATCATTTTGGCCCTGCCAGCGGCCTTAATTCTACGTATATAAGCGAAAATAGTCCCAGCCCCAGCAGTCGGTAGTTTTACTCCTGATCACGATGGTGGAGCTAGCCATTGAAAGGTCAAGAATTTTATTAGAATTGATGCAGCTTGAAAACCGAGAAGATTTTTTTCATCCAAGCCGCTGCGAAAGACTCTGAGAATACTAACTATCTGACCAATCATTTTACCTCTTTTATCCATCTTTTGTTTCTCTCCTTGTCCTCTCTGGACTGAAGCTGCCACGGTGTTTAGCAGTATTCTACATTTGACCTTTTACTCTATTTGAAGCCACTACATTCATCATTGTCTCCTATTCTCTTCTCAGCAGGTAAGTGCCTGTTGTCCTATCCCTCTTCCCTCCCTGAGGAAGGAACTAATAGTTCTGAAACCTAGGAGAAGTGTTTTCACTTTTAACTGTACCTATCTATTGAAATAAAATGTAACATAAATGACAAGGGGTGTAACCCACAGATAAATGTGAATGGATGATCACATGCTAAAAACTGAACGAGTCAGTTATTTCATTCAAATAACTTTTGGAAATGCAACTGGGTAATATCCTCTACAACTGCTGATGTTTCAACAGATTAAATCCATATAACAGTCAAGATCTGCCATAAACAGTGACAACTCATTGCATTGGTACCTTGAAAATGACAATATGTTTACTTGTCAAAATAACGGCTGCTTTTAAGGATGTTATCTGAATGCATTCCTCTAAGTCATTTGAACATTTGATAAGCACATTAAAAATGGCTAAGTGGAGCTAAAAACTGGGGGAGGGAGAGGGGAGGGCGAGGCGGAAGAGGCGGCAGTAAATTGGTACATTTAAAAGAAAACTGAAGATAAATCTGAAGCTATTGGGACTATGTCCATCTCCAGATGAAAATACGTTTGACTCCAATCATATGCTGCATGGTGTGTGCTCTCCCTATTAGGCTTTAAATATGGCCCTTCAAATCTGTATATAATGTATTAAGTACTAAATACTGCAAGATGTTAACATCCTTAAGCAGAAAAGCAACTAACCATTACAAACTACGAACATGTGATAAATGTGTCTGACAAAGATTCTCTGTCATATTCAAATATGAATATCCATAGTATTTTGGGCTAGAAAAGAAAGTGTGTGATGAACCTCACAGAGGAAAAGGACATCCATACCCAGAAATTACAGAAGTAAACCCAATTCTTTTTCAAGCATATCACAAACAAGATTACTGCAAGATTCACCTTGTCAAACACAATGGGTACATATGCCTTGATGAATTTTTTAGGAATGAAAGACAACAGTGAACACTGAATATTCTTCACAAGTCTGGGATAATAGTAGATAAAGTGCATAAAAAGTTTTTGAATTCTGCATATGCAACACAGTCATAACCCTTAAACCTATCTTAACTGACTGAAACTGACTGTACGGGGACCTCACCACCCAAAAAATGATCAAGGGACTGACTCTGAGGAGGATGAACAATATAGTAAAATCCATGTAATCAACAAGGAGATTATGGGAAGTATTTTGCAGATTTTTTTATAAAGGGACAACCATCAGAGATGAAAGTAAGTGTGGTTATTTCACATATCAATGCCTTGGTCCACAACAGCGTTCCAGATGTGAGCTATCACTTTTAAAACTGTGCCTTGACAAAACATCTGCTGTACGGTCCTGTAGTGGCCCAATGTGATCATAATTTGTTCACAGAACTGAGATATACAAATTTGAAAAAAATAAAATAAAAATCTATGTACTGTTTTGCAGATTAGGAGAAAGTATTCCCCTAAAAAAAGTCTCATGTTCCACAAACACACACGATTGAGAGAGTGCTTCAAGTTGATTCTGCTGATTTTCACTATGGTTATATCTTCCTAAGTGAAATTGAAACCTACCAATATCAGTTCCTAACTGTTTTAAAATTACCAAGAAAGGAAATACTTCTGACTTTTTAATTTTTTCCTTAATGAAATTTTTTAAGTTGGTAGGCAAATGAAAAATGTTGCAAGTACTGATGATATGCATACAAAAGGTTTTTATTAGCCTTGTTTCACTCTTTTCAAATTCTGAAGATATTAGTAAATATCTCGAAAATAAACAGTATTTCTGTACTAATGAAGGCAATAATGATTTCTTGCCCCATTTCCTCTTACATGACTTAGTAACATACATACTAACTAACTTATTCTAAAGGTTATTGCCTTTGACAATCTTTCCGTTTCACAATACACATGTTTTCAGATCTTAGTTTATTGACTTTTTGTAGCTCCAAATGTCTGTACCTGATATCAATTTAATGCAAACTGTGCTGGTGCAACTATGATGGAGTTTGTCACCAATGCAGTCTTAGTTATGCTGGAATCAACATGTTTAAATCAATACTGAATTTCTATAAGTGAATATGAAGTGTTTCTTCATTATCAAACTTTGCACATTATCTCCCAAGATACTGTGTTCTCCTCATCCAAACTTGGAAATACAGGGAACATTACTTGAATGAACATCTGTAGCTTATACATAAGAGTGACAGTAATGCCATTTCAAGTTATTTCTTCTTTCTTGCCCTGACATCACACCATATTGTTACAGCACATATTTTTATTCTTTTGTGCACTCCACTACAACAACCTAGGAACATGATTCCAGGAGAATACACAAAGCCCATGCAGGTATGGCAACTCATGATGATTCTGCTAACACTGCCCCATCTTGAAGACACACGGCGGCCTTCCATGCACGCATCACATGCAAAACAGCTAACAAAAACCTCCAAACAGTTTCATATTCTGTTATACAGTTTACGATTGTGAACATCATTTGTGTAGACATAAGGTTATACATCACTCCACTGGGGTTATACGTAATACCACGCTTGATCATACAACCAGTCCCTCCTGTAATTAGCTATTCATTTCAGTTCCATGCAATTGTCAAATCCTCCTCTTTTCCATGTCTTCCAAATACTTCTTCCTATGCCATTATTTGCCTTTCTTTTCCAGAACTGTCTTTAAGAATGTGAATGATGAAAGTATTTTGTCTGTTGACACGTCCAATAAATTTTATTTTTCTCTTCTCTGGTGTTGGTGCAATGGTGGTTTCCTTGGTTTGCTCTGGGAGGAAACTGAGTAGATATTATAACACACAAATTATTATTTCATTTTATTACAACATAGATAAATAATTCTTCTTAACTTTGTACAATCCATTTCCACACAGATGTCATGGCTATTCACAACTGTCTCTGAACATTAGTGTATTAATGTATGAAGTGTTACAGGCAAAATACAAGTCTCTCACTTCAATTGCATTTAACAATAACTTTTACATTGAGTTGTGCCTAATACATTGATCACGCAGCTTGTCTATTAAAAGACAAGGCTGTTGTCTTAGTGACTGATCATGGACTGGACTGAGCTGAGTGATCCTGTGCTTGTCTGTAACCAGAGGAGCCAATGTGGAAGTGTAGTGAAATGTTTCTGGGCGTGGCTACACTGGTATCACTCATTCATTGATGCAGCTTGCAATAACAATATTTTCTTGTGGTTGCATTGGAAGGTGCCAACCTTGCTTTGGCACCTCGCTCTTCAAACGCCATCACAATCTCAATTTCCTTTAATAAGCTTCTCTCTTCACTGACATCCCTGAAGACTGCCAGGTTAGTTTTTCTTTCCATTCAGTTCATTCTCGTCATTTTTTGCCATGTTGACACTTCAGCAGTTTCAAGTCAATTCCTTTGTAGTTTCCTCAAGAGTACAACTTTCACTTCCAAAGAGCAGAGTTCACCATGTAAACGTTGATTTTTTTTTTTTTTTTAAAAAAAAAAAAAGATCTTAAATGCCTGTTTTGCCAATGTGTTCCTTCCCTTTACTTCTATTAAGCATCTATTGTCCTCTGTGACAATACTGCTGAGTAAACAAGGCTGTTTCAGGTGATGAAATCAGACAATTTTTATACAGGTTTTCATTTCTAATTTTTACCTACCACAATTACTTTAATTTGTAGGATATTTACTTTTAACTTCCACAGTTTTAAAGTGTCTGACAGCACTTGCAGCAGTTTATTAATTACTTTTTTGGACTCTGTAACTATTAGCACATCATCAGCATACCTGATACAATTTATATTTTCACCGTTGGCTTCTATTCCCTTTATCTTCTTCTTCATGATCTGAACAGCTTTCTCACTTAACACATAAATTAGTCCAGCTTCTTGCCTAATTCTGGCTTCCTCCTCTAGCATACTGATATCTACTATTGAGCTCTGGTTAATCATTCTTCTATCCTTCCTGTCCAGTTCTACTTTGTTCATACATCTACAAAGTAGCCCCATGTTCATATCGTCAAAAGCTTTTCCTAAGTCAATGAAGGTAAAATAAGTCATCTACTCATATCTATCTTCCTCTCAATAACACGAGCAAGGACAAAACTGCTTCTCTTGTTGCTTTGTCTCCTTTAAATCCAAATTCAAATTTTTCTGTATGTTTATTTACCTTTGCACTTATTCTATTCTTAACATATTAATGAGTCTTTCGCAGGTATGTGATAACATTGATAGCATTCTGTAATTGATGTAGTCAACTGCGTTTCCTATTTTAGGTATGGTAATGGTTCTGCATTGTGTAATTTCTTCTGGCATGATTCATTTCTCATAGAGTCATTTATTAGTCTGTATAATTAGTCTTTCAAGTTGTTACCTAAACTTTTCAGCAATTATGCAGGAGTGTCATCATAGCCAGCTACTTTTTCTTGTTTAAGACTCTGAAGGGCACATTCAAAATCATGCTTCATGCATTCAAATTCCATTCTCGAAGTGCTTTTTGTTGTAAAGTTTTTTTATGTATTCTTTCTAACATGCACATACTTCATCATTGTCTATTAGCAATACTCCCTCTTTATTTGTAACTACTAATGATTCTGTTCTGGTTTGTACAGAAGGACTCTTCACTTTCTTATAAGCTTCATCTTGTTCACTCGTTTTCTCATCTTTCTCTCTATCTTCAATAATCCTTCCTTTTCTACTCTGCATTTTCCTGTGATGAGATTTTTAATTCTTTTGTAGTCATCAACATTGTCTTTCTTTTTGGGTTATTTCCTGAGTTAGGTTTAATATTTCTTCTGTCATCCAAGGTTTCCTTGAGCTCCAGTTTCATGTTTTTCTCAAACCTCATTTGTTGCTTCAATTATCCCCATTGCACTGGTCATCACTCCCATTAACTGTTTTATTTGTTCTTTCTTCAAAAGCCTTCTTTGTTGTTTCTCATAACATGAATACAAAACTAACAGTGTCACAATGAATATTTATAATGGATTACATCCAAGAATATAAATGTACTGTAACATTATTTCAGCACACTTACAAAGCATATTTCCTATTATCGATAATTACAAATTAACTTCTGTTGAAAAAAGGTATCAAACCCCCAAAAAAGTGACTGTGCTCACTGTCAAATATACATGACATGCTTTCACTTACACTTATTACATGTGTAATCATAAAAGAACATACCTCTATTGCAATTTACTTTCCTAAGTAGGGGAACACCTCAAGAGTAATTACCCTAATCAATGGATTAGTCATGGCCGTACAGTTAATTGGGCAGCAAGATCACCAGACTTTATAACATTAGATTTTTGTTTATGGTGTTGGATGAAGTCTGACAAAGTGTGCAAACAAGATGAACTGCTTGCTTGCATCATGGGCACTGCTGCCCTCATTGGGGAACATGCAGAGGCACTCAGACAAGCAACACAACATGTTCTACCAAAAGTGTACCAAAGCAATGAAGCTGATGGGAGGAAGTGGGTGGGGGGCAGGGGGAGTGGGTGGGATATTCAATTCAAACCTTTATTGTTAACTGTCAGCAGCAGTAATGTGATGTGTATGATAATGATTAGAGGTGAATGTGTTAAAAATAAATAATTTTCAATTGACATTTTGTAACATGCCTGCTGTAATGTTTATCAACTGTTGCACATATGAACCTGACAATTTACTGAATAGTACAGATAATAGATAACAACGTACATTAAATGTGTTCAATCTTGGAAACTATTCAGAATCGGGCATATGTCCATATAACAGCTTTTTGCTTCAAATGATCATTCCTATCATATCCCTGAATACTAACCATGCCTCCTTGGACACTAGTCTCCTAATGCATGAATACAGTCGTGTATTGTTACTTAGTATTGTGTAACATCCCTTTCTAACCCTAATGACATCAGCAATATGCTGATGCCATAGGCTGCACAAGACATGAAAGCATGAGCAGCCACACTGATTCATGAGTGCTTAAATGCCACTCCCAACTGATGATGGTTGGCTGGAGCTGTTGAGCTACAGTATTTGGCACTCAGTTGTTAGTTGTGGATTACATGCCTTATGCTTTCTTACCAGCTGCATCCAGCATTAAACTTGGTCTCCCTCATCCTCAGAACACATGGGCGTCTCTCAGTCAGGGATCTGGGTGACTTGCCCCTCCTTTCTAAACTTTTCCAACCTACTTCTCTTTCCTCCCAGAGAAGGGAATGTTTACCAGCATTATTTAGAAATTTGCCTCATGTAAATATGGTACATGTTACTTTCAAATAATGAAAAATGTGTAGGGAAATTGAAAAAATAGTTAATATTTGCTATTTATTTTGCACTTAATTTTGATTGCTAATGCAAACTTTCCTACTATTATTTCTTACTGAAGTGTGTCGCCTCTCTAATGAAATAAGTGTTTTATTTGTAGACTTATTTCTAATGTTTAATGGTATTTCATTTGTTCCAGAAACAAGCGCACATAAGAAATCAACAGAAATGCTCACTTTTGCATCTGCATTTGTTCTCTGTTTTGTACTCTACATTGGAATAAAATTACGCTGGTTCAGAGCCAGAATGAGATTTGATACAAACACCATACGTAGTGGATCCTCTTCAGTGGCTGCTGCTAGTGCAGCCACATTTTCTGTAGCTGGTGTTTATCGACCAATTGGTAATAGCAGTCCCCTTGAGAGTCAAGTTCAAACATTTTATCCAAAAACTGAGCAGAAAAATCATCATAAAAGCATGCCAAACCTAACAGAAGACTTTAATGCGTTCCCAAAAGACTCACCTGGCATAGCAGATGTAACTACAAAGACACAGTCAGTACAACAAAATTTGTCAACTTCATCAAAAACTGGAATGTTAGCATCAAATGCAGAGAACCATAATTCTGCTGCAGCCAGTTTTGGACTAATGAAACTGAAGGAAAATGGAGACATTTATTCAAGCACACCAGATATGTCAACAGCAAATCATTCTCAAACTGAGTCACGACAGAAGAAAAAGACAACAAAAAGTTCTGTGAAAACAAAACTGAATGTTCCTGAGACTGAAGCACCAGAAACTGAGGCAGGCAACCTTATCTTTTTGAATTCAAATGGAAAACCCATATCTATCTTGGAAAATAAGAGTGCAAAAACAGTTTCACATAAAACAAAAAGCAAGGCACCAGCACCTCCAGCTCCACCTGCCTTTACAAATCCTAAATTTCATGAGTATGAAGAGTTTGATACGTAAAGCATTTCTACCAGAACACAAGTTCTTTCTGTTCATTAAGAATCTCGTCTGATATTGATATTCTGTGTTGTTTGTGAGAAGAGTATTTCCAAAAAAGATGTTGTTATTATTATATGTAATAAAATTAGAAGGGCAGAGATTCTAAATGACTTATCTGTGAAGTGATTATATATTCATCAGTATTAACTGCAGTAATTTTAAATGTAACTGATCATATAATAGTTTCCTCTTAAACACAGAAACTAAGTGCTAACTTAGATTGATAACAACAATAACCTATGGAAGGCTTGAAAGTTTCAACAGTGATGCTCATAAACGATTAAAAAGTTTAATGTGCACCATATGTGTGTAAGACACACTTATAACAGATCTGCCATTAAACATTATCTTCAAGATTTAAATGGTGTATTACTTTTTTATAAAGAAGATATGTTGATAATATGACAATATGCTCAAATGGTTATCAATCAATTCACAAGTCATAGGGGTCGGCAGAAGAAAGTGTTCGCCAACAACAGTTTAAGTGAGTTGTAGCAGGTTGTATCTTTGGTTAAATAAAATGACAAGAACATAAATAAAGTAAGACAAAATTTATGAAGCAGATAGTACTTGTTAACAGCATATGGCACACTTGAAAACTAAAAAGACAGTGTGATCAGATTATTCTCTACTAACTTGAAGGTTAGCACTTTCTTTCATCGATCCCTTCAACTCTTCAAAAGAAACTTTCAGCCATGAACAATGAAAATTTACCTGAAGCAGTGTTTGTGCAAGATTAGTTAAATTTGAATGTATATACAATGGCATTTGTACAGAAAATAAAACACTAAAACAGAAATAATGAAGGAATCATCCAAGATACTGTAATTATTGCAATTCTTTTAAAATGGTAAAATAAATATTATGGACACCATAAAGATTTAGTTCTTATCGTGTTCACCATGGGTTCCTCTACCTCATACTGTACCAGCTCTGAAACGCCAACCCGAGTTATAACTACCACGATGTGAATATTTTAGTCCTCAAATCTATTTGAGATTATGTCAGCACATTTCTATTGATCAAGTAATAAGGAGAAAGACAGACCAACTTTGACTTAAATGTTAGTAGGACAATTTTATATTTAACTTCACAAAGTCCACAGTAATCTATGAAACAGCTTTATTACATAAAATTCTTTACAGCCAAGTGCCTTGTAAACCTAGAGAGGCACAAATATGGCAGAAGCCCAAGTAAAACAGTTTTTATATGTACTTCAGCAATTAGTTATCCAACTAAGTGTCACATTTCAGATAGTAACTAAGGGAGTTCTGCTCAAGTCACTCCATTAAATTGTGCATATTATGAAATAAGGCTAAACAGGGACATGACCTGTCTTTATTGATTAAGTCTTCTTATCAAGAGCTCCTGCTATATCCACACTTACAGTGACACAATGTCATTTCCCCTGACAGTGAGCAATTACAGTCAAAATGAATATCATTAAATTCTGCATACTTCCATAGCTGCTGCACTTTCTACTTCATATTTGTCTTCCTGTATGCCCTAAAACATAGCAAAATAGCTCCACACCTGTGCTGTCGATACACTTGGTAGCCTAAAGTAAATGGACATCTTACTAAGTGTGCTTTGAGTGGCTACTACTGAGGCATTCATGTGTACACATGTGCAAACTCACTGAATCATCATCATGGAATCGTATTCTGTTACAATGAGTCAGTTGATAGAACTGAGCCTGATGAGACAAGGCCACTAAGTGAGATATACCGTCAGAGAGACTTCACAGGAGTTGTGTACACTCAGTTCACTGTAACAGATTTTATGGCAACATTAAATGCAATCTTTGATTTGGTATGGCTAGGAATTTACTGATAAGCAGAACGGAACTGTACTATGGAAAATCATCAGAAATACTCTCCAACTATTGCAGGGAACATCCTACAGAACTCTCATATACTGAACAGAATAAATAATGGGCAGCAGAAATCACTGGACACCAAGTCCAATACAGTTTTGATGCAAACCAAAAGTATTATGCCATTTTTTTACTAAATGCTGGGGACCCCAGAAGATGCAATATCAGATAGAAATGACCCTATCAACATTATACATCTACCCCAAGATGAAACAAAAATTTATCTGCAAATGGAAAATGGAGAGCAAATTAAATCATGGAATAGGGACAGAATACTCAATGGTTGTAAGGGGGGGGGGGGGGGGGGCGGCTTATGGGTCAATGGTTGTACCTTAAGTTGAATTCTTAATGCACAACTGTCTGTACAGAAGGACTCGAGTTTGACTAAATGAACTCCCACTCTCCATCCAAAATGTATCTGTTCCTGTAAGGCACATTCTAGCAGATATAGATGACAGAACTGATAATTATTGATGAGTCATTATAATTCTCATGTTATTATTTAGTAACAGCAGAACCCACTGAGATAATTTAATTTTGCATTCAGGATTTATTTTTTCACTCTTTCACTCACTTCATTCTGAACTACATATGAACCTCTGCTCAGCCTTTAACTCCATGTTTTGTCATTCCTTGTAAATGCTGTTGCATTGCTAGTTCTTTTTATGAAATTTGACACTATTCTGACATGTAGCACACAGTATTTCTTTACAACTGGTACCAATTTCATGCAGCTAGTGCTGGACTGGGTCAGTTATATTGGAAATGACCACTTCCCATCTCAGTTAACTTCCATTTCTAATCATTAATAACAATGCTAATACCATTTACATTATGATCTGTCCATCTCCACAGCTCAGCAGTCAGCATGGCAGAATAACATGAGAGGGAGCCTGGTTCGATTCACAACCAGGTCAGAGACTTTCCTCTGATCAGGAATCTTCATTATCGTTTCATACCCATCGACATGAAAGTTACCAAAATGGCGTCAACTAAAAAGACTTGCACCAGGCAACCAGTCTATGCGATGGGAGATCCTAGCCATTCGTTCATTTCAGTTTACATTATGATCTAACATCAAAAATTTCTTATTCATATGTTGTAATATATATAGCCACACACAACAACCAAACCACCATTTAAATGTAGCACAAAATATCAGTGTTCCCTATCTTAAAATGAGCAGGACAATCTTGAAACCATTTATGAATTTAAATTTAAGTTATTAGTGTAACTGTGTTTCATGCCATTCATACAGCTTCTATCTCAAAATATAGTGCTTCAAAATCTAATTTTCTTATGACAGAAAAGGGGGGAAAAACTTTTAAAAAAAGAATGGTAAGTATGGGTAATTCACATTATTGAAGTGTTTTGTGTCAAGAACGGTAGGTTGCAGTCGAGAACCAAAATTACTTGCTAATTTTAAAGCCATCCAAAATTATAAAAAGATAAAAACAATGAACGAAGAAACACACACACTCACACACACACACGGGCGCGCGCGCGCGCGCGCCCACACACACACACACACGGGCGCGCGCGCGCGCACACACACACACACACACACACACACACACACACACACACACACGGGCGCGCGCGCGCGCGCACACACACACACACACACACACACACACACACACACACACACACACACACACACACACACACGCGCGCGCCCACACACACACACACACACACACACACACACACACACACGCGCGCACGCACGCACGCACGCACACACACACACACACACACACACACACACACGCGCGCACGCACGCACGCACGCACACACACACACACACACACACACACACACACACACGCGCGCGCGCGCGCGCGCGCGCGCGCGCCACACACACACACACACACACACACACACACACACACACACACACACACACGCGCGCACGCACGCACGCACGCACACACACACACACACACACACACACACACACACACACACACACACACACGCGCGCGCGCGCGCGCGCGGGCGCGCGCGCGTGCGGGCGCGCGCGCGCGCACACACACACACACACACACACGCGCGCACACACACGCGCGCACACACACGCGCGCACACACACGCGCGCACACACACGCGCGCACACACACGCGCGCACACACACGCGCGCACACACACGCGCGCACACACACGCGCGCACACACACGCGCGCACACACACGCGCACACACACACGCGCGCACACACACGCGCACACACACGCGCACACACGATGTCAAACTCCAGCATTTCAGGCTGCAATGCATCACTTGGGATGCAAGCAGCAGCAGTCTAAAGCGGGTAGGGAAGAGGAAGGATAACAGCACACAGGTAGGGAGACAGACAAATGCTGTTTAATGGAGTGTGCATGGACTAGATTACCGAAAGGGACAGTGTCAGGAGTTTGTGGGGCAGGGAGATGGGAAAAGAAGTAGCAAAAAAGGAGAGGAGCGGGAACAGGTGGGCAGATGCTTTGGCAGAGAGCTGCAAATAAACAGAGTGGGAGATGAGAGGACAGAGGTGGTGGAAGCTATTGGGTGGTGGGTGTGGGGACAGTATGTTACTGTAGAATGAGACCGGGATAGTTACGGAAGCGGAGAATGTGTTGTAAGTATAACTCCCATCTGCACAGTTAGGAAAATCTGATGGTGTGGGGAAGGATCCAGTGATTCTTTCCGCCCCTCAGAAGTGGTGTTCCATAGCCCACCCAACCTCCACAACATCCTAGTCCACCCCTATGCCATTCCCAATCCCAACCCCTTACCACATGGATCATATCCCCATGGAAGACTCAAGTGCAAACTTGCCCAATCCACGCACCCAGTACTTACTGTTCCAGTCCAGTCACAGGTTTATCCGACCCCATCAGGTGCTGGGCCACCAGTGAAAGCAGCTATGTCATTTACCAGCTCTGCCATAGTCATTGCACAGCATTTTATGTCAGTATGACTACCAACCAACTGTCCACAAGGACGTATGGCCACTGCCAAACTATGGCCAAGAGCGAAGTAGACCACCCTGTGGCACAACATGCGGCTGAACATAACACACTTGATTACAATGGCTGCTTCACTGCCCAAGCCATTTGGACCCTTCCTTCAACCACCAGCTTTTCTGAACTGTACATATGGGAGTTATCTTTACAACACATGCTCTGCTCCCATAATTATCCCAGTCTCAATCTACGGTAACATACTGTCCCCACACCCTCTACCCAATAGCTTCCACCACCTATGTCCTCTCATCTCCTCTCCATTCTCATCTCCCACTGTTTATTTGCAGCCTTCTGCCACTCTTCCCCGTCCCTATCTTTTTTTTCTCCTTTTTTCCCCACCTTGCTATCCCACAACGTCCGGACACTATGGCTATTGATAGTCTAGTCCCTGCACACTCCAACAGACAGCATTCGTCTCTCTTCCCAACTGTACACTATATCCCTTCCCCTTCCCATACCCCCCAGATTGCTGCTTGCATACTATGTGATGTTGCATTCTGGCCCGAGATGCTGGAGTTAGCGGTGCATGAGGTATGCTTACTTTGTGTGTGTGTGTGTGTGTGTGTGTGTGTGTGTGTGTGTGTGTGAGAGAGAGAGTGTGTTATTGATGAAGGTTGGGCCTGAAAGCTTTATGTGAATGTCTTAACTGTGCCTGTCAGCAATTTGACCTGTCTTCTTTGTGGTAAGTAGCATTCTGTCCTTTCCTACATTGTTAAAAATATAAACACAAGCAAACTGCAGCACTACTGAACAAGAATAAACAGTGACACAATGTTTTTGCTACCAGAAACTAGACACGACAAAAATTAAGTACTGAACATATCTGCCACAAAAGTCCATTAATACTTCAAGCTGCAGTGGCAGAAAGCAAAGAAACAAAAATGGTACTCAAAGATGCAATAGATTTACTCAGGCAGACAATATAAAAAAAATATGATTCCGTAGTTTCAAAATATATTATCAGAATACTGATATTTGAAAAACAATAATTCATCCCATTACAATGACACTTTTGCTAGGGTGTAGAAACCATGTTACGCGTAGTTCACACCTATAACTACAAAATTAAGATATTTTTTAATTATGAGAAGACGTCATTGGTGAATGGTTATCACAGGAGGTGAAAATATACATACTGCTGATATTAACTACTGAAAGCAGAAAATACTATTCTTGTGTTATAGAATTTTTCTGTTCCTTCCTTTGGGTGGGACGAGGGATTGGCTGGAGAAAGCAGGAATGGATGTTAAAGGTACTCAACCCTAAACGGAGAAGGATTCAATTGTTGTTAGGGTGAGTGGTGACTATAATCTCTGTGACTTTTCCTTCCTTTCTACCATTCTCTAAATATCCTTTTCTTCCCCCAAGGATTGGAATACTGAGAACAGCTATTTCTACTCTACTGTTTTTCTACAAGCAGTACTTCAATTTCCACCCCCTGGAGATAAGTAGTATCTGGCCATTCTGCTTCTTTGTAATTCAACAGTTTTCTGAACTGTATTTTTCTTCTGATAGAAAAGAAGTGAAGGTACTACTATACAAAACTAATACTAAGTAATATTAATTACTATGGAAGAGATACCTATAATCGAAATGATTGTTGTTGCAATATTTTGCTTCTTTGGAATCTATGCAATATTAAACCATCATTTAAAAACAACATAACAAGTCTGTTTAATGCAGAAAGCAGAGCCAACTTACCTGTAGCATTTGGCCAGAGGGAAAAGGATGCAAAGCTTCTGATGAAGCTCACAGAACTCTTTATATGACCGGAACAAGAAAGTAGGATCTGGCTGATTGATTCTCTCCACTCTTAATATATATACATAATATTTTTCTGGGTCATAACGTTTCTGGTAACCATATACATGCACACTTTTAATTCGTCCTTCCTGCTGCATCCTGCAAAGTAAATTGGACTAAGTATTAGTGGTCTTAAACACAAAGAAATAAAACTTCACCCCCTCCCCCCCCCCCTTCCACACACACACACACACACACACACACACACACACACACACACACACCGGGGGGGGGGGGGGGAGAGGGAGAGGGAGAGGGAGAGAGGGAGAGGGGGAGAGGGAGAGGGAGAGAGAGAGAGAGAGAGAGAGAGAGAGAGAGAGAGAGATTGTAATCAAATGGTGTGGCAGGCACAAAAAACAGTCTCGTTTAATTCAGCATTTTCAGTAGATATGAACATCTTGCAAGTTCCAATAGCTTACTAACTGTACTTACAGTCTCCAAGAAAGATTTCATGTGACACTGAATTGATTCAGGAATTTATTTACATGCAGATCATGTTCTGTAAATTCCAGCATGAAGGAGAGCCACTAGATATATTGACACGTAGGAGGAGGAGAAATTAGACGAATGATGAACACTAACTTCACTTAATGAAGGTTTATTCAGCACTTGCACATGCAAGAGTGCAGAGCGAACTGCCTCCGACCAGAACACATATGGTATATATACAGTTACAGAACATTCCAGTACAATGATTCTTGACATTTGTGGATACTTCTAGAATGTACTCGAACCAAATATAATTTACAGTTCAGGTGAGTTTTGAACTCACGACCCTCCATGCAACAGTCTAGTATCATAACCACTACACCACGGCGGCTGTGCTACTCAGCAAAAATCAGTGCAAACAATAATCCATCTATTGCCACTAACAGACATTGGAAATCGTCGAAGGAGGTCAACCTCAACACACTGGAAAGGCATTTCGCCTGGTGGAATTGGTATGAGTCGGCCAGGTGGTTTCTGAGGAACTGCCTTTCTCCTCTGGCACTCTCAACAGTGTGACACAAGTGATGCACACTCCTAAATAAACCTGACCAGAAAAACCTCTTGCAGATCCTATCATATGTCATAATAAATCCTAAATGTCCGGCCTTAGGTGTGTCATGGAATTTCTGTAGAACATCTAAGCGCAAGTGTTTAGGAATCACTGGTAGCCACCTCTTTCCAAATGGATCAAAGTTTTTCTTGTAAAGTAATCCATTAACTACATTAAATTGTCCTTTCACATCCTCTGATTGATTTAAGGCAAGCATAATTTGAGATATCTTGGCGTCGTCCTTCTGCTCAGCAGAGAGATCCTAGAGTGCAGCGAGACAGTCACTATCTTCATCAAGGTCTTGATGGTCTTGCACAGGGGTTCTTGAGAGACAGTCGGCATCTTGGTGTTTTCTTCCACTTTTGTTCACTATGGTAATGTCATACTCTTGAAGACATAGTACCCACCTGGCGAGTCATCCTGTTGGATCCTTAAGACCTGTCAACCAACAAAGTGAATGATGATTTGTAACAACTGTGAATGGCCACTTATACCCACACAAATGACACATCTTCCTGTAGGTTTTATATATTTCCCATTAGCCACCTTCAGCAGAGATGTTTTGCTGTCGATGAGTATCGTTTTCTGCAGCTGGCGATGGTACTTCTCTGAAATGACTGAATATGATGCTCAGAGTCCACAAGAGCTTGGGCTGGTCAGCCATCCATGAGGATATCGACATAGTTTCCTATCATTTTTGTAGTGATCAATGGCAGAGGATTTTTCTCTCACCTCCAAGGAAGTTCGGACCATTCAGTTTTCCAGGTTAAGCTAGGTGAACGGCTGGAGCCTCTACACAGTGATGGAGAACTTGATTGGTGTGTTGGGGAGCATCCTCTCCAGAGGCTAGCTTGTGGCAATGGTGACCTACATTGTCCTGTACCCACATCATCTTGTTTATCTTCGTTGTCGCGGAGTTGCTGTCAGCTAAGATTGGTCTGCTGTCTTCTGGCGCGGGCGCCTTTCTTGACAATAGCACACCACATGTCCCGGTTGTCCACAGTGAAAACTTACTGGTTGGTTATCCTGGGTCCTTCAGATGTCAGTCTTCCTTGGTGCCCAGACAGGTTCCTCATGCGGCATTGTAGGAACGTACCTTCACCTGGATCTCAACTTTTTCACCATTTTAAAGGGAAATGAAGGGTGAGAGATTGGGTTCAATGTCTGTTCCACTTCCTCCCTTTGACCTCTTGAAGTGTCTCAGTTTTTTTACTCACTGTGCAATCCAAGTGCCTTCTGAACTTCCTCTCTCACTATCTGACGAAGAACACTTGTGAAATCAGTTCCTTCCTCCATCACAGACATCAATACGACGTTTGAAAGCTGTTCAAACTTCTTGTGTGTAATTCTTTTTTGATGCCTTGTCTCAATATACTGGCATCATTTTATGACATCTTCTTCTGTTAAAACCTCCTTCAGGAGTAGGGCTCGATACATGTACTCAGTAACACCCTTCATGTGATGTGCAACCTTATCTTCCTCCTCTATTCTAGGATTTACTGTTTTACACAGCTCCTAGACGTCTTGAATGTAGGATGCTGTAGTTTCTCCTGGATGCTGTGCCCTGCAATTTAATGTATCTTCAGACTTGCACTTCTGTCATCGTGTGTCACCGAAATACTAGCGCAGTTCCACCTGGAATACTTCCCAGCTTGTGAACTTCTCCTCATTGTTCTCATACCATTGCTTGGCAGTGCTCTCCAAGTAGAAAAATACGTTAGCCAAACACACGGTGTCATCCCATTTGTTAAATTTGGCTATACGCTCATATACCTTCGGCCACTTGTTTGGATCTTGGCCATTGTCACCAGAGGACCCGGAACGATGTCTCATGTGGTGGCACATAGTCGCTGTCATCGGACCGTCCTCCTCCTCTTCTTCTTCTTCTTCTTCTTCTTCTGTCTCCAATAGATTGCAATCTGTTGAATATGGCTCGAACTCGGGTTTATTGCCACGTAAACGGTGGCTCTGTTGTGGCCTGATGGGAGCCACTGTGTCGTCGATAATGTGCGCTACCACGAGTTCCAATAACTGGTGCCTCCACCAGAATAATGTCATATAGAGGAAGGTGTAATTAGATGAATGATGAACACTAACTTCACTTAACGAAGGTCTATTCAGCACTTGCACATACAAAAGCGCGGAGCGAACTGCCTCTGACCAGAACACATATGGTATATATACAGTTACAGAACATTCCAGTACAATGATTCTTGACATTTGTGGATACTTCTAGAATGTACCCAAACCGAATATGGAAATTAAAATGTTACAGTTCAGGTGAGTTTTGAACTCTTGACCCTCCATGCAACAGTCCAGTATCATAACCACTGCACCACGGTGACTGTGCTACTCAGCTTCTTCTGCAACAGTATTAAACAAGTCAAGTTATAAGTAGTCTGTTCAAAAAATTCCAGAACACTTGTAATTTTGTGCCAATGGTTTGTTGGAGCAAAATGCTGTGTCGCACAGTCTGCGAAATGACAGAGTTAGAGGAACAATGTGTCTGCATTAAATTTTGCATGAAACTCAAGAAAACCTTTACAGAGACATACCAAATGATACAGGAAGCCTTCAGTGATGAGTGCTTAAGCCATACTCAGTGTTATGAATGGTTCAAACAGTTTAAAAATGGCCAGACAAGTTAAAGATAACCCTCATTCAGGTCGTCATTCGACATCTATATTCTTGACTTTGAAAGATTAGTTCATCAGGAATTCATGCCACAGGGACAAACTGTTAATCACTGGTACTATCGGGACGTACTGCGAAGCCTGGGAGAAAATGTGAGAAGGTAATGGCCTGAAATGCGGCAAGACAATTCGTGGCTCTTGCTTCACAATAATGCACCCACATATTCATCCCTGTTGTCGTGTGACTACTGCACTAAAAACGAAATCACTGTGCTGCCTCATCCTCCATACTGTCCAGATCTGGCCCCTGCAGACTTATTTCCAAAGTTAAAAACCCCATTAAAAGGAAGAAGATTTGTAACGACAGATGAAATACAAGAAAAATCACAGACGGTGCTTCGCGAAATTCAACAAGGGTCGCACCAAGACTGCTTCCGGAAGTGGAAACGGCATTGGGAATGGTGTATCAACTGTAGAGGAGAATATTTTGAAGGACACCAGGTATAATAGGTAAAAGGTAAGTGCAGAAAAATTTTGTGGACAAAGTTCCAGAATTCTTTTGAAGAGATCTCTTACATTAGAATATGGAAACAGCCACTGTAAACTACTTCGGAAAAGTATACCAACAATGAATTATTAGTGCTATCTACTTACACTGATAATTATACAAAATTAATTACAGATTGCTTTATATTTACATGTATGTACGTTGTGAGAGGAACTGTTACACAGAAAAAACTACTGCTGCTCCTCTTAAATTGTTCAGCGTCTGTCTTAGCCACTATTTCAAACAAAGGGAGAGGGTTAGTTTCAAATATCTTTCTAGCAACCCTGGTTTCAGTTTCTGAAATCTGCCTGAACACTCCAAGTGACTGTTGGCAAGTTTTTCCAACACAGTTGAAAACTTAACTAACAATTTTGAGAAAGAAAACACACACTGAAAAAGGAACACAGTTACTGCTTATCTCTCTATTTTTACCTCATAGAATATTCCACCGCATAATAAGTTTTATGTCCTTTCATAATGAATTCTTATCACTTTCATATCTAAACTGTGAAGACACAAGGTCCAGTCTTTTTACTTCAGTAAAGCCTTTGATATTTTTAACTTTGACATACCGGCTGGTTTAATAAAAGTGCAGCAACTCACAGAAAACTAGTGTGGATTTTAAAACAAATAAGAAAGGCATACTGCTGATTTTATTATTAACTATCGCTTACACAATTTGTTCAATATGAGCACCAGAGACAATGAAGAGATGCTGCACAGCACCAGATTTTCATTTGGTGACTAAAATTGGAACTAATTGTTTTCCAGCTTAAATCAAATTCTGCATTAATGCATCAGCATATTTACCAAGTTTTGCTGCCGCATGATAATTACAGCCAACACTGGACCTCCATGACTAGCTGCACTTGAATTATAACCACCAGGTATTACTGAGAAAAATGTGACAACTAAATTCTTCAGATAGTGTTTTGGATTGGTTTGAAGGCTATTTAAAAACACACAGCAATATATTGTCTGTGGATTGAAAAGTCATCCTGAAAGCACGTTCTCTCAGGAGTCTCATAGGGGTCAGTCCCAGACCCACGTTTGTTTCCCTTGTATGTCAGTGACATTGACTTGGTTCTGTCCATCCATAAATATCATTTCTATGCAAGTAACTTTACAATGGGAAGGCCTCAGACACAACCAACCAATTAGGCCCATATTTGGCTAGTCACTTGTATACTATGTAAAATGAGAAAGACTGAGATACTTTGGCTCAACTCCCCCTCCCTGTGTTTGAGAAAACAATTCCTAAAGTTCATGATACACAACTGCCTCAGAATTGATAGATAATTGATGACTGTACATTTTTATCAACATATAAGAGGTCCACAGATGCGTATTTTCATACAAATTGAGGAAAGAAATGATTTTGATTACCACTTATGTACCTACCCATACGTTATGCACTGTTTAATGAAAGTGCAGCTGCTGTAGCAACCAATCTGCCTGGGAAGCAGGAAACTTGTGTTAGACTGCCAGTTGCATTCTGCAGTGTTTTTACTTTTTTCATTTATAGATTGAAATTGGTAGGAATAAGAGTATTAATAAGGTAAGTAAATCAATAAGGAATAATCAAGTAGGCAAATAAGTTTCTTAAATGACTGATTAGTAAAGAAATAAAATTTTAAGCTTCACTGTATGAAAGCATGTCTGAGTAAGATTACTCTGAAGAAGAGCATTAGAGTCAATACATATAAAATGATCCAATGAGGGTTGCTTGATCATTTTTTAATATTTTGATTTTTTTATATGTGATTACCCTGTAATTGAGAAGTTCAAAACAGTTTTTTAAAAATAATTTACCTTGAACCCTTACTAAATGGTAGCCATGTTTCTTTGTAAGGGCATGGTGGTTTTTCAAATTGTAGATATTAGCATTAATTTTAATATCTCTGTACTGGTTTAAGTTACAACATTGCAATTGACGTGACTGTTTTTAGAAAAGTCTCCTCTACAACATTGTTTATTACAC
Source organism: Schistocerca piceifrons (assembly GCF_021461385.2). Classification (NCBI taxonomy): domain Eukaryota; kingdom Metazoa; phylum Arthropoda; class Insecta; order Orthoptera; family Acrididae; genus Schistocerca; species Schistocerca piceifrons. The sequence continues at coordinate 67,071,076 of NC_060144.1, read as the reverse complement.
AAAATACCCTAAATTAAAAAAATAACCAGTCAAAATGACCTCCAAAGATTTCCACTGAAAATTTAAACAATTCACTTTTTTACCCAAAAATAACAACCAAGTATTGATTTATCAGAGAACATTTTTTTCTCTAGTTAAAAATCATAAACTACTAGCTTTATATGCAGTAAGAACACTGACAAATGATTCCTTAATTTCTTATAAATTTCTCAAGTTTGAAAAACCTTATTTTTTTTGTAAAATTTAGGACTAGTTATCTCTAGTGGGACTGAATATAAAAATTTGTTTTTTGCACATTTTGTACACCTATATGACAGCAAAGTACTGCACAAATTTTTACATTGATATTTGACTGTGAACAAAGATATGAGTTTTTGAAAATGAGAAAATAATTCACATCATGCTACACCTGATCTTAAGGTTGTTGCCTATTTAAATTGTTTAGTGTTTGAATGTAATAAAATTTAGCTGTGACCTGTATTTAGTTAACACTAACATCCTATATTTAGTTAGTATTATTTATTTTAATAATAAAATATTAAACAGTAGGAACTTTTGCTTAATAATACATTAAAAAATTGCCCATTTACATCTTGGTTTATTTGCAGTTACACAGCACATTATTATAAGTTTAAAATGATGAAAGTAAAATAATAAACATGTGAAATTTCTCTATCGTTGAGAAGTTTTGTGCATGAATTTAGTCCTCAAGACAGATGTGTACACAAGCTCAGTCGACAGAGTTATAAGTTTCCACAGGAGCCCAGCCGTCAGTGACCAGTTTGTACATGAACTGTGTACCCCCACTACATTTGCTGGGTGTGGCACTGTTTTAGTCAGTCTGCTCAGAAACCTCTTTCAGAGCAGATGTATATACTTCACTAAGAGTGGAGAATATTTTACGTGCTTTTGTTGTGAGTGTAATTTTTAATTAACTAAAATCATTAATAATAAATTAATTTCAAAGATTAATTGGAATGAAATAAAGTGAATGAACAGTACTCTATTGGACAGATAGTAAGTGAATTGTGTCACAAAACAGTTTCTGGTTCAGTTTCAAAGTTAATGACTTTGATGAAGATAGGTAAACTTTGTTTAAATTACAAGTAAGTCTTCTGTATCACCAGTTTGTGACTATCATGAGAAAAAACATATTCTGAGGTACAATCACATTTTTGGAAAAAAAAGTGCTCTGATCCACTCAATGTTCATAAAAAGCCAGTTATTAAAGGTTTGAGGGAAATAATAAAACTTGGACAAGTGTCCTTGTTAATTGTGGGTAAATTAGCTTCCTGATTAAAACTTACTGTGACTCTTGGAAATTCTCTTTGCCCAAATCATTAATCAAAAATATTTATGGTGGATCCAGAATCAGAATCATGTTGTTGTTGTTGTTGTTGTTGTTGTGGTCTTCAGTCCTGAGACTGGTTTGATGCAGCTCTCCATGCTATTCTATCCTGTGCAAGCTGATTCATCTCCCAGTACTTACTGCAACCTACATCCTTCTGAATCTGCTTAGTGTATTCATCTCTTGGTCTCCCTCTACAATTCTTATCCTCCATGCTACCCTCCAATACTAAATCGGTGATCCCTTGATACCTCAGACCATGTCCTACCAACTGATCCCTTCTTCTTGTCAAGTTGTGTCACAAACTCCTCTTCTCCCCTATTCTATTCAATACCTCCTCATTAGTTACGTGATCCACCCATCTAATCTTCAGCATTCTTCTGTAGCACCACATTTTGAAAGCTTCTATTCTCTTCTTGTCCAAACTATTTATTGTCCATGTTTCACTTCCATACATGGCTACACTCCATACAAATGCTTTCTGAAATGACTTCCTGACATTTAAATCTACACTCGATGTTAACGAATTTTACTTCTTCAGAAACGCTTTCCTTGCCACTGCCAGTCTACATTTTATATCCTCTCTACTTCGACCATCATCAGTTATTTTGCTCCCCAAATAGCAAACCTCCTTTACTACTTTAAGTGTCTCATTTCCTTATCTAATTCCCTCAGTATCACTTGATTTAATTCGACTACATTCAATTAACCTTGTTTTGCTTTTGTTGATGTTCATCTTATACCCTCCTTTCAAGACACAGTCCAGTCCGTTCATTTGCTCTTCCAGGTCCTTTTTCTGTCTCTGACAGAATTACAATGTCATCGGCAAACCTCAAAGTTTTTATTTCTTGTACATGGATTTTAATACCTACTCCAAACTTTTCTTTTGTTTCCTTTACTGCTTGCTCAATATACAGACTGAATAACATCGGGGAGAGGTTACAACCCTGTCTCACTCCCTTCCCAATCACTGCTTCCCTTTCATCTTTCTGCACAAATTGTAAATAGCCTTTCGCTCCCTGTATTTTACCCCTGCCACCTTTAGAATTTAAAAGAGAGTATTACAATCAACACTGTCAAAAGCTCTCTCTAAGTCTACAAATGCTAGAAATGTAGGTTTGCCTTTCCTTAATCTATCTTCTAAGGTACGTTGTAGGGTCAGTATTGCCTCACGTGTTCCAATATTTCTACGGAATCCAAACTGATCTTCCCCGAGGTCGGCTTCTACCAGTTTTTCCATTCATCTGTAAAGAATTCGCATTAGTATTTTGCAGCTGCAACTTATTAAAATGATAGTTCGGTAATTTTCACATCTGTCAACACCTGCTTTCTTTGGGATTGGAATTATTATATTCTTCTTGAAGTCTGAGGGTATTTCGCCTGTCTCATACATCTTGCTCACCAGATGGTAGAGTTTTGTCAGAACTGGCTCTCCCAAGGCTGTCAGTAGTTCTAATGGAATGTGGTCTACTCTCGGGGCCTTGTTTCAGTGCTCTGTCAAACTCTTCACACTGTATCATATCTCCCATTTCATCTACATCGTCTTCCATTTCCATAATATTGTCCTCAAGTACATTGCCCTTGTATAGACCCTCTATATACTCCTTCCACCTTTCTGCTTTCCCTTCTTATCTTAGAAATAAGGTTTCCATTTGAGCTCTTGATATTCATACAAGTGGTTCTCTTTTCTCCAAAGGTCCCTTTAATTTTCCTGTAGGCAGTATCTATCTTACCCCTAGTGAAATAAGCTTCTACATCCTACATCCTTACATCCTCTAGCCATCCCTGCTTAGCCATTTTGCACTTCCTGTCGATCTCATTTTCGAGACGTTTGTATTCCTTTCTGCCTGCTTCATTTACTGCATTGTATGGAAATGGAAATGTCGTGTGGCTAGGGCCTCCCGTCGGGTAGACCGTTCGTCTAGTGCAGGTCTTTCAATTTGACACCACTTCGGCGACCTGCGCGTCGATGGGGATGAAATAATGATGATTGGGACAACACAACACCCAGTCCCTGAGCGGAGAAAATCTCCGATCCAGCCGGGAATCGAACCCGGGCCCTTAGGATTGACTGTCTGTCACGCTGACCACTCAGCTACCGGGGCGGACACTGCATTGTATATTTTCTCCTGTCATCAATTAAATTCAATATTTCTTCTGTTACCCAAGGGTTTCCACTAGCCCTCATCTTTTTACCTACTTGATCCTCTGCTGCCTTCACTATTCCATCCCTCAAAGCTACCCATTCTTCTTCTACTGTATTTCTTTCCCCCATTCCTGTCAGTTGTTCCCTTATGCTCGCACTGAAACTCTGTACAACCTCTGGTTCTTTCAGTTTATCCAGGTCCCATCTCCTTGAATTCCCACCTTTTTGCAGTTTCTTCAGTTTTAATCTAGAGTTCATAACCAACAGATTGTGGTCAGAGTCAAAATCTGCCCCTGGAAATGTCTTACAATTTAAGACCTGGTTCCTAAATCTCCGTCTTACCAATATATAATCTGATACCTTCTAGTATCTCCAGGATTATTCCATGTCTCCAACCTTCTTTTATGATTCTTGAACCAAGTGTTAGACATGATTAAGTCATGCTCTGTGCAAAATTGTACCAGATGGCTTCCACTTTCGTTTCTTGGCCCCAATCCATATTCACCTACTATGTTTCCTTCCCTCCCTTTTTCTACTATCAAATTCCAGTCACCCATGACTATTAAATTTTCATCTCCCTTCACTACCTGAATAATTCCTTTTATATCATCATACATTTCATCAATTTCTTCATTATTCATTATTAAACCTACTCCTGCATTACCCCTATTTGATTTTGTATTTATAACCCTGTATTCACCTGACCAAAAGTCTTGGCCCTCCTGCCACCGAACTTCACTAATTCCCACTATATCTAACTTTAACCTAGCCATTTCCCTTTTTAAATTTTCTAACCTACCTGCCTGATTAAGGGATCTGACATTCCACGCTCCGATCCGTAGAACGCCAGTTTTCTTTCTCCTGATAACGACGTCCTCCTGAGTAGTCCCCGCCCGGATATCCGAATGGGGGACTAGTTTACCTCCAGAATATTTTACCCAAGAGGATACCATCATCATTTAATCATACAGTAGAGCTGCATGCCCTCGGGATATATTATGGCTGTAATTTCCCCTTGCTTTCAGCCGTTCGCAGTACCAGCACAGCAAGGCCGTTTTGGTTAGTGTTACAAGGCCCGATCAGTCAATCATCCAGACTGTTGCCCCTGCAACTACGGAAAAGGCTGCTGCCCCTCCTCAGGAACCACACGTTTGTCTGGCCTCTCTGAACAGATACCCCTCCATTGTGGTTGCACCTACGGTACGGCTATCTGTGTCGTGGAGGGACGCAAGCCTCCCAACCAACGGCAAGGTCCATGGTTCATGCCGCGGGGCCAGAGTCATGTAGCCCTGTTAATGACATTTATACTCCCGATGAGGAAGCTATTAGCAAATTGGTTTTTGCGAGTTCTAGTTTAGAAGTATCTCCTGCTTCAAAAATGAGAAAATTGAGTAGTAGAAAAAGAAAAGCAGCTACAGAAAGCAACGTAAAACAAATTTCAGACAAAATTACAAAAGACTTCGACTCACGCTTTAATAATGCAGATACTAACAGTATTTATGAAAAAGAAGGAAACCTACCTCCGGACTCATCTCACACTGAGTATTTCAGCTTAATCGAGAAATTCAGTGACACCTAAAGAAGATAAAGTTAAAAATTTAAGTTTGCTCCCAGATTCATGGTGAAGAGAAAAAAATAGTTCATGACTTCAACATTTCTGATCGTTTGGTTAAACTTACTCGAAAATTTGTAAAAGAGCAAGGCATTCTACCAGTTTTAGGAAAGATAAAAGGATCAGCTATAAGTGAAGAAAGGATTGTATAGATACAACAATTTTTTGAAGATGATAAAACAGCAAAATGTGTCCGGGTAGCAAAGACAGCAAAAGAGTTGTTGTAAGTGGAGTTAAAGGATCAATCAGAAATGTCTAGTGCTGTCAAATTTAAATGAACTTTATGTAGCTTTCAAAATTTCTCATCCTGAATGCAAAATTGGAAGGACAAAATTTTGTGACCTTCATCCTAAGAGGTGTATTTTGGTCAGCTCCTCAGGAACACACACTGTATGTGTTTATGTCATCAGAAAGTCAAACTAATGATTGTAGGTGCAAAACTCAATGACACTAATTACAAGGAGTTACTAGATTTAATGGTCTGTGACATTAACAGTTATGACTGCATGATGAGTTTGTGTGATAAATGCTCTGGTAAAGAAACCATTCTTGGATTGTTTAAGGAATCTGATGAGGAAATGCCTGACAATGTTACCTTCAAACAATGGGTCATAACCAACACAGCTATAGTAATAACAATGGTTAAATCTCAGGAAGAGTACTTTGAATCTGTAACTGATAACTTAGAAAATCTCAAAAGTCGTCACTACGTTTCTAAAATCCAAAGCAAGTTTTTGAAGAACAAAAAAGCACAACTTTATGAAACGAATGCATAGTACTAGCTGATTTTGCAGAAAATGTTAAATTTGTGGTTAAAGATTAAATACTAGGGTACCACAGGGTTAATGACCAGGCAACAGTGCATCCATTTGGTCTGTGCTTCAAAATTGAGAATGATGAAGTTTGCAGTTCTTCAGCTTGCATTCTATGTGACTGCTTGGAACAAAACACTTTGGATGTCCATGTATTTCAGAAGTATGTAACAAATTACATAAAGAAAAGTTGCCCAACGTTGAGAAGCTCATATACTTTTCACAAGGAAGTGGTAGCCAATACAAGAACAAAAAGAATTTTTGAAATCTTTGCAACCACAAAGTTGATTTCAGATTGAAGGCTGAATGGTCCTTTTTTGCCTCTTGATGTGGTAAAAATGCATGTGACGGAGGAGGTGGTACAACAAAACATGAAGCGAGTAAAGCCAGCCTAGAAAGAATGACCACAGACCAAATTCTTACAACAGAGGACATGTATCCCTTTTGCAAGGACAATATTAAAGGTACCACAGATTTTTTTTTTTTTTATCGAGAAGATACAGTTCTCAGTCCTTCATATCAAAACAACACTTCAAACCAGATTTGAAAAATGTATAGCAATAAAAGGAACAAGGGATTCCACGAATTCCTCAGCACTGCAGAAAATGCAGTTTGATGCTACGTAACGTCAGAAACCGAAATTTATGAGGATCATTGTGCAAGTAGAATTACGTCTCTGTCCTTAGCATTGAGTGATATATCAGAATGTGTGTATGATGGACAATGGTAACTTGCACATGGTGAAAGAACACATTTGGAAAACAATGATGTTTTTAAGCATTTTTACCACCCTGCTGTCCCAAGAATGTCATGGAAGAAATCTACTAGTGATGTACTTAGCACAGCAACTGGGAGAAAGCTGTCTGAAGAAATAAGTGTTCTTAACAATCACACCTAGGATTAGGAAGCACGGCATATTGAAAGTATGTAAACTGAAAATATTTATTTTATATTATTCAAGATAATATAAATGTTTAGTTCAGTAATTTTTCAAGTTTTTACCTATAATTCAGTACCTTAACTTCAATAATAATTGACTTCGTGTAGCCAGTATCACACATGAATTAGGCAAGAGCCATAAGATCAACTGTAGTGTAATGTAAATTATTTTCTCATTTTCAAAAATTTATATTTTTGTTTAAAGTCAAATATCAAAGTTGAAATTTTTACAGTACTTTGCTATCATATAGATGTGCAAAATGTGCAAAAATCACATTTTTTATATACAGGCCCACCAGAGATAACTAGCTTCAAACTGTACAAAAATTAAGATTTTTCAAATTTCAAAAATTTATTAGAAAATTAAGGAAACATATGTCAATGTTCTTGCTCTATATAAGGCTAGTAGTGTACAATATCTAACTGGATTAAAAAAAAAAAAAATACTCTGACAAATCACTCCATTGTTGTTATTTTTGGGCCTAAAAAGTGGATTTTCTTGATTTTCAGTATCAAACTTAAGAGGTTATTTTGACTGGTTATTTTTTAATTTAAGGTACTTTGGGTAATAAACAATGTTTTAGATGAGACTGTTCTGAAAACAATCATGTCAACTGGCATGTTGTAACTTAGCCCAGTCACAGATATTCAAATTAACACTTATGTCTCCAAATTGAAAAACCATCGTGCACTTACAAAGAAACATGGCCACCATTCCGTAAGGATGCAAGGTAAATTTAAAAAACAGTTTTGAGCTTCCCAATTATAGGGTAATCACATATAAAAAACCAAAATATTTCAAAATCGTCAAGCAACCAACTTAATTTTTATTGATCACTTCACTTGGATTGACCCATTAGGGAGAATACTAACCCTTGTCGCAACTGGAAGTGTCAGTTCTGAGCTGATTGTGGGTCATGAACTTTACTGGTAGTTTTCTCAAAAATGAGGGTTGCTGAAGCAAAATATCTTAGAGTCTTTCATTTTAGGTTATGCACAAGTGGCCTGCCAAACGGGAACCATATCAGTTGGCCCTGTCTGAGCCCTTTCCCTTGATGGTATCACATCACAAATTAAGTTGAGAATTCCATGAACGATTGCCTACAACTCTGCTGGATGGTATTCCAGTACCACATCAAAAAACAGTGAAGGAGTTATGGTAATGTTGGATGAGCATTTCAACTGGGCAGCAACTACTGCGCCATTTGCAAGAAGAGTTCCTCTTGCCTCTGCATCTTGGGAATATATTTTCACAGGACGAGAAATGGAAACTCCACTACTGTGATTTAATTCTACACGGCACAAGTAGTGAAAACATTAGATGAATGGAACTAACCACAAATGCTTGTGTGTGTTCCATCTACATTATCTGTCTGTATGACCATGTCAGTGGCTCATATCCCCAGTCAGTGTGGTAGCAGATCGATGAATTATGTGACTACCACATGCCGTGGCTACTTCATCGACTCCTCAGTACCCACATATCACAGTACCGCACAGAGATTAAATACCCATCGTCTCATCATCCTCTTTTTTTTTTTTTTTTTTTTTTTTTTTTTTTTTTTTTTTTTTTTTTTTTAAAAAAAAAAAAAAAAAAAAAAAAAAAGAGCCCCACTTATCTAGTATCTTAGATGCATCTATTCATTAAACAAAAATATTCATGAACTCTTTCTCTGATGCTTCTGTCCATCTTTGGATGAGACTGCCCAGCACTCTGCAAACAATCTGACTTTGCACAGAGTATGACTCACTGCCCTCTGGCAGGAGTCAGATGGTAGGTGGCGCAGAGATGCAAAGTCCCACTAGGAACTCAGTGTTGGCAGCAGCAGGTATGGATGGCAGAGCTATGGCACAAAGTACTGTGAATGACTTTGTGCTGATGGCATGCACAGCCCGGTCTTGAATCCACGACTGCTGCTAGCGATGCTGCTGCCACTGGTTTCCAGTGATGAGAAGTGCTCCCCTGCCCCGAAATTCAGACTTACTTATGTGCCTCTGACACACATCTATTACTCTAAACCCGGGACCTAGTCACATCGCCCATAACAAGAGACTACCCTGGTATAGTGACATCACCCTACCAGCTACACGGTTACCACTATGCAGTAAAGTTTACTTTTGCGTTCTACTATTTATCTCCAGAGCCCCCTTGCATGTCTGTTGTGAGCCACATATCACCACACTTGTGGCTACCAACTTATGACTGTTAATACAACAGTCCACAGCAGCTTCCACACTACTTCTCATTACTTTTGCTACAGACTTATAATGTTTGGTCAAAGACTGATTAGCAGCAATATGTAATGTGTATGGTCAGTTGTTCCCCATCATACATAAAACCCGACAATTCGATTTTCTCCCAGTTATGCTTTTTTTCTCTTTTCTTTTTTCATGACACTTTCTTTCTCCCCACCTTCATTAACTGTGTTTTATCATATTTCTCTTTCTCTCTCTTTCATGCTCACTGACGCTAGTGCTCGCAAGTAAAATCTACTTGCTCTAACTTTTATTTATTGCTGTACTTATTGTGTATGAATATATGCATGTTGCACATTTCTGGTATCTGCAGCCATGAGGGCAACATGTACTGTGCAGTATAGCAATAAATGAGTTTGTATCACAGAGCTGTTTCTGTAGCATCACGGCAGTTATTCATGTTCTTTAACACACTTAGCAGTTTTCATTTTAAGAATGTGGTAAATTATCATATAACAAGCTGCTCTTTCTACAGACTATTAACTGAATCATGTCTACTACTATACAAATAAAACATGGGATCCATCACTCCTTGTGCAACAACTTTGTCATTTTACTAGTTTTGTGTAATATGACCATCCAAATAAAATGACCTCTGCTGTCCACCAAATTAAAATGTTTAAAAATCAAGACACAAAGAGTACTGTAAATCAAATAACGCATGAAGCAATAGCTGGGTCAGTATGTAAGAATCACTAAGTTCCATATAATATGTAACAAAACCATTCTGAAAAATAACTTCCAAAGATCATATAAAATATTACAAACGTACGTGTAGGTCCTGGGAATAAAACTGAGCAGTTCACCATCATTATGATCACCAGTAAATCTCAACTGTGCTAAATTATGGAGAAAGAAATTGAACTGCGTGAACCAAGACTTCAAAGAACTTTCAATCATTCTTGCAAACGTTGCAGCTGCTTCAGGATTCGACAAGTTAGGCAGAAGTGCCCGTTGCACATATTCTACTGCCTCCTTCGTTACACCTGGTATTCCAGAGGACACCATCTATAATAATGCAAACACACAATTATGCAAATACACAATTATATAAATAAGGAATATCACTTTACATTGGGTGTATATTAAGTGTAGTGTAGAGTGAGTGTGTGTGCATGTGTATTAAATGAGCATTAATGATTATTTTATGTGCTGGACTGGTCAAGGAATAAAAGGAAAATAATTTAAAAAATATTTAACTTTTTTAAAAATAATTTTCTTGGTAACTTTTCATATCTGCAATACTACATATCCATGGTCACATTCACCAATACCTCTTTAGAGCTGCATCAATTCAAACAAGCAAAGGAATCTGCATTATTAACGCTGACTGATGGTGAAGAAAATTCAGTTCAAACTCTGCTTTGTACATGTACAAAGCAGTGCAATGAATGGTTAATCAAGCCCTACACATGGTAACATTATGATATGCACACAAGACAATACTGGCCTTATGATTCATCTTAGAAGGTAAGACATATGAAAAGCAATCCTCTGTTTACTGCATTAGTAGGCTTAGAGAAATGCTATGGTATATTGATAATTTTTACTTTATGGACTGTCTGACAGCAACTGAATGAAACACAATTTCATGCCATACGCGTTTTGCCTTTATTTTCTGCAAGGCATCTTCTGTGGCCTGGCATATGTACATATGTTTGCTATTTAGTTTACATTGTGGTCACTGTACCTATGGGTTATAAACAGTTCTAGTGGTTGGTTTTTGCCTTTATGAAGTAATATTTTGAACTGTATTTCAAGCTGTGTGAACTACTTTCTACATATTACGCTCCTGTTGCATTTTTGGTGTTGTTCTTCTTCTTATAAATGCCAATTTGCAGTTTTTCCACATTTCACAGCACTATGAACTGAATACTTGTTTTGAGGCAATGTTTTGGTTAGTGTTGCCAACTGTCAGATGTTATTGTTAAAGACCGAATGTTATTGCCAATTTTCGACTGTAATTATTGAAGTATGTCTGTGTATGCATTTGTTTGTGTGTGTGTGTGTGTGTGTGTGTGTGTGTGTGTGTGTGTGTGGGTGTGTGGGTGTGTGTGTGTGTGTGTGTCCCTGTAATATTAACGCAACTGAGGAAGACAGGACTACAAAAGTTGAAGATGTTAATACAGCTATGTCAAGCATTCCCTGTCAACATGGACTCCATAACACGACTGCAAAAAAATAATGAGAATAAGCATCCATGACAATCATACAAATGCAAGAAAACTCCCACATTCAGAAAGCCATCACTGAAAACAAACATGTGATGAATGAACTAACATACATCAGCACAGGCTCCCTACTACACTTAATAAAAGAAATACAAATAGTAAGCAAAAAAAATCATCCCGCTCACACAACCGGGGGGGGGGGGGGGGGGGGGGGGAGACGGACTTCCGCCCCCCCTCCTTCGCCTTCTGGGCACACGCACGCGCGCACACACACACACACACACACACACACACACACACACACACACACAACCACAGGACAAGGACATCGCTTGACTAGACTGGCCAAACCCCATCGAACATGCCTAGGATAGACTGAAAAGGGCTGTTTATGGACGACGTGATACACCAACCACTATGAGGGATCTATGCCGAATACTCATTGGGGAGTGGGACAATCTGGACCAACAGTGCCTTGATAAACTTGTGGATAGTATGCCACAAATGCATACACAATCAGATTACAGATACTTCAACAATTACACTCGAAAATTGGCAATAATATTCGATCTTTGACAATAACATCTGACAGTTGGCAACACAAACCAAAACATTGCATCAAAACAAGTGCTCAGTTCATATTGCTGTAAAACGTGGGAAAAAACGCACATTGGAATTTATAAGAAGAAGAAGAAGAAGAAGAAGAAGAAGAAGAAGACAAAAAATGCAACAGGAATGTAATATGTAGAAAATCACCGTCAATCCTGAACTAAACATCTTCATAAATTCGATCGTATCCTTTATTAGGACATTTATTAGTTCCTCCTGTTTCCTTAAATGACTGATATACAATCCAGAATCCTGCATTTAGCTGTGAAAATTTTATTCTTTCACCCAGGAAAACTACACAACATACCCGATTTCTATGCAACCCCACTGTCAACCCCACACCACACGAGCCATTCTTAGTGAGCGACCCATATGCAAAATCTGTCAAGTACATCCACCTACTACATTCTATTGCAGTCCTGTTGCAATAAATTTCTATCGGAGGAAGAACCACATGTGAAGGTCTGCAGTATAACTATTGTGCGACATTTCATTTCAACATGAATACACCCAAGCAGTTGTCTGTACATATAAATGGCCTTGGTCACTTTAAAATCAATTATCTGATTCATGAACATTCTGTACGCCACACAATAATGGCTGGAAAACCTGGTTGCATTGATGTTCCATTGGACTGTGTGAACCACATGGAGTGGGACTTTCCTGCAGGACACAGCCTCTAATCTCCCAACCACATACATACCAAGAAAGAAAGGCCAAATAATAATAATCATCAAATCAGTATATTTAATCTGTAAGTGAGTGGTTGAGAATAGCCATTTTTTGTTGCGTTATCATGGTCTTCAGTTAAATGACCAGTTTAAAGACAAGTCTGATGGTGCTCTCCATGTGAGATTATGCCATGCACGTCTCTTCATCTCTGCATAAATACTGTAACCTACATCAATTTGAACCTGCTTGCTGTGGTCAAGTCTTTGCCTCCCTCTCCAATTTTCACCACCCAAACTTTTTTTTTATAACTGAAATGGATAATCCTTGATGCCTCATCATGTCCTATCAGCCAATCCCTTCTATTCAAACTGTGGTAAAAGTTTCTTTTTATTACTATTTTGACTAACTACAAAAGAATGGGAAAACTGATAGAAGTCGGCATTGAGGAAGATTACTTTGGGTTCCAAAATGTAGGAACATGCAAGGCCCTACTGACCTTGTGTCTCATCTTAGAGGATAGTTAAAGAAAAGCAAACCTGGATTTATAGCATTTGTAAATTTATAGGAAGTGTTTGACAATGTTTAATGGAAATTCTGAGAGTAGCAGATAAACTCCAGGAAGAGGAAAGTTACCTATAATTTGTGTAGAAACCACACTGCAGTTTTGAGAGTTGAAGGACGTGAAAGGGATGCAGTAGTTGAGGCTACCCTCTTCATCCTCAAGAGCTGCAGCAGAACATTTTGGATGAGACTGCAACAATCCCAGCAGTCCAGCCTCCAGCAGCTACTAGACCAGGGCCCAAAACTGCCAAGATATGAATGGTGGTCACTTTTAATATTTGCTATAGTCAGGTTATTACTGTATTTCCTTTCCTCTGCTGTGTTTCTTTGTACCCTGGAACTCTGTTCTCCTTACCAATTTATTTGCTCAAACCTGTATTTTGCATGGAAGGAATATAGAGGGTATAAAACCTAGGTATAGTTTTTCTGCTTTTGTGTGTGCCTGTCAATTATTTGCACCCATGAAGACAGTACTGGCCAGCCATTCTGACGCACTGAGCAATTAATATGTTGGCTGAACACAATGGTGTGTTCCTTGCATTTAAATGTTACTAAGTACACCTGCTATGAGCACTAAAAGACCTGAGTCGAAACAAGGCCCCGAGAGTAGACCACATTCCATTAGAACTACTGACAGCCTTGGGAGAGCCAGTCCTGACAAAACTCTACCATCTGGTAAGCAAGATGTGTGAGAAAGGCGAAATACCCTCAGACTTCAAGAAGAATATAATAATTCCAATCCTAAAGAAAGCAGGTGTTGACAGATGTGAAAATTACCGAACTATCATTTTAATAAGCTGCGGCTGCAAAATACTAACACGAATTCTTTACAGACGAATGGGAAAACTGGCAGAAGCCGACCTTGAGGAAGATCAGTTTGGATTCCGCATAAGTGTTGGAACACGTGAGGCAGTACTGACCCTATGACTTATCTTAGAAGAAAGATTAAGGAAAGGCAAACCTACGTTTCTAGCATTTGCAGACTTAGAGAAAGCTTTTGATGATGTTGACTGGAATAATCTCTTTCAAATTCTGAAGGTGGTGGGGGTAAAATACAGGGAGCGAAAGGCTATTTACAATTTGTACAGAAACCAGATGGCAGTTATAGGAGTCGAGGGGCATGAAGGGAAGCAGTGGTTGGGAAGGGAGTGAGACAGGGTTGTAGCCTATCCCTGATGTTATTCAATCTGTATACTGAGGAAGCAGCAAAGGGAACAAAAGAAAAATTCAGAGTAGGAATTAAAATTCATGGAGAAGAAATAAAACTTTGAGGTTCGCTGATGACATTGTAATTCTGTCAGAGACAGCAAAGGACCTAGAAGAACAGCTGAACAGAATGGACAGTGTCTTGAAAGGACGATATAAGATGAACATCAACAAAAGCAAAAAGAGGATAATGGAATGTAGTTGAATTAAATCGGGTGAAGCTGAGGGAATTAAATTAGGAAAGTAGTAAATGAGTTTTGCTATTTGGAGAGCAAAATAACTGATGATGGTTGAAGTAGGGAGGATATAAAATGTAGACTGGCAAAGGCAAGGAAAGCGTTTCTGAAAATGAGAAATTTGTTAACAACAAGTATAAATTTAAGTGTCTGAGAGTCATTTCTGGAAGTATTTGTATGGAACGTAGCCATATATGAAAGTGAAACATGGATGATACATAGTTTGGACAAGAAGAGAATAGAAGCTTTCGAAATGTGGTGCTACAGAAGAATGTTGAAGATTAGATGGGTAGATCACATAACTAATGAGGAGGTGTTGAATAGAATTGGGGAGAAGAGAAATTTGTATCAGAACTTGGAGACCAAGAGATGAATACACTAAAAAGATTCAGAAGGATGTAGGTTGCACTAGGTACTAGGAGATGAAGAAGCTTGCACAGGATAGAGTAGCATGGAGAGCTGCATCAAACCAGTCTCAGGACTGAAGACCACAACAGCAACATACCTGCAATTCACCTGGAAGTCATTTTGTAGGTAAGTCAGCCATTTCTTCAATAGTTTTACAATTACAGATTTACTTCTTGGGACATTGCAACGTTTGTCTTCAGAGACAGGGACAATGTCAAGACTGCTATACATTTAATCTTTCAGCCTTTCTTCTGGAAGAGACACACACCATAGTGCCTCAAGAAGTTTGGTGTAAATTCTAGAAACACTCGGCCTTCAACTATCTCTAACACCCGACAATTTAGGTATGAGTGCGGGAGAGTGAGAATGTTTCTACTGATCCACCTGTTTCTATGTGCAGGTCGGAAGTCTGTTATTAGAAGATTGTAAGAGGCAAGTCACTGACGACAACAAGTATTTGCCGCCAGCATCACAGAAGACATGAGGAGAACTCAACAAATAATTATGTCGTATTCTTTGATGTGTTAGTGTCTGTGGTGATTGTGAAAAAACTATTAAATAGTTGAAGATAGAATGCTATGCACATTCATGTATTGGAATCGCTTGTCACTAGAGACTTTTAAATTACTTTATGTCTTGGACTCTGAGAAGTCAAGACGCATGTTTATATTTTCATATGGTTTTTAAACCAACTCTTATGTCTCAATGTACTTAATGTTTTCTAAAGCTCAAGTTATGAGTAAGGCAACGAAGATATTTATATGTCTAAGAAGAGAATTTTGTTCTGCATAGCAGTTCTAGTACACCATTAATCAATGAGTAAGTTGACACTAAAGTTCATATGTGTCATCAATAGCTTACAGACACCACTCGCAGACAAGAGTAACTGATTCTTCACCATTTGCCATTCCATAGGCGTTGCTAAGATTTTTCTTCGGGGGCTTCAAAGTGGAAGGTGAGAATGTCCGTTCTGTAGGAGACGTTTAACATCATACCTCCTCTGGCTTCTCACTCAAGTACCGGCGAAGTAGGGGTCCTGGGGAAGGGGGGTGGGAAGGGTCTGTGGGGCTATCTTCTTTCTCTTCTTCAATCTTAGCAACCAGTTCTATTTTATCCTTTCTTAATTCTCACTTGAGTACCGGCTTATCTTTCCCTCTTTCCATATGCATATACTTCTATCGATGCAGTCCTCCTTATTTTCCGTGGTTTGCAATAACCTTCAACTTATATGAAATAAGTATGCTGAAGAATCAGGATACACACACACACACACACACACACACACACACACACACACACACACACACACACATCTACATACACTTAAACACAAACAGATGAATTATGAATTAGAAACCTAAAGTGATGTCAGAACTGCCAAGGGATTTGGGGAATAAAGATATATGTACATCTGAATCGCTGCACATATTACATTGTTGATACGAGACGGTTCTGCATCATTATTTTTTGTTGGTCTCAAAAATATATTTACATGTGCTGTGCTAGTCCTTTGAGAAAAGGCACAGTATCTACTGGGAGTTGGCAAATAAAGTAGACATAGCAACTACTATGTGTGGGCATGATGTCTGTCTATATGGTAAAAGTGAGGAGTGAAAGATGACTCTAGGGTATTAGATGTAAAGTATTAGGAAGTGGAATAGAAGTGTAAAGTAGATTTGTAATTTTACCAGAGAATATTTAAGAATAGTATTCATTAAGATGTATGCTAGGGCAATGAACCAGGAGGACTACTGAAGAAAAATAAGGAGGGCGCACTCGACATTATTGGATGAGAAAAAGGGCGGATAGGCAGACCTATGAAAGGCTGGCCTATACTGCACAGACAGGGGCACCAAGAAGGGGATTGACCAGTACCATAGGAGTATAAGAATAAGAAAGGGACGTACCTACCAAAACGTAAGGAGAAAGGGTATCCATGGATCAACCCACTTAAGATATAGTTACTATTCCTAAAGGGTAAAAGGGAAGTATTGTGACAGAAGTTAAATGTTTAAAGAGATAAGTCTGGTAAGTTTGAATTCTATGCAGCACTAGCATTTTTACATTTTAGACTTACACGTGTCAGAAGAAGGGAACACTTTATTCTACCCAGAGTTCCTCCAGATTACATAAGTAATGAAAAGTAGTACATGAAGTAAGAGCAAAGCAGTGGAGTACTCATGAGTTATGTGCACCTGGAATTTATGATTGGAAGAGGAACAGAAAACAAAGATTTGGTACTCAGGAGTTTTTTTTAGATTGAAAAGAGCTAACTCCAACATGGATTGAAAGGTTCATGTTTTGTAATAGTGGTAAAATATGCACAGTTGTAAGTAAAAAGAGAGGCACTGTCAAAAGATTTGAATTGTCTTGTGTAATATTATTGTACATAATGAATATGTATAAAATATCGCGTGTTTGAGCTAAGGGGAGGGACATGCAGTGCCTCAAGAATTTCGATGTAAATTCTAGAAGCACTCAACCTTCAACTGTCTCGGATACCTGATATTTTACGTACAAGTGTGGGAGAGTGAGAACGTTTTTACTGATCCACCTGTTTCTATGTGCAGGTCGGAAGTTTGTTATTAGAAGACTGTAAGAGGGGTGAGAGAGTGATGACAACAAGTGTTTGCCGCTAGCGCCACAGAAGACATGAGGAGAACTCAACGAATAATTATGTCATATTCTTTGATATGTTAGTGTCTGCGGAGATTGGAAAAAAAGACTATTAAACAGTGAAGACAGATTGCTATGCACATTCATGTCTTGGATTTGCTTGAGACTAGAGACTTTTAAATTACTTCATGTCTTGGACTCGGAGAAGTCAAGATGCATGTTTATATTTCATACGGTTTTTAAACCAACTCTTATGTTTCAATGACTTAATGTTTTCTAAAGCTCGAAATACGAGTGAGACGACAAAGATATTTATATGTCTAAGAAGAGAATTTTGTTCTGCATAGCAGTTCTAGTACACCGTTAATCAATGAGTAAGTTGACACTAAAGTTCATATGTGTGATCAATAGCTTACAGAAATAAGATGATGATATTTTTTGTTGTGGAAAATGTTAGAACACACACACACACACACACACACACACACACACACACACACACACACACACACAGACAGAGCCACTGTGGGTGGAAACAGATGGGGTGTGTGTGTGTGTGTGTGTGTGTGTGTGTGTGTGCGCGCGCGCGCGCGCGCGCGCGCGCGCGCGCGCGCGCGCGCGCGCGCGCGCGCGCGCGCGCGCGCGCGCGCGCGCGCGCGCGCGCGCTCGCGCATGGGCGTTCTATTTTAGAAGAAGATGCTTTGTTCAAAAGCTTAAATGTACAGCAGTCTTTTCGTTGTGCCTGTCTGCAACTCAATGTCTCCTCTACATGATTAGTCTATCCTTTTCATAATAGTGTACGCCAACAGGTTCCATTGTTTCTGATATATATTCCTGTGTATTTTGTCAGAGTGCATCTTTACAATGGGTACCCAAAGTTATGATTGTCACCTCAAAAAAATAAAGTTATGCGTTTAATTTTTTTGTTTCTTTGCAGGTACACATCTACAGACATCTTATACAATGAAATGTGTGTCCCACAGCATTACAGCATGACACTAGAAGAGCAAAGACAAAATGGGACAGACCATTGATAAAGTGGAGAATTGTCTGAAGTCATCTGGACTAGCCCAAAACACCTGCAACATTTCTGCTCTGATGAAAAATAACTGCACGATACTCCACTTTATTAATGGTCTGCACAATTGCGTTATTTTTCCTCTAGCAGCCTGTAAAGTACTATGGTGCAGGCATTTAATGTGTAACAAATACCTGCAAAACAAAGAAAAAGATTACACTGATGAGCCAAAACATTATGACTATCTACTTAAAATCAATCTCTCTCTCTCTCTCTCTCTCCCTCTCTCTCTCTCTCTCTCTCTCTTCTTAGGGCATAAAAACAAACCATGTCAAAACTGTAGAACATGAAGATAGAGAGACGAGTAAAAAACGACTACACGTCAAGTGCAATTGACAGAAAAACAGGGATGTGCAGAAAGGTCTATAAAACACGCCATAGTAAAACGGAAGTCCAGAACTAAAAATCAAATGGCCTTTGCCATATCGCTACAATGCATAAAAAGTAGAATGCAGTTGACAACCCACTCGTCGTTCACTAAGGCGGCCGATAACTCAGATGGCAAACACCAACCAGGAGCATAAGTGGTTAAAAAAAGGGCATTCCATTACGAAACGGCGAACAGTCAAAAGTTGGGTGCAATGTGCACAAAGTGGTGGGGGAGAACCACTTAACAAACGGCAATGGCTAAAAAGACAGTACCCAATACGCAACCTAGTTAGAATGAACTCCTCGTGGGGAAAGGGCCAAGAGGAGGCCGTCGAAGTTGCTGGGAGAGACTTAATAACACGGAGCTTGTTCCCATGAAAGGAGGATCAAAGGTGATGCCAAAGCGACACAAAGCCGACTGACGGCGACTCAGAGATAATCGAAGGGAATGTAAGAACTAGCTGGCTGAGATACAAGGATTGCAGTCTAGGCAGCAGCGTCAGCAGCCTTGTTTCCTGTCAGACCGATATGACCAAGAACTGACATAAAAATCACAGTGGCTCCATCAAGAGTGGGCAAGTGACAGCTTTCCTATACCCATTGCATTATGGGATGGATGGTGTGCAGCACACAGAGACTTTAAAGGGCACTGTGTGAGAGTGAGCAGATGAGACAATTGAAAAGCCTGTGTCGCCAAATGTACTCTGTGGCCTGATACAGGACAAACAGCTCTGCTGTAAATACTGAGCAGTGCTCCGGAAGCCAATACCAAAAAACGTCAGCGTCAATGACGAAGGCACACCCGACATCATGGTCAGTAAGAGAGCCATCAGTGTACACAAAGGTACAGTTAGAAAGTTCTGTGCAGAGGCCGCAAAACTGAAGGCGATAGGGTGAGCTGGAGTAGTGGCCTTAGAAAGCGAATGAAGGCCAAGGTGAACATGAGTCACCACACGAAACCGAGATGGTGAAGGGTTCACACCCACCCCGAAAGTTGCAGGTAACGCGAAGTTAAGCTGCTGCAGCAAGAGCCGAAAGTGAACTCCACAATGTAAGTGTGACAAGGGACACGCCCCATACTGGCAATCAAGGTAGTTATTGAAGGAGGCAGCATAGGATGAGTGGCCATGTATGGCAGACAAATGGCATGCATATCTGCTAATAGAAAGTCACAGAGGTAGGACAGTAGTAGTTCAGCAGCTTCTGCAGACAGACACTCAACCGGGCTAGTGTAAAAGGCACCAGTGGCCAAACAGATGTCACGATGGTGGGTAGTACTGAAATGGTGTAAGAGGGATGGACATGCAGATGCATAAACGAAGTACCCATAAACTAGTTTCGAATGGACGAGGAAACAATTCAAACAGAGGTGGGTGGTTTGATCAGCACCCCAGGAAGTACCATTGAGGACATGTAGAACATTATGGGACTGCATACAGCTGGCTGCCGGATAAGACATGTGGGAGGACCAAGAAAGTTTTCTATCGAGCATGAGTCCCATGAATTTTGAAGTCACAGTCTGGGATTTCTGCAGAAAACCATTCACAACATGGGTAGACAAAGTGACAAGATGATCAACTGCAGAATGGTGCACTTGAAATCCACACTGTACAGTGGTTAGTAAATTGCGAGACTCAAGCCACCACACCAGCCAAGCATGAATCATATGTTCCATTACCTTGCAAACACGGCTGGTAAGAGAAATGGGATGGTAGCTAGAAGGAAGGAGTTTGCCATCACCAGGTTTAGATATGGGTATGATGATGGTTTCATGCCAGTGTCTGGGAAACGTGCCCTCTGCCCAGATACAGTTGTATGTATTAAGCAGAAAGTGCTTGTCCACAAGAGAAAGGTGCTGCAACACCTGAATGTGAACAGTGTCTGGCCTTGGGGCGGAGGATTGAGATGAAGTGAGAGCATGATCTAGCTCCCTCATAATAAAGGTGGCATTGTAACACTCACAATTCTGAGATGAGGAGGGTATTGCCCAAGCCATCTCTGCTCATTTCTGATGGAGGAAGGCAGGGTGATAGTTGGAGGAAATTGAAATCTCCACAACATTGCGGTCCAATGTGTTGGAGATAACAATGGGGTCCACGATGACTTTGTCTGCTACTGTCAGGCCACAAACTGGGGAATGGATCTTGGTCCCAGAGAGCCGTTGGAGGTTGCCCCACACGACAGATAAGGGAATGGAAATGTTAAAAGAACTAGTGAATGAAATCCAGCTAGCTTTTTTGCTATCCTGAAGAACACAATGACACTGTGTATGTATCAGTTTATAATGAATGCAGTTTGCCATCATAGAATGATGGTTAAAATGCAGAGAGCCATCTCTAGGCACAAATTGCATCACAGCATGCCTCAGTTCAGAAAGGAACCACGACACGGCAAGGTAAAACAGAAGTGCAAGGAATGGAATGTTCTGCAGCGGTAGGGATAAGGTTTGTAAGATATTCTATCTGGTCATCACAACTTGGGAAATAATGTTCATTGAAGGTCATCAGGGAGGAGTAAAGCCTCCAGTCAGCCTTAGCAAGCTGCCATTTGGATATGCACAGAGGTGGGGTAGCAGTCAGCAAATGGACAGTACATGGGAAATAGTCACTTGAGTAGGTACCAGAGGGAATGGACCACTTGAGACAATGGACAAGCTGGGCAGTGCAGAAGGATAGGTCCAAAAGGGAGTAAGTGTGCGTGGTGTCTGAAAGGAATATGGGTGCTCCTGTGTTAAGGCAGAAGAGGTTAAGTTGATTATGAAGGTTAGCCAAGATGGCACCTCTCAAACAGGTTCTAGGAGAACCCCAAAAGGGATGGTGTGTACTAAAGTCACCAAGCAACAGAAAGGACTGAGGTAGCTGCCCAATAAGCTGGAGGAAGTCTGACCTGGTGACATCTTATGACGGAGTACAAGGAAAAAGGTCAAGTGAGGAAAGAAAAGGTGAACTGCAACAGCTTGATGGTGGGTAGTGAGGGAGGTGGGTTAACTATGAATGTCATCCTGTATGAGCAGCATGACTCCCCCATGAGATCGAAAGCCGACCTCGGGAGGAAGGTCAAAACGGACTGGGAAGAAATGCAAGAACTCAAAATGGTCATGAGCATGCAATTTTGTTTCCTGGAGGCAGAGAACAAGTGGATGCAGCGATTCTAAGAGCACCCATAAATCCTTTTTGTTGGATCCCTGGTCACGAACATTCCATTGGATGAGTCACGATGAGGAAAAAATGAAGGGGTGTCATCTTGACAGCTGCTGAGTGCCAGCCTTCGAAGAACCACTGCTACAAGACACAGAGACAGGAAGATCCTGCTATATGAGGTCTGCAGAAACGTTGACATTCTTCTGCTGTCAGCCTGTGGAGTCCAGGGCAGAAAAACGGTTGGTGGTGCACACCGGTGACACAGAGGTTGGTCGGGCGAGGGTATGACGTGGTGACACCGTCGAAGAGGATCTTCGAGTTGACAAAGGAGAAAACCATTTGCCTTTATATGACTTCTTTGAGCCTTTCAGGTTATTAGAGAAAGACTAAAGTGTTGGTTGGCTGGAGGGATGTAGGAAGTATTCATGGGAGTATTCCTTCTGTCTTTTCCGGCCTGTTGTATGTGTAGTTGGTGACTTTGCCCCATGAAGCAAGAGTTTGGTGGTATGTTGCACAGCTGGAGCAGGAGACGGGGACGCTACCAAGACATTGGGCAAATTCACAACTGTGGTGCTAAATCTGAGGTCGCATGTCTGTGTGGCCATGTCTTTCGTGGAGCGAGATGTAGCAAGAACAGTACTGTAGGTACCAGATAATAGAATGCAGGGTTTCCGACTAGCCAACAAATCACGAGCGACCGGGTAAGGCACTTTTTTCTTTACCCGGATCTCCTGGACAGCCCGCTCATCCAGTTACAGGAGACAATCGCGGGACGAGGTGGCATTGTCACAATTGCAGTTGATGCAACAGGGAGAAGGACATGACAATTGCCCTTATGAGCATCCCCACAACAGGTTTCACATTTGGCAGGGTGTCATCAACAGGACTCTCAAGTGTGGTTTTAACAATGACACTGGTAGCAGTGCATCAGGTTTGGAATATACGGTCTAACTGTGATAACTTCATAACCTACTTTGATCTTTCATGGAATAACTACTCTATCAAAAGTGTGTAAGAGAGAGAGAGAGAGAGAGAGAGAGAGAGAGAGAGAGAGAGAGAGAGAGAGTGGGGGGGGGGGAGAGAGAGGGGGGGAAGAGAGAGAGGGGGGGGAAGAGAGAGAGGGGGGGGGGGGGGAGAGAGAGGGGGGGAAGAGAGAGAGGGGGGGGAAGAGAGAGAGGGGGGGGGAAGAGAGAGAGGGGGGGAGAGAGAGAGAGAGAGAGAGAGAGAGAGAGAGAGAGAGCGCATGCGGGCACTAAGGAGGCATCAACTTTTTTCATCACCTGATGGATGGCAATGACACCCTGATCAGAGAGGTATGTTTGGATTTCTGCCTCAGTCAGGCCATCAAGCAGCCTATTGTAAATAACACTACAGGAAGAATTCACCGTTCGATGGGCCTCAACACAAACAGGATAGCCATTGAGGAGCGAAGCTGCAAGCAGTTTTTGTCCTTGAGAATCCGTAGTAGTCTCCAAAAGCACAGTGCCATTGCATAAACGAGAGCAGAATATCACAGGGCCAGCAACTGTGTCAACACCTTTCTGAATAATAAACGAATTTACCACTGCAAAGGGTGGATCGTCTTCAGTACGTGAAACCACGAGGAACTGTGGTGCAGCTGGGAGAGTCTTTGAATCATTAGCCTCATTCCGTTTATGTTTTGCAGCCACTGACTGTGAAGATGATTGGCTCATTGTGAGAAAATCCCCCAAGATTGCCAGCATTTCCGATGGCATGCTCCTTCCAACTGGGGGCTCCTTCAGAAGGGAATGCATCCACATTATGTGATTGTTCACATCTCAGGTCACACCTCCCAGACACCGGACAAAGGGACCAATAGGCAATTTGGGAAGGTAGCAACTCAGGCAAATACCCCTCCCTGCACCTGGCCTATAACAGGGGATACACGTGAACCTTTTCTGTCGACCCGGGGCTGGGAATTACACGTTACCCAATCACCTGTTACATGCCAGATGTGCAGGCCAGCCTTCAGGAGTGCACTGGGAAGAGGAAGAAAAAGAGGAACGTCAAACAGTGAAGCAGAGGAAAGATAGAAGGTACACAAAGAAAGGAAAAAGGAACAGTGGAGAGTATTCTACTACCGAGTACCGAAAATGCAGAATACATTGCCAAAAACAGCCCAGACATGTTCCCCAAGAGAGGAGAAAAAGAACATCAAGAGGACAGACATGCAGCATGGAAGGGAAAAGATGCTGTAAAGGCTGGGGCCCCGTGGTAGCCAAGTACAAACTCGTCAAAGAGCAACGAGTCCCCTGGGGGGCTAAAAATCTTGTTTGTTCATCTTTGGAATGAAATACATCACTTATTCTGCTTATCAGGGATCCTACAGTTTGTTAGTATGTTTGTGGCATTAGATGTATACACACAGGTCATGTAATCTGCATAAATAATGAACCGCTGATTTTAGTACACAGTGATGGGTTCCATATGATTTATATCAGCAAATTTGGTTGCTGTGACATCAATATGAGTTCACTATAATGCTCTGCAAGCCAGTTTAGCTTGGTTATGGCCCTGAGATATTGACAATTATACTGCTGAAAGATGACATCTCTGTCAGGGAAGATGTCTAGCATGCAGGGGTGCAGGTGGTTCACAGATGTCAGCGTGTCTTTGACTACTGCCAAAGGCCCCATGCAAGCACAGGAGAATGTCTCCCATAGCATAATACTGAACCCACCAGACTGCATCTGTGGTACGCTGCGTGTTTTGAACTGCTGTTCACGTCAATGACGGCATTTGTGGAGACAACCTTCAACTTAGTGTAGCAAAAATGTGATTCACCCAAGGAGCCAACACGTTTCCATTGATCAACGGTCAAATCCTGATGGTTCCAGCCTACTGATGTTGTTGGGTCAACATAGGAATAAGTAGGGGTGGTCTGCTGTGGAGCTCCATATTCAACAATGTACAATGAGCGACATACTCCGTAATACTTTTGCATGCATCAGCATTGTGTTTTTTTCAGCAGAGATGCCATGGATCACCACCTACCCTATGTTACAGAACAGAGAAGCCTCTGAAATCCATGCTCTGTAAAGAGCTGTGGATGTCGAACTATTTAGCACCTAGGGGTAGTATCGCTGTCCTTCAAACTCTTTCCGTAGATGCTTCGCTGTTTTCAAGATAATCATTCACAGGCTCTGCATGATGATAATCTGCTCTTCGTCAAAGTCACTTATCTCAATGGATTTCCCCATTTGCAGCTTACACCTTCAATAGCGTGACCCCCGTCTTATGTCAGCTTACATACTTTTGTCACTGGGTCACATGCCCGCAACGTCATCAGGTGACATCCAATGTTGCAGTGGGCAGTAGTCATAATGTTTTAACTTAACAGTGTATTATGTTTATTTTTTTGAGGCGATGCTTAAACTTTATGAATATCCCTCGTACTTAACATGTAATAACATTACCATCTCGTAACTTTTCTGAATAGTACACATTGTTCGATAAACCACTTTCTTCGTGTCAATTCTTTCTAAATAATCTTAGTGAATCACTATGACTCTTTTACACAGTGTTTTACCTTAATTAATTAAAATCAACTGATGTGGCCATTCACGATCAAATAACTAGGGAATTCAACAGCTACAGTACCTGAAAATGCTACTCACAAGTGCTATAAAATATCAAAGCCTAATAACTATGATAAATTAGCAGTGGATAATAGATCAAATTATTATTTTCTTGCTACAAGTAACTAGAAGTTTGAGCAATTATTTACCATCAACTACAATTAACTTTTACTCACCAATCCAAAGAGATCGAGAATAAGATTTCCATGTTTTCGTACAATGTTAAATGCCTGGCAACACAGATCAACGAAGTGGTGGAATTTTGCTGTAGGCTTGTCACCACCGTTAATAACATATGCCATATCTGACGTGAGAACAAAAGGAGTTCGATCCCTAGAAAAGGTTTTGAAAAAAACACGTGTTTGATACACATTCCAAGAGAAACCTTCTGACTGCAATTACAGGAACTCACTTTACAGAAACTTACCGCTTAAAGTTTCCAAACATTTGTGCATCACCAAGAAATTTTCCAAAGTCAATATGAAACAAATGTCCTGATGTTTTTAGCATTATGTTGTCATTGTGCCTATCACATATTCCCAGAATATATGTTGCAACACTATAACCAGCACAGGATGCTGAAACAAAGATAATAAATTAATGGTATTCCAGAAGCAAAAAATTTCAGGTGTAATTATCTTTATTTTTGTTTCTTTCATTTCGCTAAGAGATGGAAATAATATTCAGTTGTAATGAACATGCAGTAGTTGCGGCATTCCAAGAATGGAATGCATTGTGCTTTATCTCAAAATGTAATGGAAGAAAGAATCAGTAACATGTTTCTAAAAATGTGTTTCATCAAGTATTTCATAAGGGGGTGGGGGTGAAGTTGTTTTTGAATTAAACTATATGAACTACTGCAACATCCAATAGAGGCATTTAAACAATTTTAAAACATGGTTTATTACAGTCTAATTCTTTCTACACGCTACATGTTCGAACAATGTTAGTTTCAATTACTATTGATTAGCACAACTCCTAAACAGATTGTGCAAGAACAAATATGCCTCTATTAAATAAGTACTGTCTGTCATTAAACAAAATTCACTTAATGCTGTGATGGAAGCAAGGCATAACTGACAGTGTGTGAATGGGAAGAGCTTCATTAAGTGAAAGATTCCTTATTTTTGTTTTATATTGCAGTTTAAAATGCCCATCATCCAAGGAAAATTTGGTAATTAATTTGTCTCTAATCTTTGTTTTCAGAATTTAATTAAATATGTTTGACACACACAAATAGTTAGCCAAAGTTCCTGAAGTGAGATTGGGATGGAGAGAAAGTAGGGTAGTGGGTAGTAGGAGAAAATACTGTGGATACATTCTGTATGAAGCATTATTTGGTATTGCCAAAAAAAGCCTAAGAACAAGTCAAACCTCAAAAATCGTTGAAGAATTTAGGGATACTGTTATATGCACTTGGCACTGTCCACAAATTGTACACCACGAAGAACCCCACTTCTATGTCATTTGACTGACTACTGAAGTTCACTGCATTACCTTAAGGCTCTATTATGAGTAACCCTGAAGAGCTTTAACAAGTTCTAATGATGTATTTGAATAGACTAGGGAGTGCTTCACATTTCATCATGGTTATATTCGCCATTAAGAAATAAAAACAGCCAGAATAAATAGTATTCATGCGCGAAGTTTAGCTAAACAATATATTAGGAAGTTATTACTTACGGTACAAAAGATATAAAGTGATCAGTATGAAGAAAGAACAATCTGGCCTGTTTTTTAAGTTTATGAAGATTACCAGTGGAAGTTTTAATCCATTTTGTAGAACCCAGCACAAAATTTAAACTCAAGGTACAACAGAGTAACAGAAAGGGAAATCAAAGAAAGCACTGCTTTTTTCTTATATTTTCTATAAATGTTTGTTCTTACAAGAGTATACCCTCCGAGTATTTAAGAACAGAATTTGTACACAGGTACACTCTCAACATCCAGATATCCTTGTAATTTATGGAAGTATTGACCATAAGGTATATTAATGATTTATTTAGGATTTTAAAAGATTCACACTATCTTACAAAATGCCTATAGAAAGTTCATTAATAAGTCAAAACACTTTGTAATGCTGCTGGGCATATTGTGGATCAAACGATATAATTATAAACAAATCTGGCGGGGTTGCTAGGTGCAGTGCAGAGTAATACATCTGCCTGTGCCAGGTCACATGTGTAAACAACAATGACGCATTTGTGGATAACCGCAAACTGTCTTTGCTTGCTTGTTTGTTTTAGCTCACCAATCTGTAGTACCACATACCATCCAGTGGACTTACTTTTATGATCATCTTGTGATAGATGGCTGCTTTCTGGACACTGATTTGGATCTCATTACACCCCACCACTGATGTCTGGCTTACTATTTTCCTAATGCGATGCTTTATGGGCTCTCCACCCAGCCGCATGTCATGCCATGCCATATGTGTGGGAACTGATGGCATGTGTGTTTACCGAGGGAGTGGTTCATATTTTAATGCTTCCAGTCAGACAAACTTAGTGTTCTTCAGCAGAAATGTTTGACTTATTCAGTAAATTTCCACAGTGTTATGATGGCTTTGTTCCTATTCTGCTCAGGAAGAAGGAAGGAATATTAGGGTTTAATGTATCACTGACAATGGGGTCATTAGAGACAGAGTTCAGGAAGAACAATATCATTAAGGCTTTTGTGACCACTTGTTGACAAACTGCTGTTGGCTTCTGTCTTGGGCCCTTCGGCTCATGTTCATTTGATGAATTTTCTGAAGTTTTGACAGCACAAGTAGCTGGCAAAACATCAGAAAAATCATCAAAACAAAAGTTGGTCAAAGAAACTGAGACAGGAGCCGACAGACAATTTGTCATTTCAGGATGTGTCACGATCTATTACATTATGTATTTTGTTTGCATTAATTACTATACAATAAAACCTGTGTTACTGAAGAAACAGATTTACAACACAAATGATGTTATGGTATACCCTTTTTATGCAACCAAAAAACATAAGCCCAAAAATTCAGGCAATTCCCATAAAGGTCAATGCAATATCTGTTTGCAACACAGCATTGGGCTGCTAACAGATACTAAGAAGCTTTTGGAAATGCCCACAATTAACTAAACTAAAGAGTGTTGTTCCACATATGGAGAGTATTTCAACAGACTATTAAAAGTTAAAAATTCTGACAAAATTAGTCAAAGTAATGTACCAAAAATTTTGACTAATTTATGCACAAAGGAGACAGGAGATGAGAATAACTGACGACTGACATAAAACAAAAGAATGGTACATACCTGTAAAGTTTGCAACGGCTCTTTCATATTCAAAAGCTGACGGATTATGTTTGGCTAACCACTCAGCAATAGGACGATCTTTGAATGATCCAGTAAGTCCAAGTTCAACTTGTATCTTTCTTAAAGTTTCTGCATTTGTGACCATTTCTATCATACCTGTAAAAATTTTTGTTATGCATTTCAAGTAAGTGAATATTGGATGCAGTAATGAATACTAGTGTTTCACAGTATTTAACAGCAAAAGGGATGATAAATCAAATCTTAAACTTACAAATTCTTTCAACCTTGTGACATTCTTGGGTAAAAAGAAGTTTCATTCCTATACTTTAAGCTGATACACACGGAGTGAAGGATATTCATCATCACTCAGCATAACCTATCTTAGCAGGCTGTGGTGACAAAATCATTCATAGACAGGTTTACTACGAACTCAGGAAGGAAATATTACAGCTTATAAGCAATTCAGTGAACATATTACGAAAATGAAAATATCATCTTCCACAATTTTTAAAACATCAAATTGGGAGGTATATTTCCACAATTTTAGTAACTTCCTTTCATTCCACAACTGAGATGATTGTTGCTGTTGTTGTGGTCTTCAGTCCTGAGACTGGTTTGATGCAGCTCTCCATGCTACTCTATCCTGTGCAAGCTTTTTCATCTCCCAGTACCTACTGCAACCTACATCCTTCTGAATCTGCTTAGTGTATTCATCTCTTGGTCTCCCTCTACGGTTTTTACCCTCCACGCTGCCCTCCAATACTAAATTGGTGATCCCTTGATGCCTCAGAACATGTCCTACCAACCGATCCCTTCTTCTGATCAAGTTGTGCCACAAACTTCTCTTCTCCCCAATCCTATTCAATACTTCCTCATTAGTTATGTGATCTACCCATCTAATCTTCAGCATTCTTCTGTAGCACCACATTTCGAAAGCTTCTATTCTCTTCTTGTCCAAACTATTTATCGTCCATGTTTCACTTCCATACATGGCTACACTCCATACGAATACTTTCAGAAATGACTTCCTGACACTTAAATCAATACTGGATGTTAACAAATTTCTCTTCTTCAGAAACGCTTTCCTTGCCATTGCCAGCCTACATTTTATATCCTCTCTACTTCGACCATCATCAGTTATTTTGTTCCCCAAATAGCAAAACTCCTTTACTACTTTAAGTGCCGCATTTCCTAATCTAATTCCCTCAGCATCACCCGACTTAATTAGACTACATTCCATTATCCTTGTTTTGCTTTTGTTGATGTTCATCTTATATCCTCCTTTCAAGACACTGTCCATTCCATTCAACTGCTCTTCCAAGTCCTTTGCTGTCTCTGACAGAATTACAATGTCATCGGCGAACCTCAAAGTTTTTACTTCTTCTCCATGAATTTTAATACCTACTCCGAATTTTTCTTTTGTTTCCTTTACTGCTTGCTCAATATACAGATTGAACAACATCGGGGAGAGGCTACAACCCTGTCTTACTCCCTTCCCAACCACTGCTTCCCTTTCATGTCCGTCGACTCTTATAACTGCCATCTGGTTTCTGTACAAATTGTAAATAGCTTTTCGCTCCCTGTATTTTACCCCTGCCACCTTTAGAATTTGAAAGAGAGTATTCCAGTCAACATTGTCAAAAGCTTTCTCTAAGTCTACAAATGCTAGAAACGTAGGTTTGCCTTTCCTTAATCTTTCTTCTAAGATAAGTCGTAAGGTCAGTATTGCCTCACGTGTTCCAGTGTTTCTACGGAATCCAAACTGATCTTCCCCGAGGTTGGCTTCTACTAGTTTTTCCATTCGTCTGTAAAGAATTCGTGTTAGTATTTTGCAGCTGTGACTTATTAAGCTGATAGTTCGGTAATTTTCACATCTGTCAACACCTGCTTTCTTTGGGATTGGAATTATTATATTCTTCTTGAAGTCTGAGGGTATTTCGCCTGTTTCATACATCTTGCTCACCAGATGGTAGAGTTTTGTCAGGACTGGCTCTCCCACGGCCGTCAGTAGTTCCAATGGAATATTGTCTACTCCGGGGG
This sequence comes from Schistocerca piceifrons, assembly GCF_021461385.2. NCBI lineage: Eukaryota > Metazoa > Arthropoda > Insecta > Orthoptera > Acrididae > Schistocerca > Schistocerca piceifrons. The sequence goes on along the minus strand of NC_060144.1, from coordinate 67,039,980 downwards.
CCTTGTTTCGACTCAGGTCTTTCAGTGCTCTGTCAAACTCTTCACGCAGTATCATATCTCCCATTTCATCTTCATCTACATCCTCTTCCATTTCCATAATATTGTCCTCAAGTACATCGCCCTTGTATAGACCCTCTATATACTCCTTCCACCTTTCTGCTTTCCCTTCTTTGCTTAGAACTGGGTTTCCATCTGAGCTCTTGATATTCATACAAGTCGTTCTCTTATCTCCAAAGGTCTCTTTAATTTTCCTGTAGGCGGTATCTATCTTACCCCTAGTGAGATAGGCCTCTACATCCTTACATTTGTCCTCTAGCCATCCCTGCTTAGCCAATTTGCACTTCCTGACGATCTCATTTTTGAGACGTTTGTATTCCTTTTTGCCTGTTTCACTTACTGCATTTTTATATTTTCTCCTTTCATCAATTAAATTCAATATTTCTTCTGTTACCCAAGGATTTCTACTAGCCCTCGTCTTTTTACCTACTTGATCCTCTGCTGCCTTCACTACTTCATCCCTCAAAGCTACCCATTCTTCTTCTACTGTATTTATTTCCCCCATTCCTGTCAATTGCTCCCTTATGCTCTCCCTGAATCTCTGTACAACCTCTGGTTCTTTTAGTTTATCCAGGTCCCATCTCCTTAAATTCCCACCTTTTTGCAGTTTCTTCAGTTTCAATCTACAGGTCATAACCAATAGATTGTGGTCAGAGTCCACATCTGCCCCTGGAAATGTCTTACAATTTAAAACCTGGTTCCTAAATCTCTGTCTTACCATTATATAATCTATCTGATACCTTTTAGTATCTCCAGGGTTCTTCCATGTATACAACCTTCTTTCATGATTCTTAAACCAAGTGTTAGTTATGATTATGTTGTGCTCTGTGCAAAATTCGACCAGGCGGCTTCCTCTTTCATTTCTGTCCCCCAATCCATATTCACCTACTATGTTTCCTTCTCTCCCTTTTCCTATACTCGAATTCCAGTCACCCATGACTATTAAATTTTCGTCTCCCTTCACAATCTGAATAATTTCTTTTATTTCATCATACATTTCTTCAATTTCTTCGTCATCTGCAGAGCTAGTTGGCATATAAACTTGTACTACTGTAGTAGGCGTGGGCTTCGTATCTATCTTGGCCACAATAATGCGTTCACTATGCTGTTTGTAGTAGCTTACCCGCATTCCTATTTTCCTATTCATTATTAAACCTACTCCTGCATTACCCCTATTTGATTTTGTGTTTATAACCCTGTAGTCACCTGACCAGAAGTCTTGTTCCTCCTGCCACCGAACTTCACTAATTCCCACTATATCTAACTTCAACCTATCCATTTCCCTTTTTAAATTTTCTAACCTACCTGCCCGATTAAGGGATCTGACATTCCACGCTCCGATCCGTAGAACGCCAGTTTTCTTTCTCCTGATAACGACATCCTTTTGAGTAGTCCCCGCCCGGAGATCCGAATGGGGGACTATTTTACCTCCGGAATATTTTACCCAAGAGGACGCCATCATCATGTAATCATACAGTAAAGCTGCATGCCCTCGGGAAAAATTACGGCTGTAGTTTCCCCTTGCTTTCAGCCGTTCGCAGTACCAGCACAGCAAGGCCGTTTTGGTTAATGTTACAAGGCCAGATCAGTCAATCATCCAGACTGTTGCCCTTGCAACTACTGAAAAGGCTGCTGCCCCTCTTCAGGAACCACACGTTTGTCTGGCCTCTCAACAGATACCCCTCCGTTGTGGTTGCACCTATGGTACGGCTATCTGTATCGCTGAGGCACGCAAGCCTCCCCACCAACGGCAAGGTCCATGGCTCATGGGATAGGACTGAGATGATATATCCATATATATATATACTGAGATGATATATCCATTAAAATACATACAATCTTTAATAGTTGGCAGCCATGACATCACACACTGATGATTAGGAGATATGATATGTGAGAAACAGAGGAACTAAAAGTATGTAGTGATGATAAAAATTTGACAGTGAAGAGTTATGAAGAAGACAAGGAAAACTGCACACGCTCATGTTTAAATTTGTTTAAGATAAATATATGATAAACTTGGTCTAGATTTATTTGTTTGCATTTCTACTTCAGTTTAAAGGCTAAATTTTGGAGTACTTACTGTTTATATAAAGAATTAACACAGGTTTGATTTTGGTGTGCCTAATTTATAAACATGAGTGTTATACAATGCATTGCCTGCATTATCCTGAATGATGATGAAAAGTTCCTTTGCATGCATACATGCACCTAGGTGACTACAACAATTACAGAATACACAAAATGTGTTTGCAATTGTGAATATGAACTACTACCATCAGCTATATAATGGAATGACAACAACGAAAATATGTGCCGGATCGGGACTTGAACCCGGATTTCCCACTTATCGCAAGTGGTTGCCTTACTATTTGGCTATTTGGGCATGAGTCACAGCCAGACTCAAACTTCCATATGTAGATGTGTGGTAGATGGCATGTGGAAGTTTGTGGTCTGGCTGTGAGTCATGCTCTGATAGCCAAATGGTAAGGCGGCCACACATGATAAGCAGAAAATCAGGCACAAATTTTCATCGTCGGCATTCCATTATAAAACTGATGGTCGTCCATATTTGCAACTGCAAATACAATTCATGAAAATTGAATAGTTTGAATAATTCTATTAAGAACAAATATAGACTGTTGTGTGTTGAAGGGAGGAACCCATTTCAGTTGTGTGAGAAAAAAAAGAATGCAACAGACCATGAATAGTACTAATTTGAGATCTAAGTCAGAATCTGAGTTGTGTAGGAAGGTGTTTCGCTAAGTAGCAGTAATGGGAGGGGTGTAGACCAACAGGAAAACTTAAGATCAGAATACCAGGTCAGAAGTATAGTAAAGTCGTAAGTATTATGAAAAGCACAGAAAAATTCCGATTATCCAGGTTAATACAGACTAGATAATGCGCAAATTACTGAAAAATGTGAAAAATCCATCCAAAATACACGTTTCACAGGAATGTGGTGATTACTGCGCTTACAAAACATGCTACATGTCAGCTTAGAAAGTTCATTGCATTACATATGCACTGCTCACTGGGAACTGAAAACAGAGTATTTCACAATTATTTGTTTTCTATTCACTTTCAAGAACAGCTGATTTTTCCTTTTTTTGTTTTTTTCATTCACCTTTTCCATTCATGGTCCCTCATTTTCCAGAGAGCAAAAACATCAGAATAGTCAAACAAATTTTGTCGTGCATACTCTAAGCATATCAGTACCTTGATGCCCACAATAATGAGTTTCTACATCACCTCATCTTCACTTTCTTCCTCTATCAAACACACGTTGTTCACTGTATTTGTGTCACTTAACTGCTCAAATCCTGTTTCGAAAGCATAGTTACTCAATGAGTTGTGCATGTTTTCATCATTTATGTCTTCACAAGTAGAACTGTGTTTTCTAAATGAATTATTCATTAATTACAATAATACTCCAGGATTAATTTCGTACTTGCTTCAAAAATCAGTGAACTATATGCAGGTATGCCACAAGTCAGGTAATCTAAACACAGACAATCAGGTATTTGGCGTACATAAAATGGTCAAGACAAACAGAGAAAAGGGACTGATTGAAAAATCAAAAAAAAGACTGCTGTCTTAAGTAAAGTGTTTAAAAAATAAAAATAAAACTTCCTATAATGTCCGAAATTAATAATTTGGACAGTAAAATTATTTATTCATGGGCAATAATTAAAAAATAAATTGGGAAATCAGTTAAGGAACATGACAACTTTGTTATAAAAGAATGCAGCCAGTCAGTCAGCCAAAATAATTAGTAATCACTTCCTGGAAGTAGATCAGTAGATAAACATGGATAGTTCAACACACAAAGCAATAGAATACATGCAAGAAGCAATACCTATGTCTAGTACATGAAGGCAAAATCATGATTACTCTTCATACTGCCAATGAAATTATAAATGTAATTAACTCCCTCAAAAGCAAAATATCTCATGAAGTTGTTAATATCTCAAGTAAATTAATAAAATCTTATTCTTCACATATGTGCAATATACTCAGTCACATATGCAATACACTCTATCCTGGGTATAATTTAAGACAGACAGAAGTATATTATTATCAGACCCCTTTACAAGAAAAGCATTAAGACAGATTTTAATAATTACCAAGAAGTATCACTGCTTATTTTCTCTTCAATGGTACTGGAAAAGAATATATACACAAAAAGCATAGCACATGAAAGGATATCTCCAAAGAAAATGCAATTTTTCAATTCATGAATCAGATTGCACAAATTTAAATGGTGAAGGACTGCCAACAGGTATTTCCTGTGACTTGTCAAAAGCATCTAACTGTGCAGTTCATAGTAATATCCAAGATAACTTCAAATATTATGGCACCATATCAGAGATCTTGATGGTAATTGGTTTACACCCCATCTAACTAAAAGGATGCAGAGTGTCACATTAAGACACCCAGAGAATGTACACAATGAAACAGGATCTTCAGAATGGGGGAAAATCATTATAGGTATACCACAGGGATGGATATTGGTCTGTTATTTTTCTGTTATATAGAGAGTGAATCACCTAAAACTTGCACTGCAAATAATGCGGAAAAGAGAAGTCCTATTGATGTACGGTTTTCACAAAACGGATTGGTAGTCAGGGGCTCTTACTGTTAGCCAGTAAACTTAGAAGTTATTTCTTGTGAAAACACTTTTTTTTTAAAATGGAACAAAGCCTCTTGACACTAACAAACTAAAAGTAGGGTAAATCAGAATGTCAGTGATGTTTTTTGCAGGATTCTAGTGTGAGTCGTCAATGAGATATTGTATTTTGAAAAGTTTCCACACCAGCACTTCTTTGTGGCATTCAACATACATAGCTGCTAGGTGTGATGTTGTTATGTTTGCTTACAAAGTGCTTGTGTATTCCCTGAGTGCACTGTGACTTGCTAGTCAGTCAGTGTGACAGTCCAAGCAGTATGTCATGAGTGTACAATGGGATTTACCACCGCAGAAAAAGCCAACATGTTCATAGTACATGGAGAGTGTAGGAAGAACTCAGTTCATTTTTGTACGGTGTTCGCAGAAAGATATCCCAGAAGACATCAACCATCTTGGCAATTATTTAATACCTCTTCAACCATTTATGTGAAAGCAGTAGTTAACATCTAGACAACATGACAGTACGAAACAAGTTATGAGAAAGGAGGATGAAATTAGTGCTCTTGCTGCTTTTACAGCTCATCTGCACATTAGCTCCCGTGCAATTGCACGAGGAAGTGGCATGAATCAGGCAAGTGTTCTACACATTCTCCATCAACACAGGTTCCATCCCTGTCGCATCTCTCTCCATCAAGAGCTGCATGTAAACAATTATGAAATCAAGTTAATTTCTGTATATGGGCATGAAGGCATGATACTCCAGAAGTATCGTGTTTCTTGTTTGGTGACGAGGCTAAATTTATCAATCAGGACCAGATAAACAATCAAAACATGCACTATTAGTCTGCTGACAATCCCCAATGGCTTCCTCGGGTGGAATGTCAACATGTGTGGGATAGTGAATCATCAGCTCATAGGCCTGTGTTTCAGAAACACAACACTGAACACCCACAAGTATCATTGCCTTCTAATAGACCATCGTCCATGGATGCTAGAAGACATTCCTCTGCACACTAGAGGAAGCCGTGGTACAAATATGATGGCTGTCCAGCCCACAGAGCACTTAGTATTACAGCATGCCTTCTTGCATTGTTTCCAAATTGTTGGACTGGGCGCAGAGCACTTGTACCTCAGCCAACCTGTTCTCCTGGTTTGATGCCTGTAGATTTTTTCTAAAAGATGCTCTCTATAGGGTTATACCACCTACACCCAATGGTATGCAATGATGTATTACTGCAACCTACTTGGACATCTCTGCTGAGATGCTAGCACATATGCAGCAGTCATTCCATACAAGACAAAGCACGTATTACCACTGCCAGTGGTCATTTTGAAACAACATGTGATGGAAAATTGTCTTGTTATTGATAAGAATCCACATAATTAATGTATGCACTTGTGCTGTTCTTTAGTGTGTGCTATCACAGGTATTGTACAAGTGACAGTGTGTAAGCTTTTCAAAATATGATATCTCATACATTACTCACACTAGAATACTGTAAGAAGCATCAATGACATTCTAATTTACCCTGCTTTTAGTTTGTTAATGTCAATAGGCATTATTCCATTTTAAAAAGTTTATGTTTGCATAAAAAAATACGTTTTCTAATTACTATTACACTCCGTTTATTGGCTAAAAGTACAAGCCCCCGACTACCAATCCCATCTGTGAAAACCTCACATCAATAGCACTTTCCATTTCCACAATATCTGTGATGAAAGTTTTAGGCAATTCACCATGTACAAATCATCTGTTTTATTTTTAGATATTCCCAGCATATGATAATTTTGGACTCTTCTAGGTATTCAGCAGGGTAGCATCATCCAAATGATGTGATATTTTGGAAGCTTACTTGTTGCTATCCTCGGGTGGCACTGATAATGACTTATCCCCTGTTGGATGCTGTCATTATATCCAATCCCTCCATCTGTTAGTCACAGACCAGTGGTGCCCAGGCATAGTTCTGGTGATGTGGTTGTGGGAGAAGTTCACTGCCAGAAAACCAGCTGCTATCTTCAGTGTCTGTGCAGCCATTACTAAAGTCAGGACACTGCTGATGGGGAGGAGGCATTTCTATGTGGTATTGTCTCAGCTTTTTGGTCACCCACAGGCTGCTGTTGTGTTCTGAGTGTGCTTAAGGATGGGCTCTAAACATCACAAGTAGGAAACTTCTGTCTTTATTTTTAAGTTCATTGTATTGTTAGATCTCTACAAATTCTTTGACAATGTAATTCCAAAATGTGTTAGCCAACAAGGCAGCTTGCCAAAATATCACGCCACCTGTATGAGACCATCCAGCGGAATATCCGGGAGTTCAAATATGTAAATGATTTGCTATCACATATCCAAGAAGAAGAAATAGTTTCCTCTGCTGACAACGCAAGAATTTTAATTAACCCTAACAGAACAATTTCAACACCCAAAAAATGTAAATAAAATTTTCTTAAAAAATTTTTTAACTGGTAACCTGGAAATGCACTGTTGCTGAACTTTGATAAAACACCAGAAATGCAACTCTTACAACACAAGCCCTCATCATACAATTAAAAATAGTGCACATGAGTAAATCAATAAATGAAGTAGTAAGTTCTAAAATATAAACTTTTATATTGATAAGAGTCTGAACTGGAAGTTACTTGTTACTGATCATCGAACATCTAAGGTATGCAACTCCTACATCCGATTTTCATGATGAAAATGTCGAAAAGTTGACAACTTGGCACTTTGAGGATATCCATGAGAAAGAAAATCATTCTACTTCATTCAGGTAAAATTTATTACCTCTCTTGTGACCTGTAGGAACACATGAGAATGTCACCATTTTCAGATCCAATCCTTCCTTTAGCCACAATTTGTTCATGATACGAACCATCTGAATGGTGAGCATGTCTTGCTGCAAGTCATCCCCAACCTGTAAAAACGATGTCTAATGTGATAATCCAATAACAAATATTTGACACAATTATAACACAGCCAGCAGAATATTAGATGTTGAAGAATGCACAAAAACAAACAATGCCTGGCTTTTTCATAACTAAAAATGCTACTGAAACTGTTCTTTGATACTCAGTTGGGTGGCATTGACCGTATAGTAAAATATTTTGGCATGCTGATTTGATGCTATCCTCAGGCATGGCTGATGACTGAATGGCTTATTCATGTACAGTATGTAACTGTGTTGAGCTGTGTATCCCTGGCCTTACGTGGCTACATGTGGCTCTGTTGGTGAGGCAGATTGAAAGGAGCTTCACCTGAGCAAAAGTCATAGTATGTCTTTGTTGTATCTTCTCATGTCTTCAGTTGGTGTGGTGTGGCATGGCACAGTACAAAAGGGGTCCTTTGGACTCAATGGTGTTGGGTTTTGAGATAGGTCAGACTTAAGTCCCATCCTTGACTACGCAGTTGTCATTTATTTGTTTTGAATCACCAGTGACCATTTTTCTCCGCATAGTTAGTATCTAGCTGATGCCTGTGATGTACCAACAGAGCAGAATTTATGTTTTTAGCTTTTTCTGTTCTTTGTATAGGTTAATTCTTAAATCCCATGTGTGATTTTGTATGTGGCCCCCGGCACACATACCGAGTGTGCACTGGATTTTTTTCCGGCCCAGGATGCTGTACCCCTATGGAGCTCCAATATGTGTCTAACACCCTTCAGTGAGGGTGGATCCACCATATCAGGTACTGTGTTCTGTTGATCTCTCCTGTACATTATGGATTGTCCAACCTGTGTAAATTTTCCTGAACAGGGATAAAGTACCATAGACTTTTCCTGAACAGGGATAAAGTACCGTAGACTAACAGTTTTAGGACTCTCAGGTTATCTTTCGCAGAGGTTTTGCCTTTGGCTGCGGACAGAAAACACACTTGATGCTGAGTTTCCAGAGAACTAGTCCAATTTTTGCAGCTGACTTTCCAATGTAAGGGCTACAAAATGCGTCTGCCGCAGTTTGCAACTGAAGCAGATTTTTATTCTATAAATATGTTCCTCGGTTGTGGGTGTTCATCTGATAAAATATTTTTTTTTCAAATCTAGTGGTTGAGAAATGAGGCGGAGCGCAACTGAAAAAACCACACGAGGGTGGGCAGTGGGCAGGCAATGACCTCCAGCCGCAAAAAAGTAAAATAGGAGGGATGAGCAGGGAAAGAACAGATAGTCAGGGCACAGAAAACCAGGAGCTGGGACAGCCAAACCTAAAGGGGAGGGATACCAGCATCAATCAGAAGACTATCGACAGGGCTCTTGTGAAAGGCACTGGTGGCTAAACGGATACCATGATGGAGAACAGGGTCCAAGAGGAGCAGCTTGGAAGGGGCAGCTGACCCATATAAACTTGACAACGGGAGTTCAGACGAGACAGAATTAATGCCCAATTCATGCCCCATGAGGTATGGCCAAGGAAGTGAAGGACATTGCGTTTACAGAAACAACAAACCTTCAAGTGATGAATATCAGGTGTTGGGTGTTGAAGTAGAACTTCGGATCAGGATGGACCATAGTACTGTAACAGAAATGCACCATCCTCAAGTTAAACGAAGCGAATTGAAAACTGTGCGAGTGTCCACGTGAAAGCACTCTGGATGGCTCCCTGAAGCTGTCATTCTGCAGAGGCCACCGAGTGGGAGCTAGTCCAAATATAGAAATCATCCACACACAGAACAGGGGTGACCAACAGTCTGGCAGAGGCCCCAAGTCCATTAATAATGCTGAGGATAAGGAGGACACTTGGTACGGAACCCTGTGGAACGCCATTTTCCTGGGTCAGTGGAGAGCCGAGAATGGTGCCAAATCGCACTCTGAACAAATAAGGGAATAGAAACTGGCGAATAAAAATCTGGAGGGGGCCCTGAAGAGACCACTCATGGAGCATAAGGAGGATGTGATGGCACCAAGCTATGTTGTAGGCCTTAAAAAGATCAAAGAAAACCACAAAAAGAAGGCCTGTCGAACTACAGTTTCCAACTGAAGCAGATGATCGATCAGGGACTGTCCCTCCTGAAAGCTTTATTGGTAAGGAGATGAAAGGTCCAGAGATCCAAGGATCCAACCAACAAACCACCATTTGTTCTAGTAACTTGGGGGGGACATTGATCAGGCTGATTGGCCGGTAACTATCAAAGGATGACTGATACTTGCTGGGCTTCAGGACAGGAACCACAATACTGTCTCTCCACTGACAGGAAAAAATGCCTTGCAGCAAAATACGGCTAAACACCTGGAGAATACAGTGTAATTGTGAAGGACTGAGGTGTTGAAGCAATTGGTTATGGATAGAATCGGTGCCAGGAGCTGAATTGTGGCAACAAGAAGAAGCTCCAACTCAGTAAAAGGTTCATTGTAGGATTCCACCTGACAAGGAGTAAAACATTGGTGGGAAGCTTCAGCCCACTGTTTCTGGAAGAGGAAGGAGGCTGGATAGGTGGCCGACGCTGATGCCATCGTAAAATGGGTCGCAAGGTATTCTGCTAGAACTGATGGATCTGTACAAATGCCACCTGGAAGGACAAGGCCAGAGCGGAAGACTGCCACTGACAACCCAGGAGGGTGCCGAGTGCAGCCCACACCCGTAACGAAGGGAAAGAAAAATCTAGAGAGGAGACAATGCATTCCAAACATACCCACTTTGTCTGTTTGATTAAGTAACAGGCTTCGGCGTGAAGATGTTTAAAGATAATAAGACCAGCAGAGGACAGGTGTCACTTACGATGTCACAAGCCATGACAAAGATCATGAATGGTGGTGGCAATGGCTGTGCTCCACCATGGGACTGGCCAATGGGAAAAGGGCCCGTCGATCAGGGAACGGCAATTCTGGCTGTGTGGATTATCTTATTGGACAGATCACATACATCATCATCAATACAACCTGACAAAGAAGGTGTAAACATGGGATGTATAGAGAGACAAACTGCATGGTGGAAAGAACAGCGGGATAACCTGGTCTTTGGGAGGCAGGAAAGGTATCACAGATGTCATTGTATGACAGCCAGTGTAAGGAAGGAAGAAAGGGAGGGGAAGGGAGTGAAAGATCAATGGTACATGCAGATCTAAAATGAGTAGGGAATGATCATTAAGAAGGAACAAATCATGGTCCACAAGAAATTGGTCAATGAGCTGCCCCCAACTAGACTAAAAGCCAGTGCCCATCAAAGGGTCATGTGCATCAAAATCCCCAAAGAGGAAGAATGGTGGGGTATGTTGCTGAAGGAGTGCAGTTAGGGCAGCAGGAGTAGGTGGCCTGTGAGGAGGGAGATACAGATTGGAAATCATGACCACAGAGTTCAAGTGGACCCAGACAGCAACTGCTTCCAATGAGGTACAAAGTGGGACTCGTGTACTAACAACGTCTGTACAGACCAATGTGCAAACGCCACCGGAAGTCTTCAAACACCCAATCCAGTTCTGAAAGAAAGCACAGAACCCATAAGGTTCTGTTAGTGAGCATCAGTAAAATGAGATTCCTTGAGAACAACATGCTGCCAAGTAAAAGACAATGAGGTATTGCAACTATGGGAGGTGACAGTAGCACGCATTACAGTTCCACTGCGTACGCACAGAGTCGGTATCCTAATGGGTGTTGGATGGGGTGGAGCCAATCACGCCATTGGGTCACCACCCATCACCAATGAGAATGGGATAATACCCTTAAATACGAGGTCAGACTCAGGTTTTGAGGGGGAGATGCCACCTACAAGGGCACCAAGGAGGCCTTGTCCTGGGGCTTCTTCTTTTTCTTCTTCTTCTTCTTCTTCTCCTCCTCTTCCAGAGGTTGAGGAGGGCTGAGCATGGAGGGAGAGCAGGCTTCTGCAAGATCCAGAAGGGAATGAGAGCAGGTGACCTTGGGGCGCACAGACTGTGTCCCATGGCCTAGTTGTGGTAGCAGCCATCCGGCCTGAGAGACACCAGGGGGAGAGGTTCAAAGATGGAGCTCTATCATTGGCAGTTGCTGAAGAAGGGGGGACACTTCTCCAGCCAGAGAGGGGGAGTGGCACATGGAGGGGCAGGACTGGGGTAAGGAAGAGGGAGGAGAAGGAAGGACGTAACAAAAGCAAAGGTAGAAGTCACCAACACAGAGTGAAATCAGCAATATTTCTGATGAGCGTCACAGTAAGATAAATGATCAAGGGACTTATACACCCTTATCTTCTTTTCCTTCTTATCATCATGGAGTGGTTGTCCACATTCACCACATATAGGGTTGACCATACATCGGGAAGACATGTGACTGAAACACAAGTACCGGAAGCATCTCATGGGCAGTGGGATGTACAGAACCATGTCACACTGACAATACATAACCTTGACCTTCTCTGAGAGGGTACCTCCCTCAAGAACAGAATAAAACCACCAGTATCAGTGTGATTGTCCTTACGACCTTTCTGCACATACTTAACAGAAGATGGGTACATAACAGCTTCAACCCATGGACTGGCTACACTTGTTGGTGACATAGCAGGATGGAGGGAGGCTATGGTGGGAAAGGAAGACAGAGAGGTAACCATGCCTTAGATGCTATGGAGGGAGTTCTTGCCGAAACGGCTCACATTAGGAGAGAAAAATTTTAAAGTGGAGTTCAATGCCCAAAGGAGGATCAAAATGCCGAAAAGGAAGGATGAAAGGATAAAGGCAAGGGGAATAAAACTGAGAAATACAGTCAACCAAGCATTTATACAGGTTGACATATGTAAGAACACAAAGACCAGAAGGAGGGGGCAGAGGGAGAGGAGCAAGAACAGGAAGGGAGGGGCGAGGGAAAGGAAATCTGGCCTGGGGGTGGGGGGGTGGGGGTGGGGGTGGGGGTGACAGTGGGCTGCACCAGCTTGGAGCCCCATGTACACCATACACAAACTCACAAAAGAACTGTGGGCACCCCTCCTCCCTCCAGTGGAGGAGGATCATAAGAAGCTGAATGGTGCAGTCAAAGAGGGTGTTCCTGGCCAAGAGAAGTCTACTTGTATTAAACATTGGCCTTAATCTGAATTTCTGGAAATGTACTTTGGAGTGAATCATGAACTGTGGGAGAAAAGTAAAAGAAGAGAGTCATGGCTTTTGATGTGTGGTGCTACAGCAGTGTTGAAAATCCGGTGGATCGATGAGATAAATAATGGGAAGATTCCATGCAAAATTGGCAAAGGAAGGAACATACAGAAAAACTGACTAGAAGATTGGATACAATGATAGAACATGTATTGAGACACTGGGGAATCACTTTCATGAAGTTTTGGAGTGTAAAAACTGTAGAAGATGGCAGAGACTGGAATATATGTAACAAATGACTGAGAACTTAGGGTACAAGTGCTACTCTGAGATGATGAGGTTGGCACAGGAGAGGAATTCGTGAGGTATGCCGACTGCATAAAATGAGTCAGAAGACTGAAGATAAAAGTAATAAAAAAGGGTGGGGGTGGGTAGTAGGGCCACCTCAGGAAGTAGCATTTAACAATGAAAGTACATTAATTGAGAACACACAAAAGAAAACCTGGAGCTGAACTGCAAGGCTTAGCAGAATGCTCGTATTTATAAATACCTAGAATGTTCAAGAAAATTCCGATATTGCATTAATAATAAAGCCTTGCAACTTTCCAAAAAACATGAATGTTTAATGAGAAATAACTGCAGGAGATCAGAATTGATACAGTAACCATGTTGTCAGTAAGTTATGGAGCTGCTACACCAAAGGGGTTGGGGTTTGATTTGGGGGGAGGAGACCAAACTGTGAGGTCATCAGTCTCATCGGATTAGGGAAGGATGGGGAAGGAAGTCGGCTGTGCCCTTTCAAACGAACCATCCCGAATGTGCCTGAAGCGATTCAGGGAAATCATGGAAAACCTAAATAAGGATGGCCGGATGCGGGACTGAACCATCGTCCCCCCGAATGAGAGTCCAGTATGCTAACCACTGCCCCACCTCACTCAGCACTACACCAAAGCAAACAATGCATAGCATGTGGTACTGTACAGCAGAAACTAGGAGGAAGATGGTTTGGGAAAAAGTGAAGAAAAGGACTTTAGGTAAGAAGAGAAGGCAAGGCGAGGAAGAGTAGAGAATAAAGACAGACAGGACGCAATAAGGTTTCCGATAAACTAAAAATTGACGATTTACCAGCAATTACAAAATTATGAGACAACTGCTGGCCATAAATTATCTTCAGGAGGCAAAATATTTATTCGGTTGAAAAAAGTAAACAACACTACAATTTTTGGAATGATTAGTCCTTTCCTTGGGGAGAATTCATTGATTAATTGGTCAGACTTAAAAAACAATGTCAGGTTACTCAGGGCCCAGAATGAGAGGAACCCACCTGCTGTGAGAACAAAATCATGTTTCATAATTTTATAGATTGCTTAAGTAAATTTTCCTGTTGGTAAAATTTATGAGACAGCAAGATAAAAACACACACACACACACACACACACACACACACACACACACACACACACACACTGAACTGGTGAGTTACCTTGAAAATAGCAGGTATAATTCCAGACTCTGTGCTCAAGAAGTTTATCTTCAGAGGCAGTGTATTGGATGGGAAATAAGAGCATGTGCGAACCTGGATACCTCCAACTTCTAAACTAGGGCTCAATGGTAAGCAAGTCGGATTCTCATTTAAACTATGATGAAGCACTTCAAGTTCTTGTATTAGAACCTTTAGTCGCAATGATTCTTTTGTACTCTTCACCTTCTCAGCTGTTTCATACATATTCTGTCAGAAAATACACGAAATTAGTTGACAGTTATATTACAGTAACAATCTAATCTTACATTCAATTTGAAATTACAATGCCATCTATCCCTGGGTTGGGATGAATGCAACTGTATCACTTCTGGTTATAAAGCAATTCACAGGTTAAATGACAGACAATAATACGAAAACACTGAAGAAACAAATTGCTCATTTAATTTTTGGATTGCTTCCCTCCAACTTAAAATTTTATAGAACAGCAAAGTAATCTCATCGGAATTCCTACTGACACAGGGCATGATGCACCTAAGTAACTACCAATTGCTCAGAGACAGCCCATCAGCAACAGTGTGATACTATGAAGTCTCTTGCTCCACTGTGATTGTCAATCAAAACTGCACTTGCTGGATACATGTGCTACAGCACTTTAAAGTAAATGAAAAGATCTGAGCAGATAAGTAATTCACCCCAATAAAAATTATCTCCAGCTGTTTTACGTATTATTTGCTGACTTGGTAAGTTAATAAAAAATTCAATAACGAATTGTTATAGCACTGCAAGGATAAAGCACTGATTGCGGATTTGGCTCTTTCTCCCTTATTAATTCCTCTAGTGCACATTCAAACATTTTCTTTTAAGTGCAGTATATGCTCTAACCTAGACAATTCTACAGTGCAGGAAAAGATAGATTGCTACTTACCATAAAGAAGACATGTAAAGTTGCAGACAGGCATTATTAAAAGACACTTACTTAAAGCTTTCAGCCACAGCCTTGGTCGGTAAAGAGGACACACACACACACACACAGACACACACACACACACACACACACACACACACACACACACTGTTTATTTGCAGCCCTCTGCCAACACATCCACCTGTCTTTCCCTGCTCCTCTCCTTTTTTGTTCCTTTCCCCCCAGTTCCCTGTCCCACAACCTCATGATGTTGCACCTGTCAGCAGTCTGGTCCCTGCACATTCCACCAGACAGGTGAGTCTCTTTCCCCAGTCATACGGTCCCTGCACATTCCACCAGACAGGTGAGTCTCTTTCCCCAGCCATACACTACTATCCCTTCCCCTTCCCCTCCCGATTGCTGCTTGCATGCCACGTGATGTTGCATTCTGGGCTGAGATGCTGGAGTTGGCGGTCATGTGTGCGTGAGGCGTGCGTGCTTGCTTGCTTGCTTGCTTGTGTGTGTGTGTGTGTGTGTGTGTGTGTGTGTGTGTGTGTGTGTGTGCGTGCGTGTCCTCTTTACTGATGGAGGCTGTGGCCGAAAGCTAAGGTGAGTGTCATTTAATCATGCCTGTCAGCAACTTGATTTGTGTTCTTTATAGTAAGTAGCAATCTATCTTTTCCTACACATTTGATATTCCTAGATGGAGTCTCCGTTGTTTGACAAGACTGTTCTAAATTAGCCTGAGCTCATTTGATATTTATGCTTTCCTTTTTTGCAAAATTACAAATTTTATTTTTAAATCAGATTCACTGGCAAATAAGACAATGCAGAGGAAAATGATAATTTAACAAATTAATAGATAAAATTCATGCAATACTGGGAACAAATGAACAGAATACAATTAGCAAAAAAAGTAAAGATAAGCACTTGACATACAGTGGGAGTATGGAACAGTGGATAGGCTCAGAAACAGGAACTCAGCTTAACAACTTGTGCTCATCTTCATCAGACACAGGAACTATTTGTGTACAAGTGTGTTTCAATGAAGACTTCCAGTTTTTAAGCTGAGCTACCGTCAATAGATTTTATTTGTGTTCCTACCTTCTGCTCTGTACATCCACTACAGACTGAAAATATCATTTTTACTCAACCCAGAATTAAAAATTCGAAAAGTTTTACAATAATTTTGGGTCTCTTTACCACACCAAAATGATTATTATTAAAATCAAAGCTGATTTTTTTCTTTAGGAGTGCTTCCAATTTTTTTACACATGAAAGCAGCAGCATTAGAGTGATGTGCTCATCTTCATTTGTATATATTTATGTTATGTGCAAAATATCATTCAAATGATGATAAATCAATATAATAATGAGAAGGAAAGCTGCTACTCACCATATAGGGGAGATGCTACTCTCCCCCCCCCCCCCCCCCCCCCTCCTGCTCCCCAACCTGCAGCACTTCACTTCACTGTCCACCATCATAACCATAATATCCCTCCCCACCCCAGCCTCCTCCTTACCCCCACCCCCAGTCGCCACTCCCATCATGCACGGGTGCTGCTGCTCGCAGTGTGGTTTCAGTTGTCTGAGACTGCAGTTGTGTGTGTGAGTTATGTTTGTGTGGGTGTGCGTGTGCATATGTGTATCTATTGTTGACAAAGGCCATTGGCCAAAAGCTTCTAGTGTGAAAATCATTTGTTGTGCCTATCTGCGACTCAGCATCTCCGCTGTATGGTGAGTAGAAACTTTCCTTCTCATAATATTGTTACATTCCATCCTGTATTTTCCATTGTTTGATGATTAATCAACATTTTTAAAATTCCACAGAGTATACTTAGTTCTGTTTTAAAGACAGAAACACCAAGACTGTGTACAACAAACTCATAATATATGATAAATAACAATGTATGTCACCTGATTAATATTGCAATTCAGCAGAAGGCTTATGCACTATTTACTTTTGAGGGGAAAAATATCTCCTGGTATTAGCCTTTCCCTGAGCAACTATTTTGATGGACATTTCATTTCATTACAAAATAAATTATCTTTATACTTACTTTTACAAGCAGCTGTTGTGAAAAAAATCTCTGCCGCAGGGCACTGCCAGAAATAGCAATCAGTGCTCTAAGCATCAACTGCAACCGTCGGTAATAGCGGGCTTCACTCAATGTCCTCTCATCATAGTGAATAGCTTCTGAAGTGTTCTACGGGCGAAAAAAAGTATTACTTCTTCCCAGTACCAAAATCAATGACTTGATTAATAGTGAGAACCTTAAAAACTACTCTGCAATTAAATAAGCATTTTTCTAATATACTGACATAAAACACAATAACTTTAATCACTCCTTGTCAATGGATCGTGAACTCACAAAATATAAAAATTCAAGAATTCGAATCTTTGGTAAGTGTAAAACACAACAATAATTTGCTTGGGCTATTATTTATGTAAAAAGCATGACTGCAGTTGAACATGTGTTTAATTAATTCTGACACAACAAGAGAATCATTTATAAATTATTGGCTTACTGGTCTTCTTTCATTCCCACAACAGTGTATCCCTATCATTCTGTGGTCTGAGTAACCAACCATTCCTTTGTAACCATGCCCCTCAATCTATTCCTCGCCCCTTCGCAACAAAGGAACTAATAATTCCAAGAGCTACAACAGCATCGGCAGACAAGCAGTTATGCCCCATAGATTAAATGTTTACTTAAGAAGGCTACTCACCTGAGGTGATTCTCCTGGCAAAGTTTGAGTGAGAAGCCAATACAGATGGTGTGCAACACGTGGTGAAATAAGCGCCCTCTTTAGCAGGAAATGTGCGAGCGGTGAAGCTTCCCAAGTTTCGTGTTTTAGTGCTTGGACTAACTGTGGCAGTAAATCCACCAATTCATCACTACCCATGTCTTCCACCCATGTTACAGCTACACGCCGCACTTCTGTATCTGGGAAGCTGGAACAGGGAGTTTATGTATAACACACTCATTTCAGAAATCTCAGAAATTATGATCAGTTTTCCATTTTATGTTGCAATAAAATGACACAAATCACCTTCACATTTATTTCCTTTGATCAACCTATGTGACACGACTATATACCTATAATTAACAACAGAATTAATTCTCTGCAAATCAGATCTCTCCTGCGGCCTCTGATTTTGTCCTGAGTCATGACTGAAATTAAGCTTCCTCTTTTGTAGCTAACATTGTCCATTTTAGTTTCACCACTTTAAAGTTAACAGAGTATTAAAAAAACCAACAGAGGCTCTGAATTTGAGAAGTGAAATTAACTTTTTCTGTTCTTCACAGATTCACAACTGAATGCACTTTTCATTTTCCTTATTTTGGAATTTTATCAATTTTGTGCACTTACAAAAAACTAAAGCTCTTATTTACTACCATCAAAAGTAATTCATTGCAAGGAAGGCCAACAGACTTTTGAGGTTTATCTACAGTCCTCCATATTTAAAAATTAATTCCTTGTATGTTACAAGCTCTGTCCTAATGGAATATTTTCTTGCATATAATGCCCAATATTTTGTCTTTCTTACAAATCAGGTTCATAGTGTTTCAGGATTGTGCTGCCAACAGCACCTAAGTTACAAATCTATGCTGTCTGTGGGTAAACAAGAAATAAGCCGTACATTAGAAATAAAACTTTTTGTGATTACAGTAGTTCTACAAAGGGCTAATGTTCTGAACAGGGTGATCTAGCCAACTCCGTGAAACCTAAACTGAATGCTATTTGATCCTATCTCAACTAAAAATATTAATGTAATTAAAATAACCAGTAAGAAAATCTTAAAGATACTTTCAATTATTATTTACATCAGAGAAAGTTGTTTGCAATTAAAATTCTCCATACCTGTTTAAGTCTCCATTTACATTTGGTCTAAAAATGTGATTTAAAAAATGATTCTACTGTTTTCTTTTTATTCTCTCAAAGTGTAAAATTTGTTGCCAATTATGCAGGAATCATGAATACAATCTACAACAATACACTCGATCCATGAACATCACAAAAAACAAAGAAATGATCATCTGCTCCATTTATTCACAACTATTTTTCCAAAGATCAACATCTTCTACTGATGTAACTAAATGATGGCATCAGTATAATTGATATTTATACTATTCACCACATCAACATTGGTGACATCACACCAACAAAATTAAATACTGCAAAACAGTACTGTAAATAAAACAAAGTTGCATCAGTCCTCTCTGAAAATTTTTGTTCTAATATGCAGGTTCTTTTGCAAAACACTGAATGACATTTTTAGTGCAGTGGGATACTGAAAAAAAGAGGAAATGGCTAATAACAATTTCCAACAGTGTTTACAAACCTTGCAAACTGCGCAATAGAATCCAGAGAACTAGGTCAGTCAGTCTTATACAATGGTGCAGTAGAAAATATTACTTCTAACATACAGGGTGATTCAAAAAGAATACCACAACTTTAAAAATGTGTATTTAATGAAAGAAACATAATATAACCTTCTGTTATACATCATTACAAAGAGTATTTAAAAACGTTTTTTTTTTTTCACTCAAAAACAAGTTCAGAGATGTTCAATATGGCCCCCTCCAGACACACGAGCAATATCAACCCGATACTCCAACTCGTTCCACACTCTCTGTAGCATATCAGGCGTAACAGTTTGGATAGCTGCTGTTATTTCTCGTTTCAAATCATCAATGGTGGCTGGGAGAGGTGGCCAAAACACCATATCCTTAACATACCCCCATAAGAAAAAATCGCAGGGGGTAAGATCAGGGCTTCTTGGAGGCCAGTGATGAAGTGCTCTGTCACGGGCTGCGAACAAATGCTTGCTGGATGCGTGCATTTCGAACGAAGTATGGTGTTAAACCTCCTGATAGGTGGTGTATTAAACGTTGGTATAAACACGCTGAACAACTGTCGTCGATTCACTTCTGCCGTACTCAATAACACAAAAAGCTTTCTGTTGAGCGGTCGCCATCTTAGCATCAACTGACACTGACGCCTAGTCAACAGCGCCTCAAGCGAACAAATGTACAACTAAATGAAACTTTATAGCTCCCTTAATTTGCCAACAGATAGTGCTTAGCTCTGCCTTTTGTCGTTGCAGAGTTTTAAATTCCTAAAGTTGTGGTATTCTTTTTGAATCACCCTGTATTTTGGGAAAAATACTATGGAAATCAGAACAGCAATACTTCTTGGAAATACCTGACTGATTATTGTAAATCAAGCAATAATTTACCACATATTTTAAGCTAGTAACAATTGTTTACTGCACTTCAGTGAGAAATCCTGATCATACACACTGTCATTGCAATCTACATCTTTATCACTCTGTATTAGTGAAATACACTTCAAAAGCTGTTCATATTTCTTTGAGAAACTTACTTTACTAAACACGATTAAGTGAGAAAACAGGAGGAATAGGCAGGAAATAGAATGGAAACAACAGAATAAGGAAAGAAGTTTTGTGTGTGTATCTATACTTACCAAGGCAAAAGTAGCTGCAGAGCACTCAGGGGGTCCATTTTGGCCCAATTATGTATCATGGCATGCAAATCTGCCAGACATGCCCAATCCCAGCTGTGTGCAGCCAGAAGCACCTTGGGCAATGCTTTTGGTTTTGAGTACAGGTAGTGACGCTTCTCCCACAGCACTTCACGTTCCTCGACAGGTGTTCTGTATATCATCAACAACCAAGTACGTGATTAACTGATTGCATGAAATAACTCCTACAATAGAACAATTAAATTTTTCTTTGTATAAACACATACATGTTATGAAAATGTATGTATGTTCCACATCTGCTCCTAACCCATTGGACCTATTTCAAACAAACTTCGTACATGTGTCACTTACTGTCTGAAAAAAATCGCTATGGGAGTAAGAACCACCTACCTATTAAAGGGGTAGGGTACGAGTGAAAAAGAAGAGTAGCCCATGATGTGCAAATACCAAAGGATTTATTCATCTAGTATTTGAGAATGAGAACACATAGGGAGGGACTTGTAACAGACTTTACACACAATTCCGTACTTTTACAAAATGTTTTCTTGCTGACATGTCCCAGAAAATGATGAAAGTAAACAACAATTATCACTTAATACATTTGCACTGTTCATACATTACTTCTTTGCTACTAATCTATTCACAACACATTTCGCAGACAATATCCACATATGCTGCTGAATGTAACTACGAAATCGTTGTAAAATACATAGTTCAGGAGATATGACGACATAAACATTGAGCTGTGTGAAAACAAAACTGCATGGCAAAATCTGCTGCCATTACAGGTGAACTGCATGAACAAATGTGTGTGTGAAATATGTTAAATATATGTAAAATATGTATATTCTACTTACTATCTGGAAAGAAATACTATGGGTGTAAGAAACAGCAACCTCCTATTGGGGCAGAGGCAATAACTTGGAGAGAGATTAGAGACAGGAGGGGATGGACACAAGGGGGAGGAGGAAGCTGGAGGTGGACAGAGAGAGGTGGAAGGAGAAGATGGACTAATATAGAACTGGAATAAATATATACCTATATACATGGGCATTTCTGGGTACTCAGTTGCATTATAACCACAAATATGCAAATGCATGGCACTCAGTGGTCAGAATGGAACATGTGATCCATCTCAAACTCTATCCTCAAGGATAACTATCAGTTTGAGGGGGAGGGGGGGGGGGGGGGGAGACAAAGTTTTTGTGTTTGATTCCCTTGCTTTTATTGCTTTGTCTGCCAACTCCTGCACTTAATATCTCTACTCTAACACCTGGGTAACAGTTATATTTGAAGAAAATAGTTAACAGCCGTCAGAAGGCACACATGAGATTCACAAGAGTTATGGGCAAAAGATAAAGAAGCATGAAACTAATTACACCAAAATCTAGAAATTAAAATATTTTGTTTCCTTACTTATTTAAATTTGGACATTACAGAGGCACCTGCTGTTCACTGTGGCTAAAAAGTTCTGCCTACAGTTTGCCTCTTTTTGGACATTTCTAAAACACCAGATTAAGACACTTTTTACCACACAGGCGCACTTCTACAAGTGGAGTACTCTTACATCAAATATTGTCAGTCAACTATTGAAGACATACTTTTCAATGGCATAGTTGACAGCTCACCTTCGCTCTTTCCTCTCAGGGACTCATCAGCAAAAAGTAAACACGTTAAGGAAAGTTATTTTTGAAGTCTCACTCATACAATCAAAAATCCAGGATGGAATAATAATGTGAATTAGGAATGGTTACGACACACTATGTAGGGGAGACACTGAGCAACAGATAGGCACAATTAAATGTAAACTGTTGGATGAATTCTCGGCTGTAGAAACAAACACAAAAATTCATACAAACATAATTCACACAAACATGATAACTGTCCATCTCAGTGTGCTGACTTCACCGTTAGCCACCCCTCTTAGAGACGTGCTCCACAATATACGTCATTTTTGTGAGATATACTGACACCACTTTGTTCATATTTGAAGGTGTCATGAAACTACATAAATGCAAAAGTTGTGAATATAGTGCATAACATATTTCATAGTAAATTGGTGACTGTGATTCTCAGTTATTGTAGAGTATGTTGTAACTAATATATCATTTCATGTTTTGTTTTTGCTTTCAACAGGAGAGTATATTGTCTGCATTTAAAGTAAATTGACACTATTTTTGAGTTTGTCACCACCTATATCCTCAATAAAGCTACAGAAACTAACTCCTACCCCAGTTTCTCTGTAGCCTTAATAGAAACCTTGTTTTGCAAATTAACTGCTCCAGTTTCTATAGGTAATTAGTAATAGTTTTAGCTGGACTTTAGAAACTAAAAGAGAATTCTTCATACATCCATATTTAAACTGGATGGAGGTGGGACACAGCTGGTATAATTTTTATTAAAAATGAAATTCCTCTAGCTGTATGTAAGTGTACGGGCCTGAAGATGGCATTGACGCAACATCGAAACTAGTAGCGAAGTAAATATAAAATCTTAAGTGCAGTTGGAGGAATTTCATTTTTAATAAAAGAGAATTAGCAGGCTTTCTTTAAAGTTTTTGTTTACTGTTCTCTCAAAAAATTTAAACATAACCAATGCACCCTTGCTGTGCATGCTGTTATCGTGCTATATGTTGTTCATAAGCAGCTAGAAATTGCCTTGACGTCTGTTATGTGATTGGAAGCTGCTGCAAATTGGTACTTTTTGAGGGCTACCAAGAGTCATACACCAGATATACCAAAGGTACCTAAAGAACTAGCATCTCTTGTTGATCCTGTCATATGTACAGGAAACACATGATCTTTCACTGCTTATTACTTGACTGTGATGATGTTTCAGTGGTAAGGCTGGTTATGCTGTACAACGGGGAGGGGTGGGGGGAGGGGGAAACCAGGGAGAATTCATGGTGCTACATCTATCCACATAACCAACAAGTCCCAAGCACTGTCTTCCACTGAAACAAACTGAACGAGTGAGGCTCATTTTATTTGTTGGGAAACATGCTGTGTGTCATGTCAAAAGGTGGAAAACACTTATAGCTTGTGGTCTGTTATTGCTCACAGTTCACGTGTATGATGAATAACAAAGCACCTTAAGGTGATGGCAGCAAGGGATTGGAAGGAACACAAGGTACACTCAGTGTGTATGTGTGACGGGGGCCTCATTCAATATGTTGAAGGGGCTGTTCCAGCAGTCACTGAGGGAAGAGGGTGCAAATAACTGCTGGTTGTAGCACACACTGACGAAAACAATGCCAGTAATCAGGGTTCAAAGTCATGTTTGACATTCCAGTGCCTCACAGAGAAGTTTGAGAAGATTTGCTTTACTCACAGTGTTTCATGAAGCTTACAATCTGTAGCATTGTGCCCTGAATTAATTGTGGCCCCTTGGCTTGAGTGTACTGGAAGGCTTGACCCAGAGACTTTGAAGGTTCTGTGACAAGCTAGGCCTCTACTTCCTAGACTTGTGTCATAGGGTCAAGAACGCTTTAAGGTCATTTGTGCACTACCCATCCGAGGCTCCTCCTCGGGTAGCTGACTGAGTGTCCCTTACAGGTAAGAGTATTAAAATCCTAATGATTAATTGACAACAAAGTGCTACAGTTTGAAGTACTCCTAAAAAGCTGTGCTGTTCGCCTTACACTAGACAACACGGGAAGGGTGGTTAAAGCCAGAGATTGATAGCAGTGAGATATCTGGGGAAAATTGAAGTGTATATCGACAGGACAGGCTTCTGGGAAATTCATGTGATGTATTCGTTGCAGTGAACAGGACACATAAATCCACTGAAACAGAAACTGAAGCCGCATGTAAGATAGATGGTTAAGATTCATTATCAATGACAGGCACAAACTTATATTTGAACCCTTCTATCGATTACCAGATTCCCCTACAGATGTAACCGAAAACATTAGTGAAAACAGCAGTCCACTAACATGAATGTTTCACCAATCATATTATTATTGGAGGAGGAGATTTTTAACCACCCAACAATAAAATGATAATATTACAATTTCATAAGTGGTGGGCGTGACAACACGTCCTGCAAAACATAACTAATACATTCCTTGAACACTACCCAGAACAAATAGTTCAAATGCCCACTCATGATGTAAGTATATTAGACCTAATGGAAACAAATAGACCTGATCACTTTGAGGATGTCCACTTTGAAACCAGTATCAGTGACCACTAAGCAGTTTTAGTAACAATGATTACCAAAGTGCAGAAGGCAACTAAACGAAGTGTAAGGATTTATACACATTCAGCAAATTAGATAAAGAGGTGGTATTGTCATGGCTAAATGAGGAACACAACACATTTAGCTCTGGAGAGGACCATGTAGAACTGTGGCTGAAGTTTAAAACAATAGTTGACTATGCACTTGATATAGCCGTATCCAGTGCAAAAGTTCATACTGGGAGAGACAGTCCACAGTATAACGTCAATGTAAAGAGACTTCTAGAGTAATAGACTGCTGCATAATATGTGTAAAACAAAAGACAGGGCGATAATAGAGAGATGCTGAATGAAAATCACTTGACTGTCAAGAGTACAATGCATGAAGACTCCAATGACTACTGTAACAGAATGTTATCAAAAGATCTCTCACAAAACCAAAAGAAATTCTGGTCAAATGTAAAAGCTGTTTGTGGTACATAAGTTATCATCCAGACACTTGTGGACAAGATGGGAACTGGAATTTAGGGTAGCAAAGAAAAAGCAGAAATGCTTAACTCAATTTTCAAATGTTTCTTTAAAAAGGAAAATTCAGGACTATTGTCCCACACCACACCAAAGGTGAGTGATGTGTGCATTAATGTTAGTGATGTTGAGACACAGTTGAAATCACTAAAATTTAATGAAACTTCAGGGTCCAACAGAATTCCTATCAGATCATATACTAAATTTGTGTCTGAGTTCTCCCCACTTTTAACCATAATATAGCATAGATCCCTCAAACAAAAAAGATGCCTAATAGTTGAAAGGAAGTACAGGTCATGCCCTTCTACAAGAAGGAAACCTTTGGTACAACAGTTGTAAATTGTTGTAGGTTTGTTAGGAAAGTACCAGAACTCCAAGTGCTAATAGAAAGCACTGATGCTCAAATAGTTACAGGCAATGAAAGCAGGTTAAAGCCGGCGATAATCTCAGACGAAGTTTTTGCAAAGAACGCTAGGATAGGCTGACCACAGTTGGCAGTGGTGCATTTGTTGCTGTTAGAAGTAGTTTATCTTGTAGCAAAATTGAATCACATAGTTCCTGTTAGTACAGGCAGAGTTCATTCCTGGCAACTGGAACAAAATAATATTTGGATCCTTTTACTGACTTTCCAACTCTGATGATACAATTGATGAAAGTTTCAAAGAAAGCTTGAGCTTCATTGCAAACACATATCTAAGTCAAAGACTTATAGTTCATGGTGGCTTTAATTTACCCTTGATATGTTGGCAAAAATACATGTTTAAATCTAAAGGTATGTATGAAACATCATCTGGAATTGTGCTAAATGCGTTCTCCAAAAATTATTTTGAGCAGTTAGTTCATGAGCCCACAAAAATAGTAAACAGTTGTGAAAATACACTTGACCTCTTAGCAACAAATACTCCTGAGCTAATAACGAGCATCAAAACAGGTACAGGATTAGTGAACACAGCGTTGCTTTAGCAAGACTGAATACTGTAACCCCCATACAAATTCACTTGTCTCCTTTCTGAGAGACAATCTCCACTCCTTCCAAATGAACAAGGAAAGCGTAAACCAGATGTGGCTTGAATTCAGAGAAATAGTATCCACAGCACTTGAGAGATTTATACCAAATAAATTAACAAACAACAGAGCTGATCCCCCTTGGTAACAAAATGGGTCAGGGTCAGAACACTGTTGCAGAAACAATGAAAAAAAGCATGCCAAATTTAAATGAATAAAAAACCTCCAAGATTGGCAATCTTTCACAGAAGCTTGAAATGTAGTGCCGACATCAATGTAAGATGCTTATAATAGTTTCCATAATGAAACTTTATCCCAAAACCTTAGCCTGAGTTACACAATGTGGAAATAACTCATTCTCAAACAGCACCACGGACCCATTCTCAGAATACATGTCTATTGGCTAGAATGAACTGCAATGAACTGCAGTCTAATCAACCATTCACTCATCTGTTTGCCTTATGAGTGCAAATAATCATATGGGCAGCTGGCCGCACAGCCTTATATCGTGTGTCTACAATGGTGTTTACTATTTCAGCATGAGAGAGAGAGAGAGAGAGAGAGAGAGAGAGAGAGAGAGAGAGAGAGAGAGAGAACTGACCTTATCATGTGACAATTTCCATTAAAATCCACAGAAAATGGTGAGTTTGCTACACTGTACTCAAAAAGTAATGTGCAAGATCTGTCACAAAAGAAAT
This sequence comes from Schistocerca piceifrons, assembly GCF_021461385.2. NCBI lineage: Eukaryota > Metazoa > Arthropoda > Insecta > Orthoptera > Acrididae > Schistocerca > Schistocerca piceifrons. The sequence continues at coordinate 67,013,011 of NC_060144.1, read as the reverse complement.
ACTAATGATGATGGAAATTTGTGAAGTTAAAATATTGTATGTAACAGTGGTGATTGCTGTCAAAATAGGAGCAATATGAGTTTACACATAACTGTCTTCATCCCTGCTGTAGCTCAAAACATTTCTACATTTTGTTCAAGTATTTAGCCAGGATCTGGTCAAAAGGGTTAACACCTTTGAAAGACTCACATTCTTCATTTATTCTTAAAATTTAGATAAAGAATGATAAAAAATGTTATCCTAAAATGATCTCAGAGATTTCACCAAGCAGAGATATAATCTTGTTACTTAGGAGTGCTGTATTTTGGCAAATTTAAATTATTCTTGTTTCAGTCCAGATTTGAGCTGAGGAAATGATTGGGAATGGACTGCCAATTTTTTGGGGCACCATGCTTATTACCGACAGTGCTTTAGGAATAAACAGAACTCCGCTCAACAGAGAAGCTAGAACAATTTTTGGTGGTGAAAAGGCAAAGGATCCGGAATTATTCAACCTTACTCTTTCCCAAATTTCCTCATTTAAGTATGAATCTCTTACTATTTTCAATACAAGGACGATAACTTTCAGCATTAAAGAATGTCCCAGCAGATAAATCCATGAGCCTATATGAGGAGAATTTGGATTATTATTTATCATACAGCTTTTAGAGCCGAGTGTGTTCAGAGAGATGTGCGGCTCGCCTACGATGCAGCTCTTTTCTTTCAAGGAGAGGGGCTGTGTCTTTAAGGGAATTGCAATCTTTCAGGAAAGGAAGGTATCCAGAAGGAATTGACTGTCCTAAATTGAGAATGGCAAACCACTGAAAACCATTTTCTAGGTTGCTGGTGGGTGGATTCAAACCACCTCACCTCCAGAATCCAGGGATTGCTAGCTCAGCAGCCCAACAAACAAATCTACTCCAAGTCAGTTGAGAATTTGATAAACCTGGTTATTGTACATTGTTTTAATATAAAATCAATGACAACAAAAGATTAAATTCTGACATTGCATGTTTTTTCTTTAATTACACATGTTTGACCATTTGATAATGCACAAATGCATGCATATTTCAAGATTTAATTGTGCATGGATTTGTTGGCTTCACTTAGAATATAAAAAAAGTGTAAGTAGATTCTGGATGAAAGGGGGAGGCAGAGTGCAATCAGCTCAGATCAACCCACTGGAAAAAATGTTTTAGAAATGAACTCAGTATAGAATGTGCTGTCATCCTGTAATGATTCCATTCTCCACAACCCCCTCCCCTCGTTCTGTGAAAGAAAGATCATTTTCTGCATTAAAGAATGTCCTGGGAGACAAATGTATTAGTTTAAATTGAGTATTGCCCGAGTGACCAGTCTTGGCAATAGTTTGCCATTTGGGCTACTGATGATAAAATATTTCGAGCAATATTTTTGTTAATCAACATGATTTCTCGGTGACACAAACAAATCAAAGTGCATTTTTAAGCACTGATTTTAATTTAATGTCATTTTTAATGATATTTACCACTCCACAGCCTTGTGAAATACTGATGTATTGCAACCACAAAGTTTTATCAGCGTCCAAACAACGAATCCACTGTTAACATTAAACTGCTATAGATAGGTAATTAGGCAATTATGGTAGTGTGTACATATTTTTAACTTCCCACAATACTAGCAGATCAATCAAAATTGATGTTCCTCTTCTTTCTTGTTACAGACCTATCCATAATTAGAAACTATCACAACAGCACACAGCACAAAACAATAAATGGTAGCATTTACATTAAACTCAGATGCAACTAAAAATTAAATTTATTAACAAAACAACAGCGGCGGTCAAGCAAGGCCAACAATTGGTTTTGACTAAAATTGGGATGGGCAATAGCCGATTGTAGTATGGATGTGTAGATAGTTTAAATATTTTGCTGGCCTTGCTGACTACTGATAGTGCATATCCCTTTTTCGTTGTATGACTGGAAATGAAAATATCTTTCAATTTCACTAAACAACAACTTAGTGAGTAATTTCATTTGGTGATGGGGAGGGGCCGCATTCCCTGCACGCCGCCCCTCCCCCCTCTTTGGCCATGGTCTCGTATTGGTGAGGTTGCATTGGAGCTTTGCCACTTTCGTCACGCACAAATAACGTTTACAGTATATTGTTTATTCACTGCCACTGAGTTGATCATTTCTAAGAAAATTCAAGCAGCATGAGGGCAAAGTCCAAGTTTACACACTATATGCTACAACAAAAGTGTTCCTTAGTAAAGAGAGCAGTAGTTCTTTTGCAAGACCGTAGCACAGTAACCAAAATTTACAGTAAGTCTTGATTCGTCGGGCCTGCCTGTATATAAAGTGTGCCAACCACAAATAACATTGTTTTGTGCTGTTTCATTGTTGTTTTACAATTGTGAGCCCATATCTATTCATTCGTCTCTGCTTCAGCTAACACAGTCATACGTTGTATTACAGAGCAGCAGTAATATAAAATAAACAGTGAGCTAGGTAAGAAAAAATTTACAATCCGTGCAAGAAAATGATCCAGATTGTGAGCTAGCGGCACTATCCCACAATGAGGCAGTTGTATATGAGATCAGATGCAACTGCACTATTTAATGTTTCGAGTGGGTCACTCCTTATGTGTGGCAACAGAGTGATATAATGAAACATTTTCTTTTCTTATTGTTCAAGTGAACTGTTAATTAACTCATATAATGTAAATTTATTTTATTGTTGTTTAGTTAAACTAAGTGTAAACTGTGATTTTGCTCATACATGTTTACCTTGGTAACACAAAGTCACTTATTCCTTACATGAGTACAAAGTGTGGCAGTGTCTGCTCGTGTTATAAAAAACAGTACTCAATGGTTAATGGGCCTGGGAGAGGAGAGGTGGGTATTTGCAGGAAATGGAACTATTACAGTATACTTTGTCAACTCTGTTTATTGGTCTTAACTGATACCTTAAGCAGACATTTGGGGAGAGGAGAAGGGGAAAAAATGTTCAACACACAAATGAAGAATTTCTAAATGTTACAAATATGCAAGTACCTTGTAAATGTGTCTTGCTCAGCAATCATGTTCAATAGCTCTTGGGTATTTGGATCCAAACTACCAAAATCACCTTTGGGTACAGACATTTTGTGAGGCTCCAGTCGTGGAAACAATATTCGGGCACCAAACTCTGGTACATCGATCCCTGCAAAATGTCGAGCACAGTCTTAAGAAAAGCTATCAGAGGACACAAAATAATTTCTAGATAATACCAGCATAAAAAGTTACAGAACTGATGATTATTTTCAAATTGTGAACAAATTTCCACAAATTTGCATCATACAAAATAAAAAAATTAAGGGGAAAAACCAACACTAATTTCTAATCCAGAGAAGAGAAAAAGTTTTACTTACTATCCTGGAAACTTGTGCAGCTTTAATATTATAATCCCTTTTCTTACAACTCATACTGTATACCCCTTGGAGCTAGGGATCTTCGTTATCTTGCTCACAAGCAACTGCAGCATCTGATGTGGTAATTTCACCTAATACGATCTACAGATCTGTCAGAATAACATAGTCATTTTCCTGATGGTGCTCTACATTTTTTCTTTCTGGAAATACAGTTCTTGGTTCACTTGTCTGCTATATATAATATATTTCTGTTCAAGATCCCAATATCTTCCTGACACTCTTTCATTCCACAAGTTGTATCTCCTAAGTAACCAATTTGTCCAAGATGCAAACTTTGGCCCGAGTGAAGCCTTGTATGCAACTATATATTGTAAAGTCTTAATGTTTTACTGACTGAAAGGTTCTTATTGTAAATACTCACTGTTTGTATGCTAAATTATTCCTGTTCCCTCCTATAACTTCAATTTTTTTCACAACAAATTTTCTCTATTCTCCAACATATTCAAATCTGTGTACATTTTGATTTTTTCCTTCTGATGTCATCCACCTAGAAGTTGCCTTGAGTTAATCATACAGCATGTCTCCTCAATGAAAGTTTTTAATCCTGTTGTAGTTGCCTGTCTCAGAAGCTGTGTGGTTTGATTAATTGCCTCTTATCACCACTCTCTGGTCATTATATCAAGGAAACTGTTGAAGAATAGGTAGGAGTGCCTGTATCACTGTCTGACTCTAGTTTTGATTTTGAACAACTCTGTTTTCCTTTGACATTTACCTTGAAAGCCATTTCAGTTTAAAGTTAACTTTATCACTTCACTAGATATTCTGTCTAATCCTATCCCCTAAAATTTTTTTTGTCTTTCTTCTGAATCATAGGCTTTCTTGAAGTCCAGGCATTTGAGCATGAAATACTTTATACTCTGTTTTTGATATGCAATTATGAGATTCTGATATAAGATCTGTAAATACAGATTTTCTTGGCAAATTTCACTGCTGAATTATTCCCTAGGAAATCAATCAAGTAACATGATCCTTTCAGAGCAATGTTTTGAAAATTTCCTTACTTGTCATCTTAGAGCTACAATTTGAAAAATATAAACATGGTGAAAATTCTCTGTTACAAACACATTTTTTGGCTGATTTCCCAAGGAGACTTCACCACATTTAAAAACTGTTGCACACATGATGTGCCATTACTGAAACCTCACTGGGATTAATACATATGTGGATTTTATAATAGTCAACAGGAAAAAAGAAAACAGGACTCAAAAGACTGCTGAGCTTTTGGTTAATGTCCTTAAAGCCCTCCCCCCAATTCCTCACACATACACACACATGAAAACACACAGGTGCACTCATTCACATGTGTAGAATTGACGTGACAATGTATTTAAAAGATGTCAAATGTTCTATTGGTATCACTGTTCCAGTCAAACTGGTATTGGGTATATTTGTTTATTTTTGTGTTTTACCGCACACATGCTTGTGTATAAAATATCGGTGACCTTTCACAAATAAATGTAATAATACAACATGGCGTCCGGTACAGTTGTTTATAGTGAGAAAGTGAACAAAAGTTATAGTTGTGTGGTGAAAAACGGAACATACATAAATTATAACAGTGAAATAGTGAAGCTAAATGAACGTGTATCAAGCCTGCAATTAATTGTAGATGTACTAAGGCAGGACATTGCGCATTTAGAAAATGAAAATGCCGAACTGAAAAAGGCGCGTAATATCCCGATCGCCAAAGCAAGTAAAACACGGAACTGGGAGCACAGGACTAGCATGATCACGGAAGAAAGAAGCGAAAAGGTGATAAATACAACGAATGGAACGAACCGCGGCAATAAAAGCAGTTTCAGTGTCCTACCTACAATAAACGAGTGCTCTGAAGTGGATATAGGCCTAAAGGCAGAAACAACAAGGCAACATATGTTTACTAGGCCAAAAAGGGTTGGTCGTGTGAAACTCAGTGACTGTAGAATTACTGTGGTAACAAAAAACCGTTTTCATGCACTAGATTCAGATATAAATGTGGAATCCACGGAAAACTGTGACGACAACAACACGCCGAATCTATATAGTGACAAGCACATGAGCAGAAACTTCCGCAATAAATGTGAAGAAAAACTCAAAGTGAAAATATTCTCTGATAGCCATGGACGTGAGATCGCAAAAATACTACGTTACAGTCATTGTATACAAGCAACTAGTATTGTCAAACCAGGTGCACCCATCCAAGAACTCGTTAGAAACATAGAAACTGAAAATAATCGTCATATTGTCGTCATAGCAGGAGCCAATAATGTATATAAAAACGACCTCCACAGTGCAACACGAAACCTTAAAGCAATACTAAATTCAACAGGAGAGAAATCAGTTTTTGTAGTCGGAATTCCACATAGGCATGACCTTTCGGAATGGTCATGTGCGAACGTGGAAATCATAAAAGCAAACAGGCAATACTCAAAGATTTGCAGGGCCTACCAAAATGCATATTTTATAAGTATGGACTCCTTGCAAAGAGACTGTTACACGAGACATGGCATGCACCTTAATAACAGAGGCAAGAAGATTCTGTGCCAAAACATCAGCATGATACTGAAAGCATCTGACAACCAAGAAGTAATTGCTGCTCTTCCAGTTCCTTGCTTGATGCAAGCAGAGCCTGAAGAAATGGTTACTTCTATTGCAGCAGTAGAAGTAGAGGTGGAAGCAGCAATTGTACCTACACACATAACAAATGCTGCAGCAGCAATACCTACCACACTTCATCCACAGGATTCAACAGCAGCAGAAGATGAAGCAACATCCAAATCTCCACTGTCACCAGTTGCCACAACAATGCCTACAGCAGCAGCAGCAGCAGCAGCAGCAGCAGCAGTACCTATCACACTTCACCAGCAAGATTCAACAGCAGCAGAAGAAGAAGCAACCACCTTATCTCCTCAGTCACCAGACGCCACAACAGTGCCTCCAGACACCATACCAGCAGTTACATCAATTCCTCTAGTAGCAGCTTCATCTACAATATCATCACAAGGAGGGAAGAGTAGGTATACAACAGTAGATGTGCTACCACTCCAAGTGAACAATTTTTTAGTAAAAGGCAACAAGAGGCAGAAATCCAAAAGATAAGCCCTGAAAAACGTTTGAAAACCAATCACCATAGTGTTCAGTGTGTAAGCAATAAGAGCATGGATCTTAAAATATGTTACCTTAACGTTCAAGGACTGAAAGATAAAGAACTTATCATAAATGAGTTTGGACTTGATAACCAGTTTGATATTTTTTGTCTGAGTGAACACTGGGCTAATGAGAATGAACTTGCAGTTGCCAAATTTGACAATTTTAGTATAGTAAATAGCTACTGTAGGAAAAAGCACATTAGAGGTGGTGTGGCAATTTATTCCAACCAGTCACTCAATTGTACAATAACCAAACTAGACCTAAATTCCTTGTGTGATGAACAGCACTTTGAAGTTACGGGTATAATCATTAATAGTCATAAGCTAATAGTAGTATCCATGTACAGATCACCAAAGGGAAGCATTAACATATTTTTAGAAAAAATGGACATGCTATTGAGTGAATTAAGTAATATTAAATGGCTACATTATGATATTGCAATAGGAAGTGATTTGAATGCCGATTTTGATGTTACTAAATGTAAGGGTAGTGTTGCAGATCTGGAAAACTTGCTAAGACAATACAATTTACATCATGTTAATAACAGGCCCACAAGAAACAAAGCATGTTTAGATAACATCTTTGTAAACTTCAAGACCACTGAAAACACATGCGAAGTTGTAGTGTTCCCATTCTCTGACCATGACTCCGTATCTCTAAATTATGCAAATAAAATTCCCCTCAATAGGAGCAATGCAAACAGACCTGTCCCAACAGTTGTGATTACCAGACCCATAACTGAGGATAAAATTAACACATTTCGTAATTCCCTTGCTGACAGAGACTGGTTTGGCCATTGTAGTGTCGATGGACATTACACATCAAGTAATGATCTGCCAGCCAAAATAATATTTGATAGATTTTTTAATGCATTCTTGACCATATTTAACCATAGTATTCCCATAAAGAAAATCAAAATAATGGACAGCAGCCACAAATCCAGATCTCAAAACAGATAAAATATATGGTACACTAAACAGCTGACAGATCTAAAGAAACAAGTTTTGTTACTGTACAACATATACAATAGTATGAAGTCTGACTGTGCCAAATCAGCCTATGTGGAATGCAGGAATGAATACAAAAAAGCCATCCTGCAAGCCAAAAAAACCTACAATGCCAACAGCATACATAATTCCACCAATAAATGCAAAACCGCTTGGAAAGTAATTAACAGTGCTGCCAGAGATACTAAAAAAGACAAAATTAATATCCCACCACAAACACTGAATGAGTTTTTTATTAATTCAGTGAAAGAAATAGGAGACGCAATTATCAAACCAGACATTAGTCCATCAGAGTTACTCTCCCAAAATTGGGGTAGACAGTCACTAAATACAAGCATGGTAACCTTCTCCGAAGTATCGCCTAGATATGTACAAGGGGTCATAAAACAACTGAAATCATCTGATAGCTTAGATATATATGGCATATCATCCAACCTGCTAAAAAAAGTGTGTGACTGCATTCTCTACCCCTTAACCCATTGCATAAACAAGTGCTTAATTGAGGGATATTTTCCTGATGAGTTAAAACTGTCTAGGATCGTCCCAGTATACAAAAAGGGAGATAAAGACTCTCCATCTAGCTACAGGCCTATTTCAATAGTACCCACATTCTCCAAGGTAATAGAATGCATCATGTACCAACAATTATCATCTCACTTTGAGAATCTAGGAATAATTAATGCTACACAATACGGGTTTAGGAAGAATCTGTCGACCATTGATGTAATCAACACGGTAGTCAGTTACATCCTCAAAGTTTTTGAGAACAAAGGCTTTGCTCAGGTCTCATTCTGTGACCTAAGCAAGGCCTTCGACTGTGTTGAGCACATGCCACTACTAGAGAAACTAGAATTCTACGGCATCAAAGAAAACAGTCTCAGACTATTAAAAGCTTATCTCAACAACCGTAAACAGGTAGTTTGTGTTGGTAAGGAAATGTCAAACATAGAAAATGTTAAAGTAGGTGTGCCTCAGGGATCTGTACTGGGGCCCTTCCTGTTTCTGATAATGATCAATGACCTCCCCTCGTTTATTAGATCCACCACTGTATTGTATGCAGATGATACGACTTTTCTCCATAGCAGTAACAGTCTTAATGATCTTAAAACCTGTGCTGAAAATACACTCACTCATGCAGCATATTGGTTCAGAGAAAATAGTTTCCTGCTAAATGAAAATAAAACTCAGCAGATAATCTTCACTCTAAGAGACAAGCCACTATCTGATGACCCTAGTTCTGTTAAATTCCTGGGAGTTTATTTAGACGAAAAGTTATCCGGGGGCCAACATGTAAACTATATTAGTAGTAAACTATCTAGAGTAATTTATTTATTAAGACAACTCAGAAATTGTGTACCTGAAACATACATCAGATCATCTTATTTTGCATTTTTCCAGAGTATAATATCCTATGGCATTATCTTGTGGGGTAACTGTAGTCATATACATGACATCCTATTATTGTAGAAGAGAGCCATTAGGATAATTACAAATTCTTCACATAAGGCTCACTGCAAACCCTTATTTACTAAACAAAAAATTATGATTGTAATAAACCTCTATATATACAATGTCTTAATCTTTACGAAGAAGAACCTACAAGATGTGAAACGTAGAGAAAATGTACATTGTTACAACACAAGAAGCATCAAACACATATACACGCCTTACCACAGACTATCAAAATGAATAAATAGCTATGAAGTCACAGGGCACAAGCTATTTAATAAGCTGCCACATGCCATACAGGATCTTCCTGAACATACATTCAAAGAAAGACTGCATGAATGGTTTATTGCCCACCCGTTCTATGATATCAATGAATTCTTCAACTGTAAAATGCAGTAATCCAACAGATGACCCACTGTACATTTATTGTAATATAAGCTAAAATATTTCAGTAGTCAATACCTTATCACACTGTATTATAAATTGTAACTTCATTTGACGTTGTCAATTGCTGTAATGGCCTAAAGACAATAAAATCTTTATTATTATTATTATTATTATTATTATTATTATTATGTTGTGAGAGCTAAGTATATGCTATGGAATAATCTTCACTTCTCAGAATTGTAGAAAATGAACTGCCCATGCAGATACGATGAACACAATAGAGTGATACATAGACAGTAGAGTGATACATAAGCGCGAACTGATGTACACACGACAACAATAGTTTTGCGTTACCTTGATATGTGATGCAGGTGTGTTGCTATTGTGACAGTTGCTGCATTGATTGGAAGGTAGCACATGATGATGTTTGTAAACACACACAAGTTACCAAGACCACTACCTACATGTAAAACACCACAATAGAATGTATTGCAACATTTCAGCTGAAAGTACAAACCAGTAGGGACATGTCAAAGATGACTGTGGCACAAAGTGGAGTCACAACCAATCACAAGAGTTTCCATCATCACATTGTGCTCAGATGGCTTGTCAACCACAGAAGTTGCTTGATGTGTGCACCAAAGTTAGTCATGTTGTGCACACATGGAATCAGTTCGAACTGGCGGATAGTATTGAGGACTTGCACCACACAGGCCACCCACATTCGACAGTTGCCTAAGGTGATCAATATCTATGACTTTTGGGTCAAAGGACCTATGGATTCATCACCCTAGAACTGCATTTTGCATTTGAAGATGCCACAGGACATCATGTATTGCATCAAACCAAACATGGTGAATACCGCATTGTACACAACACCATGCACTCTGTTACAGACGGGGAAGAAATCATGCAGAATGGGTGCCCCAGAATTGAAGCTGGTTGTTGTTTATGGAAAAAACTCTGATCTTTTAGTACCCTGATAATTGCAAACAACTTGTTTGGAGACACTGTCCCACATGTGCAGCAAGGTGATGGTGGTGGAGTGATGTTCTGGGTTGATATTACATCGGACCACATACACTTCTTGTGGTTGCTGAGAGCAATCCCAGTGCTCTACCTTACAGAAACAAGATTCTGCAACCAACAGTGCAACTATATCAGTTACATTTCAGTGACAATTTCATCCAGATGATGACAACTCATGTGCTCACCATTCTGTTATCGTGAACAAGTTCCTCCAGTGTCCTAGGATCACCAGAAGGGAGTGGCCTGGCTATTCTCCGGACATGAACAAAATCAAACAGGTGTGGGATTGATTGAAGAACTGCATTTGGGCATTTTCAATGACCACATACTCTGCTCCACTTATGCAGAATCTCCACTGAAGGATGACACATTTTGGGGCAGGGCTGGATTGATGATCTCATCAATAGTATGCCATGTCAAATTCAAGCCTGCAATAATGCGAGGCGATGATCCACCATGTATTGACATTGCCACAGGAAATAGACTTTTTAATTTATTTATTTTCTTATCTGATGCTCTAGTATTCTTTTCCATTAGAATTCTTTTGAGTGTACTGTCATGTCATCATATACAACAAAATAATAAAGCCACACATTTTGGCTGTAATGTCAATAGTCACTACCAAGCAATCACTTGGCTAATTGCACACTGGAGGCAGATACTACTACAAATATATCTCTGCTGGTACCACAAGTCCACTAATGTCTTTGTACTTGTGTGTGTGTGTGTGTGTGTGTGTGTTTGAGAGAGAGAGAGAGAGAGAGAGAGAGAGAGAGAGAGAGTGGGTGGGCGGGGACAGAAACCAAGTTAATACAAGGTGTTTCAAAAATGACAGGTATATTTGAAACGGCAATAAAAACTAAACGAGCAGCGATAGAAATACACCGTTTGTTGCAATATGCTTGGGACAACAGTACATTTTCAGGCGGACAAACTTTCGAAATTACAGTAGTTACAATTTTCAACAACAGATGGCGCTGCAAGTGATGTGAAAGATATAGAAGACAACGCAGTCTGTGGGTGCGCCATTCTGTACGTCGTCTTTCTGCTGTAAGCGTGTGCTGTTCACAACGTGCAAGTGTGCTGTAGACAACATGGTTTATTCCTTAGAACAGAGGATTTTTCTGGTGTTGGAATTCCACCGCCTAGAACACAGTGTTGTTGCAACAAGACGAAGTTTTCAACGGAGGTTTAATGTAACCAAAGGACCGAAAAGCGATACAATAAAGGATCTGTTTGAAAAATTTCAACGGACTGGGAACGTGACGGATGAACGTGCTGGAAAGGTAGGGCAACCGCGTACGGCAACCACAGAGGGCAACGCGCAGCTAGTGCAGCAGGTGATCCAACAGAGGGCAACGCGCAGCTAGTGCAGCAGGTGATCCAACAGCGGCCTCGGGTTTCCGTTCGCCGTGTTGCAGCTGCGGTTCAAATGACGCCAACGTCCACGTATCGTCTCATGCGCCAGAGTTTACACCTCTATCCATACAAAATTCAAACGCGGCAACCCCTCAGCGCCGCTACCATTGCTGCACGAGAGACATTCGCTAACGATATAGTGCACAGGATTGATGACGGCGATATGCATGTGGGCAGCATTTGGTTTACTGACGAAGCTTATTTTTACCTGGACGGCTTCGTCAATAAACAGAACTGGCGCATATGGGGAACCGAAAAGCCCCATGTTGCAGTCCCATCGTCCCTGCATCCTCAAAAAGTACTGGTCTGGGCCGCCATTTCTTCCAAAGGAATCATTGGCCCATTTTTCAGATCCGAAACGATTACTGCATCACGCTATCTGGACATTCTCCGTGAATTTGTGGCGGTACAAACTGCCTTAGACGACACTGCGAACACCTCGTGGTTTATGCAAGATGGTGCCCGGCCACATCGCACGGCCGACGTCTTTAATTTCCTGAATGAATATTTCGATGATTGTGTGATTGCTTTGGGCTATCAGAAACATACAGGAGGCGGCGTGGATTGGCCTCCCTATTCGCCAGACATGAACCCCTGTGACTTCTTTCTGTGGGGACACTTGAAAGACCAGGTGTACCGCCAGAATCCAGAAACAATTGAACAGCTGAAGCAGTACATCTCATCTGCACGTGAAGCCATTCCGCCAGACACGTTGTCAAAGGTTTCGGGTAATTTCATTCAGAGACTACGCCATATTATTGCTACGCATGGTGGATATGTGGAAAATATCGTACTATAGAGTTTCCCAGACCGCAGCGCCATCTGTTGTTGAAAATTGTAGCTACTGTAATTTCGAAAGTTTGTCTGCCTGAAAATGTACTGTTGTCCCAAGCATATTGCAACAAACGGTGTATTTCTATCGCTGCTCGTTTAGTTTTTATTGCTGTTTCAAATATACCGGTCATTTTTGAAACACCCTGTATGATACTTTATAGTTGAAAGTTATCATCTCAAATAAGCTTTTTATTCAGTCTTACTTCATTGTCTACATGCAGATAGCAACCTTGAAACTTCAGGCCATCATCAAAACACTGTTCACACACAATGAATGGTTCCAAAGCCATGCAACAATGCCGAATTATCTCCTAAAGGTCAAATGTAAGTGTGATAGATGCACAGATGTAAAAATGAAAAATGCACAAAGAAGCTCACACATCAGCCAATTAACCTTTTATTGTTAAATAGGGACATACATTGCACTGAAAAGTAATGCCTCCAAATTTTTTTGTGCGAAGACACCTAAAGTTTTTAAAATAAAACAGAAGTTATTAATGTCCTACATCTTTATTCTTCATGTCTACACGTTTATTTCTCACCACAGTCATTCTGGTGCTGAACACATTTCTGCCAATAAGAGACAAGTTTGTCGATACTGTCATTTAAAATATTTGACTTTGTTGATGGAGCCATACCCTCACCTCTGCTTGCACTACTTCATCACTTCAAAGTGATGTTCTCAAACAAGTTCTTTAAGTTTCTGAAACACATGAAAATGTGATTGGGCCAAGTCAGGACTGTATGGAGGATGATCAACAAAAGTTAACCCAAGGCGTCAGATTTTTGCAAATGTCGCAGCATTGTCATGCGGAAGGAGAGGGTGCTCCATGTGTGGAGAAACTCTTCGAATCCAAAACTCAATTACAGCATGCTGTCCCTCATGCACTGACATAGTTGTGTTACACACTGCCATTCTACAATTCGGATCCCTCTAGTGGCAGAGGACTGTTACAATTTAAACATGAAGAATAAACAGTAAAAATATTAATAATGTTTGTTTTGTTGTATAATAATGTTTGTGTGTTGTATCACAGCTTCTTTCTTTAGTGTTGATATTGAAAGCAAACTTCAAGAATCAATAATGATCAAGGAACGTGTTGGCATTTCAGGTGACAGTTTACATCCTATGGAACAGATTTTTCTTTTTTTCCTTTTCTTCTAATGAGAGCACTATTTTCTTAATCTATACAACTGCTTGGGTAAGTTTATCAAGAACTAAGCTCAGTTTTAGAGCAGAGATTCTAAGCAGATTTCCTTTGGATTTAAAGACATAGCACCAACCATGTTTATTTGTGTGCTTCCGTTTTATTGATATCTATAGTGTGCAAACTTTGCAACTGCCAGCGGAATTGTTTTCACAGTATCACACGAAGTTACACTGTCAAAGACTTCAGTTTTACTCACAAATGCCATATTTTTATGGATAGCATGCTCCTTGTCATGAGATGGTCTTTGGCTATCAAATGGGAATTCTGTACTTGTAATCTCCTCTGTGCTGGTACTGTTAACTGTTCCATATGCAATACAAAAGCATTTGCTTTCAACTGCAAAATGAGAATCAATGGCGTGTGTTCCCATCACCCTCCACACATGCACCATCTCTCCCAAAGATGATGTTACCAGTAGTGTGCAAACGTGTTTACGGTCTCTCAGTTGGGGATGGGCAGTAGACAGCTGTGCAGTTATCCATTCAGCGCTCAGTCTGTTTTAGCATCCCATACCATGTAAACTTCCATCATATGCGAGTGTAGTATCATGTTTTAAGTGCATGAAGCTGCAAGTGACCAATTTCAGAGTGAGTTTTTCCATAATTGGCAAAACATCCAAAAGGCGCCAAGCATTTCACAAACAAGCAAGGGACCCTATTTTCAAAGTGTACTCATTCTTCAAATGTGACGCAGATTCAGGTGAGCCTGTTGGTGACATTGCCAACGTGCCGGACTGTAATGTAGTTGCTGTCTGCGCAATTTCTGCCGAGTTGACAATGCAGCATTCTATGTGAGCTGCATAGCCAAAGGCCATTAGCACTATCACCGACTGTAGTGAGAGATGGATATGAGGACTGTTCACTTACACACACTGTGACTAATTCTCCAAGCCAAACATATCGGATGACTTGTGGCCCAACATTTTGTTTCTATTCTTGTTTTTACTTACTGTTCTCTACTTCTGTGACAGAAGACGAGGATGTAAGTGGGGAGGACTAGTTTTAATGTAAATTAGATTACATTTGTATTCAATGCCACTAATTTTTCAACAAACTTTGGTCGGCTAGTAACATTCTTTTTACCTATATTTCTATAACAGCTATTGCTGCTGCATTTTAATGTTTATAGCTCTGGATTCAGCAGTTATCTAAAACTGACTTAAGCCACAGGCATACTGAAAAAAAAATCATTTCAAAACATCAAAGATATTCTTATGTATAAGAAAGTGAAATCTGTTGCAATGTCAGATCAGCAGGCATTCAGATTAGAGAAACTTACACAACACAGGTTCAGTGTCAGCATGTGGCCGTGTTCCTGCAGCAGGTGCTGGTCCCAGTCTCTTGTCCGCCACTGCAGGCCACAATGAAAGAAGGAAGCTTCCCTGAACCATTACCCTAATAACACAGTTTATTTCACAACAGAGTCACAGTATACACATGCAATGGAAAAAAGTGCTCTAATCACCACTAAGCCACTAATTAAACATTTTAGCAGGAAATGTCTGCCTAAAACAAAAGAAACAAAATAAAAAAAATTGCATCTAACGTTATTTGGGGGTTACTAAAAATTATTAAAACAGTTGAAAAACCTGACATTTACTTTCGCTCTGAGAGTTATATCTAGATTCGCAAAATCAAAGAAAATGAAAAAGAAAAAATTAAATAGGAACTCTGCACATTGATCAACAAGATCAAATTATTTTTCTATTTGAACTTTTATGAGAATATCAGTGAGAAAGACTGACAGTTCAAGGAATCAACATGAGTGTGTGGAGTTGAGAGAGAATCTGCAAGACTTTGAGATTTTGGATTATTCTTATTTTTCTAGTAATGGATTCGATACTGATTTCTTTTATGAAGGTTAGAAATAAAGTGTCTTACATCATTATCATTTATCAGCACTCCTTACTTTACAGTGAAGTATGTAACTACAGTGGTGACCCCGCATTTCAGAGATTAAGTCATCCATGTTACATAACATATTATGCCACCATGAATGATAGACCAATAGATTCCTCTCTTCACGCAGGAAGATCAGCAGCAATATGACTGCAATTCCCCAGTTTTGTCATAATTTTTTTGATAAATAAACATTTCAGTTACAACAAAATCAGTATGAATACTGACTTTCTGGACAACTCTTCCTACAGAATGGTTCATTTACATGGTATACATTTTTCAGCAATACCGTGTGTACAATGATAAAGACAAATTGAGCCCTATCTTCACCAATATGGCTCAGGAGCTGGTTAGATGCGCAAGACTTGGTATTGCAGCCAATTGCCAGGCAACCATATCAAAGCTTTAAAGACTTAGTAATAAAGTACCTGTTGTACCTGTTGGTACTGAGTGAACACTGTAAGCAATGCATCCTACGTTGGGGGGGGGGGGGGGGGGGGGGGGGGCATCGGAAGTTGAAGCCCATCAGAACTATTATGACCAGTGCGTAATTTGGAAAGTCAGAACCTTTCTTCAGAAGAAGCATTATGTACGATATGGTTCAACCACCTTCCATCTACGATGAACATCGTTTTGCAGCATATGACCGTTGTACCATTATTGCATTTCGTGGAGAAAGCCAATACAATGTCCCATTTTTTCCCTACGGCATTCATTCAGAGTAAATCATTACAAAACGTTTAGATATGGATGCTCTGTTTTCTGGTGATGTTATAGGAAGGAATATCCCAGAAGCTCATATTGATGCCATTCATACCAGAACAGATCGGATCAGGAATAGGATAAACTTTGGGTGATTTAAGATTCCACAGCGCCATTTCAATATTTTAGAAGAGGATATCTCTGTCAACCACTGTAAAAATGGTGTTCAATGCACAACAACAACATGCACATTCGCAAGTGTAAAGTGCTTCAGTAAAGCATATGTCTGCTAAATACATAATGGACAGCGTTGAATATTTAATTGACAGTGGGTCACACATTGGCGTTGTGCCTCATCAGTGCACTTGTCCTACACATTGTCAGCCGGTGTGCACAGTAAAAGCTGCAAACGATACAATCATTCCTAACTTTGGTGTAGCTTGTTGGCTAGTAAACCTCGACACGCAAATAGACGGCGAATGAATTATTACAAATGCCTTAATCTCTCAACTCATCTTGTTTTTTTTATTTATTTTTTTAATCATTTGAGGGTGTGGTGAAGTGTGCAATAATCAGCTAATTATGATCTCTGCAACAATGATGAGTCCAAATATAACCACCACTGCTGGCGAGGACAATGATCCATATCAACAAGTTCTGCAGAGCTTTCCATACTTAACAAAGCCAACTAAGTCCAAAGGAAGCATGGTACTGAACAAAGCCCTACATGCAGGCAGTATCTGGACAGCCTGTCTCCACCTGCACCCTCTGCTTAGCACTGGAACATTATGCTGCAGACGAGCAGCATTTCGACAAGTGGTTGGATGCAGGTATTAAACACAAATTTAATAGTCCCTGGGCATCTCCACTTCATCTGGCGCATAATAAAGATGGTACCTATCGAGCTTGCAGTGATTTTAGGGCTCTAAATGGTAGGACTGTGCCAAATAATTAATCATCCGCAATGTTCAGAACTTTACAAGTGCTTTATACGATGCTCCAATTTTCAATGCAACTGATTGTGACAAGGCTTATACAGAAACTTTAATGGCCCATATGACATTCCTAAGATAGCTGTTATTACCCCCTTCAGTTTATATGAATTCCTATTTGTGCTTTCAGATTGTGCAATGCTGCTCAAAGGTCTGAATTTTTGTTTTACGTATACAGATGACTTCATGGCTCTGAGCACTATGCGACTTAACTTCTGAGGTCATCAGTCGCCTAGAACTTAGAACTAATTAAACCTAACTAACCTAAGGACACCACACACATCCATGCCCGAGGCAGGATTCGAACCTGTGACCGTAGCGGTCACGCGGTTCCAGACTGAAGCGCCTAGAACCGCACGGCCACACTGGCCGGCAATGACCTCATGATTTTTTCATGTGATGAGTGAAAACATGAAGAGCATTTACAGTTGCTATTTCAATGTCTCCAGCAGTATGGCTTCATCGTAAATGCAAATAAGTGCAGACTAAGGAAGCTGTCTTAAATTTTTAGGAAATGAAGTGGTGCACAGGGTACCAATCCACTTTCAGAAAGCGGTTAGTCAACCAATCTTGAATATGCCCCAGCCAAAAACTATTAAAGACTTAAGACATTTTGTAGGCATGAGAAACTTTTGCCAAAGATATTTGCAAAATGCTGCAAAAATCAAAGCCTCTTTCATTGCTGTTCTTAAAGGAAAATACACCACCGGCAAACACTTGGTGCCATGGACACAAACAATAACAGAAGCCTTCAACAGACTTAAGGACACATCAGCAATGGTTATCTTGCTCTTTCATCCACATCACTATGTACAGTTAGCTTAAGCAGTAGACAGTAGCCAGGCAGCAACTGGCACAGCACAACAACAATGGGTACTGGTACTTTTGTGGTCATTTGCACTTTTCTCATAAACTTACACAGGCTCAAACCCTTTTGTCGGCAATAGACAGAGAGTTACTGGCTGTTGCTGCAGGCAGCAGACTCAGAATATCACAATAACTCTAAGACTAACAAAATGATAAGCAGTTTATCATGAAGATGATGATTCACAAGACTCAAATTATTTAAGCAGTAGTTTCTTTAAAATTGTTTGAGGATAATTGCAGAATGGCCAGCTTGCATGTTTGCTTAGGAGCAAGCTGCCAGCAGCCGCACTGCTCTCTGGCCACCAATATTACTGGATGTGAAGCAGCACTGCAGCATTCAATAGCTCCTGAGTTATCCAAGTATTTCTACCAGTTCTTTTCTTTTTACCTATTTGATCTTCTACTGTCTTCCCCATTTCATTATCTCTAAGCAACCCCTTTAACTTCTACTGCATTCCTTTCCCATGTTTCGGACATGTGTTGCCTAATGCTATTGCTGAATTAATAATGTGGACCAGATAAATGCCCCTTGGGTAGGACATTTACAAATAGGCATTTATAACGAAAGTACTTTTTAAAGTTTTTACTGCTAGAATGTATAATTTACCAATTAAAATAGGGGAATGGGAAGATAATCTTGACATTAAAGTTAGTAATTTTTTTATTTTCTTTTTTTTTTTACTAGCATTCCAACTTGCTGTATCAAGGGAGAGCACATATTGCTGATGCTGCTTATCATTTATACTGTCCTTTTTATTTTTGCCAGTTCTACTCTTCATTCTCTCTCTCTCTCTCTCTCTCTCTCTCTCTCTCTCTCTCACACACACACACACACACACACACACACACACAAACGTTCTTTGAACAGCTGTGTAATGATGAGCCGGTATAAAAAACACTGTAACATTGTCCTTAGGTCATCACTTTGTAATCTAACACTCTAAGACCCATGTCAAATCTCTGAATATTATTGAAGAATAATTATTGATAAAAAAATTACTGAATAATGCATATTTTAATTGTTAAACTGTTTTCTGTGTAAAAAAAAAATGGTTTATTCTCAGATGTAGCAGTGTTTAAGACAGTTTTCTATCCTGCTCCTTTCTTTATTTACTTTCGTATGACTGCACTGCTGTGAAGATAAAATGAGAACACTAACATAAAAAAAAGATTTAAGAACAAAGAATCAATGCACAAGCCACTGGAATCATTCAATTCCAATACTAGTTGATTCCTATGGAATCTGCAATTCTTGGAATTGTGAAATTGGAATTGGTACACAACACATCCCCAAAAAAATTATTATGGATAAACTATTTTTTTACTTTAACTCCAGTTATTCTATATACATATTAGTGCTATTGCTACTATTGCAGACAGGTAGTAAATGAAATTTTGAGTAAATGGCTGATAATTTCTAGCAATTCATGCAATTCTGTAGGTTATTTATAAGGAGCGTTCAAAAAGAAATGAGCCGGAGGCATAATTACCTGTATGTTAGAAGTACTGACTCTGGCTGTTGAGACACTTGCCCCACTGTGACAGAAGGTGGTGAATGGTTATCTCATAAAATTCCCGGGGCTGTGATGTTAACCAGTTCCACATATACAGCTGGATGTCGTCGTCCAAGGAGAATCGTTTGCCCCTCACAGCCTTCTTAAGTGGACCAAAAATGGTGTAGTCACAGGGAGAGAGGTCCAGACTGTAAGGAGGGTGGCCACGAACCTCCCATTTGAATTTCTGCAGGAGTGTCACGACTGTGTGAGGCTTTGGATTGTCTTGGAGCAAAATGACCACATGGGTGAGATTGCCTGGTCGTTTTGATTTGATTTCTTGGCGAAGGCCGGTCAGGGTTTGCAAATAATGCTGGGGCATTCACTGTTATCCTGTGCTGCATGAAGTGAATCAGAAGGGGGCCATCTTGGTCAAATAAGAATGTCAATATAACATTTCCTGCACTTGTGTGGATGGCCTTGGCGATTTTGGTGGTGGTGACCCTGGATGCTTCCACTGAAGACTTTGCCGTTTTGATTCTGGTTTGAAGTGATGACACCATGACATCTGCAGCCACCACTCGTGCCAGGAACGCATTCCCTTCCTAAGCATAGCTCTGCAGATGAGCAAGACAGTGGGCCATTCGACATGCTTCATGGTGTGGTTGAAGACTATGGGGCACAGGTTGGGCACATACTTTGTGCATATGCAGTCATGCCTTCATGATGGTGTGAACACTTCCGACGCTCAATCCAACCACGGCAGCTATGGTTTTCACTGTCACTAGGCAGTCCTGGGTAATGAGTGCATCCACCAGCTGGACAATGTCATCAGCAATGCCGTGAGGTGCTCCAGACCGTGCATCATCGGCTAACGACACCTGTTCTTCCCTGAAGTGCTTGTGCCACACCTTGACCATTGTAAGGGACATGCAGTGTTCGCTGCACACTTGTGACATTCGCCGATGAATGCTCGTTGCTCCAAGTCCTTCCGCTGTCAGAAAACGAACAACACCTGTTTGCTCTTCTCCAGACACCTCCATTCCCTGTTTGCAATGTGACTGGTGGCGTTGGACGATTGATGCATGCTGCTGCTATTGCTGCTAGCTCTGTATAGTCATGTGACATGCACATGTGCCCTCTAGCGACGGGCTGTGAACTCTCACACTCTGGTCGAAACCACACCTTGTTACACACGCCACGATATTACCCTCCTGTCACTGATTTGCACATTCCAGACTCCGGCTTGTTTCTTTTTGAATGTCCCTTATTATTAATTGGAATTGGCAACACTGGTCTGACTGACTGGCAGTCATTCAAGTCTAGGTGGGTGAGTGAACAGCAACATAACCTTGTCTCTGTGTTATTTACAGTGTTACAGACAATAGACTATTGAACAGTTGCAAGATGGTTAAAAAAAGGACCTTTTCAATTTAAAATGGTACTTTTCAATTTAAAATGGAAAGGAGTACCTTGTAAATATTGTTTTAAAGAATGCAAACAGTCACCTTCCAACAAAATGAAAAAGCATATCAAAAGGGCTTGCAAGTGCCCTCAGAATTTGTAAAAAGTGCTTGAGTTATGTACAGTGATTGGGAACAAATTTTTCCTTTTTTTCCTCTTTTTCTTTTTGCTGTAGTGTAGTATAAATAAAAACACTACATACAACCTAGCTACCTAATATAAACTATACTTTATTTCAAAAATTGCTGTTAAACTAGAGTGTTTTTATTTTATTTTATTATGTGCTACCCCAAGAAATGACCTCATTAAAGATGCAGAAAGTTATGTTTATGGCCCAATTTATTTCCCCTAAAAACTCTCCCGTAACAATTAAATAGCTTTTTCACACTGCTTGCCCAGTCACTAAAGAAGCAGCGTTGCAAAACACCTTTTCCAATACAAAATCAACTTAATTTTTTTTTAAGCGCCACCATGTCATCCTCAGCCAACAAGTGTCAATGGACGTGGATATGGAGGGTCATGTGATCAGCACACTGCTCTCCCAGCTGTTGCCAGTTTTGTGACTGGAGTGGCTTCCCCATTAAGTAACTCCTCAATTGGCCTCACAAGGTGGAGTGTGTGCTCTTGCCAACAACGCTCAGCAGACCAGACAGTCACCCATCCACGTGCTAGGCAAGTCCGACAGCACTAAACTTTGATGATCTGATGGGAACCAGCCTTACTACTGCACTAAGGCCGTTGGCCTGAACAACCTCTGGTTCTCTTAATTTATGCAGGTCCCATCTCCATGACTTGGTAACTCGAAATCAGTAATAATTTTAGTGACCCAAGACTTTCAAAAAGTGTACAAATTTCACTTAAAGTTTTTCTCAGAGTACACCATCCTTTTTTCAGTATCTTTATACTAGTTCTGCTGTGACAATACCATTGTGTTACGCAAGTGTAATATACAGTGGTTACCTCAGTGCAGTGTTAGAACAGTGGGAATTAAACCAGTTTGTGGATCAGTGTTTGTCCCACAACCTGATGGCACAAGCTAATGCTTGGTACATTGGGCTACCTTTCCAGTCATCATGAAGGTCAGTGACTTGTACAGCAAATGAAATTTTTGGATGGTATTAAGCTCATAATTATCTGCTTATTAAAATTTTTTCGGTTTTTGAGAGAAATCACAAAAATGAATAATAGAATATGTTAAAATACAAATATAAGAAATAAGGGGAGTAGAATGAATAAGCTGAGGAACACGAAATCTTATCGCACTATAATCAACACCTCGTTTCTGCAAGAATCCAGGTTGCACAAATTTGCACACTTCCCTTACCTGTCACAGTCGAAGAACTGCAAAGCTGCCCAACCGAGTTCAATTTTTTGCAGTCTTGGTTCTTGTGATGCATCCTTTGCATCTGGGTTTTCAGGGGGCAAAATAGTCTGGCCATACACAACCAAGACTATACGAGATTCAAGAGGCAGCGTGCAAATACTTATTCCTTCGAAATTTAGCCTGTTCAAACATTATGGTATCTATGAATACAATCAAGTGTTACATTGGCAAATACACAACTTAACCAAACAGAAAGGGAAGACAAGGATAACTGAAAGGTCGATAGAAGAAAGTGTTAACCATCAATTTAATAAGGATTAGACTGATCCTTTATCTGCTGTGTTTTCAAATGCACCAGAGGCTGGTAACATTTAGTTCCATATGTAATGCTAGAAAGCAGTGTCTGTTGCATAATATTACTGTCGTATCGTATTTATGTTCTTTTCCTGAATTTTGATGAACATATTACATGCAATACCTCACAGCACTATTGTGGAGTAGCACATTCTTCTGTAGACCTTTCAATTTCTACAATCTTTTAACACATTCTTAATTATCAACTGGCAAAAATAAATTAATAGTCCCACCTGTAGGATACAAACACATGCTGCACTTATGAATAAATTCAAATATAAAACAAGCAATCTTGATAGCACTTTTTTTAAGGTGTGTTATTCACAGTTTCCTTCAGAACCTGCTTATCTACTACATATTTTACTTGTAACTGATATATTAACTTTTTTGTTTTCCACCTCTTAAACATCTGATTTCAATTATTTAGAGTGTTGAATTAAAACCTGTTTGGCTACTTGTTTGTAACATTGATGGAGTATAATTATAAATACATGAATAAATCACCATGCCTTTGGTCCATATCATGAATATATCAAAATGAATATATTCAAGTAAGTGGTAGATGATTCTAAATGGCTAGAAATGATTCCTCTAGAAGGTCCACGAAGACATTACCATTGCAAGGTGGTATACAAAATGTCCATGAGAGAACTGCAGATTTATTTGTAGGTGATACATTAAAATGTATTGTTTCATAATCATGTGTCTTTTCGAATATATGATGTGGCGTGCCATAATTTCATTTCCTGAGCCACCACTTCATTTTGAAGTAGCACTTGCACCCAATTACCTCCAAGATTTGATTAATATATTCCAATCTCTGTCTTCCCCTGCAAGTTTTATTCTCTACAGACTCATTCAGTACCACGAAAGTTACTCCCTCATGTCTTACTACATTCCATGTCTTCCCTGTCATTCTTCTAGTCTTCACATATTCCTTCTCTGGCGAGACTGTGCAGACCCTCATAACAACTTACTTTTTCAATCCACTTTCAGTATCCTTGTCCCTTGAACGCTTTGACTCTCTTTTCCAGTTATCTCACAGTCCATTCCTGTAAAAGCCTAGGGATTTGAGGTCAAGCTGGATTTCTGGTATAGTATCTATGGAGATTCATTTGATGTCACACTGATGATTGTATAACTGATCTCCTTGGACTTCATTGCATGGGAGGGTGAGTATGTGTAACAGAGGTCAGCATTTGAAGCAAGGAGCGGATGAGAATTTATGGAGCCAGTTGTGATGTTCCAGGAACGGAATGTTGAGGTTAGTAGGGCATAAGAGTTTTTAAGGTGGCGCTGTGCATGTTGGCATAGATAATGGAAGACAAGGGAGAAAAATTGTCAGGAGGGAAAAAGAGCACATAGGGGGGAGGTGGGGAGGGGATGGCAAGAGCAAACACTGGGAGAAAGGAGAACAGATCCGGAGGGAGGAAGGATGAAAAGCCTGTGAGGGGGGGAGAGGGAGGGGGGAGGTGGAAGTAGACTGAAGGTCTGGTGTGGAAGAAGACTCTGGAGGGAGAGAAGTGACTGCATGTGTCATGGGTGAGGGGGAGGGGGGGCGGGGTCAGGCATGAGTGCACACGTGGAGAGAAGCAAGTGTAGAGAAGTGAGTGGGCCTGCCAAGGTTGTTTCGACCATGCAACTGAAGTTTCACTGAGAAGCCCTTATACATCCTCCGTACAGTCCCAATGTTTCCCTGTGCGATTTCTGTATTTTTGGAGCCTTGAAGAAAGACATTTGTGGCCATCAAATTGCTTCAAATGAAGAGATGCATGCCTGGGTACAATCAGCTCTGTAGGCAACAGCAAACATTTTTCCAAAAAACATTGACCATCCTGTCTCTTAGTGTGATACATTGTTAACAATTAAGGTGATTAATTTTGAAATAATGAACATTTTACTTACTTTTTCCATCTATCTCACTTTCATTTGATTGCCCCTTATATTTTTCCTTCTAAAGGTAAATGGTAGAAAACAATTCCATCTCAGTTTTCATAGTTTTCTCATGCAAACTTTCCTTTACACTTCTACAGATGAGACTACTCAAGTGACATATTACCGATGGCACATTCTTGAATCTACCTTTGACTAGGCCAAAATTTACACTGCCCATGAAGCGATATGAAGCAGATTCCTCAAGGCTATGTGATGGAGAGTTCACACTGCAAATGCTGTAAAATAATCTTGCCAACAGGGAGTAAGTAGTTGTTGAGTAGCTTTGAAATGATGTCTTATCTTGACCCAATAAATTAGTTTTTAGTAGAAAATAGTGCTATCAGTAATGAATGCCATCATGATTGTGTGCATAACAATAACAAGTAGAGGATGACAAGGAGAATTTCATCATTTGTACAGTGATTTTAGAAGATGAAGATATATTTTGGAATTAGTTCAGAATGAGCAGAGACATTTGATTATATAGCATTGACTCTTTCAAGCAGATTACAGAAGCAGAAATAATTCTGAAAGGCTATTACCACTGCAGAGAAACGTATAATCACCATCAGGTATGAACACTTCATTAAGTTTACAAAATAATTTTTCCTATCATTCATCAGCATTTTGCAACTTGTGACATATTTATCATATGCTTGTGGGTTTGACGTGACATTTTCAGCCCGAGGATTTTTAGGTGACTGAAGATTGTTGCTACTCACCCAATAGAATCTGTTGCATTTTAATTCTAGCTTTCAATTGAGCTTCAGGTGATAATTTCTGCATGATGGGCAGCAAACTTGGTACAAAGTGATAACTGTCATCTCATGTCGCTGTTTTTCATATCTTTTTTCCATCAATAAGCTTTGTTTTTTGTTTATCTACATTCATCTATTCACTATTTGTACTTTGTCTCTTATGGTTGTCTGTGTATGAGAAGAGTGAGGGTTGAGCTACTGAATGCCACCCCATGAATTTTCTGACAGCCTTTAAGAGCTGGATTCTAACAATCTTAAGTTGTTCTCATCAGCCAAAATACAGTATAACAACAGATGTTGACAACTGTTTGTTGTGCTGAGATTTCTGTGAGAAATATTACTTTTTATTCTGAAAAGGATAGTTGCTACTCACCATATTGCAGAGATGCTGAGTCACAGATAGGCACAGCAAAAGGACTGTTGGAAAGTGAGCTTTCAGCCTGACATTTGACACACACACACACACACACACACACACACACACACACACACACACAAAACAGTCTCTGGCAGCACAAGCCATACTCCCTTGCTGGGAGGGTGTAGGGGCGAGGTGGAGAGTGGGGCAGCTCGGTGCAGTTGGGAGGTTAGACGGAGGGCGAGTGAGAGGGAGACGGCGGGGGGTTCGCGTAAAAGGAAAGAAGTAAAACGATTGATTGTGTTGATGGAGTAGGAGGGTATGGAGTGCTGGAATGGAAACAGGGAAGGGGCTGACGGGTAAAGGCAATGACTAATGAGACTAATAACGGTTGGGGACAGGAGGGTTACGGGAACATAGGATATATTGCAGGGAGAGTTCCTAACTGCCCACACAGAGTGCAGGACATCCAACAAGCTGATTTTCCACATGAATGGCCATCGACAAGCTGTGGCCAAGAAACAACTGTACCATCCTGTTGCTGGGCACACCACAACATGATGTCCTTCATTTCATTTCAATGACTGCTTCACAGCCTGTGCCATCTACATCCTTTCCGCCAACATCAGCTTTTCTGAATTGCGCAGGTGGAAACACTCCCTGCTATATATCCTACATTCATGTAATCCTCCTGGCCTCAAGCTTTGTTACTCATTGTCCGGACCCAAATGCCCATTCCCATTCCAGCACCACACAGCCCTCTATTCCACCAAAGCACCCAGTATTTTTACTTCTCTCCTTTCCTGCTACCCCCTCCCCCTTCCTCTCTGCCACCCACCATCTACCGTCCTAACTGCAGATAGTTGCCCCACTCTCCACCTCATCCCTGCATATTCTCTGCAGCACTTTACTGTCCCCCACCAATACCCAGTTATCCCTCCCCTCCCCTCCCCTCGCAAGCCGCCTCCTCATTCCCACCCAGTTGCCTCTCCCATAATGCCCTGCTGCTCGCAGTCTGGCTCCAGGAGCCAGAGACTATGGTCGCGCGCGCGCGTGTGTGTGTGTGTGTGTGTGTGTGTGTGTGTGTGTGTGTGTCTTCGTGAGTGTGTGCATGTGTGTATGTTTTCTATTTCTGACAAAGGCCTTGTTGGCCAAAAGCTAACTTTCCGACAGTCTTGTTGTTGTGACTTCTGAAATTTTCCCGGCGTATTTCTTCTTCTAATAATTTCCGGGTATGCAGCCGGATCCCGTCGACATTCTGCCACGATATTTCGGCCCAGAGACGTCCGGCCATCATCAGGTGAGTACACAACTACTGAAGAGCCCAGGTGCAGTCGCGGTATTTATGCCGAATCTCGCGCATGTGAAATGTACTGGCATCCTACAGCGCATGCGTCAGGTGTTGACATGCGCACCATAGCTGAGTTGTACGTGCTGCCCTCGGTGGTGGAAATAAAGGTTCATCTAGTCATTGAGTATCGAATGACACTGTCGATTCCGCTGTGATTGTATAATTTTAATAACAGGATTCCAACTTTTATCCAGCTGAAAGCCGTTGTCACGATTTATAAGATTATTGGCAAGACGTATTTCCACTGATTCCTTGATTACGGAATCCCAAAAACCGGAAACCGGGGATAAAATTTTTGTTGCATTGTATTCCATTGAATGTCCCAAAGAAATACAGTGCTCTGCTACTGCCGATTTTGACGGTTGCCGCAGACGGGTGTATCTTTCATGTTCTATACATCGTTCATGGACAGTTCTTGTCGTCTGGCCAATATATGCAGAGCCACATCCACAGGGAATTTTGTAGACGCCTGCCTTCTTCAGTTGTAAATCGTCTTTAACGGATCCAACCAGGGCCCGGTTCTTTGCTGGTGGACGGAAGATAACCTTGATTTTATTTTTCTTCAGTGATCGGCCTATTTTCGACGACACATTCCCAGCGTATGGAAGGAACGCAGTTGATTTAAAGTCATCATCTGCGTCCTCAGTGCGTTGCTTCTTGTTATGATAGTTGTGCATGGCCTTCCTTATTTGGCGAGAAGTGTAGCCATTCTCTTTGAAAACCTTCTCCAAGTGTTCTAATTCTGCGTGGAGGTTTTCATCATCCGATATTATATGCGCTCGATGTATTAAGGTACTGAGAACACCGGCTGTTTGTGCTGGGTGATGGCAGCTTGACGCCTGGAGATACAGATCTGTGTGAGTCGCTTTCCTGTACACAGAATGTCCTAATGACCCATCATTTTTACGGCGTACTAGCACGTCTAGAAATGGTAAAGTGCCCTCTTTTTCAATCTCCATCGTAAATTTGATGTTCTCATGTAATGAGTTTAAGTGATGAAGGAATTTCTCCAGTTCCTGTCTGCCATGAGGCCATACAGCAAAAGTATCATCTACGTACCGCCAGAAGACCATAGGCTTTAAAACAGCAGACTCAAGTGCTTTCTCTTCAAAGTCCTCCATAAAGAGATTAGCTACCACAGGCGACAAAGGGCTCCCCATGGCGACGCCGTCTGTTTGTTCAAAGAATTCGTCATTGAATAAAAAGTACGTTGAGGAGAGTATATGTTCAAACAAGGCCGTCATTTCTGCACTGATGTGGTCTCACTTTTTACCAAAGTGCCTTTAATGGAATCATTACATCTTATTGGTAACTTATTCAGTGCAGAAATGACGGCCTTGTTTGAACATATACTCTCCTCAACGTACTTTTTATTCAATGACGAATTCCTTGAACAAACAGACGGCGTCGCCATGGGGAGCCCTTTGTTGCCTGTGGTAGCTAATCTCTTTATGGAGGACTTTGAAGAGAAAGCACTTGAGTCTGCTGTTTTAAAGCCTACGGTCTTCTGGCGGTACGTAGATGATACTTTTGCTGTATGGCCTCATGGCAGACAGGAACTGGAGAAATTCCTTCATCACTTAAACTCATTACATGAGAACATCAAATTTACGATGGAGATTGAAAAAGAGGGCACTTTACCATTTCTAGACGTGCTAGTACGCCGTAAAAATGATGGGTCATTAGGACATTCTGTGTACAGGAAAGCGACTCACACAGATCTGTATCTCCAGGCGTCAAGCTGCCATCACCCAGCACAAACAGCCGGTGTTCTCAGTACCTTAATACATCGAGCGCATATAATATCGGATGATGAAAACCTCCACGCAGAATTAGAACACTTGGAGAAGGTTTTCAAAGAGAATGGCTACACTTCTCGCCAAATAAGGAAGGCCATGCGCAACTATCATAACAAGAAGCAACGCACTGAGGACGCAGATGATGACTTTAAATCAACTGCGTGCCTTCCATACGCTGGGAATGTGTCGTCGAAAATAGGCCGATTACTGAAGAAAAATAAAATCAAGGTTATCTTCCGTCCACCAGCAAAGAACCGGGCCCTGGTTGGATCCGTTAAAGACGATTTACAACTGAAGAAGGCAGGCGTCTACAAAATTCCCTGTGGATGTGGCTCTGCATATATTGGCCAGACGACAAGAACTGTCCATGAACGATGTATAGAACATGAAAGATACACCCGTCTGCGGCAACCGTCAAAATCGGCAGTAGCAGAGCACTGTATTTCTTTGGGACATTCAATGGAATACAATGCAACAAAAATTTTATCCCCGGTTTCCGGTTTTTGGGATTCCGTAATCAAGGAATCAGTGGAAATACGTCTTGCCAATAATCTTATAAATCGTGACAACGGCTTTCAGCTGGATAAAAGTTGGAATCCTGTTATTAAAATTATACAATCACAGCGGAATCGACAGTGTCATTCGATACTCAATGACTAGATGAACCTTTATTTCCACCACCGAGGGCAGCACGTACAACTCAGCTATGGTGCGCATGTCAACACCTGACGCATGCGCTGTAGGATGCCAGTACATTTCACATGCGCGAGATTCGGCATAAATACCACGACTGCACCTGGGCTCTTCAGTAGTTGTGTACTCACCTGATGATGGCCGGACGTCTCTGGACCGAAATATTGTGGCAGAATGTCGACGGGATCTGGCTGCATACCCGGAAATAATTAGAAGTCTTGTTGTTGCGCCTTTCTACGACTCAGTATCTCCGTTATATGATGAGTAGCAAATATCCTCTTCATAGCAACTGTCCTTTTCATTATATTGTTACTTTTCATAATATTGTTACATTCCATCCTACATTTTCCATTGTTTGAAATGTTACTTTTTGCTTGCTGTGTAGCCATAACATCTTTCAGGCATGTCAGTACTTTGTACCTTGGCCAATTTGATTGACACACTAGCAAGCCACCTTCATTTATGGAACATTCTAGATGAGTCTTTTTAAGTTCTAATCAGAACATAGTGTTTAAGTATTCTTCATCACCTAGCCTAGAAATACATAGGTGAAGTTATGCATAAATAATCAAGCAGACTTCATACTGAATATAATATTTTTTGTCCTTAGTACATTAATTGCAAATCCTATGAAGATCCTTCACATTGTTCAACTCTGTTGATTTCAGTAATCATTGTCTGGGATGTCTTTCCATGCTTTGTCACAGCATTTTGGATGGGTCTAACTACAGCTCTGCATAATAAATGCATGAAATGTGTGTCACAATATGGGGAATTTTGAGTCTTGTACACACATCTTCAAATAGCTACACAAGTGTGTGAATTGGAATTTTCCAGACCGAGTAGGGGCCACTGATGGTAAGTATGTTCGGGTTCAGTGCTCCCCTCATTCTGGGACAACATACTATAGCTATTTGATAAACTACTTAATTTGAATGTGATACTATACCGAACCAATATTTTGTATTGCTTATTCGCAGTAATTTATTTTACTTTCTTGTACTTCATGTCTGTCTCACAATCTTGAGTTTCTTCTTTCCCAGTGTGATGTGCCAGATCCCTGTTATTGTAGTACTTTTTTTTCTGATCCCATAATGCCAGGTGTTCATGTACATTATAAATAAGCCTTTCAACGTCCATCACAAGAAATAACTCCAAATCATGACCCGAAACATTAACTTGCTTGTGATTACGTTGGCATTATTGCACGGTGCTGCTACATTGTTAAGTCAAGTCTCTCCATTGCCTCACAGTTTCAACTTCTATTAGCTCTCTTGGCAGTTCACCACATCTGATCACCTCGCATCACAGCCTATCAGTATTACTGAACAACATACTGAAGCTAGTTCAGGTTTCAAATTTAAAAACAAAATTTTTAAAAGGCACAAAAAACTCAATGCTGCTGACATGAAATAAGCTACAAAATTTTAAATGGTGCCATAGCTTCTAGTAATGAGAGAAGAAATACTCACCAAAAGTCGAAAAGCACTCTTTCGAATAGGCCCATGGAACGAACAATAGGATGTGTAAGAACTGGCTGTCCCAAAGGTCTTGTGCCGTGGTATATCTGTGCTGCTACAAGGTACTGGTCATAATTCCAGTCTTGATTCAGGCGGTGCAGTCCACCTACATGAACTAGAACTGAGTCTAATATCTCAGAACTGTGCTTTGTATCTGAAATAAATATCCTCCAATTACAGCAGCCATCGTAAACAACACTAAGTGCACTCAACTGAGACTAAAGATTAGAGGTTTTAATTGCTACAATGAAACAATGAACCATTAGCAAACTGGTTAACTGACATTTCCTTTAAATGATATTGGGATTTCCGTTTTACAAATTTCAGTTCCCTTCTCATTTGTTCACCACCCCATACTTACCACTTTCTGAAATTATCCTACCACAGTGGTACGCACAACTGCCAGCAAAGCTGCTATCTATACCACTTATGAGGAAACGATCTACCAAATAACCTCTAGTGAACACAAATTGCCCTTCACTGATGCTATGTTCTCCAGTTTCAACTTTGCAACCCATGCCCACCCCTCCCTTTCATTTTTTCCTATCCAGTAATAACACACTACACTAATAAAAATATTGTTATTCTGTAGATGAATTTATTCATTTACTACTAAAAATAATAATAGCATTGCATAACAATA
Source organism: Schistocerca piceifrons (assembly GCF_021461385.2). NCBI lineage: Eukaryota > Metazoa > Arthropoda > Insecta > Orthoptera > Acrididae > Schistocerca > Schistocerca piceifrons. The sequence goes on along the minus strand of NC_060144.1, from coordinate 66,980,966 downwards.
TTACCATCCTGATTACTTTTCACAAAGTCAGATGGTCTTATCAGACTATGTTCCATTACAATAAAACGAGAAACACCTAATAAATAACATGAGGAAACAGAACTTTTTTTCCATAAGTCTGCCTTCCATTCTGGTGTCAGCTTTCGACTGCCTTAGTGGTACAGCTCTTTTTTCAGTCGAGCCTGATCTTTGGACACGGTAGAACTTTACCTTATGTTCTGTGCCGCACCTACGTGATATTCTTGGCACACAGTAATCGATCATACCTGTCCTGTGCGCCCCTCTGCCCTGTTGTTCAAATACCGGACGACATCAACCCATGAGAGGGCACGTAAGCAGCAGAGAACGGCAATATAGGGCTATGCTTGGCAAACAGGAAAGGAAGTGACTTGCTGGCACCACTGTGGGCAGCTGGAAGTGCTCTATTGGGTTGAACATTGTTGGAGAGTAGCATCTTAGACTGTAGTGCATTATTGGTGTCATCATCATGCTAATTTGAGCTTAACTGTCAGTTACTCTACCATTGGAGGAAGTCAGGCTGCTTGGGAAATCTTTGTGAACCTATATAGTGACTATACAGTGAGCCCTTTTTTGTTGTAATGAGTAGTAACTTTGTTCTTTACTGAAGTGTGACCCACTGCATCCTTTCGGTCTGGATGGCATTTGTGATCATTCCTCTTATTTGCTTTTGTGAGTCAAAGTCCCTCGTTTTTATTTTTATACCAGGCTGTATCTAGCCAATTTTCTAGACATATATTCACAATTTGTAGTGAACATGGCTTATAATTATATTTTGTTATCTCTACCTGTAGTGTTTAATTCTGCTTATATGTGAATGTTACAGGGCACATTAGCTGTTATTTAATGTCCTATTTATTGAATACATGAGAAAACCTGTGGATGCTTCAGTTGGTCTTGTAGCATCCACTAACTCATTGTGTAATGTAACCCTCTCACTCATCTGTGAAAAAGGTATCTTTCTGGCATGACAGCTGGCCAGGTCAGTCTAGTAAATATACATTACTTGTTTTCGATCCAGCCACCTGTGTAATAACTACCTTGTGATGGAAATGTCATGTGGCTATGGCCTCCCATCAGGAAGACTGGTTGCCTGGTGCAAGTCTTTTGAATTGACGCCACTTTGGCAACTTGCGCATTGATGGCAATGAGATGACAATTATGATGATGATGATGATGAAGACAACACTACACACAGTCCCTGACCGAAGAAAATCTCCAACCCAGCTGGGAATCAAATCCAGGTCCCTTGGCATGACAGTCCGTCACGCTGACCACTCAGCTATTGGCGCGGACTATCTTATGATTTGTTCGTTTTCCATTTCTGCCCACCATTGTAGGCTACTCTCATTGTTTGCTTTCCTGTAATCCCTCAGGTGAAGCTGTTTGTGCAGTTGCTAAATGTAATTGATTAATTGATCAACTGATGTTCTTGACCTTTAATTGTTTGTTAATGGAAATGTCGTGTGGCTAGGGCCTCCCGTCGGGTAGACCGTTTGTCTGGTGCAGGTCTTTCGATTTGACGCCACTTTGGCGACCTGCGCGTCGATGGGGATGAAATGACGATGATTAGGACAACATAACACCCAGTCCCTGAGTGGAGAAAATCTCCGACCCAGTCGGGAATCGAACCCGGGCCCTTAGGATTGACAGTCTGTCACGCTGACCACTCAGCTACCGGGGCGGACTGTTTGTTAATGAACCACGCCATCTGGCAATTTTAATTTTACTGCAACTTTTTTAGTACTTTTTTGATAATTTCATTTTGGCCCACCCATATGGGGGCTGCTTTTATTTTTTTAATCATCTTGCTCTCATGTTTTTCAAGTATTGAATTTATTAATGTGGTGAGCCTTGGCTTTAGCTCCCTTATTAATTAATTATTAGTGTTCCCACTATTAAATTGTGTATTTTCTCATTGTAGAGAGTTTAATTGTTCAATAATAATAAACTTGAGTGTTCATGCATACTTTATTTTGCTGTCCCAGTACCTTTCCACTCCCTGGTGCTTCAAATTCATTGCTACAAAAGGGAACTGAGATGACTAGTATTAACTATTATATAATGGCCTTACATATGGCCATCATCGCAGCTGTCTCACAATTCAGGAAATGCAGAATCCCTAACTTTTTATCTACGGTTTATTAGGCTTACATGGCCAAAGTCGTGTGCAATCTTAAATTTTGTAGTTCCATAGCTCTTTCATCTCGAGTTTCCCATCTGGTTTTTTCTGAAAACATTTGGCATTCAAATGCTTTTTTTAATATCCAGTTGGCATTTTTCTTTTTTAGAAAACATCTGCTTTTTGGTAATGAAGTTGCAATTCAACATCTAACAGATTTCTGTGTAGCATAACTGAAATAAGCTGCACACACTTGGCTACATATTTTTCACAAGGTTCACTACAATTTTGTAACTGTTTGGAGCAACATGTCAATCATAGTCCACAAATACAATATCCTGATTCCAGAGATCTTAGTTTGTCTATCACTGTCTCATTTTCATGCTCTGAAACAAAAGCTTGATACTTAATCATTCGAAGTTGGATATTTCATAGGCTATTGTGTTTAGAAGTGTTGATTCATAGAGAATTTTAGTGAAGTGCTGTTGCCGTACACGAGTGCATCCCACTAATTAGAAGTGTGTTGTCCTTTCAGGTAAATAGTAGTGATAACAGAAAAAGGTAAATTAAAAGCAAAATGCCTATGATTTGTAGTTGGATGAAATGAAAGTGAAGCTAAATGTGCAGTATAGGATAGTAACGTTAATATGAGATAAGAGTGATACCGACTTGGAAAGACATCTTACCACAGAAAAACAGGATGATATTACCTTTGTCCACATCTTGCTCAATGTGGATTTTGTGACCAAAAACATACACCCATAGTTATAAATGTTCAAGCAACACTGGCATACCACATGATTCCACCATCTTTTGTATAAATTGATGGACTGTACCAGCAAATTAACCCTCGGGCAGGTGCACCTATGTATAAAGTGCACCAATCACAAATAACATTTTACTGTGCTGTTCCATTGTTGTTTTACAATTGCGAGCCCATAGCCATTACTTCCTTATTGCTTCAGCTAACATAGTAATAAGTTGTGCTGTCATATGTCCAAGTGAGCAGCACTAATATATCATAACAGTGAGTTAGATGAGGAAAAAATTTACGATCAGTGCAAGAAAATGACCCAGACTCTGACAATGAGGCAGTTATCCATGAGATAATTAGTAATCCAATAAGTAGTTGGCTGGGATCTGACCCAACTGTATTGTTTAATGTTTGGAGTTGGTCTTTTCTGTGATTTTGCTCATACATGTTTACCCTGGTAAAATAATGACCGTATTCTTTACATGTGTACAAAATGTGCCACAAGCCCTTTCATGTTATGAAAAACAGCATGCCTGCTTGAGGGTTAAATAAAAAATATTTCCAAAATCTGAGGTGGCAAAAATTTATGTTGTGGAAGAAGTAAATCAGAAGACATTATCAATTTATGTTATTCCACCTCACACTGTAGATGTTGCTGTCAAAACTTTGAATGACAAAGTTGCATACTTTAACTTGGGGACAGATGTTAATAATCATGGTGCACTGAAAATGTTCCTAACTGTAATTCAATATTTCAATTATGAAAGCACTCATATTCAAGCAAACATCTTTGCCTTACAAAGTAGTCTTAATGAAGCATCTGAAAGTATTACCAATTTTTTTTACGTACTTAGAAGAAGCATAACCTAAATATTTTTCAATACATTGCTTTTGCTAGTCACAATGCAAATGTTAACTTCAGTGGTCTTGGACACAGGGGGGGGAATGTGCATTCTACTCTCAAAGGAAAGTTGAAAGTTAAATGAAAACATAATAGGAGTTGGATGCCCTGACCATGTATTATGTAACACTTTGCAACACAGAACTGATTCTTTTGTTATGGAGGTGTTAGCTGTCATTGTACCCAGCACTTAAGTCTTACTTCCTCTCTCAAGTTAGGAAACTAGTGCCTACAAAAATAAGAAATTTTCTACTAGCTGTCTTTTTGGAGTAATATCTTCTGCTTCATTCCTCAACCATGCCCATTTTTCATAGCAAAATGATTTCTGCTGAAAAGAAAAACTATTCTATTGTTGAAGCACATGAATTTTTAGGAAATGTATTAATTTGAATGAAAAACAGACCTGAGAAAACGTCCATGCCTCTCTAAGCCAGATAAGCTTTGAATCCCTTTACAGAAGCTGGTTTGGAAAAAGAGGGTCAGGTGTACAACAAAAATGCATCTTGTTTCTATGAAATATGCACTCAACACCTTGGCAAATAGATGCAGCCAATGAAGAATTAAAGTACCTCAAATAGCTTAAACTCAAGGACTTTAAGGACCTTTGCTTTGAGGGTTCCAGGTTTTCAGTACTTACAGATCAAAAGTGTGAAAATAAACCATTTGAAACTGTTTTATCAGTCCTGCAATGTCAAGAACTGTGTCAGATCTACAACGCTTCAGAAAAACTCGACAGTAGACCAAGAGTTGTGTTCATTACTTTAAAAGTGTTATAAAATGTCAAAAGATTTTTAGAAATTTTCCAATTTTACTTCGCCATTTCTAGTAGTAATGCACCCCCTCAACATAGGTTCTCTCTCATAGCTGTTCAGTGGACAAACTGATAAATTCAAACAAATTTTATTGATCAGGCACAATTTCAAGAATATGTCTTGTGAGGAACATTGCAGTTATATTCTTGAAGATGACAGCAGTACAGTTTATTGAAAAATACCCTTTCAAAGAAAACACCACCAGAAAAGACTGAAAATTACATCAAGTTGTTTGCATTGTATTTATAACAATGAAAGACCATTGATTAATACTATGGCAAATTTTAAATGTATTATTTTATGTTCAAATTGAGGTTAGAGCATGTTTATTACCCTACTGTGTAAAATATAAACAATTTGTTGGTTCTAAAATAAATTTTCAGGCTTTATTAAAATAAAGTCCCGTTTTTCTGAAGCACTGTACTGCTTTTGATAATTTTAAGTTGGTAACCTTACTTTCAAGTCAAATCAGAGTTTAGTTATTTACATACAGTGATTAAGTTAAAAGTTAAACAAGCAGTACGTAAAGAACTAAAATAAAAATTTTCTAATAATAAAGTCATTACTCAAAAGTGTTTTATATGAGGGTTGACTGAAAAGTAATGCCTCCACCTTCGTAACTCTTCAAAAGTTGGCAGCATTGGTATGCGGCAGGTACTGGGTTGTTCCATAGCCTCTTCTCTATGGCTCCAGTTGGCAGGAAGCCTTAGCATTGAATGGTTGTGTTGTTACAGTGTAAAGTATGGAACCCTGCACAGACCGTCGGTCCATGCGATTTAAGAAACACACAGTTATTGAATTCTTGACAGCAGGAAGTGTCATCCCAAAGGAGATTCATCAGAGAATAAAAGCAATTTATGGTGATTGTGTTGATGTGAGTACTGAGCGTCATTGGGTGAGTAAAGATGTTGAGGCGTGAACATATGACCTGCATGACAAACAAAGAGTTGGATGTCCTGTGACAGCAACCACCGAGTTTCACAAGCAAAATGTTGACCGATTGATTCAGGACGATCGTTGTATCACTCAGAGAGAAATTGCAAGCACAATCAGCACTCCACAAGAAATGTGGGTCACATCATTGCTTTACTTGGCTATCGGAAGATCTGTGCATGATGGGTACCCTGGATGCAGACTGAATACCACCACCATACAGTCCAGATTTAGCACTTTCTGACTTCCATCTGTTCCTGATAATGAAAGACGATCTGCAGGGACAGCATTATGCTTCTGATGAAGACGTTGAGAGAACTGTGAGACTGTGGCAGTGGAAACAGTGTCGACTTCTTCCGTCACGGCTTCAGAAAACTTGACATCGTTGGCAGAAATGTATCCAATTAGCTGGCGATTATGTGGAAAAGTGAATATTGGTATTAAACATCACATTCCAAGGATTATTTCTGCATTTGGTTTATTAAAATCTTCCCATCCAAACCCAATTAAGGTGGAGGCATTACTTTTCATTCAACCCTTGTATATACAATGAATGAGCAATGTTAAGGTAATCAACATAGTGGTGGAAAATTATTTATTTAATCTAAAAGAAAGAAAAATGTGTTCAGTATTATTGAACTACATGCAAATTTTACTTGATGGGACTGACTGTTTTTTGTTCCTAATCTCGTTCTATATTTTCTATTTCGAAATAAAATATGGAGAATTATATTTACTAGTGTAATATTAATAAATGGTGACACACTGTTTATACAAGAAACTTTAAGACACTTATCCAATTTTGGCTATTAAGTTATCTGTTTTTGATAGTAGCAAGAAATGCACATTTGTGGTACAATTAAAATATGTGAAAAGACAAAATTACACAACAAATAAAAATACTTTTTCTATCTCATTCTCCCACCTCACCTTTTATCTACACCACCCTCTAATCAAATTCATTATGCTCTTTTTCCCAGTCTTACCTTTCCACTGAAACTAACCATATTCAGAGCTCTTCTACTCCCTTATTAATAAAAGTCTCCACGTAGTTTCCTTCCTTGTAATTTTTCTCATTTACTACATTTCTATTCACTATAATTCCCTCCTCTTCCCCTGTCCAATATGACACACACACACACACACACACACACACATACACACACACACACACAGAGAGAGAGAGAGAGAGAGAGAGAGAGAGAGAGAGAGAGAGAGAGAGAGAGAGAGGGGGGGGAGGGGGGGGGTCATCTTAAGTAACAATCAAACTGAAGTTTCCATTTTTTCACATATACAAAGAATTCTCACAAGTTAAAGTAATGTAAGGGCTAAGTTCAGATATAACATGCGTTGATGCATACTAAAGCATGACAGAATTTCGACAGAGTTCACATGATGAGCAGCAGAGTGCAATAAGTCACTGCAGTTTCCGCCAATCTGTTTTGGTTTCGGATAATTTTCAAGTGGCTGTTCAGTAGCAAAGCTGCAATATTCACATAAAATTGGGAAATCAACTATATCTGGGATAATTTGTCAAGCATGGAAAGTTATCTAGACGTAATTTAAAGACTGTGATGCTTAAGCCAAATACAGAAGAATAGTTTGAAATATCCGAAGGATATGAACAGCATGCAGTGTTTCACCATCACCACATCAGAGCTTTCAACAGTAAACATGTCAGAATACAAAATCCAGAACATTCTCTCTTCTCCTACAGATATTTTTCCCTAGTGCTTTGGCACTTTGTGACTGACTAGTGCTTTAGCTGTGTAGACATGCGCACTTATGGGAAAGATAGTGACTCAGGAATTTTCAGAGATTTCATTCTCTATGAAAAATGCTCTTGAAAATCTTATTATGTATCAAGGGGCTTGGCTGGGGGGGGGATGAAAATTAACTGAAAAGCACTACATGGCACTTCTTCACACGACTGTAGGTGATGAAGTATTTGGGCTGATCGAAAATTTAATGAGACAATGGTATGCAGTGGCTCACTTTTGAACGAACTATTACTTAAGTGTCAGCTACCTTTAGCACATAGCTAAATTGAGTGTAATTTTGGTATTGTGTGCATTAAGTGGAGAATAGTACGCAACCTATGAGGTATCAGCATCGATTGTGGCAACAAACTGTAAAAGTAATTACAGTACTTCACAACATTTAGTAGGAAATTTCCAATAAATAAGTACATACAATAGATGGTCCACTTCATCAGCAGGTAACGTTCAGGCCAAGTTCAACAACTATGTTGTTAAACAAGGTAGACTTGAACTTGCAGACCAAATGATATGAATGAAAGTGTACTTGTTAAAATATGTACTTGTTAAAATAAAGTTTTTCTTACCTACTTTTTTCCTTGAGTTAATTCCGTCACAGAAGATCAAAAACAATTCTCTCCAAGCTCTTCATCTCATAATTTTATTTTTATATATTGTGACACTATATTCCAAACTGGTGGATAATTAGTAGCTTGATGTCAATATTCTCGCTTTTGGTTTCACTTACTTTTTGCAATGTCCAAGAAAATAACAGAAATAAATAGAAAATATGTCTAGTCACAACAGAAATGTGTGGTCAACTGAACAGCATGTGGATGCTATCTATCTTTCTAACCAAGTGTTTGTGTAAATGCTGCATTAACACGCACTGATGTGATCACTTGTAAGTTCAATGCTATGTGTCTAAAAGTGTGATTCAAAAACACATGTCACATTTCCATAATGTGAACACAGTATCTGACACCCCAATCCCCTTCACACATGAGTAAGTTGATTCTCCTAGTCTTCAGAACAATTATTCCTTCTACAGAACAGAAAAGAGGAAATATAAGAGAGGCTGGAGAGAATGAGGAGAGAAGATGAGCAGGTCACTCAGCAACCAACGTTTGAGTAGCTCATCATCTCTGAGGGGGAAAGGAGGCCAAGACGTACACATGTATCAGAGAAAGTGAAGGGCCCAAGATAGTACACTCAGTAAGCACTGTGCCAACTTCAGTTCAAAGATGCGCCTACTTCAGCTCAAAGATAACAGAAGAAACAAAGAGTGAAGTATTACTGATTTACTATCCTGGTCCTGATGCCAAATCTTGCTAGTGAACAATGTCCCCCCCACTCAATCTTTTTATATCACAGAAGAACAATGGTCATTATATTAAATATTATCTGTACTTAAGAAAACCTATCTTTTCTGTTCTTTTCACCTTTCTCAATATATCTATCTATAATTTTTTTCTTTGTTAGTAATGATTTCTCTATGGACATATAGCAAAGCAAGCCCTGTTAAGTGGTTTTGTCCACAACAGTTTCTCAATCAATCCTTAATGAGTTTGTGTGTCAAGAAAGATGTTCTGCCGTTTCAATTTTAGGAAAAAACTGCAAACACTGAACTGCATGACCTGGCAAAAGTGGGTTTTTTTTTCATCCCCCCCACCCCCTCCCCTAGATTAGTGTTTATTGTAACAAGAGTAGGGATAAAGACATTTACCCTAAAATAAGTTTTCATAGTTGATGAAGCAGCGATGGGCCTGTTAACTTGTCGAGATGTGATCCTAGGTGTTTGGATGGTGCTTCCTATATCATCTACCAGTCTTTTCACTTGATCATACGGCAGGCTGAATTCCGCAACCTCATTTTGTTGCACTGTTTTCAGAACTGAGAAAATATCGGTCAAGGTCTTTGTTGCTTGGCTAAGATCAACAGTCTCTATCTGGAAAAACCTACTGACAAGTAATGTTTGGCTGAGCACATCAACAAGGCACATGAGAGTTTTAATGAATTCTCCATAGTTGATTGATTAAAACAAGAGTCTCGTTCTGCATTGTTACATGCTTCCTTTATTGTATGACTGCTTCCACAATATCGGAGCTCACGACAGATTATCCATCTGTTGCAATACCAATGCATTTGCTTGGATCGAGATCGAAGGTTTTCATAGTGTTTAGAATAGTTCTACCTAATTTTGCTCCAATCATTCAGGGATCTTTATTCTCTTCATCCACTTTGTTTTTGCCACAAATATCAGCATCTTTGTCATCTCCAAAAGACTCCTGTTGATTACTGTCACTTTCATAAATTTAAGAGAAATCTTTGTTTACTTTATGTTTGTTGTGAACTCTGAGTGTTCGTTTCCACAGATATTTTTGTGGCTCTCACAGATTGATAAAACTTATGAAGTCTTTTCTGATCATACCTCGGTAAATGTATCTCGGGAAAATTGTCATCTGAGTTTTGTGACATGTCAGTGGTCTCATCAAATCTAATACTGTGGAATACATTTTCTTGGTTTCTGCATAATATCTGTGAAATAAATTCTCCACCACAGCATTCAATCAAATCATTTTGTACAGTTTTACAAAGGAATTTACATATTTTGCTGTCACAGTTATACTGTGCTGCTAAATCAGTACTTCCACATTCTTTGACACAAAATTTCATCAGTTCTTTGAAGTTACCTTTATTAGATATTCTGGGATCTTTTGAGAAAATAGAGCCATCTTTGTCATGCCCTCTAAAAGACATGTTCTGCCTCCCAAGAAACATAACATTTTTCAAAGAAAATGACAACTTTTTATGGTTTTGTTTTGCTGCTTTCAATGAGCATTTGTCCACTTGACTTTCAATTGATTTCTCAGGTTTTTTGTAAGAAACTAGAAAGTCATAGGCACATTCTAAAGCTTGCTGGTGATACAGTGTTTTGCTGTAGCATCCCAAGTCACCATCTTTTTGTAGGAACTTAGAGAATTTTGTTAGGGATATGATCACCAGTGCATTTAGCTTCACTCATCTGTGCTGACCACCCTTAAGAGCAGGCAAAAAAAAGATCATTTTTTGCAGAATAGGCACTGTTTTGGTGGTGAGAAAGCTAACCATGATTTGTATTTATCTAAGTGTCCTTTTTTCAAATACAATTTCTCAAACTTCCCTCCCTTGTTGTGATTAGAACATGGGAATTTATATTCATGATGAAGTTCAGAGATTTTGAAACACCCTGGTGAGCTCTCTGTCTGAAGGCTTAGTCCCAATAGGTAGACCAGTGTCGGTTTCATAATTAATGCTTGATGCTGACTCGTGGTCGTGCGGTAGCGTTCTCGCTTCCCATGCTCGGGTTCCCGGGTTCGATTCCCGGCGGGGTCAGAGATTTTCTCTGCCTCGTGATGGCTGGGTGTTGTGTGCTGTCCTTAGGTTAGTTAGGTTTAAGTAGTTCTAAGTTCTAGGGGACTGATGACCATAGATGTTAAGTTCCATAGTGCTCAGAGGCATTTGAACCATTTGAACTTGATGCTGAAGTATAATCTGTAGGTAATAATGCTGAAGAGCAGCTGATCTGACCATCTTGGACCTGTGATGTATCACTCATTGAAGGCTCTAAATACTTAAAAAGTTCATCTGGCCCAACCCTGAAAAGTATATATAGGACTAAAATCATAACTGTGTGTTTAACCCTTTCACCATACACGCATACATATCTATCACAGTTAGCACACCTAAGCAACGATTGGCATAAATGAATGCATTAATTCATTCATAAAGTAATCATCTGTTTTATACATGGAGTGGGATTCATTAAATAAATATGGGGTTTACTGGTTTCATACTGATGTGAATGTGAAAGCATACTCGCTTCGGTGCGTGGTGACATGGGCATAACATTCCTAGATGTCACTGGTAGATACGAGTAATCAGACGCAGGCAGGCCAGAAAATTTCCATACAGATATAGAAGAAAAGCAAATTTCCAAAAGAAGGGAAAAATTTAAGGAAAATAGCTCTGTTTTATGCAAGTATGTGGATCTGTATTTATGACAGTTATCAAATAAATAAATAAATAAATAAAAAATCACATACGCAGGTCACGCTACAGGTTGACTAGTCATATATACCTAGACCTGAATAACAGTGATTGATGTCCAGCTGTTTACAGGTAATGGCTAATGTAGCAAGTTACAGACAATGCTCGCGGCCAGTATCATACATAAATAGTTGGGGTCCGTTTCACTGTGTGCTTTGTTTCTCTGTGCGGTGAGTTTATCTTGCGCTGCAGAATATCTAAAGCGAAAAAAAAAAAAAAAAAAAAGAGAGCCACTAAATGGAAAGTTCAGTGATCTGCTTATGTTTTCCATGTCAGACATGAGTTGTGTGCTCTGTGTGAGACTATTTCGAGAAGGAGAGAGGCAACTGTGTGACACTATTGCCTCTAACAAAGGTAGTCGTAAGAACTGCAGACATTTTGAAGATCACGAAAATACTGTCGTCAAAGTTTTTAAGGAAAGATACAGAAGGGGAAAGAGGCTGGTTAATCGAAACTGTTGATATCTGGGAAAAAACAGGATGACAAAACCACAAGTAACAAACTAGGACTCTTTTCAGCAAGATGCTGTTCGTCACCACACGTAGTATGGATACTAAGAAAGAAAAGAAAATCCAACTCTACAAAAACTGTGTGCTACTCTTTGCAAGGCAGAGCTATTCACTGGCAGCAAGACTTTTTTAGTAATGGTTGTCAGAGCCCTCAGTCTCTGGTAAACAAAAAATTAATGGACAGAAAATTGTAATGGAGAGAGATGATATCGTAGTAGAGCATTGTTGATTTTCAAGAAATATCGTTAAAGTGACATTTGAAGATATTGTGTGGTTCGATGGAATGAGGATAAATGCCAGTCATTCCATCAGAAAAGACTGGACAGATGATAGCCTATGTGGAAATTCTGCTATTCCAGTGGTAAAGGGCACAATGATTATTGTCTTGCATGATGGAACTGCATCTGGTTTCATACCTAACTGTCTCCTAATTTACAAATTGAGGAAAACAAGTGACTGCCACCTGGAGATGAACCGTGGTAGTTTTCTGAAACTATTCAAAAAGCAACTATTGGAAAACTTAAATTGGCTGCCAGTCACTGTAATGGATAACACCCCACACCATTCTGAGACTAAAGCTAAAGCTCCGCCAACAACAATATATGACCACAGGGTTCTTAGGCTTCCGCCATACCACTGTCACTCCAATGCTACAGAAATGATTTGGGCACAGATTAAACATTATGTGACAGCAAATAACAAAAGCTTCAGTGTGGCAGAAATTCAAATACTGTTAGAGGAAACAGTGACACAAATAATGCCACAGAAGTGGAGTAATATTGTATGCTAGTTAGAAGGTGATGTGAGAACACAGTCCACCTAGGAACTGTACAGCTGTTGCTGCTACAGCCATACTATGAGCACACACACACATTGGCAAACCGACAACATCGCCCCCTACCATGATAAATTGCACTTCGCTGTCAATATCAATTTGATATTCTGATTTGGTTATACACGTTTGGAAAAATTCAAGGCAATATACACTATCATTAGCTCAAAAGGAGTCATTACATCAACAAGTATGTCTATCCATGAAAGCTCACTTATCGCTACCTCAGTAGACACAGTAAAAGTAATTTAGTTTCAGCAATTAGTTTGATCCATTTACCACCTGAAGATGATGGGTGAGCATCAAAATCGTGCTTATCAAGTAAAACAACTGATGCAGAAATTCTGTACTTTCAAATTTAACTTTCCAGTCACAGCATCAAAAACACTCCACTATGGATGAGAACATGTAAAAATGTGTGAGTAATCTCAAATGATGTTACTTTACTAACATTAATTCCAAAATTATGTAATATGGGAACAAAGAGCACTGGTCCACATAATATGCAAGGTGTCACTTAAATGTTGTCTTCTGTTTTTTACAGAAGGCAGACATTATTTTTGAAACTCGTTTCATGTCGCGCAAAACTGAAAAACTCCACCTGTCATGACAAACGTCTCCTTCACACTGAGCTACCACTGGCAGAACATTGTATCCAATAGCGGCCGCCACATGAAGCCATTCAGCAAAGCATCTGACCGGCCAATGCTCAGATCGCCGCTTATGAAAAACCGGCACATGACACCAGCATAGCAGCAGCAGTAATGGCACCAACAAAGCAACAGCGGCAACTGTTCTCAATGACGGTATACTGCAGTGCACTGTGTGAAGATTCAGCATTGCAGAGAAGCACTTCTCAATGGCATCACATGACGGAACCCACTCTGTATATGCTACTGAATTCTGGGAAATCAGTCTAACAACAGTAGTAATGACAACATCAAGGGCAAAGCAGATAGCGCCCCAAGGAAAACATGAAGCACATGCTGCTGTGTCAGATTGGGAAGCCCTGCTAATATTTAGCACCCACAATTCAAACAGGAGGGGGAGCACAAGTCACTTGTAAAGGTATTCTCTTGTACACGGGAAGTAACGTGGCCTGGGGAATACTGAATTAAATGACTAAATCTACTAACCAAGACTCTAAATTCACGTGCTTAATTTTGGTGCAGATTAAAAAAATTACCATTTGATTTTAATTTAGTTTCAACCCTCAATGGGGGGAAGGGGTGGGTGTGATCACCCCTCCCCCTTCCCCCCTTTAATCCATCCTTGCATGAGGATGTGAGCAATGTTGCTGTTTAAATTCAGGCCAAATCCCACCATAATGTGAACAATGCATAGCTGTGAAAATATGGTTCCTGTTCAGGAAAAATCCTGCAGAAACTGTTGCGATGTCTTAAGAAAGTCGCAAAGATGACACTGGGTGAAAATTGAGTTTACAAGTGGTTTTCTTATTAAAAAAAAGTCACAACATGTCAACTGATGAGAAACCTCATTCTGGACATCTGCCAACTGTCAGATGCAATGGAAAAAAAATAAATAAAATCTGGAAGCCACCCAAAACACTGAACAAATGGTGGAGTTAATTGTATTCTCTCTGAGCTTGGTTTAGCTTAATAATCATGGGTCCACTATACACAGAAGGTGGCTGTGTATAACAGGGGCTGTGTGGAGCTGACTGGGCCTGTTTCTTAAAATTAAAATAAATAAATAAATAAATAAATAAAAATAAAAAGTTTAGAGCGACTCAGAAAATTTCAAACAAGTGTACAGTCCCAAAGAGAGGACGCCAAACAAGAAGAGGGTATACCTAGAAAACGTTGGGATTATAGTTGTATACTGCCATAGCTGCATTGGGAAAGAACCAGAGCTCCAACTGCCACCGAAAGCACTGACTTGTTACAGATACTAATAGCTGGATAAAGCTAGACAAGTTCAGCTGAAAGACCAAAAGGAGTACTATACGGAAAATTAAGTTCAGTTGGTGGTGACATTTGTTGCCTTTACAAGTAGTTTATCTTGTAGTGAAACTGAAGTAGATAGTTGCTATGAGTTAGCACACATACAGATTATATTCGACAACAAAAATAAATTAATAATTGGCTTCTTTGCCAAGCTTCCAATTTAGATGATACAGTTACAGAAAGGTTCAAGGAAAATTTGGATCTCATTTCAAATAAGCACCTGATTCATAATTCAAGTTGGCAGAGACTTGAAGTTACACATATGCTGGTAAGAATACATGTTTACAGTCAGAGTTAGGCACATAAAACAACATCTGAAATTGTATTAACTGCTTTCTCCAAAAATTATTTTTAGAAATTAGTTCAGGAGCTAACTCCAAGTGTAAGTGGTTATCATAACTTAGTAGATCTCTTACTGTTAAACAATCCTAAGCAAATAAAGATCGTCATATTGTATACAGCAATCAGTGAGTACAAAGTCTTTGTGATGAGACTGAGTACCATTAACATCCAAATTGACCAAATATAAATCACTGTCTCAAAATCCAGCAGATAATCTAAAGGGATTCTAGTCTTTATCATTGCAGTGAGATTCTTTCACAAAATTTCAATCAACTTTCTCCTCTGAATGCAAAAATACTTTGTTGATTTGTATCTACAAAGGAAGAAATGACAATTGCAATAACATACAAGAAATCAAAGTTCACACAAAAAGATTTTCCCACATCTTATTCAAGAGTGGAATTACAGCGAAATTCCAAAAGTGATTCTATGAACACTTTAGCAAATGCGTAAGTGTGAAAAGCAGAGTAATCACATAGATGTGAATTTTAACAGGAGACAAGGGAAAGAGAAGGATCAGTGCCAAATTTGTACCTTGGGAACTGAGTTATCAGCCATGCGTGGAGAGTGGAAGCATACTGGGCATTGAAAAAACAAACAGCTCAAAACTGACCCAGATATTTTCAGAGATCATTATTGGTTAAGTAATGGTGTAATGAAGAAGATTATGAAAAGACACTTATTTGCTGATGCGAAAGTGATCAAGAAGAATGAGGGAAGAGTTGTCA
Organism: Schistocerca piceifrons; assembly: GCF_021461385.2. Taxonomy (NCBI): domain Eukaryota; kingdom Metazoa; phylum Arthropoda; class Insecta; order Orthoptera; family Acrididae; genus Schistocerca; species Schistocerca piceifrons. The sequence goes on along the minus strand of NC_060144.1, from coordinate 66,965,202 downwards.
CCATTGTTTGTGAGCGTAAAAATATTTCAAGCTATGGACTCACCAATTGGAATAATGTTTCATGTACAGTAAATTGTACTTTGAAGGTGGTAAAGTTGATTTGGAAAAAATTTACTACCTTACATTTGTTTGTATATCAACTGCACTAGTAGTTACACTGCCCAAATGTAAGTAACAGCCAGCCAGCCTGCCTGCCTTTAGTATGTGAGTTTAATAAATTATTTAATGATACTTTCATTTTTATACACAGAAATTCATAGGATAAACTAGAGACCTTATCCTCAAATGTTACATTGATAGTCTTAAACTTTTAGATCCACAAAAAAACCATGGTGTCATTTTTTACACAATTCACAACTGTGGACACAATATGTTAAAGTAGTGTTTTGTTTTACAAGCAGATTATATCACTGTTTAATGTCCGAACACAGGCAACATTAGGTGCCTTTGAGAGTCATAAAGAAGAGAAATAAATAGCCATTCTATGACACTACATTAATTTTAAAAAACGTTGGATACATACTGGATGGTAGTTCAGCTTTGGTGCTAAGCTGGAAGTCAACATGAAATGCATGACAATAAGTTTCCACCATCACTTGAATGGCATCACGAATATTATCACAGTGATGGGTAATATTTTCAGCTACATTCTCAACATGGTCAGAAGCACTCTGCATCCTCAGAGTCACTATTGAATAATCACCATCATCATCAAGAATTTCAGGGTGTTTCACAGCAATACCTGATCTTGAGCGTTCTACTTCCTGGGAACATTAGTACATGGTGAAATACTTTTGATAATTTCTTAATAATTTTCAAGTATAACAACAACTAAATAATATGTAAATGATGTATAAAGACTAAAAATCTGTCATACTCACTGTCTGGGTGACTGGTATGAACTGGAGGCAAGCTGACTTGAAGCCTTCAAGAGCTTCTGTTATCTCTTGTGTTTCTATATTTCCTAAGTATGTACATACAGCTTTCACAGCCTGTACAACTCCTTTTGATTGTAAGGAAGGCATAACACTTGGATTATTCTTCTCTGCCATTTGCAATGCAGCATGATGAACTCTCTCCATTTCTTGTTCTAATGTCTCTGAAAAAGCATAATGTTTTCTTTGTGATAAATGTTTCATAAAAGCATATTAGGTTACTAATTTGAAACATTTCCTATCTTTATAATTTTCCACGATTCTGTTTACAATGAGGAACATTAATGGCAGTTAAGTTGGTAGTAAAGACTTCAATGAAACTGTTAAAGCAGAAACATTTAACTTAAGAAATGAAGTCCAATCATGGTACTTTATGCCCAGATGCATAGAAACAGTGTTGTGATTGTCAGCTTACAATAATACATCTTAATGAAAAAGAATAAACATTGTACCACAAGCTGTAGAATACTGTACAAGGTCTGAAAAAATGGACATTAAGCTGCATAGAACTGTTACACTGCCGGAAGATTCCCTGTCTTCTAAGTACCTAAAATAAGATACGCTATCCTTAAAAAATGTTGCTTCTGTTGCCCAAAAAATCAAACCATTGAAAAAAAAAGTTTGTTTGAATTCTGATGTGTCATTACATCCTCCAGAGTAAATAGGGATTAAATATTTCCCCCAAGGCGTGCAATACAAGTCATGACAAAGATTTTATTGGTGTCAAGTGGGTTCCCATTTCTGCTACTGAACTGAATACATTTTGTCTTTCTGTGAAAGTTCTAGTCTAATTATAGCAGCAACAGTGAAAGTCCACATTTTCATAAGCTGTAATGAATGAATTTAACTTTTTATGCTATAGTTTCTAAATGAACAATTCTTTGCGAAGCAATATTGAAAATCTAAACAATTAATCAACTGAAATTTCAATAATAGGTAAATGTAAGATTTGAAAAGTTTAAACTTACGTAAAATTATTAATAAATTATCATGAGTTATTGGATGTGATGGTTCATTTGGAACTAACTCTTCCAGAGTCAAAATAGTATCCCTTTTGTCATCCTGCAGCTGAAACGAATGAAATGTATTTTGCAGGACTCTTATCACATTGCATAACTTTTAAATCTTTGTTCTATCAGAGCAACTTTGAGATGTTTTGTGGATTGGTACTTACTGTCCTTGCTAGAGGCCTAGTTAACTGATCAACATGCAAAATGGTGAGCACAACATCTTGTTCCAGTTTTATGCATTGATGTACATATTCATAATCTGAAAGGCTTGTCTGAGATGTAAAGTATTCTGCTAGACCCCATACTTTCAAAACATAATCTTTGACATCACCAGTTAGGTCACCTTCCAATTCACAAACAACATGATAAATTACATGTTCCACAGTGGAGTTTACTGTAAAAGAATAGTAACATTAGTAAACATTGTGTTACCCTATTATCTACAAATAGGCTAGAAACTATTGAGCCAATAATCAAATCAAAATTCAAATGTAGTCAATGTGGAGAAGAATGCCAAAAGAACATTGGATGTCTGATTGGTTATCCAATACAAAAATTTAAAACCTTCCAAACTATATATACACATACAGCCAAGTTGCATAACAACAAAAGGAATCTCTGGAAGCTTTGTCCTGTATGGTTGGAAAGGTCACACATATCGTTCATTTTTGTTAGATGCAATTTAAAATGGCGACAGTTCAAGAGCAGGCTCAGTGTGTTCTGTAGCTGGCAGAATTGCAATCTGTTACGTCTGTACAGTGACTTTTAGAACCTGATATGCATGTCAGGAACCTATGAGGAAAAGCATTTGATTCTGGAACAAGAAACTGAGGAGCACAGGTAGTCTGTTATATGTGAAGTCTCTTAGAAAGCCATGAATGCCCAAAAATATGTTTATCCTATAAAATTACCAAATTGATGAAGACACTTCGGCTTGTAGCTGCTGAAAATTTGTGTGTCCACACTGATTCTTTTGGAATGAAGCCCAACTCATCACTTCACATTTCCAGCAATTATTTTCTTTAAATAGAGCCCACCAAATTATCACCTTCCAACACAAACTAGATCAACTGTTTGTAGGGTGTGATCTAATATTTTAGTTTCAAAAATATTTCACATTACAATTTCTAACAGCAAGATTGACTTCCTTCAGCTGCTATGGGTGGACTTTGGAAATAAGGTGCTTTGGAGTCTTGTGACTATTTTACACATACCCAAAAACATCACATTTAAGAATATTAATTTTTATTTAAAATTGCTAAACACTGCTACTACAAACAAGCAAACAAGGTAAACAACATGCATTATACAACGATGAGTGTGGACCAAAGACCATGCATTGTTGACTGCACAGTGTAGACCAGGCATCTCATTTTTTGCCTGTGGAGCTGTTTCAGATGACAGAAAACAGCAACTTTTATTTCACATAAAATCTCCCAAAGTGCACTCCAGCAAGTGTCTTTCGTATCATACCCAATTACAATGAGAATATCCCTGTTCATCGATTCAACTATCGTTAGATTCTCTATAATCACGTTTGAAAAAAAAAAAAAAAAAAAAAAAAAAAAAAATCGCTATATTGGATTTATTTTGAAAAGCCCATGCACCATCTTGAAAAAATTTAGTTAGCTTCGGCGATATGCAACCAACAATGAGCAGTAGCATGTATCGCACAACTGGTTATGTTTGCAGCACTGCGTGAATGAAATGTGTGCCAGACATAGCCAACACATTCCATATTTAAATTTACTGCAAACTCACAACATTAATGGCCTTAAAGTTACAGCCCTTCACATGTATACGTACATGGTGCACATTCAATCGCGATAGACCTATCATTACTTCAGATACATACAGCCAGCTTTTATCTTTTTACATTTAATCTGTGTTGCTTGTCTTTAATTTTAGTAGGCTTGCATTCATTTATTTTACTCAGTTATGGTGAGTAAGTTCACCAGTTGACTTTAGCAATGGTTTCTGCCTCATTACCTTCTTTTAATTTTAGTAGTATATTTAAGGATTCTGCATTACAAAGATGAAAAGGGACCCTCTTAGTGCAGTTCCATTCACCTGTCTTTCTCTCTTATTTACAGCAACAAATAATGTTATCGACTTGAAATGTAGAATAGTTTTAAGAAACAATTACAACAAAAAAATGTCGAAATGTTGGTCAAAATTTTGAAGTAAGGCCGCTAGGTTAAGCAAAGCATAAGTATTTTTTTATATTTATGATACATGACATTCAGAACTAATATATCAATTTCCTGGAGCTAATAAATACCTATACTCTAAAATTCTCTAGAGAACAGACTATAAAGTTTCCAAGGCATGTATAATACTCAAATGAAAGACTAACTCTATGAGCAGTGTCACACTATGGTACGATACCAGCCTTCCATGTGGAAAGCCAGGGTCTGGTTCCCTGGTGAGTTTTATTTTTAAACATAAGTGCGTAGTTGCTATATATAGTTAAACATAGTCGCATGCTCTACAAGCATTTCAGTGAAGCATGTAATACATAAAGATTGGTAATTGCTGGTTCGAGTCTAGTTACGGTCATAACTTTTTAAGTTTTTTCAGTTCATTTTGAATACCAACATCACATAAATATATGTCAATTAGCACACATTTAATTCTCATTTTTATGAAAAATGCAAGTCATTTTATTTCTAATCATATATCACACACAAAAATCTAATTATCATTGCAGATATTAATCTCTAATCACGGGCCATTTATATATAAAGTTGTTTTTTAAAAAAGAAAAACAATTCAAATGATTTTTTTTCCATCTTTATGTACTATATGGTTCACAGAAATGCCTGTGGAACATGGGCCTTTGTTTAAAAATTTAGCACAACTGAGAATTGATGTCTACAGGGCCTGTGATTGCTGAGGGGGGGGGGGGGGGGGGGGGGGGAGAGAGAGAGAGAGAGAGAGAGAGAGAGAGAGAGAGAGAGAGAGAGAGAGAGAGAGAGAGACGGGCGGGGAGGGGGGGGGGGGGCAAACTGAGGGCAACCCATGTGGCAGTTGAGCATCCTACCACAGAGCCACACAAAAAATCAAAACACAGAACTTGCTTTACAGTGCTGAACAGCTTCAGGGAACTTTAAAGTAGATTTTTAGGCAATTTTTGACAGTTGCATCAAACTATGTTAGGTAACTAATATTTGATTCTGAACTTCATGTACCACATACATAAAAAATTACAAAACTCTGATTACCATAAGGCCTCTTTGGAAGATTCTGAGTTACGATAAAAAAACAAATAAAAAATTAAAAAAGAAAGAACAGGAACTGCGCCATAGCCGGTCCCAAGCCCGGTTGAGAAAGGAGGGGGGGGGGGGGGGGGAGAGGAGTAACACCTCATTAAAAAACCTTGGTTCACCTGGCCCGGGTGATAGTACCTCATGAGGGCCCCTTGCCAGGTATACGGTGAAGACCTCAACGGCAGCGAAGGCGGTGAAGATGGACTTCGGTACAGCGGAGCTGGCAGAAGAGGCAGTCTCTTGTCCAAGGCCAAAACAGACAGAGGGCACGACGGTTCCACACGTTAGTGGCGGCACCCCGACAGCGTCTGTTCCACACGTTAGTGGCGGCTGAATAAATAATATTCCAGGCTAACAACCCGCTCTTACTTCGCGAATTCAGGGATGACCTCGGATTCTCTACTCTTTACAATTTACAGCTTCAAGTCACAATATGGAAAGTTCGCACAATGGATGCTCTACCCCAGATGGTAACTCTGATGAGGAATCCACCATTACATCATGTAATGCAATGGGACCTAGGATTCTGGGGAGTCCCAACATTTGCGGTGAAGAAAAGATGAAATATAAAGAAAAGCCTTCCAGTTTTCAGTTGAAGTACTACTTTGGAACCTTAAATGTAAATTCTCTTCTGAAAACTGGGAAACAAAAGGAATTAGAATTATTTCTGCAGAAGAACGATATACAGATTATAGCAGTTCAGGAAACACGATTTTTAGATGAGGATGTAGTTGATACACAACATTATAGAATTTATAAAGGGAAACCAGCAGTGAGAATAACGGAAAACATGCCGATGTGTGGAACAGCATTTTATGTAAACAAAAAAATAGTAGATAGCTTAACAGAATTTAGATCAAATTCAGAAAGGATATCCATGTTAACAATGAAGTGCAAGATTAAAAGTTACACCCTCATAAACTGTCATGCACCTATAAATGCTGACAACAGAAGAAATCTGGAGAAAGTAAATAAATTCTGGGATCTTTTAGAATCTGAAATTTCTATCATACCTAAAAAGAACGTTAAAATACTTCTTGGTGACTTCAATGTGCAAATTAGGAGGGAAAAGAAATTTAGAGCTATTGTAGGTGAATATCCAGCACACTCAAGAACAAACAGAAATGGTGAAAGACTGATCAACATGTGTAAAATGTTTCAGTTAAAACTCATGTCCACACATTTCCGCAAACTGTCAAGAAAAGCCAAAACCCAGAGACATCCAAATCCAAACCTAGGCGAATTTCAACTGGACCACGTAGTCATATCTAAAAGGTACATCACGGAAATTATGAATGTTAAAATAGTCAGAAATGGGGAATTCGAATCAGATCATTATCTCTCTAAGATTAAAATAAAATTTCTCCCATCTAAACCAAAAAAGGCGACCAAGAAAGTGATCAGATACAAAACCCCTACAGCTAATATTACAAAAGAAAATGTAGAAAAATTTAGAGAAGAAATTGAGACAAGTAAAGAAGGTGATTGGCGTGAACTCCAGATGAAAATAACTCAAGCAGCAGAGAAAACTTTAGGATTAGCCAAGAATAATAAGAAGACATGGTGGAATGAGGAGTGTGAAGAAGCACTAATGCAAGGAGCTCAAAAATGGAGAAAATGGAGATGTTCGAAAAAAGAGGAAGACCTTGAACAATTCAGACAACAAAGAAAAGAAACATCAAAAATAATCCGGAAAATCAAAAGGAACTTTGAAAATTGTCAGCTTATTGAAATAGAAGAAAATTTCACAAAAAATAATTCTAGAAATTTTTACCAAACCTTTAAACACATACTTAAAGGGTATCAGGCACCAAATATTTGTTTCAAAGATGAAAATGGCAAAATAGGATTAAATAATAAAGAAAATTGTGAAATTTTAGCAAATTTTTTTGAAAAGTTGTTTAACTGTCCAGTTCCAACAGATAAATTAAAATTTCCAGTGACACCTCAAAATCTAGAGGAAGATTTCCCACCAACAGAGCTAGAAATTCATGATGCCATCAAAACATTCAAAAACAATAAAGCAAGTGGTGAAGACTCCATTACAGCAGAATTATTGAAGTGGTCAGAACCACAAATCATAAAGGATCTACAGCTGCTTTTTGAGAACATTTGGAAAAGTGAAAAGATTCCAGTTGAATGGAAAACAGCATTAATCCACCTGCTACATAAAAAGGGAGACAAACAAAATGACAGTAATTACAGAGGAGTGTCACTTCTGCCAGTGGCATACAAAATATTATCAAAAATTCTCCTCAACAGAGTGGTAGATCCTTTAGACAAACAACTAGGAGAATATCAGGGTGGTTTTCAAAAGGAAAGATCCTGTGCAGAACAAATTTTTATGTTAAAGTCAATAATTCACCATAGAATGTTAACCAGCAAATCAATACTAGTGTCATTTATAGATTTCAAGAAAGCATTTGATTGTATAGACAGAGAAACGATAGATAAGGCCATTAGAGAATTTGGTGTTAAATCTAAGCTAGCAAACATAATTCGTGAAACACTAACAGGTACAGTATCTAAAGTCAAATTTATGGGAGAAGTATCTCAGCCTTTTGAAATAAAAACTAGTGTTAGACAAGGTGATGGTTTATCACCTATACTGTTTAACTGTGTACTAGAAAAAATTGTAAGAATCTGGAATTCTGAGCTAAAAAATCACAAAATTGAGCCAATAACTCTGGGAAGGAAAACAAATGGAATTAAGGTAAACTGTTTGGCTTTTGCGGATGATTTCGCAATACTTTCAGAAAACCTGACAGAAGCAGCTACTCAAATAAACATTCTGGAAAAATTAACAAACAGAACTGGTCTCAAAATTTCAGCAAAAAGAAAAATCATGACAAATATAAAAAATGCACCAAAATACATAGGAACACAAATATGTAAAATAGAGCGAGTAAATAAATTTAAATATCTTGGAGAAACTATACAACAGAATGGACTAGAAAAACCTGCAATAGATGTAAGAATTAACAAAATGGAAAGAGCATATGGTTTGACCAAAAATATTTACAACAAGAAATGTATATCTAGAAAAACAAAACTAAAACACTACACCACAGTGGTACGACCAGAATGTTTATATGGATATGAATGCCTAACGATGAACTATAAGATGGACAAACTAGAGGTACTGGAAAGAAGGATTATTAGAAAAATAATGGGTGCAATGAAAACTGCAGATGGTTGGAAAATTAGAAGTAATGAGGAGATCTACAAAAATATAGAGAAAATATCTGAAGTAATGGCCAAACGAAGATTAACCTTTTTTAGACATCTCTACCGAATGGGTGGAAATAGACTAACAAAACAAATACTCCTATATTTCTGGAAGAAGAAATCGACAATAGCATGGATTACAGAAGTAAGAAAAGATCTTGAAAGAAACAATATCAAAGAATCAGAAATAGCAGAAAGAAACCGTTTTAAAAACAAAATACTAAATTTGGAAGGCTTTCAAAGCAGAAGAAATAAAAAATTGGGAACAACATGGACAGAAGAAAGGAAGAGACTTCATGGGGAGAAAATGAGGGAATACTGGAAAAATACGAAACAACAACAAAAGAAGAAGAGGAACTGAAGTTGTTAACGTGATCCTAGTTGGTCAATGTTGTTGTTGTTGTTGTTGTTGTTGTTGTTGTTGTCTTCAGTCCTGAGACTGGTTTTATGCAGCTCTCCATGCTACTCTATCCTGTGCAAGCTTCTTCATCTTCCAGTACTTACTGCAACCTACAACCTTCTGAATCTGTTTAGTGTATTCATCTCTTGGTCTCCCTCTACGACTTTTACCCGCCACGCTGCCCTCCAATACTAAATTTGTGATCCCTTGGTGCCTCAGGACATGTCCTACCAACCGGTCCCTTCTTCTTATCAAGTTGTGCCACAAACTCCTCTTCTCCCCAATTCTATTCAATACCTCCTCATTAGTTATGTGATCTAGCCATATAATCTTCAGCATTCTTCTGTAGCACCACATTTCGAAAGCTACAATTCTCTTCTTGTCCAGACTATTTCTCGTCCATGTTTCCCTACCATACATGGCTTCACTCCATACAAATACTTTCAGAAACGACTTGGTCAATACGATTGTAAAAAAAAAAAAAGGGTCTGTTTCAATTCAGGATGTAAACTTGGTATGGCATCAACTAGTAAACAAATAGGATGTAAGAAGAGGAAAGTTACAGAGGAGGTTAGAACTTTTCAAGAAAGTGGTTTGTAAACTATTTTTTGTGGAATATAAAACAAAACCCACATGTCTGATGTACAATGAATCTGTCTCCATTCCAAAAGAATATAACATCAAATGGTATTGCGAGACTAAACACGTACTTATGTTTGATAAGTACAAGGGACAACTTTGACAGAAACAAGTAAATGACTTAAAAAGGAAACTTTCTGTTCAACAGCAGATATGTACAAGGGCGAATTCAGAGTCAGCATGCTATGTGAAAGTGAGTTATGCAGTAGTTCTAATATCGACAAAAAAATCTAAGCCATATTCAGATGGCAAAATAGTCGAGGAATGCTTAGAGACCATCGTTGAAATTAGTAAGCTGTGTGGATGACAATGGAAGACAAATTGAAGATAATTTGAAAAATCATGCATCTGAGTTTGTATTTTATTCTCTAGCTTTGGATGAATGCACAGATACGGTGAATACAGCCCAAGTGGTGATTTATGTCAGCGGTGTTCTTGCCTATTTTAATGAAACAGTAGAATTAGCGCCATTGTATCCATTTAAGGATATCACGAAGTCACAAAATTTGGTCGGAAGCAGTTATATCAACATTAAGTCACTTCATGTTAAAACTTAACAGTGTATCAAGGTTAACATCATATGATGCTCCAGTAATGGCTGGGAAACAACAATATTTAGTTCGATTGATTGAACAGAAGGCCCGCAAAGTTGGCAAATAGTCGATACTAAACTTTCGTTGCATTATTAATCAAGAGAATTTCTGAAGTTTGTTGTCAAAACAGTGAACGTTATAAAGACGAAAGGACTGAATAATCATCAGTTCCATGAATTTCTGAAGTCTTTGGGTTCAGAGCACGATAACATTTCATTTTATACAGAAGTCAGATGGCTAACCTGTGTGAAAAATGTTGAAAAGACTATTTGATGTGAAGCAAGAAATACAATCTTTTTTGAGAGCAAGTCAAAGAGACTCCCCAGGTTCGAAGAGAAAATATAGGTTTTTGACTCTGCGTTCTTGGTCGATATAACTAGCCAACTAAATGATGTTAACACTTGACTCCAAAGAAAAGATCTGGTGACTAACATCATTCATCATCTTATTTCTGCATTCCAAATGAATCTTCAGCATTAGGGACAATAATTCAAAAAAAACTTCACACATTTTCCTACACTGTCAAAGCAATCTGATGTCATACAGCCAGCAGAATTTAAATACATTTCTTTGATATCTGACTCAAAATATAAATTTAGAAAGCAATTTCAAGATTTTAAGAAATATTGCCTGCTTTTTTCTGTATTTGCTATGCCATTCTCTGTAGACACGAGTTCAACAGTGGGATATTTACAAAATGGAATGCTGCAAAATGCAATATGATGCACAGTTAAAAAGATAAATTTAATCAGTTTGGTTTGAAAGAGTTCTATAAAACATATTTGGACAAGAAGAACTATGCAGCATTTTACAAACATGCTTCAAAAATTATTTTATTGTCTGGAAACACTCGTGCATGTGAACAGCTTTTGGGGTCGGATAAATTATATCACATCACAAGTGAGAACACGAATTAGTGGTGTTCATCTGCAAAATTCTTTGCTTGTAGCAACCACTTGCCCGTTCAGTCAAACAAAGCCAGACATCCCTCTAACATTGCATTTCTTCAATAGTGTAATAAATGTTCTTTCCTAAGATTTGTTTTATTTTCTTTAAAAATAAATGAATATTTCTTGCTTGCTTTGGTTCACAAAACAAAAATTGGTAAAGTGGCCAGTGGGGAAACCACCTCTCGAAAATTTGGGCTGCCTGCCAAAAAGGTTGATTACCCCCTAATGTAGACCCAAGATTTTACATGGTGCATAGACACACTGGACTGTGAGCCAGCACCTGGTTGCTGTGCAAGGGGTTGATCTGACAGGATTTGTTCCAGGCCGAGAGCTGTCACCAACATTTCCTCTCTTGTTGGGCTGTGATACTTTCATGTCAACTCTATTTATATTCACCAACCGATGTATCGACATAGACCACAAACACTCACCTATGTCATTTTGACGTCACTTACTTAGCTCATTTGGGTGCAAACAAGCTCTCCCCTAAGCATAATTAACAAGGAAAAGTTTAAAAGTGATACACTAGAGGTCACTGTGTTCACATCACCAGAGTATGCTGCACTGCCACTGGCTACAGAAGGAAAACACAGACTCCCACATATTAGATTCTGACACCTTCCAATGTACTTCATAGTTTTTGGTTTAACTCACCATGATCATCAATCTCTGCTTTTTTTCTAATTGAACATAAAGGAAAGATCTCTCAAAAATGCGTGTTCTGATATACAATTTGTGGTCACAGCTCATTGGAAAATACTTCAATTACCTTTTATCCAGATACAAAATTTCAATTTTTGGCGAGTTTTTACTTCAATTTGCACAACTGTGTTTTTTAAGAACTGGTGACATTCATTTCAACACTGTAAAAACACTGTACTGTACATTTAATTTCCTCCACTTACACAGGTTTTATACAATTTATTGGAGGGTTACTATTTTTAATCGCATATGCCAATTACATATGTTCTTGCTCATATCTTCAGGGTTTTAATGTTTTCCTCGATTCTGCGTTTTCCTCAATATTGGGTTTTTAAAGTCTGGACCGCACGAAAACATAAAATAGAAGTTCCACTGTATTCCTAATTCTTTGCAATCTTTTACATCCTTTTACCACATTGAGAAATCTTATTTCTGCTGCCTGAATGGTTCGTGTTTGTGACATCACTCCCTTTCATAAAATAATGACACACCTCAACCAACCTGATTCTGAGTAATTTTTTCCTGTTCCGTGCTCAATTTCCTTTCCAAGTACTTGAAGGTATACTGGATCAAAGTTCAAGGGTTTTAAAGGTCTCTAATATTATTGTCAAATGCAGTTTTGCAAGCTATTCTGACATATACCAATGTTCCTGTTCTGCTGACAGAAAGAAATAGTAACAACTGCCACATCGTATTGAAAAACAATGTAAAATGTCACAAAAGATTAAATATTAACACACATTAGACATGAAATGAAACAAATGTACAGTTACCAGTCACAATATGTTTCCACAAAATGTTTTGGAGGTTTAAACCTCCGTAAGCAGGTGGATTCATGCAGGTTAATATGACATTTGTGTGTTGTTTTACGACTTTGGGATGAGAATAAAGGATATGTTGTAGGGACAGTTCCCACCAGTGCAACCCAGTGGTCATATCAGTGCTCACAGGCTTTTCTGCCTTGTTAAATCACTTACACCAACACATTTTGTAAACTCTGAAGGGAACGGAGATGGTATCTATACACACAATATTAAACCACACAGATACACCGGATGATGGAGGTTTAAACTTCTGAGTCACATTGAGGAAATAAATAAATTGTGAGTGGTAACAGTAAACTTGCTTTATTCAATACTGATAATCGTCATGGTACACTTTTTTTAAATTAAACACCAGAAATTCCATATTCTGCTATACATACCATCACAAGTAAAGGTTACAGGATTTTCATCCTTTTTAGAGTGAACAACCAATTTTATGCTGGTTCTTTCTGCATACGTACTTTCCAGAGTTGGACTGATGACTAAACCGACATTTGTATATGGATCATCACATGGAAATTCAGCTGAAAAAAAGGATAAAAAAATAGTGAACTTAAGTCCCATAAATTCACACAATTATGGACAACAGCAGACAAGTTAATAATAATGGAGAGGGATTGTGAACTGCAAACACGGCAGTGAGGTTACTTACATCGAAGTTTTTTAACCATATTATGGAAGGCCAATAGTTCCGAATTTTGATGTACTGTACTGCACTTTCTTACTCTGACATTTTCGTACAGTCGACTTTTTGTCTTTGTCTGAAAAATGAAAAGCACTTAAATAGAGCTAAGAATTAAATTACTTCAGCAAATTAAAAAAAATTACAAACAGGAAATACCCTTCTTTCAAGAGAGGACCTTCTCCTTTCAATTGTACTCCAGGCAGCTGAGCTACGTGGTGGCAGTGGTGGTGGTGTTGTGACTGTAGCTGGGGCCTTCTCTTTCACAACAGCTGCATATACTGGATCTGACTGAGAGCCATCACATGATGGAGCATGCATGTAGTCGAAAGGATCATAAGCGTCATAATAGCTGCCCGAACATTGTGACTCTGTATCGTCCACCGCTGCAGAAATTTAAATTACCAGTTTACACAATATTGTAAATAAAATTGAGCATACATATACATCACTTGCACTGTTTCTAACATTAGAACATGATTTAATGATTGATTAATAAGTACTCCTAGGCAACTGGTTCTCACCTTTTACATTACACATTCTAGAATTCTCTTATTACTCTTATTATTTCTCTCTTAATATACAACTTACTGCCCATTTGTCTTTCTATTGTACTGTGCTACTAAGTGCTGTAACATCTTTATTGGTTATAAAGAAACACCTTGAGTTAAGGATTCAAGCTACCTGTCTTCATAGGCAACTACAGCAAAGCAAATGTTTTCCTTCCATTTTTACATGTATCTTAAGTTATTGTGAGAGGCACAAGAATGTGAAGGAAAGAGTAACTCCCATCTATGGCACGGACAAAGCAATGAGGCGCTAGCTAGGATGTGGAAGAAAATCAGCTATGTTCATTTCAAAGCAACCATCGCGGCATTTATCTTAAGTTAGGGAAACCATGGACCACACAAGACTCTGCAACTTCAAGAGAATTTTAGGCTCTCTAGTGAGAGTCCACCTTCCAACACCTCCCTAGTTGTCATAGGCCAAATAGAACAGAACCTTAAGCTTTCCTTTCTATAACTATTGTTCTTTACATTTTTTCAATGATGGGCCTCTCTACTGCATGATATGCAACTTATAACTTCGTTTTCTGTGAAGAATCACAATTGTTATATAAAAACAAGTACAATTTGCACTCATATATTATCTTTTTCTGGATTTTACATAGATATGGTCTGCAGATCTGGCTGCTGTGGAACAAGTCATAGTTTCCAACACTGATATATCTAGAAGTACTGTATGAAGTGTCTTACAAGTTGAAGGCCAGCTGCAGCAAAAAGAGCAGATGGTCATCTGACCCAGCAGATGCTGCTAGTGGATGTGGAGTTACCAATCAGTTTGCTCCAAATGAGTATTTCTAATACAGTCATAGCAGTCTACGAGAAAACAGTGGTGGTACTCATTTGATGAAAAAGAGGGAATGAAGCAGTGTACTTTACATGATCCATATGAAAGTATTTTCTCCGAGAATAGATTGCATGTATAATGGCAAAACTTTTCATGTTAAGTGTGGCTTGATGGCTCGGTAAATAACAACCAGATTACAAATCCAGAGACCCGAGAGTTTTTTCCTGTCACCACTTCTTCCAACTCTGGTGTTAATTTGTTAACTTGAAAAATACTCAATTGCACTGTAGTACAGAGGTCATTCTAAATAGTAGTTTCCCCTACAGCTGGATAGATAAATCAATTAGGTCAGAAGAAAGCACCGTCTCCACACCTGCAATGGGTGTTTCACTAGGAAAATCAGTCACAGTACAAGGAACACCAATAATTTTCATGTAGATTTTGCCTCCTAATCTAAGGTTCAGAATAGGATCATGGGCTCCTGTTCAATATAAAGCATGAAATTTGGAATTCTTACCAACTGAAAAGAAAATTAAAATCTTATCTTATTAGCTGCTCTTTCTACGTATTATAAGAACATCTATATTCACAGACTGAAAAGTTCTGGTAGCTAGATGGCAAGTAAAAGTGTGTTTATAGAGCTGCATAACAAGTAAGACATTAATTAGTACTCAGTATTTACCGACATAGGTACATATTTTATATGAAAAATGTCATTGTAGTCAAGTAAATATTATGGTACTAATAGCATGTAAATATTGGCTATCTACTTTAACTGAAGAGGCAGTGCCTTTTTTTCCCCAAAAGTAGAAACTTTCTTTTTAGTTTAATAGAGTAAATTTAGATATTATAAGTGTGAACAGAATTAACCGTTTCGTGACCAGTGGGAAGTACAGTTCTTTCATTTTTGTTTTTGCTGTTAAGTCCAATAGTAATCAGTGTTCTCACTTCTAACTTGTGCTGCCATCTTTTTGTAGTGTATTAACTGTGAATTTGTCAAACTGGTGTGTAGAAGCTGCTGTTCATTTATATTGTTAGTCAATCAACGTATCAGCACTGTTTCAGAGTGAAACAGAGCAATTATTTTAATGGCAAGAGCTTTTTTTACTTTTTCTTTCTTTCTTTAAACTCTGTGCTATTCTTTTGTGTGTGGAATGAACTGCATTATATTTATCTACTTTTACATTTACCAACGAAACATACAGTGTCTGTATAAGCTAACTTTCAATGAAAATCACAGATATGTTGCAGGATAAGGTAATGGGAACTATTTGTCATTTTATGGACTATAAGACTCACTTTTTCTTTAAAAACTTGCCTCCAAAATTCATGTTGTCTTATGCTCAAAATTAAAATAAAAATGTTCAGTGCTTGATTTAAAATTCCCGTCAGTCTTAAAAATGGCCTTATATTCGATGCTGCAGGAAACCTATCTCTATCAGGCAACAATGGATTCAACTGGCAGCAGGAGTGCTCCAATGCGGCAAGCATGAGCAGCAAGGATTCACAAGCTTGCTAACACTGTCTCCCTCCCGCCCTGCCATCACAAAACCCAGTACACTGTCTAACCTACGATCCATCACTGCAGTCTACAGTGCCAGTGAACTGTAATTAAAAGTGATTTTTGGTATAGGTAAAAGCACAATATTTTTGTTAGTAGCTATTTCCATAACAGAAAAAAAAATAAAAATAAAAAGCATTCATATGATGTGAGCTACAAATTAAAAGTAATAGCATAAACAGAAGAACATGGAAACGGCAGCTGAGTGGAATTTCAGCCTTGCACGTACATAAAAAACCATTCGCAATTGACTGGCTATTAAAGAGGAATGGAAAATAATGAGGAAGACTAAATGTGCAAATAGAAGATTGAATGCAAAATGGCCAAAACTAGATGATGATGATGTATTGAAATGGAGTCAAGGACACCTTCAAAAAGCCACTGGAATTAATACAAAAATGTTTCAAATAGATGCTCATAATGTAGCGCTACAGTGGAACTTTAGAGACTTTAAGCATGAAGTTGGTTAGTGCTACAGGTTTATGAAGTTTCATGGATATAGCATGTGAACCAAAACAAAAATCTCGGGAAGTGCCACAAGATTAGGAAGAGAAAATATTATCTTTCTATCACTTTGTTATTCAACACTGATAGAAAACCAGTGTGGAACTAAGCCAAATAGCGAATATGGATGAAACTGCTCTGACATTTAATGTGCCAAGTAACAGAACCGTTTCCATGGAAGGTGCTAAAACTGTAACTATAAAAACAAGCGAACATGAGAAAATGGACAGAACTGTTCATAACGTGTAGGCTCTCACGGTCAGCATCTTCATTAGTTAAAACTTCCGGGCTGAGAGGCTGTGGTCGATCTGTGGAACTACTACTTCCTAACATTTCATTGCCAACTGTGGGCAATATCTTCCGACATGAGTCAACGACTGGCTGCAGGCCATGGAGGTCCAGATTATATAGAGAGCATAGTGGGCACCACCATACATCACATGGGGCCGACTGTACATCTCTCTCTGACTAACGTCATTATTCTCGATTGAAGGTAATTGATTGTCACATCATTGGTGCAGAGGTGACAGCCTTAACTTATCTATAAGCCTTCCTCTTTTCTATTAAAATTAGTGTGGTGTTTCTGAATTTATCTGAATTTATGTTCTGACTAGCACGCTCATCTCATTAAATTTTATTTCACGATCACCGTATTTAAAACCTGTTCCGCTACAGCTAATTTGTCGGGATGTCACAGTTGACAGTGCCTTTTTTGTTCGGTTAAGCACGTATTGGCACTTCTTTTCGTTGTTCCAATATAAACCTTCCCACAGCTACACAAATTTTACACACTCCAGGAGTTGCTAAGAGGTGTTGTGCGTCTTTCACTGATCTTGAACACTCACTCACCTTCTTGGTGGGTCTAAAGAGTGTATCAACTTGAAACTTGGCCAGAATTTTCCCAATACGGTCCGTAACATTGAGAATAAATGTAACAAAAACTTTTCCAGCTGACAGTTGTTGTTGCTGAATGTTGTCAGACACTTTTCTTCTGGGACGAAGTGCTCGATTTATCTCTTTGTCAGATTACCATTTTTCTTAAAAGCCATTCACAAATGATTAAGTTCATCTTGCAAATAAAATGGCTCACAGATCTTATTAGCTCTGCCCACGAATGTTTTAATGACACCTCTCTTCTGCCTGGGATGATGGTTCAACTCCTTATGGAGATAATGGTTGGTATGTGTATCTTTTCCATACACTTTATACCCTATAGAAAAGATACACAAGCTGACCATTACCTCCATAAGGTTTCGAACCATCTTCCCAGGCAGAAGAGAAGTGTCATTAAAACAATGGTGGACAAAGCTAATAAGATCTGTGAGCCAGTTTATTTGCAATATAAACTAAATCATTTGCGAATGGCTTTTAAAAAAATGGATATGGTGTCAACGAGATAAATCAAGCACTTCATCCCAGAAGAAAAGTGTCTGACAACATTCAGTAACAACTGGCAGCTGGAAAAGTTTTTCTTACATTTATTCACAATGTTACAGACTGTATTGGGAAAGTTTTGGTCAAGTTTCAAGTTGAAACAATCTTTAGACCCACCAAGAAGGTTAGTGAGTGTTTAAGATTGGCAAAAGACGCACAGCACCCCTTTGCAACTCCTGGGGGTGTATAAAATTCATGCAGCTGTGGGAAGGTTTATATTGGAACAACGAAAAGAAGTATCAATACCTACTTAATCCAACACAAAAGGAACTGTTGACGGGGACACACCGACAAATCAGCTGTAGCAGAATATGTTTTTAAAGATGGTGATCACAAAATAAGATTTAATGAGAAGAGCATGCTAGCCACAACATCGCATTATTATGAGCACATATGTATAGGGAAGCTATAAAGACTCAGAAACATTACAATAATTTTAACAGAAAAGGGGAAGGCTTAAAGTTAGACAAGATATGGCAGTCGACTTTGCACCAATGATGTGCCAATCAATTATCTTCAATCGAGAATAATGACATTAGTCAGAGAGAGATGTACAGTCGGCCCCAAGTGATGTATGGTGGTGCCCTCTATGCGCCCTATACAATTGGGACCTCCATGGCCTGGCAGCCAGTCACTGACTCACCTCGGAAGATGTTGCCTGCAGTTGGCAATGAAATGTCAGGAAGAAGATGTTTTGCAGATCGACCACAGCCTCTCAGCCCAGAAGTTTTAACTAATGGCACAAAACTGTTGTCATTTCATCATGTGCTGACAATACCAAACTTAATCCAATGATAATTTTCAAGTGCGAAACAATGCCAAAATCTTTGGAAACACTGCCAGGTGTTGGTGTTTACTTACATGACAACAGTTGGATGGATGAGGCTGCAATGAAATTATGAATTAACAGAGAGTGAGAGAGAAGGAAAGGTGCTTTATTGGAAGAGAGTTCTCTTTTTGTACTAGATCAGTTTAATAGACATTTGAAAAATTTTGTGAAAAAGAAATTGAAACAAGGAAATACAGGGTGATTCAAAAAGAATACCACAACTTTAAAAATGTGTATTTAATGAAAGAAACATAATATAACCTTCTGTTATACATCATTACAAAGAGTATTTAAAAAGGTTTTTTTTTCACTCAAAAACAAGTTCAGAGATGTTCAATATGGCCCCCTCCAGACACACGAGCAATATCAACCCGATACTCCAACTCGTTCCACACTCTCTGTAGCATATCAGGCGTAACAGTTTGGATAGCTGCTGTTATTTCTCGTTTCAAATCATCAATGGTGGCTGGGAGAGGTGGCCAAAACACCATATCCTTAACATACCCCCATAAGAAAAAATCGCAGGGGATAAGATCAGGGCTTCTTGGAGGCCAGTGATGAAGTGCTCTGTCACGGGCTGCCTGGCGGCCGATCCATCGCCTCGGGTAGTTGACGTTCAGGTAGTTACGGACAGATAAGTGCCAATGTGGTGGCGCTCCATCCTGCTGAAATATGAATTGTTGTGCTTCTTGTTCAAGCTGAGGGAACAGCCAATTCTCTAACATCTCCAGATACTGCAGTCCAGTTACAGTAGCACCTTCGAAGAAAAAGGGACCAAAAACTTTATTGGCTGAAATGGCGAACAAATGTACAACTAAATGAAACTTTATAGCTCCCTTAATTCGCCGACAGATAGTGCTTAGCTCTGCCTTTTGTCATTGCAGAATTTTAAATTCCTAAAGTTGTGGTATTCTTTTTGAATCACCCTGTACAGAGCTTTCTGTTGTTCCAGGAGGACTTATTTCACAATTGCAATCCCCTGATGTCATGATAAATAACCCACTTAAAGTGTGCATAAGAGAAGAATGGAACAAATGAATGATGGATGAAACCCAAAATGAATTCAAATAAAATGGAGCTTTAAAATAATCTACAAATAAACACATGAATCAGAGGATAAAACAGTCATAGTATAAAGTGAGAAGAGGCTTTTGTTAAAACTTTCAAGAAAAGCGGCTTAAGTAACATTCTTGATGAGTTAAGACCACCTTACACATGAAGAGGAGAATGATGATGACACAGAGGAAGAAGAAAATTCAGATGATTTTCAGGCTTTTTAATGGTCAGTTCAGTTATATAAACTGAATTTTTTTTAACATCTAGCTTTGCATTATAATAACAACAATAATAAAAGTGAGTGTGTGTGTGTGTGTGTGTGTGTGTGTGTGTGTGTGTGTGTGTGTGTGTGTGTGTGTTTTTTTTCCTCCCCCTCAGCAAAGGCCTTGGTGGATGGTGGCTGAGAGTTCATTTTGTGACAGTCTTTTCAACATCTACATCTATGTCTACACAGATACTCTGAAAATCACAAGTAAGTGCCTGGCAGAGAGTTCATCAAACCACCTTCGCAATAATTCTCTGTTGTTCCAGTCTCAAACAGCGCGTGGAAAAAACAAACACCTCTATCTTTCCATGCAAGCTCTGATTTCCCTTATTTTATTATAATGATCGTTTCTACCTATGTAGGTCAGCATGAACAAAATATTTTCACATTCAGAAGAGAAAGTTGGTGATTGAAATTTAGTGAGAAGATTCTGCTGCAGCGAAAAAAGTCTGTTTTAATGGTGTACACCCCAAATCCTGTATAATGCTTGTGACACTCCCTATCCTATTTTGCACTAATACAAAACATGCTACTGTTCTTTGAACTTTCTCTCTATGTAATCCATTAACCATATCTGGTAAGGATCATAGACCGCACAGCAGTACTCCAAAAGAGGACAGGTAAGTGTGGTATAGTCAGCCTCTTTAGTAGATCTTTCACGTGTTCTGCCAATAAAACAATCTTTGGCTTGCCTTCCCCACAACATTTTCTGTGTGTTCTTTTCAATTTAAATAATTTGTACCTGTAATTCCTAGGTATTTAGTTGAATTTATGGCCTTTAGCTTTGTCCGATTTATCGTGTAACCACAGTTTAATAGATTCTTTTTAGCACTCATGTGGATGTCCTTGCACTTTTTTTCATTTAGGGTCAATTGCCAATTTTTGAACCATTCAGATAGATTTTCTAAGTCATTTTGCAATTTGTTTTGATCTTCTGATGAGTTTTCTAGACAATAAATGACAGGACTGTCTGCAAACAACTTAAAGACGGCTCCTCAGATTGTCTCCTAAATTGTTTATGTAGGTAAGGAACAGCAGACAGACCATAACAAAGCCTTGGGGAACACCAGAATTCACTTCTGTTTTACTTGATGACTTTCCGTCAGTAACTGCAAACTGTGACTTCTCTGGCAGGAAATCACAAATCCAGTCACATAACAGACGATATTCCATAAGCACACAATTCCACTACAAGCCACTTGTGTAGTATAGTGTCAAAATGCTTTTGGAAATCTAGAATACGGAATCAATTAGAAATTCCTTGTCAATAGCTTGCAACACTTCGTTTGTGTGAAGAAATAGTTGTGTTTCACAAGAATGACGTTTTATAAATCTGTGGTGACTGTGACAATAGACTGTTCTTTTCAAGGTAATTCATAATGTTGGAACACTCTATATGTTCCAAAATCCTGCTGCTTATCAATGTTAATGATATGGGCCTGCAATTTCGTGGATTACTCCTACTACCTTTCTTGATATTTGTGTGACCTGTGCAACTTTACAATCTTTGGGTACAGATCTTTCGTTGATAGAACAGTTGTATATGATTGTTAAGTATGGAGCTAATGCATCAGCAACTCCAAAAGGAACCTAATTGGTATACAGTCTGGATCAGAAGACTTGCTTTTATTACATGATTAAAGCTGCTTCACTACTTCGAGGATATACACTTCTAAGTTACTCATGTTGGCAGCTGTTCTTGATTCAAATCCTGAAATACTTACTTCATATTCTCTGAAGAAGGAATTTGAAAGCCTGTATTTAGTAACTCTGCTTTCGCAGCATTGTTGTTGATAGTATTTCCATTGCTATTGCCCAGAGAAGACACTGACTTTATTTTGCCTCTAGTATACTGTACGTAGAACCAGTATCTCTGTGGATTTTCTGCCAGGTTTTGAGATAAGTTTCATTGTGCAAACGATTATAAGCATCTCGCATTGAGGCCCATGGAAAATTTCAAACTTCTGTAAAAAAATCATCAATCTTAGAGATTTTGCATTTGTTTAAATTTGGCATGCTTTTTTTCATTGTTTCTGCAACAGTGTTCTGGCCTGTTTTGTGTACCACGGTGGGTCAGCTCCATCATTTGTTGATTTATTTGTTATAAATATCTCAATTGCTGTCAATACTACAGGGTGATTCAAAAAGAATACCACAACTTTAGGAATTTAAAACTCTGCAACGACAAAAGGCAGAGCTAAGCACTATCTGTCGGCGAATTAAGGGAGCTATAAAGTTTCATTTAGTTGTACATTTGTTCGCTTGAGGTGCTGTTGACTAGGCGTCAGCGTCAGTTGATGCTAAGATGGCGACCGCTCAACAGAAAGCTTTTTGTGTTATTGAGTACGGCAGAAGTGAATCGACGACAGTTGTTCAGCGTGCATTTCGAACGAAGTATGGTGTTAAACCTCCTGATAGGTGGTGTAAACGTTGGTATAAACAGTTTACAGAGAATGGGTGTTTGTGCAAAGGGAAAAGTTCTGGACGGCCGAGAACGAGTGATGAAAATGAAGCACGCATCCAGCAAGCATTTGTTCGCAGCCCAGGAAAATCGACTCGCAGAGCTAGCAGAGAGCTGCAAATTCCACAATCAACTGTATGGAGAGTCCACATTGGCACTTATCTGTCCGTAACTACCTGAACGTCAACTACCCGAGGCGATAGATCGGCCGCCAGGCAGCCCGTGACAGAGCACTTCATCACTGGCCTCCTAGAAGCCCTCATCTTACCCCCTGCGATTTTTTCTTATGGGGGTATGTTAAGGATATGGTGTTTCGGCCACCTCTCCCAGCCACCATTGATGATTTGAAACGAGAAATAACAGCAGCTATCCAAACTGTTACATCTGATATGCTACAGAGAGTGTGGAACGAGTTGGAGTATCGGGTTGATATTGCTCGAGTGTCTGTAGGGGGCCATATTGAACATCTCTGAAATTGTTTTTGAGTGAAAAAAAAACCTTTTTAAATACTCTTTGTAATGATGTATAACAGAAGGTTATATTATGTTTCTTTCATTAAATACACATTTTTAAAGTTGTGGTATTCTTTTTGAATCACCCTGTATTTCTTTGAATTCTAGCCACATCTGGTCTATATTTACATTGTTATTTTGGAAGGAGTAGAGATTGTGTCTCAGGAAGGTGTCAAGTGAATTTTTATCTGCTTTTTAGAACAGGTATATTTTTCGTTTATTTTTGAAGGATTTGGGGTTACAATATTCAATCTCGCTACGACAACCCTGTGTTCACTAATCCCTGTATCCATTTTAATGCTTGTTATTAGCTCAGGTTTATTTGCTGCTAAGAAGTCAAGTGTGTTTTCACAAACATTTACTGTCCGCATGGGCTCATGAACTAACTGCTCAAAATAATTCTCAGAGAATGCATTTAGCACAATTTTGGATGCTGATTTATGCGTACCTCTGGGTTTAAACATGTATTCTCAATGACACATTGAGGGTAAATTAAAGTCACCAGGCTAAATGTCTGAAACTAAACTCAAGTTTTCCTTGAATCTCTCATCAATTGTATCATCTGTGTTGGGAGGTCGGTAAGAGATCCAGTTATTATTTTATTCCAGTTGGCAAGAATGACCTCTGCCCATACTAACTCAGAAGAACTATCAGCTTCAATTCTGCTACAAGATAAACTACTACTAACAGCAACAAACGCGCCACCGCTGACAGTGTTTACCTATGCTTTCCGAACACAGTAAGGTTCTTAACAAAAACTTCAGCTGAACTTATCTGCAGCTTTAACCTGCTTTCAGTGCCTGTAACGATTTGAGCATCAGTGCTTTCTATTAGAGCTTGGAGCTCTGGTACTTTCCCAACACAGCTACAACAGTTTACAGCTGTTATGCTGATGGTTCCTGTATGTTCTTCCAAAGTTCAACCTGCACCCTTTGAGACTGAAGCTCTTTTTGCATTTCCCCGAGACCCTCTAGCCTAAAAAACCACCCAGTCCACACCACACAGCCCCTGCTGTCCCATTGAGCTCTGTGTGGTGCAAAGTGTGCAGCTATGGAATGAATGTGGTGTCCAATATATATATCTCACTGTTTGGAATGACTAGACTGACGCAAGAAAAATTTCTCAGAATTTTGCACTCCTTATCAGAAGATGTAGAAGGTTCAGGTTTTGACACTGACTCCACTTCTGATAAAGACATCAATTCACCGGGCACACTTGACAGACCTGAATGAAATTAATGATAACATTATGGTACCAGATAATGACGATTTTGATCCAACAATAGCACATGGAGAAATGGGAATCATGTCTCTTTGTTATCCAAGTGTATTGAACTTGATCCTGGAAAGAGCTATTTCCACATTTTCTCCTACTGTTAACACATGGAGTGAGAATATTTCTTATATTGAAAAATCTTCCAGTAAAATTAGAAGAAAGTACAGAAAATGTGGTGAATCTCTGTAAGTCTGATAATGTAATAATATATTTCCAATCTTTATTTATAAAAGATCTGTTGCTATACATTTGCAAATCATGCGAACTTATATGTGAAACAGGAAAGGTGCGTGGTGAGGTCAAGAAAGAAAACAAGTAAGGTAACTTCCAACTGGCAGGACATCACCATTGCTGAGGTAAAAACTTTTATGGGAATGCTTATTTTGATGGGTATACACTAGTTTCAACTCAAATTATTGGAGTATTGATCCTATCCACTGTGTACCTGTTATCTCCTCAGTGATGACAAAGCATCAATACAAAAACTTGTTGAGAATCTGCATTGCAATGACAGCAGCACATGTCAAAACAGTACAACTGGGATATGATATGTTGCACAAATCCAACCTGTCATAGGTGCTCTGTCAAAGAAACTGTATGAAGGGTACAAACCACCACGTTTTGGCAGCTGACAAATGTAAAGTGGCCTTCAAGGGATGTTCAACACTAAAACAATATATGCCAAAGAAACCAGTCTAATATGGCTATAAAGTGTAGTGTCTAGCTGACGCACAGAATAGGTACACTATAAACTTACACACCTACACTGGAAAAAAAAGAAAGATGATGGGTCTGAATTTTCACTGATTAAAGATTACATGCTTACACTAATAAATTTAATGGTCGGAAGCAAAAGTTTGCTAGTATTTGCTCATAATTTTACAACATATCAAATAATGGAAGAGCTACAGTCTCATTGGCCTTTAAGGCTATGAAACTATTGTTCAAACAGGAAGGATTTGCCAGACACACTGAAAAAAATTAGAAAGTTAGTAGAGGAGAATCTGAATTTGCAGTTGGGTCACGCGCTACAGCAGTCAAGTGGCACGATAGTCAACCTCTGCGTATATTATCAAATAACAACATCCCAAAAACATCGATGCTTTGCGAATGAATAGGAGGAGGAGATTAGTGTTTAACGTCCCGTCGACAACGAGGTCATTAGAGACGGAGCGCAAGCTCGGGTGAGGGAAGGATGTGGAAGGAAATCGGCAGTGCCCTTTCAAAGGAACCACCCCGGCATTTGCCTGAAGCGATTTAGGGAAATCACGGAAAACCTAAATCAGGATGGCCGGCGAATGAATAAAGATGGTAGCAGCAGTGAAGTATTCTGCTACTTTGACTGTGGCAGAGTTTAACAAAATAATGGGAGGAATTGATAGATTTGATCAGCTGTGGGGATTGTACACTGTAGGTCATCATCCACTGAAGTGGTGACAGAAACTGTTTTTCTTTCTAATAGATTTGTCAGTTGTTAATTCCTACATGAGGCCTTTATGGAAGCTTGAGAAGACAGAAGCAGACTGTCTTAACTTTTTGATAGCTCATCTCTGGCTTCTCAAGTCTTAAGGACGACAGTAGATTTCCAAACACTGATAAAGATGTGTGTCTGGAGTTCCAGATGAAGTTTGTCTGCAGAAGTTGGAACCCACTTGCCCAAGAAAGGTGACACGAACAGAGGATGCAGCAGAAAGAACAAAGAAAAAGAATGAATATGTGCAGCAGCTATCATGTGCCATTATGTATAAACCATGCTTCCATGGTACATCACCTTAGTCACCTCAAAGGACTACAGAAATTAGTACATGTGGAAGTAATATTAAAGTTGTTTTTTGTCCTTAAAAATAAGCAACAACTTTTTTTGAAATTCCTGAGTGGAGTTACTCCACAGTTGAGTGGAAACAATGGTCCCCACTAATTTTTTCCTACCTTTGGGCTAGTATGCCACTTTCAAGATTTAAACTACTTTTTATGAGTGGTTTATTAGCCTAATAAAGTGCTCATAAGAAGTTCTGAAAATAATTTAGTCATGAAAGAGTTAAGCATTATTGTGGAAATTTATTGTTAATGCAGTATATAGATTAAGCTATGATTTTGCTGACTTTTGTTAAAGCTTACCTAGTTATCCCACAACCCTGTAGGTTCCCTTCTTTAATGGGATCTACAGAACATAAAGAATGAATGAAATCCATTTATAAACAAAATGAATGTCCTCACCTAAATCAGTATATGTGTACTGGGATTCCAACCTAACCCCCATATGAACAGAATACAAACAGTAAATACCAATTTGACAAAGTGACATTTTACCTTAATTATGCTGTAATTAGTAGGAAAGAATCTACACATCTTGTGTTAGACATATATATGTTGTCTAACAACTGCAGCATAAACAAGGAAAATGTCACTTATTTTATACTAGTGGTGCACCTTAGTTACAAGATGAATAGTCATTTCAGCTTTTTGTAAGGAAACACTTTCACTAAACAGAATTAGAGTACATTATATACACTGAAGCTCCAAAGAAACTGGTATAGGCATGCATATTCAAATAGAGAGATATATAAACATGCTGAATACAGCATCGCAGTCAGCAACGCCTATATAAAACGACAAGTGTCTGGCACAGTTGTTAGATTGGTTACTGCTGCTACAATGGCAGGTTATCAAGATTAAATTAAGTTCGAATGTCGTGTCGGCGCATGGAAAATGGGACACAGCATTTCTGATGTAGTGATGACGTGGGGATTTTCCCGTGTGACCATTTCACAAGTGTACTGTGACTATCAGGAATCTGGTAAAATATCAATCTCCAACATGACTGCAGCCGGAAAAAGATCTTGCAAGGACTGGACCAACAACAACTGAAGAGAATCGTTCAACATGACAGAACTTATCTACTTCTGCAAACTGCTGCAGATTTCAATGCTGGGCCATCAACAAGCGTCAGCGAGTTAAACATTAAATGAAACATCATCGATATGGGCTTTTGGAACTGAAGGTCCACTCGTGTGCTCTTCATGACTGCACGACACAAAGCTTTACATCTCACCCGACCCCATCAACACCATCATTGTACTGTTGATGACTGGAAGCATATTGTCTTGTCAGATGAGTCTAGTTTCAAATTATATTGAGTGGATGGACATGTACAGCTATGGAGACAACCTCATGAATCCATGGACCTTTATGTCAGCAGGAGATTGTTCAAGCTGGTGGAGGCTCTGTAATGGTGTGGAACGTATGCAGTTGGAGTGATATGGGATCCTTGATACGTCTAGATATGACTCTGACATGTGACACGTACGTAAGCATCCTGTCTGATCACCTGCATCCATTCATGTCCATTGTGCATTCAGACAGACTTGGGCAACTCCAGCATGACAATGCGACACGCCACTCTCACAAAATTGCTGCAGAGTAGCTGCATGAACACTCTTATGAGTTTAAACACTTCTGCTGGCCACCAAATGCCCCAGACACGAACACTACTGAGTATATCTAGGATGTCTTGCAACATGCTGTTCAGAAGAGATCTCCACCTCCTAGTACTCTTACAGATTTATGGACGGCTCTGCTGGATTCATGTTGTCAGTTCTCCCCAGTACTACTTCAGACATTAGTTGAGTCCATGCCACGTCATGTTGTGGCACTTCTGCGTGCTTGTGGGGGCCCTACAGGTGTACCAGTTTCTTTGGCTCTTCAGTGTACAACCGAATAAGCTATTTTAGTGTTAAGGCATACTTCAACTGGACACAATAGCATGAACATATTCAGTTAAAAGAATTACAGAAAAATTATTCCACCAAACCTTTCTTTAATAATTTATAAACTGTAAATTATTACTTACCATTTTTTGAATCAGCGCCTGACATATCTGTTTCAGAAGTTCTGTTGAATTCATTGTACTTGACATGAACATCACTCAATAATGGGTCAAATGCTTCAAGGACACTAACTCTCACTAATGTTTTGTCTACACATTCCTCTTCCTTGCTGTCATATGACTGGAGGTCAATTAAGTTACTATTGTCTTTCTTCTCTATGACCTTCAGAACATTGAAATTTGATGAATCTCCAGTTCCTGACACACCTTTATGGACACCAGGTACTGCTTGAGAAAAAGTTCTCACTGGATCAAACACTTGCTGCACAGATAAATCTGACTTGTTTACTACAGGAATGACTGTGTTATAAACAGGGCTATCTTCAGATAATGCTGTTCTGTAGGAAAAACCAAGAAACCCTGACCTTGGCTGTAAATGGCTTTGTTGCTGAGGTGAGTGCTGCAAAGGGTGATATGAATGTATAGTATCTGCTTTAGAACCACATTTTGGATATCCATGCGGAATGGATGGTACAAAAGGTGATGATACACTCGATGATGAAGACAGTCTCATCTGTGGAACAACACTCTGGCTACGTTCGAAGGTAGGCCGGTCGGTGTCTGACACCAGAGATTCGAGATCGAGACCGCAGCTACTTCGATCTGGAGGCGATGGGCTGCTAAATGATATCAGGTCCTGTGAATCACTCCTGTCATCCACTGAAGAGTTTGTCGTGCTGTTACGACGCTGTACTGCAGGGGGAGGCGGTGGCAATCTTGGCACTCGGGGCCGACCAGTGTTGAAGGAGCCGGGCCGGGGCCGTGACTTTATCTCTGTACATTCCATTTGCTGCACTGGCATTCCATCAGCAGTTGGTACCGTAAGTTCAGTTTCTGAAAAATCACACACAAAACAAAATAAAATTATTGCCATTTGATGAGGATCCAGAAACACATTACTGAACACTAAGTGTGACAGTAATGAAGTGAATACTAGAAAACTGTACTGGACACCGGATATCCGACAGTAAAAAATAATCAGTATTATATTAACTTTCTTTTATTTCATCTACACCAATTTAAAAGATCTGTTTATATCATAACCTAAAAAAAATGCTATACAAACTTGTTCAGTTTTTTACCTTCTGTTTTCTGTCACTGCTGATTTCTACTAATACACCTTTGATTCTATAATTTCCATATTTTCTTCTTCAAGATGACAACAACAAGAAGATAATCTTTGTTTCAGTTGACCCTAACATAGGGTGTATGTATCCAACAGTAAGTTCAATTTAGTATGCAGGATAAAATTTGGAAGACTTGTGATTTTATAGTAATGGTTTTCCAGACCAATAGGGAATTGTTCTATTGCTCTGTTTCTATTAATCTTAACAATACCCAAAATCTAATGCATTAACTCAGCCTTAAGACAGGGAAGCTTTCACATTTAAAGGACAATGCAATAACAGTAAACCTTTTAAGTTCTATAAAACCTACAGGGCAACAATTAACACAGAGAAACTGCAACGTTTTCCAGCAGCTAAGAAGGGAGTAAGCATGAAATGTTCGTCTCACTCCATAAAGGCAGGAAGAAAAGTTATTATATACGAAATTATTTTAGTAAATATTAAAACACTCGGGTAAGGCCTGGCAACAACGAATATATCAGAGATTTACAATTCAAGAACTAGCAGTGAGCTCAGAAAATACAAAAATAAAGACCATGTGAAGCTGAAACAGCACAATTTACACAAATGGAAGGATTGTAATTAATAAAACTGAACAGGAATAACAAGCTAACAGGGGAAAATGTTCTAACACAGAGAGAACTCTTCAAGGAAAAGGAGAGTTTCTTAGAGTTAATTACACTTGTTAAAAACCGTTTTGAATGAAAGACGCAAGCTGTCATCTCCTAAATATAGGAAATTCAAGTGTCTGTAATTATGATGAATGCCATTACAGTTACTTCACAAGCAAGCTTAAGGGGGCTACATTTAACAATGAAAATAGTGACTACCAAACACACAAAGTCAGAGACCAATTGTGTCTAGTAATAGTAGTAGTAATAATAATAATAATAATAATAATAATAATAATAATAAAAGTAAATGTTTTAAATAAATACTAGGTTTTACTACATACAAGTGGGCAAATTTTAAGAAAGCTACAATGCATTTATGGCCTCCAAATACATTTAAAAATAGCTGCTAATACTGTAGGGTGGGAAAATATTCTCAAAATATTGAGTCGAAGTGTGGCATATCGACAAGATACCTGAAATGTTACTTTGAAAGTCGCTATCAGTTTATGGTAATATCTTCCAATGCAAAAAGTTATGTAACAACTGGATGGTCTATGCACATTGAACTATGAGAAAACTTTCATCACTGTTATCCTCCTTCCATCCACCACACTGCACACCACTGGCATCTGTGAACTTTGTGTACCCTGTATAAGGTCATAAATTATTTAAATACTTCATATTCCATTGGACACTTAACACATTATACATCAGTATAAGACACAATGAAAATGAATGCTCCAAAATTAGCTGCAATAAGGAGATATATTTTTAATATTTTACACAAAAGGCCTGTTTTGGCTAATTGCCAATATTAAGTGATGTCTAGCTGGAAGGGATGACCATATTGCATTTATAGCATATTTTTTCTGTCATGTTTTTGTAAGTACAATACTTTTTATAGTTACAAAATGTAAAAAAAAGTGTGTCTTTGTCAGTAAAGAACTGTCAACATTGAACTGTCAAAAAATCTGACAAAAACATATATTTTCATGTTTCAAACAATGGAAACTCCAGGTAGGAATATCAACAATATAAGAAAAGATAAATTGCTACATACTATAAAAAAGACACGTCAAGTTGCAGACAGGCACAATTAAAAGACACTCACATATAGCTTTTGGCCACAGTTTTCATCTCTCTCTCTCTCTCTCTCTCTCTCTCTCTCTCTCTCTCTCTCTCTCTCACACACACACACACACACACACACACACACACACACACACAAAGAGAAACACAGCTCAATATACATTTGAAAGATGCATGAACAAATTACGAAACACAAAACATTTTGTTATACGCATTGCTTTGGCAACTGCAAGCAAGAAATAATAAGTTAACTACATGGTAACTATAATATACTACTTTCTGAAGGAACTGGTTTATAATGGTCAACTAATGGTTCAAATGGCTCTGAGCACTATGGGACTTAACTTCTGAGGTCATCAGTCCCCTAGAACTTAGAACTAGTTAAACCTAACTAACCTAAGGACGTCACACACATCCATGCCAGAGGCAGGATTCGAACCTTCGACCGTAGTGGTCACGCGGTTCCAGACTGTAGCGCCTAGAGCCGCTCGGCCACCCTGGCCGGCATCAACTAATGAAGAGCATATTTTATGAAGGAAGTGGTGAGTGATATTTCAGACTAGCAAAATGGTGAGGTGTCCAATAGAAAACTTCTAGTTAATGCGACAGCTTAAACATGTAAGATGCAGGAAACAGACAATCTCTTGTCACCAAAATTGTCAAATATCATGCAATGAATTCCAACAGAGAACAACATTTACATTATAATATGGTGCATTACACCACAAAGATGGAATATTAACAGTGAGACAGATTTTGGAGAGAGGAATCAAACTATCTGAAATGAATAACTGATAATAGTCAATATATGTAACTTGGAGGTTAAAAATAAATTTTAAAAAAAAATCTACTCATGAAGTGGCAGTAGGAAAACACACACTCATATAAAAGACGGTTATACTTATACAAGCCACTCCAAGCTGCCTCCTTCTTTAGCAGGAGGATTGAAGGGGAAGGGATGAAGGAAAAGGACTGGAAAGGTTTAGGAAAAGTGGTAGACTTGTAGACTTTGGAGAAGTCACACAGAACTGCAGGTCAGGGAAGGCTTACTGGATAGGTTGAGAAGGAAAGACTGATTGTTGGGAACTGCATCAGATGGTATTTGAAAACCTGAGAGCTTACAGGTGGAAGATAAGGTAATATGCAAAAACACAGAATAGTGATAAAACATCCTGCACAAGTTAATAAGTGTGAGAATCTAAGCACGTTGCATGTAACAGTGAAAAATAGACAGGTCAGAACATGAAGGATGTAGAAAACTAAAACAGAGTGAAGAAAGTAGTAGTTACTGTGAAGAAATGCTGAATTGGAAGAAATTGATGTTAATTAAGGCCACGTGGGTGGTGAGAACCATGGACATGTTGGGGCACTAGTTCCCACCTGCGGACCTCTGAGAAAATGGTATCTGGGGAAGAGTCCAGATGGCACATGTAGTGAATCAGGCACTGAGGTGACAACTCATGTTGTTGACCATGCTCTGTGACAGGATATTTTGTGTTGACACTATACACCCTCTGCCTACGCCCATTCATCCTAACTGCTAACTTGGTGGTAGTCACGCCGATGTAAAACGCCAAACAGTGTTTACATAACAGCTGATATACAACATGGATCAATTAACAGGTGGCTCTCCCTTTGATAGCATATGTTTTGCCAGTTACAGTGCTGGTATAGGTGGTGGTAGGAGGGTGCATGGGGCAAGTCTTGCAGCAGGGGCAGTCACAGGGGTACGAGAAACAGTGCAGGGAGAGGGGTGCAAAGGAGCATACAGTCTGACAATAATATTGCGGAGATTGGGAGGGCGACAAAAAGTTATTGTATGTGTGATGGGCAAAATCTCCGACAGAATTCCACGGCACAATTTTAGGAAGTTGCCTTGTCGAAATAGCTGATTAATACATTCAAGACCAGGATACTATGGAGTGACATGTGGTGTGCCCCAGAATTGTTTTTTGGAGGGATCAGCAAAACCAAGATTGGATGTGATGGTCTGGGAAATCTTCTTTTCAAATAGGCTGGTAGGGTAATTATGTCCAGTGAAGGCTGAGGTGAGAATGGAGGTGTCTTGCTGTAAAGAGTCTGCACCTGAACACCTACGTTTGCCTCAAAAGCCTAGGCTGCATGGGAGGGAACATTTGACATGGAAAGCATGGCAGCTGTCAAAATGTAAGTAGTGTTGTTTGTAAGCAGGTTTAATGTGGACAGATGCGTGTAGCTGACTTTTGGTGAGGACGAGATCAACATCAAGGAAAGTGGCATGGGATTCAGAATAGGACCTTGTGAAATTTAATTGGGAGAAGGTATTTAGGGATTCTACGAATTTTAACTGGTCAGCCTCACCGTGAGCCCATATGGCAAAAATGTCATCAATGTATCTAAATCAAACCAGGGACTGAAGGGTTATGGATCCCAGGAAAGCACCTCCAAGCGAGCCATGAAAAGGTTACTGCAGGAAGGAGTCATCCTGGTTCCCTTGGCCTTACCCTTCTCCGAAATGTACCACATTTGCTAAACCTCTCCAGTCCTCTTCCTTCCCTTTCAACCCTTCTGCTGGAAGAAGGCGCCACTGGCTCTGAAAGCTTAACCTCCTTTCACATGTGTGTTTTCCTGCCGCTGTTTGGTGAGAGACATTTTTATGTACACAATTACATTATATTGTCAAAAATTGATTATTTCCGTTATTATATTAGCCCTGTGGCCATCATTGCTTCTTATGTTACCCTCTTGTCAGTTGTCATCTGTCTTGTTCAAATTGTCATCTGTTTTCTACCTCATGCACTAGCCTGTTTGCTTATTTATCTATATCACCACAATTAATCAATGCTTTGCCCCTAAATCTTTTCTAGTACTGATTTCTGTGCACCTAGATGGGTCCATTATAACTGATGAATTTACATATAGCAATTTGTTTACAGTTCACTACACGGAAGGGCCTTCTCCCACTCATCTTTTTTCGCCAATTTATTCAGAAATCTGACAACTATTTTCTTTCCTACCCTCCACTTACCTTGTTTATATGTAATTCTTTTACTTTTCTGTGTATTTGTTTTTTTCCAAACTACTCTGACTTACTGCCATCTCCTAGATTACTTAATTTGCCAAGGAAAGTAGTTTACATTTTCTTCTATGGCTTTGTCTTTACCCTGTTTTTAAAATTTTGTCTATTTTCATGACTTTGCTTGTTGATTTTTTCTTTTCAAGTCTTTTTTTCATATCATATAGACCACTTTTCTGGTGGGAAATTCTCGCCCACTCATTAACTCTTGTTAAAAAGAGGCTGTTCTCATCATTTTTGTACCAATTTTTCTGACTTTTTTCCTTGCTTTTCTTCCATTTTTCTATCTTTTCTACCCTCTGCTTGTCTTTTTTGCCACTCTCACCATTTCTAACACTCAAAACTCTCCACCCTTGCCATGATGAATCTTATCACATATTACACCCATTTTTTTTAAGCACGCTTTTGCACTGTTAAAACTGAGGTCCCACATATTGTTTCTTGATCCTGCTTGTGTATTGGAGTCACTCCCAAAGGCCTAACATGGAAAGTTCCTGTTTCTAGATGTAATCCTACTCTACATCGTGCACTTTTACAGTTTCAAATATAGGGTTATTCTAAATGATGGACTCATTTTCAAAAATTTATATGTATTCAAGTACAAATCCAAAATGAGCAAACTTTATACCAATTAAAAGAAGAAGTTTCAATGTATTTGGCGGGTGGTGATTGTTTCAAAAGCAGCCAGTATAGTTCATGTGGCAATAGAGTCGTCATTCCGTTTCAGTGTCAGTTGTGAGTGATATGGTGACCTGTGGGGCAGAGTTCACAAAAAGAGTGTCACAAATTGCAGTGCAGCAGGCATTTCATACCAAATTCAGTATTCAACCACTAACTCGCAAAAGCCTTAGCTGTTGGTTTAAACAATTTAAATAGACTGGGAGTCTGTGCAAAGGAAAAAGCACAGGCTAACCACATGTGTCAGAGGATGATGCCCGACAGATTCAAGAAAGTTGTGTGTGCAGTCCAAGTAAGTCTACCAGTAGAACCAGTTAAAAACTTGGAATATCCCAACAGACTGTATGGAAAGTTCTGAGATGGCATGTGCTGTACAAGCCCTACCTATTACAACTCGTGCAGGCTCTCAAGCCCAATGACAAACATAAGTGTCTCACATTTTGTGGTTATGAGCTAGCAAAGATGGAGGATAATGCATTTCTACAGCGTGTAATTTTTAGCAATGAAGTGACATTCCACCTTAGTAGAAAAGTCAACAGACACAATGTACGCATATGGAGTTTGGAAAATCCACATTCACCACTGCAAGGAAGAGACTCACCAAAGATCAACATGTTCTGTGCCATATCCTGTACAAAGGTTTATGGACCATTTTTCTTTGCGGAAAGAACTGTAACAGGAATCACGTAACTGGAAATGTTGGAACAATGGCTGTTCCCTCAAATTATGGAAGATGCCCAGGACTTCATTTTCACAAAGAGGATGGAGCTCCAACCCATTGGCACCGTGATGTATGAGGCTTTTTGAATGACTCCCTCTACCTCAGCGCTGGATCAGTTGCAGTGGACCTGGCTTTGCAGTTCTGGCTACCGAGATCTCCTCATCTCACACCCTCTGACTATTTCTTATGGGGTTACATGAAGGAAGCTGTTTACATCCAGCCTCTACCAACGACTACGAACAATCTGCGAAACCGGATCACTGCTGCCGTGCACTCAGTAACAGCAGATACACTTTTGCATGAGTGGGAAGAGTTTGGCTACTGCGTCAATGTTTGCCATGCAGCCAATGGTGGCCACATTGAACATTTACAACATTTATCACATTTCTAATTATTAAATAATTATTAAAACTAATTAACTACAAATTATTGAATTGATATCAAACATTATGAAAAAAATTTGAAACCTCTTTTCATTGGTATAAATTTTGTTCATTTTGGATTTGTACTTCAATAAATACGAAGTTTTGAAAATGGGTCCATCATTTAGAATTAGCCTTGTACAACAATGTCTTGCGCTTACCCAGCTAATCTGTGACCTGTATGACTTTCCTGCCAATT